>NC_069119.1:14457341-15717341 GCF_025612915.1 Magallana angulata
GTGTGTACAGTATATCCATTTTCCTATCCATTATTTAACTCAACGTGCTTCTATTTATTCTTATAAAATTATATTGACATGAGAGCAGTTCTCTTCTCAAAAAAAAAGTCACTGACATGATCATGATGAATGTATATAATTAATTTAAATGCATTTGTGAATATTACATATAATTAGATGTATCTATGATTTTGACAAGATGAAATTACACATACTACACACACTATTGGATGCTATTGCAAATGTATGCATTATGCTAATTTATTACATAATGTACGAGTTTAAGCTATTATAAAATTTTGAACAATCTGTCAACTGTCAGACGCATCAGTTTATTTATAGACTCGGGTTTTCCCTATCCTGTGTTATCCCCCTTCCCGTGCTGATATCTCAACATAACAATGTATTGTGTAACATAAATAAAGCATAATATTAATTAAATTTTATATCTATGGATTTATTCAGTACATTCTGTTTATTGAATAAAAAAGTATAGATATATATATAGCAGATATATTAAGGATCCATACGGAAAGAATACAATATATATGTAGGCCTACTTACTGTGCGGTTATATCTGCCCAACAACGATTCTTCACCTCATTTGTCAACGAAGGCGTGAATTTTCCTCTGATAATTTTTATGTTTTCCGTCACGGCCTGGACAAGAGCTTCTACTTCTTCAGTAGACCAGTTTGGTTTTCGCTTTTTGCATTCCATTTTTGACAGACGACAATAATGTAAACACGGAAATGTGTCATAAGCATGCGCGTCAGAAATGAAAGTACGTTGTTAGGGAAGCTTTTTGTCGTAAGTGTAATCTTACGTGCGCGATCATTAAGAATTGACGTACGAGAATTTTTTCACTTACGAGTGCTTTCGTGAAACTGACTTAATATTTCTCTTACGAGATTCTTAACTATAAATCTTACGCAAATTCGTAAGATTTTTTGTGAAAAGGGCTACTGTTACCCCCGCTGTGAAGAAAATAGGCAATTCTTATTTACTTTAATTTTTTATTCAGAGAAAGAGATGAAACACAATTTCAGTGTTTTAAGAAAATAAAAAAGCATAATTTGGAATACGTTTCTGGATAAATGATTATTGTTAAGTAAACCTAAGTAAAATGGGAATCTATGTATTTGGAATGAATTAACATTGTCATCATTAGAAACTATTACTGAGTCTTATGTACATGTATTGTCTTTGAAATCTGTTCGCAAATTGTTTGATAAACATATTACGTATTGCATGGTAACTTGGTATTGATTTCAAATGTTCATAGTCGATCTGTTCACAGAAGTCGTTGATGCAAAGGTGGATGAAGAAAGGACCAATGTCAACTTCCGTTGTAATCTTGCAAAATGAAGATAAGTTAGCAAATATTGAGATCAAAATAATTAAGCGTGATTATTGGCGTGTGTTCTTATTACATGTAACACGCAAAAAATTGCAAAAAATTGCACTCATAACACGCCAGGGTATTTTTTACAATTTTGAATGTGTCCTTGGTATAAACATCAAAATTAGTTATATATGTATGATTTTTTCACAGGCATTAATTCGCTCTGTTCTCTCTCTCTCTCTCTCTCTCTCTCTCTCTCTCTCTCTCTCTCTCTCTTTCTCTCTCTCTATATATATAATACAGAAGGGAAGAATTGAATTCTGTAAGAGGATTTGCGGAACTATTTTCAAGTCAGTTTTTAAACATAGTTTACAAATCGTGTCCGATTTTCGATTATTCCTTTGTGTATTATTTATATGTGTGTCATACAGAGCAGAGGGATAGAATGCCATTAGGGTTGTTGTTGTTGTTATTATTTATTTCCTCACAGATATCGTGAAAACAAGTAAAAAATGGCAATTTTTACATTCAATGAATAATGAAAAAAGAATGTAAAAAAATGAATAAAAGAACCTCCTCAATGACTTTTTTGACCGGATTAAAACAATATATTTTTTAATAGATTGTATTTTTTTATTTTAAAGTATATGTCAAAAACGATAACAGGTAGCAAACTAAAATTAAGTTTATAACTATGATCAACATATATGACTAAACAGCGGTGATTAATATAATTTTAAACTTTTTTATTAATTTAGATCAATAAAAAATGAATAAGGGGAAAGAAAGACAAAAAAGAGATAGAGAGAAAGAATAAGGGAAAAACAAGAGAAACAAAAGAAGTATTGAGTATTACTGATGCAATAAACATGTCCTTTTCCATTGTAATTATACCCGCACTTTCTAAAGAAAGTTCGGGTATATTGTTGTTACCCTGTTCCGTCCGTCCGTCCGTCCGTCCGTCCGTCCGTCCGTCTGTCACGTTTTACTTTCTCAAACTGCTCTTACATCTTATAAACCAGCAAACTGAACTCTTGGAGTTTGATTTGGGGTATCATGTTGTTTTGTAAAAAAGTTTCAAAAATTCTCTGTTAGTCCTGGGGGTCAAATAATTGGTAAAAAATGACGTTTTTTCACAAAAAACCTTCTTCCTCGAACTCCTCCTACATTTTCAAAAGTAGACAAATCATCTTTTGGAATATGTTTTAGGGTATCCTATAGATGCGCAATAAGGTTTCGGAATTTTCAATTTTGTCCTGGGGGTCATTTAATGGCTAAAAAATGACGTTTTTTTACAAAAAAACTGGTTTAAAAAACGTCATTTTTTTTAAGCAGTAGCCAGATGATCTTCTAGAATATGATTGGGGGTGTCATATTGAGGCATGATCAGGTTCCAGAATTTTTTTTTTAATTAAGGGGATCAGTGGGCAACAAAAAATGACGTTTTTTGGCAAAAAAAATATGGTTCCCAGAACTCCTCTTACAACTTTTGGAGTAGCTACATCATCTCTTGGGATATAATTGGGGCTGTCCTATAGATGTGCAATAAGGTTTTAAAAATTTAAATTTCATCCTGGGAGTCAAATAGTAGCAGAAAATTGACGTTTATCACTAAAAAATCAAACATTGATCCAAGAGCTCCTTTTATGATTTAATGGATAGACAATCATATCTTGGGATATGATAGGGACTGTTCTATAGATGTGCAGTAAGGTTTTCAAAATTTAAATTTCATCCAGGGAGTCAAAATGTAGCAGAAAATTGACGTTTATCACTTTAAAAAAAACATAGATCCTAGAACTCCTTTTATGATTTAATGGATAGACACATCATATCTTGGGATATGAAAGGAACTGTTCCATAGATGTGCATTACAGTTTTGAAAAATTAAATTTAACCCTGAGGCCAATTACCTACCGGTACATACCTTTTGATGCCCTTTAAGGATCAAGAATATATATGGTTAAGGGGTGGGGATCTCAACCGTTTTCGAGATATTCGTGCACTTCCTGTTCAAGGGGGGTCATGACAACCCCCGGGGCCCATGACCTACATACCGTTTGATGCCCCTTGACACAAGGTACAAGAATATATATGGTTTAAGGGTGGGGATCTCAACTGTTTTGAAGATATTAAGGGACTTGCTGTTTGAGGGCGTCAGGACCACCCACAGGGCCCATGACCTACATAACATTTGATGCCCCTTGACATCAGAAACATGAATATATATGGTTTAGGGGTCATGATTATAACAGTTTCTGAGATATATGGTAATTTCAAATTCCTGGGGGGTGGGGATGACCCCAGGGGTCAGATCTAATAAACCCTATATATTGCCAGTAACAGCCAATAAATGATTATGAAAACCCTATATTATTATCTTTGTCCGTTTTCAAGTTACCATTTACAATAGAGTCTATGCATGATTCTTTCTACAAGGTTCAATGTTAGACCCCACACCCTTTTGACAGCCCCCCCCCCCCCCCCCCCCCCCCCCCCCCCCCCGAAAAGTGGTTGTCTAACCCAAAATGAGAAAAATCAATCCAGGGTGCACAACTAGATTTGCAGGCCTATCATATCCTAGAGTTTTGTACAATTATGTTCAGCCATCTCTGAGAAACAAGTTCAGAGCGGGAAAGAAGAAAAAGAAGATGAAGAATATATACATGTATTAAGAACCGTACAAAAACAATAAGTCTCCAAACTTCATTCAGGAGACTTAATAATTAGTAAAGATTAAATAGAGATAGGATCATCAAACATCAATAATTTAAAGATAATTGACAATTTCTGATTCTAAGGGGGTCAGGATGACCCCTTAGGGTCATGACTTACATGCCATAATGATCTGATGCGCCTGCATGACCTAAGGAGGAATAATATCTTTGGATTAAGGTGGGGATCTTAATGGTTTTTATGATATTTGATAATTTCAGGAAGAGCACTTGGGATCATGACCTACACACCATCTTAAATGCCTTGAACAAAGAAACAATAATATAATATGTACATGATATATGATTCAATTTAAGAACCCAGATATAGATCAATCATCTGTTTTGTAATACTTCCTATGTATATATACATGTACATGTATTAGTTTGTGTTTTGTTCTATACTATTCATGTTCATGACTGTAGTATGACTTAGTCTTATTTTAAATTACATTAAAAAATTGTCAAATATATGACTTGGAACCCCCACTCCCAAACAAACTCAAATATAAACTGTTCTCTCTCTCCCCCCCCCCCCCCCCCCCCCCCCCTTCCTTGTCGAATAATCTATTAAAATCAAAATATAATTTGGGTGTCTAAAAACTTTTATAAACTGGTAAAAAATGTTATTCTTAAAAAAAATTACATTACACCTTGCATAATTGACAAATGATCTATTGAGATACGATCAGAGGTCATATTTCTACCTTGGGATCAATAAGTAGTATTCATTGACAAGTTAAAATTAATTAATAACAATAAATGATTCAAATTGTAAATGTTTATACTCCACATTCACCCCCCCCCCCCCCCCCAATCTAACCTGCTTATAAAGATTCAGTCTTCTTAATACATTCTTACATGTGTACAGTAGCAAATTTTAAATCATTTCTTGATTGCTTTTTCTCTCGTGATTCACATTAACATTTTGGAAATTGCTTAATTCAATTTTTAAAGATTTATAAACAAAATGTTATATGCATCACTGCCATGTGTATTCACCTATTTGGGGCAATTGTAAAGTCTCTTAAACAAAGCAGTGACATCATTAGGCTGGGAATTACCCACATGGATCAAACACTACTGTATAACATATGAATAAGATAAAATACATTATTATTTCTAGTTCTAAAATGTCAGGGTGTCTCCAAGGGGGCATAATCTTACAATACAATTTTACGCGCAATGACACAAAGAGCAAAAATAAATTAAACGGTTTAGGGATGAGGATCTCAGATCTCAGAAGTTAACAAAATATACAGTGTATCATATCATTTCCTATTTCATAAAGGCGGGGGGGAGGGGGGGGGGGGGGGGTTAAAGACAACACCTGGGGGTCATTAACGTACTTTACACCAGTTGATGCATCATAATGACTTTAGAAGATATTTTGTATTTTCCTGTTTCTAGGGGTCAGAACAGTCCCATAAGGTCATGACCTACATTGTATTTGATGCATTATAATACATTAAGAAAGAAATACTCCTTCCTTCCTATTATTACTCATATAAAAAATATAAGTGTCTACACTTACTTACATATGAAATACACAAATTTAATAAGAAATTGTTTATACAGGGTCAATATGGGGTCAACTCAACAATGCATGCAGTCTGACAAATGAAAAAAATAACTTTTGCAACTAAAATGACAGAAACTTTACAAATGCGATAGGATAGGTAACGATGATAAGCTTATTTAAATATTAAAAGATGACGATACAGTATGCTGTCAAAGGGAGATTACATTTAGAAAGTGAAAGTAGAACTTATATATACATGTGTATGTATGCTGGCAGGAATCCCATGCTGGCATCTTATTATATTGTGCTACTGCTACTACATGTATTATGCTTACCTAAATTGGTCAACATCATAATGATAATCCAATTAAAACACAATAATGAATGCCTTTAGCTGATCTTAACTACCGTAATTCTTTTCTGCATACGGAAAACACAGACATGTATGTATGGGTGTTGCTAAAACGCGGAACGGAAAACGGAACGGAATGGAAAATATCATCACGTTTATCCCTTAAAAAGGGTATAGACTGGCCAGAAACGATTTACTTTGTATCTTTTATTTATATCTAATGAATGATTATCAACATGTTGCTATCTTATTAATATTCATATGAATGTCTATCAATTATAGCATTGTATTCATTCGGCTTTAGTTGAGTACGAAACGGAAAAATCAAATGTATACGAATTGTGAAACATTAACATGATTAAACGAGCAAATTAGCAATAACTTTTTACTTATTTCTCTTATATGGTATTGCTGGCATATTAGCGTAACGTACGCAGTTAGTGAAAGCGTTTTATGCGTGTTTTGAGTATTTTTATATTATTTTCAAATATGATGTACATGTATATACTTACATCAAAATTGAATTTTCGGTGTTCTAGACGATCTTTTATCATACAGACGATACAGTATCATTGAGATGGAAGAAAAAAACTGTAGGACTGACGACATTAAAAAATTAAAATACAGTAAACATTAAAATACCCGGTAATTTGTAAAACTAGTAATTTGTGAAACTAGTATTATTAGCAATGCAATTTTGTTTACGTTTGCATTACAAAGCATGCAGTTGTTTATTCCAGCAGCTATATACATATGATCCGAATAGAGAGCTCTAGACGTTGCCTGGTTTGATTTTCCGATTATATATTGGGACTATAGTCTGTCGATCCCAAAATATTCATGCAGCACATTTGGACGATTTATAATGGAAAATGTTGACATCTTTTCTCCATTTGGAAGTCACTCAGAAGACCTTGCACAATTTTTCAACACCATCATCCGGGTCTGTTAAAATGCAAAACCCCGTAGACTTCTTTATTTTTAGCTGTGTATTTATACCAGCTGATAAGCTAGAGAGGACGTTTTAAAGAAAGAATAATGAGAATGTTTAATGCTTCTAAAAGAGAATCGCTTGAACCATGAGGTATATATAAATATACAGCAAAAAGTGAATCGAGGATATTTTGGGACAGAATATAGTGGTCAATGCATGTACTGTTAATTTTGAGGAAATAAATATTCTTGAATAAATAATCTAATATTGCTAATCTTTCAAAAAAAATTAAAAAGATACATAAAGTATATCGTTTTAGCATACTTAACAAATCTATGAGGTAAATAACATTAGATAAGATTTTCCGTTTTCCTTCCGTTCCGTTTTCCGTTCCGCGTTTTAGCAACACCAATGTATGTATACACGTAAACCCATCTGATCGAAGAGCTGGGAAAAACTAGTACCCGCTAATGAGACATGCAAACCTGTGTTGTGTACGTAACTTCAGACAAAGATCAGTCATTTGTAACATGCATGTATTTTTATGACCTATTCTTCAAATCCACTTGCACTATTTTATTAGGTAAATAACAGCTTTAAGGTGGTGCAGGACACCTGCATATTGTGATGTACATGTATACTTCCTATTGAGATAAACAATAAAGTATGTTGACTATTGATTAAATATTTACCCCCCAAATAATGTTACCTAACATTGAAGCGCAATGGGTTAGAGCGTTTACATGTCTGTAAGAGCATTGGGGTCCAAGGTGTATTTTTTGGTAATTTACGAATTTTCATGGGGAGGGGGGGTCTGGACCCCTCACTCCCACCCCTTCTCTAAATCTGTGCACACGATGATGTTCATGTAGGCACACAGAAGCAAATCTAAAACCGGCAACCGCCACGGGGAGGGGGCATAATTTAATTTTTAATTTTGTTTGTAATAATTATATAGACCATTATACTTCCTACGACATAAAATGTTAAGATTATTGATTAACTGAAAATTCACTGCAAACAGTTCTACCCCAAATTGCACATAAAGTGCTGCTCATGTCACGATGTGTATTATCATATGGGCAGGGATCTCATCCTTCAGTTATGAAAATTATAAATTTTAGATGTATTACCGGAGTTTGCATGTAGCCTTCATTTTTAATTAAACTGGTATAAAACAGTGTTATTTAGGGGCAAACACATGGTGCGGGTATTACTGTCTAATGACAGCATCTAGTTATTTTTTAATGTTACAACTATCTATATGTAGTTACCGTTAAGTTCTTCTTGTTTACGTATTTTTGAACAAAATTAGTAAAAAAAAAAACCATTATTCCACTTTCTACGTTGAAACTATTTTATTAAAATTAGAATATTTTTTTTTCTTTATTAAGGGGTGACTTTTTTAAATGAGGGGGTATTTCTGAAGAGTGGTTGAGAATATAAACTTACGGTAATAGAAGATGAAGTCGATTCCTTAAATTCAAACAAAAACCATCCAGGTGTGACAAGAGCAGTCAGCCAGAGACAGAAGGTCAGTGCCAGTAACACGGAAGTGACGATTGATCCAACTTTTTTCTCCATTGAGGCTATCGTTTACAGCTGGACCTTTATACTTCACAAAAGATTAAAAAACCATAACTAATAAATATGATAAAATTAGTAAAAAATAATTTTCAGACCTTTTTTCATAAGTTTAATCAATTTCATGGAATTTTTGTGTTCAAGGGTGGGATAATGGATCTCAGATTTCAATTTTACCCATGAAATTCTGATTTAAGTCTAGAAGAGGCAAAAGGTTCCAACAAAGTATTTAAATAAAATGGATTTATGTCTTAGAGAAAGGGTAGCTGAAAGTGCAGGCCTTGGGATCCTGAAGCCATTTTAGATTCAAGTCAAAATTTTAGTAGTCATAAAATGATTGTTCACAAAAATGACGATTATAATTAGTAATTTACAACGTTATATCAAGACACTTTTATAGCATTTCAATTTTGTCAGTGCTGTGAATCAAGATATAGGACGGTGTACAGTTTTTGACTTAAGTCTAAACTCTTCATGATCCCGGGGCCTGGTATTGTTGTGTCCGGTCTTGATTAAGTGTCTTTATTTATAAAGTATAGAAAACGTTAACAACGCCCCCTGCCCCTTCCCAGCAAACACCATTTTCCCTTAAGTTCAACCACCACTAAAAACATCCTTGATCCGCGCATGAAATTAATTCTGTAATAGGGTTAGAAGAACCAATTTAAATGCCAATTTAAATGCCTCTTCTTCATGTATCTCTACTATCTGTTAAATGGTTTAAGATTTAGGTTGAGATAAATAAAAATATCGCATTGTTATTTATAAATCTGGTAACTCAGAACTGAGTGGTGCATTCAAATAAAAACCCGCGGCATGATCATTATCAAATCATAATTTGTCAGAACACGAAGTATTGTGAAATAATTTTTTTTTTAGGTTTACTTGCTCAGGCATCCCTGTTTAAAATTTTAGTACAATTAAGATGCTTAACATTTAATAAGATTTTTTTTATAAATGGTTGAGATTTTGAAGTTCTGAAATCCATTGAAACTTAATACAAAAAATACAAAAAAAGAGAGTTGAGCAAGCTCTTTTTTTTTTAGGTGAAATGTATGGTTTCTGAAGTTGGTAGATCGTTTGTAATTGATCTACTACCTTAACCCACATGTCCAAAGTTTGAAACAATTGATACAAACATATTGCAGTAAATTGCGATAAGAATGATGGACAAATTTAAGACAATTTCATTTTTCCAATTTAAATACTTTTATTGTTTTGCAAGCGCGTGTACATAAAAACATAAAACCCACCTAATTCAAGTCAAAGCTATGGATAATCGCTTAGCTGTATTTTATTTTAAATTAACAATTACAAATGCTAAAATAAATTATTTTAATCGCGAGCCTTTTTTTTTTGTCTCGATATTGATATTTAAAATGATATTATAGCAAAAGCAAGTAAAATCAAAGTACTCTTTGTTATAACAATAGTAGGTGCCATAATCGGGTTGATATGTACGAAAGCCGAGAAGGATCATTCGAGATTCGAGATTCAAAATACGAGATTCGATATACGAGATTCAAGATTCGAAATTCCAGATTCAATATCGAGATTAACCAATTAAATCATGGATCTGAAACCTGTATCCTAGCAACATCAAACTGTTCTAAATAAAGACCATTCGTATATGCTCTTTCCTACAAATAAATGTCTTAATAGTTCGTATATAGTGGTTATAAAATGGTTAAATTAACATTGATGAATTAACCCCACACAGTATAAACAATTCAATTAGTGATAACACTGTTGGCTTTGCGAATCTAAGTGGTTTTGTTTGCCCTGTATGTTTTCCCCCCGAAACAATTTTAACCCGAAGTGTATTCGCCCCAACTGTGTAAAAATCGGCTCGCGAAGAAAGATCTGTTTATCTAAATAATTAAAACTGAGTGTGGTTTTAGCTATGAAATTAAATTCAATGAAATAATCGACATGTCAAAATATAGGTTATGTTAAACCATAGAAGATATAATGATTTACAACCTCAACTACAACAATCCAGATAGGAATAGTGTATTGTAGGGTATGGCAATGCCATTGTCGATAGTGGAAGAGAGAGAGAGAGAGAGAGAGAGAGAGAGAGAGAGAGAGAGAGAGAGAGAGAGAGAGAGAGAGAGAGAGAGAGAGAGAGAAGAGAGTTTTGTAGTGTCAAATTCAATTTTAATTTAGAATTTGAAATTGATTTGATTTGATACAAGCATATATAGACAATAATTAGAAGGAGAAAAGAGAGGAGGTAGCTAGGGTAGGGCAGACCAACTAGCAAGCTTTATTTTTACGGTGTTAGCGCACTGTGATTTACATGGACTCTCTCTCTCTCTCTCTCTCTCTCTCTCTCTCTCTCTCTCTCTCTCTCTCTCTCTCTCTCTCTCTCTCATCACCTAGCATTTCTTTTCCGTGGGGGGTTTGGGGTATTTGTGATGTCTTACATTAGCTAGCGAAAATGATAAAAAAAACATGAAATTTTCTTTAAATTGTGTGCGGATGTTGTACTCAATAATCTGTTTTCAGTATATACATTTCAAAGGGGGGGGGGGGGGGGGGCGCTATATAGTCCTAATTAATTTGTCAGTTATTCTGTCCCCACTTTGGTTTCTCTTCGTTTTCCAGGATTTTTTTTATTTGGCTCGGCAAATTAATATAAAACTTTCTGTGTAGCTCCATAACGATGCACTGTAGATAAATTATGAGTAGTTTTACTTTTGATAAACAGGTACATATCCGTACTTGATTTTTAATTTGACTCTTATAATCGGATTTAATATTCCAATAAATATAGGGTAGGAAAGAGTAGACGGGACTTTTTTGCGCATATCCTACTGTACCATTCATTCAACACAGGTATTTCCTTTTTTTCATCCACTGGATTTAAAGCTATTAATTTTTGAAAATATTTTGAATTTATGGCCTGATTATATATAAATTAGAGCTGCGCTGGTGCATCTATTTACCCAAATGGACAAAAATATAACAAAATGAATCTAAAATCTTTGCCAACATTAGTTTTAAACGTACGACTCATTTTTCAATTCTAATCGGGTATGTCCTTTAGAAAAATCTTGAACAACACACATTTTAGCAAATAAAACGACAATTGTTTCATTTTTTATGGGAAGGGAGGTGGTGCCGGTAAAGGACATGTATTGCTTGTGGCAGTTGTGCTATACTCTCATTTGTTATAATAGGTAATACTACATATTGATATAAAATGAAAGTTTCCAATTACACTGTACATAGCTTCTATCATTTATTTTGACCCGTGCGATAGTTTAAAACAATTTTCAAAGCATTTACTGTAATTTAACCGATCATTTTTGAAATTTATTTTCTCTGGATCCCCGCCTGCATGATACGTCCGCCTTCTTGTATATTAGAATTACATGTACGTTGACCATATGTACACATTAACTTAATCGGCTATATTATGTGACGATAACATTTTTTATCGATGTTTTTGCAGGATAGGTAATAAATAACAGCCTATTTGTTGTTTTTTTCACTGATTTTTTGAGACAATTTGCCGCCATCTTTTATGCATTCCACACACCACTCACAGTTTCTTTATTTGGTGTTCTGTGTGTATGGCGACAATTTGGTAAATTTGCACCACTCGCCCCTTGTAGCTTCACCCTGATTACATTTTATCTGGCTAAGTGTATTGTAGTAGTATATTAAATACACACATTTTGTTTGCAGTGCTTATTTACATCTTTAGAGATTTACTTACATACAAAGTAAACATTTGTATGATTTATATATTCTTTCTTGTTGATATATCAATGAATGAATTATAACAAAATACAACAATTAATTTTGAAATATTCATGCACAATCAATTTTTTAAAAAGTTTTACTGTTCTCTGCACAAGACATCGGCAATGTGAACAAATTGGCACCCTATCATTCCTACCTTTAATTGTAGAGAGTATTGAAAACAATTCCAATAGTAAGACTCATAATAAGTTGTTTACTGAGGAAAAGGAAAAAGAAATTGTATTAATTAATAATTGATGCGATAATATCTCAATGATTTGTTTATAATCATAATACTAGTGTATGACTGTATGCATACATACAAACGATAAGTAATGCTTATATTTATTGGTGAAACCGGACTGATTATTTATATTTAGATTATTTAGATACATGTACTAATCTTCATGCGCCGATCTAGAAAGGAGGGGGTCAGGGGATTTGAACCCCCCTCCTCGGAAAATTGGAGCTTATTAAATTTACATAGTAAAATTATTTAAAATTGGCCTAGGACCCCACTACAGAAAAAATTAGCTACGCTTTTGAAGTTCCCTACCATAACCGCATTCTTACACAAAAGGGGTGAATAAACACGGGGTTTCAACTATTAATGGTGGTGAAATACCCCAGGGTTCAAACGCATCAGGTGGAAATGCACCAGGACAAACAAAATCACTTAGATCCGTGACGCACACTGCATTATTTCTAGTCTGCTTAGATATTCTGTGTAAAAGTAAATACAAATAATTATTTAGTTAGGTAGGGAGAAGTGAACAAAGCATTTATTTGTATATAAGAGCATGTACGGATGATCTTCATTTAGAACAGTTTGATGTCGCTAGGATACATATTTTCAGATCCTTGATTTGATTGGTTAATTTGGATATTGAATCTCGAATTTCGAATCTTGAATCTCGTATTTCGAATCTCGTATTTTGAATCTCAAATCTCGAATGATCCTTCTCGGCTTTCGTAGATATGCATATTTCACTCTCGTTTTTTCTACTGATTTCATCACACAGCTTCTCTCATACTTTTTTTCAAACCGACCTAAAAATTGAAGCATTTTAAATGTACGTGCAAATCGAAAGTTATCATTATTGCACATGAACAATTAAACCACACTATTGTCCTATACGAGGATGGTGAGGGTGTTAAATTAAGAAGCTTGAATGCAAGTTAAATGATAAAACATCACTTAAATTTTAAAGATATTTTTGGTATCAAGTATTTGATAATATCTTAAAGTAAATCAGGTCCATAGATCTAAAACAAGCGAAGGTTTTTGTTTGACGTAAATTTAATGCACAATTTATAAACTACCGGACGGGTATAACTCTGCGGTTGTCAACGGAAGTGTCCCTCTGGGCTTCTATTCTACGTGGGATAAACTGTTTCTATCACCTTACTGATTTTTTTTTCGGCTTTTTACAGTTTCTGTCCTAAACTCAGCATATTGTCCCTACTAGTAGAGGAACCGTTGTTTAAAATTCAATTGGCAATATATGATAAAGAATGCTTCAAAAAAGTAGAAGACGATGAAGCCACCATCACTTCTTGATGTTACGTAACTGTTTTACTTAAAATTCTAAAATGAAGACCATTTATTTAACTTAGAAAATTGATAACTGTTGTGGTGCAAGTATATGCGTTTTGGTTTGATTGTTGTTGTTTTTTTGTTTGTTTTTTTTGTATGGTAAAGTTACTCGCGCATGTTCTTTTTTATTGAAGAACTATTAAAGGTAAAGGTAACAGATACACAACGTTATCATGATGTGAGGTTTTGTTTGAATTTTTCTCTTTTTTATTGCATCGCGTGACAATCTTAAAAACCCCAGACACTTCCTCAATTGGCAATATTATAATCTAAGAGAGAGAGAGAGAGAGAGAGAGAGAGAGAGAGAGAGAGAGAGAGAGAGAGAGAGAGAAAGAGAGAGGGAGAGGGAGAGAGAGAGAGATGCTTATGATGGTGATAATGATGATGATAGTTATGATAAAACTAATGATGATGGGTCTGAAAAATAGTTACATGTTGTTATCCACTTTGGTGGTTAAATATTCAACGAGGAAAAACAATGCAAGCATTAACAAGTTATGATATCATGTACATGGTGTTAATATTTTATATGTATATGTAATTGAATCAACAGGAAGAATCACACAAAACGTTTTCGTTTGGTATTTATTTCTATTTAATCAGGAATGTTAAGATTATTAAAGAACGGAAACGTCCTCAATATGCAACGTTTTTATCTTGTCGATGATCACGTTCAATTCATTTAATAAAAAGGAACTGATATTCATCAATGTCGATGTCTCTATTAAACGAATCTTCTATGAGCATTTCGTGATGGACGCCTTTTGTTAGAAAAAAACGAAATTTCTCATTTTATGAAAAACACGGAAATTGTTATTGTAACTGAGGGAAAGGAACTCAAAAGACGTCGTGGGAAATTTGACAAAATTGTTTTTTATTCACTGTGATTACCTTGGAAAACCAATGACAATAATGAATGAATGAACAGTTCCTTACCTACAAATATGTAACATTTATTTTATTAGAGTAGTTTTAGAAAAATAAATTTGATAAGACCTATTTCAAATTGTAATTTATTGTCAGCTATAGCTTTCAATAAATTCATTTGCATTAAAATCAATTTATCATAGTATAATGAATGTTGGAAACAAATATTGCTAGCTATAACCTGCCCAAGAACAGTGAATCATTCTTTGTATGTTGAACCTGATTTACTTGTTTTGGTTTTTGTTTTTTTTAACTAAAAAAAAACACCAGCAGGATATATTAAAGAAGTGCAACTGGAGAGAAATCTAAACTGAAAAAAATATTGTATGCATATAGCCGCAAAGCTAAAGTTAAAAAATCGGCCTGATATGCGAATTCCTCTGCCATTTTACTACTTATGAGATCACATAGCTTGCTTTATACTTTCTTTTAAACATGATTACCGACCATTTTAAATTTGCGAGAATTGGCATTATTACATGTTTATTCACAACAATACTTCGCTCTACATGGATGATGTTATCAAAAAGAATTTTAAAGGCACATTAAATGCTTAAAAAATATTTGATATCTAATAATGTATCAAACATTAAAGGAAAATAGGTTTACGAGCCTAAAGGTGCGGTCACACGATGCATTTTTTCATTAAATGTTCAACCGATTTGCTCAAGTAAGTCAATTAGGTGGTCACATGATACAATTTAACAATTGAATTTTAATATAATTTCAAAAAACCTATTCAATATTATTATTGAACGAGAAAAAGGCATGATAATGATGTCACGAGTCATACCTGGTCCCGCAATAGCCAACTTTCATCAAGTTAATACTCAACCTAAAGCTGGGTGTTGACCTCAAATTTATGCACTTTTATTTAAAGGGTTTTAGTTGAGGAATTAGTTGAGAGATTTATTTAACAATGACCTGGATACGAATAGGTCAGACCATAATTTGAGATTAAGCCTATAAACAAAATTTTGAATTGAAAGTAGAAGAAAAGACGTCTTTGGTGTTTTCAAAAAAAATAATCAGAAAGCAAATTTAATCAAACCACGATCACGGGCATGCTTGTTTATACAAAAAAACTATTTAAAAAAGGAGGGAAACATCGACCCACACTTCTGCCATATTATGCGATGTTTTAGAATTTCTTTCAACAAAGGAATATGTGCGTTGAATCATTCGAAACATTCTCATATCCTATGCATACTGTTGTTTAATTTGGAAAATGTACACAATGTATATGTATTTTAATATAAAATGTAAAGAAGTAATAGTACAGTACACTACAGTATGGTAAATATGATATCTAATTGCATTATCTAGTGAAAAATGTCATTCTGATACGAACGCCAAGTGAATTAAGATCCACCAAAGCCTGTCTACAACAGCACTTTTTCGTTGCTTTTTTACGGGGTAGTTTATAAAAAATGAAGTGTATTTTCAATAGATTTCACAACAATTGCTGCATATTGACAATTGATTCAACATACATTATTTTCAGATATGATGAAATATCAAATGCAGTATATGTGTCCCTTGAAAAAACGGATTGTATTCATTTACAAAGCTTGTTCATTTTTATCATTATAACAAAGAAAATACTCAAAAATGCAAAACTGTATATTTATTGTATGGCGTTACACATATGTTAATACCAAAAAGCATATGGATACACAATGAAATAAAGCAATAATGTTAAATGTTTCTTTTTCTATCAAAACTTTTATCATGATTCACTTTAATCTTGAAATGATGTTAGTGTATTGCTTGAATACCTATCATTGTTATTCCAAAATGAACCAAAAACAAGTTAAGATAGTCATTGGATATAAGCTTTTCGTTATATTTGTACATGTAGACCTACGGAAAACGCTAAATAAGAAATTGGTAAATTCATTTAAAATTGCCATCTATTTTGGCATTCAGCTGGAAAAGAGTACATAAATGTATATGTACATTGCATAACTGTTACAATAAATGTACACTGTTGATAAGCTCGAAAGTTTAATTAAAGAGGATATATTACTGCTGAAAGCTTTTGTAATGAGAATATCAGTATGTAATATAAAAATATTTTCAGATATTGTTCAAGAAATTGATGACATTTTTAAAAATCTATTTCATTGTCATACTATAAATTGTCACTGTTGCAGTCAATTAGTGTGGATTCTGCAGAACAGTATATATGTTCTGGAGGGGTATTCCTTGGTCGTACACGTTTGCCGTATTCTGAATTTGTGGGGTTTGGGGGCGCTGTGAGGAAATTTTACGCAACTTGATAAACAGGACGATGCTATACACCCAGCTAAATGTAGCGAACAGCATTCCAGCAGCACCCAGCAATATCGAGTAAGGTAAATCCATCCCTATGTTGTTTTTACCAAGCAACAGCTGAAGAATCTTTAAGGCGGATGAAATGCTTGCATTTGCTTCAGCGGTTCGGCCAATCAAAATTCCAGATGGTAACCCTATAATGAAAGAATGCTAATAAAACATGTTTATCTTAAAGTATAATTTATTGATATCGAAAGATTTTGCTTTTAATGTGCCTTATGGTTACTGGTTAGTTCATAACAAAATAAAACAATTTAAAAGGAGATAAACAAGATTTGAGATTAATATTTTTGATTGATTTCCATGTTTAATAACTATATTGGCTATATATATTCTATATGGCTTATATAATTTAGGTATAATCTATGCTTCGTTAAAATTTGAATGTCAAATATCGAGTTATAAGCGAAGTACTATATCTTATTTTTACTGTATCTCTATTTGTAAACAAAGCTTTGGTTTTGCTGTTTACAAATATGTTGTTTCGGTAGTTTTAATCAAACTGTGCTTTCTTTTGTTGATAGTATTATCTATAAACATATTGATTTATTTTTTCTAGCTTACATTTTTTAGCTTATCTTGTTTAAGATATGGTGATTTACTTACAATGCATTTTTTTCAAAAGAAAACAAGGACACCAGCTAGGTTCACATAACAATAAATTCTTAAGTCTATGTCTCTCTTGTAACTTGACTTAATTCTAACATTCAAATTTTGTTTATTAATTTAAAAAAAAACAATAGAACAATTATATGCAAAAAAACTGAAAATTTACATTTTGAAAATGTTGATCTTAAATCGTGGTTACATGTAAATCACTTCAAAAATGAAATTGATGTTTTATTTTAATCAGTGCATCAAAAACATTGACCGAAAATACGTGTAGCATTCTATAAATAGTGATTGAATCGGTGCAGTAGACAAAAGTACCTCCGGCTAAAATTTCGTTGTAATCAAAAAAATAGTTTGACCAATCATTTCAATATTCTTAATACAAGTATTACAATTGATAAATAGCAGCGGTATTAAAGTAAGGAGGAGGTGGCTGGGTAGAAAAAAAAAGAAAACTTTAAAACTGAACTTTATTTATTTTACAACGATTGATAAGCAAGTTCTACAACTTATATTAATATCTCTCGTTGGCACGGATGTTAGCGCGAGGGGGTCATTGGTGTTGGAAGAAGCCGGAGTACCCGGAGAGAACCCACGTATCCATGATAACTTTACTTGCCGTGTATTCAAACATTAATATGAGAAAAACTAGGGTCAATGATACATTTTAATAAGTTTGGTTTACCAGCTAGAGGAAGGATGATGACTACAGCTAGATATCTTTTCGATGTGGGTTTGTATGGAGTCAGCAGGATAAGGCATAGAGCAACCAATATCGCAGTTAACACGCTCTCTATTTTCATCTCCAGCGTTGACGCTTAAAATAAACCAAAAATATTTGGATTCAATAAACTCATTTAGTTTTTTTTTGGGGGGGGGGAGGGGGGAGGATCTACTTACCCATTTGTCCCGAGTTTGAATACAACAGAGGGTTTTGTATTTATAAAAAGCGATGGACGTTTAGATATTGAACTTGTTTTGTTAATTTCAAGTTAAAGGCATTAAAGAATTGTAGTTCTTAAAGGAATATAGCAGTTTGAACTTGTGTGCGACATTTTTCTAAAAGGCATGGAGGACCTATAATATAGTCCATAAACTCGATGTCCAAAGATAAAGAAACAATCGTTGAAAAAATACAATTCATTAACGCCTTTAAAAGTTTCTTCTAAAAAACATACAGAAAGTCGAATGAGAGTGTAGAAATGGTTGAAGAGTTAAAAAATACCACTGGAAACAGCTTTAAAGATCAAACATGATGGAAATTATTTTAGACATCATGAAAAAAAAATCAGCTACGTCAAGATCATAATATCTCTAGCCCCTGAATTATAATTTATCATAGACGTTACTTAAAAGTTGTATCATCAATTACAAATATGACTCAAAATGGAATGAAGGAATGTGTCCTTTTTTTTCTGATCCAACCTACATATTTATATAAAAACCATTTTACGAAATCAATATATTTAATAACGATACGATTAGTTTTAAATTAGTTTTAATTTGGAAAATGACTTTCAGTGATAATTTATTATCCTGAAATAGGGGTGTAAGCAACAAGAAAAATTTGTTACGCAGGTGCGTTGATTTTCCTGTCTTAAGGTTTTCCAGCAGGTGAGTGGAATAACTCGTGCAGATATCAGCTATACAGGTGTTGATGCGAAAAATGCCCCATTTTTCACTTATTGTAAGCTTGAAACACAAAAACAATATGTTCAATCATATATGTAACAAATTTTACACAATTTACATGTTAATTAAAAATTTAAAAACAGATATATTCTAATGAAGCTGTCTCTATACAATTAGTTATCTTGATGGTATATTTTTTTTACGTGTACTATCATTACTCAGCCACAAAAGTATCTTCACCTTATTTGTATCTTGACTAAATTATGTATGTCACAAAGTGTGTTTCATATTTCTATGTATACGTTTATCCATATCTGTTCGAATGAATATTCTTTCCATTTTTCGATTGCATTTTGTATGAATATTTTTTTTGGTTTTTGTCTTGGTTTTTTTGTTTAATTTTGTTTTTGTTTTTTGGGGTTTTTTTGTGTTTGTTTTTTTTTTGTATTTTGCAGGGTTTTGGGGTTTTTTTGGCACTTGTGAAACTGCATTGAGAAACAGAAAAACACATCGTTACAATGGCATTAATATGGCAGATAACTGAACGAGCATTTATACATGTACAAAAAATACATCACTGAATAGGCTAAAAGCTTTGTTTGTTCCGTATAAAACAGTTTTTTACGTTGCCATATGACACACGTGCAGATCAAAATAATTCGATTGGCGTGTCTTTACAATTTTCAACGAATAACATATATTAAACGACATGTTTTAACCATGAGTTTTCAATTTTGAACTTATACAAAAAGAACTAAAACATTTGGAATGAATATACAAATGTAAAGTCTAAGTTTGATTTAATCGAAGAAAGTAATAATTAAGAGTAAACTATCCCAATTTATGTTAAATTGTATAATACAGGGAAACATTTTTTACTTTAAAATGCTTAAATATCAGTATATTTTTCATGACTCTTACTTATTTCATTGTTTAACCAAATATTAATCAAATGGTATTATGCGTAAAATTATTTATTGCCAGTCTCAGGAATAACATTGATGTTGTTCTATGGGTTTTAAAATAGCAATTTTGTTTAAGTTACAAACAGCATAGTTTACCGAATAAATACAATGAGAATGAATATGCAGTAAAAGAAATAAAAAATGATAATTATTATAATCTAGTTCAAAACAATTCTACCGATTCATATTGTCATAAAAATGTTATCATACTTTGGTCAATCTAGTTGATATCCCTGTGACTCCAGGAAAGAGTGTCTAAAAAGAGTGATACATAAGTTAAATGTTTATCAAAATAGTTTACGATATTAGATCAACCTGTTAGAAAAACTACCTACAGAAGTAATTACAGTTTATATCTTTTGCCATGCCCAAAACATATTTAATCATTTAACGATTCTTTTATTTTATCTTTTTATTTACCAATCAGCATTTAGTTACATTGAAAACCAATACAAGAGAATGCTCATGAAGTTTTGTGGTGGCGTATGATTGTACGAGGGTCAATCAAAAAATACGAAGACAATGTGGCTGTCTATCTTATATTTTTCATGAAAGTCATACTTAACAGATAAATCTGTGCATCAACACTTATGTTATTGATATGCGAAGTTTTAGTCCATCTGATGAAACGATATTTTTGTTACCCCTTTTCAAAAGCAACATGTTTTGTCAGCACGGCGCACGGTAACGCTCAAAACATAACATCAAGATTAAACACGCACATTTTATAGATATACCCCATCTTTATATCATGCTTAGTCTCCTGTGTCTTTCTCCTTACAATTTAAAATGGCACTGAACCACTTGACATCTTATTTGCACACACTTGTTCGAGAATCATAAGTTAGTTCTTCAAAGTTTTCAGTTTTTAACCGTGTATCTCGTAGTTTACAGTAAAGATAACCCTGAACATAGGTTGACGTTACTTATTTTTTTACCAAATATTCTACTCTCTTTCGGGCTGTTTTATATTCAAAATACAATAACCACCATCCCACAAAATTTATAACAGTGAAACACAAACTTGCAAATAATTATTGACTTATTTTTTGCACCATTGAACATTTTCACAGCTTGTTTCGACCTTTTCCTGAGTTTAATCAATTTTGTTTGTACCTCTCGTTGCGCTGTGACGTTCATGGCCAGCGACGTCAATATTTTTAGTCAATTCTAAAGAGGACTATCTGTCTTTAGTTACAAAAATCTGTTCGACAAAACAATATATCCTGTCATTATTTGGAACATAGAATACCATGACTATACTTAATTTTAGGTTTCAATATTATTTGGTTTTAAGCCCAATTTATAGAGATATTACTTTCAACATTATATGGTTTATTGTTGACATAACACAAATTTTGACTGTGCGTCGTGACCTCATTTTTGCAGGATAAGATTTTACTTTTTTTCTTGTAAATTGTTTGAAACTCTTGCTAAATTATGTCTACTAAATTTAGTAATGATATGACGTTAAGTAACATAGCTATGACAAAAGTCTTCGTATTTTTGATTGACCGTCGTATCTTCTTAAAAAATGTCCATGCATGCATGCTCTGATCATATATAAATTTCTCCTATCAAATTAACCAGTTTACCTTTAAAGATGAGCTGTCTAGCGTTATATGAAACAAAAACCACCCTGGCGTTGCCATTGCAGAAACCCAAAACCCAATTCCAATGGCCACAAATACAAAACACAAAATTTCTCCACTTTTTGTTGCCATTCCTTGTGTCGGACGTCGTTCTAAAATTATGGTTCACATTACATTGTTTGTGTAACATGCTTCTCTTGAGTGAAATCCAAACCAAACGTAAAATACATGAATGTAAAACACATTGTAACCTCTCCATCTCTCTCTCATTCTCTATCTCTCTCTCACTGAAATTTAAAACTTCTCACTTGTAACCGTGTTTACAAATGTCAATGAAAATCTGAATGTTATAACAAATGCACAAAGCTTCCTTGCAGATTCATCTTGAATCATATAACAGGTAAACGTAACGTCAACTATATCATAGTTTCTATTTTAAATCAGGCATAAATTCACAATGCAAGAATGCTTAACTGTTTTTTCTAAGGTTACCTTTTGATCATGAGAGATTTGGAGAGAAGCCTTTATGTATGACCTAAATACGGAGGCAAATTTTTGAAAACCAGAAAACTATTTCCAAATTGAGCCTTTAGATCTTTGAAAGGCAATTCACTAAATATCAACATTACTTCAAACTAAAAACGTAAGATCTCTTTTGGGTTATTTGAATAATGAAGACTAGTGTCTATCAATAAATTGGTCATTGTTTATTTTCTAGTTCTGGATTTTTTTTTTTGGGGGGGGGGGGGGGTCTTTTTTTGCGCTCATGGAATGTAAACGTGGTCTTTTTAAACCAAAACAATAAAAACCCAGGATAATTTAAAAATTGCATAACGAATTGAGAAATTGGTAAAAAAATATCAAATTCAACTTTTCAAGTTTACCGAATGTATACTATTTGATTTGTGAAAATTAAAGTTATGAAACATCTCCAATAAAAAAACCCAAACATTTTCATTAAAACTTAACGGTAGCGATTCGCATACGTTATTTTAATGATAAACGTTAAGCCATAAAAAATATTTTGAAAACAAACTAAAACAGTAAAACAGTCTACAGAGGTTATGTATGACCACATTCTAAGCCAAAGAAAACTGTATCGGTATTCTTTTTTTATATCATTCTCTTTTTATATTTTTTTTTACTTGTAATGCAAAACAGCAATGTCTTATTTACTTTCTCTATCAAAATAAGAAGAAAGTACATACCCAATGCACAAGCTTCTTCAAGTTTGATTCTTGTTTTATCATTAAATAAAAAATATGGAATTTAGAGCAAAAAAGTATGAAAAGTTCATATTTCTATGGAAACTCATATTTGAATTCTTCTTTTTAACCATCTATACATCCATTTTTTCCATTAGTTAAGGAAGAAAAACTTTGATTTATAAAATATGTACAAAATGACTATATATGTCGGGTTCATTTAAAACACGTTTAACATGAATGAAAAGCCATAATCCTTGAACTATACAATGATTTTTTTCTAGACTTCGAATTATTGCCTTTGAATTTTTTTTTTTGGCAAATGTTGCAATATTTAAGCCCTTATGAACCATCAAATAAACAACGTTTAATGTTTAAGAATATAAACATTACACATTCAAGTATTTCAGGTGCGCTTTTTGAGACCCTTAAAATGTAAAAATTCATATCTCTCTCTCTCTCTCTCTCTCTCTCTCTCTCTCTCTCTCTCTAACATAATTACATGGACATGCTATGATTTTTGCAGAATCTTGTTCCCATACATCTAATGATACCCCTATCGTTTCTGGTGGATTTTAAAAGGAAATCCCCTTGAACACCACGCTTTCCCCCACATAAATGCCCCCATTTTTAAACCCATTAAGTCGATGTATAATGTTTCATTACGAAGCTTCATTTTAAGTCATATTTTATTTCGAACATTTAACAACGCAGTTATCCTAAAAGTGAATAGGCAGACTGTGTGTTATCTAAAAGGTAAACACAATATATATATACATGGTAGATTATTGAGGTTTATCTTAATTAAACGAACTAATCCCGAGAGTCAGGATTTAGAAGTCCATTACAGAGAAAAATGGGAGAAAAAATAAATAAAATCGCTTTTATATATGGAAAAGAGACTTTGAAGATACTCAAAAGCCTAAGTTTGGTTGTACCCTTAAAACGAACACGGGAGGGGGTATTAAGGGGTAACACGTTTGTTTAAGAAACAAATATACATACAAGGCACTAAAAAATAATGGAAATTTGAAAATGTATGAAAAGAGAAGCTTCAAAAGAAATCTGTTGTTTTCGCTCTTTCTTCTAGTATGCTAGTACGCAATCATAGATGCATTGAATTAAACTTAAAAATGATGAACGAAGTTTGTTAACAAACGACAAAAAGAGGTACCGCGCTATTTCGCCTCATATCAATATTCACCCACGATGTATAGGCGGCCATGATTGTATTACGATTATGACATCGCTTTATATAAAGGTTATAATGAATTTGCAAATCAAAACTAAAACTGTGTGTATTTTGATCACTAATATATCTTACGTTTGTTTACGTTTTTGTTGTGAATAGAAGTTAATACAAGTTTTACTCAGTAATGAATACATTTTATAAAAAAAAAAAAAAATTGCAAGATTTTCTTCTTAATTTTGTTGATCAATATTTTTATCAAAACAGCTGACAGAAACATAGTTGTCGTAAAGTTTTTATTAGGAAGTTTATTAAAATCTTGTAAGTGAAAAGCCTAAAAAGTTTTTAATTACGAAAATTCAATTGATCTAAATATGAAACCGTTTAAAAGTTGTTATAACTGATAAAGGCACTTTATAAGAGGCATTTATTTGGTAGTACATGCAGCTGTAAAATCAGTTAGAACAAACACATCATAAATGCTTCATTTTTCTAAAATCATAAGAATATTAAAGCTAATATGCATGCTTTCGTAAGAATTAGTGAGGAAGTAAATAAAGCTGCCTGAAACACATTCAGAACTCCATCCCTTGAGGGGCACTAATATAGCACTGTGTTAAGGTGGTTTAACGAGGCCGGGTCTAATTTTTTTCTGCCCTAGATTTTTGAATGAATTTTTTGAGAAGAATTTCTACTGATATAATTATTATTTTAAGATAAAAAAAAATAAGACATTTACCACACCGTTTGGTTAAGGGGCCATTTCAAAGTTTGTTAATTTTTAACAGAGGACCCTATGGGATTTTGCTTGAAATGTACCAATTTTGCACATTTTTTAAACTTCCGCCCTAGGGATTTCTTTTTCTGTTCTACATATTAAAGTTATTGCTAAAAGGCATCAAATGGTCAAATAAAAAAACCTTTTACCTCCTGGTTTGTTCCAGGGGTCTTATCAAAGTTATTTTGTGTATGCCCAATTTCCCAGTTTGCCAGATAATGACTATTTTTTATTCGACAAAGACGGAAGTGGTGATCTTTATTGTATTACTAAATCATTAAGACATATTTAAATACAGTAAAACACGCTTATAACGAAGTCCCAGGGACGGACAATTTAACTTCGTTATAAGCGTAATTCGTTATATCCGTCAAGTTTACAACATGAAATAGAGACTTGGGGAATGAAATTCACTTCGCTGTAAGCGTCAACTCATTATAAGCGTGTTCGCTATAACCGTGTTTTACTGTAATAAATAAATATATAACATCATAAATTAAGGGTCATTAATATAAAATACATGGTTAATGTCTTGAAATAAACGAATTAAGCAATATTTAGGCGGGTTAAGAACACGTGACAAAGGGCTAGGCTTGCTGAACCCTCTTCACGTTTTCGACCCGAGCCCAAATATAGCTTATACTTTGAGATATTAATGTTTATTCCACAATATAATATCAATTTTACGCATCAAGCGAGCTATTTTCAACAAATTTCGCTGAATATCTGCAGTTGAAACTATTACGCCATGGCGTCAACAAAGCAAAAAGATGACGTCACAATACAAATGATATGCTGCGCAAAAGCGTGCGTACTCGTTCTGTACTCGGCCTCGTTAATTGTCAAAATGATCACTGTTTTGATACATATTAAGTTTAAAATTGAAAAAAATAGTAGTGATTTACCTGTAATAAAAATGGAGTTTAAACTAGCTAAGATGCCTGGTTGATTTGGATTGATCTGGAATCATCATTAACAGACCCCTTATAATGCACAGTACAGAGTCAGGGCGAGAACGCCTTACCAACTAGAGCTCTAAGAACTCAAGAGATATATAACGTAAAGTTCACTATGAGTTTTAAATATGTTATTTTCCCGTTACATATGTATATAGAAAGATCTCATTTTATAAAAAGAAAAAAATACCTGTAATATACTAGGGATAAAAAGCCCCTAACTCATACAATGATAAAATCTTATTAATAAGCTGTTTCATAAAAAAGTTGAATTTTATCGATTTAATCATCTTTTTAAAAAGATTGTTAAATATTTGCATTAAAGCGGCCATTTGTTTGCGTGATCGTCTAACGTTGCCCAAACACGCAGCAACATAACAGGGATGGATGCCTGGTTTTTCTGTTGTTACATGTACATGATGAATATTTAATTACTTGGGCTTTGACTGCTCATGACTTAGAAGATATAAAAATAGAAATTGAAATACAATGTATTTATTTATTTATTTATTATGTAATTATTGCACAGGCAAAAATGAACGTTAAAAAGATAATGAATTTGGTAATATGTAGCTTTTTTAGATTTGAAAATATAAGTTAAATCAACCTATTTCTAATAGTGTATTACCTGCATTAGACATGAGAACCAATGCAACAACATATCTGTTTGACTTGGACCGAGCAGGAATCATCACTAACAGAGCGCTTATTGTGCACAGAGCCAGGGCAAGTACGCTTTCTCCTTGAATTTCTAGCAACCCAGCTGTAAAAGTAAGATGAAACGGGAATCGCCAATTTACTTTTCGTATTCTTAGAAAGATGAAAAAATACAAATTGAAATATTTAAAAGAACGCATAGTTTGAAATAAGTGTTAGCAAAAATATGATGAAAGTGTTGTTAAATGAAAAGGGAATTCGTGCATTTTTATTCAGTTAATAGTAACGCTATTTATTAGGAACTATGAAAAGTAAACTGGCGATTTATGCAAACGTTAATGAAGAAAAGACCCACGTTGACTTCCGTCGAAAACTTGAAAATCGGAATAAAGATATGTCAAGGGATTCTGAGATCATAATAACATTTTTCATTGTGAATTGTGGCTACGTATACTTTTGAGAGGGAGAGACTTCGATAACAAAAAAAAGAAAGAAGTAATTGATATTTCTGAGGAACTTTTAGTTTTACATGTATATATTTCTCATATTCATGCATAACAAAAAAGTCTTAAAAAGCCTGCATGTTTATGTACATGAACATATGGTTACCTTTTTTTCAGTGAAGGTATTTTCGTATTATTGTCCCAAGAGAACATTCTGTAAAAAAATTTAAGTCAAAGTTAAAAATTTAAATTGAATTTTGTTTATTTAGATCAATGTACATATATTTTTATTCACATTTAAACATGATTTTTTTTTTAAAATTAGAACTTAGTCAATCCCAATTAATTTTTACATTCTTCATTCATAAAAATAATAAGTTTTTGCCTGGCTTTGTGTGTGTGTTTCAAAAGGGGGGGGGGGCTGGCTATTTCTGAAGAGTGGTTGAGGATATAGAACTTACAGACAGAAAAGATGAAGAGGATGTCTTGACCTCAAACAAACATCATCCAGGTGCGACCAGGGCAGTCAGCCAGCAACAGAAGGTCAGTGTCAGGAACACGAAAGTGACGATTCATCCAAATTGTTTCTCCATTGTAGCTACATGTATCTCCCTACAACTGATTTTTTACTCTACATCAAATAACCAATAAAAAGGATGAATTTAAGATGAATTAATTCCCAGGCATGCTTAAAAAAAATTTGAACCAAATTTGTTATCCTTTCTGATAAAGGGGCAAGGTCACGATTCTGATAATTTCAAAAATGCTTCCGTAAAGCAATTTTTGAAAGGCAACTTATATTTGAGTGTCATTCTTTGAGTTATTGGCGTGTTATAGTCTGAGCTTGCATTTCATCGCTAAACAAAATTGCAAACTCAGGACTGGTGCAGTACACTCCGCATAACATATATAAGCAAAATACATCCAAATTTGTCACAATTTACACAAAATCTTGTGAAATTGCTTCGGGTAGGCGTGCTCAAATCTCTATTTTATATAATTTTATCTTCAAATAATACCAAACATTTGACAACATTTAAAAATGGTAGAGATCAAAAAGTAAAATTTAAAAAGAAAACAAAGAAAAAAACAGTGAAATCTTCATGAAATATAAAAACACATGTCAAATTGGATTAATTTTATAGCTGCAGGCAAAATGCAGTAAATGTCAATAAGAATGTTTGACAAAGTTTTATTTTTTTCAGATTTCAATAGGTGCAATCGCGTAAAGTTAAAATAATAAACACTTAATTCAACCTGATTTGAAAACTTTGATAACCACATAGCTGTATTCTCTTTAGCTGTGAATTCAACAATTACAATGATTAAAATAAAAATATTTCAACCTCAGGCTCTAGAACTGAATTACGAAAACAAAAAAAATTCGTCGAAATAACCAGCTCTCAAATATAACAAAATATGGTGCCATAATCAGGTTTTTTATGAAACACAATTATAATGCCTTGTGCATAGCTAACCCGAACACGAGCAATTTTCTATCAACTTTATTCGTGCGTACTTGTGTATGTAGGGTAAGAAGCTACAATATTACAGAAAGGAAAAATATCAATACATATATCATTACCCAAAAAGCATGTTCCGCAAACACAGAAAATACTATAAATGTTTAACATTAATGCAATACACAAATAACTATTATGTGTGTTTACTCGTTACAATACTATGCAACTTTATCGATACTTATAAAAACTTCACTTAAGATGTAAATACTACGGTATCTTAGAAAAGACTTTAATGTTATAACAAATGAGAATTGATATAACAATTAGTAAACTTTGATTAAAACAGCAAATAATTTGTAAACTTACATTTGTGACCTGACTGCAAAATACAGATACATTGGCGGTAAAACTGCACGGACTAACGCTCTTCAGTAAAGAAGTCAAATATATATACCCTAAAAATTAATTGAATTTCGAACCCGTTGGAAAAAACAATATTGCCTATCATAACAGCACACTCCCCGCCTAATATTAAATAAATATTACCAATAAAAAATTGTATAAACTGATAGAATTCATAGCGGAATGCTTTCAAACAAAGATAGTGCAGAAATTTCATGGAACATGAATGCAAAATATATTTACCATGGAACATGGGTAATAATCATACAAAGATACTTCAAAAATATCATTATGGAACATATTTGCAAATTTTATATCTTCACCATGGAACATGGTTAAAAACTTAAGTTATGGACACTTGCAATGATCATATGAAATTTCACATGGTTTAAGAACAATCATTCATTGTGGAACACAATCAAAGATACACTATGGAACATAGTTACCAGTCATCAGATGTGGAGGTTCATTATAATTTTGTGGAACACAAATTTCACGATCAACAATTCAGCATCACCATTTCACTAATAGGACGCGTGTACATCACATTTGGTCCGTCTTTATGGACGCGACCGCGAGCTTTACGAACTTTACCATCGCTGCTTTGGTATGTTTCTGTTATAACACCAATAGGCCAGTCTGTTCGATGTACTGCACTGTCTTATAAAAGAATAACGTCACCGACTTTTAAGTTTTGTCGATCATCTCTCCATTTCCGTCTGGGTTGAAGGTTCTGTAAGTAATCTTGTCTCCAGTGTTTCCAAAATATTTCGGAGAGAACTTGTACATGTTTCCACTGGACGCGGTACATATCTTTGATGTTATCACTTTCTGGTATCACAGGTAAGTAATTCACTTTTCCAGTTAACAGCATCATAGGGCTAAGAACTAAAGTTGAATCCGGGTCAGATGAAATCTGCACTAAAGGTCTTGAATTAATAATTGAACACACTTCTGCCATAAACGTTGTCAAAGTTTCATGTGTTAATTGTTTGGAATTTAGATCAAGTAATATCGCATCAAGGATTCTTCTTGTCAGACCAATCATCCTCTCCTAGGAGCCACCCATATGCGAAGAATGAGGAGAGTTAAATATCCAAACTGTTCCATTTTCACGAAGATGTTTTTTAACCGGACCATCTTCAACATTCAGAGTTTGTATTCCTAATTCATCTGCTGCTCCTACAAAATTTGTACCCTTGTCTGATCTAAATACTTTGACCGGACCACGTATTGCTTCAAAGCGTCGTAAGGCGTTGATAAAGGAAGAACTAGACATTTCTTCTATTACTTCGATATGTATGGCTCGTGTGGTTAAACAGCTGAACATGATTGCCCACCGTTTATTGTTTATTACTCCACCACGTGTCTTCCTTGCTAAAACTGTCCATGGACCGAATGTATCCACTCCTACTGTGGTGAATGGAGGACCAGGAGTAATTCTGTCAGAGGGTAAATCAGCCATTTTCTGTAATTCGAATTTTCCACGAAGTTTTCTACACGTGACACAATTGTGAATAAATGAAGACACCTCACGTTTTGCACCAATAATCCAGAGGCCATTCTTTCTAAGCGCTCCCTCTGTAAAATGTCTTCCTTGGTGTCTAACTGAATCATGGTAGAATCGAATCAGGAGTGTTGAAACATGATGTTTATTTGGCAATATTATAGGATTGATTTCTCCAATAGGTAACACATTCTTCACATTATTAAGTCTCCCACCTACGCGAAGTAAACCTTCACTGTCAATGAATGGGGAAAGGGTTGAAATCCGACTATCCTTTGAAACAGTTTTTCCATTTTGTAGAGAGAGTATTTCTTTGCTAAAACACTCTTTCTGTATTTCTTTCAACACAAATTTTTCAGCATCCTGACAGGATTGTACACTGATACTGTTTTCACACATATGCCATCCAGAACAAGAATGAGTTCTGTGCTTGAAAGACTTGATGACATGTCTTAAACAGGCGACAAATTTGATAAAGGTTTTCCAATTAGAAAATTTCTCTGCAAGTTCAGTTATACAGTTCTTTGACATTTTAGTGGTGGTTTTCATGACTTGTACATCTGGACGAATTTCCTTGTCATCCTGTGGATCTATCAATGGAAAGTTATAGTTCATATTAACCTCATTTTCTTCATGTTGTTCTAAAAGCCATTGAGGTCCTTGTAACCATTCACTATTCTCTACAGTTTTTCGTAATCCATATGTTGCTATGGCAGGAGACGGTGCATTTCCGAACACGTGAACGCACATTCGGTATTCAATAAGAGGAAGATCTGGATTATTGTTTTTATACCAGAAAAAACGAAGAAAGTCTCTGTGTTCTTTTTTCACGTAAAACTGGTAGAACATCTGTTCAATATCAGCAATTACAGCATATCGATCTTGGCGAAAACGCAATAATATTCCAATAAGACTGTTTGTAAGATCAGGTCCAGTCATCAACACTTTGTTCAGAGAATGTCCTTCATAGACTGCGGACGAATCGAACACTCCTCTAACTTGATTAGGTTTCTTAGAGTTGTATACACCAAAAATGGGTAAATACCACATTTCATTGTTGCTTTCATGATCGAGAACAGGAGCTATTTCTGCAGCACCAGTATCAAACACTTTCTTCATATATTCAATAAAATGAGTCTTTTTCACTTCATTTTTCTTTAAGCTAGCATCCAAAATTTGAGCTCTTCTCCATGCTTGAGATCGGTTGTTTGGCATCATGGGTTTCGGAGAACGAAAAGGAAGCGGAGCAATCCATTTTCCATTTTCATCCTTCTGAAATTCTTCATCCATAAGTGAAAGAAATTTACGGTCTTCTACAGACAAACCAATTTTGTCATCATCAGGGGACTTTTGAAACAAAGTGTCATATGTGTCTAAAGCTTGATGTTCTTTCACTTGAAAATGATTTTCACATGGATTAAATTGTGTCGTACGTCCATTGTTAAGAACGGAGGTTTTCATCACACGAACAAGGTCTGGGCGATGAACTTTTCCGAGACATACATCTCCGGTTATGACCCATCCTAATCCTAGCTTTTGAGCGAATGGAGTTTTCTTTGATCCAGTAATCTGACGAAACACATGATGGGCTTCTGGAACATCTCTACCAATCAATAGTTCAATGTTTACATCTTTTTCTATTGGTGGAAGCTCATTGACAATTGAATTCAAATGATAATGAAAACGAGCAACATCTGGAGTAGGGATTTCCGATCTTTCATTTGGAATATCATCACATTCAATAGTTATTGGAAGTTCATATTGACAATCTTCATGCACTGATTGAACACACAGTCCTTCGATTCTTCTTCCTGTCAAAGTTGTAGTTCCTGAACACGATGACAGAGAATATTGGGTGGAAGGGCCCTGAACATCCAGACGATCGCAAAGTCTAGGAGAAATGAGTGTTCTATTGCTTTGATCATCCAGTATAGCGTAGACTTTTATGGCTTTGTTAGGATTTTGACGTAGAAACACTGTAGAGATGATTTCCACTCTTTCCATTTGTGATCTATTGTGGTTGATAATGGTTGATCCCATTAGGCACCAACTGATTGTCGAAGAAGGATTTTCCCGGACAAGGTAATAGGTGACAAAAAGCCCAACGGATCAAAAATGCTATTCAGGAATGAAAGTAACCCTCTCCGAGTGTTTGGTTTTTCACTGTCTTGAATCTCAAACAAGAAACTGTCATGATTTAAGTCCCATGATAAACCGAGACTATGCTGTAGGGGTAAGACTACGTTTTCTCCAAAGTGTACATCTCTAAAGTCCTCTTCACCGAAACTATTCAAAATCTCTCTATCATTCGAGGCAATCTTGTGTAACCGTAAATTGCCATTTTCTTTAAACACTGTTTTGGTTCTTTTAATCAAATCTATAACTTTTTCACGGGACGGTGGGGACACTAAACCATCATCTACGTAAAAGTTTCTATTTACAAAGTCTTTAACATCAGACCCACAATGCTCTTTAAACTAGTTTTCCACACAATAAATGTTTCAGGACTATCATTGAACTTGGAAAATCTGGTTAATAGTAAGTCTTTCTTGAGGAGAAATTGCACAAGTCCTCCTAGAACCGAGTCGTCTTGTACTGTGCTGTGTAGTTGGGAGTTTGGATTGTTTGTAACAGGAGGATCCTGATCATAAAATCTATTTGGCTTTGGTGTTGCCTGAACTTTCAGTTTTTCTCTAGGTTTTTCTAAACACAATGATTCGGCATAAAATGGTTCCCTTTCTCGTGGGATTTTGTATTCACAATATTGTTCTTTATTCAATTTTGTTTTCAAATAGAGATCTTCAATTGGTTTTGGATCACTAAAATGTTGCGACACATATTGTTCTGTTAAGTCCTTTTTGTTAACAAAGGATCGTTGAGAGGATGCACTAGATGATTCACTGTCTGAAATTCTCTGTGATAAAACTTCAGCGGCTTCTAATTTCAATGCTTGAAGGCGAGTTAATACTGAGGTAACTACAGTCTCTTTTCTTTCAAATTCAATTTCACTTTTTCGGATCATTTCTTTGTCACTATTTCGAGTAAGAAATAACATAAAATCTTTGAACACAGCATTGTGCTTGGTACGAACTCATCTTCTATCTTCCTAAGTCTCTGTAAATCACCAACTTCAGCTCTGTCCAGATTTATCAATAAATCTTCCATCTTTGTCCAATGTTTTTGTAACTTTTTTTGAAAATCATGAAGCTGACTTTGGTAAAATCCTTTACCTGCTGCCGTTTTTGTTCGTGCTCTTGCTCCGAGTGATTTCGGGATGGCATCGATAATTTTCTCATCTGCTTCATGAAGAGATTGTTGATCTTTTTTATGGTCTAACTGTCCTATATCAGGATTCTGCTGAATTTCAGTTATCCCTGGATCAGGGTCTTTGACGTTACCTGGATCAGGCTGTTCCGAGTGTTCGTTTTGTCCTGGATCAGGCTGTTCGTTTTGTCCTGGAGCAGGTTTCTTTTCCTCCAACAAAGCAGGTTCCCGTACAGTATCTGTTTCTCCTGCATCAGGGTTTGATGCCATGGTATACGAAATCTTCTTACTATAATGCCTTGTGCATAGCTAACCCGAACACGAGCACTTTTCTATCAACTTTATTCGTGCGTACTTGTGTATGTAGGGTAAGAAGCTATAATATTACAGAAAGGAAAAATATCAATACATATATCATTACCCAAAAAGCATGTTCCGCAAACACAGAAAATACTATAAATGTTTAACATTAATGCAATACACAAATAACTATTATGTGTGTTTACTCGTTACAATACTATGCAACTTTATCGATACTTATAAAAACTTCACTTAAGATGTAAATACTACGGTATCTTAGAAAAGACTTTAATGTTATAACAAATGAGAATTGATATAACAATTAGTAAACTTTGATTAAAACAGCAAATAATTTGTAAACTTACATTTGTGACCTGACTGCAAAATACAGATACATTGGCGGTAAAACTGCACGGACTAACGCTCTTCAGTAAAGAAGTCAAATATATATACCCTAGAAATTAATTGAATTTCGAACCCGATGGAAAAAACAATATTGCCTATCGTAACAGCACAACAATAAAAGAATTAAAAGTTGTAAAAATGGTTGTAACTTTATACATTTTTTTTAAAAATATTAATATTAATTAACATCTTATTTCGTGTATATACAAATGTACAGATAATAAAAAAAAATAGAATTAAATACTAGAAATATACATACATGTACCAGTTTAGCTATTGCAAGTTGTTCCTGGTAAATTGAACAATAGTGTAAATGTGTATGTTTATCTTCATTCAACTATTTTAAAACAATTACTATACGGAGACACCTTTCAAACATATTCCATCATTAATTCCAAAACGTGAAAGAAGTTAAGTAATGGGAGCATACCTTTTTTGCTTTCGTTCTCACATGTTTTTCAAAATCATACATCTCTAAAGAAGAATTAAACCAACAAACCTGAGGTTTTGTCTTAAAACTCTACGCACTTCTGCATGCAATTATTAAGACATACACTCACCGCACACATGCACAGACGCACATACAGCCCCTCCCTACAAAATTGATGGACTTATCAATTCATATAATAGAAACTGAAGTAACTGAAACAGGGTAATAGAATAACCCCCAACAAATAAAATAATTCTTTATTCAATGGAACATGGTCACGGCTTTGGTCAAATTCTATTTTTGTATTTTTATTATTTACATGTACAGTAATTTAAGAATGCATTTCTAATGATCGAGTGAAATTTTAGAGTCGGTCGAAGTGTTATAAGCAAGTTAGAGGGTTAACAATTATTTGTCATGAAACAATTCTTGTGCCCTGTTTTTGTTTACGTAGGTTCAATATACCAGTAATAAACTTTGTTTAGCATATCTCTCTATCTTCTTGTTCATTTTAAGCATAAATAAACATTTAACGCATTCATTTTAAGTTTAAAACTGGCATTTTCACTTCAGCATTTGAAAATTTAAACAAACCCTTTGTTTATATAACAAATAATTGTAATCTCTGTAACTCACTAATAACGCAACAAATGACACTAAAATTTTGGTTGCCTATTACAAAATCTCTTTCTAAATCATGGTTAACATTACAATCGAAAAAAAAAGACTAAATACGTAAACATGCCAATTTATCACATATGAAAATTTAAGATGAATGTTGGTACATTATATAACATACTGTGATATCATAAGATTTTTGTGGTGGCTCAATTTTCGTGGAATTCGTGGGAACCTCTCATCCACGAAATAACATCCTTCACTAATTAATAAATTAGAGTAAAAAAGTCAAATTTTCTTTGTATGTTTAAGAGAATACACGAAATTACGTCCCCACGAACCTGTAAAATTTAAGCCATCCACGAAAATTGACCCCCACGAAATTTAATGATTCGACAGTAATACTTTTTTTATTAGCAGAATGTTGTCACTATACATTTGGCACTTTCGTGAATTATTTGTGCAGATAAACTCGATATGTACATGTATTTGAATATAAATGTATCAATAAAAAATAAACATAACAAACTGTCAACCATTTCATAAATCCATAAAACGAAATACAAAGTCAAAGCAGAGCAACTTTGACCTCTGAAAAGATAAATGCTGGATCAGGTGTCTAGGAGAAGTGAAATGGACCAGCTGAAAACAAAATCAGCAGCCTTTTTTGCAAAATTAACAGACTGGTGCAAAACAAACGAACACCAATGCAAAACCAACAATCATGCTTTAAATTAACGCTAGATGGAATGCAAACGAGTATCAGGATAAACCAAACCCTTGAGAAAACGTACCCTTTTAGGCGTGGATCCAGATATTTTTTCTAGGGAGCCAGAGATTAAAGACGCGCGGGTGTTAAGGAATCTGAGTTCATAGAATCACCATTCTTAGTTATCGTATTCATATTGAAATTTTTAAGCAACGAAACATAGACCAAAAACAAATAAAAAATAAGTGGACCCAATTTTTTCCCCAAATTGGATTGTATTACGTAGATTTACACATGGATGACGTCATGACTGAAAGTTCAATGTCAGGTAAATTTGATTGGAAAGCATTGTAAACAGATTCAAATTATGTAATGTAACTTATCTAAGAAATATATTCAAGTATTTTTTGTGGGTTTATTGAGAATTGTACAAAACAATGTGATGTTAGTTTAATCAATTATGCGCTAAAAGGTATGTAGATTTGCTTTTATTTCTCGGCCAGTCTTTCTCTGTCGTTCTTTATGATATTAAAATCCGAATAGAACAACACTACACCGTATGTGTGGAAATTCAATTTTTACATTTTTCGATAGTTCGATCAATGCTTAAATTGAAAAAAAGATGCTAAATTCCTGTGTTATGTGTTGTTTCGGTGTAACGTTCTGTTCATTGTGCAAATCATATAAAACTTTGGCAGGGTTATTGAGAACCGGGTGGATAACTCTTTAATTAAGAAGAATATAGGATTCTAGCAGCAGTTTTAATAAAACTGGAATGTCTTGCTTTTACTTGGTACATGTATGTTTATTTTATTGTGGAAACCCAGGGTAGTGTTGTTCTATCTTTTTTTATGTTAAGAAATTAACGTAAGCCAATATTTGTATTTGTATGCATTTTTTCTTATGCTGCTCGATGCTTGGATGATACGTGTAATTGTGATTCACATATTTATGACAAGACAGAAATCATTGCGATTCAGTGAAACAACCTACATTTTTTCGGTGTAAGAATATACACGCTCTAAACTGCTTTAAGATGCACTGTAAAGCTTTCTGAATGACAGTTGTAGTTATCATTAAACAGCTTTAAATTATTTCTTGACCAAATCTACATTTAGAAGACGGACTTCCCGAACTTGCACAGACTGACCTCAGACTCCTAAGTAGCTGTGGTTACCATGGTAACCTTCACATGTATGGAAAATCGACAGGGGTAAAAATTCACGTAGTTCACCTTGTATGGAAAATTTTATTAAATGAATTAATGAGGATGTAACTATACACAGAAAAATTCTTTCTTTGGTGCTTCATTCCAGTTATAAGGTACATTGTAACTTGTACTTCAGAACAAATTTAGAGAACACTTTTACGCAGATTATTGTTTACTGCAATGCTACTTATACAGGCATGACTGCATATGAAATTTTTTTAATTGATAAATGCAATAAAGGCAATTTAATTTGGAATGTTTGATACCATGACTATAACATTATTATGGGGTAGGTTTTGACAAAATTTGACTAACTTTTATCTATTTTTAAAAGAACTCATAAATGTACGTTTCCTCAGTGCAATAAAATAATATACTTTTGTTATAATTGTTTAATTTCCTTATTAACTCTTATATCACACCTTTTATTTAATTGATATACCATCTGTACAATAAAATATGTTCAAACCAGTATTTCCCTTAATGCATAAAACATACTTTATTTTATTGCATTATGTTTAGCGCATTGTAACTATTCTTGTCGCTGTTACAGTATCCGCAACGTGTTTTTACAAGATAAACGATAGGAGAGAATTCACGCACGATATAATAGGATTAACGCATGATAGAAAAGTATATACGCACGATAAGATAGGTTTGGTACACGATAGGAAAGGATAAACGATGTTCATGATAAACGTATAATCGCTTTAAACTATCTTCACGAATAAACTGTTAATGGCAGAATTTGACAAAAAACACGTTCGAAGAAAGATTTACGTTGAATGTCTTTTTAGAAACAATTGCCGAGTTGTTAAAGGACATATCGCATGTTTTTCAATTTTCGGAATTTTTAAAATAAATTTATTCTATAGTCATTAAAAATGAAGTTTGATATGGTTTTTATAAAATAATGTGCCTAATTCGTGAGTTTGAAAGCGATGAAATTCAAATGTCGCGATATGCATATTTTCTCTCTCGATCTACCCGCCATGATATGTGACGTCATATGCAACCTCGAGCGAGAAGGTGCTGTTAGCCATCTTTGTAATTGGATTGGATTTTAACGATAACTAAGCTAATTATCACCTTCTAAATTGCCGATAACGGGACATGATGCTGTTTTGTACCTACTGCGGGTGTTCTAGCCGCGGAAAATGGAGATTTGGACTGTTCCCTTACGAAAGTATGAGGAAATCTTGAGACAAATAGAGGTCTATCTGTCGACGAGAGGATTTATAAATAAACATTCAATACATATATTATTAATTATATGGTATATTTTTGTAATTATAGTTTCATTTATAATCGTAATAATTTTTCAAATGGACAAAAATAGAAGTTTATGCACAGGAGCCTGTGTACAACACGCAAGTTCATCGGAGAAAAATAACAAAAGGGGCCGCCATTTTGGATACCGCCTCGGTTCATTAGCCGTTTTCTTATTGTTATTGTTAAACTAAATGTTTATGTATGCGTCGGTTTTGTATGATTTCTTCGTTCATAGCTCACCTCTGCAGAAATCATAATTTAAGTACAAGAGATTTCTGTGAGTTTTATTTTTTGTGGGAGAAGTCAAGGATCGAGTTGTTGGTATTGAATGTTAACGCGAGAAATATACTAATATAAGTTTGTTGATATACATTTATACGTAAATGGATAAAAAAAAAATACGGAGATGGGATCTTACAGAAAATAACAAAAATCAAAGAAAACGTTCTTGTCTGCTTTTATATTTATATAGTGTAATATGGAGTAAACAACCTTAGAAAGTTGTGACCAGTTACAGCCGGAGAAACAAGCTTCTTGTGAACCACAGTTTTACAATAATGAACATTCCGAGTCGTTAGGAACGCCAAAAACGATACTGTTGTAGATTTCAATATAATTAACACCTTTAACCGATTTATTTGAGCTATAATCCTCACTAGTTGTTTTTACAATGTTTACACTTCGATCAATTTGATCGTGATTGCCGACTTCATCGTCGCTTCTTCGGCAATATTATCGTTTTTTATCCGTACTGGTGGCTCAAACATGTACGACTGAATAATAAGATTCTTCTAATTTATTCAGCATGTAAAGAAAAACAATATTTATGGTGAATAAATGTCAAAATTTAAAGAAGATAATGCTTATCCTACAATTTGTTTACAATCAGCTGTTCGAAGAAGGTGACTCACTGTACCACGTAACACGCTAACTAAGGAGTTTTTAAACGATCAGGGCTAATATGTTTTACGGTGCGACCGTTTGGGCGAGCGCAGCAGGTGATCAAAATGAATTATGATAAATCAATAAAAATAAAAGTAGTGACGTAAAGTAAATGAATTTGAATGCAAAATAAAATAAATATACCTATTTTTCCAGTACATTTTCATTATTCATAATTCATAAGATTTTTTATTTATTTATATACCAATCTGATTAAAATCAGATCTTTGTAATGCTCCGAAATTCTGATAGTCGCTAACCAAAGTGTAGCGACATCAGAATTTGTCGGAACGGATCAACGATCTGATTTTAATCAGATTGTTTATTTACTGGTCGCACGCCAATATAGAATTTATCTCAGATAAAATGCTGTTGAATAATAAAGATTTCAACATAATGTACGTTGCAGTTTACTTCCTCTTTTCTTGCACCAGACATTTTTATTGAACTTACAAATAAAAATTGACTCATCACAAATTCCCCCTCCCCCGTTTAAAAAAAATCAAATTTACGTATAAACAAATTTGTTGATCACATAAGGAAAATGGATCCCCCGGGAGCATGTATTATCGTAAAAAGTAGTGAAAATAAAGACACTTTTGAGCAGCTAAAGAGCTAAAGGCATACCACGCACTCCCCATTCCCCACCCCGATTAAAATTTTTCTGATTTTGAGAATTTTATTTTTTCTTTTTGCTTATGAAGATTTTTTGAATGATTTTGCCACGCCCCATTTAGAAAACGTTCCTGGAAATTACCGTAAATATAGTGAATAAAATAATTGTGAGCATTCATCCAAATGAGAGCAAGTTAAGGCTGTTTCCTATCTCTGAAGAAATGTCCCGATTCGTTAGCTTTGCAAGATTTTGAGAACATTTTGGTATTGATTTACAATAACTACTTAGAGTAGTTTCCCCTTATTGTGACGCCAAAGTTCACATCAGTCAAGTGTAGTCTGTCTCTGTGAAAACACACTAGAAAAAACTACGCGAAAAATACTGTTTGGTTTACTTAAAAATGTTCTGGAAATCACACAATTGATCTGTTTCTCAAAAGTTTTACTTTGATTCTCGCGAGATAGTATCCAGTCTAGTGAGATCGGCCGACATTGAGGAATTGCATTGTGGGTCGAAATTTACTGACTCCGAAAAATTCTGTCGGATCAATATGTAAGAAATCCATTGTGACGTCACTCGAAAGGACGATAACTCCGGAAATTGGCGTTGTTTCAATGCATGTACGTAGTCTTTTATCTTGTTCTCGTGAGAGTGTGAAATGGGAAACCATAATTACAGGGAACTACTGGGACGATTAAAACAAGGCATTACTGGTCCGATTTACTGACGCCAAAAGAATCCGTTGAATGAATGTGCAAATAGTCCGAATTTTCTATTCACACACGCCTTGCCGGTAGAGCTCGCTTCGCACCGGCGCTGTGCGCCGGCGAGCTGCGCTCGCTATAATTTAAATTGATATTATGGCTAAATACCGCGTTTATACCGTTAACAAACTGTTAAAAGTAATTATTAGATACACAAGGAAACCAAAAACTGTAAAATGTCCCATACTTTAGAAACATGCGATATGTCCTTAAATCATCGTTGCATCATTTATAGAATGTAAAAAAAATGACGAATTATATTTTTTAAATTAAAATTATGAGCTTAAATGATCAATTTAAGTTTTTTGTATTGTGAACATTGTTTTTATTTCCGAACACCTTAGCCGATCGCCGCGAATATTTCAGCCTGAGATCAAATAACACGGAAAATAGCTGGTTCAATTATAAAAATCCAACTCTTGTTTAAATTAAATATAAAATCTATCATACTTACATTTCTTTCTGTATAAGAAAATGATGCATTAAAAACGAATTATATTACATACAAGTTAAACAGACAGTACAGCTGAAAACATATGTGTGAATAACTTCATATTTACCTATTGTATCGTTAGGGAATAAGAAATAACGTTCATTGTAATGGTTGAAATACATAGAAATCCATTTCATATACCTAATTAACGTAACCATGAGCTTCCGGAAATTCAAGGGTCGTATAAATCGGAATAACCTTACATCGTTTATTTGTACCACGTGGACTTTGATTGACAGTAATTGACACGAGCTAAAAACTACAAAATCTTCATCCGACTACGGTCATCATGGTAAACGAGGTTGAAGGGACTCTCTAAACGGAACACATCATCACTTTCTCTATAATTTATTAATGGTTAACCTATTTCGGTTCATTTTTAAATGAACAGACATAAATATGTCAAATAACCCCGCAAGGGGCATCATTTACAAAAATGAATTTAGGTTGTAGCAACTCCTATGATAAACACGCAAAATACATGCTTACAAAATAATAATTTTGGTTATTTTAAAAACTTAGAGCAATTATTAGAAGTACAAGTAGAAAAGACATATTTTTTGCAACGAACATGTCATGGAGAATCTTCGCGAGCCCTGCATGTGTTTTGTTTACAGTAAATACGCATGCGTAATAGTATAGAAGGCTGAACTCCGTAACACGTTGCGGTGTAAATATGTGATAGGTTATACATAAATATTAATTTTAATGAAATAATTAGATTTATTTCATAGAGGACTTTGTAATTTTCTGAACGTACACACGTTCATGAGTTGTACAAAAATACCGAACCTGATCGGAACATTCTTTCAAGTCGGTTTTTTTATAAGATGTGCCGTACGTACTGTCTCTTTAAATACATATTTACGCAGATGCAGATACTGCGAACGATTTCATTACTACACACTCTAGCCGATTGCCTAGAACATTTCAGCCCAAATTCAAATATCACACGGAAAATAACGGGTTCAACTAAAATTCAAGTCTGGTTTTAATTAATCAAAATTATATCATAAATACTTTTGATTCTGTAAAACATGATGCATAAAAAACATATTATATTGCATAAAAGTTAATTCTTACGCAGGTATACACTCCGCATACGATTTAATATTCTATTCTATATACAGGTAAATATGTTACCTTGTTTACATTACGCAGCACTTTTAAGGTTTACTTTGTGGTCGCACCGACCAGAAAGTACGGGAAATGTTAACTATGACATCATTCAAAGCAACAAGTCGTCAAAAATGCTACTAAATAAAGTAATTTCCGATAGTTATTGGGACGAAAACATTAAACTACATTGAAAATTACCTATGCGTGCAACTTTATAGTCAAATAAGTCCAACAACAATAAATATAAACAGCTGACTGATCGCGGTGCACTTGTCGATGTGACGTCATATTGTAAATTTTGACGCATATTTTGTGTAGAGAGAGGCGGATCAATCAATTTTTTAACATGGAAAAATGCATTTTATAAATTATCAGAGCATAATCTTACAACTATGATAATACCATTAAATCCTATCTATTATGCTTGTTTTGATTCGGCATGTGATTATTTTTTAGAGCGTGTATCATTTATTTTTAAAGTGTTTAATGTAGAAGTGATAGGTGTTTGATACCGGGGAGCCTATCTAAATCCGCTTTTTACAAGGGCATACGCTGAACAGATCATTACGATCTTTTATATATGATTCAAGGGAATGTTTAATTTAATAAAAAGTGCTTCTGCTTCGATAAAATCTATAGAATGAATTGATAAATACGTAAAATATAAAGCGAAGGTCATATAAATTCTAACCGGAGCTTTTTTCATTGATATTTATTCTAATAAAAGATTAACTCTATACAAAGCACTAGCACTTTTCAGAATCTACCAGAAAATAAGAATTTAATTATCATTTAGATTTTTAATTCAAACAAGGGTATGCCCTTGCAATATTGAAATTTGTTGATGACCTCTATTCGGGAGAATTATCAACAAATTACACGTGACTATCAATACAGGGGCCCACACTAAATGTCATACAAAGTAGTATTTACTATACTGTTTCATTTAATATCATATTTATATCATGGTGAAATAACTTTTCATAAATATTTTGTAATAAAAGATGCATCGTTTTATGAACGTTTAAATCCGCTGATATTTTCATAGTAATTTAAGCCTTACCAGTGCTGCGTAATTTTTCATATTCAATGCTGACAGATATGATTTACATGTAATATTGGTTGATTTTAATCTACAAAATTAAGAAATTAGTATCATGATAGAATGCTGGATAGGATTTTTTGATTCTTGATCGATAAATTGTCGTATACGGCGTACTGAACGACTTGTAACTTTGCTTATAAAAGGCACTAAACGATTAACACGATAGGATAAACGGAACAACTGTTAAAATTGAACGATAAACCTGATAGGATTAACTCACGATAGGATATGATTAACGCACGATAGAACAGTATAAACGTTCGAAAGGATAGGATGCACGATAGAACAGTTTACACGCACGATACGATAGGATTGATACACGATACGATAGGATAAGATTGTAAAAAATAACGTTACGTGTACTGTACAAAGTATCCTATGATCAACACCAACGCAACAATTCATTAAATTTCTCTTTATTGTTTAGAAAATCAATTTTCACAAATAAAAGAGAATTGACCTGTGCCTGACGTTCCGCCAGTATATCCATTTACATCAATTAGGAATACTAATGACGTAGGTTGAGCTGACTCTATATACTCTGGGCCTAGGTAAGGAAGAGGGTCGCCATTGTCTGCTAACCATGGCGAGGAAACGGAACTTCTCGATCCCTGAATCCAAACGTTGACGAGAGAATTTTGTACTGAAGGAAATAAAAATTAATATTAATTATGATTGGTCTTGTCTTGATTGATATACTTTGTATTAAGATTTATAAAATGTATTCAATTTTTAAATCTAATATTAAATGGCAGTTTTCTTAATAAAAACATTATGTAATGTTCAATGAATCAAAATAGTTCTTTGCAAAAGGGATTTGAAGAATTACTCCTGAAATCATAACAAAAAACAAACAAACAAATAAGTTGAATTTAAACTTTAAATAAATTAATGTATACGAGAGTTTGTACGTGCAAAAGTACACAATAAACTTATTCTAAAATATCAAATTTAAAAATATCGTTCACCATTTCAAAGAATAAACATAGGCAAACGGTTAATTCAGACTGCATATCAAGCTGTTTACAAAAGTTGAATGAACAAGTCCCATTTTTTAGATAAGTACTTACTTTAGATTGCAATAGCAATCAAATTTTTAAGACAAGTTAATAGAAATATGTTTACATCTACCAAGCATGATTTCTTCAATCTCATACGGAAATTGTTTGTAATTCCCAGCTTTTGGAAACTGACAGGACCGACTGAAATCAGCAAGCCTTTTTTATTAACTGGTTGAAACATTCTGTTGTGCAGTGTCGCAGCCTTCTTACCCAGCATGAATCACCAGAAAAAACCAAAATTTTATTGTTTAAATACTTACAATTTACACCCAATGTGGTTTTTCTTTGTGACTTAATTATAAATTCATACAGCTCTAACAGAACGGAAAAAAATATATAAAAGCAAATCTTACTGCAAAACGTAAGCGCGTCATTCTTAGATCTTCAGACGCTCTACAGTCGTTTAAATTATGACGTAATTGCGTTACCCAGTGATAACATAAACATATATGTTATATAAATATATATATAGCGACATAGAAAAAATACACAACTCGCCTGCGTAAGCAGGTTATGTACTTTTTCTCTGCAATGATCGCTACTTTAACAACCCGCGTGAATCATCAATTGCAAAGAACACATTATATTTAAGGTCTTCCGTTTCCAACGGAAGACCTTGTACTGATTCTGATGGTTCTTCTTCATTATTATTTTTCTTCTTCTAGACGTTTTTTAATCTTCAATAACTCATTTGTTTGTCACCCGAATTCGTTCAAATTTTCACGGTATATTGTAAATTAAATAAGGTTGCTAGAGCACAAAAAAAAATGAAATTGCAACTTCCGGTTTTGAGTTGTATCCCTTTTTCTAAAATTTTAGGGGCATTAGTTTCCAGACAAAGGCTCCGAAATGGTCCGTAGCAAACAATTTATAGTTAAAAATCTTTATTATTGACACTTTGAATATTGTCCTCTGATTTTTGTATTTTAGTTTTTTCCAATTATTCCACTCGAATTAATCAATCGAAATCTATGTTCTAAAAATAGCAAAAATTTTCTGATGTTTTAGCTTCGTAACTTTTTAGTTTGAAATATTTCCTAAATACATATAGAACAAAAGTTGTGCAGAATGTTAAGGACTTTTATTTGACACCAATAAAAAAGGGCTGGCCCCTTAAATTAAGGGCCAGTAGCCCTTAAAAGATTTTGCTGAATAACTCAAAAACGGTTAGGATTTTGATATGGCTGTCGCTGGAAAAGTTGTTTGTTGGGATCTTATAAAGGTCGTTACAATGTTATTTTCTAAGTGATTTGTGTAGTATGAGTGTAAAAAGCTTTACATGTTAACATGTACCTGTTTTCATTTGGCAACTTAACGAAAGTCTTTGTGCTTAAAACTTGCATAAAGTGACCACAGAAAGTATGCTGGTTTATACAGGAGGCTTTAATTCATGAGAAAAAAATTTAGAACACATGCTGTTCTTTATTTTATTTTTTTTAAAGAATCCCGAAGTTTAAGTCCTTGTTGCTTATTTCTAATGGTGCACAGTCCTTAAAGACGAGAATCGGAAAACAAAACATTCTTTTTCTTCTCTAGTAAAACACAAAATACATATTGAAAAAAATTCTATGCATTACATTCTAGTTATCATACTGCATGCATTTAAAATCCACCTTGAATCAGAGCTGTTTTGTGCGTATTATTACGTAAGCTATCCCTCGCCCGCGGCCGAGAAAATCGGTCACCATGGTCGCGGCTGGACAACCTGGCGGACAGCGGTTATCCAATACACGAGCGTTGCGTCTCATATATGAGTTAATTTAGCTTCGAACTGAAGAATTGTTTCAGTTTTGATTACGTACACATAAAGGTTTATTCTTCAATTGGATTAAACGATAGGGTGTCAATTAAAAAATCGTTCAGTTAATTAATAAAAGCAATGCCATTCTCAATCTAATGCAATATCAGACATATAGATCAATTGTGGGTTTAAAGTAAAAAAAAAAATTCTATTTGATAGATTTTAGTCATTAAATTGCAAACTTTTCAAATCATCCTACGTTCTGAGCCGTGCGTGTGTATGCGTTCAACCGATCTTTACGTAATCAATCGTTCGCCCGCGGCCGAGGAAATCATCCGCGGCTACACTACCTAGCGGTAAACGGTTATCTAATTAAATACACAAGATTCGCACCCGCACACTTACATGAATATGAAATTGTTTGAGTTTATATAGCCGTAAATACACTGTACACTGTTTATTTATATGTTATAAAAGTTTGTTCATTTTGTATCTGTTTAAATTAAACATTGGAGAGTAAATTAAAAAGTCTTTCTGAAAATTAATAAAAACGATATTACTCCAAATCGGAAATTCTCGTCAGACATATTTGAATGGTTGGTTTGAAAGTGTTAAATGTTTTAAAAACTGTACAAATAATGTTTTCAATCAACAAAAAACAAAAAAAACAACACACACACACACACACACACACACACACACACACACATATTAAAACCTTTAAATAATGATCATCCCTCGCACATGGCCGAGGAAATCCCGCGCAAGTGACATCTTCTATATTTACCTTATCACGCGTGCATGTTTGGTATTTAGTATGAACGCAACTATTTTGATTATGTTTTCAACTATTATATTGGTTTAAGGTAAACAGATGAATTTATGTTACTCGTACAGTTTATTTAGCGTTGATTTATACGACAGCGTACAAGGTAATTTAAAAATCAAATCAAATTATGATCAACGTTCCTTGTTTCATGTTTGCCGTAGGTGCTGGCACGATAAAAGAATGCCTTAAATTGAGGCATTCGGTGATTATTTTAAAGAATATTCACTTGAGTTTTGAAACAAGTTTTGTTAAGATTCTATCGGTCACATATAAATAACTTCTGTAGTGTTTATACATGGTTGTTTGATCGTTTCATTGTGAAAACGAACTTATTTCTGTGTTGCCCTCCCACCGCCCCGCTGCCAAGTGCTCTTTTTTTTTTCCAGATCTGTCGAAAATCATTTGATAGTGACTACTTCTTATGTTTAACATTTTCTCCTGAACGTGTTTCTCTTCCCAACCCGTTTTTTTATTCGGTCAGTCTTTGTAAATTTCAACTTCCTTTATTGCGTAAATTAAATCGCCACGTGCTACCAAAAATCTTGTGTCGCTTCAGCGCACACAGATCAGAACATACATAGCCCCAGGTTATTTATGGCTGCAAATCATCAATTGTTATGTAATTAATCAACAGTTCGCAGGGTGCTTTCTTCAAAGTGGTCAATTATCAAACAATAAGACTTTCATTTTCACATTAAAGGTGCGAGTTCATAATCTGAGAATGTGGCTATAATAAATTGACCTGTTGAACACGCTAAACTTCTATTATATATAGGTGTGAACAGAATTATATAAATTATAATAAAATGTTTCAAGTCAAAGGTAATTTGTTCTTTGGATAAGATGTTATGAAATACGACTACATTATGCTATGCAGGTGGTCGCCATAGAAATCATCAAAGTATTGCAAGTGTTGACAGATTAGTTCACTTGACTTACCGACTATAATATACTGACATACATGTATCTGCCTTCAAAAAATATATGCGCTTCTCAAAGGTACACTTCAGTGAGATGGACATGTGTTCTTGGGGATTTTCTTTATTGCTAATTATATGAAAAATGATTCTAATTATTTGAAAATTGATTATAAAAAAAAAGTTTATTGAAGTTGTGTGGTATGAGGTTGTCATGCAACTTAATTTACTTACAAGGATAGCTACAGCCAGTGGAATACTAATTTTAGGTCAACAATGAATACACAATCTATTAAAATACCAGAGAAATAGAGAAGGCAAATATTGCTTGTGACGTACGTAATTTTTTATATATATCTTTATGATAAAACAGAGAAAAGCAAAAAACAAAAACAAACAAAAAACCCACACAAAAAACAAACAGGGAACTTGCATCAAATTTACTTCATGTACATGTTACCCCAAAATTCCGACCGAATATGCCCCTTTGTCACATTTAATTTAAGTGACTGAAAATAAAAACCGTAACACCTAAATTGTTTGCTTATTTTTACTGAAGTTTACCGGGTTTTTTTCAAAACACATACGTAAACTTTCTCCGAGAGAATTACCTATGATCCTATAAAGGGGAAAAAACTGACTTAAAAATAGGTATTTTGCATATTATTGCATCGTCGAGAGAAGTAATATTCATTTCTGTAAATAATGTCATTTAATTTTAAGTTACATAACGGTGTCTCTATATCAGATGTAAAATTTAGACGCTCACTTATGCATAAATTCTCCTGATGATCTTTCACAGCTGATTATTATTTTAAATGTTCAAGTCTACTCGTATTATCAAATAATATCAGCCCTGTACAAATTTTCAGAAATGCCATCAATTTTTAATTGGCTATTTACCAAATTGTGACAGCACCAACAATTTCAATCTTGCACATAGTCTTCAAAAAATAAGAAAGATTTAATTACAGAAGTTACATTGTACGTGTTTTTTATGCACGTTTTTGCGTGCATTTCCTTACATGAATCATGAATACATGTATATATAACAATCCTTGCTACCCTTAAAAATTTAACTCGCCATTAAACTTCTCATTGTTTAAACCCCTGTCACACTGGAGCTGCGTTCTCACGGCGATCCCGCTGCGTCATTGAATAATGTAAAACACCATGGTAAACGAACTAGAGTCTCCTACAGCACCGTAACAATGCAACGGCATCTTCGTTCGCCGCGGTGGGATATCCTAGAACATTTTAGAACGCCGTGACAGCGCATGTTCACGCAGGGCACGCTGTGGACGTGTGGTAAAAACTCTTAGCACGTCATGAGCACTCGGCGGATACCCAGCGAGAGCGCAGTCAATCGCCAAGTTGAACTCTGTGGAAACGTAGTTGGGAGCTCTGTAAGGACGCCTCAGTCGCCATCAGGATGCCGTGACATTTTCAATTATAAATATTCCTTGCGATCTACGAATTCCATGAATTTTATAACGCCGTGAACACGCCCTGGGAACGCAACTTAGTGTGACAGGGCTTTAAAGAGTTTTCAAAACAATTACACAAACTGTGTTCGACAAATAGTTTTCCTATCTGTCTTTATACAGGCTTTCAATCACAACACGTTTTTATAACAAAATCAGAAGTGAAATTTTAGTCTTAGTCATTATAATCGTTTGACACCAAATCATATAAATTTTCAACTCGCAGCAACAACGGAAGACCTCACACAAAGTTTTGCATTATTAAATAAAGTTCTTATTGCATTTTGGAAATTCTCACCAAAATTAAAAAATGTTAAAACTTTAGAAATAAATTTCCAAGAGACTGAGTCAAATGCCTTTTCAAAATCAAGTATGAGAATTAGACCTGGGGTATTAGTTTCATTGCAGTAATGTATAATATCATAAAGTAGTCTGGAATTCTCCCCGATATATCTCCCTGCTAAAAAACCTTTTTGATTTTCGTGGATTATGTCAACAAGAATGGGCTTCATACGGCTAGCCAGGACACTTGATAATAACTTATAGGTTACATTAAGAAGTGAAATTGGCCTCCAATTTTTAAGATATTCTCTGGGTTTTTGTCCTTTTGGTAGGATTGAAATGATTCCTTGTGTTTGTGAGTGAGAAAGGATACCAGAATCAAGACTACATTTAAAGGAATTAAATATATAAGATCCAATATCAGACCAAAAAAATTTAAAAAATTCTGCTGTAAATCCATCTGTTCCTGGTGATTTATCATTTTTAAATAGTTTTAGTGCCTCTAATATTTCCTTTTTAGTTATATCTAATTCTAATTTATTTCTCATAGTTTCTGTAACTTTTTTAACATCCTTTTCCATAATTACTTCTTGAAGATTTACCTCCTCAAGTAAATGATCTTTATTCTTATACAATGACTTATAAAAATTTTTTACTTCATGTAGGATTTCATTTTGATTATTGATCTCTACTCCTTGGTCATTTATTAGCCTAGATATGTTTTTATTTATATAGTTTCTTTTTTCAAGTGCAGCAAAATATTTAGTAGGTTTTTCTCCTTCCTCTATCCATTTGCAATGACTTCTTATTAGTAGTCCATTAAGTTCATATTTTCTTATATCTTCCAACTCTGTTTGAAGTTCATTTAATAAATCTGAATAAAGTTGTGAAGGGCACATGTCATACATTTCTTGTAGAGCTTTAATCTGAATGATAGAATCTTTTTTCTTATCTTTTCTTTCTTTAGCTTTAAGTGATGAATAATATATGGATAAGCTTCTGATTTTCATTAGCAATACATCTAAGAATAAATCTTTGCGGATATATAATTCCGCATCAGGCCCTGGCACGTACGGAGGCCTTGTATATTCAAAAACTGTGTCATTAATAATTTCTTTGATTTTCAATATATATTCTTTGTCTCTTAACAAAGAGTTATTGAATCTCCAGAATCCTCTACCTCGTTCGAAGTCATTAATCTTAAATTCAATATTAATTATTGAGTGATCTGTTCTATAACCTGGAATAATCTTAACATTTCCTAAAATTGACATTAACTCTTCAGATATGAGAAAATAGTCTAATCGAGCTTGTTTTGTGGGATTTCGACGAGTCCAGGTAAATTTTTTTGAAGTTGGGTTATTTACTCTCCAGGGGTCTACAAGGTTGAATTTATTTTTAAGATTTTGTATTTCTATCCTATTTTTGGGGTTGTTTTCTTTGACATAATTATGGCAATCTAACATAAAATCTTGAACTACATTCCAGTCTCCACATAAAATAACAAATTCGTTACCAAATTCTTCAATAATATTTCCAACATTTGAGTAAAAATCTTGATCATCTCTATTTGGTCCATATAAATTAACCAAAGTTATATTATATTTATTATCTACTAACATATTGGTAATAATAAAGTTTCCATTGGAATCAGATTTTGTTGAAGATATTTTAACTTCTACATTATTGTTCATAAGTATTAGTGTTCCTCTAGCATCTGTTCTACCTGCACTCATCAAAATATCATGTCCCCACTGGGCATATACTGAACTCTTTTCATTCTCTGTACAATGGGTATCTTGGAGACAATAAATGGAAGATTTTAAATCTCTAACGTAATTAAAAACATCCTTTCTTTTCTTACTATCATTTAGCCCCCTGCAGTTTACAGACGTTATACTAAAATATGACATAATATAAAGTTGTTAAGTTTGTGTTTGAACATGCTACATATACACACACAACATTCATGCTTAAAAAACCAAAAGCTTCCGGGTTGTGCATCTACTTACACCAAAACAAAAAACAAAAATCAAAAAAAAAATTGAAAAGTTTCAAACAAGAATGTGAGGTAGGTTTATAATAAGCTTTGTATAGCCACAAAAAACCTCTTGTGTTACATATATACGGAAAATAGGCTAATAAGGCTACCTGTAGGACTCATTAATAATAATGGTCTATCACTATGTTAACTATACTATGTAACTATATGTACCTGTAGGACTCATTAATAATAATGATCTATCACTATGTTAACTATACTCAGTCATCCTTGGTAGGGGATCCATTTGTCTTCACTCTTTCTACGGCACTGGAGAATAACATCATCTTTTGTTTCTATGATCCGAGTCTTCAAGTTTTTTTCCCTCCTCAGTTTGTATGCTTTGCTGGCTAGCTCGCTACGTTTTTTTTTCAGGTGATTTACGAGGTCTGTCCGAATTGCCATACCTTTCGGAAGAGTTGTAACCCTGGCGAGATGGAGGATCAGGTTTCGGTCTGCCATTTTTGCGAATTTCACAATGATTGCCTCCGGCGCACTCGGTTTATACGTATTAGATGGGTTCTTTGGAATCCTATGCGAATTCTGTATTATGATATCCTTGGCTTCCGAAACCCCAAGAGTTGACTCCAGACAATTGAGGACAACTTCAGTTGTATCTTCTTTATCCACTTTGGGTAGGCCATAGAACAGCAAGTTATATTTCCTCGAACGATTTTCTTGTTGGTCTATATATCTTTGCAGCTCTTCTACTTGATTCTCCAACTCTGTAATTTTTTCCTCTTGTGGCCCTATTTTCTCAGACTTCATCTGTTCGAGGTCAGTGATTCTCAGGTTCTGGTATATTTTCCGAATTTTTTAATATGGGCAGGGGATGTAGACAAGGGGACCCAATATCACCATATATTTTTATACTTTGTGCGGAAATAATGGGCCTTATGATAAGAAACAACATATTAATTGAAGGGATTAGTGTAATGAACAAAGAATATAAATTACTACAATACGCAGATGACACAGTGTTATTATTAAAAGGTTCGAAAAATTCAATTAAGACAGCACTTTCTTTAGTTAATGAATATGCAAAATACTCAGGACTAAAACCTAATTATGATAAAACTAAGTGTGTAAAAATAGGACCCTTATCAAACAAATCAAATGAATATTTCAAGGATTTTGAAAAAGTTAACTGGTCTCAGGAACCATTTACAGTTTTAGGCATTACTTATTGTGTAAACTTAGATAATACATATATGTACGAGTTAAACTTTAAACCAAAAATCAATGAAATGAAACTATCAATAAGCGCATGGTCTAGAAGAATGCTATCTACAGCAGGACGTATCACAGTAATTAAAAATTTGATTCTTCCAAAAATTACGCATCTCTTAATAAGTCTTCCTAATCCTCCAAGAAAACATATAAAGGAAATTGAAACAATTTTTTATAATTACATATGGAATTCAAAAACATCAAGAGTAGCCAAAAGTAGCATTATTCAAAGTTATGAAAAGGGTGGGCTAAGAATGATATGTCTTGACTCTTTTTGCAAAAGCTTGAAAATCACCTGGATACGCAGATTTTTTAATGATGCTTGTCAGTCAAGTTGGAAAGACTTGATAATAAGTACTTTTCCAAATATTTTAAATATGACAATTGTTGGAAGACAAATACTATATCAACTGTCAAAAACTTGTAAAAATCTATTTTGGAAAGATGTTTTTTTGTCATTTTTTGAACTTAGAAAATGTACTGACAGTGAATTATCTATTTTAAGCCCGATATGGTTTAATGAGTCTATATGTATTAATAACAAATATGTCTTTTATAAGCAATGGTTTTTAAAAGGTGTACATCAAATACTACATTTTTTCAACAATGATGGTACAATAATGAAATACGAACAATTCTGTAACCAATATGATATTAAACCTCCGTTTACACATTTTTTAGGAATTGTAGATTGTATTAAAAAGTTACGGTTAAACTATGATACAGAAATTATTCTTCAAAATATTCCATATTATCCAGAATTTTTACGGATAATTAGGAAAAATAAACAAGGCTCAAGAGACTTTTATGATATTTTTATTGATGAGAAATGGAATAAACCAAAATCAGAATTGAAATGGGAAAAGGAACTAGACATGAATGTAAATAACATATGGTGGAAAAGACAAAAATTATTATTTTTCAAAATAACTAACGACGTACAATTAAGATGGTTTCAATACAGGATTGTACATCGAATTATTGCGACTAATACTTATTTATGTAAGATAGGAATAGTTGAATCAGAGTTATGTACATTTTGTAGATGTAATGCAGAAACTATTTGTCATCTTTTTTGGGAATGTGAATATGTGAGTGAAATCTGGGATAATTTACTAGTTTGGATGAAGGACGAATTTGAATTAGATATACCATTGAACAAAATAGATGTTATATTTGGTAGATACTACAAATATTATAACATTTTCAATATAATAATATGTATTGTAAAGAGACATATATATAGAAAAAGGAGTAGAAAAGAATTACCCTCCTTTACTGGAATCAAACGTGAAATACTTTATTATTACAAATGTGAAAAATTTATTTACACGAAAAATTGTGAATTAGAGAAATTTCATGTAAGATGGGCGAGGTTGTCCTTTAATAATGATTGTTGATTTTAAGCCTTTTGCCCCTATGATCTTAGATATTACAAAGTAATTTATTTTTGTTTACTGTAAAATGCTGATTTTTTGTACTTGATTATGATGTAGAGTAATGTGCATATACATGCAACTGAATGAGTGGGTGTATGAATGATGTTATTTGTAAAAACACCCCGTTTCAAAAAATTTTTCAGTATATATAATGTTAACTTATAGACTCCAAGGCTCCCCAACCTCGGCTATAAGAATACTCTTACATGTTCTGGGGTAATAAAAACAGTTATAAAAAAAAAAAAAACAACGGAAGACCTACTCGTGGCTTTGCCACGAGCTCTGCTCTAGTTCTTTTAATTTTACGTCTTTCTTTTAAGAAATTGACAATTAGATTTCAAAAGTAAGAAAAATCAAATAAATTACTGATAATGTACAAAACTACGTCAGTTAATAGAAAAGGCTTACTACTCTTCTTTTATGGGACATTATCATGACCACTTTGTGAAGTCCGTGATTTTTTTAGGTTGCTTTAAGTTTAGACCAATCGTAAAACGGGACGTGTAGATTTAAGTCATTTCAGTTTATACACAGCTATGACTTGCAATTAATTTCCGTAGGAAAGTGAGGAAATCATACTTGGTGAATGTAAATATATCATAGTACTTGCTCATAACTGGCGAACGCGGATTTTTTTCTCTGCAATACTTGCTAGGTTTTATTTTAAGCTTGTGTGTATTACCAAATAATCATTTTTGTTAAGTAAATGTTTACCAATTACGGATTTCAATCTGTCATACTCAGCTTCGGAGTTCATTAACAGAAGCCGTCCTCCATCATTAGCACACTGTTGTCTGGCGTCAGTATTGGTCTTAAGTTCATTATACGGACGATAACATCCCAACAAGGGGTCAGCCGTATACCCCGGTGCCGTGCAGGATTCTTGGGATTCTGAAACAACTGCATTAAAGCAAATGTATGATTTTTTCCATAAAAATGTATCTCAGTAAAAAAAATGTAGCAGAGTAGCCTTTTATCTTCAAATAAATTCGGAGAATACCCTCTCTCTCTCTCTCTCTCTCTCTCTCTCTCTCTCTCTCTCTCTCTCTCTCTCTCTCTCTCTCTCTCTGAAGTCAAATGAATGGAAAAAAAATGGAGGAACAGTTATATAAAAAGAAACATGGAGAAACTAACATGAGATTTAAACTTGTTAAGTTATTATTTTATTTTACTTTTAGCAAGCTTATATTTTCATTAAACCCAATACCTTTTCTGGGAAAGTTCAAAACAAGAATAACAGTCGTCAATGTTGCCAACTCTAGTGGACTAAAGATGTAGTCCCCATCTAAATAAAAAAAAATCGAATTTCATAGTAAACATTCCTACGTTCCTATTTACAACGTTCGGGATTGATATTTTAAACCGCAAGAAATCGCAAGAAGTGGTCGGTCCTGGATTTAAACCAAGAAGACCATGAGGCCACATGGCTCACCTGAGCAACAATAATTTTATATAGGCGTTCATATTGTACCAAATGGCCCTCGGTAGAGTAACAATAAATCAATTTGTAAAGTATTCGAATTTTACACTTGTTTTTGCACACACTTAATCTTTGACATTGTACTTTGTATGGAATATCTTTTTAACCATAAATAAGAACATTCTATACAAGATATAAAACTTAACTTTTGGTAGGGGTACATCGTTTACTTTCAATTCCCTGTATTTTCGTTCTGTCCCCCTCCTTCATTAAGCGATCGAAATTTTTGAGAGCATATACATTAGGTACATTTTTGTCCTCAACTACTTACAAGTTATTGTATATATATATATTTTTTTTAAAAATCATTATTATAGTCATTGTATTTTATTTTAAAAAATCCTATACTCGGTAAATGTGAAGAATAAATTTGTGCCTCAATGAGCTCAATTCCTCAAATTAAAAACATTCAAAAATTAAACGTAGCTCGCGGGTTTGCTGACGTCACAGTAGGATTCGACGTAAAGAGTTGACCGTCATAGCAAACTCTTACATTTCTTTTATAAATAATAAATGATCTTTAGAAACATAAAATAAAATATTTCAAAAAGCTTTTCAGTTTATACAAACATTTTTAATTATCATGTGCTTAAAATTTAGAGACGTGACATACATTGTTGCATTTAATTCTATAAGGTATGAGTGTGCGTTGAAACTCTTTCATCTAAAATCATATTTGATCAAGTACATTGTACTAAATAAATTTAACCGTATGCATTAACTTCGCTTGTTTTACAAGTACAAATTCTATATTTTCAAATACCGATCTAACTCTTTAAATTATTTTGGCTTTAGCTAGTTATCGTATACGATTTCAAACTTATTTATGTCAATAGTTGTATGGTAATTATTATTGCATTGAATGAATGACTCGTTGTGTTTCGTGAAAACAAAAGTAGCCATGTTTCTTCTCTTCACAACCTTACATTATTTGCATTTATGCATTCGAAAACACTCAAAATAATGTTAATTTAATTTGCATGTTCTAATATGTGTTAAACAGCTAGTCTTATCAACCAGTGCATTTTCATTTTTGGTTCTCGGACGTAAGAATTTGATGACGTCGGACTAACGTCGTGATAAAAATATAGGTTTTTGTGAAATCTTTTAAATCTTTAAAGTTGTTTTGCGAAAAATTTGCCGAGAACAAATATTGATTATTTTTTATAAATTCATTCAAAATTATCTCTTCTGTTATTGTGTTGAGTAAAATTAAGTTCGTCTTGATCGTTTAAAAGTTTGGAGCATAGTTTTGCGGTTTTCGACAAAGATATTCATTTTACTATATATTTCATTTAAATGGCGTCGCGTGAATTTATCAGCGACATTGTGTTTGAATCACGATAACATAATTACCAAGCAGACGAATCTAAAATAAATTTTAGAAATCAAACTCTGAAACCTATCGATCACACGGACAAATTTTCAGGGTAGGTTTTCTCACAAGCAGTAAACCCGCGAGCTACCTTAAGGATGACGTTTCTTATTAAATTTGTGTATTACATGTAAGTAAGTGTAGACCCTTATCATTTTTATATGAGTTATAATAGGAAGGAAGGAGTACTTCTTTCTTAATGTATTATAATGCATCAGATACAATGTTAGGTCATGACCTTATGGGACTGTTCTGACCCCACGAAAAATTGAATTAAGCAATTTCCAAAATGTTAATGTGCATCAGGAGAGAAAAAGCAATCAAGAAAAGATTTAAAATTTGCTACTGTACACATGTAAGAATGTATTAAGAAGACCGAATCTTTAGAACCAGGTTAGATTGGGGGGGGGGGGGGGGGGTGAATGTGGAGTATAAACATTTATAATTTGAATCATTTATTGTTATTAATTTTAACTTGTCAATGGATACTAGTTATTGATATAAAGGTAGAAATATGAACTCTGATCATATCTCAATAGATCATTTGTCAAATATGCAAGCTAATGTAATTTTTTTACGAATAACATTTTTTACCAGTTTATAAAAGTTTGTAGACACCCAAATTATATTTTGATTTTAAGAGATCATTGGACAATTAAGGGGGGAGAACAGTTTATATTTGAGTTTGTTTGGGGGTGGGGGTTCCAAGTAATATATTTGAAATTGTTTTAATGTAATTTAAAATAAGACTAAGCCATACTAAAGTCATGCATGAACATGAATAGTATAGAACAAAACACAAACTAATACATGTATATATACTTAGGAAGTATTACAAAACACAGATGATTGATCTATATCTTGGTTCTTAAATTGAATCATATATTATGTATATATATTATTGTTTCTTTGTTCAAGGCATTTCAGATGGTATGTAGGTCATGATGCTAAGTGCTCTTCCTGAAATTATCAAATATCATAAAAACCACTGAGATCCCCACCTTATTCCAAAGATATTATTCCTCCTTAGGTCAAGGCGCATCAGATCATTATGGCATGTAAGTCATGACCCTAAGGGGTCATCCTGACCCCCTTAGAATCAGAAATTGTCAATTATCTTTAAATTACTGATGTTTGATGATCGTATCTCTATTTAATCTTTATTTGGAGACTTATTGTTTTTGTACGGTTCTTAATACATGTATATTATTATTCTTCGTCTTCTTCTTTTTCTTCTTTCCCGCTCTGAACTTGTTTCTCAGAGATGGTTGAACAGAATTGTACAAAACTTTAGGATATGATAGGCCTGCATATCTGGGGGGGGGGGGGGGGGTGTCAAAATGTTGTGGGGTCTAACATTGAACAGTTTCCTTGTAGGAAGAATCGTAGACTCTATTGTAAATGGTAACTTGAAAACGGACAAGATAATAATATAGGGTTTTCATAATCATATATTGACTGTTACTGGCAATATATAGGGTTTATTAGATCTGACCCCTGGGGTCATCCCCACCCCCCAGGAATTTGAAATTACCATATATCTCAGAAACTGTTATAATCATGACCCCTAAACCATATATATTCATGTTTCTGATGTCAAGGGGCATCAAGTTCTATGTAGGTCATGGGCCCTGTTGGTGGTCCTGACCCCCTCAAACAGCAAGTCCCTTAATATCTTCAAACAGTTGAGATCCCCACCCTTAAACCATATATATTCTTGTTCCTTGTGTCAAGGGGCATCAAACGGTACGTAGGTCATGGGCCCCGGGGGTGGTCGTGACCACCCTCGAACAGGAAGTGCACGAATATCTCGAAAACGGTTGAGATCCCCACCCCTTAACCATATATATTCTTGATCCTTAAAGGGCATCAATAGGTATGTAGGTAATGGGCCTCAGGGTTAACATTAGTTTTTCAAAACCGTAATGCACATCTATGGAACAGTTCCTATCATATCCCAAGATATGATGTGTCTATCCATTAAATCATAAAAGGAGTTCTAGGATCTATTGTTTTTTGAAGTGATAAACGTCAATTTTCTGCTACTTTTTGACTCCCTGGATGAAATTTAGATTTTTAAAACCTTACTGCACATCTATTGAACAGTCCCTATCATATCCCAAGATATGATATGTCTATCCATTAAATCATAAGAGGAGTTCTTGGATCTATGGGGTTTTTTTCAGTGACAAACGTCAATTTTCTGCTACTATTTGACTCCCTGGATGAAATTTAAATTTTTAAAACCTTATTGCACATCTATAGGACAGCCTCAATTAAATCCCAAGAGATAACGTATGTACTCCAAAAGTTGTCAGAGGAGTTCTAAGAACAATACTTTTTTTGCAAAAAACGTCATTTTTTGTTGCCCACTGATCCCCTTAATAAAAAAAAAATTCTGGAACCTGATCACACCTCAATATGACACCCCCAATCATATTCTAGAAGATCATTTGGCTACTGCCAAAAAAATGACGTTTTTGAAACCAGTTTTTTTGTAAAAAACAAAAACAAAACAAAACGTCATTTTTCAGCCATTAAATGACCCCCAGGACAAAATTGAAAATTCCGAAACCTTATTGCGCATCTATTGGATACCTTAAAACATATTCCAAAAGATGAATTGTCTACTGTTGAAAATGTAGGAGGAGTTCGAGGAAGAAGGTTTTTTGTGAAAAAACGTCATTTTTTACCAATTATTTGACCCCCAGGACTAACAGAGAATTTTGAAACCTTTTTACAAAACAACATGATACCCCAAATCATACTCCAAGAGTTCAGTTTGCTGGTTTATAAGATGTAAGAGCAGTTTGAGAAAGTAAAACATGACAGACGGACAGACGGACGGACGGACGGAACAGGGTAACAACAATATACCCGAACTTTCTTTAGAAAGTGCGGGTATAATAATCCAGTCCGAATTTCTTCTATCAATTTTCAATTCCATACCCATTTTAGATCCAATTTTACAAAAAATTGAATGATAATAATACAAAAACATTTATGGTATTGAACTACCTTTTTGACCTCATTCAGTTGGCATAAAATTTATATGAGGTAAATGATCAAAATTTTGAGATATAGTGTCTGTTATCGTTTTTAAGCATTTTTCAATATTTTTGCAATTCATGTCATAATATTATTTAAATGAACAAGCGAGGTAAAACCAACGGAAAATATGTAAAATTTCAAAGACCAAAATATAAAGTCCTAAATTATAATATTAGAGTACTTCCAAAACATTTTAGCAGAAAATAAAATCTGCAAAATTTAGTCCGAATTTCCTCAGTTTGGCTATAAGTCAATTTTTGTTTAAGCCTAATTCCATAATAAAGTAAAAATATTGAATGTTTTGTCAATAATAATTCATTTCATAACTACCTTAATTGTTGAGAACAAATTTTACTCATTACATTGAACTTTATAACGATCCGAATTTGAAAACTCAAAACCTGAGTAAACAACACCTTTAATTGGTCTTCCCCATCTTAAACGACAGTTGTTTACCTCGCGTTAACTCATGTGACTTTTTAACCTTACTTACTTGATTGATGAATACACTCGAATAAAACGTTGCCACGTGATATGTCAAAGAGCTTATAATAGTCAATGTATTGAAAGGCATATCACAGTGACTCTATTTTACCCAGGTCCACCCATTATTTTTATCTTTATTAAAAAAAAAATGGCTACAAACCAGGATGATTTTCCCCTGTAATATTTTCGTAAATAATAGCGATTATGTCTTTAACACTGTAACAAAATGTGCCAGAACTACGGAAATTGTTTTAACGGTGTCGTTTTTTTTTCTCATGTCTGAAAAACTATCGAAATTGATGTAGAATTCATATAATTCATCGCATAAAGAGGGTCCAGTCCCAGAAAGTAGTTACAGCATATCATCTTTTAATTTTTTTGTACAAATATTTAACGTTTAGCGAGACATTTCTAATGATTAACAAAAACTTCAACATCAATCGTAGAATTATAAGCAAGATACAGAGCTCACAATAATGCTAAGTTTAAGTCACATTTTGTTCACATGACTTTATTACATTCAGCTTAAGATTTTTAACTTGGTGTTTCCTAATCAACATTTAAAATATTAATAAACAAAAAAGAAAAACCTTAGACAAACAGGCGGACGAACGGACGACGGTGAAAATGTGATTAGGTGAGCTAAAAAAAAACCTTTCTTTGTAGCAGTTGCAAACTACATAAAATTGCAACATAGAAGAGGTGCTCTGTGGCAAGTGACATTGAAAAAAATACGCACTTTGAAAAATAGTGTGTAAAAGGATAATGGCATTTTAGGACATGTGATATCTGCGAGAAAATAAACTTTTAAAACAAGCATGTTTCTGTCAATTGCAGAAGTGGTCAACATTCAAACTGCAACCGTTCGTAATTGCGTTAGATAAATGTATGTTCTTCCCAAGTACAGAATTTGTTTTCGTATGCAGGGGTCATAAAACTTTCCTGAATCTCCATACGATATTGAGGACGCCCACTTTTATACTGACCTTATACGTAGTCAACGCAAATTGTTTGTCTACCGTTCTCCATTTAACAGTTGTTATGTATTTGTTTTATCAAAGTTATGTCAACGGGAGATTAATGCGCTTATAGTTTAATTGAGAAAAACAAACTGCTTCTTCTTTCTTTTGCTTTCTCTGTCGTATAAACCAATGGGTTATACATGTGGAATATTATAATTTACAACGTGATTTCTCACCTTAGGTAACTTGGTGAATACATAATTCTACAACAAGACTGTAAGATAGTATGTTATGTACTAACTAGAACAATGTTTTCGAACACGTTGAGTTGCCAAGCATTGATTTAAAGTCTTCTGTACTTAAATGGACATAGTCTTATAGTTGAAACCCTAATATTCAGTATACGTCTTCTATAAAGTCAGCATCACCTCTCATGCATATTGGAAATTTATTTATTTGTATTCCATAATTTTTCATTTGTATGGTATCTAAATCAGGCATGAGGCGAATAACATTGTAAAGTAATGCATTGCATTACTATTTCTTCGTGAATTTTGGCCTTAAATTACCATAACCCTTACTAACTTTTCTTGAAGTAATGCATTACATCACCATTACTTGAGTAAAGTAATGCATTAACATTACCATTACTTAGGAAAAATCAACAAAATGTTTGAAAAAGTAAAGCTAAATAAAGAGTTTTTGCAAATGTTTTAAATATGAAACACAATTTAACATATCTACAGGTTCATGTTCACTATCACTACAGTACTGAGAGTGCCATTTTTGTTACTGATGATTTCTGATATTTACTAATATTGTACTGTTAGTGCTGAGAATTGTAGACCAATTTACTGATAATTTTACTGTTGTTACTAATAATTGCTGTGGGTCCTGATATTTACTGATGTTCTTGCGGTGAGTTCTGAAAATTGCTGATATTTACTGAGATTTACTGTAGGTACTGCGAATTGCTGATATTTACTGAGAATATTTTACAGCCCAAAACATTGTGTTTTAGTTATTAAAAAAGCACATATTTCAGATTTAACACAATTTATTTTCAAGTGTGTACTTGCGTTTAACTTTCAGTTTTATTAACTTACATAAACATATTCTTGTATTATTGGGGCATTACACCAAGCCTGATCTTATTGAAGGATTTTATTGCTTAAATATTATCCTTTTTGGATCTAGGTTAGGGAATGCCAAGGTATCTGAAATTTGTCTTAGAACTAATTTGGTCATGGCCAAAGTGAATAGTCTTGGCCAATATAAACCGGAAAGTTAAGACTATAGATGTCTGCTTTCAAAAGTCCCAGGCACTGTATGAATAAAGCCTTTGTGCCTCAACAGTTAGATTTATTGTGAAGGGCAAAAAGAAGGGGGGAAATCAGCACCAATAAGTGATATTATAAGACTGATTTGGACAAAACTAATGCCTATTGGTATTGTGATCTGTCATACCTGCGCAGAGAACCTGTACTTCTAGGTTAGGGAATGCTAAGGTGTCTGAAATTTGTCTTAGCCTTTTTGACAGGTTTATAAGATACTAAGGTACCAGTACATATTTTTAGTAGACCAATTTTTGACGGATAACTTGTTCGGGGACGACCTCGGAATAGTTGTAGAGGACATCTTCAAAGGAAACAAAGTTGGTTTCAAAAAATCGGAAACTTTCCATTAAGATTTAAAACACTTAGGCCAAAATTCGTTCGGGCATGGTTAAAAGCCTACTTATAACCATTATGGAGAAGTTGGAAAGCAAAACCATTTGGGGGGCACAGACCATAGAAACCGTTCCGGAAAATGTTCCCGAACACTGTGTACAAACAACGGAGATAAAGCTACAAAACGATGTGAGCAATCTTAATATATGCTTTACGAACACAAATTATAATTTTGAAGCGTGAAAAATACCCCAGTGCATGAAAGTGTGGACCGATATTACGTCTGATACTTCTATTCATGCCTATGTAAGAGGGTATTCAATCGAATTCGATGAATTAACTACCTCATCAAATGTGTTTGCCTAAACCAATTCAGTTTAAACCCGAAGAAACGGTTTTAATTGATAAAAAATTCAAACATTTACGAGATAGGAAAATCATTGAAAAAGTGAAAAATACAGAGCCAGCCAGACAAAGTGCACCCGTTACCCAAAATGAGACTTAGTGTTTTTCGTGTTTCCGGGAATCGTGTAAAAAGCATATCGGTCGACGCTATCGAAATATTCCTCTCCTCGTGGAGAAAATCGACAAAGAAACAATATTTATCATATCAATAAAAATGGATTTTTTTGTCAGCAAAAACAAATTGATATATTGAACACAAATGTAAATTATGTATATAATTTTTAAGCAAGACTGTTTAAATCAGGTTTAGGTTACTGTGGTTTAAATACTGGAAGGAGTGTATATCTTCTTTTATGTAATTAACAAATTCTGCCATAATTTGTTCACATTCGTAAGTGTTTAAATTTTTAAGAAGTGTAATTATAATGAGGCCAGCATTACCTACATGTAGATACAATGTTACATGGAATGTACATATTGTGTTAAACTATTTGCAAACTGAAGAACCTTTGAGTGAATTAGCTTTAACAACTCACAAGTTGTTAATGTTACTAAATTTATTGTCTAGGAAGAGACGTCAAACTCTACATCTGTTAGACATGAGAAATATTTGTATATACGATGACTTTGTGGAAATGGGTTTGGTGTTTTTTGAAAAACATCAACTCCTGTAAAACGAGTTGGGGAGTAGAATTTCTCTCGTTGCCGAAATTATGAAAGACTATGTATCGTACGGGTTATGAGACATAACCTGGAAAGAACAAAAGAGCTTAGGAAAAATGTTACAACTCTATTTATCGTGAAGCAAAACCCCCACAGATGGGTGTCCAAAGATACTATAGGGAGATGAATGAAATCAGTCATGTGACGGGCTGGAATAGACATCAGCATATTCAAACCCCAAAGTGCAAGTACGGCATCCAGCAGTGTAGCATTCGCGCGCAAACTCCAAATGGCTACAATCTTAAAGATTGTTGGATCGTAAAATGACAGAAAATTATATAATAAACCTATTGTGGTCGATATAACTTTAGAAACAAAAGTGTTGGCAAGATATGATAAATTGTAGAAGGTTTTGAAAAGATTTTTAGAAATGCATATATGTGATATATTTAGTAACAAGAACTGACTTCCGTGTTGTGCTAAAAATACGAGAATATAATGATATAGTGATACATGAAGATAAGAAATAATGAGCTTTAAATATTATCATTATAATCCATATCAAATACATACACATAAGAAAACACAATGAATGACTTATGAATTTCAATAGAAACTAGTATGCACCAAGGATTGCTTATTAGGATTTATCAACTCTTGAATCTCATTTGAGGTTGAAGCACCCTATTGGGGGAGGAAATTCTCAAGTGGGGTGATCAATTGCCTTCCCGTATATAAGAAACACACACCCACCCAAGAAAAAAAACCTGATGAATCCAATTTAAGCCATCAAATATGAATCAAGCAGTAAGTTTATTGCCTCAGTTGATCCCTTGTCACCCTAATTGGTTGAAAAATTTCAGCAAACTTTCCAGGTAAGTCTTGTTTTACTTAAGAATTATACAATACAACAAATGCAACGTTTGACATGCCATATACGTATTATACATGCAACATTAATGTAGTTATATTACTTGATTATTGTTTGTTTATTATCACTCAATCTCATTTACTATTTATTGTGTATAAATGTGTCTGTTGCTTTTTTAATGATCGACTGGTTGTGTAATACATGCATCATGTATCTGATCGCACTCGTGTAGGCTCTGTTTAATCACAGATGTGTTCGTTGTTTGTTAATGACGGAAGATTGGTGGAAGTGATTGCTACAGACATGAAGAACTACCGGTATTAACACCTGTTTTATAGCAAGTGACTAGAGATCGGCTGAGCGCAGTGAAAATTCAGTTAATAAAAGAGAAAGTAGTTTGGATATTGGGTACATGTAACGAATATTTATGCTTGTTTTATGGTGGTATTGGACACCTCCATATTGTGACCTACTTTCCATCAAAATAAACAATAATTTTGAGTATAATTTTATACATATTTTCTTCCCAAGAAATTATTAACATGTGTTACCTAAAAGTGTAGCGCGGTGGTTAAGAGTGTAATCCGGCTACAAATATGTAAACCAATAGTTTCCATCCACCTGGGTCATTTATAAATTTTACCTTTCAGAAAAAAATTTATCCAAAATATTATTGCCACGAGTCCCATAACACCCTAAGTACATGTAATGATGGATTAGGAAGATTTTAAACAAAATTTCTACTTTCTAAAATGTTCCGTACTTACAGTATGACGCAGCAAGAGCCGAGCTAACCAGCACTCCACTCAGAAGGACACGGTTGTTTGTTGTCATGGCAACAGTATTCATAATCATGAATGATATCACAGTAGATATCAGTACACACTTCATCAAGTCTTTCATAGCACAATTGATTAATCTACAAAAACGTAAATCTAGTTCTTAAATTGTCTTTAAGTTACTGTATATTTCTTATTTTACGTAAATTTTAAATTCTGTGGTTCAACCGCCAGGAAATAAAATCGCGATCAGTATTTATTTTGTAAAGTTTCAAATTTCAATATCAAGTTTTTATAAGCGAGACTTTAATATCCCCGAGATGTGCTTTTTGTGATTTTGCGCGGACTTAAATTTTTCACGTTTAATTTAGATAATGTATCAAAGATATGCATTTTCTTCACAAGAACAAATTACGCTGGATTAAACAAAATGAAAATAATTTAATTTGTTCAGCATTGTTGTTGAACGGCGCGAAATATAATTATTCAGTACATGGATGTTATTTGATCTTGATATTGTCAGGTATAAACAAATTATTTACCACCAAAATAGTCCCAAAAACTCCCCAAATCCAAAAAACAAACATCCATCCGATTCTCCATCATCAACCCCTCCCCCAAAATATAACTTAAAAATAAATAAAGAATTAGATGAATAAAAAGAACATAATTATACCGACCATAAATCCTCGTTTGCGACGGGTACATGTAGTGACAACGAAGTGTCAAGTGACACTGATAAACTGTGTTATAGGTAAGTAGAAGATATAGGTACCTTGTACACATAACTCCTCTTAGGGCACTAATATGTGTATATGTTACTTTGAATCCTTAAGGCTTTTCATAACCGTTACATTTGACCGTAGATCGGACATTAGTTTTATTTAAGGAACAAGGAATCATTCTTTGAGTATTGTGGGGTGATAATTTTGATCACACCCCGACCGAAATTATCACCTCATGATATTCAAAGAATGATTACTTATATTTATATAATTTTAATCCATTGTACAATTAAATATTAAAATATAGATAAGCAAACCCCGCTGGCGCCCAAATTACATGTATACGCAATTTGAAAGTATGGGTTATATATAGTACAAAATCGCTACATGGTGTTATCATAGGCAAATACACTGGAAAATGTAAATATATGGTGTTACCGGTAATATGTAATAAGTTAATAATGAAACAAGTACCAACGTTTCATCACTTGTTAAAGGGGCATGGTCACGATATTGGTCAAAAAATCATTTTTTCTAATTCTTATGTTTGTAATGCTTTATTTAGGCAATTTTTATAAGCAACCAAAATTTGAGTGTCATTTGTTGAGTTATAAGCGAGTTACAGAGCTTACAATTCTTTCCAATGTAAACAAAACGTTTGTTTACATTTTGAATGTTGGAGTGAAAATTCCAGTTTTAGACTTAAAATAAATGTGTTAAACGTTAAAAACAATTTATTGATGCTTAAAATGATTAAGGTGATAGATTAATCAGCTTAAAAAAGATGTCTTACTGGTATATTGAACGTATGTAAACAAAAACAGGGCACGAGCCTTGTTTACATTACAAAGAATTGTGAGCGTTGTATCTTGCTTAGAGCTCTACAACTGGTCCATTAGAAATGCATTTCTAAAGCATTTTAAATAATAAAAAACAGAAAAATAAAATGTGACCAAAATCGTGACCATGCCCCTTTAAAGAGTGTATTACAGTCGCTTACATAGATATGTAGACGTTTTATAAATTTTAAGTAACGTAAATGATAACGACGTATGGAATGATAGAGTTTCTCATCTAGAATATCGGTCACAAAGTGATAAAAATAATAAAGGAATAAATTATGAGGTTACCAACGAAGGTTGTGGGTGTTCAAATCCAATAAAGTCCGGAGAACTTCGAAGTAATTTCTTATACAGTATGAACTAATGAAATAAAACTGAATGATGAATAATTAATGGTAAGATGGTAAGACCAATAATGATAGAGTTTTATCGTTAAATAGCTACATAGCCTTCCATTAATGATACAACTTAAAAATGTATAGTATGGCGTCACATCGACAATTGCATCACAATCAATTGATTGTTAATGTGGTAGAGTCAGGTATATTGCATTCCTACTAGCTATATCAATGGAGTGCTGGATTTTCATGTCAGATAGTTCGGGTTCAGACCCCAGCAGAGGCAATTATAGGTTACATTAATATTTGACGTTGTCGTTTTGGCAGCCAAAAACCTAAAATTACTTTTTCAGAAGTCTTTATGACTTGTTGTATTAATCAACATTTTCTAGTATCTTTCAGTCGGTGCGCCTTCAAACATGTAGTTGACCTAAATATTGATGCGGATTTTTAATGCTATAAATTTTATTAGTCCTCTACCGGTTTTCACCGGTGGCGACTATAGCTTTTCTCTGCGTCCGTCAGTCCGTCTGTCCGTCCGTCCGTCCGTCTATCTGTCCCACTTCAGTTTTCCACCCATTTTTTCTTTATGAGTTTGCGGAATAATATGAAATTTGCTGAACAGTTTAAAATGTCAAACTACAGATCAAGTTTACACTTTGTAGCGTCTGGTTGTCATATTTTCGAGAAAATTGGTTTTTATATTCCAATTTTTTAATGTTCGTTATCGGTTTCTGTGTGTATTGAGTATACGAGGAAAGTATGCAGTCAGTATTAATATTGTGCATTACTTGGACCATTCCTTTTATTGTTTTTAAAGGGACTTGGACACGATTTAAGATAAAAAAAAATATTTTTATTTTTTTTATGTATAAAATGGTTTACTGGTGCATTTTAAATGATTGACCAAAATATTTACACGATTTGAGATCAAAAGTTTTATTTTTATTTTTTATGTATAAAATGGTTTACTTGTGCATTTTATATGATTAACCAAAATGTTGAATGTTAAAGTCAAGTTACAAGCGATATACAGAGGTAAGAATTGGTTGTTATGTAAACAAAGCTCGAGTTTTATAGTTGTTTACAAAAAATGTAATGCAGGGAATTACCATTTCTTAGACAAAATGACATGAAAAAACAATTTAAACTAATTCAGTATCTTCATACTATTATCAACAAAAGAAAGATACTTTTGATTGAAACTTACACCAATACAACACATATGCAAAAATGACAATATTCGAGCTTTGTTTACAATTTGAATTATGAACTCAGTATCCTGCTTATAACTTGATATTTGACTTTCAAATTTTGACATAGCATTATAAACTTCTATATTTATCAGTATAAAAATTGAAAATGGAAAAATTAAATTTGAAAATTTTAAGTCAAATCCCGTCTAAGTCCTTTCAACAAACAAATAAGTTCTGTAAAATAGTGTCAAGCATTGTGTTGTAAATTTAATCGACAGGTTTTTTTTTGGTATGAGTACAATCGGGTTCGTTATCGGGTTGGTCTGTTGATTCGGGGTAAAACGGTACGAAATGATATTCTACAAAACAGTGCATTGTTTTCACAAATTCCTACAAACCGGTAGGGGACGTGTATTGCTTATGCGATACTTTCAGAGTGCTTGTTGCATTAGCAGATGAACGTGATACTATTCATTAATTTATTACCCACTTTATGATTTCAAATAAAATTTTGCCAAACAAAAGTTATTTTTTATGTCAGCTGAAAGAAAATGACTTTAGGCCACGTACATGTATAAATCATCTATTTAAGTTTATATTCTTCATCCCTGCCCGCTCCCCTAAATATCCAGACATGCAATTGGTTTTTATTTCAATTTTTAAGAATATGTTAAGAAAGCAATAAGGGAAAGGTTTAGACATAGTATGTACCATAAGAGGCCCAGTGGCCACATCGTTCACCTGAGCAACAATAGCCGTAACTCTGATGAACTAAGTACAGAAGATCTTTCTCAAAATATATAAAACGTCTGCCAATTTTTTTTCCACATATTTTTACAGTGAATACCAAGCTCCTTTTGTCAAGGGAATCAATCTTTGCAAGTCAATTGTTCACGATTTACTCTGCTTCTCTACATCCCGAGGGCGATTAAGCCAATAAAAGCACAGCGCCGTCTTGCGATTAAGTTAAATTGGAGCCGCTAAAATACGTATTTTTCATCTAAGAGGTATTAAAAGAAATGGTCGTGTGAAAAAAGAAAAAAATAAGAATTTAAAAAAAAACATATTTGAAATTAAATACAGTAAAACTCGATTATAGCGATATCCTAGAACCGATGAAATTACTTCGTTATATCCGTAATTAGTTAAATCCGTATAACGAATTGTAATAATATCTATATTGAATTCACTATATACATGTTTTCTTTCACCAGACAATAACTTTTGCTAATTCGGGCTTAAAATGTGCACTCGTTACTTTGATATCTTTAATAATCGGATTGTGAATTAAAATAATTATGTGAATATAAATTCATTCAATCTATTTTTAAATTTTTCAAACTGTAAAAAAATCGTTATAAAGGTGTTTAATTTCGTTATTATTTACCACAACGGGACTCAAATCAGTTTGCTATATCCGTAAATTCATTATATTCGAATTCGTTATAACCGTAAAATTTTACAAATATTTGTTAAGAATTTTACCGGGAACTTCCAAAAACTTCGCTATATCCTAAAATTCGCTTTCTTCGTGTTCGTACTAAAAGAGTTTTTATACTGTATCGTATTTTATAAAATAATCGCGTAAAAGTTGTAATAACGTTTTTTTTTATATTTTGTATAAAAACACTATGAATTTCATAAATTTTCTCAATATATTCCTATATAGAAATTCACCCCCCCCCCCATTGTTGTCCAACCCTACCCCTGGGGACCATGATTTGAATAAACTGAAATCTACACTGACTGGGGAGCTTTTCTGGTATATTAGTTTTTGAGAAGTAGATTTTTAAAGATATCCTTTATATATACTCCCATTTTAAAAAAAAATCGATCCCCCATTGTGGCTCCGTCCTTCCCCCGGGGACCATGATTTAAACAAACCTGAATCTACACTATTTGAGATACCTCCACACAAGTTTGAACTTTTCTGGCCAACTAATTTTAAAGATGATTTTTAAAGATTTTCTCAATATATTCCTATGTAGAAATCTTCCCCCTCCCCATTGTTGCCCACCTGGGGACCATGATTTAAATAAACTTAAATCTACACTGTCTGGTGAGCTTTTCTGGCCTAATAGTTTTTGATGTTTCCTCTATATATATTCCTATGTAAAATTCCATCCCCCATTGAGGCCCCACCCTACCCTCGGGGACCATGATTTGAACAAACATGAATCCACACTACCTGAGGAGGCTTCCATACAAGTTACAGCTTTTGCGGTTTAATAGTTTTTGAGAAGAAGATTTTTTTTATTGAATTAACAGTACCTGAGGATGCCTCCAGCTTTTCTGACCAAATAGTTTTTTAGAAGATAAAAAAAAAAATTCCTATATATATTCTTTTGTAAAAACCCATCCCCCATTGTGGCCCCACCCTATCCCTAAAGACCATGATTTGAACAAACTTAAATCTTCACTACCTTTTCTGGCCAAATCGTTTTTTAGAGGATTTTTGAAAAATACTTATAAGTTTTCAATAATTTTAAAGTATCCCCCTTTAAAGAGGGCGTGGCCCTTCATTTGAACAAACTTGAATCCCCTTCACCCAGTAATGCTTTGAGCCAAGTTTGAAATATGCCTAGTGATTCTTGAGAAAAAGATGAAAATGGGAAAAGTTTACAACGACGACAGACAACGAACAAATTTTGATCAGAAAAGCTCACTTGAGTTTTCAGCTCAGGTGAGCTAAAAATGAACGAAAAAATATGGTTCAACATAATAAGCACTGTAACTTTAATTTTTTGTTAAGTTTTAATAGTCTTGCCTGGCATATGAATTATAAAATTTGATAAACTGACGTATACTCATGGTGTAGGAAAACTTAAACTATGTTCAAATTGAGAGGGGTGAGAGAAAAGCATGCAAAAATGCATAACTTGTCCAACTAATTGGCATGACCATCCACTATAGGACTTATGAAATTTTAAGATACACGTGTATCATTATAGTTCAACGAAATTGAAATTGAATTGTCTAATCTGTTATTATTCTCTTTAATATGATAAAAAGTGTTACAAAATACAGTGGTGTTTGAATGTCAAAGGAGTATACATCTTTCTAAGTATAAAGACGGTTGTTGCAACCAACAGATTATTCCAATACTGTAAAAAGACTTGATGAGTGTATTGAATTGAGGGGAGGGGGGGGGTTATAAGGCTGTGCCAGAAAAGAATAGCTTTGTTAAACCAAATGAAATGGGAAAAATTAGAAAACCGATTGAATATAATGATATATCTGATATTTGATGTCCCCTTATAGGTAAAAGGAAAAAACAGGGGTACATGTAAATAATACAAATTTTAAAAAGTAATATTTCATATGTAATTGTATCATTACTGGTTGACGTCTATCCAGTAATGCAAAAATAAAAAAAATTATTCCATTAATGGTCAACGATGTACCTTTTTGTTTTTTTTTTCTCTTTTATATCAGCAGTGGAAGTAAATTTTGAGCCTTATTCTGATATACCTTTGAAATCAATCATTGATTGACGGCTATATAGTTAGTTAATGATAAATTATATCATCAGTTGTCAGCATTTTGACCACTAAAACAATGCAACTTAAGGATGAGGTTACTCAGAATGAAAAAAAATTCCACTGATGATATTGAAAAACCAACTATTGTGCGTTATAGACCTTATATGGTAGTGCTATTCTTCACTTTCAAAAAAGTACGTCAATCACTTACTTTTTGAGTTAATGGCCATTGAATATTTTTTGAAAATTTAAGACAAATCTATGAAAATTTTACACTATGATTGAGATTTTCTTAATTGTGAAAAAATACAAATTGCTTAACTCTTTAACAAATGAAATGCAGTTTATGAATGGTAGTGACATTAAATAGGTACAGAGCATTAAGTTTTCATTCACAATTTTTATAGATATTCTAGTCCGAATTTCCTCTATCAGTTTTCAAGTTACTAACCATTTTTGATTCAACATAACAAAAAAACTGAATGCTGATAATCCTAAAACATTTATAGTATTAAACTAAGTATATTGACCTTTTTCTGCTAGCATAAAATTTATATGAGGTCAATGATAACAATTTTGAGATATGTTGTCTTTTATCATTTTTAAGCATTTTTCAAGATGTTTGTGGTGTACCATACGATTATCTAAACAAAAAAAGGCAAAATAAAACCAACAGAAAATATGCAAAATTATGTTAACTAAGAAATAAAATCTTAACTTTAAATATTATAGTACTACCAAATACATTTTAGTGGAAAACAAAATCTGAAAAAATTTTGTCCGAATTTCCCCTGTTTTGCTAAAAGTCAGAGCCTAATTTCATAATTTAGTAAAAACATCGATTGTTATGACAATAATAATTCATTTCATAAATACTTTTTGTATTTAAAACAAATTTTACTCATGAAATTGAACTTTTTAACAATCCGGATTTGAGAACTCAAACTCTGAGTAAACAACGTCCTTAATATCATAAATAGATATAATTTTATCATTCGAGTTTGCTATAGGGTTAAATGATTGATTCATTGTGTCCGATCGTAAATGATCGCCTTATGATTAAAAGAATGATTCGTTATGACTTACTTTTATATAATGCTTAACAAAATTATTTACATTTTTACGTTATTTTCATTTCCTATATTTATACAAATCTCACTTGCGCCAATAATATTGCATTTGTGTCATTGATGAAATGAATTGATATATTTACAAATATGATTCGTAGTGGGATCATAGATAATGTAAATATTATGTCATTAACGAAGAAGAACAGGCAAAATTACATTCAATCTAGAAGTAAATCTATACAATCTATTTAAAGCTGAATGTTCTACTTCGTTGAACAGCAATGTTCAGATTATTTTACCCGATTTGGTAGTTTAAGTGGCGTTCTCCATCAAGCTGTCAAAATTGGCTAACAAAAGTCACGGCCCTGATGTCTGCGTCAAGGGACAATCATCATCAATCAATATGAACCAGTACAATCTTTCCATGACCCCTTATCCGTGGTGTTGCATGAATTTGATTTTTTTTAGCATTACCGCCTTTGATATTAGTATGTCCCACTCGGTTAACATCCCAATCTAGCATGCACGAATCCAAACAAAAATCCCAAAATGGGAAGGTGGTGGAGGGGGGGGGGGGGGGTAGAGAAAACTTAGAGTTGGGGGTGGGGGCATATTTTTGGTAATTTTACTATGTTAATTTGAAAAGAAATGAATTTGGTAGCCCGCCCCCTCCCCCACCGCTTTAAATCCACACACGCCGAGGGAAATTAATAATTCTAAAAGGGGAGTATTTTCATCCTAATGGATATGATAAAAGGGGTGGCAGTGTGTTGATAACGTGACTTGTTGAATCAAATGGCAGTTAATTTGGAATATATATTATGAAGTCAAGGTATTTGAAATTGGAATCATTCATATATATTTATGACCTAATCAAGAGGATTTTGTTTTTGTTTTTTTTACAAATTAAATATATGCATCTATTTTGAACTGCCGGTCAATAGACTGCGATCTATAAGACCGCCGGTCAATAGTCTGCGATCTATTGGACCGGCAACGTATATCAGAAGTCAGAACGCGTGTATGTTATAATGTTACATCCTTTCTCAGGGAATGCATATTCCTTTAAATAAACGCTGTTTTAGTAATTGGTGAAACCAAATTCAATGTTATCAAAATGGAGTATCAAATAATCAACAGTTTTAAAGCCTCATGTAAGGTAAAAGACTATTTAAAATCTAATGGGTTGAAGATTCCTCCTTTTTTGTGTAAACTTATATTAAAGGTCATATGAAACGATATTCTGACCATATTGACTTATATACGGGAATGAGTTTATAAGTGCCTATTTAATAGGACTGACAGTGTTTTTTGGATATTTTATGCAAAATATCAGCGCCACGGTCGATCAAAATTTCTCAATCGGGAAAAGGATCATCGACCTACGCGGCTTACCTCCCGTACTTATGACGTCAGTAAGACCCAATTGTCTTATGAAGCTCTGTGGAATACAAATATCCATATCAATTTGCAGTAGATTAAAAGGAAAAAGGTATTATTTTATATTAAAACTTATATAATCATACAGTAATCAACACCGGCAGTATATTTTCTCTCAAAAAATTAAATCGTATGCGGGGTTTTTTTTCATTTGACAGCGTGTGCTTATTCAGTTTGGAGACTCGAGAATGAGTGATTTTCGTTATGGACCTACATGCAAATTCATGTATATGCATCTATGTATGCTTTGTTTCAATTAGTTTAAACGAAATTGTCACGTTCAAGGATAAACCCATCGTTTTTACCCATTTGCACGTTCATGCAACTCATTGTGATTTGGTTCTTAACAGCTTACTAGGCAACATGCTGCCTCATTCGCTTCAATGTTAATTTTTAGCCGGGCTCTGCTGAAAGCGAGTCCTGGCTATAGGCAGGCCGATCGCAAATGTTACTATAAATAGCACAAATAAACAAAAAACCAAACAGCGTCAAGGTAAAGCTTCCGCTATACCAAATAGTTACACAAAGAGCCACGTTTTGTCAAAAGTGTTGTCATTTTGTTTCTTTTTTTAAATTTCGAATGAATTGTCTATCTTTTTTAGTTTTCTTATTAATAAAGTGTTTTTAAAACATTACTATGCATTTTGGACACATACAATGCGCATGAATTTCCATGAACTACTTTGCTGCACGATGAAGAAACGGGGATTGAATATATAATGCTTGTTTCAAGGCAGCAACTGTTGAACTTTTAACTTCTACTAGACAGACTTATTTTTTGTTTATAGCCGCTTACAAAATTTGGTCGCTCTCTGATGCTTTGCCGACATTAAAAGCATGAGAGAGAGAGAGAGAGAGAGAGAGAGAGAGAGAGAGAGAGATTCAGTCTTTACTACACAATATGCATAAAGACACACCAAAAGAGCCCGGCTTTCAGTACTTCAGTACTTTGATTTGGTTAGGTTTTCAAGTTGACAAATATGTAACCATTCAATTTAATTACTTTTAGTCGAAGAGCCTTAAATGTGTTGATTTTGAAACGTGTACTATAATACATGTAGTATGTGCGGTGTTTTGATTTTACAACGTGTATAATTATGTGCGGTGTTCACTCGCGGATACTGTGTACTTTCTTTCTCTCTCTACACATTGATTCACATTTATTTCAATCTAGAATTTATCAATAGATCTAATCCTCATATAAGATTTGAGAATATCATAGCGGTATTTTACAGTGCCTTTTAAATAAAAACAATACACACTGCCTCTGGCTCAAACAATTTCATTTGCCCGCCTTATACTTTCTATGTGACGAAATAAATAACATATAAATGAATTAAAATGCTTTAATTCTCTTTAAGTAAAGCTCAATTATTATATGTATCGAAGAAGAAAAGTGTGTTTCTGTTTTAAAACTTTAGGACAATTTATTAATGATGGAGCATTTTCTTTTGTTTATTTTTTACTGCAGTACGGGGTATTCACCATGATATTGAAAATTTGATATGCAAACAAAGCTAAAATTAAATTGATAAACTACTGTACTAATGCATTGTTTACATCGGAGGGTCTGTGTGACGTCATAAATCCACAAAATCAAGAACGATAAGCGGGTAACAATTTTTTACAGGTGCTGAGTTTTCACGGTAATTTCTCAGTAATGCAAAGGCAGAAAAATCTTACTACACGTTTTTTAACATTCGTTTATACAAAGCTTTGTATTTATGAAAGAAAATCATAGTGTTAAAAATCGTTTCATACGACCTTTAAATTGAGATGTTGTAATGCATGCAACAGGTTTGGTGCATGTAAAAAATGAAAAGAAAATAGTAGTATATTGCATAATGACACGAACACTATCTGAAATATGCAAATTGTAAACCCGGAAAACTAAAAAAGGAATTAGGTAATAAAACAATTATATATATATATATATATATATATATATATATATATATATATATATATATATATATATATATATATATATATATATATATATATATATAAAGAAGGCATCTAAATTTTGATTTATGCTCGAAGAAATTTTTTCAGTTCGCTTTTAGTTGGCTGATATATTCTGATTAGTTGTATTACATGTACATAAAATATCTTCATTAAAGTACAGAAGTTGGTTGAATTTTAACAATTTTAAGTTTACGAAATTTTAAGTGGTTAATTCATAGCTAGTTCTTAAAACTCTATTGTAGTAATACTTACAAAATTTATAAACTTGAACAAACTTTGTATTTAAAGAATGGGATGAATGTTGAAATGTATGAACTGAAGAGAAAAAAAATCAGGTATAATCTAGGGAAATTTCAAAAAGACTAACACCGTCTTTCGTTAGGATTTGGTCAACGGAACAGATAGCATCGTCATGAAAAAAATGTATATATGTTAGTAATCATATTAAGGACGAGATTTACTACCTGTTAGAATGTAATCATGTAATATCTTATGTCCGAAAACATTCTTAGTAAGGAAATATCAACATCAATATATGACCAAATATGTAAATCTAAATTTTTGTAACATTTTGACGAACGCCAACTCAAAACTCAAACTTTGTGAGATCTGTTCCCCTCAAACATCTCCCTTTTATATTCCATATCATTTTGCATTTATTTTATAGTATAGAAATAGTTTTTATAACGTGAACCTTATTTACCATTCCCTTCATATCGTTAGTAGACCATCAGCAAATTTAATTGATATGTGTCGTAATAATACGAGGAATTATGTATGCTGAAGTCCTGAAAAGTGGGCGGATGCTAAGGCCGGGACTTGAACTTACAAACCATGTATTGTGAATTTGATATTGTACTTAGTGTAACCTGCAACCCTCTGGCGGTAACAAGGAGGCATACATCTAAATCATGGATTCTATTTTTAAACTTTTAACCCCTTTCCCGTCCTTTAAGGTCACTCCATACTCGTTAAACTCTGTGATGAAAGTTAAAAACGGAATTGATTTTAATCTAATTGACTTAAATTCCATCAATTATAAGAAAAAATATACATGTCATCACATTTTTTGAGATGTCAGATAAACATGAAAGCATAATTTAGCATCAGAAAACCGTACTTTGTTGTTAAAAGTAAAATATTTGTAGGCAGAAACTTGTTTATCTTTTTTTTAATTTTATTGCCAACTGTGAAAAAGTGAAACTACAAACACATTTTATAATTAATTGTTTAGATAAGAAAAAATATAGCATTGAAACATACAAGAAGAGAAAAGTCAGAAAAACAGTTATTTTTCCTAAGCATAGATAAAATGAATTAAACAATTGGAAATTTAGGATAAAATCAAGCTGCAAAAATATCTTGAACCTTACAGTGATTCTAGTTACTTCCATGTGATTCTATTCATATAAAATATATAAAACTATCTTGCACAAATTTTAAAGAATTCAAAGTTTTACGATAAAGTATGGAATCACAGAACACTCGGTCCACTTAAAATTTTTCTGACTGACTTCAAAAGATGTTCATAATTTGCATTTTTGTATATTCTTTATAATCAGTTTTGAGTAATATCATAATTAAGGTCTTCCGTTTCCAACGGAAGACCTTTCTATTATTGTGCGGGTTAAGATTATTCTTATTTTTCTTTTTTTTTTTTTTTCTTCCTAGACGCGAACTTTGAGGCTTCATATCTTGCTCATTTCTGAACGGATTTTGCTCAAATTTTCAGGGCTAATGGACTTTACAAAACACTATCTTCATCAATTCATAAAAGTTAGAATTCCCTTTCCGTTAACGAGTTATTCCCCTTTTAAAAATTTTTAGGGCCTTTGGTTTCCAGACTATGATAGCAGGGAATGGCAATCCAACGAATTTGAATAACAAAGACATTGAAGTTGTATACATCGGTTTTTGTTTTTGGATTACGTTCCTTATTTAGGAAAAGGTAGGGGGTCAAAAAACAGGATTCCAAAAAGTGCAAAAATTTAGACATATTTTCCTTTATATCTTTTTAACGAAAAATATTTTGCTAAGACATGTAGAATAAAAGTTGTGCAGAATATCAAGGGCTTTCATTTGACACCAATAAAAAAGGGCTGGCCCCTTAAATTAAGGGCCAATAGCCCCTAAAAGTTTTTGCTTAATAACTCAAAAACGGTTTGGATTTTGATATGGATGTCGCTGGAAAAGTTGTTTGTTGGGATCTCATAAAGGTCGTAACAATATTTTTTTGTAAGTGATTTGTGTAGTATGAGTGTAAAAAGCTTTACATGTTGACATGTACCTGTTTTCATTTGACAAGTTAACGAAAGTCTTTGTGCGTACAACTGGCATAAAGTTGCCGCAGAAAGTATGCTGGTTTATACAGGAGGCATGAATTTATAAGAATTTTTTTTTGTTGGAGTTCATGCTTTTTTTTAGGAGTTTAAGTCATTGTTGTTAAGTTCTTATAGTGCACAATCATTAAAAACAGTAATTGGAAAACAAAACATTCTTTTTCTTTTCTTTTTAACCACAAAATATGGAATGAAAAAACTCTATGCATTACATTTTATTTATTAACTCCATGCATTTAAAATCTACCTTGAATCAGAGCTGTGTGTGTGTGTACCATTACGTAAGCTCTCCCTCGCCCGCGGCCGAGAAAATCGGTCACCATGCTCGCGGCTGGACTACCTAGCGGTCAGCGGTTATCTAATACACGAGAGTTGCGTCTCTCATATATGAGTTTATTTAGCCGCAAACTCAAGAATTGTTTTAGTTTTGATTACACAAAATCTTTTGTGGATTAAACTATTGGATGTCAAGTAAGAAATAGTTCATTTAATTAATAAAAGCAATGTCATTCTCTAAAGCAATAACAGACAAAGATCAATTGTGGGGTTTAAGTTTAAAATATATAACTTCTATTTGATAGAGTAAGGTCATTATATTGCAAACTTTTCAAATCTTCCTTGGTTGTGAGCTGTGCGTTTCTGTGCGTTGTACCTTTACGAAATATATTCTTTGCCCACGGCCGAGGAGATCAGCGACGGCTGCATTACCTAGCGGTAAGCGGTTATTTAATACACAAGATTCGCACACCGCGACTTACACTTACATGCATATGAACGTGTTTGAGTTAATAAAGCCGTATATACAAGAACTGTTTTAATTTTATGTTATAAAATTTTGTCCTACTTGTATATATTTAATTAAATATTTGAGTGTAAATGAATATTAATGAACGATATTACTCCAAATCGGAAAAATCGTTAGACATAAACTAATGGTTGGTTTGTTTATGTAAACTACTTTAAAAACTGTACAATTAATGTTTTAAATCAACACCCCCCCCCCCCCCTCAAATATTAAACATTTAAATGATGATAATCCCTCGCACATGGCTGAGGAGATCCGGCGCGAGTGGATAAGTGATCCGCGGTCGGTTCGTGTTCTTCTACATGTACCTTATGACGCGTTTATGTTTCATATTTTGCATGGACACAACTATATTTTATAATGTTTTCAACTATTATATTGGTTTAAGATGAAATGATAAATTTATTTTACTTGTACAGTTGATTAAGCATTGATTTATACGATAGCGTATAAGGTAGTTTAAAAATCAAATCAAATTATAATCAAAGTTCCATGTTACATGTTTGCGGTAGGTGGTAGCACGATAAAGGAATGCCCTGAATTGAGGCATTCGATGATTATTTTAAAAAATATTCACATGAGTTTAAACAACTTTAGATTAGATTCTATCGGTCACATATTAATCACTACTGTAGTTTCATTGTGGAAGCGAACTCATTGCTGCCCCCCCCCTCCTCCCGCCCCGCTGACTGGTGCTCGCGCTGGATTTTTTTTTTAATTGGAGAAAAGATAGCAAGATCTGTCGAAAATCATTTTTGGTGGTTTCTTATGTGTAACATTTTGTTTCACTTTCCCACCCCTTTGTTTATTCGGCCAGTCTGTGTTAATTCAATTGCCGCATGCGACCGAAAATCTTGTGTCGCTTCAGCGCACACAGCTCAGAACATTTATAGCCCCAGGTCATCAATTGTTATGTAATTGAGTAACAGTTGGAAGGGTGATTTTACTACATAAAATAATAAAATAATAATATAATCTATTTGAATTGAGTACTATGCGTATAGATTCCCATAATAATTAATTTTTTTATTACCTTTCTATGTTTACATTTAATTTTGTTCAAATAATTAATAAATTTTCTATCATTTAAATTGTGTGCTTCATCAAATACGTATTCCGATTACCTTGAAGTCATTAATTTTCCATTGGCTTTTGACAAAAGAGAGACGCCTGACCATCCAATGAAAACAAATACACAGAGTTTGATTGACAGGTTTAGCCAGGTGCAGGTCTCACCCGATGTCCGAGGTTATGTGTGCTGCTTGTACACAGCCGAATGGTCTCAGTAAGAGTTATCGATGTAAATAAATAATAAAAATACATGCTTATCAAAACATGATCGTGCAAGTTAAAGTTGATTTAGGTTTGTTCCAATAGAAATCATGTTTCACTAACTGTATTTAATATTTTTTATGTATAGCGAATTTTAATATTGTTTCAGTACTGAAACATCGCATGAAAACGTTAAATATACATGTAATTATCTGTTACTAGTCGTCTTTTAATATATATACCTTTCTTTTGTTTGTTAAAAATTCGCTCAATTTTGTTAAAGTAATGTAAAACACGGGCGCCATTTTGAAACAATTAACTTGTCAGAGAGTTCCGAATGAAATCTGATGAACGTTTCACACGGTTCTCGCACGCTTTGCTCGAAACGATTTACACGCTTTGCCCGAAACGCTAAACGGTTTACATGAAACTCTAAAAGGTTTACACGAAACGTTTCTCGCACGTAGGCCGCACGCTTTTTTGGTGTAGTAGTACGTTTTAGGGTCTGTAAATTTTGTCAGCACGCAATTCTAAACTTGCACATAGTCTTCAAAAATTTAGAAATATTTTGATATAGAAGTTATCTTTGAGAAAGGTTTACGTGTTTTGTAGGCGGGTTCAGTTTAAAAAAGAAATACAATTCCTGACATGAATCATGAGTAAACATCTCATTTTTTAAAGAATGTTTGAAACGATTACATAAACTCTGCTCGACAAATAGTTTTCCTAAAATATTTTCTTCCTTTCTTTGTTTCAAAACACGTTTTATATACAGGCTTTCAATCACAACACGTTTTTATAACAAAAGCAGAACTGAAAGTATAGTCATTATAATCGTTTGACACCATATAACATATATTTTCAACTCGCAGCAACAACGGAAGACCTACTCGGGGCTTTGCCACGAGCTCTGCTCTAGTTTTATCTGTAATTTATTATTGGAGCTACCGACTACAAATTTGGAGCCGGGAATAAAGGGGGGGGGGGGGGGCGGGGAGCGAAGGGGGACAAATACTGTTGACAGTACTAGTCTTGCACCTGTATGCGTAAGTGTATCAAACTAGTGTATGTTTACGATCAAATGACAGCATCTACATATGCATGTGTCAAGCTGCTTGGATTTTTATCATTATTGAAACTCGCAATCTTCATATATTTTAAAACTTTTCATCATTGATTTGAAGAGTTTGTTTTAGGATTTAGAATCAAATGTCTCATGCATTGTTCATGGTAACTATGAACAAGGTCAGTATTATGTTGTTTGATTGACAACAATAGAATATTTATGTTATCATATATAACATGTATTCAAAAATATTTACAAAAATAACACCATGAATTATGTCATTTTTTTTAAAATTAGACGATATATTATTATATGGTGATTTACAATTCAAAATACGCACATTTTGCATATGTCAGAGTTAAAATGAGAATGAGTATAAAAACAGCCTTATGGATAGAAGACATTTGATTTGGGGATTTTTAAAAAGGTTGTTTTTCTGTTAAATGTAAAACTCATTACCGAATGCACTTTTTTCATCACTAATTGCCGTCTTGACACTTTTGTTATACGATTTGAACAGTTTGTAGTTTTAAAATTAAACAACAAAATACAAACAAACAAAAACAAAATTGAACAGGAATGAAAATATTTATGAAATTAGATTGAACATATGGTGATCAAGCACTTGTATGGCACCCCTAAAACTCACCTACGAAACAGGAGGCAATATTCAATCACTTCGAAATACGAGGGAGGGGGTGTTTGTAAAGAGAAATCATCACTGCGTTATCGACGTCTTCATACTTTTACAATTTGTACAATTTTGGACAATTGTAATTTTGAAAAGAAAACGAACCTGAATGATTGCATTATGATAAAAGATAGAACATGACCAACGTGAAACACTTCACGTAATAATTCTACTTTCATTTGGTGGTTAGGCACCTGTATGGCACTCCTTAACTCGCCTACAAAATAGGAGACAATGTAAATTTCAAAATAATAAGAAGGGGGATGCCTGTGAAAATGTACTGTTAAAAGTTTTCTCTTAAAAAGTGAGATAATCCTCGAAAGCTTAATATTTTAAAAGTTTGCTTGTTAAAAGTTTGCAATCTTTTGCTTAAAATCATGCATATAAATACATGTTCATACAAACGTTTCATGTTTTGAAAGAAGAGGAGACCTAATAGCTCTTTAGATGGGTACATAACCGTTTGTGGAAAAAAGAGGCATAAAAATGATTAGATATAAATGGGACTATGTCATGTTAAGAACTCTAGATTGTAAGATACAAGGTCACCTACATGTATATACGTGTATTGTAATAGCAAAAGGTGTCACTTGGAGAAAAGAGAAAAAAAAAAGTAAAAATAGATCTAGTTCTATTTATAGATAGATCACCGTCTAGAAAAAAAAAACATTGGTTATCATACAAGACACTTTTTATGTTATGTTATGTTAGGAGTACAATATTCTATTAGAGCAAACAAGTCTTAAGTTCTTCATCATCGCCAAGTTACGAGAGAGTTAATATGTTTCTTGCAGAATTGTGAAGCCAGTGGCTGGAGCTGCGTGGAACACATTCAAAACTTGGCCCGGCTGCGCACAATCACGTGACTTCCTGTACATGACTGCGCTTGATACACATCCCAGAATTCCGAACAGAGCTCCAATCCCAGCTATCAGTATGGAATATGGAAGCTTCACCTCCATTGAAATGCCAGTGAGAAGAGTGCGTTCTATTTTCTTGATTTTATCCATCTCCGCATTCGCTGATGCCATTCGATAGATCAAAATGGATTCAAAAATTACTACAACAAATAACGTAATTTGATAATTAAAAAATTGTGTTTAAGTCAAATTCTAAAAGAGAGGTGTATTTCAAGAGGTACGTGCATGGATTGATAAGTGTTATTTCTGAGATATTTTATTTTTTAACAAAATATGCCATTTATATTGCAAATAACTATATATGATATTAGTCAAATTTAGCCCCCATAATTCGCTATTTTTAAAGTGATTCAGATACATCAATTTCTTGTGTTATTTTATAAAAGAGTTATAAAAAATGTGTTTCACCTATTTATTTGATTTATATGCACTCACTGGCAGTATATGACGTCAGAAGTGACGGTATTTTATAATTCAATCAAAATTAGTACAAAATTGACATTTTTCTTATCTTTTTTTCGAATGGGAAATACAGAGCGACTTTTTGAACAAGAACTTTTGGTCACTTATAGGTACTGGGGAGATACATCTTTGGTGAAAATGTTTTGTTTGTTCAAGCAGTCGCTCAATGTTTCCTTAAACAAAAACTGCTTCAAAACAACCGTTTTATGCTAAAAATGCGAAAATGGCGGGATATGGTAAACTTTATGATGTCATATTTTTAAATTGGGGGGCATTAAAATCAAAATTAAAATTATGAAAAAACTACAAATGTATATCTCTACAAATAAAACAAAGAATTACAGTAAAATGACGATGTTCATTTAAGGGGGCCATTTTAGGCTCAAACCATATATAGTCCTTTCTATAAAGAATTAATATATAACAGAAAAAAACAATATCTGTCATGTGTGTGTGAGAGAGAGAGAGAGAGAGAATAAGAAAATTTTAAACATAAAGATGATACGGATTTTGTATTCTTCAACGTCTTGAATCTGTAAAATACATATCAACCTATATTACCTGCAATAGACATGAGAATCAAAGCAATAAGATATCTGGTTGACTTGGACCGAGCTGGAATCATCACCAACAGAGCACTTATTGTACACAGAGCCATGGCGAGAACACCTTCCGCTTGAAGTTCTAACAACTCCGCTATACAGAAAAAAAAAAAACGGTAATTGCCGTTTTAATTTAATTTCATAATTATTCTTAACAAGAGATAAATATCCAAATGATCAAAAATGCATAATCTGAAATACATTTTAACTAAAAAATTATAATTTTACTGTTAAATAAAGTGGTACACTTGTAATTGCTTTTGATTTTAAAGTGGTATGGGACATCGACATCTATCGATATTCATATAAATTAAAATACTTTCACAAATTTCAAATGTTACAACATTTAACCAGAAAAAAGAGTTTTAAATATTTTTGAAAAGGTAGAAGTTTTAAACCCATGCGGGATTCAAACTCAGATTCGAAACAAACCATCTATTGCAGAAATTCATTGCGCTAAAAATATTAGTGTTCTATTTCGATAAAGAAACTGTTTATAGAATTACACTTGATTATATTGCTTATTTCGGTGAATATTACGTAACAATACTTAAGTGTCCCATACCATATTAATTTACACGGTAATCATTAGGAACGATAACTATATCTTGGGGTTGTTTGCTAAAATATATTACGCATTGTGTGGAAATTTTTCATTGTTTTCATCTTCTCGTAGTCGATCTGTTCGCATTTTTCATTGACGCAAACGTTGATGAAGAATAGACCCATGTCAACTTCCGTTGTAATCTTGCAAAATAAAAACAAAGATTTATCAGGGGATTCTGAGATATCATAATTGTTAATGGTAGTTATTTTCTTGTGTTGTTATAAATAACACGTAAACAATTTTGCAATAATAACACACCTGGTGTTTTTCTGCAATGCAAATATGCCTTTGCCAGAGAGAGAGAGAGAGAGAGAGAGAGAGAGAGAGAGAGAGAGAGGCCGAAAAAAAAGAAATAGAAGTATGTTACATTTCTGATGTACATGTATTATTAGTTTTAATTTATAAGTGTATACTTTTCACATTGGTGAATAAATGCTCAAATGAATAAAACTGTGTCAACGGCAACTTTAATTAACAATATGTTTTAAAAAAAATGCTAAACATAATTAGGTACATGTATATGTAGTTACCTTCATTTTAGGCGATTCTCCAAGAAGAGCACTCTGTAAAGAAAGTTAGGCCAAAGCTTAAAATCTACTTTTGAACAAGGTACATGTACATGTATAAAAAAATTAGCGCTATCCAAATTTAAATTCACTTACTGCATTCATAAAATAATAATTTTTTGATTGGCTTTGTCATGCTTGGTTTTTTTTTTTTTTTATTTTTTTTTAATTTCTGAAAAGTGGTGTGGGATATAGAACTTACAGTGAGGGAAGGTGAAGATGATGATGTCTTGATTTCTATCAAAAACCATCCAGGTGCGACCAGGGCAGTAAGCCAACATCCGAAGGTCAGTGCCAGTAACACGGAGGTGACGATTGGTCCAAATTGTTTCTCCATTGCCATTGTCCTTTTACAACTGGGTCTTTACTCTACAGCAAATTGAAGCTATTACTGATAAAAAGGATGAACTTTATTTTTTTCTTTTTTTTAGGAATTGATGAATAGATTTCATTGAGCTTTTTGTTAACGCATTAGACAAACACTGGTATCTTTTGGACCCCCCTCCCCAATTTACCTGGATCCGCGCGTAAAATCAATGCCGCGACCAGGAAGATAAGAATAATTTCAAATGCCAATTTAAATGCCCTTTTTTTTTTACAATTTAAATGCCTTTTAGTCTAGCATGCCATCTGTTGTATTTTGATAAGCATATCACATTATTTGGTTTTACTCAGGACCACGGCATATTCACATAATTATGTATAATCATTATCATATGTCAATTTGTCACAACACGAAGTCTTGTGAAATATTTTCGGGTAGGCTTTCTCAGTTAACTATGTTTATTTCACATTCAAATAATGCATTTGATAGCATTTAAGAATGTAAAGAGCAGGAAGTACAATTTCTGGAACACAACATCTTCGCTAGCCAAGGGTGACGATCCGCTGCAGAGTTGAGGAGCGGTGACACCCTTGGCTAGCTAAGATCGGAATACAGTGTGCAAGAAATGTAAAAGCACTGTCAAAAGATAATGACTTGAGAAATTCAGTTTTTAGGTCGTCTGCTTGGGTTTTTTATTATCTTGGTAAATCAAGAAAATCGATATACTCCAGTAACCCACACGTCAAATTGGATTTATTAATTGTAGTAAACGATAACAATGTTTGACAATGGGTTTTTTTTTTGCCCTTTAAATATCAATACATGCAAGCGCGTGTAAAAAAAAACTTTAAAAAATTAAACCCACTTCATTTAAGTTGATTTGAAAACTTTAGATGTGACCACTTAGCTGTATTCTACTTGTCAATGAAATCAACAATTACAATGGTTAAAATACAAACATTGCAATCACAAGTGTCACAATTGAAATAAGAATAAAACCAAATATTTCGTCGAAACAACGAACTCTCATGTTTAACGAAATATGGCGACATAACCAGGTCTTTTTTTTTTTAAACAAAATACAAAAATAAAAAGTTGTGGAAATAATTGTAACTTTACACAATTTAGAAAAAGTATATATATATATACAGTTTAATAACTAATATGTACCTTCATGAGTATTAAAATGTATAAGTAAACAAAACAGAATTTAATAATTAAAAAACAAATGTGCATACCTTTCAAAGTCAAAAGTTTAACTATTGCGTCTTGTGCCGTGTAAAATATAATTATACAAGGTGCATAACTTGTCTTCATTCAACTATCTCAAAATCAGAACGGCTTGTATTACGGAGACACGTTTTCAACATATTTCGCCATTTGTTCCAAAGGGTGAAAGTAGTCCAGTAATGGTACCGATCCTTTATCGCTTTCGATCTTATTATTTTGTTTTGTTTTGTTTTTTAAATCAAATATCTGTCATATAGAATAAAACCAACAAACCTGCAGTTTTTTTTTAGAAACTGTACACACGTCTGCTGACAAGGATTCAGACACGTACACATAGACAGCCCTTCCCTAGAAAATGTATTTTTATATGGTATAATTTATTTTATATATCTTATTGAAAGACTTATTAATTCATATATTAATAGAAGTAACCGAAAAAAAAGTAGTAGAATATCTCCAAACAAATAAAGTCCTCACCTGGACCTGCTCCACTTAAAAAAGGGTTTTACAAAACCGTACATGTTCACAAATTAGCAACTTTTAGGGAAGGGTTGGGGGCAAATCAATACGACATGCCATAACATCAAATCAGTTTCAAACATCTGGTCTAGTTCTTTATTTTCATTTCTCTAACAAGTTAATCTTATTCACAAAAGTTTCTTAATTAACACAGATAAAAAGAATTACAAGTAAAATTTAATTGGTATGGAATAATGATATTTAAGCAGAATGTTGCCACCATACATTTGCCAGGTTTGGGACTGTCCGGGGATTTTTCTACGTGGAATTCCCCTGTTGTTATTTGTTTTCAAGAGATGAAATGATACAGTTTTGCAATAACCTGTTTTTATTATTTTACGTGTTACAATTGATCTAATACCTGATAAACCTCCAAAATCTGATAACTATCGTGAAAAGTGTTTCCGGCTTGGTTGTTTCAGTTTGTATGGTAGCATTCGTGAGGCGGTCTAGCATACAGAATGAACTTGTAGAAGTCAGTACCCCATCTTATGGGTGAGAGGTTACAAAATATCTCCACAAAATGAGATAATTTATCTTGTATCTTGACTAAATTTTTTTAGATTTGCAAATGCTGCCATCCACAATACGAGATAATACGTGTATAACAATTGTATAAACGTACTTAGGAACTCATTATTCAATATTCCCTTACGTTTATAGAAAGGCATTTGTGCATAGTCAAAATGAAATATACCGTGGTTAATTATCTTTTAGTTGATCTTCAGTTCAAAATTCATATCTGAATCTGTCATTAACATGAATATATAAATATGCTGACTAATAGAGCGTTAGGCACCTTAAATAAAAGACTGATGATGCAAGGTTGATATTGAATTACATGTGAATGAAGTTAACTCATACGATTTAAGATTATAATACTTTAAAAAACATTACCAGAAAACTATTTAGTATGTTTTAGTTAGTAAGGAAAACAAAACAAATATATTAAGATAAAGTAAAAATTCCCACAATACATGTAGAGCCATACGGAAGGTAAAAACATTTTTTTTTTTAATTTTTAGCACAGCTCTGTCAATTTCATGTAGCTTTAAGAATTAAAGACAGTTCAACTTTATAAATATGATGAAATGACGTACAATGTGTAATAATAGGGAAAGTACATATCAGCATAATTATATATTTTGAAGACAGCCTTATTATTTTCATTAATAATCCTCGATGCTGATTTAAGGAGTACTTGGTAATGAGTTCCAAATATGTAAATATCAAATATTTATTCATAACTTATCTTGTGTTGTGAATGGCAGTATTTGCAAAGTCCAGGAATTTTAGTCAAGATACAAGGAAAATTATCGAGATAGCTATCCCAACAAAAAGTCGGTTTCGACTTGATGAGATAGTTATCTTGACTTTACGTGATATGCTATGTTGACCAAAAATTATGTGGATGGCAGAAATATGCCACCATAAAATATAGTATACATGTAACTCTACAAACTGAGGAGGATGGGTAAGATCCTACTCCTCACCCTTTTATTTTAGATTTGCGCATGCCTTAAACATTTCCATCTCCAATATGATTTATAGAATATATCACATTTAAGGGGAGAAGAAGGGGGTGGATGTAAAAACGTGGGCGAATTTTTCTCTGTGTACAGTAAATATTAGGAGGGTAGATGTACACCAAGTTAACTGCCATCTAAACATAAAGAGAAAAACGGTAAATAAGGCTGGTTAAATGCCAAGTATATATATATATATATATATATATATATATATATATATATATATATATATATATATATATATATATATATATATATATTGGGACGGATAAGACACTGAAAATTTAAATATCAATAAACCTGTTCATTTAGAAAAAATATATTTAAAACAATGTATATTTTTGTAAACCTTTTTGTAAACCTTACATAGGCTCAATACTTTGAAATACTGATTTAAACTGGCGTATGTGGCATTTTTTAAATCTGAAATCATTTTCATACCTTTTCTTTTTTAGAGTGAATATGTGCTTCATATGTTTGTCATGTTTAAATCAAGGTCAAATGAAAATCAAACAAATTTCCATAAAAACAAGAGGCCAATAGGCCTTAACGGTCACCTGAGTACCATAGCCCATACAAAAAACTTGTCGAGGAGTCTCATATATGCATTTAAATAAGTTTCATTCTGGAGTAAAAAAAATATATAATATTGTAATGACTACCACCTTCCTGCCAGAAATCTTTGAAAAAGGACTATGAAACCTGTTATATTACCAAAAAAAACCTTATAAATATAATGATAGAGTGCATGGCCTGATATTGAAAAGGTACAAGAAAATAGATGAAAATAATTTTCCCATATCTGTCAACTTTCAAGATAGGCTTTATGTGTATATATGCTTTCATAGATACACTAAACCAAGGTGCCTAGTAGACATGTTTTATCAAAACAACTTCCCATTCCCCACCCCCAGGGGCAGACAGAAACTCTCCTTGTGGGCATTTCAAGAGAAAAAATAAAATTGAACAACTGTATAACAGCTTAAAATTTCTCTTCACTTCTGTTTCGATTTCTGAATATTCATCCAGAGTATTTGGCCACCATCTGGTATTTATACCAGAATTATTTTACTTGTACTGTTTTTCAGTGATTTTGATTAGCCAATCAATTAGTCTATTTATTTAAATAAAGACTTCAAAAACTGTTTTTGTTTCAATAAAAAAATACTTGCATAATTTTGTTTGATCATACAACTTCTAAATTACATTATATTTAATGATTAATAACTCCATTATGAATTAAGAAGCAAGGGAAACTAACTCCATTATGAAGAAGCAAGGGAAAATAACTCAATTAGCTTTCACAATATCTTAACTTTGATACACAGCTTCATTCTATCTCTTTTCTAAATATGCATGTAAGTGAATTACCAGGGTATCTCATTTCTTACATTGAAATACCTAAGCAGAATAAAATAACAAGACAAGTATACCCTCCCCCCTCTCCCAGCCATGACACTTGCCTTACATGTATGTGGCATGAAATATTTTAAAAGATGACAGCTTAATGTTTTTCTTTCTAAATATGCAGTCAGCTTTTATTCCGTGTTAATGACCATGTTTTTAGCCACACCCTGCATTAAGAATCCCAACCATATACACTATATGAGTGTTTTGGCCCCGTCCTAGATTCAGAACCCCTACCTTGGGGGGGGGGGGGAGGGGGAGGGGGACTTAAAATTAAAAAAAAAAGTGGTAGAGGACTTCCTGGTCTACAAGTTTATGAATTAAGTTTTCCCTACAGGTGTGTGGGAGTACTGAAGATAATTTTTAAACATTATATGCATTAACACTATATATGCAGGACTTCCTTTTTAAACATAATTATGAAGCCAGTCTTTCTTACAGTTGTGTGTGAGAAGAGAAGAAGATTTTAAAACATAATATGCATTAACACTATATGGCCATACCCCCACCCCCACAGCCTGAACCCATGACCCAGGGGCCATGAATTTTACAATTTAGGTAGAGGACGTGTACTGTACAAAGTAACCTATCATCAAAACCAACGCAACAATTCATTAAATTTCTCTTAATTGTTTAGAAAATCAAATTTCACAAATAAAAAAGTGTTGATCTATGCCTGATGTTCCGCCAGTATATCCATTTGATTCAATTACGAATGCTAATGCCGTAGGTAGAGTTGTCACTCTGGGCCTAGGTAAGGAAGAGGGTCGCCATTGTCAAATACAAATACGGTTGAAAGTACTAGTCTTGCACCTGTATACGTAAGTGTATCAAACTAGTGTATGTTTACGATCAAATGACAGCATCTACATGTGTCAAGCTGATTGGATTTTTATTATTATTGAAACTCGCAATCTTCATATATTTTAAAACTTTTCATCATTGATTTGAAGAGTTTTCCTTTTAGGATTTAGAATTAAATGTCTCATGCACTGTTCATTGTAACTATGAACAAGGTCAGTATCATGTTGTTTGATTGACAACATAAGAATATTCAGGTTATCATATATAACATGTATTCAAAAATATTTACAAAAATAACACCATGAATTATCTCATTTTTTTTTCAAAAATTAGACGATATATTAATATATGGTGAATTACAATTCAAAATACGCATTTGCATATGTCAGAGTTAAAATGAGAATGAATATAAAAAGAGCCTTGTGGATAGAAGACATTTGATTTGGGGATTTTTAAAAAGGTTGTTTTTCTGTTAAATGTAAATTCATTACTAAATGCACTGTTTTCATCATTAATTGACGTCTTGACACTTTTACTGTACGATTTGGACAGTTTGTAGTTTTAAAATTAAACAACAAAATACAAACAAACAAAAAACAAAATTAAAAGGATTGAAAATATTTATGAAATTAGATTGAAGTCGACGAATGTGAACGTCTTAATCCATATTGTGATCAAGCACTTGTATGGCACCCCTATAACTCACCTACGAAACAGGAGGCAATATTCAATCATTTCGAAATACGAGGGAGGGGTGTTTGTAAAGAGAACTCATCACTGCGTTATTGATGTCTTCACACTTTTACAATTTGTACAATTTTGGACAATTTTGAAAAGAAAACGAACCTGAATGATTGCATTATGATATAAGATGGAACATGATCAACGTGAAACACTTCACGTAATAATTCTACTTTCATTTGGTGGTTAGGCACCTGTATGGCACTCCTTAACTCACTTACAAGAAAGGAGACAATATAAATTTCAAAATACGAAGAAGGGGGATGCCTGTGAAAATGCACTGTTAAAAGTTTTCTCTTAAAAAGTGAGATAATCGTCGAAAGCTTGATATTTTTTGTACAAATATCTGTTAAAAGTTTGCAATCCTTTGCTTAAAATCATGCATATCATTACATGTACATACAAACGTTTCATGTTTTGAAAAAAGAGCAGACCTAATAGCTCTTTAGATGGGTACATAACCGTTTGTGGAAAAAAGAGCATAAAAATGATTAGATATAAATGGCACTATGTCATGTTGAGAACTCTAGATTATAAGATACAAGGTCACCTACATGTATATACGTGTATTATAATAGCAAAAGGTGTCACTTGGAGAAAAGAGAAAAAAAGAGTAAAAGTAGACCTAATTCTATTTATAGATAGACCACCGTCTAGAACAAGAGGCCCATGGGCCACATCGCTCACCTGAGCAACAATGGCGAACTACATTGACGTAACACTTTACGATCAGACGCAACCTATCTTCCATTATTTTCTATTTTTTCCTATCTCCAAAATGTGAAGATTTCCACCAGGTAATTCCATAATTATATTTTCCTGTTATATCATTATGATACTTTTTTTATTTAGATATAACGTGTTCATTTGAAAATATATGTCTATGACTTTATTTATAAGCATTCAAATGCATTTTACATGCTATTTTAAGAAAAATTCTAAATATATAGCTCTAAAAATAGCCTGGTAATAAACCTTGAATTTTTGGGAATTAACAGGTTTAAATGTTAATAAACAAGAGATGTTTGTGAAACACATATGCCCCCTCCCTTGGAAACATCCACATGAAAATGAACGTAAACTTAAATACCTGGATTTTTTCTAAGTCCAAGGGCCATAACTGTCAAAAATTGCTCGATCTTACCCAATATCGAACTTGACCTAGATATTATCATGATAAACCTGTATATTAAATTTCATTTCAATATGTTCATCCTCTGCGAAGAAAATGAGCGGAAACTCAGAAAAACTAGAATTTTTCTAAGTCCAAGGGCCATAACTCTGTCGAAAATTGCTCAATCGTACCCAATATCGAACTTGACCTAGATATTATCATGATAAACCTGTATATTAAATTTCATTTCAATATGTTCATCCTCTGCGAAGAAAATGAGCGGAAACTCAGAAAAACTAGAATTTTTCTACGTCAAAGGGCCATAACTCTGTCAAAAATTGCTCGATCGTACCCAATATCGAACTTGACCTAGATATTATCATGATAAACCTGTATATTAAATTTCATTTCAATATGTTCATCCCCTGCGAAGAAAATGAACGGAAACTGTTGGTGGACCGACCGACAGACCGACGGACCGACCGACAAAAAGCAGCAAAGCAATATGCCCTCCCTTCTTCGAAGGGGGGCATAATAAGGAATAATTTTATCAAGGAAAATTATATAAAATTGAGGAACGTCTCGTGTGTCCTTAAATATAGCAAAGTTAAGTACCATGATAATTTTTTTTACCTAAAACTCAATATTTTATAAAGGGGTAGGGGTGAAAATATATTGTGATATATTAATTATATATAACACCGGTATATTATTTCCTACAGTTTTTGCACATATGTGAACAGTATTAGCTCATTTAAGATAAAAAAAAAAATCATACATTTCCTAAGACGTATATCAGTTAAAAAATCAGCACCCATTGTGGGTCTACCTTATTGTGTGTAATCATAATTTGAACATTTTGAATCTACACAATTAAAGGATGCCAACATTTTATTTCATTAAAATGTTGTCTTCGAGGCCATGCAATGCATATTTGTTTCATTTGATGAAAATACTGGAAAAGGTAGTTACCATTTACCTGCAATATTTCTTGCTTGGTATATTGGTATTTAATGAAAAAAAATATCGAACTTAAATTAGTGTAATTTTCTTTTTCCACATCTAAGTGAATATTTTTAGTGTGTTTATTTAAGATGCCAAGCTCTATGAATATATACTGCAGATGAGATACATTTCATTTTCACAGCTGATATCTCATATGTGAAAGTTAACAAAGATTGACGGACAGAGAATCGCCAGCTAGTCTGGAAGGCAGTACGCAGTGTTTGAACTCTGTGGCAAAAGTTGCTAAGGCTACAGTAAAAAAAACTTAATTGAATAATTGTTTACCTGATGTAAACTTGTGTGACGTTTTATATCCTTACTTGATCACTTGATCGATGAAAACATTTGACTGGAAAATGATGTCACATGATGTGTTAAAAAGCTATATAATTTAATGTATTGTCAGGCATACAGGTATCAGTTTTGTACTAAGGCCCATTAATTATTTCATATTCCCTCAAAAACAACAAACGGCTACAAACCAAGATGATTTTCTGCTGCAATATTTTCTTTAAAATAATGATAATGCACGGATATCATCATAATTATAATGTGTCAGAACTGTTTAAAAGAAGTTTTTATGTACTCGTTTGAAAAATACCAAAATTGTTGCAGATTTCAAATAATTTATCAAATGAGAAAGGACCCCAGAAAGTAGTTATAGCACATCATCCTTTTGATTTTTCTGTACACAAGTATATAATGTTTAACAAGACAATTCCAATGATCAACAAACATGTCAGCGTCAGTCGTAGAATGATAGGCAACTTTTAAAAACTTATCCAATTTGTTTAATTTCATTTTTTTAATGCATTCATACATTATATAGATAAAATGATTTCTAATTGAGTTGGCCAGGTGACACAAAATCAGTTTATGCACTTTGTATTTTGGAGAAATTAGTCCTACCCTATGACCCAATTACAACAGTTTAATTTTAGTTTTGAAGATAACTGTAAACAAACGGTTTTGCATTAATTTGGCAGAGTTATTAAATAATTACAAGTTACCTTCTAATTGTAGTACATGTATCAACAAGAAATGTAATGATTATCGATTGTAATTTTCAATGCATGGTATATGTGTTTGCATCACCCGTATTTATAACCTCTAAAGATAAGACAGTCGCGGACGATTAATCACAACAGGGTTTAACTGAGGCTGTGAAAACGTCTTTTCAAATTCATAAACATCTTTTTATTGTCTTTGGATTTAATTTACACGATTATGAACTCGGAATACATGGCTACTTCAAATTCTCTTTCGGAGGAAATTCCGGCGAAGTTACCGATCAAATATCGATTATTTCAACCAAAGTCGCTCCCTTGTTTGATCCTTGTTGACACAATAAGAAATAAATAAACAATAAAAACAGAGGGAAATGCACTTTAGTACAGTGTTAATGCATCAGATTTTATCATTTTCGCAGGTAAACAATCAACTGCCTATTTACCGAAGTCTATGTTCCAAATACAAGGCGATTGTTTCCCAAGTTAAAAAGCAAAATGAAACGAAAAAATCAAAACAAGCTAAAACCACCCTCACAAGTGAAAATGACAACGCGTTGAAATATTTAACCTCAATTTACTTCACAATAATCGGTACCAATGTTATTTCCATGTTTCATAGATTTTAATCGCACGTGAACTATTGCACAACAAACTGCCAGCTTCAAACAAAGAACCTCGTTCTCGAGATGCGGTAGACTGGCGATGCCTGTCATAAGACCCAGTCTATCGCAATGAATTGCCAGTCTACGATATATGGAATAACGAGCCATTCTTTATTAGTATTTTCGCAATTATCTCAAATTTGGAACAGTATTCGCCTTTAAATTTTGCAATTTATATTTTCCTTTCCCTAAGGATAATTTATGCTAAATTACGTTAAGATTAACTCAGTAGTTCTTGAGAAGAAGATTTTTTAAAATGCACTCCCCTTTTTTTACAGTTTCGAGGTTTTCTCCGCTTTGAATACAACCTGGCCTTTTATTTTTGCAATTTATATTCACCTTCTTATAAGGATGATTTGTGCCAAATTTGGTTAAATTTGGCCAAGTGGTTTTAGAGAAGAAGATCAAAATGTAAAAAGTTTACAGACGGACAGACAGACGGACGGACAGACGGACGGACGGACGGACAGACGGACGACGGACAACAGGTGATCAGAAAAGCTCACTTGAGCTTTCAGCTCAGGTGAGCTAAAAAAAGAATTGGTTATCATACAAGACACTTTTTATGTTATGTTATGTTAGGAGTACAATATTCTATTAGAGCAAACAAGTCTTAATTTCTTCATCTTCGCCATGTTACGAGAGAGTTAATATGTTTCTTGCAGAATTGTGAAGCCAGTGGCTGGAGCTGCGTGGAACACATTCAGAACTTGGCCCGGCTGCGCACAATCACGTGACTTCCTGTACATGACTGCGCTTGATACACATCCCAGAATTCCGAACAGAGCTCCAATCCCAGCTATCAGTATGGAATATGGAAGCTTCACCTCCATTGATATGCCAGCGAGAAGAGTGTGTTCTATTTTCTTGATTTTATCCATCTTCGCATTCGCTGATGCCATTCGATAGATCAAAATGGATTCCAATATTACTACAACAAATAACGTGATTTGATAATTTAAAAATTGTGTTTAAATAAAATTCTAAAAAAGAGGTGCATGTCAAGAGCTACATTGTATATAGAGGGCTCCTACATGCATGGATTGATAAGTGTTATTTTTGAGATATTTTATTTTTTAACAAAATATGCCATTTTTATTGCAAATTTCTATAAAGGATTAATATATAACAGAAAAAACAATATCTGTCATATGTGAGAAGGAGAGAGAGAGAGAGAGAGAGAGAGAGAGAGAGAGAGAGAGAGAGAGAGAGAGAGAGAGAGAGAGAGAGAGAGAACAAAATATGCCATGTATATTGCAAACTATAAAGGATTAATATATAACAGAAAAAACAATATTTGTCATGAGAGAGAGAGAGAGAATAGGAAAATTCTAAACATAAAGATGATACTGATTTTTGTATTCTTCAACTTCTTAAATCTGTAAAATACATATAAACCTATATTACCTGCAATAGACATGAGAATCAAAGCAAAAAGATATCTGGTTGACTTGGACCGAGCTGGAATCGTCACCAACAGAGCACTTATTGTACACAGAGCCATGGCGAGAACACCTTCCGCTTGAAGTTCTAACAACTCCGCTATACAGAAAAAAACGGTAATTGCCGTTTAACTTTAATTTCATGATTGTTCTTTACAAGAGATGAATATTCAAATGATCAAAAATGCATAATTTGAAATAAGATAATAAATTTACTGTTAAATAAAGTGGTAATTGCTTTTGATTTTAAAGTGGTATGGGACATCGATATCTATCGATATCAATATGAATAAAAGTACATATAAATTAAAATACTTTCACAAATTTCAAATGTTACAATATTTAACCAAAAAAAAAAGTTTTAAATATTTTTGAAAAGGTAGAAGTTTTAAACACAAGCGGGATTCAAACTCAGATTCGAAACAAAATCATCTATTACAGAAATCCATTGCGCTAAAAATATTAGTGTTCTATTTCGATAAAGAAACTGTTTATAGAATTACACTTGTTTATTTCGGTGAACATTACGTAACAATAACTTAAGTGTCCCATACCACATTAATTTACATGGTTATCGTTAGGAACGATAACTATATCTTGGGGTTGTTTGCTAAAATATATTACGCATTGCGTGGAAATTTTTCATTGTTTTCATCTTCTCGTAGTCGATCTGTTCGCATTTTTCATTGACGCAAACGTTGATGAAGAATAGACCCATGTCAACTTCCGTTGTAATCTTGCAAAATAAAAACAAAGATTTATCAGGGGATTCTGAGATATCAAATAACACGTAAACAATTTTGCAATAATAACACACCTGGTATTTTTCTGCAATGCAAATGTCTTTGCCAGAGAGAGAGAGGACGAAAAAAAGAAATAGAAGTATGTGACATTTCTGATGTATTATTAGTTTTACAAGTGTATACTTTTCACATTGGTGAATAAATGCTTAAATGAATAAAACTGTGTCAACGGCAACTTAAATTATCTATGTGTTTTTAAAAAATGCTAGACATAATTAGGTACATGTCTATGTAGTTACCTTCTTTTTAGGCGATTCTTCAAAAAGAGCACTCTGTAAAGAAAGTTAGGCCAAAGCTTAAAATCTACTTTTGAACAAGGTACATGTACATGTATAAAAAAAATTTGCGCTATCCCAATTTAAATTCACTTACTTCATTCATAAAATAATAATCTTTTGATTGGCTTTGTAAAGCTTGTTTTTTATTTTGTTTTTTTTTTAATTTCTGAAAAGTGGTGGGGGATATAGAACTTACAGTGAGGGAAGATGAAGATGACGATGTCTTGATTTCTAGCAAAAACCATCCAGGTGCGACCAGGGCAGTAAGCCAACATCCGAAGGTCAGTGCCAGTAACACGGAGGTGACGATTGATCCAAATTGTTTCTCCATTGCCGTTGTCCTTCTACAACTGTGTCTTTACTCTACAGCAAATTAAAGCTATTACTGATAAGAAGGATGAACTTTAAATTTTGGTTTTTTTTTCAGAAATTTAATAAATTTCATTGAGCTTTTTGCTAACGCATTAGAAAAAACACTGGTATTTCTTGGACCCCCCCCTTCCCTAATTTACCTTGATCCGCGAGTAAAATCAATGCCGCGACTAGGAAGATAAGAATATTTAAATGCCTTTTTTTACCTTTTAAATGCCTTTTAGTCTAGCATGTCATCTGCTGTATTTTTTCATGTTCAAGTTCATTTATTTCACTCATAACATATAATGTTACATGAGATGCAGAAGAATTAAATACAAAAGTATAAGAAAAGCAGGATTTACAAAAAAGAAACAGAATAAAGTAAACAATGAATTTGTTATAGTTGTTAGGTAGGATGACAGACCAAATCAAATATTTTTCTAATCAAAGTACACATTTTCATAAGTATTACATGATTTGAAGATGACCTAAGTGTTCTAAATTTTAAGATGTTTGATTTCTAAAGATAATAATTACTAAACAATTTTTTTCCTTACATGAGACAGTGCACAACATTCTAAAACATAATGAAATTCATCGCTAATTTGATTGGCTTCACATAAGCTGCAGTTTAAAATGAACATTTTGATAAGCATATCACATGCATTTTTGGTAACTCAGGACCGCGGCATATTCACATAATTATGTATAATCATTATCATATGTCAATATGACGAACACGAAGTCTTGTGAAATATTTTCGGGTAGGCTTTCTCAGTTAACTATGTTTAATTTACATTCAAGTAATGCCAAACATATGATGACATTTACGAATGTAAAGAGCAGGAAGTACAATTTCTGGAACACAACATCTTCGCTAGCCAAGGGTGACCTACCGCTACAGAGTTGAGGAGCGGCGACACCCTTGGCTAGCGAAGATGGGAATACAGTATTTCCGCAAGAAATGTAAAAGCACTGTCAAAACATAATGACTTAAAAAATTCTGTTTTTAGGTCGTCTGCTTGGTTTTTTTTTTTTAATCTTGGTAAATCCAGAAAATCGATCTACTCCAGTAACCCACACGTCAAATTGGATTTATTAATTGTAGTAAACGATAACAATGTTTGACAATGGTTTTTTTGCCCTTTAAATATCAATACATGCAAGCTCGTGTAAAAAAAAAACTTTAAAAAATTAAACCCACTTCATTTAAGTTGATTTGAAAACTTTGGATGTGACCACTTAGCTGTATTCTATTTGGCAATGAAATCAACAATTACAATGGTTGAAATACAAACATTTTAATCACAAGTATCACAATTGAATTAAGAATAAAAAAAAATCGTCGAAACAACGAACTCTCAAGTATAACGAAATATGACGACATAACCAGGTCTTTTTCTTTCTTGAAACAAAATACAAAAATAAAAAGTTGTGGAAATAATTGTAACTTTACACAATTTAGAAAAAGTATATATATACAGTTTAATAACTAATACTGTATATACCTTCATGAGTATTAAAATGTATAGGTGAACAAAACAGAATTTAATAATTAAAAACAAATGTGCATACCTTTCAAAGTCAAAAGTTTAACTATTGCGTCTTGTGCCGTGTAAAATATAATTATACAAGGTGCGTAACTTGTCTTCATTCAACTACCTAAAAATCAATTAAGGCTTGTCTTACGGAGACACGTTTTCAACATATTTCGCCATTTGTTCCAAAAGGTGAAAGTAGTCCAGTAATAGTAACCAATCCTTTATCGCTTTCGATCTTATTATTTTGTTTTGTTTTGTTTGTTATATAGAATAAAACAAACAAACCTGCAGATTTGTTTTAGAAACTCTACACCCGTCTGCTGACAAGGATTAAGACACGTACACATAGACAGCCCTTCACTAGAAAATGTATTTTTATATTGTATAATTTATTGTATATATCTTATTGAAATACTTATTAATTCATATACATGTATTAAAAGAAGTAACCGAAAAAAAAAAGTAGTAGAATATCCCCAAACAAATAAAGTCCTCACCTGGACCCTCTCCACTTAAAAAAGGGTTTTACAAAACCGTACATGTTCACAGATTATTAACTTTTACTGTTTTTTTTTTTTAGAAAAGGGAAGGGTTGGGGGCAAATCAAGACAACATGCCTTAAAGGGGCATAGTCACGATTTTGGTGAAAAATTATTTGTTTTCTATTTTGATGTTTACAATGCTTTAATGAGGCATTTTTAATAAGCAACCAAAATTTGAGTGTCATTTGATGAGTTATAAGCGAGTTACAGAACTTACAATTCTTCGCTATGTAAACAAAGCGTTTGTTTACATTTCGATTGTTGAAGTGAAATTCCAGTTTTAGACCTAAAATAAATGTGTTAATCGTTAGGAACTGTTTATTTATGCTTTAAATGAATAATAAGATAGTCAAACCAGCTCAAAAAGAATTTTTACTGGAATATTGAACCTATGTAAACAAAAACAGGGCACGAGCCTTGTTTACATGACGAAGAATTGTGAGCCCTGTATCTTGCTTAAAACTCATCGACGGCACCCAAATTTCATTTGTTCCTTAGAAATGCATTCCTAAAGCATTTCAAATAATAAAAACAGAAAAATAAAATTTGACCAAAATCGTGACCATGCCCCTTTAACTTCAAATCAGTTTCAAACATCTGGTCTAGTTCTTTATTCTCATTTCTCTAACAAGTTAATCTTATTAACAAAAAATTATTAATTAATACAGATGACAAAAAATTACAAATGAATTCTAATTGGTATGGAATAATGATATTTAAGCAGAATGTTGCCACCATACATTTGGCAGGTTTGGGACTGTCCGGGGATTTTCTACGTGGAATTCCCCTGTTGTTATTTGTTTTCAAAAAATGAAATGATACAGTTTTGCAATAACCTGTTTTTATTATTTCATGTGTTACAATCGATCTAATACCTGATAAACCTCCAAATTCTGAAAGCACTTCCTTAATTATAACTATTACATTATATTACCTTAATAATCAATATATCAATTATTGCATTATTGACCATATAAATAATCGCATCAAACCACAGTTTTGAGTTCACAAGTACAATACATATGAAGAGATAAATGATGTATAAATCATACGCAGAGGTTACCAACGATTACTACACTAATGCCACCCCTCCCCCTCCCCCCCCTCTCTCTCTCTCTCTCTCTCTCTCTCTCTCTCTCTCTCTCTCTCTCTCTCTCTCTCTCTCTCTCTCCAACGACAGCTATGTTTATTTGGGCTATTGTAATCCTGTGTAAAGCGAGGAATATGAATATATTGATCAGAAACTACGGATTTTACCTGCTTTTTGTTAACTCAATACAGTACTATCATTACATAGATATATCAAGTTACAGGTAGAACAGTATCGTGTCATATTTCTGACATCCACATAGTTTTAGTCAACATGGCATATTACATCAAATCGAGATAACTATCTCTTCAAGTCAGGATAACTTTCTTGTTTCTCAACAAACTCCGACTTCTCTTTTATCTAGTCTATATATAAGCTATTATATTTTGTTATGATAACTATCGTGAGAAGTGTTTCCGGCTTGGTTGTTTCAGTGTGTGTGGTAGCATTCGTGGGACGGTCTAGCATTGTAGAATTAACTTGTAGACGTCAGGGCCCCATCATATGGGTGAGATGTTACAAAATATCTCCACAAAATGAGATAATTTATCTTGTATCTTGACTAAAATTTGTTGGATTTGCAAATGCTGCCATCCACAAAACGAGATAATACATGTATAACAATTGTATTTAAACGTATTTCGGAACTCATTATTCAATATTCCCTTACGTTTATAGAAAGGCATTTGTGCATAGTCAAAATGAAATATACCGCATTGCCCGTCAATTAGTGTCTGGTTAATTATCTTTTAGTTGATCTTCAGTTGCAAATTCATATCTGAATCTGTCATTTACATGAATATATAAATATGCTGACTTATAGAGCGTTAAGCACTTAAAATAAAAGACTGATGGCGCAAGGTTGATATTGAATTACATGTTAATTTAATTAACTCATACGATTTAAGATTATAATACTTTTAAAAAACATTACCAGAAAACTATTTATTATGTTTAAATTAGTAAGGAAAACAAAACAAATATATTAAGATAAGGTAGAAATTCCCACAATATATGTAGAACCATACGGAAGGTAAAAACATGTTTATTTTAATTCTTAGCACTACACTTTCAATTAGAATTAAAGACAGTTCAACTTTATAAATTTTATATGATGAAACGAAGTACAGTGTGTAATAATAGGGAAAGTATATATCAGCATCTTTATATATTTTAAAGACAGTCTTATAATTTTCATTAATAATCCTCGATGCAGATCAAAGGAGTCCTTGGTAATTAGTTCCAAATATCTAATATCAAATTTCTATATATTCATAACTTATCTTGTTTTGTGAATGGCAGTATTTGCAAAGTCCAGGAATTTTAGTCAAGATACAAGATTAATTATCGAGATAGCTATCCCTACAAAAAGTCGGTTTCGACTTGATGAGATAGTTATCTTGACTTTACGTGATATGCTATGTTGACCAAAAATTATGTGGATGGCAGAAATATTGCCACCATAAAATATAGTATACATGTAACTCTACAAACTGAGGAGGATGGGTAAGATCCTACCCCTCACCCGTTTATTTTAGATTTGCGCATGCCATAAACATTTCCATCTTCAATATGATTTAGAGAATATATCTCATTTCAGGAGAGAAGAAGGGGTGGATGATATGAAGGCGGTTAAAAAAAATAGAACGACTTTGACATACATGTAACAGTTTTAACTTTGAAGGTCACCAGACTCTTCTGAAATAGAAATTCGAAACCTTTGTTTGAACGAAACTTTCAGAAATAAATTAAATTTATCTAAAAAGTATGTACTTTTATTGCAATATTGAAAATTCTGACATTCGAACTGACTCACACAGTTAATTAAGTGTGACTTGGTGACCTTTTTTAGAGTTGAGTCTTTTTCTTTTGTTTTAGTTATATTCCAGATACTGTATACAGGGTTATTTTCGCCCTGTGCAATTTTGGCCGTTCTGCACTTGCAAACAATTTCGCCGCGTCTTGAATTCGCCCAGAAAAGTTGTGTGTAAAAAGATCAAATTAAAGACATTGGAATTCGCCCACTTTTAAATTTACCCGCTGAGAATCTGGGTAAATGGAGCGAATATAAATGGTGGGAGAATATTTCCCTGCGTACAGCAAAATTAATATTACACAAGGAGGCAAGATGCTCACCAAGTTAACTGCCATATAAACATTAAAAAAATCCGTAAATAAGGCTGCTATATATATATAATTTCTACAACAAAAATTAGTTGGCACAGTTTTAAATAATTTAAAAATAATAAATATCCAGAATAAAATCACAAATTGATCCTATTAACCGCAAACGTTTTCGCCATTCCTGGCTCTTCAGTAGCCCTTTTCACAAAAAAACGTAAGTTTAATCTTAATTATTTGACTTACGAATACCGTAAGTCATTTCTTAAGTCGTTTTCACGAAACCACTCGTAAGTGAAAAAAAAACACACTTAAGAGATTTTCCAAGTGCTCTTAAGATTACACTTACGACAAAAAGCTTTCTTCAATCGGCAATCCTCGGCTAATTCCGCTACGCTCCAATGTCGAGTGCGCGAGACATCCGAGTAGTTCCGAGTGAGCTTTCTTAGCAACACACTTTCGTTTTCAATGCAGCTGCGCATTCACACCTTCCGGTTACGTAATCGTCTGCAAATTCGACATAACAGCGGGAAATTTAACATAAACACAACATGGACAAACAAAAACGCAAACCAAACTGGAGTACCGATGAGTTGGAGGCTTTGGGCTCAGGGTGTTTCGGCCAACATCAAGACTATAAGAGGAAAATTCTCCCCTGGCCTTACCAATAGCCAAAAGACGCAATGTTGGCAACAAATAGCCGAACGGTGAGTTGACAGCGCACTGTTGTTTCACTGACCTACTTGTTAAGGTTTTTTTCTCTTCGTTTCATATGAAAACAATTTCAGCAAATCCTATATTCAATTTACTTTAAAATTAATTAATGTTGATTATATAATAGGTTTTTATCGACACAAATATCTAATTAAATGATATCAGGGACGTATATCCCCCATGATATGAAACAGCTAAAAGTATAAAACCTCTTATAAATGTGTGTTTTGAAAAACTGCATATCTTTGAACGAATGAGTTAGACCTACATTCAGCAGTAACATAATTATAAAATAAGGACCAAATTGATAAATAAAAATACAATGAACAAATGATGCAAGAAAAATGAACATGTGAATAAAAATGCACATGTATATAAAAAACAATTATATAAAATGATTTGGATAGATAGATAGATAGATAGATAGATAGATAACATTTTAAAGCATCAACATTTCTTTTAGAGTAAACTCTGTCAACATATCAGAAATCACACGGGATGTTGTTGATTGTAAGAAAAAGTGGCAGGATATTTCAAGTGCCACAAAGAAAAAAGAAGCTGCACGTTTGAAAGAGATGAGAGGTACAGGAGGTGGTCCTGCACCTTTGGAGGACATAAAAACCTGGGAAAGACTTGTAAGTTCCTGGCTATGATTATTGTACATGTACTTGTCTTTGTCTGTATTTCTTATCTGAAACAATTTGACACTAAGAGTTTAAAATGTTGATCAAGAAACATGTTTGCCACACTTGTAAAATATACTTTTTTTTAAATTTTGAATTAGATTCTTGGCACATTATCTAAATGCTCTGTGGAAGGTGTGGAAGGCGGAGTTGACACTTTAGAGTGTAATAAAGCAACAACATCTTGTTTCATTACAATTGAGAAAGGTAAATATTATTCCTCTTATTAATAACTAATTTAAGATTGCATGACTCTCATAGAGTAATACATGTACATGTATATGATTTACATTTAACTCCATGCAAGTATGACAAAAGTTCATTTTGAAAACAATTTTCTGCTAGTCAATTACAAGTGTTGCTTTATAGAATTGTATGTACATGTATTACCAGTAAGTAACGTTACAGTACCTCATACCTTATACATGCACAGGTGTCATACAGAGAGACTCCTCTCACAGTTACTCCTCTCACAGTGAGACTTCCCTGTGGGAAGACTCACTCTGAGGAAAGTCAGTACATGTACTATATATACAACATAGCTATGAATATGAGTATTGTGTTTGATTTTATATCTATTTTATAATATTTCTTCAGATTATGATTCTGTATCAGGAATATGTGATGATGCTGTTGCAGACTTGTCGGATAATTTGCCAGGTATGTTTATGATTATAATGATTATAAATGGTTTTAATATGATTTTTTTTTATATGGTTGGAATGTCAACTTGTTTAAAACATGTTTCTTAACCTGAAATGAAAGATCATATTTCTTGGCTCATCATAGTTACATTGTTATTGTGAGAGATGAATACATGTATTACTAAAGGAAAATTACTGATTAAGCAAGTGCTTTGTATATTTATAAAACATCACAGACATGTAATTTCCATCTCTCCCTATAATTTCATAAGTTATTTTTGATACTTGCTGTTTTGTTTATAAACTCCTTGCAAATTATCTTAGGTTATTCATTTATTGAACCTGCAGTAATTACTATCAAATGTTCTGTATAAAACTCTATTCTTATGATTTTTTTTAGATAGCATCTCAGAAATGAAAGAAGCATCTGTCCCAACGCTGCCACCCACTTTGCCAGGTACATGTCATATGCATTATTTTCTCTTCACTCATTTAGCACATTTTTCTGAATATGTGCAGCACTGTTAGTGTGTAACTTTTACTGTGCTTAATATTAAAATACACCAGTACAAATTATCCTTAATGTTTACATGTGATTTTTTAATAATGTAACTTTTATCATTTAAAGAATACTAATTGATAACCTTCTCTAATGACTATTTAGAAGCATGCACTTCAAATGTCATGAATGCATCAAGGACAAGGCCTGTGAAAAAGAAGAAATTTCATGCTAGTTGCTGTAAGTATAACAGTATATAAAAGCTTTTCTAGTGTAGATGCAACTATGGCTTTAAGATTCAAATACACTTGTTCAAAGCTAGTTTTTATTATACTATCATACTTGTGAACACAAATTTCAGATTATCTCATTCAAGTTGGAGAAATGCCTTTTAAAATTAAGCCTTTATCTGTACAGCATATGTATTTTCATCTTCCCAAGTCAAGGGTTTCTGATCCACTCTGTTCTACATAAACCTTGACCAAAATCAGAGAATGCTTTATAAACAAAAACAGTATAGCAATATGGTTGCTCCCATGAACAAAATCAAATTCGTAGAAAATATGGATTCACTCTGAATAAAAACCGATATCAGTAAGTCAAATACTTACTATTCCGTCTCAAATTTATTTGACAACGGTTCAACATTGATCAATTCACAATTAAAATCATTATTGAAACAATGTTTTTTATTGGATCATGCAAACTTGTATGACACCAACCAGCATGCAAGGTTTCTAACCCCGTCAAACTCTGCCTATTCGGTCAAGGGTTTATGTAGAGCAGAGCGGATCAGAAACCCTTGACTTTCGAAGATGATGTATTTTCCTTATAAAGTATGTTGAGATCTATGGCATTATAAATTAAGATGCATGTACCGTACATCTGTCACCTAAATTATGACACAATGAGCATGAAAATCAGTTTTTGATTAGTCAGCAATTTAGTATCTGATGTAATATACATACCAACATTTTTAGCCAAGTCTGCAGGAGCACCAAAAGATGTTAGGGAGGAGTTTCTTGAAATGGAGAGAGAGAGAGATAAGCACGTACATGAGTACAGGGCCAAGAAGATTAAACTCTATGAAAAGATGGTGGCACAGCAGGATGAAATGCTTCAGTTGCAGAGGAGATCAACAGAGGCAGTCGAATTAATTGTTGCTAAGTTTCCAGGACACTCTTTGAATTCTCCTTTGTCACCATTTTCAGTCTCACCAATCATTAAGTTCCCAAATCTATCATAAATTCACAATATTATTGTGAGGAAAAAAATTTCATCTTTGAAGAGGGTTATTAACTATTCCACAGACATATTTTGTTAACTACCCAAGATATATATGTACACTTTTTACAGTTCAATGTTTTTTACCCTAGTTCCAGCAGTCAGACCATCAGTCCTGTTTCTTTTTAGCTCACCTGAACCGATGGTTCGAGTGAGCATTTCTGATCACCTGTTGTCCGTCTTCCGTCCGTCCGTCTTCACTAGAACCATTGGGCCAAATTTAACGTAACTTGGTACAAAGCATCCATATGGTAAGAGGATTCACAATTTTAAAAAATAAAGGCGTAACCTTTTTTGAAAAGATATAGATAATTGCGAAACAGTGAGTAAAGGCTGTATGTCTTTAAAAATCTTCTTCTCAAGAACTACTGCACCAAAAATGCCAATATTTACACAAAAATTTGTACGGTATATATAGAGAGGATTCTAAATTGTAAAAAATTGTGATCCTTAGACTCGCCAAAACTGGGGCCCCAAGAAAGGTTCACAGTTTAACATAAAAATATATATTATGGAAAATATTGTTAAACATTTTAAAAAAGAAATAGCATATGCTACGAAATAGAATGTTACAAGGAACTAAGTTCACGTGAGCGAAGTGGCACATGGGCCTCTTGTTTGTTATTTGTTTTGTTAATTCCCTAACATTACTTCTCTTAAACCACTACATGACACAGAATTTATTGAAACTGGGATTTATAACATAATGTGTCGATGGGCATATATCAATGAAGTTTTTTTTTTACTCTTTTGAATTTAGAATTATTTGTTGTTAAACACAAATTGTACATGTTTTGTGTTTGTTATGTGTAGGTAAAGTATTCAATATGTAGCATTGTCAAGTTATAGGGAGCAAATGGTTTGTAAGCTTGTTTGTAAACCAATTTTATAGTATGTGTTTATTTTAATAACTCTCCATATTAATGAACAGATAATGGATTTTAAAAAAAATATAATCAAATTGAATGCTGCTAATATTGATATTTATATCATCATGCACAACTCTGTTCCTGTACACATACCAATTTGCAAGATTGTTGAAAGTTTTAATTATTTAATTCCAACCAACCTAATTCATATTTCATAGCTTTGAATGAGAGAGAGAGAGAGAGAGAGAGAGAGAGAGAGAGAATGTGATTTTTTCATATGATTGCCAGTATTAAACATGTCTGTATTACTGATGAGCTGTATAGCTTAAAGTTAATAAAGAACTGTAAACTGTATTACATGTACTTATTATTAAACATTTCTTAAATTGCATTGATATGATTGTCAAACAGCAGATATATTTTTTTCTGCAATAATCAATTATGTGTTTATGTAAGATCTAATTATTTTATGATTAATGACTAAATCAGTATTATCATACCATTATTAAGTAAGCAATTTTTTACTTTGTCACTTAATGATCTCTGATCCTCAGCAATGTTGGACAACTCTAAATTATCCGGAATTTGTTTATTCATACCATAAATTTGCCTCTCATGTAGACAAATTTAATTAGTTGTTTCCATGGTCAGTTAATTTCAATTTAATTCTTTATTCACTTATGAGACCAACAATTATTTAAACTATCAATGAGATATAGAATTGACAAAAAACTTTCTAAAAATTACAATGATTTTTAATTTTTGATAATAATGCATTAAATACAAAACAGTTTATAATCAGGAAAACAATAAAAAAAAAAAAAGAAATTCATTCACTTCATATAAATTGAAAAAAAAATTCATTTTAAGGCAACAAACAATTTTACTTATAATACTACATGTATTATGTTATTGTTATAAACTTCTATCAATATTTACAGTTGTGCATATATATTATTAAAGCTGTTGAAGATATAATGAATTTGTCACGCTTTACCTTAATAAACAACAATCTGATGACACAGCCCAACTATACAATTTTCATTTACAGATATTTCTATGTTAGAGAGAGAGAGAGAGGGAGGGTGGAAAGAGTGGAGAGAGAGAGGGTTGAAAGAGAGAGGGAGAGAGAAAGAGAGTGATAGAGAGAAAGACATAATATAAGAGACATACACACTGACAGTAGTAAAAATATGGTTTTACATGTAGAATAAAAATAGAACGATAAATTATATTACACAATATGTTGAGAATATATACATTTATTTACATTGCATGCATTTGTATGAGCGTAATTATCCTTTAAAGACATTTGCTAGTTTTAAAGGTATACATCAACTACCGGTATATATATTTATATATCATATTTACATTTCATTTGATATGATAAGACAAATTACATGATCAAATTTTATGTGAGAATACTCACATATGTACTATTTTTAACACAATATGTCATGAATTTAAGGAATAATGCATTACATTACGGATAATTATGTTCTCAAAACCTCTGAGCAATGGTCTGTCTCACCCTAAAACCATCATTTCCATTTCCCCTGTACACGGCATTGTTGTGCAGAACCTGGATGGGATCTTGACTGCAGCTTCAAGCGGGAGTCTTCGATTGATGGCCATATTGTGCAGTCTTAGGCAGCATTACTCCATGCTGTGAACATTTTGCTGAATGCGGCCAGGGAAAATTTACCCTATTCCCATTTTATAAACTTCCAAATGAAAATGAAATGCTGCGCTTAGCAAAGGAAGACCACTTTATTAAATTATTTAAACCAAAACTTAATCGCACCCAGTGAAAAATTTATTATATGCATGTGATATAATTGAATCATTTGTTATATTTGCGATTATTATTTTTTTAGCGCCTTTTTGCTCTGTGACTCTAACTTTCCGCTACTTTAACGTTATTATGACGTCACAATGAACTTTTGCTTATTGACGTTACTACGTTACATATTAGTCATTTGTACATAACTGCCTGAAGAGCCAGGAATGGCGAAAACGTTTGCGGTTAATAGGATCAATTTGTGATTTTATTCTGGATATTTATCATTTTTAAATTTTTATATATATATATATATATATATATATATATATATATATATATATATATATATACACACACACACACACACACACACACACACACACACACACACACACACACACACACCGGTATATATATATTATAAGGACGGATAAGAAGACACTGACAATTAAAATATCAATAAATCTGTTAATATAAAAAAATATAATATGTTCAATGCTTGGAATATATTGATTTAAACTGGCGTATGTGTCATTTTTAAATCTGCAATCATCATGCCTTTTCTTTTATAGATTGAATATGTGCGTCATATTTTTGTCATGTCTAAATTAAGGTCAAACAAATCAAACAAATTTCAATAAAAAAAAAATGTGGAGAGATGACCCATTATATACTTTATACGTATCATTTAGTAGCCCAACGATTTAACGTTTTAGAAAAATAATACAAGTCCGTAAATTCGTGGTCAAAGTCGCATGTAGCATTTAAACAACCAGCTTTGTTGTGACTGAAATGGCTCAGTGGTTACTGCACCAGACATTTATAAGTAACCTTTTAAATAAAACTATAGGCTTTTTAGGGGTAGGTTCAATAACACACAAACAAAAAGTATTCAAAACTAAAGATCGTTAAAAATGAACTTTTGCAAACCTGTATTATAACAGTATCAAATAGATTAAATTGGGGAAAAAATTGATTGAAATTGCATTTTCCGACTAAACCAAATGGGCACTTGTGCTAACTTACCCCCCCCCCCCCCCACCAATTTCTTTCAGACGTGGTTTCATTTACATGTAGTCGTAAATCATATTTAGTAAAGAAAAGTTCCTAATACCGGTATTTTAGATCTAAAATAATCCATGGCTTTTGGCAGAGTGTTGATCTTATTGCTCAATTTACGACAAAATACAACTCGGGAACAAAAAATTTTAAGGCAAAAGCTCAATGATAGCTAAAGAGATGACAAAATACATGTATATCTATACATTTGTATATTTGTGCGTTTTATATTTGTCACCTGGGCATTGAGATGAGGAGTTGATGGTGGGATTATTTATAACAGAACAGCATATAGATATTTTATCTGGCCATTTATATAACCACACCAGGATGATGCCAATCTGTGATGTGATATGTAAGGGCAGTTCAGAGGTGAAATTGATTTTTTCCGATATAATTAAGTGGATGTGTTATCTGTGTTTGAAATATCAGCAAATGTAACACTGAAAAAAACCCCTACAAAAACAATTTTACCATACATTTTTTTTAATTCAATTTCATATCATCTAATTAATCACAGAGTACACATTCACAAATGGTAAATGAAAGTTGATGATAATCTACAGTAAAAATAAAACCATACAATAAATCAAACAGATGACAACTTTCCGAATCTCTTTCATTGTGATCTGAACTAAGGCCACACATCTTCAAGTTAAAAAAGATGCCCTTTTTTTGTTCTTAAAAAAAAATTAACAGAACACAATTTTAGTTCAGAGTTGGTTGAAGTCAAACTGTTTACATTTTCTTCATTCTGCATGGTCAACACACAACGATTTCCGTGTTTGTCAAAAATGTCCTGATCACAATGCACACATACTTCATGGTTATTGTGTTAATGGATATATACATCTATGACTCGAATTTTCCTAAGATGTCCGAATCCCGGAAAAGGAAGTACTCCTGTTACCAAAACAGAAAAAAATATTGATATTAATGTTATTATAGTTTCTATACCGGAACATATTATTTTTTGTATTCTGAAAGAGTTCCACTGTTTTTAAAATGAAATCTGACTAAACTCACTACTATGGTGTTCACATAAAATGCCGCATAGAGCCTCCATAGTGGGTTTTATCCAGTTATCTTTTGATATGTATAATTATTATTCATGGAATCAAAATATTCAAATAATTAACACATAAGATATATCAGCTTGCTGTACTACATGCAAAAAGGTACTCCATATTGTCTGAATTCAATGCACCTCGTCTCCAATCAACAAAAAAAAATTTTCATTTAATTGACTCTTTTTTTCTCTATCAATCAAATCAAAGATAACTCTTGATGTACTCAACATTAATAAGCTTAAAAGCATTGATGCCATAAATTCAGATGATATTTTATGGTAAAGGAGTATAGGTTTCTGGATATATTTGTTCAATTTCCATTATTTCTTTATAATTACCTTATCCTCCAGGACAACCTTGGTGCCTCCATATTCTGGCAGGAGCACTTCATCCCCTGGTTTTACACTAGGTGGTATGATGTTCCCTTGCTGTGAACAATACACAAAATCAATGTTGAAATGCAATCATATCATATATACAATGTAACCACTAACCGTATCATGTGATATTCATATACCATATATCCTTTCAATGTTGCACAAAGTTTATAAATCTGTAACCTTTTTCATTTGTTCATTTTTTTTTCTTGCGATTTGAAAATTTTTTAAAGCTCAATACTGGACTGGACAATTTTTGCGCAAGGTACTTTCTTAATTTGAAGCTATCCGCAAAAAGAGCATGAAATTGGAAATCATGAAATTTACCTACCTACCAATCATAAGAAAAAAGTACACAAGATATATATTTTTAAAAAAAATGGTCCTCATTTTAAAATTCATATTCAATACACCTACATTAAATTATATTCTGAATCAACTATAATGTGATCTAACCTATATACAAAATTAAGCACAAGTGTTTGACAACATTCAGCTAACCAGATTTTTATTCCTAGTATGCATTTTACCTGGTCTCTGGCTCCCTTTCCTGTGGCTACCACAGTAGCTTGAAGAATTTTTCCTTGAGATTTTTCTGGCAGCATGATTCCACCTTTTGTTTTCAGCTCAGGGGCAAATCGTTCCACTAACACCCGATCGAAAAGTGGTAAAAAGCGTTTGATTGCAGAGGCCTGATGGAAAACAAAGAAGAATTTAAACATAGTGTAAGTTAAATGCATATCAGGGTCTTTATTCATCTACACTGTATGTAGTATACAGAAGTTATTTGTAATGAAAATCTTAAATTTGGCAATTTATCACACACATAATATTCAACTATTTCTGTCTCAGTATCTGACTATATGGCCATATATATGTCCTATAGATAACATTACAAAACTGTTTACAACTTATTCGCATATTTAATGCGGGTTATAAACTGTTCAATTGCGATCAAACATATGTTAATTAATATCAAAGATGTTTAATTTCAATGGTTATAGGTAGAGAGCACAGCCCTACAAATGCAGCATTCAATTCAATGTCAGGCATGGTCAAGAGTTGCATCACAAAATAATGATTGCTCCCTTACAAATTCAGTGCAAAACCCAGCCCAAGAGAGATTCTATGCTTTATCATGGCAATACTTGACGCAAGAATCTTACAGAAACACCATAAAATCATTGTCAATTCCAAGGCTGCATTGGTTTACTTACCATTCTGAATTCTTTTGTAAGAGCGCTGGAATTCTCTCTGACCTCGGAAATGTCTAGAACTGAAACCACGTGTAGAAATTATTTATTACGCATGCGTTAATTCTCCGGAAACTTTGAGGCCCTGTGTCGTGACTTTTAAAATTAAATTGTATTTTGTCTTGTACTTTATGTATAAATTTCAATTTAGACAATTTTGAAATATACAACATTTAATTGTCAATAATATCATATTGTTGAATAAGCTTAGAGCGAAGATTAAATGAGTAAACAAAGTTAGCCTATTAAAATGCACGATGAAGGGCCCTAATTTAGAAACCATCCGAAGGTCGTACGAACGGATCCGGTCATAACTTCCATCGACTTGCAAGGAGTAATATTGCGAACATCGCCGGTGTCATAAAATTAAAGGTATTGTATCTCATCCATTTGCTCTCATTCAAAGATATTTACGAAATGTTGATTTAGACCAACTGAATGGAATTAGATATCGTATGCACTTTTCATTTTGATCAGACACCCCCGGCTTTACGCAACCCACGTGGGTAGCACGTTTCATCAGAAAAGTGTGCATTTCGGTACACATGCATTAGGAGTGAAACTGTAGAATTTTGTATGTCTTTAATGATTGTTATTGTGTTAAAGACATCAGCATGTGTATACATATAAATCTAAAAGTCATTTATTCTTTTAATGGTTTATATATAAAGCATTGTATAACATGAACATGGAATGACCATGGGAGAGGTCATTATTTGTGCTATCAGATTTTTGATATTATAGAATTTTCCTTTCTATAAGGAATGGTCTGGTGTATGATTTTTTAACTATTCTGAATTCAATTTCTGTTATATGTCATGGTGTGTACGTTGCAAACAGATATTGAGGTTAATTACAACTCAGTTGAATTATTTAGTTTAATTTAAGAACACACAATGTACCGATTACCAAAACTGCTCCGCCCAACCGTGGCCCGCCACTTTTCCACCACCCTCAGACGAAATGCCAAAGATGTCAAGTTTGGAGCTGACGCAAGAGCTATGATGATCCAGGGAGTGGACACACTTGCTGATGCTGTGGCGGTTACTATGGGACCAAAGGTTTTATACAGTTTTTATGTAGATGAATCATTTCTTAACTGATTTAAAAAAAAACATTTAATATCAAAATGCATAGATTTGAACTTGACTGTAGTATGAAACAGCTATAAGGTGCTGTGGGAAAGACTCCCATGAAAAGGAAGAGTTGTAATTATTCTCTGCACTCTATGTATTTTTGTGTGAAGTCCTCTGCATAGGATGGCTATTCAATTCTGGCATGTATTCCTAAATGATAGACTTTAACAAAAAATGGCACAAATTTGATGTATCTCTAATTTGCAGGGAAGGAATGTCATCATTGAACAGAGTTGGGGGAGCCCTAAAATTACCAAAGATGGAGTGACGGTAGCTAAGGCCATCGACCTGCAGGATAAGTACCAGAATATTGGCGCCAAGCTCGTTCAAGATGTCGCTAACAACACCAACGAAGAGGCCGGAGACGGAACAACCTGCGCAACTGTCCTTGCTCGTGCCATTGCTAAGGAAGGATTCGACAAGATCAGCAAGGGAGCTAATCCAATCGAAATCAGGAGAGGTACTCTCACCAATTTTCCTTGCTTTGAAGGTTTTTTTTAAAAGAAAAAAAAATTGCATGTTGCATCCTTCTTCGTCACTGCACTTTTGTTTTTGGTGCAGGGGATTGTTCAAAGATGCTATATCAACACATGACCCTTTCGCGTTGTGATGTACTCTTGTTATCATGACGATAGAACTCATGTGACAAACACCACCAATAAATTAATGGTAATATACAAGTGAAAAAAAAAGTATTTTTTAAAATTCTGTGATCATGGTGATGGTGTTGCAGGGTTTTAAAAAAAATCTGAATTTTTAATGTGTTCTTTGTCACAGGTGTCATGACGGCTGTGGAAGTAGTGGTAGAAAACCTGAAGAAAATGTCCAAGCAGGTCTCTACACCTGAGGAGATTGCTCAGGTTAGTGAAGTCCATTGAATTATTTCATGGATAAACTTAAACTATCTCCATATTTGAAGAAATTGCTTTGGTAATGAGGTCAAGTAAAAACTTGAACTATACTCTAAGTTAATATGTCAAAACAATGGTACTTCAAATTTGACTTGTATGTAACTATAATTAATTTTTGTCTCTCTGGCATGAATTACCTTTTACCTTGGGTATTGTTTATATTGAACAGGTAGCTACAATCTCTGCTAATGGTGACAAAGCCATTGGAGACTTGATTGCCGAGGCCATGAAGAAAGTGGGCAGAGACGGGGTTATCACTGTTAAGGTAAATTCGATTTGTAATCGAATTATAAAATCCAATCAAATATGTTTTGGGAAACACTTCTAAAGACCCTGATAATGATGAAAAGTGGAGAAAAGACGATAAAGATTTTGAAAATTGAGTGTTTAGATGTCGGTAACATTTTTTTTTCTGGTTGTAGGATGGAAAGACCTTGAAGGATGACCTTGAGACCATTGAGGGAATGAAATTTGACCGGGGTTACATCTCACCTTACTTCATGAACTCTTCCAAAGGTATGGTACAATGTATCTAAAGCAAATATCCAGCAAGGAATGAAGTTAATCAGGCGACCTGTAAAAATAGAAATGTTTTCCATCTCAAACAGACTGACAAAAAATTATTCAGCTCAAGATATTTCTGTCAACATCAGAACATAGTCGTTTGTTGAAATCTAGTTGCTTGCAGATCTCTGTTCATTTAATTTTGGCACAGATAACAAAAGAAAACTTATTTCCCCTACCTACTGAGTTGAGTTACGAGAGAGCAAACAGAAAACATTTTTTTTTTGTAAAGGTGGCCTCAAGTCTTGAAGAGTCTCTTTGAAAGTTAAGCAATTTTCTTAATGTTTTAAGTCATAAAACTGATTCAGAATAAAATAAATTGACATTTGCAGGGGCTAAGTGCGAATTCAATGATGCACTGGTGCTGTTCAGCGAGAAGAAAATCTCGTCAATCCAGTCCATCATCCCCGCCCTGGAGATCGCTAACCAGGCCCACAAACCCCTACTCATAATCGCCGAGGATGTTGACGGAGAAGCACTTAGTGCACTTGTACTCAACAGGTAGGAAATACACTGAAAAAAATTCTTGAGTGCACTCGTACTAAACAGGTAGTAAATTTTACTTAACATGTAAACCATTTGAACAAATGACCATGATTGCACCCGTACTATACAGGTGGGAATTTTACCCGAGTGCACTCTTACTTAACTGGTAAGAATTTCACACCAATTATTGGTAATGTAATGTTTTTTATCCAGATATTTAATCAGTTTTCTAGTGTGTAGTATTGCAGAAATTGTCAGAGTTTTAAAAAATGAGTGCTCAAGAAATTCCACTTATAATAAACAAAAGCCTGTTTTGTTCCGCCCACTGTGTTTCAATTTTAATGATTTTTTAAGATAACACACTTTTGGGGGGTCATTTTCTTGATTAGGATTAGCAGATTAGAGATTAGGTAGATGCTCATCATTGCACATTACTCATTCCTCAGACGGCTCACTCACTGCCTTTTGGGATTACATTGTGCATACATTAAGATGATGACCAGATTAATTCGCCTTTTTTGTGCAGCACAAGAAGTCTTGATCATCCACAGTTGTCATTACAAGAACATTGAGATGTTTTGATCGAGAATGAATCAAGCTATTTTGATTGAGAAGTAACTGATGATTTTTTTTATAAGTTTGAGCATGTGGAAGGAAACTCAGTTTGCAAAGTGCTTCATAATGCCTCATGTGCATGACAACTATGTGTACAAATTGGAATATAGTTAAACATTGGTATAGCAAACATTAGGCCTTAACAGTCCATTTCAACATTTGCATTGTCTTTAAATTGTACTAGTAACTTATCTGATAAAATGAATTATGTTTTTTATGAATCTTAATTACTCATCCCTGGCACGTTGCTGTAACTGCCTTTTACCAGAATGGGATGATAATAAATCTTGATTCTGCTAGAGGAATTCTGAGTTTTTGTTTAACGTTTTAGACTGAAGGTGGGTCTCCAGGTGTGTGCTGTCAAGGCCCCAGGGTTCGGAGATAACAGGAAGAACACAATGAGGGATATGGCCATTGCTAGCGGTGGAATTGTAAGTCAATGTTTGATGATGAAAGTTTCCTCGACACAATAAAAAGCATTGACAATTTCAATTTCTGTTTTGTCATATTTCATGTATTTTTTTTATCTCCACTTTGAATATTTTTTATTTGACAGGGATGTGAATTTCGTATATAAATTGAATGAGCATATTTGAGATTTTTTTCCAAAGTGAATCTAAAAAAAGTTTACCATAATTAATAGGAGTTGTCATTATCATCAAAGTGAATCTAAAAAAAAGTCTACCAGAATAGGAGTTGTCATTATCATTTCAATATGAGCATTGAATTCAATTTTTTTTTTTTGTTGGCGCATGAACCAATTCTTAATGTATACATTTTCTAAACGTGCAGGTGTTTGGAGATGAAGCTGATATGTACAAACTAGAGGATGTCCAGATGAACGACTTTGGTACCGTAAAGGAAGTGACTGTTACCAAGGACGACACACTGATGATGAAGGCAAGTCTCTCTCTCTCTCTCTCTCTCTCTCTCTCTCTCTCTTATTAAGAGTTGTCTCCCTTTCATGACCTTTGATTTTCTGAAATTTCTTATTTCTTTTTCTTTAAAAGTTGTTTGCAATTAAGACCAAAAAATGCGATTTAGAATTACATCACTCTGTATGATTGGTTGTTTTAATTAAAACATAGCAATTGTGCATTTGTCAAATGAGATTTTTAAAGTTACTGCATTTTGATATTCTAGGGAGGCGGTGAGAAATCAGAACTGGAAAAGAGGATCCAGCAAATCCGAGACGAAATCGAGCTCTCCACATCAGAGTATGAAAAAGAAAAACTGAACGAGCGTCTGGCCAAACTGTCCTCTGGAGTAGCTGTTCTCAAGGTAGAAATAGAAAGAACTCATTAGTAGAAGGCTTGGTCTGTCACGTTTGGTGACTTTGGGTGATCTGACACATCTGTCGCACCAGCTTTACTGTGGAGTGGCATAGGAATCGTCACTCGTCTGTGGGCTGGTGCCACAGTAAACATTTGAACCCATTCCTGATCGACTCGTCCTAAGTCTATCGGGAATTTTCCAAATGACACTCCATTTGCTTTTTCAATTGCTTGCGATGTAATAATCCCTTTTGTCATTGAAAATATGGTGAAATCTGTCTTAAGTTTTAAGATCAGACATTTGTGTGTATAAAAGAGGGAATAAATTGCAATTTTTCATTGCTAGATACACTATAACAGTGTGGCATAAAAATAATTTGTTGTTCAAGTTTTTTTATTTATTTACAAAGAAAAGCGGAGTTTCACACCTAAGAATACTTTTCTTTATTTCTTAAGTGGTAAAATGCACGATTATTTATTTTTCAATAATCAGGTAGCTGATATGACAGGTTTCACTGTGTTTCTGGCATTGAATATAGCTGTCCAATTTGCATAATTTCTACACCAGGTGATGCTTAAATCGTCACTTGGCATGCACTTTGATGCTAGATAAAATATTTGTACACTTTCCTGGTAATAATTGCATAGTATATCAGGCATTACACAAATATACAATACAATGTCGCCATACAATTTTTACTTTCATTTCACAATCATGATGCACTGATTCTTAGATGTTTTGCCTAAATATTAGTGCTTATGACTTAACATTAACTTTAGACAAGCTACATTCTAATTTTGGCTTAATCAGGGCTTTCAGTAAGGGCAGTGGGAGATTTGAAACCATTTCAATGATCAAAATTTCCAGCTTTACATTTCATGTTGAACAAATACACTCTTGGAAATTATTTTACCGTTTCAATGATCAAAATCAGACATTTGTGTGTATAAAAGAGAGAATAATTTGCAATTTTTCATTGCTATATACACTATAACAGTGTGGCATAAGAATAATTTGTGGTGCAAGTTGCAATTTTTTTCATTTATTTACAAGGAAAAGCAAAGCTTCACAGCAAATAAAAATACCTTTCTTTATTTCTTTAGCCGTAAAACGCACGATTATTCATTTATAAATAATCAGGTAGATGATATGACAGGTTTCACTGTGTTTCTGGCATTGAATATAGCTGCAGAGTTATCTGTCCAATTTGCATCATTTCTACACCAGGTGATGCTTCAATCGTCACTTGGCATGCACTTTGATGCTACAAAAAATATTTGTACACTTTCCTGGTAATAATTGCGTAGTATATCAGGCATTACACAAATATACAATCCGTGTCACCATACAAATTTTACTTTCATTTCACAATCATGAATGTCTAGACAATATATTGCTAATTAATGCTTTTCAAGACAAGTGTTTTTTTAGAAATTGTATTTTAAAAGATCATGCACTGATTCTTAGATGTTTCGCCTATACATTAGTGCTTATGACTTAACATTAACTTTCAACAAGGTACATTCTAATTTTGGCTTAATCAGAGCTTTCAGTAAGGGAAGTAGGAGATTTGAAACCATTTCAATGATAAAAATTTCCAGCTTCACATTTCATGTTAGGCAAATACGCTCTTGAAAATTATTTTAAAACAGCCTTGTCAAAAAGAAAATTCTACCTCTTCACTGCCGAAAAAAGGAAAGCCAAAGTTATAATTGTTTTTTTACAGCAGTGCAATGAAAGGTCACACAGAAGATTGGCATTGGCGTGTTGATGATTTGTCAACATTGTAAAAGTTCCATATTTGAGTACTAAATGTTTTATCTGCTTACACCAATAGATTGGTGGATCAAGTGAGGTGGAGGTCAACGAGAAGAAAGACCGTGTCAACGACGCTCTGTGTGCCACCAAGGCTGCAGTAGAGGAGGGGATTGTACCTGGGGGAGGGGTGGCCCTGCTTCGCTGCATCAAGTCTCTGGATAACGTCAAGGGATCAAATGAGGACCAAAACACAGGTAAGACTCGAATCAATTGCTGGTTAAAAAAAGGCGATACTTGCGACAGGTTACATGTATCTGTCACTTTAAGTTTTAGGAACATTGGAACAAATATCTAAAATTGATAGTTTTATGATATTATAATGATATTAGATTATTTATTTAAGGCGATTATTGAATATGAGGATTTTAATGGAGAGACAGATTTGATGGGAAGTAAATGGAATTGTAAGGGGTACATTTTTTTACAAAATTTACAGGATGTGATTTAAGGATATATAAGGAAATAAGTGAATAAAATAAAAGTTTTAAAAAAAGTCAATATATGTTGCGAAAATTCTGATTATATGGAAATTTATATCTGATATGATATGTTGAATCTGATCTTGCTCAAAATTTGTTGGTTTTACCCAACCTTTTCAAGATCAGGGATCTTGACGACATAGTCTACCATTTCTATTTACTCCTCAGGAATTGAGATTGTGAGAAAGTCCCTTCGATTACCCATGCTCACCATCATCTCCAATGCTGGTTTGGACCCACACCCCATTGTAGAAAAAGTTATAAGCAACGAGGGAGACTTTGGATATGATGCCCTGAACAATGAGTTTGGAAATTTGGTGGAAAAGGGCATTCTTGATCCCACAAAGGTAAGATGGTGTTAAATTTACTCCAGTAAGATAGCCAAAGCAACAACAGTATTATCCTATGCTGTTAAAGGTCAGTTTGCTACCGATGGCAAGTTAGCCAAGGCAACTGTGAACAAAAATGTCTTCTGTAAGATAGTTTTGCTAATTGTTAAACTTTTATGGGGTGAAAATAACTTCATTGGATCTTACTTATATATCTATTCTTTTTATGCCTCTTTTCAAAAAAAATCATGGTACATTCTGAATGTCAAGCATTAATAATATATTTTTATCTTGACAAGTATTATGTTATTTTCTACAGGTTGTCAGAACAGCAATTGTAGATGCATCAGGAGTCGCTTCCCTTTTGTCAACAGCAGAGGCAGTGATCACAGAAATTCCCAAGAAGGAGGAGCCAATGCCAGGTGGTATGGGAGGAATGGGTGGAATGGGCGGTATGGGAGGAATGATGTGATGATTGACAGCTGGTCAAGGATCCTGATTGGCTTAGAGTGATGATGTCATAATGATGGACATAAAATTTTGTTTTTATGATAAATATTTCATTTTGACAAGACACTGTTGAAGATCAAACAAATTCAGAACTCTTTTTAAACGGCCAGGAATGCAGAGTGTGTTGTGAAAGATGTCTCCTAGACAGGTTATACTGACTGAAGGCCTAAACAGAAGCTGGAGTACTTCTCTATCATTGAACATTTTGTGTTTTCATTGTTTTCATTTTTGTCAAGAATTTTTTTATATGTGGTTCCACTCTCTTCTCTTTTCTCATTTCAGTATGTATACTAAGAACAACCTTTCCATGATTTTTTTTTCTTGTGAATTGTATAGTGATAGCCTGCAAAAAATTATCCGGTTATAAAACTTGGCAAAAGTCCTGTGGACACAAAGACAAGAAAGTGTATTGATACAGTACAATATTTTCCTGCTTATTTATGATAGTTTCAACAGTTCATCTTGCCAGATGTAGTTCAAAAACTTATTCCCTCAAAAATGTGTCAATGTCTGCAAGATAGAGTAACATAGGAATATGAATTACATATTCAAACCTGGATGAGACCAATATATGTATTGTGAGATATTATGTTAGCGATGATAGATTTTCAAGTACACTAGTGTATTTGCTGTTTGTGATATTGAGTGAATTGATTCATAGATCATTAAAATGTATTTTATATCAAAACATTTTGTGTTTTCTACCGTGTACTATTTCATGCATGTTGATTAATTCTGCATGTCTTGAAATGGACAGGAAAGAGTTATGAATATAAACCTCACTATTTGTGATGCTGTCATGAAGTCTCCCAAACGAAGTTTGGAGACTTCTGTTTTTGTATGGCTTCTTCTTCTTCATCTTCTTTTTCTCTTTCCTGCTCAGAGCTTGTCTGTCACGTTTCCCAGAGATGGCTGAACAGAATTGTACAAAACTCTAGGATACGATAGGCCTGCATATCTAGATGTGCATCCTGGTTTGATTTTTCTCATTTGGGGTTGGCCAACACAAAGGTTGTGGAACCTTGAAACTTATGGGAAAAATCTTAGACTCTATTGCAAATGATTATAACTTAAAAACGGACAAAGATAATAATATAGGGTTTTCAGAATTATATATTGACTGTTAGAGGCAATATATTGGGTTTATTAGATCTGATCCATAGGGTCCTTCCTACCCCCAGGAATTGGAAATGACCATATATGTTAGAATCCTTACCCCTAAACCATATATATTCCATGTGTTAAGGGGCATCAAATGGTATGTAGGCCATGGGCCCCAGGGGTGGTCCTGAGCCCCCTCAAACAGGAAGAGCACAAATATAAACTTGAAAATGGTTAAGATCCCCACCCCTAAACCATATACACTGTATATTCTTGTTCCTTGTGTCAAGGGGCATCACATGGTATGTAGGTCATTGGCCCCGGGGGTGGTCCTGACCCCTATCAAACAGGAAGTGGCCGAATATCTTGAAAACGGATAAGAACCCCACCTCTAAAGCATATTTGTTCCTTGGGTCAAGTTGGTTCACCTGATGTATAGTAAAGGGCCATTGAGGAACATCATGAAACTTCAGTAATAAAAATAATCAAGTTCTAAATCTTTTTGTCTGTACAGATTGACCCATGTGGGTCATCCCTACTCCCAATGATGATCTCGTTCGTTTTGGAGACTTTATAATCGCCCCGATTATAATGACATCTTGTTTGATTATGGTTTTCCTTGCCTCTTTAGGTGGTCTCCTGAGTCATGTGACAAATTGCAGTTATTCATTATCCGATATCCATTAATAATTTCACACGTTTATACTGTTCGTAAAAACAAGAATGCAAATTGTACATTTTTAAGTTAAGCTGCTATAGGATATGAGGAATGTTAATAATTTAATAATAATTATCATCTACCAGGGACCATTAAATTTGAATACAAATTGATGCAGTCTTTGAAAAGGGTCTCCAACTACTGTCTGGGGATGATTAAGTGCGTGTTTACATGAAAAGAAAGAAGATTTATACCGAATTTGAAGAATATATAATACCCCCAAGGTAGCGTGTTATTGAATCGAAACAACACAATATCGGTCCTAAAATGAAAATTATACAAGCACAGCAGACACACACTATTGTAAATGATTATTATATATTAAGTTTGGGTGCATCAATACTAAATTTATATCCATTGTACTAGTAGTGATATTCATAATTCCAGGGGTCACATTAGGAACGCGCATTTTGAAAAAAAAATATATCGGACCTGCGTTTTGGGGCAAAGTCGGCGCGTTTTGGAATCTATGCGCCATTGCCATGGTCTTTAACGAAGTTTGAAATAAAAAAAAAATGAGGGTTGTTCTTAATACTTAAGACTTGAAAATTAATAAAGAAGGAATTTAACCTTGTTTACAGTTCTATTAAAACTATTTTATAACACAGAACTCGTGTGGTTTTTAGGTGATAAAAGCAATTTCTTTCTGATTTTTTTTTCTCAAAAGGTCACGTATTGTAACAGTTTGCACGTTTAAAACAGCTTGAAGATTTGCATTGTCAAAATAGAATATTCAGTCAAATTGACTGTATTGGTATTCTATCTCGGCCGGGGCAGGGCTTTGAACTCACGTCCTCTAGAACCTATATATGCTCCTGGCAGTAAGCGGCCACGGTTCTAACCACTCGGCCATCTAGACACGTAACCACATACAATTAAATTTTAATAATTTTTAAAATAATTATAAAATATTTTTTATTGGAACTCTTTATTACGAGGAGATACAAAAAAGATTCTCGAGGAACGTGTCGTCTGACCTTAAGGTACAGTGAATTTGACTGTGCTGTATATCTATTTATTTTTATATCAGCAATTCAAGTATATTTTCAAGAAGTTTATATAGGAAATTGCATACTCTAGTATTTTGCAGAAATGCCTGGTAAGGTAACCTAATTTTTTGCAAGAAAGCTTGTCAAAGTAGTAGTAAACCATTAACATATTCCTGGAAAAAGTTATCTAAAATTGAGGAACGTGTCGTCTGACCTTAAGCGGCAATAATGGGTACTCGACTTCCTGTTATCCAAGGGAATGGACAGGGTTTATTTTTTTGTCAGAACTAAGTCGGTATTGATGAGAATGAAATTTAAATAATTACTTAAGTTAAATAAATGAGCAGTGCAGAGCTGTGCGTTGAAATTTGTACATGACAGTTCACATAAAGAGGGTAGTAGAGAGAACTCGTGTGTTTTTAAATTACAATCATTTATTAAGAGAAAACGTACTGTTTTGGGTTTTATTTTTTTCTTTATTTCCTTTAATCAGCGAACATGCTATATGGTTTGATATAAACTAATTGAATTAACAATTATTAATAAACAATTAATTGCACGCTTATGGCAACACACAAGTTAAAATGATGGAAGTGGATAATATTACATGTACATACAGTCAATTAAATAAAGTTATATGTTAATAAGAGCATGTGATTATATCTTGAGGCAAGTTATGTTACACGATATAAGTTAATTTGTTTAACCTAACCAAGAAGGCGTTACGACCAGAATCAAATCGTATTCGCATAAATTGGGTAGATATTAAAATAATAATTTCGATAGCAAAATTGTCCATATAAGTATAAACGTAATTCTAAACCAAAGATCCATTTCTGGTAGTCATTTTACATACTATTAGGACCTATATCACTGGCGTATGAAAGGGCACCAACCATATCATCTTACTCATTGTTTCCCTTAATGACGTCATCATGTGTGTCGTCATCATTTTCATCCTCTTCTTTGACGTCATCCTCTCGATTGGTAGACAGGGATCGGATTCGTTTCCGAAGTGATTCGTCAGCATTCTTCAGAAGTTCTTCTTTGGCGGCAAAGTATTTCAAAAAAGTCATAGTCGATTTGTAACCTTGCTGTAAAAAATGTTTCACAAATCAATGCTTGATTGGTTTGATAAATGTTACTAAACAGGTTGATATAACAGCGCTTATATGACCCGATTTCTTTGTTTTTGTTTTTGCAAAGAAAAGTTTAAACAGGTCACTTTGCCTTCATGGTAAATTTTCCTATTCATGTAACTTGAAAGCAAAACATTTCAATAAGTTTATGTAACAAGTTCTATTTCAGTCAAAATCAACTTACAGCAACGGCAAAGCTTCTGTCTTCTTCTTCCAATGTAAAATCAGAGGTTCCCACGTGACCAGTGTTGATGCCCACAGTTCTATCCAAGTCTTGAGGCTGTAATTTAAAAAAAAGTAATGAAGTACTGTCAGGAGTTGATTTTATTGATTATTATCAATTTTAAAATCAACGATATGTTATGCAAATTTATATAATATTAATTCTCGAACTTTTCCGACAAAAATTTCGAGAAAACCCCATATGAATCATGTTGCGTAATATTTAAAGATAGAATTAATTCCATCAAACTGTGCGTCAGTAATCGAAATGTTTCTGAAAATTGTACACGTCTGGATCCAAGCAATATTGAACTCTAGTCTCGTTCAGCCAGACGCTCGGCTGTCTCCGTTAATCTCCGACTACCAAAAGAGACTCTGCTTGTCGGAGATTTACGGAGACAGACGAGCGTCTGGTTGAACGAGACTATATTGAACTCTAGCGTAGGAATACATGCAACTACAAAAACATTGAATTGCTCGTACTGTATAAAATCTTACTATTTTCAAGGTATTTATAGATACATTTCTTTTGAAAAACAATGGTACAGCATACAGTACACCGAATCTATCTATTATTTTCAAGATTTACGTTTTGTCAGCGGTGATGATTTGTGCTTAGGTCCAAACACTGTTCCACTTTCGGTTTGCCAGAGTAACTGCATAAGAGAGTTGATTAAAATCAACTCCCAAAAAAGATATAAATATAAACAGCAATTTAAAATGTTCATAGGGATATGAACTTGGTTTGTAACGTGATCAAATCCTGTGAAGCTCGAACATCGCTGTTTATTACTATTATACATGTATTTACGTCTAAACAGAAAAAAAACCCAAATCGTTTAGAATTGTTAAAATTACCGAGATTTTAAGTTTACAACAATCCAACCGACGCACCATAAGTGCGTGCTACATGTATGATCATTGTCATGAAAAAGTTCACAGAATTCAACGTTTTCGCTATTCTATAACTTCAAAAAAGAAAACTTATTTGCAAAATAAATATAGAAAATTAACAATTTTTTCAATCAGCCAGCATGTTCAACGTTTTAAACATGCAATGCAAGTTATCAAGAAAGCGCAGGGCGCGGTTTTGTGGATAAATGGTCGGATAATTGTTGATAAAATCTATTCCATTAATATCAGGAAATAATCACAATCGTCATCATCATGTCTAAGAGCCAAATGTAAAAGCTGTTGGAGATAAACTTACATTGACAAAAGCCCGTTGAACGTTCGTTAAGACGGCGTTTTGAATCGTTCCAAAGTAATCGAAAACTCCACTAATGTCCTTCCTTTGGTAGCCGAGAAAACGCTGTTGTAAATTTATACCTGTGCCTTGTATAAAGTTGATCAACTCTTGGTAGTTTATCTGCAGTTAGATGTCATTATAAATTTTTGAAACTCACTATATCTTTTATTTACTATCTAGGAGATATTGTTTTGTCATTTTTTGTATGAATTACTAGTATTCCAAATTTGTCATACAGCGTAATTTCAATTTTTATTTTCAACTGTTCTGATATTTTTTTTTCTTTTTAATACATTACTGACTACATGTATTACATGTATGTGTATTTGAAACATCTTGCGCTTTTGAAAAAAAAATAATGCCAAACATTTAATTTTCCAACCTCGCCATTTTTATCTCTGTCCAGAAGATCAAAGGCATTCTGCACTGTACAATCTGTTCCAAAAAGCATTTCACTGCTTGTCTTAGAAAAGTCGTCCTACAAAAATAAACGGAATTCATTGTTGTAGTAAAGAAAAAAAAATAATAATTGTGTTTATTAAATTTGAAAATTAAAACAAAGTAATAACGAGTGACATTTTTAATATTAACACAATGTTTTGATGTGAGCATTGCCTACGAATTTAGCGTGACCCTGAAACTGTAAGTGAAGTTAAAAAAATCCATGTTAATTGATGCCTGCGAATATTATTGAAATTGCAGGACATCCAACAGTACATTGTGATAGTCTGTACTTACAGATTTAAAAGCAGCTTCTAGCTCAGTCTTGTTTATTGTGTGGTTTTTATCCAAATTGTGTTTCTTCAAAACCTCAAAAAGAAAGGGACTGAATACACTTTTGACACTTTCTCTATCATCAACATATGCTTATTGCTTCAAAACCATTATGCAGTAGTTTGTGTTCATTTGTAAATTAAATATCAATGTTCTGGCTTTAGTTAATGTAAGTATCATTTGTTATTTCAAAAGGTGTTTTATTTCCTTCAGATATACCTCATATTCAGTGGCTAAGTTATATTTAAATTTAATAGATCCGTATATTCAGGATAACAACAAATGGTTTCCAGAGTTCTATAACCTCCAACGTATAATGTATAAATTTTAGGGCATCGGGCTCTCTCAGCCGATGCAGTCCCCTCTCGCCCACCCTCTCAACGTTTGAATCCCTTTATAAGAGAAAATTAATACATAATTGTGCCAAATGATAAGTAAAATGTTCATCAATTAGATATTTATTATTGTGATTTACTTTCAAAAACTCGTCCACTGCCATCATTACCCGTCTATGTTCTCGCTTAGCTTTTTCTTGACCCCTTTTTTGTTCTATTTTTATCCTGTAATAAAGAATTACAAAGAAAATTATGTACATTGCAACCTTGGAATACTGCTAAAAAACCTCTCGCCATTTAAGCTCTGGAAGATATGTACATGTTAAGCTTGTATACATACTTTACAATTGCATGTATAAATAAAAATGAAATGCTATTTTCATTTCAAATAACAAGTTTTATGAATTTAAAAAAAAAGAAAAAAATTGAGACTATTTTGATACATGCATCTTTCGAATACACACTTAAAGTTATAGATGCAAAACATCCTATTATGACTTCCGTTCTTACCTTCCTAGTTTAGTATTGGGAATTGGATCAAGTTGAACACCTATTCTCTTCTCACACATAAATCGGAACATATCTGTCTCAGAGTCGGCGTACTAGAGCACAAGTAAAATGTATATGAATGATTAATGATTATCAAAAATGCCAATAATAATACATATACATACCCTTTCAAAAATTCTAGTGTAAAGACTGTTCACTTTTTTCTATAAACATTACTTATATTGAGTCTTTTGGTTTCACTGGCGTTTTATGTGCGTTTTGATTTGTTTTTGTTTGTAGTTTAATGGAGATACCTGAAAAATTGGTCTCAATGCATCTATTAAACATTGATATGAATGACAACATTTAAAACAAATGGAAATAAAGTAATAGATACAGTTATTTAATTAATATATGTCATGTTTTTCAATAGTTTTAAGCACTAGAAATAATATTACACATTTTGCATTTTGAACAAGTGCGTGTCTGTTTGAGCATAACGTTCCAAATTTACACTTAGTTTTTGAAGGAATTGGTTATACTTAAAAAATATTTTATATGTAATATAAAATTATTAAAAATGGCCCAACTTGTTTTATGGAAAGTACTAAGTATGTTAAGCTTATGATTTTTTCTTCTTCTTGCAATTTTAGAATATGGCACGAAAATGAGGTAGGTCGGCAGTCTATACCAGTAAAAAACCCAGTGTCTTTGTTGGATCTTTATGGTCACGGGCAAATCTTCGCCGTTTGTCAAGCAATTGTGGTAGATCATCTAAAGGTTGGAGTTTTTCTAAGAAACTATCATTTGAATCCATCGAGAGCCACCATCCTGTAAGTAAAAAACTAAGCTGTTTAATCCATGCTTTATATAATAATTTAGTTCGAATTGTCTTCCAAAAAGTTTTGTTTTTAAGCAAAACTCTTCAAAATGATAACAATGTAAAATGTTATATCAATTTCAATTGATAAACAAAATGAATTGTTAATTAAAAACAAATTATATTAATTATTTATGAGACTTTTTTAAAAAAAGAGGATTCAAACCCCGAGTAAACATAATCCTTCAGAAGTAAAGTTAAACAAAAGTTAAGTGTTTTGGATTGAATATGGAAAGATACTGTAGTTTCATCAATATTCGTTGAATGCCAATTTTCGTGGATTTCGTTGTTAAGTTGATCCAGGAAATTAAGTGTTGATTGAAGTGCAATTTCTATTAACATTTCGTATTGATAGGGTCATTGGCCACGAATTGACGTATCCTTGAAACTGTGATTTTCACTTTCTCCACGAAAATTGATACCCTTGACTACAAATGAAACCACAGTAAATGGAAAAAATCAATAATTTTACATATATTAGGGAAATTTTTACGAAGACCATATATTTAGTTGCGTCAATAATAAATGACTGTTGTGGCACTCTTAAAAGCGATCTTTGTGTAAAAAAAAATGCATAGAGCACAACTTCACTCTCGGGTCTGTTTGTTCTCATTAGCATGTTCATGTACATGTAACCCAGCTCTCAAGGGATGAGTAGCAGATTGCATAATATGAAAAACCACCATGAGTGTGTGTGTTTTTCTCCTTACATGTATCACCCATATACAAATCTCAAAAACCTCATGTGGTGTTCGAGGAAAAGCTAGGGGAAATGGGAGATGTTTTACTGTCAATATACAACTACTAGTAGGTGAGCATTTGTACTCTTAACGGACCCCGAAAAACACTTAACGCTGTGAGGAAAAACAAATTGCCGTGTTATAATTATTGAATCATTTAACCTAATATGATATGATAATCATCTTTCCGGAAATTTTATAAAGTACAGACCACCAACAAACGAAGTCTTAATCATCAGTATTTCAAACATGTGCCATGCAGTGTTTACTTCAAATATATGAATACAGAAATACCCATTGATAGGACATGCGTTGTTAGTTTCAAATGTAATGACACAGAAACTAGGGTCATCAACACTTTACTCAATAAGACATAAAATACCTTTGGGATATATATAGTACAACTCTTTATGGAACAATGATGAGCTATTAAAATGAAATTTGACTGAACTGGAGATATGATTAAATTGATTTAAAAAGTGTTTTTCAGTCTTTTTTTCTTATAATGTGATTAATGGTCCTCTTTTATATACATATTAATCAAATGTCACAAGATAACAAGCGTATTGTCTATACAAATGTATATTTATTCTTAGCAGAGGAATTGTTAATGACACTATTTACAAACCAACTCACCATCAAAGCAATGGATGGGATAGTTACAAATTACTCCGCCATCAACATATGTGTTTGTTTCTCCATTGTATGTGTAGTGTGTCGCTTGGAACAGTCCTTCAACACATAAATAATATATTATGTTAAATACTTGTATTACATGCTCATTCACACCAGTTTTGTATTTGTTTTAACTCTTTCAAAATCCTTAATTTTCAGCAAGAAATTCAATCTGATAATACACTTGCTTCCGAAAATGAGTTGTTATAGAAAAAAAATTTGAACTTGTAATTTTAAAACAGTATCATCTATCTATCTATTTATCTATCTATCTATCTATCTATCTATCTATCTATCTATCTATCTATCTATCTATCTATCTATCTATCTATCTATCTATCTATCTATCTATCTATCACAGATCTTTTCATTCTCTTTAACACGTAATAAATAATAAATATATTAAGCATGATTTTAATATAGAGAATATATGGTTGTAAAAGCATAATAAAAAAATTATGACGAAATAATAATAAAGCATGGTTGTTCAAAATCAGTCAGTCCAACACTTTTTATGGCTATTTTGAGATCCCATCAATTGAAATTATGATTATAAATATATATTGAAAAAAGTGTTCTTTGGTAGGTTTTCTTCTAATAGCAGAATGTTTTAAACATCTTATTATGAAAATAAATTATTTATTTACCTTGTACCACAAAATCATTAGATTCGACCACTGAATAAAAACAAAAAAGGGGCCCATAACGTCATTATGTTACCTGGTATTGCCATAGACATCCGGACAGCTAATCTGATTGGCATATCTGGTGTAGTCTTTACATGACAATATTCTTCTGTCATATGGTTAACATTAGTCACAATGATACAAAGCTCTAGTCCAGTCTTTTTATAATGCTTGAAAATCAATAGCATTCATGAGATGTTAGTATTGCAAAGTATACTTGTGTCTAGTACTTGGATAATTAAAGAAAAATGCAACAGTTTACAATAAAAAGAAGATAATTTACTAGCAATTTGAGCCATGTCTGCTCATTAAAGTCTAATAGAGTTGGTTGATTGGGTTTTTTTTTATGATTTTTATGCCTTTTTTTACTACTTTTATTACTTAAACTTGTTGGAATTGGGGGTTCCCGTCGTATTTGAGACGTGTATATTTTTGATTAAATTAAATTAACAAGTTTGATGTAAAATCTGATGGACAATTGATGATAACAAGAAACAAGAACCTCATAAAAGGTTACGTCTTTGTTGCCCATCTTCTTTTCCAACAGTTCCCCGAACCAGTTGTAGAGTCTAGCAGCTGGATTCCAACCGTATCCGGTCAATAGATTTGGCAGAAGACTAAGTATTCCAAACTTGGCATCTGGCAAAAATATGTTATAAAACTATAATATTCAGTCAAATGTGTAATAAAAAAACCCAGGAGTACAGGGTATGTCTTATCCTATCATCCTATCGAGAGGTAAGAAGAAGACCGCGAGTAAATGCTCAAAATCTTGCATCGTTGACGACAAATGAATCATGGAAAGGAATAAGCCCATGATGAGTAATTCACGAATGATTGGTACATGCATATATGAAAAACTGTTTTTGCTATAATAAATTGTTGATAGTTTTTTTCGTTGAAAAATGACTTCAGTCAAATTTTACGCGGAATCAATATGATATTATTTGTTATATATATATTTTTTAAATGTTGAACCTGTATGACAATTTTAAACTGTTTGTTATATTAAGATAAATGATTAATTTACACAATGTTCTTGTATCATTTTTTTTTTACATTTAATATAGAGTAAATATCCTTTTGCTCATATATATCTTTTTACCTAATAACATTAAACTCAAATCTTGACTTAAAAAGCCTTGGAGATCTTTTGAATCGTATCCCACGGCCAAAAGAGAAGCTGTCATTGCGCCTGCGCTAGCCCCGGCAAATCTTTTAATCTGACTGACTAGTCCAAGTTCCTCCAAAGCCTACAAAATGAAGACAAACACCATGTATCTAAAAATACTTAAAGCAGTTTTAAGCACTTAGAACTGCTACATCTTTGCTAAGGCTAAAACGTTTTATCTTTATTAACAACAGAATTCTTTTAATTTCATTTTTATAAAGCAGAGTTTGATATTTCTATGAAAAATGGGTACCCTTTTGAATAGAAATTAAGTATTAAGATTGCTGATACACTATAAAATACTACTGCAATCTATTATCTTACTTTTACAGCGCCCGAGTACGCATGCCCTTTGCTACCACCCCCTTCAAAAACAAGGTTCTCAAAGGGGAAACTATGGTCTTTTGGATTGATACTCATAGCTTTCTTTTCTATCTCGTTTAAAATGGATGGCATTCTTCTCAATTTACGATTGACACCTGAAATGAAAAATGAAATCAATATGGCAATTTGAGTTAAAGAATAGATATTTTAAATCATAGACTACGAGTTGAGAAAAAAGGTCGACTCTCAAAATGACAAAAATAATATTACAATTCATTGCGAAGTTTTCTTGATTAAATAATGGGTGAGGTATTTTATATCAATTCACAATTTTGGCATCTTCTTTTGGATAAATCATGAATATATTAGGATGATCCGTTTTGCATTATCGAAGAAAGCTGATCTCCATTTTTTTTTGTTTTTTGCTTTACGATCCCTTTTTTACCTTGTTTGTTGCGGCTGTGTATAAAAATAAAAACTTAAAAATGTCAAAATAAGATACAAAAAATGACCGGTGATACCAGAAGGATCGGGTTTCGCATTTCCAAATTCTTTTTCGTCATCTAGCTTGAACTGTTCGTCAAGATAACGCTTCCTTGCCTCTAAAATTTCTTTGTTTCGAATATCTCCTGGATCTGTCTCGACTTGACTTCCAAAGACGTTCCCCATTTTCCGTAGCGGCCACACAAATTTAAAAAAGCCCTTTTGAATACTCTGTAATCTAAAATTGATCCATGTCACAGTTAGTCATTCGACCAGGGACATGAATTAAAATATACAATGTAGCTGACGCGGTAAGAGTACTAATTCATAATTTAATGAGGAGGAGATCAAGTAGAATATCGAGTAACATGTGTATTCAAAAGTTTGTTAGCAACGAATATACACATGTTACTTGAAATTTGTTTTTTTTTCTTCACAAAATCCTTAAAAATAAATATACAGGTAATGAACACTTTAAATACAAGTTTTTTTTATCGCCAAATCCACCTAAAATTGATCTCTTTATAATTGTTTTAAGAAAACTGGATAAAAAATGATAAGTTCAGATATTTATGTACATGCATTATTTTTTTTAAAGTGTGAAATATCAAAAGTAGGACCCATTATCATAAATTTTTCATCAAACTACATTTTAAAACAGAATTCTTAAAATAAACGTTGCCCCGAATAAATAAAAAAAATTACCTCAAAGAATTGTATTCATTCGTATTGTTAAGCTCAAACAGAAGAGTAATATGCGATTTAGAGTTGCGGAAGTTGTAAAGCTTAGGATAAAACAACTACCTACTGCACTGTTCACTTAAATATCCACTTTAGTTGCTAACTAGGCTCTTTTTTAACAAGATATCCGGCTGTATGACATTTTCCTGGAGGGAATACTTGTCACCCGGATGGCAAAGGGGAAAAAGCATTTCATTTCTGATTAGTCCATAATTATACGGATCGCTATAACAATGCCAATCACTGTTTCGTCGAACTGTTGTTAATAATCATACTTAATCTAGCAATTACAATCAACTGTTCTCTGTTAAATCATTTTTATTTTTTGACAGCATTAAAAAAGCTGATATATTTTCATTATAAATTGTTTTGGCAACATTTCCCCTTTATCATCAAACAAAAAATATCGAAATATAAAAATCAAAAAAAAAAAAAAGGTTAAAGAATTCAAGCAAGGATTTGATTTAATTTCACAATAGCAGTAGAGGTAAGGTCAAAACATTCTTCTTTTCTGTAATATTGCAGTTATTGTAAAATACCTGTATTTAAACAGCGAAAAATGCATAAGATGCAAGGAAAACGTACAGTGTTATGCGTTCACATGAACTAATACAATGAATCTTTAAGAAATTAAAGACAGAAAAGAACCCAGAAGGAATCGAACATGTATTTGGTCGGAAGGACAACCAACGTCAAAGGTAGACCGTGGTTTCTCATTCTGTGAAAACAGGATGAGTTACATAATTTTAAAGTTTTAGTCAAAAGGATAACTAACGTCATAGGAAAACCGTGGTTTCTCATATTGTAAAAAAAAAAGGAGTTGCATAATTGTAAGGTTTTATTCGGAAGGATAACTAACGTCAAAGGAAGACCGTGGTTTCTCATACAGTAAATACAGAGTAACATTTAAAATGTTCAGATTAATGAATTTGCTTAATAGAAAATCAAACTTGCGCAAAAAATGATTTTAATTTTACCCCCAACCGCGAGTTCCATTTTACTGTGAACAAAAAAAAATCAAACATGTAGTTATGTATTATACATAATTGTGGTGAAAAGTAGCATATTAATGCATATATACTTAAAAAATGCTCGCTCAGGATCCATTTATGTGATTTAAGACAGTCAGCCACCTAGATATATGTACCTAACAATACTTCTGTAAAAAGACCAAGCTGCAAACATATTTTTGTCTTATTCATTGTAGAGTAGTAATGGTAATGTAAAAACAAATAATAAAGCAGTTGTTTATTTTTACATCATTATGAGTAGATTTGGTTTTGACGTTAAGGTAGGGTTCAAACCAAACTATCATTTGTATTCCTGTAGGCATAAACAACAGAGAGCGCGGATGCTAATTATTAGATAATCATACATGTATAATCTTACGAAGTTAAAAACTGTCAGTGGTTTCCTGAACAGCATTTGTTGACGCCAATAAATAGTTGATTAAGAAAAAACTTTAGTTTGTCTTCTTATTTTGCTGAAACGCTCTGATTATTTTAAAATTTGCTAAATAAGTCTTAACTCAACACCGGTCTTCATGCAGTAATAAATTTTCAACACATACTTTCAAAACTTTAACATTTTGAGTTTAGGACCTATTTTCTTCTTGGAAATTGCCGTCGGGAAACAATTTGTCTTTAATATTTAAAAAAAGTTATTTTAAAAAATCTCGATGGCATTGACTGCAGGTAAATTGAGGTCTGATACATTTACAACAAGGAAATTATTCAAGTTATTGGACTTCATTTGCCGCTGATATTAAAGTAGAAAACCTGTTTGTAAACGAAAGCGATGACAATTGTTAGCTTACGCTGGTAAAAATAGGATGGTAATTTTACATGACAGATTACAATTTTTTTTAGAGTAACCCAATGCCTCTTCTCTATTTTCTATACGAAATACGTACACCCCAAATGATTATACATTCTAACGTATGACGTCACAGTGACATCGCGCTATATTTCCCGCGACAAATTTCGAGGTCGATCAAACATCTCATTCTGTAATGCGTGTACTAGCTGTTTCAGTATATACTGCGCTACCTGCCTCAGATGATTTTTTAGATAGAGTGATTAGGGACAGGGGCACGGATACAACGTATGTAAATAATTAGATTGCAAAAATAAACACATTTTTAACAAGTATTCCTTTTAAAGGAATGATCGGCAATAATGATATATTGATAGCAAGAAGCAATCAACATGATCAGTTTGATGTAAAATAATTTAAAAAGTATTGTATTTTTAAAAAATATAGAATATTTTGAATCTGTATACCATAATTTCATCATTCTAAAACCGTCAACAAATTTAATTTTGAAATAAATTTGGGGAAAGCCATTCGTAAACTCCTTGTCTAGTTTAATATTTTTAACGTAATTATTAAATGTTAACGTATCTTCTTCAGAATACTGAGTAGGGCTCTAAAAGAGCATTAACACGTATACAAAGAAAGGTTTGTATTAAAATAATTTAATGCGACTGAAAAACATTGAATGCCATCATAACCTGCTATTCAGGTCGCATTATAACGTAACCTTGTTTATAAATCAAGCCGTCTTCCTAGCTACTATTATGCAACATCAATAGATCGAGGTCAGTTCATGGAGCATCTTCTTATGATTGAGGTAAGTTCATCGAGGTCAACTGAATTACTGAATGAACCTTTCGATCGAAATTCTTACGCATGGGACCAAATGTGCATTCTTGAATTAACAGGACGAAAACTGTATTTTATGTATGTTTGCATCTCCTAAGGTAAATGAATTGAAATAAATCTGAGTAAAAGGTTATATAAATGCTAAACCAAAATTCAAGTTTTTATAAGAACTACTTATGCAAGCGGAATGTGTGCGCACGTGGAAGCATTTGCCGGATGCCTCATATGGACACAATAGTGATCGACCGAAGCCGATCACAAAAAGACATGAACAAGGAAAAAAATCAAAGTGAGAAAACAACAATGTAAAGAAGAAAAATAATACTGTACAGTACTTATCGCTAACACTTTGGACCAACTTAAAGACAAATTAAATTTTACAGGCTGCTCAATTCTCTCCAATAGTAAAGAGCGGTTTTATGAGGAAGAAAGTCTTTGTATTTTGTTAAAAAAATTAAACTTATAAATTTAATTATAATATTCACTCTCTTTCTCTCTCTCTCTCTCTGTCTTTCTCTGTGTCTTCTTTGTCTTTCTCTCTCTCTGTATCTCTCTCTTTTTTGTTTTCTGTCTGTTTGTTTTTCTGTATGTCCGTCTTTAATGTTAGTTGATAACTGTCAAAATATCACTAACTTAAAGTTGACAATGATGCAAGGTTTGTGTAATTCTTGCTGCGCTCGACACAACGGTAGCACCGTAAAACATATTTAATAGTTATTTACCTAATTCGAAGCTTTAAACTGCTGATTTTTTTCAAACTCAACATTGAAAATATTGAATTTTGTATCACTATTATATACGACAGCGTCTCTGTAAAGGAATAATGCGGTTTTGTAATGAGAAAAAAAACTTATTACTTTGCAATACATTTCCTGCGAACTATTGAAAGGAATGAATATCTTATAAAGAGCAGACAAGTAACTTTACATATTGCTGTGAAGTAAATTGTGCAGCCTTAACATACCGGATTATTTATTCTTCATCATTGTTTGAAAGTAAAATGTCGAGTTACATGTACTAGGAAGATAACGAGTTTTGTAAAACATAGTCAATTCAATCAGTTTATTTTGTTTAAAATGAGTCTTTAAGTCAACGAAATGGTACTTTCCTTACTTCACAATATTTGTAAACAATTCTAAGTCTCGAGCTTGGTTTATAATTAAATAACAACGAATTCGTACCCTTCTCTCTCTCTCTCTCTCTCTCTCTCTCTCTCTCTCTCTCTCTCTCTCTCTCTTGCAACATGACGTCTGCTTGCTTGTAAGACGCCATTTTGTCTGCAACGTGAGGCGGATCAAAGATGTATTACCACGCACCTGCGTAATGTAAAGGCGTTGCTATAAACTTTCACACACATCATCTCTTTAACTGGACACGTTAAAACTTATTTTTAAAAAGCTTTTAACAAATAAACAATGCATTAAAAAAAAATTTTTAATCATTTGTCTCGAGACATGTGAAGCACGTGAACCTCCGTTTTTTACTTGTGGCCGCAGGGACATCGAAAACAACATTGCATATAATTTGATTGAATTGCATTTATGATATAATTTTTTATGTTAGATTCTTACATTTTATCTTTTATTGTTATATTTTTTTTAAAGTTTTAACCTCTTTACCGATTAATTAGTGAAAAATGACGAAAGATATTAGCTGCAATAATGGGTACTCGACCTCCTGTAAATCGAAGGTCATGGATCGGGTTCATATTTAGTCAGATGTTAGTCGATATTAATGAAAAAAAAATCACTCAGATTAAGTAAATGAACAGTGCAGAGATCTGCATTGGAAGTTCTACATGACAGCTTAAATGAAATGAGTAATTGAAAAAACTTGTGTATTTTCGGCGATTATGGGTACTCGCACATTATACTTCAGCAAATTTTGAAAGAAAAATGTCGAGTTAGACGTACATGTACTAGGAAGATACAGAGTTTATAATTTCCTGTTTTGTAAAAAAAATCCCGATTCTTGTTATTGTTTACATACGTGTTGCATTCTTATAAGTTCCAATTTTGTTCTCAAGTTTCTTTTGCTGGTCTCGAACTTTGTTTATAATTAGATAACAACGCATTCTCACCCCCCTCCCTCTCTCTCTCTCTCTCTCTCTCTCTCTCTCTCTCTCTCTCTCTCTCTCTCTCTCACTTTTGCAGCTTGAACTCTAACTCTTCAAATTTGGGTCTTTCATTCAAAATGCACAAGTAAAACGGTTTATTCATTGGACAAAGTGATCTTAAACCGTGTCTAGGCCCGTTTAAAAATTTGAATAGACTCATTATGTAATTATTTAACAAATATGCTGTCTCGCCGACCGAGGTTTGAACGAGCTAACAGGAGGGGGCAGGAAGCAAGCAAATGATAGTGTTATCCGGATCTGTGACATTTTAAACATTTGTTGTAAGAAGGCTAGTTCACATCAACAAATTTACTGAAAGAACATCCACGTTGAACAATGACTACCTACGAAATCAAAGTCAAGACTGGGGACCGATTGGGAGCCGGGACTGATGCCAATGTGGAAATAGTTCTTTTTGATGGCTCTGGAAGAAAAACGAAACCTACCTTTCTGGACAACTGGTTAAGGAACGATTTTGAGGCCAGACAGTTAGATGTTTTCACTATTAAAGATGACACAGATATACCTGATGTTACAGAAATCAAGATACGAAGAGATCAGGCTGGGTTGTTCAGCGATTGGTATGTTGAAAAGATAGAAGTGCTGAACAAGAGGAGTGGAACTGCCTCGGTTTTTCCAATTCTTCGTTGGATTCGTCCTGATGTGGACTTGTACGTTGGGAAATTTGATACGTTTCTTCCCCAGTTTGACCCTAGAAGAGATCAGAGAAATGCTGAGCTTGAGTTGAAGAAAACACTCTATGAATATGAGGAAAAGGTTCCTGGCCTACCGGTTCAGGTTAATTTTTGATATTTTATTCAACATTAATTTTGCATAATATTGTCCCTTTCAAACAAATGTATTGACTTAACAACATACTGATTAATTAGGTCGCATCAGATGAAAGGTATGAATAACAGTATGATACTTTTTGAAGTTTATTGGTAAAGGTTTGACTTAATAAAAAAGGTGCCAGTTTTAAATATTAGTATAAGTATTTACTATTTAATAATGCAATTAATTTTATCAGGTTAAAAAGGTTCCCGAGGATGAGCAGTTTTCAAATTCTGCAAAGGTAAGATGCATTAATAAATTGATCAGCTTTTTTTCTACGGATATTGCTTAAGACCCATTAATTTTCATATTTGCTAAATTCTAAATGTAAATAACAATGTTATTATTCTTTAAAAATATTTGTTTCTAAGTTTTAAAAATTGGATTTCCTAAATTGGAAAATTCAATGTAATTGAATTGCGGATACTTTTTAACTTGTTAATACCGGTAGTCGATAAAAATTGTCTAGCGCTCTGAGTTTTTCTGATACGGAGTTCTCGGTAAAGGTAAATGTTCTAATGTCAGGCAAATACAGGACCTACTTACAATGACTTTTGTGTAGATTCAGGCTTTTAAGCGCATTTTCCAAAAAGTAGTTTATACATTTAAATAATTTTAACGTTCAAAAAGGAGGTACTCAGTTTACAGACAAAAAATAGGCGAACAGAAATGGGGAAGTGCGCTTCAATCCCCTCTTGTTCATGCGTTGGTTTGAGTTGTCTGATGCATCATATCTTTACGTAATCTTTCAGATTATTTGATGGAATAGCTTTAGATGTTCACATCTAATTTACATCAAGTTTGATTCTTATAAGAACTTGAAAAATACCTATACTTCAAACAACAAAAATAATCATTATTTTGAAAACGTATGAGTGGTCTTAGTTATAAAAAGCCACGTGTCTTTAGAGAAATAATAGAAGCAGATACTCAAAGTCGCGTTTCAACTTTTTTTTCTTGAATTTAGTGGGATCTTCTTAAAAGGAAATTCAGCCTTCTCGCTGGAAAAAGCGTGGAAATGATTTTTGGAAGTGGCTCATGGGAAACTTTAGAGGACTTGACTGGTGTCTATTCAAAAACATTCGGAGATCCAAAGGTAAACATCCTTTATGCTTCTATTGTTGTTGAATGTGTTATGGTATCTATATAACATGCAAATTATGATTTACAAGTTTGTTGTTAAATAGGAAATGGAGAACTGGAAAAGTGATGAGCATTTTGGATGGCAGCGTTTGAACAGTGTCAATCCAAACCTCATTCGTCTTTGCACAGAAATACCATCCAAGTAATAATTATATTTGAAAACATTTTACATTAATCATACGACTGTATCAATGGTACTTGATTTGCTACATATAAAACAATTATTGTGATTTTTGCTTCGGCCAATCACAGTTGTGTCAGTATTGGGCATTCGACGGGTTTTAATATTTTAAGGACTTTTTAGGATTTTTAAGGATAAGGATACTTTTTAAGGATATTTTTAGGACTTTTTGTTAACACTTAAGCATGATTCTAAATAAGAATAATATTATTGTATACGCACTCGGTTTCAATACATTGCAAGAAATCATTAACTTATATTAGTTTTATAAACTTTGATAGCGGCTTCAAATAACCATTTTTTTTATTTACCACCAGGTTCGGGGTGACAGAGGAATCTATTAAAGAATGTCTCGAAGGACTGACATTGTCGGAAGCCATGTCCAAGAAGCGATTGTTTATCGTTGATCTTGAAATACTTGATGGAATAACTTGTGTTGAAGGTTACATTGTGCGTATAAATTATCCAACAATTACTTGAACATAATTTCAATAAAGCATCTGTTTATGATTTATTTTTTTAAGTTAACCATGATAACTATTTTATCACTTGCAGGTTTGTTGATAAACTTAACTATGCTTTTTAATTACACTTCGTGAGTAAAGATGAGAAGAAATATTTACATCTTAGAATACAATAAAGATATTTACAATGTTCATTTATTTTTCTTTGCTTTTATTGTACAGTCCCCAGTTCCGATAGCACTGTTCTTTGTTAACGGTGCTGGGAAACTCATGCCCGTAGCCATCCAACTTTTTCAACAGAAAGGACCGGAAAACCCCGTAAGACTCTTGCATACATTTATTTCACATCATTTTGAAATACATGTAGAATGGGCCATTCACTAAAAAGATATTTTTTTTTCAGGTTTTTGTACCGACTGATCCACCGTATACCTGGCTTTTTGCCAAAATGTGGTACAATGTTGCAGATTCAAATTATCACCAAGCCTTAACCCACTTAGGTATTGAATTTATCTAGATAAAAAAAAAACCTGTCGAGCTTTAAAAAACATGAAGTATATAACAATAAACACTAGATAACACGATCTGTTTTCATATATCCGAGTCTCTTTCGGGACCAGACATAATTGTATTCATCCTTCTTTATGTATTGTTAATTGTTCGTCAGTCACGCATATGTTGATTGAACACGTTTATTTTTTCTGACTAATCACAAGATAACTGGGACCAAAATTAGTAATAATTATCGTTACAGAAAGAAAAACATGAGCTATTGACTTTGTAATCCCCAAGCAACAAATCTGATATAAATTCTTGAAAAAAATATAGCGATCAAATTAAATATAGGGCTATTATTAGGTGTAAAAGGTAAAATTATGTACACTTCTGAGAATAAGAAAAAGTGAGACAAAAATTTTCATTGTAAGGGCTATGGACTATTGTTACGTGTAATATAGTTATTTTGCAAACATGAATATGAACGTATTGATTTGTTGATTATCTGTTTTTACAAATGTTTATGTATTTTTAAAACATGTTTGGGCAAAAGTACGAAAAAATCGAAATACATGAAAATGGGATAAATGGGTGTAATTTTTGTAACATATGTTTCACTTTGATAATACAGCAAATGTTTGAGTATTATTTACATAGCCATTGCGTTCAATCCTATATTTAAGGCTTTAAGAATAAAGGGATAATGAAATAATTAAAATGCAAAATGTTACATTCAACAACAAAATTATTTTTTTTTACAAGGTTACACACATTTATTAATGGAAGGGATATGTATAGCAACAAATAGATGTCTCTCGCCATCACATCCAATGTTCAAATTGTTGGCGCCCCATTTTCTTTTCATTATCGCCATTAACGAGTAAGTGTACAAAAATGTTACAGTATTAAATTATTTGAAAAAATAATTTGAAATCAGTATTTCTTTAGAATTTATAGAAATATTACGATTTTGAATTCAAGTACAATAATGAATATTTTTTTTTTACCTTACGAACTTAACGGAAAATGTATGAGGCATCATATGAATTATTTATACATTAATTAAAAAAAATACATATAAGTCTATGAATTAAATTTTCTTTCTTTATGTTGTTCGGTAGTCGTGCTCTCAACTTTTTGGTCTCACCAGGTGGATGGATTGATAAAACAATGGCGATTGGGGCTGTCGGCATTTTGGAACTTACTAAGAAAGGGTTAGTTCTTGTATTCACCTTTATAGTCCGAAGATTCACTGAGTTGCACTTGCGAACAAAGCTAATTCTTCCCACAATCGTACCGCGTGGATTGGGGCTTGATCCAAAACACGCAAACAATTTTTTCGTTTCATTTGACCTTTTATTCGAATGACGATTTATTCTACACTTTATTTTGAATAAAATAGTGCCGACTCCTGGAGAATGAACATCGAGGGAAATTACACAGAGTTTCTAAATAGCAGAGGAGTAAGTTTTTTTTTTTGTTTTTTTTTTGTTTCTACCACAACAAGAATCATATGTAAATATTTATATAAAACTGATATGGTGGTGTTCCGTTTGATAAAATACAACGGAAGCATTTGACTAAAAATAAGAATGGTTATTTAATTATCAAAGAGCATAATAAATGACATAGTACAAAATGCCAAAAAATACCAAAATTTAAACTACAAAAAACACAATACTGTTGTTCAAAAGAATAATTCTACATATAAAAAACTAAGTAAATAACGCAGCATTGTAGCTAGAATAAACAGAGAGCAAAGACAATATGACATGGACATTGCTATATACAAAAAAGTGTCAAAGATATATAAGTATCATATATATGTATAAGTATCATATATATATATATATATATATATATATATATATATATATATATATATATATATATATATATATATATATATATATATATATATATATATATATATATATATATATATATATATATATTCATGGGTTCCTCTCATCCACGAGTTGACATCTTCCACGAATTAATAAATTAGGGTAATAAAGTCATATTTCCTTTGTAGACTTAAGAGAATACACGAAATTTCGTCCCCATGAACCTGTAAAATTTAAGCAATCCACGAAAATTGGCCCCACGATATTAAATGATTCCACAGTATTGTTATTAACGTTTTAAATATGTTGATAGGTGTATTGCAATGATGGGTCAATTTTGCCGACCTTTTATCAGCGGGATGACTCGATGATGTTATATGGAGCAATTCGTGACTACGTGACTAAATATGTCAACTTGTATTATGGTGAGTGTAGAAATGAACAGAAATTTCAATTGAGTTCAATAGCTTTGTAAGAATATTGAAACTATATATTTTCACTGTAGACTGTTTATTCCCTTAAAACAATGATAATTATAGGTTACTATTCAAATGTCACATTTTAATGTCTTGTTTTTCATTAAATAAGAATTTTAAAATAGTTACAAAGAACCATCAAATCAAATTGTTGTGTTGAGATTTTTACTGTTTTGAAATTAAGTAATGTCAAATCCACATTTATTTAACGAAAACAATCATAACAGATATAGTGAGTCACGTTCGTCAATACGTTCAAATGCATCATAAATGTCATAAGATTTTTTCTTCACTTAGTTTACGTGCATATATAATTTTGTTTTCTTTAGATACTAATGACAAGATCACTGATGATGTGGAAATTCAGACGTTTGGACAAGAACTGACCAAGTCAAAGTCAGATGGAGGGTGTGGAATTCCGGTAAGTCATTATTAAACATTTGCATTATGTGGTTGACAGTTGCATTTGTTTTTAATTTCAATCATTTTATTTGTTTATTATAGGGTGTCCCTTTTGAAAACGGAAAATTCAGCAAAGCGGATCAGCTGATAGAGGTCTTCACATCCGTGATATTCTCCAGCAGCGTTGTGCATGCTGCTGCAAACTTTCCTCAGTATGATGCTTACGGATTTCCCCCCAACTATCCTCCGAAAATTAAAGGAGTTCCGCCGAAGAATAAAGTACGTCAAAATGATAATAATGAATTTTATAATTTCAAATTGTCATAATAATTGTTCTTTGTGCATTTGGTAAACATAAATATAAATTTGCGGCGCTATTTCTAAAATATATCTGAAAAGTCATAATCATTTTCACTTTTTTTTTACAAATTAAAAAATGCTTACAAATGAATCTGAAATTTATGTTGATCCATAAAATATGAGCTTTTTTATTTTTTTTTCTCAACCCGGTTAATATATGTTCAGAACCCACTGAAAGAGGAAGACATCGTAAAAAGTTTGATAGATAAGTCTACAACACTGGACACAATGGTCATCACTCGAATCCTCAGTGAAAGAAGTACCAACGCTCTAGGAGACTTTGAAGTCACCTACGCGTATGATCCCGCTGCAGTCAAAATTGTAGAGGAGTAAGTGTCATGGGAATAATGTATGCAGGGTTATTTTCGGTCCGTGTTATTTTCGCCCTTCTTCCCTGCAAACGGTTTCGCCTCGTTTTGAAAACGACTAGACAAGGGGCGCGAAAAAATGGGGACGAGTATTGCCCTGCCTACATTACATGTATATATAAGTTTCAGCACTTATTGAACACGAAATGGGATTCTTTGACGTAGTAGTCGAAAAAGTTTGATAAAAAAGGATATCTCGTGTTATTTTCAATTATTTCTTTTTATTAAGTTCATTACAAGAAGGCGGTGCAAATGATTTTTTTGTGATATAGAATGAACTGTAAACAGACAAACTTTGATGCTGTTGATCAAGATTTATATGTTTCGTTACCTCAACATTGTGTATGTATATGAGTTTATAATTTTAAGTTTTTAAAATGTAAGGCACCACCTGTTGGACACGTAAGTTACGAAAAAATCATCGTTTTATTACCTTTTTCATATTTACATTTATTTTTTTTTAATTAATTTCAGATTTAGACAAAACTTAAAGGACATCAGTTTGAAAATGCATCAAAGAAATGAAAAATTGGTGCAAAAATATGAATATCTCTATCCGGAAGAAATTCCAAATTCAATCAGTATCTAACCTAAAATTGAGAATCCAGAGGTGATCCACAAAACTGAAAACGAAATCATATGGAACATGATACGAATGAAGTTCACATTTTTCATTGCATGTATTAAAAACAAAAATAATATCTTTAATTATCTGTTAGAGACTTTTTTTTTAGATTTCTTTTTCTTTTGAGATTTGGTGATATATTAAGATATATTAAATTCAATTCATTTTATGGTACATGTATGGTATTATGATATTTTTGTTATATTAAATTTTATGATATTCATATTTTAACTTGTTATCAAAGGCTAATATTAAGCTTTGTATTTCTTATGCTTGTGCAAGTTCATGTATGATAATATCAATAGCATATACTTAAAATTTGAATGTACATGTGTTAATAAAGCAGAAAATAATAAAAAAGAATAGGAGAAAAAAAATCTTCGTTCATATTTTTCAAAACCACCTTATAAAAGTTGTGTACTTTTAAAAGTTATTTCAGTGCAAATCCACTTAAAGTACTAAGTTTTAATAGAGCTGTTGTGTGCCAATATTTTGTGTAACATTAACCGGAAATCTAGGATCAAAATATAAACATTATTTTGTTAATTCTTTTGTGTAAATGTAAAGTTCGATCACAAGTAAGCCGCTGAAGATGCTGCACGCATTTTTTTGGATTCATATATCCCATACTTTTAAATTAAAGTTAAGGGATATGATTCCATTAGAAATGATATTTAAGGCGAACATATCATGTAACTCCAAAAGAAAACAGACTAACCACACATGCACCTTCATAGTCAGTCCATATTTTTTTAAACGTTCTGAAGGGGCATATATAGTCAGTAAGCTTGAGGATATCGGTCAAATATTATTTTTCCGTGTTTAATGCTTGCAGTGCTTCATTATGAAATTTTTAATTGTCAACCAAAACTTGAGTGTCAGTTGTCATGTTTTAAGCGAGATCTAGATACAGAACTAACAATTCGTTGTCATGTAAACAGAGCTTACGTCATGGTTTTGTCTACGTTTTGAATGTTGAATTGGAAATTCCAGGTTCTGTTCTAAATGAATGTGATAAACATTAGAAATTATTAATTCATGCTTAAAAGAATTAGAAGAGAAAGAGATAGATCAGCTTAAAAAATATCCTAAACCAGTATATTGAACCAATGTAAACAAAAAGCAGGACACGAGACTTGTTTACATGACAAAGAATTGTGAGCTTTGTATCTTGCTCATAATTCTACAGCTGACACTGACATGTTCTGATTATTTAAATTGCATTTCTATTACATTTTACACAATAAGAAATAAGTACATAAATTTTAATCGAAGAAATTAAGACCATGCCCCTTCAACTATTTTAGGCTGTATACTGTACACACAGCAAATCCTTTTTTTCAAAGCTCGGAAGTAACTTTAGTTCTCAATATGATTGGTAAAAAGTCTATGTGGGTTTACAGATTTAATTTTGACACGAAGAATAACTTGGCTTACAATTTTTTGACAAGTACCTTGATAAACGGTATGTTAAAAATATCAAACATTGCAAATGACAGGTTGGACTTGGGTTGTTAAAGCACGGGCTATGAACTGTCATTACCAGGTAAATTATGATAATAAAAGAGAAGAACAAAGAAAACAAAGATTATGATTTACACACGACAAGGAGTTAATGGGATACACTTTTAGAAAAAAATGGAAAAAAAAACCCACAGTACTTCATTCCTTTTTTAATTCTTGAATACTATAAATGTACAACTATAAAAACTGTATTCATAGATCATACAAATTAGAGTTTTGACAAATTCTAATTTTCGAGTTCGACATTCCCATCGAAATAGGTTACAATGAACATGATAGACAATATTTTGATACTTCTTGACAATTTTATTAATAACTGATCAAGAAACTTTGCTTCAGTTTACATACATGATTAAAATACAGAAATATATATTTTAAAAATAGCTATATGTAATTATGCACAATAATTTAATCAGTAATGTTGTTTGAATCTCCTCAGTGATAAAAATACTAGTGCAACCCTTGGTTCTCCATAACTGTACTCGCTTATCTTTTAATGGAGATGCTCACGATTTTGGTCAAATTCCATTGTGCTATTTATATTATTTACAATGCTTCGTGAATGTATTTCTAACGATCAAGTGAAATTTTAAAGTTAGTCATAGAGTTATGAGCAAGGTACAAGTCTCACAACTCTTTGTCATGTAAACAAGGCTCGTGCCCTGTTTTTGTTTACATAGTTTTAATATACCAGGACAAAAAAATTGAAGCTGATATGTCTATCTTCTTATTCATTTTAAGCATAAATAAACAGATTCTAACGTTAAACACATTTCTTTAAGGTTAAAAACTGGAATTTTCACTTCAACATTCAAAATTTAAACAAAACCTTTGTTTACATAGCAAAGAATTGTAAGCTCTGTAACTCGCTTAAAACTCAACAAATGATACTCACAATTTGATTGCCTATTAAAAATGCCTTACCGAAGCATTGTAAATATTAAAATCGGAAAAATAATTTTGTTTTGCCCCTTTAAAATGTTCTTCAGTGGAAGTAAAACATGTTTAGAATATGACAAGCATATGTTTAAATTTTACTATTGCTTTGAAAATTGTCATTGTTGGATTACTTGTACACGTAGATATTAATAAAACAACATATATAATATGTAAAGCCATTTATGCTATGAATTGGTCGTCAAAGTACCTTTATTGATAAAACTTGGAACATTCTTGATTTCTCAATGATTGGTTTCACTTTAGAAAGTAAGCTTTACAATTTCCGTCTCCTCTTGATTTTGCGGGGGGGTTTTTTTGTGAACAAAACATGAGATATTTTACAAAAGTGTACGTTCGTTGATGCGTTTTTGGTACTTGTGGTAAAGTCCCTATATTTTCAATCTACTTTTATCAATCACTGACAGAGAGCCTTTTAAACTAAAGCTTATGGTACCTTTCCACCTAACAATTTTTGTTTAAGCAATTGATTGGGCCAAATTAATCTCATTTCAAGATTCTCAATAATTTATTGTATACCTGCTGCGCCTCCTTCACGTCAAAATTCAATATTCCGTCGTAGTCAAACTGTTAAAGTTTAGTATATATACTTACACTTTTTCCGTATTTTGACTGAAACAAAAGTGAAACTTGCGGCAAGGTTAGTCAAAATTAATGAGAGTATAATTTCTTTTTCGAATTAAGGTCTACAGAAAATTTGTATGTAGACAATTAACGTTTATACTAATCACCAGCCATCGACTTTTTGATGTACTGTCAAACACAAAATCCTAATTATTTTTAAATACTACTTTTTTAATTATATGTTTGGGTTTGCTCAATGTCTATGCCTAAACTCAATAACATCCGTCACGTAGAAAAAAATATATATGGACTGTCTCAATAACATCCGTCACTTAGAAAAAAATATATATGGACTGTCTCAATAATCTCCGAAAACCTACGTACAACCATCTGTTAAGAAAAAGGTCATCCATTTAAGTTCTAGCTTTGTCTCAAAATAGGGTTCCTTATTCTTAAAATGAGTCTCAGAAACCATCAGTTGGCACGAGATATATTTTTGTGTCTATGGAGGTACATTGAAGAAATATTTTAAGTGAAAAATATATGTAATTTTTTTTTTCATATTTACGACAAATATTTTTATACCCTTCCCCCACTTCAAAAAATAATTTTGATTTTTGAACTGAAAAAGAAATTGGAACTAGTAAAAAGAAATGTGTCGTATTCAACACTGACTGTTTTGAATTGACATCAATTTTTCTATGAACATACAACATCAATATACCTCCATGGAATAAAGAGTTCTAAGTATGGACTGAATATTTTCTTGTTCTAAATATAGACCCCATGCTTACTGATAAAAATGGGGTACCATATTTTGAGAGATAGCTACATCATTAACGTGCAAGATTCAACCTTTTTCTCAACAAATGGTTCTACAGTGGACACCAATCAACCCCTTTTATATATTTTACCGATTTTTAAGTCTTTAAGATAAGTCTCAAATTGTGCAGTTCGGAGAATTCAACTCATATGTATCACCTATGCCTGCAAATGGGAATAAGAAAAAAGTAAACCAAACTATTACTCCTTGCAATCAACCTTTTTGTTTTTAGATAGTATTAACAGGTTTAAAAGCTCTATCGGAACATAAAAGCAACTTATTTGGAAGACGAAAACTTCACTTTCATCTCTTCATAAGGGCACATAGAAAATGGCAATCAGGCATCTTACCCGAGGGATCATTTCCCAAATATGCTGAACGGATGTTGATGAAACCTAATTTTTCTGTTTATTCTTTAACCGATAGTAAAAGATCTAGATTTATTTGTTAAAAGATTGAAATACATGTTTCACATACAAAGAAATGCCAAATTTGAACATCATGACCACACCCCCATTATGAGGTGGGACTACATGCAAATGACAAATGGTTAAAAAATGCACACAAATTCAATTTTTCTTGATATATTCTCAATAAAGAAGAAACCAGACATATGTGTTTTGTTTTAAATGGGAGCAATTTTATGTATCTATGAGATTTTATCAGGAGAAATGTGAAATAAAGGCTATTTTTTGGTTTTCGGGGAACAAAATTGAAGGGTGGGGGTGCTTTTTTGACAATCAGACATTTTAAAATTGTTTATAATGACTTAAGATGCAGATATTAACTATTTAGAATTACATGTAATTACATGTAATTCACATATAGCACATGTTAAAAAATATATTTAGCCATAAAATCTATTTTTTGTCTGTTTAAGCTTGAGAAAGAACAAAATTTTAAATTAGCAATTTCTTATCAAAACTAAGGGTTTAAAACTTCATAAAACTGCATGGCTAACAATTGATTTCAAGAAAATTAAAGAAATTGGTACAATATTATTCAGTGAATCCAAATTCAACCCCGCATCTTATATCAATAAGAATAATATGCCTATAAAGGGTTTTAAAATAAGGACAAACCCAAAACGCTAAAATGTTGCACTTTTTCTAAGGACCACCCCCGTTACATTTTGGTCCCTAAATCTCATCACAGAGTTGAGCAATCATAAAAATTCAGCCAGTTTCCCATTTTACACACATTGAACATCTTTTCTGTCCCCATATTGTTCAACTTCAAGCCTAGTAAAAATTTGACATTTTCTTGAAGGTGGCAGGGGATAGTTTTTTTGGTCGAGGAAATGTGAGGCAGATAGTGCTCATATATGAGATTTAATTTTTCAGTGGAATTTTAAATTTGCTAAAATTGGTTTGCATGCAGAGGACACATGGTCCCGACTCTTGGGAATTTTTAAACATTTCAGAATAAAACAAGTACAACTTACATATAGCACTATAAAGAATAGCCAGGGACGGTCTCAAAATTTTCAGAAAAATTGCCCTTTTTCACATTTTCACGGGTCCAGAACCTTCCTCCAGTCCCAAGCAACTGCCATCAACTACCATAGGATGAGTAGCTTCTTTTCGAGTGACATTTCGTGTTCTGAACACACCCTACTTTTCAAGCACAAAACCGAAAATGAAAATTTTGGCCACAGTTTCGCATCTTCATTCCATATCTGATGAAAAGTGCTACCAGTATTAAAGTGTCATATATCAATGAAATTGACATGATTCAAAAAATGAATGCAATAAATATTCTAGCAATTTATACCCCTCAAATAACCAACCAAACCCCAGGTTCTCCCTTTATTTCAAAATTTTGACCGGGTCTTTCCTTCGAAACTATCCCCTGCAACCTCGTTGTCATGGACTTTGAGTTAACTTTTAGTACGGAAAGGGCGAATTTGGACGAAAAACAATTTCATGACAATCCTCTCCGAACCCATCTTCGCCAGCCAAGTGTTTTCCGTCCACTCTGCTCCCTGTGAGGAGGGGTGCAGATCAGAAACCCTTGACTTGGGAAGATGCTCCAAACCTTTTGCATACATATTTGTAATTAATTATTGGGATTTTCAAAAAAGCCGACACATTGCAACTCGGCCTGCAGAATAAATAATGTTATACGTCACATCCGCAAGCACAATTTTGATTGGTCAATGTAAAAAGAGGCCTCACGTGCACTCGTCTCTACACCAAAATGTTACATACATGTACAGGTAAATTGGTATTTCAACGATCAATACGATCGTATATAATTAAATGCAGTAAGGTTCTAACTGACTCGTCTTAGCGGACATAATGCATGATTTTATAAATAATACATACCAATTATATTTTACCCAATGTTTCTGGGGAGGGGCTTAATGACATGTTACCACATCTTTAAGAATTAAAAAAATAATTTCAAATTATTTAAAAAATTACCGAGAGCAGCTTTGATGTTTATGTTGAAAGCTCCAGTAGGTCCCCTCTTCCGTGTTTCGACGGGGCATACGGCGCTGCAGTTGGTGCACTGTACGTGAAGTACGGAGCCTAGGCCATATCTTCTTTCACGCACAGTGTCTATTAAATGAAGGGGGGTTTTGCATAAGTGACAAAACAGTTGTTTTGCAAGATACCCCAGCTCCACAGTGCGCCGTCCTTCTCTCCATTCCGTCTCAGTTTCCACGCAAAATGTTACATCTTCCTCATCAGCAGGTTCAGACGGCAATGTTTGAAAATAATTATGGTCATTAAAAGTTACCGGTATTTGCTTTTCCTTTCAAAAATGTGCGCCTCGATTAGAATTTCTTGACTGCACCCCCTGGAACCTCCCGTGGTAGTCTCGTAGACGCAGCATCTCATTTACATGCATACTTATCGTCTGCACTTGTTTACAAACAGCGTCGTTAAAACGCTTGAAAATTTGCATCTCGTAAACGTTTGACTTACGCGAGGATTTCCGAAGTGATTGTTTTTCGTATACTGTTTTGTACTACCTTAAAGAGGTTCGTTCCTCTGATTTTGGGTAGCCATTTTGGGTTACCTCTAGTCTGGAAATTCTGTGTCATTTAATAATTCTACTTGTAAATTCCTTTCTTACAATGTCAAATAAATTATATTGAATAAAATAGTTAAGGGAAAATAACATATTTACAGAGTTTAGTAAGGGACTATATTTTGTGGCGGAAGGTTTTTAAGAAGAAAATGAACATTTTTTAATAACTCAATTGTTTAAGAGTACTGTAATTTTAGCTTCCTTATTTTCAGTGCAGACCAAATTTCCAGCTAGTTTATGCGTTGTTTTATCTTCGTGTTGTTTCAAAACATATTTTAACAATATCTCATTATTTCTATCGACATATATTAACACATTTAACTAATATTTCATAAAAGTCAAGAAAAAATGAACTTCAATTTTGCCTAAAATTAGCTTATTTCATGCTATATCTAAAAAATGACATCATATACCCACTCTTTTGGTTGTATTTTCTGAATTTGTAAGATATTTTTGACAAGTCTATTAAAATTTGAGAAAAAGTTTGAGACTTTTAAATGATTTTTAATTATTGCATGTTGAATTGTTAATGGATAAAAATAGCGTTTCATCAGTGTCAAAAAGTCAAAATACCAATTAGATGACGAAATTGAAAACTTTTTCTTTATGATTATTTTAACTTTATTAGTTTTAAATAATATAAATTTGTATTTGATGCCATTGTTTATTCCGAGTAAAAATTATTGAGGGACAAGCAATTTATGTGCAATTTGCACTTTCAGTGCAGAAAGGTCATATTAAATTCACTGTAATACCGAAAGGAGCATGTAGACCCCAAATTTTGTTTTGAATTTTGGTTAAGCTATGTATTTAGAATTTTTGAAAAATACTTTAGAAAAAAGACATGATCGCAGGACCCAACATCCTTAAATAATCGCAAGATGATGCAATAAGACATATATCATCATATATTTACATGTTTTTATATAAATCAAAGTATGTATTTTGAGAATATTATCCGAACACTTAATACTTTCGATCGAAATTTCACAGGAACTGAACAAATCTCAGTGAAGTTTCTCTCAACTTTTATTTGAGCACCTCTGGATTTGTTACATACTTAGCAACGATAAAGAAAACATTCCGAACACATTCGCAGGGGTATGTTGTAACCAAGAACTGACGCACGTTGAATATTATAATTCACCACGTGAATTCTCACCTCAGGTAACTTTGTGAATGCAAAATTCTATCACGTGACGTGTAAGGTAGCATTTTATGTGCTAACTAGGACAAGGTTTTCGGACACGTAAGCATTGATCTAAAGTCTTCTGTACTAACATGGGCGTGGTCTAATTATTGAAACGATACCAAATAGTATACTTACACCATATAGAATAGATGGGGTTATGGTGAAAGAGTGATCACATAAATTATATACATGGCATTGTTATTCATGCTTGTCTAATTTTAGTACCATTCTGATAATGTCAGCTCCACCTCTCATGCATATTAATATCAATCTTATGTTTGATCAAAGGCATATAAGCGAAAGTTCTCTTTTTTTGAAAGTGGGTAGGAGGAAAATATTGAGTAAGCTTATTGAATCACAGTCTAAAATCAGAGTTAATTCATGTTGGAAATTGACTTGACTCTCTAAAAAACTTAACAAAAGTGATATTAGGTTCAGAAATAAACGCAACAGGGCTCAAAACCCGGCGCTGAGTACAGTCATCCTTTATACATTGTGCTACACAATTATACAATGTACTAGACAAGTAGTGATATTCATAACATGTTAACATAAATAAGTTGTATTTCAAAATTAATAAGTAGCATCTGGTGGGACAATTATTTTTTAAAAAACCAGTATTGTTACAATCAACAATTCTATCCCCAAATTAAAGGCGCCAGTTCCTTTTTCTTCATTTCGTACATTGAGAAAAAACGCACTATTTTGCGATACATTTTTTCTTTATTTCCTGAACATACTGTATGGTTAGAACTAATTGAATAAACAGTTATCAATAAACAATCAACTACACACCTAAGGCAACATATATACAAGTTTAAATGATGGAAGTGGATTATAGTATATACTAACAATTAAATAACACACACACACACACACACACACACACACACACACACACACACACACACACCCACATCCACACCCACACACACACACACACACACCCACACACACCCACACACACACACACACACACACACACACACACACACCCACCCACCCACCCACCCACCCACCCACACACACACACACACACACACACACACACACACACACACACACAGATATATATATATATATATATATATATATATATATATATATATATATATATATATATATATATATATATATATATATATATATATATACTTTGAAGCCAGTTATGTAACTCGAACTAAGTGAATTCGTTTAGCTAATCAAATAAAGCCGTTATAACAAGAATCAAATCGTACTCGTAATCAAAGTACTGAAGAACTGACGGGAGTTGATTTTGTCGATGTTTATTTATTTTAAAATCAATGATATGTTATTTTGCATAACAAGTACATGTTGTTTCTAATTTGAATTACGCACATTTTTATAATATGAATTTTTGGATTTTTCGACAAGAATGTCGAGAAACCCCCATATGATTCATGTTAAATAATATTTAAAGATAAAATTCATTCAATTAAACTATGTATCAGTAACAGAAATATTTCTCGAAAATTGTATGGATCCAAGCAATACTAAACTCTAGTCTCGTTCAACCAAACGCTCGGCTGACACCCTAAATCTCCGACAAGGATTTACCTCACGGAGACAGCCGAACGTCGAGTCAAACGAGACTATATTGAACTCTGGCGTAGGAATACATACGACTACAAAAACTATTTAAATTGTTCGTACCATTTAAAATCTGACCATTTTCAAGGTATTTATAAATAAGTTTCCTTGAAAAACAATGCTGTAGCATACATTACATCAAATTCATTAATTAATTTCAAGAAGTAATTCAGCAGCAATGATTTGTGCTGAGGCCCAAACACTGTTTCACTTTCGGTTTATCTGAGTAACTGCATGGGAGAGTTGATTAAAATCAACTCCCAAAAAATTGGTTGATATTGAAATAATTTTTTTAATAGCGACATTCTCCATCTGAGTAAATCAGCCCTAACCAAAGATCCATTTCTTGTAATCATTTTACATACTATTAGGTCCTATTTCACCAGCGTTAGCAAGGGCACCAACCATTGCATCTAACTCATTGTTTCCCTTAATGACGTCATCATGTGTGTCGTCATCAATTCCGTCCTCTTCTTTGGCGTCATTTTCTCCATTGGTAGACAGGGACCCGACTCGTTTCTTAAGTTCTTCTTTGGCGGCAAAGTATTTCAAAAAAGTCATAGTCGATTTGTAACCTTGCTGTAAAAATGTTTCACTAATCAATGTTTGATAGGTTTGATAAATGTTATTATACAGGTTGATATAACAGCGCTTATATGACATGATTTTATTGTTTTTGTTTTTGCAAAGAAAAATTTAAACAAGTTACTTTGCCTTTATGGGAAATCTTCCCATTCATGTAGCTTGAAAGCAAAATATTTCAATAAGTTTATGTAACCAATTCTATTTCAGTAAAAATCAGCTTACAGCAATGGCAAAGCTTCTGTCTTCTTCTTCCAATGTAAAATCGACCGTTCCCACGTGACCAGTGTTAATGCCCACAGTTCTATCCAAGTCTTGAGGCTGTAATTAAAAAAGATATAAACAACAAGTTAATATGTTCACCGGGATATTGACTTGGATGGTCAGGTGATCAAATCCTGTGAAGCTCGAAACATCGCCGTTTATTACTTATATTTAAATCTGAAGGAAAACCCCAAAGCGTTTAGAATGGTTAGAATTATCGAGATGTTAAGATTACAACAATCCAACCGACAAGCCATAATTAAGTGCGTGCTATGATCATTGTCATGTCATGAAAAAGTTCACAGAATTTAACGTTTTCGCTATTCTATAGCTTCAAATAAGGAAACTTATTTGCAAATGTTAATAAATATTAATTAATAAATTTTCCAAACAGTCAGCATGTTTAACGCTTAAACATATAATGGAAGTTATCTAGAAAGCGCAGGGCGCGGGTTTTGTGGATAAATGGTTGGATAATTGTTGATAATATCCATTCCATTAATATCAGGAAATAATCATAATTGTCATCATAATGTCTAAGAGACAAATGTGAAAGTTATTTGGAGATGAACTTACATTGAAAAATGCCCGTTGAATGTTCGTTAAGATGGCGTTTTCAATCGTTCCAAAGTAATCGAAAACTCCACTAATGTCCTTCCTTTGGTAGCCGAGAAAACGCTGTTGTAAATTTATACCTGTGCCTTGTATAAAGTGTATCAACTCCTGGTAGTTTATCTGCAGTTAGATGTTATCATAAATTTTTGAAACTCACTATATCTTTTACTGTCTAGGAGATATTGTCTCCTCAATTTTGTATGAATCATTCCAAATTCGTCATACAGCGTAATTTCAATTTTTATTTTCAACTGTTCTGATATTTTTTTTCTTTTTAATACATTACTGACTACATGTATCACATGTATGTGTATTTGAAACATCTTGTGCTTCTGAAAAAAAAATCATGCCAAACATGTAATTTTCCAACCTCGCCATTTTTATCTCTGTCCAGAAGATCAAAGGCATTCTGCACAGTACAATCTTTTCCAAAAAGCATTTCACTGCTTGTCCTCGAAAAGTCGTCCTAAAAAAATCAACGGAATTCATTGTTGCAGTAAAGAAAAAAAATAATAATTGTGTTTATTAAATTTAAAAATTAAAACATACTAATAGCAGGTAATCCCCCCCCCCCCCAAAAAAAAAATAGATATCTGCTCGATATTTCTAATATTAACACAACGTTTTGATATGAGCATTGCCCACAAATTTACGTGACCCTGAAACTGTAACTGTAGTTAAAAAGATACATGTTAATTGATGCCTACGAATATTACTGAAATTGCAGGACATCCAACAGAGCATTGTGATAGTCTGTACTTACAGATTTAAAAGCAGCTTCCAGCTCAGTCTTGTTTATTGTGTGGTTTTTATCCAAATTGTATTTCTTCAGAACCTCAAAAAGGAAGGGAGTGTATACACTTTTGACACATTCTCTATGATCATCAACATATGCTTATTGTTTCAAAACCATTATACAATAGTTTGCGTTTGTTTGTTGTCAATGTTCTGGCTTTAGTTGATTTAAGTATGATTTGTTATTATTAGTCCCCTACAGGTTTTCACTGGAGGGGACTATAGCTTTTCTCTGCGTGCGTCAGTCCGTCCGTCTGTCTGTCCCACTTGAGTTTTCTACACTTTTTTCTTTATGCTTTTGAGGAATAATATGAAATTTGCTGAACAGCTTCAAAATGTCAAACTACAGATCAAGTTTACACTTTTGTAGCGTCTGATTGACATATTTTCGAGAAAATTATTCTTTTAATATTCCAATTTTTAATGATCGGGTTCGGTGTGTATTGAATAAATCAGGAGAGTATGCAGTCAGTATTAATATCGTGCATTACTTGGACCATTCATTTTATTGTTTCTAACAAACAAATATGTTCTGTACAATAGTGTCAAGCATTGTGTTGTAAATGTAATCGACAGGGATTTTTGTATAATCACAATAGGGTTCGTTATCGGGTTGGTCTGTTGATTCGGGGTACAGAAGTCGGTAAGAAATGATATTCTTCATAACAGTGCATTGTTTTCACAATTTTTTACAAACCGGTAGGGGACGTGTATTGCTTATGCAATACTCTTAAAATGCTTGTTTCAAAAGGTGTTTTATTTCCTTCAGATATACCTCATATTCAGTGGCTAAGTTATATTCAATTTAATAGAACCAGATAACAGCTTTATTACATCCAAAGTATAATGTATTAATTTTAGGGCATCGGGCTCTCTTAGCCGATGCAGTGCCCTCTCGCCCACCCCCTCAACGCCATTTAGTGTTAAATCCCGTTATAAGAGAAAAAATAATACATAACTGTGCCAAATGATAAGTTAAATGTTCATCAATTAGATATTTATTATTGTGATTTACTTTCAAAAACTCGTCTACTGCCATTATAACCCGTCTATGTTCTCGCTTAGCTTTTTCTTGATCCCTTTTTTGCTCCATTTTTATCCTGTAATAAAGAATCACAAAGAACAATTATGCACATTGCAACCTTGGAATACTGTAAAAAGAATAGCCTCTCGCCATTTAAGCTCTGGAAGGTATGTACATGTTAAGCTTGTATACATACTTTACAATTGCATGTATAAATAAAAATACAAATTTTCATTTCAAATAACAATTCAAGTTTTATGAATTAAAAAGAAATTTTTTTGGAGACTTTTTTGATACATGCATCTTTCGAATACACACTTAAAGTTATAGATGCAAAACATCCTATTATGATTTCCTTCCTTACCTTCCTAGTTTAGTATTGGGAATTGGATCAAGTTGAACACCTATTCTCTTCTCACACATAAATCGGAACATATCTGTCTCAGAGTCGGCGTACTAGAGCACAAGTAAAATGTATATGAATGATTAATGATTATCAAAAATGCCAATAATTATACAGGTACATAATACCTTTTCAAATATTCTAATGTAAAGACTGTTCACTTTTTTTCTATAAAAATTACTAATGTTGCGTCTTTTGGTTTCATAGGCGTTTTATGTGCGTTTTGATTTGTTTTTGTTTGTATTTTAATGGAGATACCTGAAACATTGGTCTCAATGCATCTACAACACATTGATACGAATGACAAAATTTAAAACAAATGGAAATAAAGTAATAGATACAGTTTTTTTAAAAATTAATATATGTCCTGATTTTCAATAGTTTTAAGGACTAGAAATAATATTACACATTTTGCATCTTGAACAAGTGTGTGTATATGTGAGCATAACGTTATAAATTTACACTTAGTTTTTGAAAAAATTGATTATACTTTAAAATATTCTATATTCTTATGATGTTATAGCAGATAATTAAAAATGGCCCAATTTGTTTAATGGAAAGTATGTAAAGCTTTTGATTTTTTTTTCTTCTTGCAATTTTAGAATATGGCATGAAAATGAGGTAGGTCGGCAGTCTATACCAGTAAAAAGCCAAGTGTCTTTGTTGGATCTTTATGGTCACGGGCAAACCTTTGCCGTTTGTCTAGCAGTTGTGGTAGATCATCTAAAGGTTGGAGTTTTTCTAAGAAACTATCATTTGAATCCATCGAGAGCCACCATCCTGTGAGTAAACAACCAACAACTTTTTAATCCATGCTTTACATAATAATTTAGTTTGAATTGTCTTCCAAAAAGTTTTCTTTTTTTTAAGCAAAACTCTTCAAAATGATAACAATGTAAAAAAATTTATATCAATTTCAATTGATTAAAAAAACTGAATTGTTAATTTAAAACAAATTTTACTAATTATGTATAAGACTTTTTAAAAACCAGGATTCAAACCCCTAGTGAACATAATCCTTCAGAAGTAAAGTTAAACAAAAGTTAAGTGTTTTGAATTTAATATGGAAAGATACTGTAGTTTCATCAATATTCGTTTAATGCCAATTTTCGTGGATTTCGTTATTAAGTTGATCCAGGAAATTAAGTGTTGATTGAAGTGCAATTTCTATTAACATTTCGTATTGATAGGGTCATTGCCCACGAATTTACGTATCCTTGAAACTGTGATTTTCACTTTCTCCACGAAAATTGGTACCCTTGAATATTAATGAAACCACAGTAAATGGAAAAAATAAATAAATTTACATATATTAGGAAAAATTATACCAAAACCATGTATTTATTTAGTTGCGTCAATAATGAATGACTTTGGTGGCACTCTTAAAAGCGATCTTGGTGTAAAAAATGCATTGAGCACAACTTCACTCTCGGGTCTGTATGTACTCATTAGAACGTTCATGTACATGTAACCCAGCTCTCAAGGAATGAGTAACAAACTGCATAATATGAAAAACCACCATGAGTGTGTGTTTTTTCTCCTTACATGTATCAGCCATATACAAATCTCAAAAAGCTCATGTTGTGTTCGAGGAAAAATGAGAAATGGGAGATGGATTGTCAATATACAACTACTAGTTGGTGAGCATTTGTACGCTCAACGGACCTCGAATACACTTGACGTTGTGAGCAAAAACAAATTGCCGTGTTATAATTATTGAATCATTTAACCCAATATGATATGATAATCATCTTTCCGGAATTTTTATAAAGTACAGACCACCAACAAACGAAGTCTTAATCATCAGTATTTTAAACATATGACATGCAGTGTTTACCGCAAATATATTAATACAGAAATACCCATTGATAGGACATGCGTAGTTAGTTTCAATTGTAATGACACAGAAACTGGGGTCATCAAAACTATACTGATAAGACATAAAATACCGTTGGGATGTGTATATATATATATATATATATATATATATATATATATATATATATATATATATATATATATATATATATATATATATATAGTACAACTCTTTTATGGAACAATGATGAGCTATTCAAAATGAAATTTGACTGAACTGGAGATATGATTTAAATGGATTTACAAAGTGTTTTTCAGTCTTTTTTCTTATAATGTGATTAATAGGTCCTTTTATATATACATATTCATCAATTGTCACAAGATAACAAGCATATTTTCTATACCAATGTATATTTATTCCTAGCAGAGAAATTGTTTTTAAGCATTGATAAAAAACCAAAGCTTTGTGAATTTATCTACGTTTATTTTGACACTCGTAAAATGGCTGTTAATGGCACTTTATACAAACCAACTCACCGTCAAAGCAATGAATGGGATAGTTACAAAGTACTCCTCCATCAACATATGTGTTTGTTTCTCCGTTGTATGTGTAATGTGTCGCTTGGAACAGTCCTTCAACACACAAATAATAATTAATGTTGAATACTTGTATTACATGCTCATTCATACCGGTTTTGTATCTGTTTAAACTCTTTCGAAATCTTTAATTTTCAGCAAGAAATTCAATGCGGTAATACACTTGCTTCCGAAAATGAGTTGCTATAGAAAAAAATATGAACTTGTAATTGTAAAACAGTATCGATCTACAGTACAGGCAACGCGGATCCCGTGTTTCCCGCGCCCCGTCACGGTATAAACACATCGAGGTGATCGGCCAGGTGAGACAGGTATACCGCGTTCCCATCGCGGTAAACTCATCATTTACCTGTCCCAGCCACTGTAAAATTATCAATGGAAAAGTATCGTATACAAGCGGGAGTTATCTCCCCGAATGACAAATAAATTGCATTATTCTTTATATTTAATGACGATATTTAACCAGATTTTGACAGAGATTATAATCGAAATACTTTTCCTTTTTTACTATTTTTTTTTATTTCATAGCTATTAAATAAATTATAAACGTATTTAATTTGATAACTTGCAGCAATTGCAAATAAAATATTTTCGAATCCATTATCTTATTTTAGAAAGGTCGTTAAATTAAAAATTATCATAATATGATTTTAATTCCCAATAAAATTATAAATGTGTACGCAGTGTGATTGTGTTTTCTTAACAATTAATTGGTCCGCCTACATTTGTATTGTTTGTTGTTGAAGTCCATACGTGTCAACTAATGATGAGCAAGTGATTAAAATTTAGGGCTTCCTATAAAATTACCAACCCGGTATTTTTAGCACGTTCCGTTCATTTCTTACAAGGTCTTCTACGTGTAAAAAACATTTTTTGTGAATTCACGTTTTAGTGAATTTGTGTTGCGTTATTTAGGTACATGTATGGCTCGTCGTTTGTCATTGCGCGATGATTCCCACTTTCTAGTGCGTTACGTTTGCGACGACAATCTTTAAGTGCGAAGCCGTGTGTTCTTCAAGTCTCAGTCTGACTTGAATATTCAGTGTGGAAATGAGTATGACGTTCAGTGGGGCCGGCCTGAGGAAGTCGATCGAGCTGTGGTCTTGCATGCTGGACGTGAGCAGGACATGAGGGCCAAGCTGCGAGAGATGGAAGATACCGAGTGTCGCGTATCGCGGGAACGATAAAAATACCGTGACGGTAACGCGCGCCAATACGGGATCCGCATTGCCTGTACTGTATCTATCTATCTATCACATATCTTTTCATACTCTTTAACACGTAATAAATAATAAATATATATTAAGTATGATTTAAATATAGAGAATATATGGTTGTAAAAGCATATTAAAAAATTATGACGAAATAATAATAAAGCATGGTTGTTCATAATCAGTCAGTCCAACACTTGGTATGGCTATTCTGAAATCCCTTCAATTGCAATTATGATTATAGATATATATTGAAAAAAGTGTTCTTTGGTATGTTTTCTTCAATTAGCAGAATGTTTCAAACATCTTATTATGGAAAATAAATTATTTATTTACCTTGTACCACTTAGTCATTAGATTCAACTATTGAATAAAAACCAAAAAAGGTCCAGAACGTCATTATGTTACCTGGTATTGCCATAGACATCCGGACGGCTAATCTGATAGGCATATCTGGTGTAGTCTTTACGTGACAATATTCTTCTGTCATATGGTTAACATTAGTCACAATGATACAAAGCTCTAGTCCAGTCTTTTTAAAATGCTTGAAAATCAAATATGCATTCATGAGATGTTGGTATTGCAAAATATACTAGTACTTGGATAATTAAAGAACAATGCAACAGTTTACAATAAAGACGAAAGATTTTACTAGCACGTTAAGCCATGTCTGCTCATTAAAATGTAATAGAATTGCATTGGTTGTTTTGTAATGATTTTTATTACTGTTTATTAAACTTGTTGGAAATAGGTGTTTCCCGTCGTATTTGAGACGTCCCACTTTATAATTAAATTTGAATAACAAGTTTGATGTAAAATCTGATGGACAATTGATGATAACGAGAAACAAGAACCTCATAAAAGGTTACGTCTTTGTTGCCCATCTTCTTTTCGAACAGTTCCCCGAACCAGTTGTAGAGTCTAGCAGCTGGATTCCAACCGTATCCGGTCAATAGATTTGGCAGAAGACTAAGTATTCCAAACTTGGCATCTGACAAACATATGTTTTAAAACTATAATATTCAGTCAAATGTGTAATAATAAAAAACTCAGGAGTACAGGGTATGTCTTATCCTATCATCCTATCGAGAGGTAAGGAAGAAGACCACGTGTAAATACTTAAAATCTTGCATCGTTGATGCAACAAATGAATCATGGAAAGGAATAAGCTTATGATGAGTAATTCACGAATGATTGGTACATGTACATAATGTATATATGAAAAACTGTTTTTGCTATAATAAATTTTTGATAGTTCTTTTCGTTGAAAATGACTTCAGTCAAATTTTACACGGATTCAATATGATATTATTTGTTATATATATTTTTGTAAATGTTGAACCTGTATGATAATTTTAAACTGTTTGTTATATTAAGATAAATGATTAATTTACACAATGTTCTTGTATCATTTTTTTTTACATTTTACATGAAATAAATATCCTGTTGCTCATATATATCTTTTTACCTAATAACATTAAATTCAAATCTTGACTTAAAAAGCCTTGGATATCTTTCGAATTGTATCCCACGGCCAAAAGGGAAGCTGTCATTGCGCCTGCACTAGCTCCGGCAAATCTTTTAATCTGACTGACTAGTCCAAGTTCTTCCAAAGCCTACAAAATGAAGACAAACACCATGTATCTAAAAAATACTTAAAGCAGTTTTAAGCACTTAGAACTGCTACATCTTTGCTATAGCTAAAACGTTTTATCTTTATTAACAACAGATTTCTTTAATTTCAGTTTTATAAAGCAGAGATTGATATTTCTATGAAAAATGGGTACTCTTTTTAATAGAAATTAAGTATTAAGATTGCTGATACACTTTAAAATACCATTGCAATCCGTAATCCATTATCTTACTTTTACAGCGCCCGAGTACGCATGCCCTTTGCTACCACCCCCTTCAAAAACAAGGTTCTCAAAGGGGAAACTATGGTCTTTTGGATTGATACTCATAGCTTTCTTTTCTATCTCGTTTAAAATGGATGGCATTCTTCTCAATTTACGATTGACACCTGAAATGAAAAATGAAATAGATATGGCAATTTGAGTTAAAGAATAGAAATTTGAAATCATAGACTACAAGTTGAGAAAAAAGTTGGACTCTCAAAATGACAAAGATAATATTATATTTCTTTGCGAAGTTTTCTTGATTAAATAATGGGTGAGGTATTTTAATTTACAATTTTGGCATCTTCTTTTGGATAAATCATGAATATATTAGGATGATCCGTTTTGCATTATCGAAGAAAGCTGATCTCCATCTTTTTTGTTTTTTGCTTTACAATCCCTTTGTTACCTTGTTTGTTACGGCAGTGTATAAAAATGAAAACTGAAAAATGTCAAAATAAGATACAAAAAATGACCGGTGTTACCAGAAGGATTGGGTTTCGCATTTCCAAATTCTTTTTCGTCATCTAGCTTGAACTGTTCGTCAAGATAACGCTTCCTAGCCTCTAAAATTTCTTTGTTTCGAATATCTCCTGGATCTGTCTCGACTTGACCTCCAAAGACGTTCCCCATTTTCTGCAGCGGCCACACCAATTTAAAAATCCCTTTTGAATACTCTGTAATCTAAAATTGATCCATGGCACAGTTAGTTATTCGACAAAGGACATCAACTAAAATATAGCTGATGCGGTAATAGTACTAATTCATAATTTAATGAGGAGAAGGTCAAGTATAAGATCGAGTACATGTAACATATGTATTTAAAAGTTTGTTAGCAACGAATAGTCACATATCCTTGAAATTTGTTTTTTTTTCTTCTTCACAAAATCCTTAAAAATAAATATACATGTAATGAAAACTTTATATTCAATTAAGTTTTTTATCGCCAAATTAACATAAAATTGATCTCTTTCTTCTAATTTGCACATTTTCGATAATATATTGGTTTCTCATATTGTAATAAAAAAAAGGAGTTGCATAAATGTAAGATTTTGGTCGGAAGGATAACTAACGTCAAAGGAAGATCGTGGTTTCTCATACAGTAAATACAGAGTAACATTTATAATGTTCCGTTTAATGAATTTACTTAATAGAAAATCAAACTTGCACAAAAAATGATTTTAATTTTACCTCCAACCGCGAGTTCCATTTTACTATGAACAAAAACAAATCAAACATGTAGTAATGTATTATATATAATTGTGGTGAAAAGCAGCATATTAATACATATATACTTAAACTATGCTCGCTCAGGATCCATATATGTAATTTAGGACAGACACCTAGATGTATGTACCTAACAATACTTCTGTAAAAAGACCAAGCTGCAAACATATTCTTGTCTTATTCATTGTAGAGAAGAAATGAAAATGTAAAAACAAATACTAACACAGTGGTTTATTTGTATGGTCCTTTTTGATCTGATTAGTAGATTAGTAGATTTTGTTTTGACGTTAAGGTAGGTTTTCAAACCAAACTATCATTTGTATTCCTGTAGGCATAAACAAAAGAGAGCGTGGATGCTAATTAATAGATAATGATATAATCTTACGTGAAGATAAAAACTGTCAGTGGTTTCCTCAACAGCATTTGTTGACGCTAATGAATAGTTGTTTAAAAAAAGAATGTAGTTGGTCTTCTTATTTCGCTGAAACGCTCTGATTATTTTAAAATGTGCTAAATAAGACTTAATTCTACACCGGTCTTCATGCATAAATAAATTTTCAACACATACTTTCAAAACTCTACCATGCTGAGTTTAGGACCTTTTTTCTTCTTAGAAAATGCCGTCGGGAAACAATTTGTCTTTAATCTTTCAAAAAAGTTATTTTAAAAGATCTTGATGGCATTGACTACAGGTAAATTGAGGTCTGATACATTTACAACAAGGAAATTATTCAAGTTGTTGGACTTCATTTGCCCCTGATATTAAAGTAGAAAAACTGTTTGTAAACAAAAGCGATGGCAATTGTTAGCTTACGTTATATGACTGATTACAATTTTTTTAGGGTAACTGAATGCTTCATCTCTATTTTCTATGCGTGTAAATTACTTCTTTCACCACGCATTTTGAAGCTATTAGTGTAATTTTTACTCTTAAAAGATACATCTCTTGTTTATTTTAGGTTTGTAGTTGGCTTAAAAGGGACCTAGACACGAGTTGTCCCCATTTTCAATGTCTAGTATGATTAATATTGGTAATACACAGTTATGTTAAGGCTGTCCGAAGCTAAATCTATATCGGAAAAACGATACTATTTTAATTATCGAAAAAAAATACTTTAGCTGAGCGAACTTCTTAAAACTTTTATGAGCGATATCGAACACTATGTTTGATGCGTTATTTTGACGTTATATATTCTTCTTAGGCACGTGACGTGCGTATCCTAACACGGCAAATGAACTATATACATCGCATCGGCGTAAGAGATTAATGACATTAAATCAAAAATATTTTTTATGAAAAATCATTCGATAAGTAATGTTTATTGCAGTTCTTGCTTAAGAGGGGGGGGGGGTATAAATATTTCAAAATATTGTAGAAACATTTCACATCATCATCGATATTAGGCACATTTTTACCTTTAAGGCTCGATTTAAACAAAATTGGATCAAATGGTAGGTTTACCCCAGCATTGGTACTTGTTTACTCTGCCAATTTCATGTAAAATATACTAAATTTGTATTGATCTTTTACTTGTGCCAGGCTGTTTTTTACACCGTCAAATTATTTCCATTCATTAGTTTACACGTAGCAGGGGAAGTCTACAAGCCATGACACTGCCTTGAGGTGTTAAGACACGTTTTGAGCACAGCAAAGCTTTGAGACTTAGGAAACTTTTACATGCTTCCTTTCCTTCGTATTGAGTCGAGATACGTAAACAAATGATTATACATTTTAACGTATGACGTCACAGTGACATCGCGCTATATTTCCCGCGACAAATTTCGAGGTGGATCAAAGATCTGTAATGCGTGTACTAGCTGTTTCAGTATATACTGCGCTACCTGCCTCAGATGATTTGTTTTAATATTTTTTAGATAGAGTGATTAGGGACAGGGGCACGGATACAACGCATGTAAATAATTAGATTGCAAAAATAAACACATTTTTAAAAAGATATAAACAAGGAAAAAAATTAAAGTGAAATAACAACAATATACACACGAAAAATAAAACTGTATTTATCGCTAACACTTTTTACCAACTTAAAGACAAATTATATTTTACAGGATGATCAATTCTCTCCAAATGTAAAGAACGGTTTCATGAGGAAGCAAGTCTTTGTATATATTTTGTTAAAAAATTAAACTTATAAATTTAATTATAATATTCACTCTCTTTCTTTCTCTCTCTCTCTCTCTGTCTTTCTTTATGTCTTTCTTTGTGTCTTTCTCTCTCTATGTCTCTCTCTCCTTTTTTGTTTTCTGTCTGTTTTAAAATTTCTGTATGTCCGTCTTTAATGTTAGTTGATACATGTAACTGTCAAAACTAACTTAAAGTTGACAATGATGCAAGGTTTGTGTAATTCTTGGTGCGCTCGCCACAACGGTAGCACCGTTAAACAAATTAAATAGTTACATGTATTTACCAAATACGAAGCTTCAAACTGCTGATTTTTTTTAATACTCAACATTGAAAATATTGAATTTCGTATCACTATTATTTACGACAGCGTCTATGTAAAGGAATAATGCGGTTTTGTAATGTAAAAAAATAACTTACCGTATAACGGGGATTTTTTTCGTGCTGCTATTTTTTACTAATTTTTACGAGTTTTATTTAATCGTAAAAATTAAACGCTTAATTTTTCACAGAAGTAAAAAAACACCGCACGTAAATTTTATACATCGTACGTACGAGATTAATTCTGATGACCTTCAGCTCAGTCCCAGACGGCTGTACATGTAGGTTTATTTGAGCGGTTTTGGTCACGTGGTGATAACAGTTCATATCTTTCTACTCAGTCTTGAGTATTTTTTAAAGATACGTATAATGCCACGTTAGTAGCTAGATTTCAATCACTCAGTCAATAACTATGGGGGGATACGAAGCTATTTCAAACCAGTATCTACAATGCCATACCCAAATGGATCGCTTAGTTTGAGAGAGAAAGAAAAAGAGAGAGAAAATGAATAAACACAATCATTTTAATTAAGGACTTGTTAACAGAAAAACGATTTTCTAATTTATATGTGTGTTAACTCTAACAAAGTCACCGTGAAATTTTACGCCTTTTACCACAGTTGACTTGTCCAATTCGTAAAAAAATTACGCGTAAAAATTCAAATCGCCCTATTTTAAGACAAATTCGTAAAAAATCACAGCGGTAAAAATTACCCGTTATACGGTATTACTTTACAATACATTTCCTGCGAACGATTGAAAGGAATGCATATCTTATAAAGAGCAGACAAGTGACTTTCTACACATTGCTGTGAAGTAAATTGGGCAGCCTTAACATACCTGCGTATTTATTCTTCGTCATTGTTTAAAAGTAAAATGTCGAGTTACATGTACTAGGAAGATACAGATTTTATAATCACTTGTTTTGTAAACATAGTCAATTCAATCAGATTATTTTGTATACCATGAGTCTTTTAGTCAACGAAATGGTACTTTCCTTACTTCACAATATTTGAAAACAATTCCAAGTCTCGAGCTTGGTTTATAATTAAAATACAACGAATTCTTACCCCTCTTTCTCTTTCTCTCTCTCTCTCTTTCTCTCTCTCGCTCTCTTGCAACTTGAACTTTAACTTCAAATTTGGATCATTCATTCAAATGCACGAGTAAAAAGGTTTATACACATTGCTGTGAAGTAAATCGGGCAGCCTTAACATACCCGCGTATTTATGCTTCGTCAAGTTATGAAAGTAAAAGGTCGAGTTACATTTACTAGGAAGATACAGAGTTTATAATTTCTTGTTTTGTAAACAACCCCCGATTCTTGTTATTGTTTACAAATGTTTATTATTTTTTTTAAGTTTCAATTTTGTTGTCAAGTTTCTTTTGTTGATAATGTTATTTTTGAACATATTCAATCAGTTTCTCTTGTTTGCCACGAGTCATTTAGTCAACAAAACAGTACTGTCCTTACTTGACAATACTTGTTAACAATTATTAGTGTCGAGATTTGTTTATAATTACAGACCCTGAAACGTGCTACTACACCAGTTCCACGGTTCGGTTCGTTACGCTTTTGAACGGTACGGTTCGCTTTTTGAACGGTACGATTCGTTTCATGAATGGTACGGTTCGTTTTGTGAACGGTACAGTTCGCTTTGTGAACGGTACGGTACGCTTTGTGAACGGAACGGTTCGCTTCTTGCACGGTACGCTTTGCTAAAAATAGCTGCGCGCTTTGTGAGCGGTTTGCGCCCTTTATTCATGAGCTAGACGTAGCCTGAGCGCTTTGATTTTTCTCCATATAATTTTGTTTAGTTTTTGCCCGATCTACTTTAGCAAGGTGGAAATTATGACAAGAATTTTTGTTTATTTATATGATATATTACAAAAGTATTTCAATCGATCTATTTAAAATCAGAACTTATATCCGTTCCCCCGTTTTTGATACGTTGCGAGAAACGTGTACTCAGTGTCAACCGGGAAGCGGGGGTAATTTTAATTTTGATCAGTCTGTTATCATTTGTATTTAATTTAGATAAATGTAATCATTAAGATAGATTAAAAGAACTGTTTGACTATAATCCGATATAATTTTGTTAATTCAGCGAGTTGTCAATAATATTACAAAGCATCTTAAGTTTTTACTTCTATACATGTACTTGAGGTGAAGTCATAAGTATTCAAGTTCTAATCCATTTAAAATTGCTATGAAAAATTGCCCCGACTTTATTCCGATATTTCTTTAGTTTCCTCTATCGTTGTATTGATTCTCGGCTAGTTGTTATTATTCATAATTCGTATGATCATTCTTTATTGCGTACTACTGTAGTACTATTGCCGATCGCCGATTGCCCTAGTGAATAAACGATGTAAAATTAATAATAAGATAAACAATGAATTTCAGATAAGAAATCTTGAAATCAACTGCTATATAGTTTTTTGACACGAATTTTCATTCTTTTAAATATTGATTCTGCAATTGTTTGGATACACAGATCATACCAACATGTAACCCGTCATCGCTTCTCTTATCTGAACTAAGATCGCGTGTATCGTCAACATATGACTATTAGTTTTTGTTTTTCCGTTAAACTATACATGTACATGTAACATATTTCTTACGATATGCACACAACTGGATATACACAACAAGTCAATAATTTATATACATAATGGCGATATTTATCATTCTGTTGAACAAGTGTCCGCTCTTCACTGTATGCATGCAATTTAGCTGACGTTTTACAAATGCTGATTAACCGGTTTATATTTTATTTCCTTTTTTACACACATACTTGTTGTAAACAGGACACGAAAAATTACCCGATAATCAACAAATGAATGTTAAAAGTGATTAATATATAAGAATTTATCTAGTAACAAAAATAATACGACAGGGAGGGAAAACGACTCTGATCGCCAGTATATGAATTATAATCATGAAATCGGAAAGAAATTATTGTTGAATAATTTAAAATAGGAACACTCTTTTCAATAAGAAAACATAAAACAAAAACGTTTCATTCGATGATTTTTTTCTAGCCATAGAGTAGAAGTCAAGTAGCACGCGGCGTATTGCGTGATCTGTACTGTTATACTTAAACTGATTGACAGGCGAAGCACGTGGAGTCCTGAGATAAAAAGCTGTGTTTGTGCTTACATGTACCTGTTATCTCATTCAACTATTTATGATGTAATGTATCATTTTTTGGTACATTAATGTACCCGGTAAATGATATTTTTATCGCAAGTTGATATGTAAAAATCCCTCATGTATAGAGTAGCTGAATTGTTCTACGGATTCACGGAACGATAGTCTAACGTGTAGTTGTTTGTGTCCATTTCTACAAACAGTTCTTTTGTTTTTTTTAAGAGATTAAGAAAAGCCATGAAACTAACAAAGTAGAAGTTAGATATATTCAGACTATACACACAACAGATTGTAATGCGTTACCTAACAGATGTCCGTGGAAAGGTGTGAATACCGGCATCTCGTGTACACCTCTTTAAGCGTCCAAATATACAGAGTTAGTTGTAAAGTACAGTAACTGCTAAAAAACAAAGAAAGACAATAACACCTGTTGTGTATAGAACCAAAGATAAGTTTTTGTACACGTATTTTGCACGAGTGATTTTTGTTCAGGTGAAATCACGACGCCATTACCAGCTATGCGGGAAATAAAGTTGAAAGTTATTTTATGGAATGCGTGTACTTATTTCCGTTCAATGCTTGCATTTAAATTACTAAGAGTTTGTACATGTATTTATTTACAATTTATCATATGAGTAATTTTTTGTCTATTTATTGGTACAAAAATAGCTCAAGAACAAATAACTCGAGTCACCGGTAATATGTGGTTGTCATTTACTACAGCACATACATTAAATTGGTTTAGAAAAAAAAGCGCATGACTTAAATTGATTTGAATTTTGATAATATATCAATTGACTAATAAATATATTTGGTAAATTAATTTGAATTTATCTAAGAACAAATTAATTAAAAGGTACAAATATACGATTACAGATCACAACTTCACGTTGAAAGCCCCGACAATTTTCTGGGTCTGCGTAACTTAAGTCGACATTCTTTTCATTTTTTTAATTTAAAAAGGATATACAATTATATATATATTTCAACCCTTGTTTAGCCATAGTGTATTTATTTCTAAACATACCCTACTTTTTTAGCGTCTCGGGTAACGATCTCTCTCTCTCTCTCTCTCTCTCTCTCTCTCTCTCTCTCTCTCTCTCTCTCTCTCTCTCTCTCTCTCTCTCTCTCTCTCCTGAGAATCACTTAAGGCTATGTAAAGTCCAGTATGTACCCAATGTTTCAAACATTTCATAAAAATAATCAAAATAGTATAACTACGAATTTTGTGAACGTCAATAGTTTACAATCGGCGATGCAAGTTTTGTCGAAAAACAAAAAAATGATTACGGTCTAAGAAAGGAAATATTTTTTGACTGTTTTAATAAGAATAACAGTTTTAAATCTTAGTATGTGTTATCTAATCCCGTATAAAAAATCTAGCAAAATATTAATCTTATCTGGTCAGCGATAATCGCAGCAATGTTAAGCCGTCCCGATGCTAAAATACGGCTTGAAAACGATATTTTTTTAATCATCGTAAAAATACTTTGACCGGGAGTATTTCTTAAAATCTATGAAACATTTATTGACACCGATGTTAAAGATTACATTTGATGCATTTTTGTAACTCATATGTACTTTGTAATCACGTGACGGGCGAATCCTAATAATGCGTATGATCTATATAAATCGCATCGGCACAAGGTGATTAATGACATTAAATCATACATATTTTTAATAAAAATCCTTTGTTAAGTCATATACTTTGAAGTTCTTGCTTGGGAAAGAAATAGATATTTCGTTTATGGGGGATATTGTTGAAACATTCCACAAAATCATCAAAATAATGCACCTTTTTACTAATCAAAAGCGATTTACAAAAAAATTGGGGTAAATCCGTTGGTTTCCCAAGCACGATTTACATATATTCTCTACCAATATTACGTAAAATATTCTAAAATTATGTTGATTTTTCACCTGCGCCAAGCTGGTTTTAGAAGCATGGAAATTCATTCGTTCAGTTGTTTACACGTAGCAGGGAGAGTCTCTGGGAAATACCATTGTCTTTTATTAAAGTTTTAAAACTGCCGATTATTTGATACTGGTTTTTAATATGAATAAATTCTGTACGTCTCGCATTAACGACAGCATCTATGTAAAGGAAACATGCGGTATTATACTGGTTTGATATAATTCACTTTTAAGGTAAAGAAACATTCCCTGAGAACTATCCACAGGAATGCAGATCGTGACATCAAAGTTAATTATGACGTCATATCGTATGAAGTACAGACAAGTGACTTTCTACATATCGCTGTAAAATCCATTGGGAAGCCTTAACATACCCGCGATCTCCGTCCGCATTCATCGAAAGACATTAGGTCAAGAAGCCGTATATGGAAGTTGCTCACTAATTGCACGGTACGATACGCTTTTTTGTCCGTCTGGAGGGGGGTCTTGCATAAATTATCTTGCACGCTTTTTGCACGGTACGATTCGTTTTGTGAACGGTACGGCACGTTTTGTGAACGGTACGTTTCGATTTGTGAACGATACCGTTCGTTTCTTGCACGGAATGGTACGGTTCGCTTTAGAGGTGAAGTAGCACGTTTCAGGGTCTGTAAAAACAACGAATTCTTCCCCCCTCTCTCTCTCTGTCTCTTTCAGCTTGAACTCTAACTTCAAATTTGGGTCATTCATTCAAAATTCACAAGTACAACGGTGTATTCATTATACAAAGTGATTTTTAACCGAGTCTTAGCCCGTTTAAAAATTTGAATAGTCTCAACTCATTGTCTACCCAAGTTATACGAGTATAACCTGGGTTGCGACAGTTTACGCTTTTTAATCCGCGAAGCGGATTACAAAAAAGCGTTAATTACTCCAACCCAGGTTAAACGAGTATAACTTTAGGTAGATATTGAGTTCATTCCTTATAATTTAATTAAATTGGGCAGCCTTAACATACCCGAGTATTTAACATGCGAGTACCCATTGTTGCCGATTGTTATAAAAACAACATGATTTCAGATATGTATTCGTTGTTTTTGCTACAAACCAAAATAAATAAATAAAACAATATTCATGACACTCTAAGAGTTTGGAACGAAGAAAATTTACTTCAAACATCTCGGAATTCACCTGAACAAAGGTAAGCATATGAAAACGTATCTAATTGGTATCCGTGCGATGACACATGCTAATGGATGTTTGACTTGTATTCCAGTTTGATGACAGGACATTTTTTGTTTAGGTCAAAATTTGAAGAATATGTACCAACGAATTCTTATCCCACCCCCTTGTCTCTTGAAACTTGGCCTATAACTATATATATATATATATATATATATATATATATATATATGTATATATATATATATATATATATATATATATATATATATATATATATATATATATATATATATATATATATATAAGTCTACAGCTTTGTTTATTAAAAAACAACAAATTCTTACCCTTTCTCTGTCTGTCTGTCTCTCTCTCTCTCTGTCTCTCTCTCTCTCTTTCTCTCTCTCTCTTTCTCTCTCTCTTTCTCTCTCTCTCTCTCTCCTGCAGCTTGAACTCTAACTCTTCAAATTTTGGTTATTCATTCAAAATGCACAAGTAAAACGGTTTATTCATTGGACAAAGTGATCTTAAACCGTGTCTGACCCGTTTAAAAGTTTGACTCATTATGTAATTTATTTTTTGAAGGATGTGAAACAAAGTTCAAATTAAACAAATATGCTGTCTCGCCGACCAAGGTTTGAACGAGCTAACAGCAGGGGGCATGAAGCAAGCAAATGATAGTGTTATCCGGATCTCTCTCTCTCTCTCTCTCTTTCTCTCTCTTGCAGCTTGAACTCTAACTCTTCAAATTTGGTTATTCATTCAAAATGCACAAGTAACGGTTTATTCATTGCACAAAGTGATCTTAAACCTTGTCTTGGCCAGTTTAAGGATTACGTTTACTCAGGGGCGAAAAATAATCATCTAATAGGAACGAAAAACTACTTATTCTACCTTGTAGCCCCACTATTGTGGTGTTATTTATCACTTTCAAATAACTAGGTCAATGATCTTCTTTTTCTGCTAGTGACCTCTGAATTTTTTTTGAAAAAATTGTCAAAATTTGTCAAAATTGTCCACCATTTTCATTCAAGGTTTTCTTTATTTTGTAATTATTAAAAATAATGAAACAATTTGTATGTTGGGAAATGATAAAATACGAATAGCTTAACTAATTTTATATTTGACTGAATGGTTTTAAGCTCATATTTTCAGTTTAGTTAAGTCGGAATTTCCTCTATCAATTTCCAAAATTGTACCCTTTTTTGATCGAGTTTTACAAAAAACTGACTAATAGGAGCTCCTAACCATTAATTGCCTAAATCTGTTTTTGGTGTCTGTATTATGTTGACATTAACATTATATAAGGTCAATGATCAAAATTGATATTTTATCTTGAATCGATTTTATGTATTTTAAAGATTTTTCCAATCGCGTGCCAGCCAGTAATATAAATTTACAGACGAGTAAATACAACCAAGAAATATGTAAAATGATATGAAAAAACATATAGAAACTTAACTTTTGCAATTACAATGCAACAGAATGTTTTAAGAGAAAAAAAGAAAATGAAAAAATAAGTCCGAATTTCCTCTGTTTTAATATTAATCTACCTTTGTCGGATCATATCTTCCTCAAATAAACAAATCATGGAATAAATATCGATAATTGTTAATCACGTTGTTGTTTTGTGTTTTTAAAACAACTTTGGACTTCAGATATTGAACTTTGTAAAAATATTTTTTGAAAACCCTGAGTAAACTTAATCCTTAAAAGTTTGAATAGACTCATTATGTATTTTTTTAAGGATGTGAAACAAAGTTCAAATTAAACAAATATGCAGTCTCGCCGACCAAGGTTTGAACGAGCTAACAGCAGGGGTCAGGAGGCAAGCAAATGATAGTGTTATCCGCATCTGTGTCATTTAAAACATATGTTGTAAGAAGGCTAGTTCACACCAACAAATTTACTGAAAGAACATCCACGTCGAACAATGACTACCTACGAAATCAAAGTCAAGACTGGGGACCGACTGGGAGCCGGGACTGATGCCAATGTGGAAATAGTTCTACTTGATGGCTCTGGAAGACAAACTAAACCTGCCTTTCTAGACAACTGGTTCAGGAACGATTTTGAGGCCAGACAGTTAGATGTTTTCACTATTAAAGATGACACAGATATTCCTGATGTTACAGAAATCAAGATACGAAGAGATCAGGCCGGGATGTTCAGCGATTGGTATGTTGAAAAGATAGAAGTGCTGAACAAGAGGAGTGGAACTGCCTCGGTTTTTCCAATTCTTCGTTGGATTCGTCCTGATGTGGACTTGTACGTTGGAAAATATGATACGCTTCTTCCCCAGTTTGACCCTAGAAGAGATCAGAGAAATGCTGAGCTTGAGCTGAAGAAAACGCTCTATGAATATGAGGAAAAGGTTCCTGGCCTACCGGTTCAGGTTAATGTCTTATATAATTATTATTTAACATTAATTTTGCATGATATTGTCCGTTTGAAACCACTGTATTGACATAACAACATACTAGTTTATTAGGTCGTATAAGATGACAGGTATGAATAACAGTATGATACTTTTTGAAATTTTATGGTAAAGGTTTGACTTAATAAAAAAAATGCCAGTTTTAAATATTAGTATAAGTATTTACTGTTTAATAATGCAGTTAATTTTATCAGGTTAAAAAGGTTCCTGAGGATGAGGAGTTTTCAATATCTGCAAAGGTAATGTGCATTAATATAAATATTAATCAGCTTTTTTCTAAAGCTATTGCTAAAGAATCACTAATTTTAGCATTTGCTAAATTGTAAACGTAAATTACAATGTTATTATTCTTTAAAAATATTTGTTTGTAAGTTTTGAAAATTGGAATTTCTAAATTGGAAATCATTCAAGTGAACTGCATATACATTTTTTAAACTTGATAATATTTGATAAAAATTGTCTAGCGCTCTGAGTTTTTCTGATACGGAGTTCTCGGTACAGGTAACTGTTATAATGTCAGGCAACTACAAGAGACCTACTTACAATGACTCTTGTGAAGACTCACGTTTTTAAGTGCATTTTCCAAAAAAGTAGTTTAAACATTTAATAAATTCACACGATCAAAAAAGAGGCATTCAGTTTACACAAAAATGTAGGCGAACAGAAATGGGGAACGCTTCGATCACCCCTTACTCATGCGTCGGTTTGAATTGTCTGAGGCATCTTATCTTTTAGTAATCTTTCAGATTATTTTGATGCTATAGCTTTAGATGTTCACATCTTTTTTACATCAAGTGTGATTCTTAAGAACTTAAAAAATACATATACTTCGAACAACAAAAATAATTATTATTTTGAAAACGTATTAGTGGTCTAAGCTATAGAAAGCCACGTGTCTTTAGAGAAATGATAGAAGCAGATACTAAAAAGTCGTGTCTCCACTATTTTCTTATATCTAGTGGGATCTTCTTCAAAGAAAACTCAGCCTTCTCTCGGGAAAAAGCGTGGAAATGATTTTTGGAAGTGGCTCATGGGAAACTTTAGAGGACTTGACTGGTGTCTATTCAAAAACATTCGGAGATCCAAAGGTAAACATCCTTTATGCTTCTATTGTTGTTGAATGTGTTATGGTATCTATATAACATGCACATTATGATTTACAAGTTTGTTGTTAAATAGGAAATGGAGAACTGGAAAAGTGATGAGCATTTTGGATGGCAGCGTTTGAACAGTGTCAATCCAAACCTCATTCGTCTTTGCACAGAAATACCATCCAAGTAATAACAATATTTGAAAATATTTTACTGCATCTTACTTTCATTAATCATACGACTGTATCAATGGTATTTAGTTTGCTACGTATAAAACAATTATTGTGATCGGCTTCGGCCAATCACAGTTGTGTCAGTATTGGACATTCGACAGGTTTTGATATTTGCACATGCATTGCGCCCCGTACTAGTTTGTTTACCATGCGACGATGCGACGACAGCTTCATGTCAATCTTAAATTACTTGAATTTTACTAAAAACCATTATTCTAATGCGTTTTCCTTGACTTGATATTAAAACATTAATACAGTTGAATGATCATTCCAATCACGCTTCTTTACAACGACTAAAAAATAGAATTAAATTTCGCCTTCCAAGAGCAATTTTATTCATACTACTTTGGAAAGAAACAAAAAAAGATTTGCCCTATTGATCATGTTTATTGCTTTTAATACTTTCGCATTACGTTAACCCGAAGCTCACCAGTGATATCACATACCGATCATTCCTTAAAAGGAATATTTTTTTTACACTAAACCATGCTTGTAAAAACAATACGATTACATGTATACAAGGTTACATGTATACGCTCTCGTTTTAAATAATTAGCTTATATTAGTTTTATATGCTTTGATAACGGCTTCAAATGGCCAATCTTTTTATTTACCACTAGGTTCGGGGTGACAGAGGAATCTATTAAAGAAAATCTCGAAGGACTGACATTGTCGGAAGCCATGTCCAAGAAGCGATTGTTTATCGTTGATCTTGAAATACTTGATGGAATAACTTGTGTTGATGGTTACATTGTGCGTATAAATTATGCAACAAATACTTGAACATAATTTCAATAAAGCATCTTCTTAAGATTTTTTTTTTTAAATTAACCAAATAATTGTTCATTATTTTATCACTTGTAGGTTTGTTGATAAACTTTACAATGCTTTTTAAATACACTTCGGTGAGAAGATGAGAAGAAATATTTACATTATAGAATACAATAAAGCATTTTGACAATGTTCGTTTATTTTTCTTCGCTTTTATTGTACAGTCCCCAGTTCCGATAGCCCTGTTCTTTGTTAACGGTGCTGGGAAACTCATGCCTGTAGCCATCCAACTTTTTCAACAGAAGGGACCAGAAAACCCTGTAAGTCTCCTGCATACATTTATTTCACATCATTTTGTAATACATGTAGAATGGGCCATTCACTAAAAAGATATTTTTTTTCAGGTTTTTGTACCGACTGATCCACTGTATACCTGGCTTTTTGCCAAAATGTGGTACAATGTTGCGGATTCAAATTATCACCAAGCCTTAACGCACTTAGGTATTGAATTTATCGAGATAAAAAAAACTTTTGAGGTTTAAAGTACATGTAGTATATAACAATTAACACTAGATAACAGGATCTGTTTTCATATATCCGAGTCTCTTACGGGACCAGACATAATTGTATTAATTCTTCTATATGTATTGTTAATTGTTTGTCAGAGTCACGCATATTTTGATTGAACACGTTTATTTTTTCTGACTAATCACAAGATAACTGGGACCAAAATTAGTAATACTCATCGTTACAGAAAGAAAAACATGAACTAGATAGGGACCTCGTTTTCCCCAAGCAACAAATCTGATTTAAATTCTTAAAAACAAATAGCGGTCAGATTAAATATAGGTCTATTATTAGGTGTAAAAAGGTAAAACTATGTACACTACTGTGATTTAGAAAAAGTGAGACAAATATTTTCATTTTTAGGACTATGGACTATTGGTACATGTAATAAAGTCATTTTGCAAACATGAATATGAACGTATTGATTTGTTGATTATGTGTTTTTACAAACGTTTATGTATTTTTAAACATGTTTTGCGCAATAGTACGAAGAAATCGAAATACACGAAAATAGGATAAGTGTGTGTAATTTTCTTAACATATGTTTCACTTTGATAATACAGCAAACGTTTGAGTATTATTTGCATAGCCATTGTGTTCAATCCTATATTTGAGACGTTAAAAATGAAGGGATATTGAAATATTTAAAATGCAAATGTTAACCCAATTGTTACATTGAACAAAATCAACAACAAAATGATTTTTTTGAAAAAGGTTTCACACATTTATTAATGGAAGGGATATGTATAACAACAAATAGATGTCTCTCGCCATCACATCCAATGTTCAAATTGTTGGCGCCCCATTTTCTTTCCATTATCGCCATTAACGAGTAAGTGTACAGAAATGTTACAGCATTAAATTATTTTAAAAAATTTGAAATCAGTTTTTCTTTAGCATCTCAGAAATATTACGAACGTACCGTAAAAAGTATGAGGCATCATATGAATTATTTATACAATAATTTTAAAAAAATAACATATATGTCTATGATTTAAATTCTCTTTCTTTATGTTGTTCGGTAGTCGTGCTCTGAAGTTTTTGGTCGCACCAGGTGGATGGATTGATAAAACAATGGCGATTGGGGCTGTCGGCATTTTGGAGCTTACTAAGAAAGGGTTAGTTCTTGTATTCACCTTTATATTCCGAAGATTCACTGAATTGCACTTGCGAACAAAGCTAATTCTTTCCACAATCGTACCACGTGGATTGGGGCTTGATCCAAAACACGCAAACATTTTTTTTTCGTTTTATTTGACCCTTTATTCGAATTAAGATTTATTCTACACTTTGTTTTGAATAAATAGTGCTGACTCCTGGAGGATGAACATCGAGGGAAACTACCCAGAGTTTCTAAAAAGCAGAGGAGTAAGTGGGTTTTTTTTCTACCACAACAAAAATTGTATGTGAATATTTATGTATAACTGACATATTTACATGGTGTTCAGTTTAATACAATACAACTGAAGCCATTGACTAAATAATAAGAATTGCTATTTATTAAATAACATAATAAATGACAAAGTACAAAATGCCAAAAAATACCAAAATTTAAACTACAAAAATCACAATACTGTTAATCAAAGGAATAATTCTATATATAAAAAACTAAATAAATAACGCAGAATTGTAACTAAAATAAACAGAGAGCAAAAGGCAATGGAACATGGACATTTCTATAAAGTGTCAAAAATGGGGTATCTACGCAGAACGTAAGACAATAAAACATGGCCATTTCATGTACAAAAATATGAAACTATGAAGATTTTCTAAATAGCAGAGGAGTAAAAGTTTATTTTGTCCACCATAACAAAAAACATGTAAAAAACATTAAATTGACGAAATTACGTCCCCATGAACCTTTAAAATTTAGGCAATCCAGAAAATTGGCCCCCACGGAATTAAATGATTCCACAGTACTGTAATTAACGTTTTACATATTTTGATAGGTGTATTGCAGTGATGGGTCAATTTTGCCGACCTTCTATCAGCGGGATGACTCCATGGTGTTATATGGAGCAATTCGTGACTACGTGACTAAATATGTCAACTTGTATTATGGTGAGTGTAGAAATGAACAGAAATTTAAAATGAGTTCAAAAGCTTTGTAAAAAGATTGAAAGTATATATTTTCATTGTATAACGTTTATTCCCTTACAGTATGATGAATCATGGTTTACTGTTTAAATGCTAAGTTTTAAGGTCTTGTTTTTCATTAAATCAGATTTAACAGTTACAAAGAACCATCAAGTCAAAATGTTGTGTTGAGATTTTTACTGTTTTGAAATTAGATAATGTCAAATCCACATTTATTAAAAGAAAAAAGTCATAGCATATATAGTGAGTCACGTTCATCAATATGTTCAAATGCATCTTAAATGTCATCAGATCTTTTCTTCACTCAGTTTATTTGCATATATAATTTTGTTTTCTGTAGACACAAATGACAAGATCATTAATGATGTGGAAATTCAGACGTTTGGACAAGAACTGACCAAGTCAAAGTCAGATGGAGGGTGTGGAATTCCGGTAAGTCGTTATTTAACATTTGCACTATGTGGTTGACAGTTGCATTTGTTTTTAATTTCAATCATTTTATTTGTTTATTATAGGGCGTCCCTTTTGAAAACGGAAAGTTCAGCAAAGCGGATCAGCTGATAGAGGTCTTCACATCCGTGATATTCTCTAGCAGCGTTGTACATGCTGCTGCAAACTTTCCTCAGTATGATGCTTACGGATTTCCCCCCAACTATCCTCCAAAAATTAAAGGAGTTCCGCCGAAAAATAAAGTACGTTAAAATGATAATAATAAATTTCATACTTTTAAATTGTCATAATTCTCGTCCTTTTTGCAAGAATTTGCAGTGCTTTTTCTAAAATATATCGGATAAGTCAAAATTTATTTCACTTTTTTTTTACAAATTATAAAATCTATACAAATACACCTGAAATTCATGTTGATCCATAAAATTGAAGCGTTTATTTTTTTTTCTCAACCGATTTAATATATGTGCAGAACCCACTGAAAGAGGAAGACATCGTAAAAAGCTTGATCGATAAGTCTACAACACTGGACACAATGGTCATCACTCGAATCCTCAGTGAAAGGAGTACCAACGCTCTAGGAGACTTTGAAGTCACCTACACCTATGATCCCGCTGCAGTCAAAATTGTAGAGGAGTAAGTGTCATGGGAATAATGTATGCAGGGTTATTTTCGGTCCGTGTTATTTTCGCCCTTCTTCCCTGCAAACGGCTTCGCCTCATCTTGAAAACGACCAGACATGGGGCGCAAAAAATGGGAACGAGTATTGCCCTGCCTACATTACATGTATTTATAAGTTTCAGCACTTATTGAACACGAAATGGGATTCTTTGACGTGGTAGTCGAAAAAGTTTGATAAAAAGGGATATCTCGTTTTATTTTCAATTATTTCTTTTTATTAAGTTCATTACAATATGGCGGTGCAAATGTATTTTTGTGATAGAGAATGAACTGTAAACAGACAAACATTGATGCTGATCATAAATCAAGATTTATATGTTTCGTTACCTCAACATTGTGTATATATATATGAATTTTTAATTTTTAAAAAGTAAGGCACCACCTGTTGGACACGTAAGTAACGAACAAATCATCGTTTTATTACCTTTTTCATATTTACATTTTTTTTTAAATTGATTTCAGATTTAGACAAAACTTAAAGGACATCAGTTTGAAAATGCATCAAAGAAATGAAAAATTGGTGCAAAAATATGAATATCTCTATCCGGAAGAAATTCCAAATTCAATCAGTATTTAACCTACAATTGAGAACCCGGAGGTGATCCACAAAACTGAAAACGAAATCATATGGAACATGATACGAATGAAGTTCACATTCTTTATTGCATGTATTAAAAACAAAAATAATATCTTATCTGTTGGAGACTTTTTTTTTTAAATTTCTTTTTCTTTTGAGATTTGGTAATGGGAATTTTAATATATATGAAATTCAATTCATGTTATGGTACATGTATGGTATTATGATATTTTTGTTATATTTAATTTTATGATATTCATGTTTGAGCATAGTTTAATTTGTTATCAAACGCTTATACTGAGCTTTATATTTAATATGCTTGTGCAAGTTATTGTATGATAATATCAATAGCATATACTTACAATTTGAATGTACATGTGTTAATAAAGCAGAAAATTTTAAAAAAAAAAAGAATATGAGAAAAAAAATCTTCGTTCATATTTTTCAAAACCACCTTATAAAAATGTTGTACTTTTAAAAGTTATTTCAGTGAAAACCCACTTAAAGTACTTGATTTCTATAGAGCTGTTGTATAACAATATTTTGTGTAACATTAACTGGACTTCTAGGTCTCAAAATATAAACATTATTTTGTTAATTTTAAGGCTCGTGTCCTGTTTTTGTTTACATAGTTTTAATATACCAGGACAAAAAAAATTGAAGCTGATTTGTCTATCTTCTTATTCATTTTAAGTATAAATAAACAGTTTCTAACGTTAAACACATTTCTTTTAGGTTTAAAACTGGAATTTTCACTTCAACATTCAAAATTTTTGACTAAAATCGTGATTATGCCCCTTTAAAATGTTCTTCAGTAAAAGTAAAACATGTTTAGAATATGACAAGCATATGTTTAAATTTTACTATTGCTTTGAAAATTGTCATTGTTGGATTCTTTGTACACGTAGATTATAATAAAACAAGAAATATAATATGTAAAGCCATTTATGCTATGAATTGTTCGTCAAATTACCTTTATTTATAAAACTTGGAATATTCTTAATTTCTCAATTATTGATTTCACTTTAGAAAGTAAGCTTTACAATTTCCGTCTCCTCTTGATTATGTTTTTTTTTTGTGAACAAAACATGAGATTTTTTTTTACAAAAGTTTACGTTCGAAGATGTGTTTTGGTACTTGTGATAAAGTCCCTATATTTTCAATCTACTTTTATCAATCAGATAGCCTTTTAAACTAAAACTTATGGTCTCTTTTCACCTAAAATGTTTTGTTTAAGTAATTGATTGGGCCAAATAAATCCCATTTCAAGATTCGCAATAATTTAAAGTATACTTGTGCACCGCCTTCACGTCAAAATTCAATATTCCGTCGTAGTCAAACTGTTAAAGTCTTAGTTAATAGACGTACACTATTTCCGTATCTTAACTCAAACAAAATTGAAACTTGCGCCAAGGTTAGTCAAAATTAATGAGAGTACAATTTCTTTTTTCGAATTAAGGTCTACAGAAAATTTCTATGTAGACAATTAACGTTTATACTTATCACCAGCCATGGACTATTTGATGTACTGTCAAACATAAAATCCTTATTATTTTTAAATACTACTTTTTTAATAATATGTTTGGGTTTGCTCAAAGTCTATGCCTAAACTTCAATAGCATCCGTCACTAAGAAAAAAATATATATGAACTGTCTCAAAAATCTCCGAAAACCTACGTACAACCATCTGTTGAGAAATAGGTCGTCCATTTAAGTTCTAGCTTTGTCTCAAAATAGGGTACCTTATTCTTAAAATGAGTCTCAGAAACTATCAGATGGCACGAGATATATTTTTGTGTCTATGGAGGTACATTGAAGAAATATTTGAAGTGAAAAATATATGTAATTTTTTTCCTTAGTTACGACAAATATTTTTATACCTTTGCCCCACTTCAAAAATAATTTTGATTTTTAGAACTAAAAAAGAAATTGGAACTAGTATTAAGAAATGTGTCGTATTCAACAATGACTCTTTTGAATTGACATCAATTTTTCTATGAACATACAACGTCAATATACCTTCATGGAAACAGGAGTTATAAGTATGGACTGAATTTTGTTTGTTCTAAATATAGACCCCATGCCGACTGATAAAAATGGGGTACCATATTTTGAGACATGGCTACATCATTAACGTGCAAGATTCAACCTTTTTACTCAACAAATGGTTCTACAGTGGACACAAATCAACGCCTTTAATATATTGTACCGATTTTTAAGTCTTTAAGAAAAGTATCGAGCTGTGCCAATCTAAAGTTGTTCTAAGTGATTAACACTGCATTTTTCTGGTCTTGTGTAGGCAATTTATAGTAAAAAAAAACACGTAAAAATTCAAATTCATTGCTTTTTAATTACTTTAACAACCGGCTTTGATCTGTTTTCTTTTTTTTAAAAGTCAATTAAAGAAATGTTACATTTTTATTCAAATGTGTACATATAAGATTGCCAAACATCCCCATTAATAAAGAGGAAGTTTGATTTTCAATTACATTAAGAGATAATGCACAATTTTGCGATATAAATATTTGTTTAATAATAGAGATTTGAACACAATGAATAGACAGTTCAACAATTAACTGCACACATTTTATGCTATTATGTTAGATCGACATTATACATTTCATGCTTATGGTTTTTTCTCTCAATTAGATTTTCAAAGATTATTAATGTTTATTAAATCTAGTTTTTTTTATGTCGTCTAAGTCACTCATGTTATCTATTCAAGTTGGTCTTCGTCTATCGTCGTGCGTCTTTTGTTAACAATTTTACAGTTTTAATTTCTTCAAAACTACAACGCCAATTGATGCCATTTTGGTGGGAAGTATTTTTATGTTAAGAGAAATCTTAATTGTTAAAATCATGGCTTTACTACCCCCGCGCTTCATAGACGGGACCAAATAGGCATAAAAAGGTCAAGTTTCAAATAATCTTCTTCTCTACTCCAACACATGTTAGGGAAACACTTAAAGCATGGTTATGTTATCCATGAAGCTATCTACCTAAATTCATGGCCCCTGGAACAGGGGTTCAGGAGTGTCTTATTGTGAAGTAGTTAAAAGTTTTGTTATGCGATATAAATGCATATCTTAAGCCAGTCAAATAAGGTAATATAACCAGAAAAAAATCATACCCGTATAAATTGGGTAGATATTGAAATAATTATCTAAATAGCGAACTTTTCTAAATGAGTAAACGTCATCCGAAACCAAAAATCTCTTTTGGGTAAAAATAAGCCAGTCAAATGATACACACTATTAGGACCTATATTACTAGCGTTAGCAACGGTACCATCAATAGCATCTAACTCGGTTCCCTTAATGAAGTCATCATGTGTGTCGTTTTCAATTTCATCCTAATCTTTGACTTCATATTCCAAAGTGCTAGATTTAGACTGGATTCGTTTTTGAAGTGATTCGTCAGCATTCTTCAGAAGTTCTTCTTTGGCGGCAAAGTATTTCAAAAAAGTCATTGTCGATTTGTAACCTTGCTGTAAAAATGATTAATAGATTAATGTTCAGTATATCTGATAATTAAATGCTACTAATAGCTGACGTGAATTCATAAAAGCATTAAGAGGCCATATTAGTCTCTATCGCTTAACTGCCACTGGGGTATATATACCAATTGAGCAAGTTAGGGTCTGGTGCTTTCCAATCGAGGCATTCAGATTGCACGGACTTCTAAATAAACGAACAACAGTGTAGTAAATGTTTGATTAAAAAAGGAAAGAAAACTTCCATCAATACAAAATAGAAAATGATATATTAAATCTATTTGAAATAATTCCCAGGGTATCCATATTATTTGCACAGACACATGTTGTGCAGCGTTTCTTTGCTTGCATATTAAAAACATGTCTCGTTCATACAGAGTGCCTAACTTCAACATGACATTAAAGATGCAGGTCCCATTACACCCAGCACAGTTGATAAGTGATAGAATATCCAAGAAAATAACAATGTAGCATAGTTTTTACAGAAGCAAAAGTACTACATATATATATCTCAAGTCCATTTTATCACTGCAGGATTTGTTATGGGTGTGGTTTGCGCAAGCGCAACGGTATAACAATAAGACACAAAGAAACGTTCTACAAAGATCAATGATTTTTGTGGCTGGATTTAAGTTTATTTTGTTTGTTTTTCATTAGATATTTGGTACTAGTGCTCTTGTTGTCAAAGCTTCTACAAAACGCGTTTAATAATACGTTGATCCAATGCGATATGTTCCGGTAAAATGAACCATAAATAGTGATCTCGGTCTTATATAGTGGTGTGTAGCGACGAGCGTTACAATAGAAATGATAAACTAATACGGTGGCAGCCGGAGATGAAAGGAAAATAATGCGTATTTATGAATGCATGTCAGCTTTAACAGATTGATAAAATGGTAAAAGCGCTTATATGATTTTTTTCGTATTTGCAAAAAAAAATTAAAAAGTTTAATCGCTTTACTGTGATTTCATTGGAAATCTTCCAATTTAAGTAGCTTGATCCCAAAATATTTCACTCACAAGGTTGAGGAAACCAAATGAATATTATTTTAGTCGAAATCAACTAACATCAATCACAAATCTCATATCTTCTTCTTCCAATTTAAAATCAGTGAGTCCCACGTGGCCAGTATTAATGCCAACAGTTCTATCCAAGTCTTGAGGCTGTAAATCAAAGATGAATTATAAATTTCGAATCAATCAACATGTTTGAAGTTCTAAATAAGGCAAGTTTTATTTAAAAAGCATAAGACACGGGGTTTGGGGATAAATTGTCGGACAATATTGGTAATATCTGCTGTATATAGGGAAACATTTGCCACTGGTTTATTTAACCGCTTTTGTCTTCTTATCAGCGGCCTTTTTCAACGGCCGAATTTAAGACTGAGTGAATTCCAATGTCTCAAACGATCTCTCCTTAATCACGAGTTTGCCCGGGCGAATTCATGATGGGTAAAAATCGTTTGCAAGTAAAGAATATAATCATAATCGTTATCAGCATATATACTGTGGAATCATTTTATTTCGTGGGGGCCAATTTTCGTGGATTGTGGGTTTTTTGCTTATTCGTGGGGATGTAATTTCATGGATGTTTCAGTTTTTAGTTTAAGTAGGTAAACTAAATCTTTTATAATTAGCTTTCGTTGAGGATGTTAATTCATGGGCGATGGCTACCCACGAATACCACGAAAATTGAGCCACCACGAATTCTAATGATCCCACAATATGACCCAAATGTGAAGGTAACCTGATGAGGACCTTACACTGACAAATGCCCGTTGAACGTTTGTTTTGAAGGCGCTTTGAATCGTTCTAAAGAAGTCAAAAAATCCATCAACGTTTTTCCTCTGGTAGCCAAGAAAACGCTCAATTAGTTGTACACCTGTGCCATGCATAAAGTTTAATAACTCCCGAAAGTCTATCTGTAATAAGAAATCAGTGTTAATTCCTGAAATTTGCTATGATGCCTCTTGGCTATCTAATATATTGTTTGGACATATTTTCTATTAATCATTCCAAATTCGTTAAACAGCGTTATTTAGGTTTTTAAAACTGGTCTGATATATTTTTTTTAAAATTTGAATCAATACTAAATTACTCTATATCCTGTGTCTGAAAATACCTTGCACTTTTGAAAAAAAAATATCGGGAAACATTTAATTTTCCAACCTCGCCAGATTTTTCTTTGTCCAGAAGATCAAAGGCATTCTGAACTGTGCAATCTTTTCCAAAAAGAATTTCACAGCTCGTCGTAGAAAATTCCTCCTACAAAAATTAACGGAATATATAATTTCAGTTTATGAAAAAAGATATGTTCATAAAGATTGAAAACTAAAACAATATGATAATGAGTGTTTCCTTTGGAGGGTATCTGCGTTAAAAGAAAGATAAAACTGTTTTAAACGTAATCTAGTTTCATCAATACTCGCAAGTAACCAATTTTCGTGGCTTTTGTTGTTGAGAGTATACACGAAAATGAATCTTTATTAAAGTGAAATTTTTAACACTCAAAAGTACATTGTGATAGTTTGTACCTACAGATTTAAAAGCAGCTTCTAGCTCTGTCCTGTTAATGGTGTGGTTTTTATCCAAATTGTGTTTCTTCAAAACCTCAAAATAAAAATGACTGTATACTTTGCATAAAATTGTGTTTTATTTATTTGTTGTCAAAGTTCTGTTTTCATGTAGAGATATGTTAAGTTGATATATTTCGGTATTTTTAGGTTTATTATAAGTTATTTTATGTCCTTCAAATATACCTTTTTAGTGGCCTAATTACAGTGATATACTGTTAAAATTAATGGAACCGTTGATTCCGAGTATCAGCAATTGCTTGCTAGACCTCTATTTATCCTTGGACTATATTGCTTTAACTTTAAGCATTATGCAACAGAAGCCAATGCAATCTTCTCTTGAATCTTACTGAATCTCGATTAAAGTGGAATATTCATTCCTAATTGTGTCAATTCATATGTTATATATTCCTTCATTATAGACAATATTGCAATTCACTTTCAAAAACTCATCCACTGCCATTACAACTCGTCTGTCTTCTCTCTTAGCCTTTTCTTGATCCTTTTTTTGTTTTAGTTTTATCCTGTAACATTGAATCGCAAAGTGAGTTCATAACAAACCTGAAATATACATGGAAAACTTGCTAACATTATGTTCAATGGCATGCACTTAAAAAATGCTATTCTAATTTTAATGTGCAAGGCAAGTTCCAAATAATGAATAAAAAGAAGCTGTTTCTGTTTTAGCATATAAGACTTACATGAATCTTTTGGATACAAAATTAAAGATACTTGATGGAAAACATAAAAGCCATCAGATTTCACTTTAAATTTTGAGAAATAATTTCCCAAGCTTCAAACTACATGCATTATCTAACATAATAATGTTAATATTTTCCTATATCTTTCTATACAGCTTCATTTACAATAGAATAACTGAGTCTTAATATAATTAGGGATACCAGTGATAAATGCATGTTATTTTAAAATGCGTTCCGTTCTTACCTTCCTAGTTTAGTGTTGGGAATTGGATCAAGTTGAACACCTATTCTCTTCTCACACATAAATCGGAACATATCTGTCTCAGAGTCGGCGTACTAGAGCACAAGAAAAAAGATTAATGAAAAACAAATGATCATTAGAAATGCCAAAAATTATATATAAACGTACATACCATTTAAAACATGCTAGTAGAAAGAATTTCGTGGCTTTTTTCTATAAACCTTCTCAACGTTATAGTTTTGGAGTGTTCGTTTTAATTGGGTTTTTTTTATACGTGTTTTATTTGTTTTTGCTTGTTTTTTAATAGAGATACCTGGTATATTGGTTTCAAAAAATATGTGAATTATTGAGATAAATGCGAAAATTTTAAACAAATGTTTATAAATCAATAAAAACAGTTTTTATTAATGTATATCCTGATTTTCAAAAGTTTTGATTTGAGGAATAACACTATAGAGCATCTTGAACAAGTGTGTGTTTGTTTTTAATAGTTCTAGGCTAAGCGTTTATTTTTTGAAGGGATAAATGATTCCTTTGATGTGAAAAAAATAATGCGAAATGGTATACATTTGGTTTTATAAAAAATATGATAAGCTTAATTTTTTTCATTTTCTTTTTTTGCAATTATAGAACATGAAACTAGAAATGAAGTATGTCAACAGTTCATACCAGAACAAAGCCCAACGTCTTTGCTTGGTCTTTCTGGTCAAGGGCAAACCTTTGCCGTTGGTCTAATAAGTTTTGTAGATCATCTAATGCTTTGAGTTTTTCTAAAAAACTATCTTTTGAATCCATCGAGAGCCACCATCCTGTAAGTAAAGTACCTGAATTATAACTGCATTATCGCTGTTCTATGATATGATTTGTTCTATGTACTGTGAATTCCTAATTAGATGCAAGAAATTAATATTCACGCAAAATCTTGATAATCTTATCTCGCTGATTTTAAAATCTCGCTTTAATCTTTATACACATTTGAACTATTTTGAATTATGATAAAAATTCTGTGTTCGCGTTATCATATTCTCGCTATTTGATGCTAAACCGTTGAATCGTGGAATTAAGTACTGGCGTAAAATAAGGAATCTACAGTAAAAACTTGTCGGAAGAGTAATTGAAGCCGTTATCATTTTTAATAAATGTCATGCATTGTTTACTAAAATATATGAATACAGGAATCACCATGATAATTATTCTATTGTATGTTTTTAAAGTAGCGATACTGGAGTCACTATACAATACTCTTAATATATAGTACAACTCTAATATGAATAAATGATTATCAGTTTAAAGAAAAACATGATTTATATGGAGTAATAACCTAAATTGTTTCACGGTTTGCTATTATAATAATTTTTTTCTGTGTTTATTCTTATTAAGTGATAAATAGGTACTTTTTACTTATACAGAATTATCAACTCTCTCAGGATTACAAGCATATGTTCTATTCTATCTCAACCTAGGCATTATTTTCAAGCAGTGTTTAAATAACAGCTTGATGATTTACCTACATTCTTACCGTACAACGTGTGTTAATGGAATCTATGTAAACCTACTCACCGTCGAAGCAGTGGATGGGATAGTTACAAATTAATCCGCCGTCTACATAGGTATTTGTTTCTCCGTTACATGTGTAATGTGTTGGTTGAAAGAGACCTTTATCACAAAATGATAATTAATTTGAATACTTGTAACCACATGTACAAGCATACTGGATTTTTATGAATTTTATTATTGTATCTGTTTTAAAGGCTTTTCGCAATTTCTTCATTTCTATTAAGAAGCTCCATAGGGTAATACATCTGCTTAAGAAAATACGTCTATCTATCCATCTATTTATCTATCTATCTATCTATCTATCTATCTATCTATCTATCTATCTATCTATCTATCTATCTATCTATCTATCTATCTACCTATCTATCTTTCTTTCTTTCTTTCTTAATAATAATTATTCTTATTGTCATATTCTTTCACATATATATATATATTGAATAAAACAACATAAAGATCATATGGATGAAACGATATTGAAAAATATAACCGAATAATTAAGCACGATCGTTCAAAATCAGTTGTAATAATTCCAACACTTGGTGTTGTTATTTGGAAATCCCATAAAGTGTTATGATCATAAATATATTTAAAAAACTGTTCTTCTACATATTTTCTTCTAATCTTTGAATGTTTCAAACATTTTTTTTATGAAAACAATATTATTTTCCTTGTGCCATAATATCATCATCAACACCCCCTTTCTAACTCTTAAATGTTAAAAGAAAACAATCGAATTTTAATTCTTTTAAATTCATATCTATCATCACAACGATCAAAAAAAAAATAAAAAAAAAAAATAAAAAAAATACAGTGAATGACATTATACTGAATATTACCTGGTAGTGCAATAGACATCCGTACGGCAGTTCTGATGGACATAGACGGTGTAGTCTTTACGTGACAATATTCCTCTCTCATAAGGTTAACATTAGTCACAATGATACAAAGCTCTAGCCCAGTCTTTCTATAATGCTTAAAAAATATATATATTCAGAAACCATAATAATAAAAATGCTTTAAAAAATTTATATATATTTATAATGAAATGTTAATTTTGTATATATTTATATACTTAGAAATAATAATGAAAGAAAAATGCTACAGTTCAAACTAAACACAAGAAATATTATTTTGAGCCGTGTTTTTTTATTATTAATAAATTGTACATTTGGTTTACTACTTTGGTAAATTAAAACTTGTTGAAATTGCAGTTCCTCGTCGTATTTGTGACGTCTCAGTTTTGAATTATTTAAAACACAAGTTTAATATTCAATTATGTACACTTGATGAAAACAAAAGCAAGGAACCTCGTCAAAAGTTACGTCTTTGTTGCCCATCTTTTTTTCCAACAGTTCCCCGAACCAGTTGTAGAATCTATTACCAGGATTCCATCCGTATCCAGTCAGTAGATTCGGCAGAAGACTAAGTATTCCACACTTGGCATCTGACAAGTATATTCTATAAAACTATAACGTGTCCTAGAAAATTAGGGGAACAGGGCATATCATATCCAATCGTTAGGTAAGGAACAAGTATAGATCTCCCATATTATCATTTGATATTTGTCTAGAATATTGAATCTGTGACAACTTTGAAATATCTGTAACATCAAAACTAATGATTAATTACAAAATGTTCTTGCATCAATTCTTTTATAAGGCATGGAGAAAATATTCGATAGTTAATATACATGTGTATCTCTTTTTACCTAATACTATTGAAGACAAATCTTGACCCATTATGTCTTGGAATTCTTCCAAATCGTATCCCACGGCCAAAAGGGAAGCTGTCATTGCGCCTGCGCTAACTCCAGCAAATCTTCTGATCTGACTGACTAGTCCAAGTTCCTCCAAAGCCTACCAAATGAAGACAAACATCCTGTATGTACAAACATTTAATGCAGTTTAGTTTGTGCACTAAGTACAACATATACAAAACATTTCGGTGAAAAATTCACATTGTGCAATTTAAAAAAGCACATTCAGTTTTAGAATATGCCTGTGCTACTGACGTACTATTAAATACATGTATAATACGACAACAACACTTTTTTTATCAATCTCATTTTCTTAAAAAATCTTTGATCTACCCCAGTAGATCGTTACACAGTGGTTATTCGGGGCCTATTTGATATGCTACGTCGTGTACGTGCATCATTACTATGAGCAAGGTAAAATATGTTTTCATCACCTGCTACATCTTTGCACAGATTGAAGCATTACATTTTTTTCAACTACAGTATCTCTATTCTTCTTGTTTGTTGTTGTTACATGTAAACTGACACGGTGACTCAAAACAAATGTTTCACTTTTTTACCATGACAACTGAAATAAGAAGAAATATTCATCATATGAAAGGATTCACGCATTATGTCATCATCTATCTTTCACAAGAACTTACACATGTAAACAAACCAAACTGTTTTGGACATTAATTTGAGTGTCACGCGATTGCAATTGCTATCTAAAAAGGTTATAGTAGGATTGACACACTGACAAGAAAAAATAGTTTGAAATTATTTGATGTCTGCAGTATGAAATATGCACTTTTAAAGAGTGCATCTTTAGATATAATTCTTGAAGACATCAGGTTTCACAGAGAACCACTGGCTCATGATATATGCCAAGCTGCATTTTTTTTTATTTCCCTGCGCTGAGTGGCTATATGGAACGGAAGAAAAACTCAACTTCCATGTATTGGTCCAACGCTTAATTCCCCTTTTCATCTGATACATAAAATATGTTGAAATTGGTAAAAATTCTATATTTGGTAAATTATTAGTTTAAGTCATTATACACACTGTATTTTTTAAAGCGTTGTTTGATAGGTCTGAGAAACATGTCCATATCCTTTTGAATAGCAACTGAGCAAGGCAAAAATGTTGATACACCATAAGAATAGTGTTGCAATGCAAATTCACAATATATTCTTGTACCTTGATAGCGCCTGAGTACGCATATCCCTTGGCACCACCTCCTTCAAAAACAAGGTTCTCAAAAGGGTAACTATGGTCTTTAGGATTAATACTCATGGCTTTTATTTCAATCTCGTTTAAAATAGATGGCGATTTGCGATTGACACCTAAAAAACAGAACAAATGAAAATAACAGTGTGTTGAGGAATATAATTTTTAAAACAAAGTTAGAAAAAAACAGATTAGCACTTCCAAAAAAAACAAGAAAAGGGACAAAATAATTTTATTGTGAAGTTTCTCCATTAAATGATAAGTAGATTTTTTTCATTTTATATAAGATAAATCATGGACATATTTTATTGTATAATACTTAGGAGGCTGATCGCCTCTATTTTTTATTTACGGCTTTATGCATTATCCTATAATTATAATGTGTGTTAAGGGTAGTTAATACATGTAAAATGAATAGCTAACACTATCGAAGAAAGAAAACAAAAATGACCTGTGTTTCCAGTGTCATCAGGTGTCTCTTTTTCTAGTTCGTCTTCGACATCTTGTATGAACTGTTCGTCAAGATAACGCTTTCTAGCCTCCAAAATTTCTTTGTATTGAATATCTCCTGGATCCGTTTCGATTTTTTTTCCAAAGACGTTCCCCATTTTCTTTAGCGGTCAATAAATTTAAAAGGCCTTCTGACAACTTTAAAATCTGAAATTGAACCATATTCTAAGTTAAATATTCTACAAGAAACACGAATAAAACTATACTAGCAGCTAAAGTACTACTTCATAATTTGAGGATCATAGGGTGAAATGCATTACCTAATTGTGAATATCGATGGTCTAGAATATACACTAGTATTTACATTTAATAGTGTTCTTTCCCACAAACATCAATTAATTAAAAGGATAAAAAAAATTCTACATTGGAAAGTAATAGTACGAGATTATCTCAGAAATAACAAAATTATGTCGTCTAATTTTTCATCGCTGAATTCTTGTAAAATGGATCTTTTTTCTTCTCATAAGCACGTTTTTTGACACATTTGCTTTGAAAAATAAATAGAAAAAGATTAGTCGAACATTGAAGTACATGCATTAATTTTAAAAAAAAAACGAAGTTTGATTGATCACTACTAAAACTTGTCAACATTAGTTTTTCATAAAAATACATGTACATTGTACAAACCAACTTCTTGACAAACTTTATATCAATAAATTTAAATCTTACCTCAAAGAATTTGTCATTTGTATTGTTACGCTCACAAACATGTGATCTGAAAAGACTTGTATGAAATATAGGTATGCGGGATTTGTAAAGTAATTGGGAAAACAACTGTCCTGCACTGTTCACCTACATAATTATGTACCTTATCTGCTGACCAAGCTAGGTCTCATTTGACAAAATATCCGGTTTTTGTCATATTACATTATGAATAACAAGTACTTCCCGTAAGTAAATGTTGGTCGTATTCCGGCTGCACTCGGGGTGACTTAAGACGTAACCCAGTTTAAATGGAACTGTAACTAGGAGTATCAAAGGCGGATACGGAAAACTCTTAGCATTTTAGACTGATTCCATCTTATTATCGCTGGAACTTCGTATTTTCAACATCTAGCCGATTTCTATGGAAGGTAATTGTGTTAAAAAAATCCAGACATGTAAACTTGTAAATCCGAATATGCAATCGTGTTGATGTGCGAGTCTATATATATATATATATATATATATGTGTGTGTGTGTTTAATTAAAATCGTGTAATCTATAAAGCTCGGGCACATTATCTGTTGGCCTAGATCTAGAGTTGACTCCAGAGATCTTCACTCCAATTCGTCCTACAAAAGCACATTTCCAGATTTGAATTAATGTTTGTTATTTAAGTGATAAACACCGTTATTTAGTGAACATGGTGTTGTGAATAGCAATTGCTTTGCTGGCATATTTCATGATGCGCGGTAGCGCCGCATCATGGATAATATGCCAGCAGAATAGTTGCTATTTATAACGCCATGTTCACTAAATAATCATTGCTTATTACTTATATTTTTATTTTTGTATATTAATCCTTGCAGATCCCCCTGTTTTAGAGCTTGCCACTTAGATATTGTATCAAAAATTAACAAATCACATAAATTTGTTAGCATAATAAACAATATGTAATAAAGTAGTTCCTTTAAAATGTTAATATAGAATATGTTTTGAATGCACTAGTTTTATGGAATTGGGATCAGATAGTGGTTAAAGGAGGCTGACTTTCGTTTTCATATTGCATGTTTTTGCGCATTTTTATATATCACAGTGGATTTATACTTTTTATGAAATTGTTTCGATGTCATTTATAAAATTGAACGCAATACACAAAATACAGATATTTTTTTTTTCGATTTATTAAGGAAATGTTTCATTTTTGTCCGTTGTGCAGTAGGGGAGCCTGCCATTGCGCTATTATGACGTTGTGATAAAATGAAGCGTATTAGGAGTACGTTATAAGAAATAACATAAAAGAACAAGAGGCCCATGGGGCCACATCGCTCACCTGAGCAACAATGGGCGTTCAAAAGATATTGTGCCATATGGTCCCTCGGTAGAATAACAAAAAATAAATATTGTAAAGTATTCGAATTTTACACTTATTTTTGCATACACGTAATCTTTGACATTGTACCTTCATGAAATACTATTTTTTACCAGATTAAGAAAATCCCACGCAAGATATAAAACTAAACATTTGGTAGGGGTTCACTTTTAAGTTGTTAACTTCCAATTCCCTATATTTTCGTTCTGCCCCCCCCCCCCCCCACTTTGTAAAGCGATCAAAATATATGAGAGCATATAGGTACATTTTTTACATTAACTACTTATTAGTTATTGTATTTTCAAAAAAAAATATAATAGTTTTTTATTTTAAAAATCCTACATGTATAGATGTGAAAAAGAAAATTGTACCTCAATGTGCTCAATTTCTTAAATTAAAAACATTCAAAAATTTAATTTGTCTTCTCCATTATAAACTAATTGACTGTTATTTACCTCGCGTACAAACCAAGATAATTTTCCACTGTGATATTTTCTTAGGAATAGCAATAATTACTTTATCCCCGCAACAGAAATGTGTCAGAACTATGGAAACTGTTTTAAAGATGTCGTTTTTATTTACTCGTGTCTGAAAAACTATCAAAATTGATGTAGATTTCACATTATTTATTGTATAAAGAGGGGGCCCCAGAGAGTAGGTATATACAGAATATCATTCTTTTATTTTGTTTGTACAAGTATTTAACATATTCTAATTCATATAGAATTTCTAATGTTCAACCAAAATTTCAGCGTCAATCGTAGAATTATAAGCAAGATACAGAGCTCACAGTTCGCCTAGGTTTGAGTAATATTTTGTTCACATGAGTTTATTACATTCAGCTTAAGATTTTTAACTTGGTATTACCTAAATAGAATGGCCTAAAATTCTCATTTCTTTTATTCACTCAAGACCAGGTCACTGGTATTTGAGGTTCAAAATCAGTTTATACAAATGTACACAAACACAGTCAAGGATCACATGTACAGTAGGAGTAATAATTACGAAAAAAGGTTAAGTTTACAATACAATAAGTTGTCAAAGTTGGTTTCTGGAAAAACAGACTTTGAAAATTTTCTTTAAAAGTATTGACAATTTTTTTTACTTTTTTAATCTTTAGTTTTTAAGATCTGTGTACAAACATAGAATTGTGAGCCAATCTCTGTATCTTGCTTATAATTCGAAGCTTAACACTCAAATATGGTTAGTAAATAGAATTTGAAAACAATTAAACACAAGAAACATGCACTATAAAAAATAAAGAACACAATTTATTTTTTTGAAATGAATCATATATATACATGAATATATACCTACATATTTCCGTCAGCGGTATCAAACTGTATTTAAACTGAATTAACTCGAGAAAATGCCAAGCATCTTAACAAAACCTATTGCATTAATCTACCATTACGCAAAAGATAATGCCGAATTACCGATAGAATGAATTGTATTTCAGTACTTTTTTGATACATCAGATTTTGCTTCATTTGCGCAGGTAAACAGTTAACTGTTTGATTTACCGAAGTCTCTGTTTGATTTGATACGTAAAAATCACGAATTACAGACGATAGTTCCCAGGTTACAAAGCATAAATAATGAAAACGAAACGAAAATCAGAACAAGCTAACACCAACGTCATGTGTGAAAACTGTCAACGCATTGAAATATTTAGCCTCAGTCTACTTCATAAAATCGGCACCAATATAGTTTGCATGTTTCAAAAATTTTCCTTCATACGCAAACTGTTGCACAACAAGCAAATTCATCATAGTCAGATCGACCCTTTTTCGTATAATGTCATGGCTGCTTTAAACAAAGAACCTCGTTTTAGAAGTATGGAATACGAGTCTTGGTAAAAATGGGTATGCTAACCCGGGCCGTGGCAAAATAAAGGCCGGGCAGATCGGCAATCGTCAATTCCAAATACGCATTATTTTGCAGCAATATTTACAGCGAATACAAATATACTGGTCCATCAAATATCCTGAAATTTTAATAAGATTGGCAGATTAATAACTGTCAATCTTATGTTTTGCCCAGGCCCAGTCTTGCCTACCCATTTTACCGGATGCCGAACCCGAGGCTATAAAACTGATTGAAACACGCCTTTCCTTTATTATTATTTTCGTAATAACTCAGATTTGAATCAGAATTATCACTTAATTTTTGCAATTTATATTTTCCTTCCCATAAGGATAATTTATGCTAAACTACGTTGAATTGGATTCAGTAGTTCTTGAGAAGAAGATTTTTAAAAATGCACCCCCCTTTTTGTACAGTTTCAAGGTTTTCTCCGCTTTGAATACAGATCGGACTTTTATTTCTGCAATTTATATTCGCCCTACCATAAGGATGCTTTGCGCCAAATTTGGTTGAAATTGGATAAGCGGTTTTAGAGAAGAAGTTCAAAATGTAAAAAGTTTACAGACGGACAGATGGACAGATGGACGACGGACAAAATGTGATCAGAATAGCTCACTTGAGCTTTCAGCTCAGGTGAGCTAAAAAGTAAAAGTTGTACGCTGTTGGAATTTGATACACAGAATGATGCTATTCTCGAGGACATTTTCCTAGACTTTTAAATGAATACATTATACCAATCATAATTCGTAATGCTCAAAATATATAGCAAAATTTGGTGCATTTTAATATTTTGAGATAGCCCCCTCTAAAAACCAGACGGTTGAATTTAGTATTTTTTACATATACATGTAAGACAGGAAATCATATCATTAATCATATATAACAATTTGAGAAATAAAATATTGTAGTATTTTTTAATCTGCTTCGAATTGCGGAGAATAACATATTTCTATATATTTCTATAGTAAATGTGCTTCTATTTACATTGTAAGATGGTCCCTAAAAAGAACCAGACAGTCGATTTTCTTGAAACTTCGTAAATAAACTAGAGTTTGTTTCAATGACATATAGTTAAAAGTTAAAGAGTTTTGCAAATGTATTTTTTTTTTTGCAAAAAAACCCAATCCGCCTCCTTAAACTCTGACTTATCTTATCTATACATTTTTTTTTTAAATTCACATTGCATGTTCATTTCATGATTTCTTTTATTGGTTCAATATCTCAGATATACTTGGAGATAGTACAATTCATCCAGTGGATTTAATTAAGCGCCCTGCTTTCCTGATTGGCTATAATGCTAACGAGCTGGGCCGATTGAACAGAAGTCTGCGATTTGAGGGAAGATATCTCGCTGATAATTTCCCTTCCGAACTGGAAGTTTTTGAGAAAAAAAAATACAATTACAAGAGAGAAAAACGAGTCAGAAAGAGGTTCAAGATGTAAAATTAGTAATAAAAATATCATATGAAAATAGGTTGTCTTTTATTTTGATTTATTACTAAAGTTATTGTGTTTTTACTTGTATTTTTCAAAACCATCAAAAGATTTCATGTCATATTTTTTCCATTGCTTAAAATTTGACTTATTAAATTAGTATTGTAAACTTTCTTTTCCAAAACTACTTCGCATAATAAAAAAGGAGTCCTTTGTTATCAACAATGAAACAAAAAACAAGAGAAAACTCAGTTACTGTTATAACAAATCTAAAGGGCCATAAAGAGACTATTAATAATCATTGATCATAAATCGTTATTCGTTTTTCAAGCAACCAGTTCTTAACTGCATGCAACTAGCAAAACATCATTACATTGCACCACTACTCGCTGTGATTAATCTATACAAAATCATAGGCGTAGTCATTTTTCTATATCCTACTGTTTTTGAGATATAGGAAAGCGGAGGGATTGAAAAATAAAAACCTTAGGAATTTTAAAAGACACACTATTTAAAAAGAAGTAATAAACATATGTTTCAAGTTTTAATAAGAACTATTTACTACTTCCGGTTTTATGAACCAACGCTCAACAAAGACCTGGAGTTACCCAAATAAAGTTCTCCAAAATGAGTGTATACGTATTGATTAGCACTTATGGAACTCTCTAACCAGTGAAGATAAGAAAATAAATCCAATTGTTTTTTTTATTTATATATCCATGACATGACCGGAGGTCACTTAAGATCATAAATCAATGTCGTAATATATTTGACGGACGGACGTACGGCAGACAAAAAGTAAAGTGAGCTTATATGTTAGAACTTAAATATATCACAACATAATGTACATTTAATTACAACAACAATAATTCATAATTTACTGATTAAATGCCAAATTTGAATTCGTGTTAGTCTTTAGATCGTGTTTAATAGCTGCAATGAACCATTAAATCAAAACAAAGTGTTGGTGTTTTCCTCTTTTGAGGTTAAATGTTATGTTAAATCCACATTCAAGTAAAAACAATCATAGTATATTGGGGCGCATTTACTAAGAACCCCTTGGACATTCTAACACCATGAATTTGTTTTACGCAAGTTGACATGCATGTACCATTGTGTTGTCTTTACACACTTCAAATAAGGTTATTTATGATGCGGAAGTTCAGATGTTTGGACTAGAGCTGACTAGGTAAGAATTAGATGGAGGGTTAGGTGTTGAATTATGGTAAGATGAAAGAAGGTTTTATCTCGTAAGGATAAATCAGGTTAACCTTCGGTCATTCTTTTTAATTAACCCCTAGAACGTCCCTCATTTATTATTTTCAGAATTTTCAAGAACACAATGTTAATTTGTGAGCATGATTAACTCTTATTTATCCTTTATCAACCGCTGCAAGAAACATTGCAACCACCATCCAACCACCAGCGTCCTAAAATTAAGTAGTTAAAATTGTTAATAGTTATATTTCGTTGTTGTTTTTTTCTTTCTTATTTTATAATTTCAACTTCATGACCAGGAGTTACTTCCGAGGAATTGACAGCGCCGATCGGTCCATGTGAATGCATTTGGTGATAAAGGGCATTGCATAATTTTACATGGAATGCCATCTCATGGAAAGGTGTGTCAACAATTGATCAACCTCGCCATCTCAATGTTTAACAAGGAGATCTAAGGCTTTCTGTACTATACAGAATTCAAAAAGTAAATGACTGCTGTTATTGGAAATTTCGTCTGAAAGTATGATTTTTCGTTTTGAAGTTTGCTGTGTTTGTCATTAAATAAAAGTTGTTTTAATCTTTTATTTTTTATTTTTTTTTTTTTGAAATCGTATGCTTGTTAAAACAATGTACTTTAATTATCATAAAGGTCGCATTTCAAAGAAAATTTGGATCCTTTCATTAATATCTTCCCCGTAAAACGGAGTGTGGTCTTTCATTTTAACAAACTTGAATTCCCTTAATCCAATAATACTCTTTGTAAATTTTGGTTAAAATTAACTCAGTAATTCTGAGGCAGCCAAACATTGAGGAGTTTATGATCATACTCTAAGGACACAAGATTCATAAGATATTGTTTGACCGAGGTTTTTGAAAGTTAACAACTGAATAATAGTTCTTAATTGTACAAAATGATTCTTTATTCATCATTTTCAGAAAAAAATGAACTGATTACAAAAAAAAACGACATCCTATACCAAAGCTTCAAAAATATACATTCTAGAAAAGAAAACAGTCCGTCAAACACATTCTTCCTTACGGTACAAACTATCAGGATTTATATTGCTAGTCTTGGCAAGGGCGCCGACTCTGGCGTCTAATTCATCATTCCCCTAGAGACGTTACTTTGTGCGACGTCATCATTTTCATATTCTTCTTTAGCGTCATTCCTAAAGCTGCTTGACATGGAACTGTTACTTTCCGGAAGTGATTCAACATCCTTCAGAAGTTTCTTGGCGATAAAGTATTTCAAAAAAACCATGGTCGATTTGTAACCTTGCTGTAAAAATGTTAAATGAACCAATGTTAAACATTTAACCATGTAAATGGTACTTTACCAGAAGATACAAATACACTTATAAGGCATACGTCGCTTTTGCAAAGATAAGATATCAATAAAAATATTCCTTTTTAAGTAGCTTAAAAGCCCAATTTTCACTTGCTTGTGTTAAATTGACCCAATATTATTTCAGAAGAAGTCAGCTTACAGCAACAGCGAAGCTCCTATCTCCATCTTCCAATGTAAAATCAGATGTCCCCACGTGTCCAGTATTAATGCCCACAGTTCTATCCACATCTTGGCGCTGTTATTTAAAGATGATAAAAAAAACAATAACTGTTTTTTAGATAACAAGCTTTATCAATCAGCCAACATAATTGGAGCAAATGTATTAAAAATGCAAGTTATTAAAATCTAGAAAGCACAACACGAATTTCTGGTGAATGCATGTAAATGATTAGAAAGTCGTTAATGGAACCATATAAATATACCTTTATCTCAAAACCATACCTATCCTCATGCATAACAGCCGAATTGGAAAAGAAAACGGGTACGACAATGTATACTTACATCGACAAATGCCCGTTGTACGTTCGTCATGATAGCGTTTTCAAGCGTTAAAGCGTAATTGAAAAGTCCATCAATGTCTTTTCTCTGGTAGCCAAGAAAACGTTGCTGTAAATTTACACCTGCTCCTTCTATAAAGTTTATTAACTCCTGGAAGTTTATCTGCAATTGGAAGCAAGAGTAAATTTTTGAAATTTACTATACCTTTTATTATCGAATATAATATTTCGTAATGTCTTGTTTTCGTCATTCTAAATTCTGCATTCTTAATTCAGGGACTTTGCAACCGTTTTGGTGTTTTTTACCCTGTTTTTTGCTTAAACTATACTGAATATATGTGTATTTGAACCATCTTGCGTCTTTAATAAATAAAATTCCAAGAAGAATATTTTTCTGAGGATATGAAAGGCTGTTTTTTTTCATTAAAGACTTTGTCCTAATTACATTAACATCTAACACAATTATTGAAATAATAAAAAAAAGATAATGCTAAACAGAACATTTTAAACCTCGCCATTTTTATTGCTGTCCAAAATTTTAAAGGCATCGTCCACTGTACAGTCTTTTCCAAAAAGCAATTCACTGCTCTTTGTAGAAAATTCCTCCTACAGAAAATAAAAAAAATAATTTCGTTTAAAAATGATATAATCTATTCTTTAAATTTGGAAATTTAATAAATATACTAATGAGTGCCCCCTACGGTAAATATTTTGATAAATAAATGCTTTATTATATAAATCTTTATAAAACGTTTTTGGTACATCAATATTCGTTAAATATCACTTTTTGAATTTCGTAGTTGAGTGGATCCACGAAATGAAATGTTCACCAAAATTGCAATTTCTAATAACACATTGTATTGATTTGATCATTGTACAATGTTTTACAGATCCCTAAAACTGTGATATCAAATCCACGAAAATTGATGACCACGAATATTAATGAAACCGAAGAAATAAACACTTGACCATTACAGTTCTGACTTACACATTCGAATGCTTCCTTTAATACCTTCCGACTTATTGTATGGTTTTTATGTAGCTCGTGTTTCCTCAAAACCTAAAAAAGAAAGTATGATTGTATATTATTTCCAAGAACATTCTCCATTTGTATTAAAGTAATCCAAAGTAGATCAAAACAGTATCATTTTTTTATATAGTTAGAAATCTGTTTCATTGCAATTCAGAAATGTTGATATATCGATCTTTTTTGTACTTGAGATATACCTTATACTTGATAGCTAAGATACAAATATGGTAATATACTGTTAAAAATAAATGATCGCACTTGCAACAGTTCTACAACCTTCAGCGTATAATGTTCGAAATGAATAGGTTATAGAAAACAGCAGACCCAATTGAAAGCGGCGTCTCGTTAAAAGTGAAATGGCCATTCATAAATTTGTCAAACAATTTGTAAAATATGTATTAAATACATAATCAGAATTGTAATTACTTTCATAAATTCCGCAACTGCCATAATAACTCGTCTGTGTTCTCGCTTAGCTATTTCTTGGTCTCTTTGTAGTTTCATTTTTTCTCTGTAATGTACATGTATCATAACAAAATCATAAACTCTGGACCTAGGATCATGAAGCAATCTACGACTTAAGTCAAAAATAGTACACTACCTTAATGTTTCTTAATTTATCACTGTCAAAATTGAAATGCTTTTAAAAGATCTTGGTTTAACGTCGTTCATTACAAATTTTAATTGTCTTTTTATGATAAACAATCATTTCATGAAATACTGAAATATTGACTTAAGTCTGAAATTGCCTCATGATCATGAAGCCAGGAATAACCTTGTATCTGTGCAGTGTGCTTATAATATACTACATACTACGCAATGAAATTTGTAAACAAATAATGAAAATGTTAGTTTTTCTCAGTGTGAAAAATAGGTTTCTAAACATAAACAATGTGTTTCTTCAATTTGTTTCTTCTGGTGCATATTTTGCAACATGCATAGTAATGTATATATTGAATACAGGATCAAGGTAATGAATGATTTATCTTATTACGCTTTCTGTTCTAACCTTCCTAGTTTAGTATTGGGGGTTGGATCAAGCTCAACTCCTAATCGTTGCTCACAGATGTATCGGAACAAGTCAGTTTCAGCGTCAGCGTACTGGAATACAAGAAAAAGATAAATGAAAATATTCCTGTGGAAATGTCCTTTTTTTTCTCTACATGTTATTATTGTATTTTGAGTTTTTTTGCTGGGTTTTTCTTTTCTTTCCTTATTTTTTTAAATTAATTTTGTTGTTGTTGTTGTTGGTGTAAATTGGCATTATACGTGTTTTGATTTGTTTGTTGTACTTTTTGTATTAAAATATCTATATTTATATCAATTATAAATAATAACAGTAATTGTTTTACGTAAACAAGATGATTTTTTGAATCTATGCCCTAATATGTACATGTAATAGATGTTTAAAACTTAAGAAAAAAAAAAGATGCTGTACCTTACCTAATTGTGTGAATAAAGTTATGTTTTGCACTTTTATTCTATTTTGAAAAGAGAAATAAAAGAGAAATATTATGCTTTAAAAAAATGTGTGATATTTTTTAAATGTAGTTAGAAATAATGAAAAATAGCACATGATGTCACAGTTTTTTTCAGACAGAATAAATGCCCGTAACCGTCGTCAAAAACTAAATAACTATAAGTAATACATTTAATGTCAAAATGTATAATTAAGGTCAGCATATAATGTGAATTTGATCTTGAGCGTTGGTTGTGTATACAGTTTTACATTTCATTTATTTTGCAATTACATGTAACAAAAACTGAAATAGAGGTTTGTTAACAGTCTTACCAGTATAAAGCCTAACGTTTTTTCTGGATCTTTATAGTCCCGAGCAAATCTGTGTCGCTTGTCTAGCACGTTCGGAAGATCATGTAATGGCTGAAGTTTTTCTAAAAAACTATCTTTTGAATCCATTGAGAGCCACCATCCTGTAAGTAGAGAACTTGTTCTATAGCTGTTTAATCGATCTCATACAGTGAAAAAATGACAATAAAAAACCGTGAACTCAAGTGTCTCAACAATGTCTCAACAATCCATAAAACAAAATATAAATTCAAAGCAGAGCAACACAGACCTCCAAATAGAGGTACGATCAGGTGCCAAGGAGGAGTAAGCATCCTCTGCTGACCGGTCACATCTGGCGTGCGCCCAGTGTCATTTCGGTAAAAATGTTATTATGGGGGAAAATGTCGGATATTGGGGAAAATATCATGATCGGGAAAAACGGAGAAAAATCAATCAATGGACAATTCGGTATTCAATCAACAGTCCATAGCAGAGCAATCACGAACTTCTGGAAAACCCAGAGGCAGGATCAGATGCCTAGGAGGAATAAGCATCCTCTGTTGACCGGCCACACCCACCTTGTGCTCTTTGTCGTAATCGGGAAAAAAACAGAAAAGTCCGTAGACAAGTAGGTGATTAATTATGGTCTAACAATTAGTATAAAAAACGTCAATCAGCATGCGACTCAGTGGGAGATTGTATTTGCTGACAAGGTTGTTGTATCGACCATAGAGCTATCGAAAAGATGACTTCAAATGAGACTGTAAATAGTCCTGTATTTTCAACTTGTTTGTCAGTAGCCTGCTTCGCATTAGAAACTGTTCATACGAAGAGCATGCCCTTGCGTATCGAATTAACTGAGAGACAATACACCATATGCAGGTGATTAAGGTATATTGTTTCATTTTCATGCATATTAGCTTGAACGGTATATATGTAAGGAAATAGGTTATATATTTGCAATGATGTTTTTAGCACATATAGTTCAAAACAAGAAGAATTAATCTTTTCTCCACTATCAATAACTGGTAATGTTGATTTTCTGTTCTGTGAAACCATTTGAACAGCTGACTGATAATCACTTTTATTGCACTGTAAAAATCAAAGTTTAATTGAAGGAAACATTAGTATATCTTGGTTTATCGGTTGATAGAATTGCTCACATCATATTTAGATTTAATGTGATGTGTTCATTATTGTTACAAATTATTATTTTACCCCATTATTTTCAAATCATGTAAAATAAGATTTTGTAAATATACACAGTCATATACATGTAAGATTTGAAATTGTCAAGTAAAGTAATATTAATTTAAATTTTCAAGATTATAATAAAATGTTGACAAGTTTCACCTGATATCAAATTTTGATATAGAATATTCCATTTATATATGAGCTTCTGTCTGTCTATGTTGCATACATTTTCACAATATGCCCATATGAATTTTATTTTTCTACCTGTAGCTTCTTCAAATCATCCTTTTATATGGGTCATTCTTATATGTATTAAGTAATAGTACCAGTAATATCATTTTGTTTTTTTAATACAGATTTTTCAAACCTCCAAGAGATGAGAACATCATTGGTATGTGTTAACGAGGTCATTCTTAATACAAGACACAATGCGTAGAAATATAAGAATTATGTAAAAAAAAAAACCAGAAACCATGAGTGATGAAGAGAATTAAGTGCTAATTATCGTTTCTCTTATGTTCATTATGATAAAGCCTTTCCCGATTGATAACTTGGATCATTTATTTTGTAATTTAAGGACAACAATATTTATTTGAACATTTATGATATAATATTAAGACAATTAATTAGCAACACAACATATCCTGAAATATGAAGCTGGACCACACCAGTGATGATCTACCATTTATTATTTATTACATTTACTTGGATTTGAAAACCATTTCTGAAACTCCAAAAGTCATGAATAATTTGGACATATAATGCATACAATTAAGAATAATTTTTGTAAAAGAATATATATTATGATAAATGCATATGCTATAAGAAATACATTTGATAGATATCAAAAGTTGTTTATACTGACCAAGTGCAGTAATGACGTTTGTAATGGCGATATACTGTTTACTGTTCATGTGGAGTAACTGATATTTAAAATATATGTCTTATGTTTATTATTATGTTTAATTTTATGATTTTATAGTATATCAAATCATCATTTCTGTCTATCACTTTTGTCTGTCCATCCATTTATCTGTCTGAAGTCTGTTTTATTTTATAACCCTGATGAGGTTACTGATGTAGATCAAGTTCAGATCATCATTATGACGTTTATACACAACAAGCCTCACAGAAAATATTAGTCCTTTTAAATGACGGAGTTTTTGAATGAGTTTTGAATGTATTGTTGAGTAAATTTTGTATTTTAAATACTTTTTGAAATGATTTTTGTGAATAAGAATATGTGTTGTTATATATACTAGCATAAATACCTTATCCAAATTTTTATCATTTTTACATGAAAAAAATAAACATATCCTAGTTAGCCCACACCAATATAATTTCTTGCTTGGCGGACATTAAGTGGAAAAAGGGTACGAACGGGCGTGCGATTAAATAATAAGATTATTATTTTTTGTGGCCGAAATTTTTACCAAAACCGAATCGAATAGTTTTAAACACGTTCGGTTGCATTGGATTTCCGGATAAACCTTAGAATGATCTTGTGGTATTTTTAGGAAACCCAAGCTATCAGTTATGGATATTATGAAAGAACGTGAAATACCCTAATGTAGCGGTCTTGTTGACGTTTCGTTACATGACATTTTGTTTTTAATTGTAGGTCTTAAACGTATCCGGTTGAATTGCTTTTTAGGATATGAATTAGATGAGTTTGTGGTGTTTGTGAAAATCTCTTGCAATCTGTGATGAATATTATAAGTTTAAAATAGCTGTTTTGCTGTTTACGTGTCGGACATCATTTTTTCAAGGTTATAAGTAAATAATGCAAATATTGTGAAAGGAAATAAAGCCTATTTTAAACCGGGCTCTGCTTGGATCACGTCTACTGAACTTGAAGGTTCTTTGGCAGATATTCTAGTCAATAGGATTTATGGTTTTTTAAAGCAGCTTAAGACAGGGAACCGATGGAATCGAGTCGTTTTAAAAAACACATCCGAAAAAAAACATTTGCTCTACGCTTTTCAACAAATACGGTCATGGTCGAGTATTTACTTACTACCACAGAATGAAGCTCTGCCATTCAGTCAACTGAATGGTAACTGAATGGTCTGGAAAGGTGACTGAATGGCATAGCTATGCCTAGAGCCACCTTTTAGTTACCTTTTAGTAACATTTTAGTTGACTGAATGGCAGGGATTCATCCTGTATACATTACACATTTTTGACATGAACAGCTGAACATTTTAAACACGGTGATGTCAACGACTTAAATACTGATGCTGAAGTTTCTTATAATAGAGAATATAAAAACAGTATATAAACCAACTAACCGTCAAAGCAGTGAATTGGATAGTTACAAATGACTCCCCCATCAACATACAAGTTTGTTTCTCCGTACGATTTGTAATTTGTTGCTTGGAAAAGTCCTATAACACAAAAATGATAACTAATGTAAAAGCATGTTGATACTTGTAACTACATTATCTATTTTATCTATCTATCTATCTATCTATCTATCTATCTATCTATCTATCTATCTATCTATCTATCTATCTATCTATCTATCATCTATCTATCTATCTATCTTTCTATCTATCTATCTATCTATCTATCTATCTATCTATCTATCTATCTATCTATCTATCATATTTTTGTTATATGTTTTACAGACACACGCATACACACTCACACACACACACATATATATATATATATATATATATATATATATATATATATATATATATATATATATATATATATATATATATATATATATATATATATATATATATATATATATATACATACATACATATATAAAATTATATATATATATATATATATATATATATATATATATATATATATATATATATATATATATATATATATATATATATATATATTGAAACACAATAAAATCCACAGTGGTCGGCGAGTTATAGATAAAAATTAAATAAGAAAACACGAAAAACGTTCAATATAGCTTAAGCGCTTTCATATTAAAATCTTCAGAAGCTATATAATGGTAACATAGTAACGTGACGTCAAAAAACTTGAATGTTGAACGGCAATGTCTTTTATGACGTCATAATGATGTCATTTGACATGACATGTGACACTAAGAATGTATTATATGTTATAACATGTCCAGGCTGCAACGAGTACTATATTGGGGAAACAAGCAATCCACTTCGGGCCCGTGTGCGTGTACATAAACAACACATAAACACCCCGGGATATCGACAGATACCGTTAAGTGAGCATTTTGACACTTGCGGCAATTAACAGTTTAGAATATTTCCATTTTATAAACTGTTGAGTGACAGTAATGTGCAAAGAAGAGAAAAAGAAAAACATTTCATCCGTATTTTTAAACCCAAATTGAACTGTTTGTAATAATAATGTATTGAATTGTATGTTATCTAATATGTTGCAAATTATATTTTTTCCGCTAAATCTAGCTATGACGTCATAAAAGACATTGCCGTTCAACGTTCAAGTTTTTTGACGTCACGTTACTATGTTACCATTATATAGCTTCTGACGATTTTAAAATGAAAGCGCTTAAGCTATATTGAACGTTTTTCGTGTTTTCTTATTTAATTTTTATCTCTCTCTCTCTCTCTCTCTCTCTCTCTCTCTCTCTCTATATATATATATATATATATATTTTCTGACAAATAAATTTCATATGTATAATCTGAATATGGAACTACATCATTTTTAATATAAAAAAAACACCAGAGTCAAACAATAATATAATTATGTTTTCTCCTTTGTTATAAACATAATTCAATGATTTTGGGTGTTATTATATTCGTATTCATATAAGAATTAACAATTATCATCACCATCCCAGCAAGAAACAAAAAATAAAAAAACAAGAAACCAAATAAAGAAACAACTCAAAATAGCATCAAATTACCTGGCAATGACATAGACATCCGTACGGCTAATCTTATTGGCATATCAGGTGTAGTCTTCACGTGACAATATTCTTCTTTCATACGGTTTACATTAGTCACGATAACACACAACTCTATTCCAGTCTTTTTGAAATGCTAGAAATTATAAATGCACACATGAAAGCTTGCTGTTAACAAAAGCAAAATAATACTTAGTTGATTAAAACAAAGTAGAACCGTCCAAAAAGAAAAAAAAATGCATATTCAGACATGTTAGCTTTAAATTTTAAAAATCATTATTTTAGATTTTATGCATACTTTTCTACTTCAATAAGTTTGTTTAAATTGATGTCTTTTGTCATGTTTGTGCAGCCTATACTTTTAATTAAACTCTCATAAAACCATAAACAACAACTAAATCAAAGTACCTCTTCAAAGGTAACGTCTATGTTTCCCATCTTTTTTTCCAACAGATCTCCGAACCACTTGTAGAATTTTTTAGCAGGATTACAGCCGTATCCCAACAGAAGATTTGGCAGATAACTGAGTCTTCCAAACCTGGAATCTGACAAGAAAATGTTTTATAAAATATATCATTAAGTCAATTGTGTCAGGTTAAAAAACAAGGGTGAACACACTATCCCATTAACAGGTAGGGGAGAACTATTCATTATTATATAAAAAAACTTTTATTCATTATTTGGCTTTACGTTACTCAAAACTATTTTCTTAAAGTTTATTGTTGGAAATGGCTGCCGCGAAATTAAAAACAAATACATGATTGTATACTAATCTTTGATATTCTAAGAATGTATGATCTATGACAATTATTCGAAGATAACTAACCGATTAAGATATTTCACATGTATCTGCATTATATTTTATTTGAAGTAAAGTTAAACTAATTTAAAATCAATATTTACCTAACAGAATTAGAGACAGGTCTTGAGTTAAGAAGTCTTGGAGATCTTTTGAATTGTATCCCACGGCCAAAAGGGCAGCTGTCATTGCGCCTGCACTTGCTCCGGCATACCGTTTGATCTGTTTGATAAGTCCAAGTTCTTCCAAAGCCTACAGAACGAATTGAGAACACAGTGTATGGTTTAAAAGTAATTAATACAGTTTTATGCAATATACACTATAGAAAGAACCGTTATAAATTTACATTAGGCAAATGATAAAACCCTTCACTGTCGTAGAACTCAATATCGTATCCCCTGCTCAATTAAATTCTAACAGCAGCCACGTGGAGGTCATGTAAGTTCAATAGATAATACGAAATAGTCATCCCTTTGAGCACTATAACGTCATTTTTATAGTAATATAACGTCAGGTTTTTTATCATTTGGAAACTTGTAAATTTGTTATGGAACGTTGATTTCTATTGTTATATAAATGGTTTGCCATTTATAAAAAGACTATCTATGATATATAATCATTACAATGTTTGTATTTGATCTGATATGGTTTATCCGTAATCAGTGTATTCCATCTGGAGAGAGAGCGGAGTTCAAGCCCCATATAGAATTTATTGACCACATATAAACCATATTAGGTCAACTTCAAACAATGTACCTAATCATATAACGAGGTATCAACATTTGATAACCAAACAAAAATGACTTTTGTCCCCATGAATATTATTTTTAGTATCTTTTTTTTCGTATCAATCTTATAAAACAAATATCCTTGATCCGCTCACGTACATCGTTAAAAAAGAGTTATTTAGGATCTTATTGGATATGTTAGGTCGTGTATCATTACTGCAAGGCAAAATATTTGGTGACTTTCTGCCAGGTGATAAAATATTTTTTTCTTTACTACATCTTTATTATCTAATTTTTGTAAAGAATAGTCTAATAAACCTATAAAACACGCTTATATCTTTTTTAAATACAAATTGAGTATGACTGAAATGTGGATACATGTACACAATAGGAACATCATTACAAAGCAAAATACCGATATTCTCTTACCTTAATAGCTCCCGCGTACGCATGACCCTTGCTACCACCTCCTTCAAAGACAAGGTTCTCGAATGGGTAGCTATGGTCTTTCGGATCAATACTCATGACTTTCAATTCTATTCCACATAGAACGGATGGCTTTCTGTCCGTATTTCGATCGAAATTGGATATGGCTAGAAAAAAAGAAACCAGTATTTTAAATTAGTGACAAGATTTTTAAAAAAAATAGTGACGAGTGAGAAATAAGTAGTACTTTGAAAATGACAAAGATATAATTCATTAACAAGTGATCTTGAAAAAGAAATGTGGGATTATTATAAATATTTACTTATTTTTTAGGATAGCAATGAAAAAAGACTTCTTTGATTAACAACGTTTTGCAGAATTTTTACGGCCGAACGAAACTTTTTTACCTTGTTCTAACGGTACTGAACATGTATTACATGTTAAAGCAATAATCGTGAAAATATGACAACAAATAACCTGGCTCTCTGGTAGAATCGGTAGAATCATCATCATTTTCCGCCTTTTCCTCATTTTTCTCAAACTGTTCCTGGAGATAACGTTCCCTAGCTTCTATAATTTCTTTGTTTCGTACATCTACGGGATTTGTCTCGATTTGACTTCCAAAGTAGTTCCCCATTTTCTTTAGATGTCACACCAACTTTAATAGTTTTGTGTTCTAAATTTGATCCATATCTTAAATAAACAAGAAATATGAAAAAAAGTGTTGATGGGGTACGGTATCACAGTGCCGACAAGACCTTTTCTTTAGAGATCACACCAACTTCAATATTTCTGTGTTCTAGATCTGATTCATATTATAAATTAACCAAAAATATGAAAAAAGTGTTGGTGGGGTTCCAGTATTACAGTGCAGTGCAGCACAACCTAACACCAGAACAGACACCATGTAAACCTCGGGTTTAATTTCGGAACTTACACGGGGTTTACTATGGGTCTGCTTGTTCAAATTGTGCGTCAACTCTGAGTTTACTTTGGGTTCACTTGTGGTTTACTTTAGGATTGTCTTGAGTATTTTGGGGGGTCCACTTTACGCGCAAAAGTGTGACACAGACCCGTCTTTACTTACCATCTCACCACCTGTAATTCCCACCCCTTGTATATTACGAATATACATATAGTGTCTGCTTTCAGAGGCATACTTCTAATCGAGGTTTAATATAGGTCCACTCTGGGTTTACATTGGGTCTACTCGGGTTTAACTCCGGATCTGCTCTAGTCAATCCGGAGTAAACCTCCAAGCAGAACCCGAAAGTAACTGAAGGTTTAGTTTGGGTCTACTTTCTGTTAGGTTGGGTCTGATTGGTTCTTCATCATTTGAGGATGTAAAGCCTTAATACATTTTGCATTAAGTGAAGCATTGGCCACGGATATTTAATTGTACTTATCGTTTAATCTACTAAATATTATGCCACTGCATGTTGATAAACACGGTCCACCGAATCAATAAAAGAGAAAAAATCTTCATTGGAAATTAACAGTCTAAAATCATCTTTTTTCAGTTTGCATTGGGCCATTGTTATTCATCGGTTCAATGTAAAAGAATTTTATAAAGTGTCAGCGGGCGAATTTAAGCCTGGGCAAATACCAATGTTCCAAGTTACATATGTATCTCTTTAGTAAACAATTTTGTCTGGGCAAATTTAAGTCGGGGCAAAACCATTTGCAAGTGCTGAAGGGCGATAATAATACGGGGCAAAATAACCCTGTATACAGTATTTGTTGTGTCAAAATTATGACAAAACAAGCGAAAATCTATGTTTAATCACTGGTCAAAAGACTTAACCCAGCTCTGCAGAATAAAAGCCAAAAGTTAACTCCTGGTTAAGCAATTTACCCAGTGGTTATCTTTTGAGAACTAGAGTTTAACCACTGGTCAAAATTTAATCACTGGATAAAAGATTTGACCAGTGGTTAAAGTCAATTTAATTTAGTGTTTTGGGCAACCCGGTCCAGGTATAATTTATTTAAAAAAAAGATTATTATTACCTTTTAAGGGAAATCTGCTTACACTTTCAATTTTGTCAATATATTTCTGATGCCTTTGTGTCAGGTTGAGACAAACGTTAAAGGACATAAATTTAAAAACCCGTGAATGTAATGAAAAAAAATAGAACAAAATTATGAATATTTTTTCTCTGAAAAATCTCGGTTTCCATCATAGTGTATCTTATAATTTAGGCCTGTGAAAAAAAAACTGAAAAGGAAGTAAAATCAAACATGATAAAGACTGTTAACATAAAGTTCAAAGGTTACACTCGAAACATACTCAAATCATACAACTGCATGAACAAGCAACGCTGCTGGGTTTTACACAGAAACAAATAAACGATAGATAAATATACTCTGAAAGTAGTTTTTATACACATATTAATCAATTAATTAATTAAACAGTAAAGTGGTTTGAATCAACTTATTGGTCAACATACCAGACGAATGTAGCCTTAAGTATTAAGCAATGTCTTTGAATTTTTACTTCCTAATCTGCATAATGCTCCTGACGGTTTACGTCTATTTGTATCAAACGACCTATATTTTTACACGATACTGTGGTTTCATTAATTTTCGTGGGTATCAATTTTCGTGGATAAAGTGAAAATCACAGTTTCAAGAATACTTAAATTCGTGGCAAATGATCCTATCAATACAAAATGTTAGTAGAAATTGTAATTCAATGAATATTTAAATTCGTGGATAAACTTAAAAACGAAATCCACGAAAATTGGTATTCAACGAATATTGATGAAACCACAGTAGCTAATCACGTCTACGTTGGCCTTTTAAAAACCATTGTGTGAGAAAAAGTTATTTTGTTTTATATTTGTCCTATCGATTTTCAAAATTCTATTTATTTTTGGGCAAACATTACAGCAAAAACAAAAAACAAAAAACAAAAAAAAAACAGACAAACAAAAGACGGAGCAATAGCAAAAAAAATGTTAAAATTTAAGTTTACTCAATATTACATATTTTTGATCAAATTTTACACAAAAACCCAAATCGCAACTTATCGGGTCTTCCTGACGTGCTCGGAGATACACCTCAAATGGAATATTTTTATATTACCGGATGTTATAATTTTATACAAAGTGGGGTCGCTTACAATTAAAATAAGTATATTACACTACAGCCAACGCAGATCCCGTATTTTCCCGCGACACCGTGATGGTGTTTTAATCCTTTCCGCGATACACCGTCGCGGTATTGTAATCGCGGTGATCGCGTGGCCACGATTTTACCGCGATGGTGTAAGACACCGTAACACGCGTGTTATCAGTATCAGGGATTAAACCAAGAAGGAGAAACAAGCGCTGTTTTAATTATTGTTAGAATTTAGATATAAAGATCGTTAGAAGAAAAATTCATCATTTTCTTTGAATTGTTTTTAACAAAAACTTCTAGAAAACTATTGTTACATGTATTTTTTTAATGTTGTTCAAGAGTCCCAAACATAGCAATGTATTACGCAAGTCATGCATATAAGTGTACTTGAAAATTAGTAATATTTTATTTTAAAGTATTATTTTTTTGCATATTATGAGTTGAAAATATGCCACAGATTTAAAGAAGACAAATATTGCGCGATGTACTATTATAAAGTCCATACCGTAGGCATCAACTCAACTTGACGAAAGTATGTTTTCCCCTCAATCTGACTCTTATTTAACTCATTAAATATTTTCCGGCCTCTCTCTCTCTCTCTTTTGTTTTAAATAAATCAGATTATATATACATTTAGGACGATCGGTGCTAATTATAGTCTATGCAACGGTATGGTCAATCATGGAACAATTATCACCTTGCAGGACTAGTGTAGTGTGTTCTCCGAACGCCTACTCCTCAATTAAAAATAATAATTGGTCAAGGCAATTATGGGGCCCTCTAAGGGAACACAGGTAGACTTTACCTGTATATACTTTAGTTCACAGGTAGACGACATTGTGTTATTTTTAATTTAAAAAAATAAAAAGATGCAATAAATAGTGCTAATGGCTGCATGTACCTGAAATTATATTAAAAATACCATATTTTTTTAAAAAACTAAATGGTTCAGTGACATAAAATAATCATTAAATATTATTTTAAAAAATAGAAATAAAATATCTTTCTTAATTTTTAAATTGACATCTTAACAAAATAAAACATTATATCTTAAGGTATAATTATGATAAAAAATCACTTTCTTCAACGAATTTGTCCTAGCTGTGAATAAATGAACGACATAAGCTTAAATATTTTTTAATAACAAAGTCATAAAACCATGTAATTGAACATCATTATGGTAAAAAAAATCACTGATATTTTTTACATATTTGTTTTGAAATCAATTACTGTAAAGATGTTGAACTGAACTCATCTAAGCTGTAAATAGATAGATCCTCTGGAGGTGCACTACATCTGGGTGTTCCGCCAGTATCTCAACAGAGAACGACATCCCCACAGGTTTTGGACAACAGCAACACACCCATGCAGCGGACCACACTGAAGTCGCCAAACAAATTATGACAGCCATCTCCATAAGATGTACAGATGAAGTTAGGCCCATCCCCTCCATTTTCAGCGAAGAACCCAACAAACTCCGAGACAACGAATGGGGCGACACCAGCAGAGAGCTCATCGAGAGGCTGCTTTCAACACCGCCAGGTCATCACTCTACAGAGCCCGCAGGAAACAGACACCACCACTTCCAAAGACTACAGCAGACATCAGACTGGAGGGGAAATGGACAGAGACAGAGACGGACAACCATTCCTTTTACTAGATAACATCTTCCAGAACAACACGATACTTGCGTTTGCGACAACATACAACCTTCAAGACCTTGCTGCCTCCGAGACCTTCTTCTGCGATGGAACCTTCTACACCTGCCCCACCCTCATCGACCTTATGACCTACGCAGATTCAGCATCGGAACTTCTTCATTGACATAGTGACATTGAACGTGAAAGGACATTAAGACAGACTCAGTGCCCATATTAGTATCTGTGTAAATATTGTTTATATATATTGGTATAAATTATACTTTTTAAAACTTTTTGTCATTTTAAATTGTTATTTATGTTTTAGACATCCATGTATTTATGAGTTTGTTATAAAACAGTTCTTAGTGTCAAAATAAAAAGAAAATTGTATATAAAATGTTATGCAATTTTAAAACATTATTTTATTGAATTACATGTAGTGCTAATAAATTAAATAGATATATTAAAATTGATTCAATGTTTTCTTTTTATTTATGCAACAATTTAAATTATAAAGACATTAAAAATTTAACAAAAATGACAAACTATTGTATTATTTTCATTCAAGAAAACACAGGTAAAGTCTACCTGCGCCCCTTTAGAAGGCCCCAAAATTGCCCAGTATAATTGAATAATGATAATTGGGCAGTAGGCGTTCGGAGAATCAGCCGACGCGGGACCCGTGTAACGGGATTTTCTTCAGGTGACACTAGTGGCTGATTCTCCGAACGCCTAATGCCTTGACCCATTTAAAAATGACAAAGTAGTTGTTAAAATTAGGTAACGCTTGCATATGTGTATGAAAATAATAAAAAAGTATCGTCTAGACAGGCTTGTTTTCTAAAGTCTAGTATGGTTAATAGTGGTATTATTTATGCTTCATCGAATTTTTAATGTAAAAAATTGAGTTAGTAGCAAGATACAGAGTTTTTAATTTCTTGGTTTGTTTTAAACAAAGGTCGATTCATGTTATTGTATACTTAAGTGTTGCAATGTTTAACAGAGTGGTGTTTTTGTTGATAATACTATTTAAGAACACATTAAATCAGTTTATCTAATTCCCACAATTCAATTTGTCAAAGAAATGGAATCACCTCACTTTGCAGTATTTGTAAACAATTAAAAGAATCGAGCTTTCTTTGTTTATAATTGCCTAAAACGAATTCGTTCCTCTTTCTCTTTAAAAGCATGACCTCAAATCGTAACTAGGTTCCTTTAAAATATGAAGAGACTAAGTGCAATGGTTTTGAAGTATGTGGCATATGAATAGACTCTATATAATTGTTTTGAAGCATACCACAAAACATGCTATTGAACAATAATGCTGTCTCGCCGACCAAGGTTAAATTGATTTTGTGTCATGTTTCGAACAATGATACAGACTTTAACACACGGTTAGTACTACAATACTGTAAATATGAAAAGGTGAGGCTTGAGAGGGAAAACCGGACTAGCATGAGAATAAAAATAATGAATATGTAATCAAGCAGTAAGGAAATCCAAAAGACAACCGTTTAGTTTGACAGATTTATTAAATGTTTTAAAGCATTGACCTATAAACAAAGAAAAATATAATTGACAAAATACAATTTTGCATGTACTTTTAATATGTTTTAGTTTCAATTTTTCGTTGACAATAAGCAATCGTTACTACAGTATTCATTTTTTAGGAGTGTTTTGTAATAATTTATTATTAGAACTTACAAACAAGTTTTAGAAATCAATATGGCAAGTTTACCTGCAAAAAATACGATAAATTATAAACCTTTCAATTAAAATAATATGCGCTATTCGCTATCATGGTAGCAAAGAAATATATTACTAAATATAATAATAACATACCACAAGATGCAGCTAATATACGCTGGATTGTCCGACGTCGTTAAAAAAAAATGCTGCCCATTTTAACTTAGTTTAAACGGTTAATTATACTAACAGAGAATCTTCATTGGATGATAATACGAGCCAATGAAATTAAAGAAAATTTAAATAAAATTTTAGAAGAATAATATTTAAGAATATACTGCACAAAACGAAAATAAAAAATTCAAAAACGAATAAATACATAGGAAAAAGATAGTAATAAATCTGTTCTGTTCTACCACGTATGTCTTGTGCTAAGTTTTAACGAGTTGACAGCAGGAGGAAGGGAGCAAGCAAGGGATTGTGTTATCCGGATTTAGGTCGTTTTGAACACTGCCCGGTACCACTACATGTCATTCGTACATAGTTTTGTAAAGGTTAACCTTAGAAAGCTGGTTTACACCAAAAATAATTGCTGGAAGAGCATGCACGTTGAACAATGACTACCTACGAAATCAGAGTCAAGACTGGAGATCGAATGGGATCCGGAACTGATGCCAATGTGGAAATAGTTCTACTTGATGGCTCTAGAAGACAAACAAAACCTGCCTTTCTAGACAACCGGTTAAGGAACGATTTTAAGGCCAACAAGTTTGATGTCTTTACAATTAATGACGACACATATATATACCTGAAGTTACAGAAATCAAGATACGAAGAGATCAGGCCGGATTGTTCTTGGTATGTTGAAAAGATAGAAGTGCTAAACTGGAAGAGTGGAGCTGCCCCGGTTTTTCCTATTCTTCGTTGAATTTGTCCTTCTGTGTTCTTTCCCAGTGAAGAAATCAGAGAAATTCAGAGCATAAACTGAAGAAAACGTTGTATGGATATAAGTAAAAGGTCCCCGGTTTACCGGTTCAGGTTAATATTTAATAATTTTCGTTAATTCTGATTTTGCATAATATTTTTAACGGAAACTAATTCATTGACCTAACAATAAACTGATTTGCTAAATCGAATAAAATGTTCGGTATGAATAATGGAATTATACTTTTTTGAATTCTGATGGTTTACATTTGGCTTCTTCAAAATATTTTGAATAGCTATTCAGTATCATTTAATATGTGTATTAACTTTTAGTTCATTCGATTGTTTTTGTCTGATTAAAAAGGTCCCTAAGGGTGATAATTTTTTTTAAATTCTGGAAAGGTAAGGTACAGTTATGAAGAATATTGCTAGTGTAATAAGTTTTTGTATTTGCTAAATTCTGTATGTTATAGACCATTTTAATACCAATTTAATAACATTTGTTTATTAGTTTAAACAGCTTTAATTGCTATATAAATATTATATGTAATATTATTGAGACGCATATTAAATTTCATAACGTAATATTATTTAATACAGATAATCTAGCGCTCTGAGTGTCTTCCTTTAATTGCACCTGGTACAGGTAGCTGTAAACAGTTAAGTGATTATATGAGCTATCGCATTTTATTAACAAGCAATTGCAAGACCTGCAAATAATGACTTAAGTTTGTTTAAAAAAATAACAGGTTATGATCTACACATATTTGCAGTATAGCATACTTGTTAGAGCGTTAAATAGATGTTTGACATGCAAAACGATACACTTTGTGACAAAGATGCCAAAGATGGCTTACATATTTTTAGTAAACTGAAAGACGGTATTTTTCTAAAGGAGAGGAAGTACATGTTGCTAACAAATTAGGATAATCCCAAACACCCAAACACTAATGAAATATTCATTTATTATGAATTTCTTTAACTTAGAGTTATTTAATGTATCCTTGATGTCGCCCTTTTATTTTGAAGATGCACAGTGCATTTTGAATACGATTTTACAAATTATAAAGCATTTGCAATCATTTGAAAACCCCTTTTAAATTAAAAGACAATGGCTTTAGGTCTTAACCACTTCAACATCCAAATGTATTTTTTTATCACGGCGTCATATTGTTTGAAACATTTACCTATACTACATCAACGCTTGATTAGTCTGTCATTTATGTCCTTAATGAAATTTATAAAATTAAATACATGTACTGCAAATTTTAATTTGTAGCGTTATCACAAACAAAGCCACTACAAAATGTAAATATGTCACTATGAGTACTAATGAGTATTCGGTTTGATACATTCTTAGTTGCAAGGTATACCTAGTTTACCAAAAGGGTTGTCTCCTGTAAATATACAAAAAATAGGCGAACAGAAATGGTGAAGGGCGCTTCGATCACTTTTTGTTCATGTGCCGGTTTTGAGTTGTCTGAAGCATCTTATCTTTTAGTCACCTTTCAATTAATTTTAATGGCTTAGCTTTAGAAGGTCTCATAAAAATCACAAAAGTATGCTTCGTGTTAACTTAAGAGACACATAAAGTTTACTTTGAAAAACATAACCTCATATTTAGAACGTATGTGTGGTCTTGGTTATAGAAAGCCACGTGAGAAATAATGGAGGCAGATGATAAAAATTCGTGTAATTTAATTTTGATTCTTTTATCTTGAACTAGACTTTGAGCAGTGCGTGCACGGGTTGACATTGGATATGATATCGGTCATTTACGAAATAGATACATCGACACACCGTATTCTTGATATTTACATAACCAAGCTTTAAACCTAAAAAAAATTTATTAATTTTATTACCCTCTACTTCGTTAGAAAAATCTAACTGAGTCTCGGGACAGGCCTTTACCACAGTAAAAACGCCTCCCATATACCCGTAATAAAGCAAAAACTTGCAGAATCGCTCCGAAACGATTTTGGAGAAAATTAATGAATCTGAATTGGAAATAATAGTCAAATTGTTTATAACAAACCATTCTGAGGCTGTAAATACATTTCATCTAAAAATTAAATTCATATTAATAAAGAATTCAACACTTTTTCGCCAACGTTTTTTACGCGCTTCGAATTTACACACCATTTTGACATTCGGAACTCTCGGGATTTTTTCTATATTAAATGCACTGAGTTAGAGTTATCCTCCGTATTTCCATTGATAAACAGAACATAATTATGACAAATTTTCAATGAAAATTTACACGTATTTGTAATATAGTTTCTAAGTTTATCAATGCAAATTGCGGAAACCTAAACTAAAGATCCTCTCGTGATTTAGCATGAATGTAATGTGCGTGTGCAAGATTGTAAAATCCTTAAAATCAAGATGATTTTAGAATTTTTTAAAGGAATTTTCGTTGATTATTAATTACCGAAGCTTGATTGAGAAAAAAATAAAAACAAATTGGTAGTCTTCAAGTACCAGTGATGTTTAAAATATATAAAACAAAAGAGAGTACTCTTCTGATTTATCGGTATTAAAGCCCAAAATTTCGAGTCTATTATTTTAACATAGTAGTATAGATTTTAGGACTTTTCTGGTGACTATTCAGAAACATTTGGAGATCCAAAGGTAAGCATCTTAAATATCTATTGTTCGTTGAATGTGTAATGACATGTAGAATACATATTTGATTTGATCTTTTATCAAAATTATGATCTACAAGTTTGCTGTTGAATAGGAAATGGAGCACTGGAAAAGTAACGAGAACTTATTTGGCAGCGTTTAAACAGTGTTACTTTAATTTTCATTCGTTTTTGCACAGAAATACCCTCCAAGTAATAATTGCACTTTAAAAGTATTTTATTTATTCATTATTCTATTAAACAGACGACGCCATACATTGCACTTTTATTGTGATCGGCTTCGGTCGATCACAGTTTTCTCCCGACGAGGCATCTTGGAAATTTTACTATTGGCACGCGCATTGCGCCTCGCACTACTTTGTTAACTATGCAATGACAGTGTCATTTATATCTTCAATTTCATGTAGATTTTTAAACTATATCATTCAAATTCGATTTATACAATTACAGCAGAATACAACCAATCATGTTTGCAATGCTATTTTTGTCTTTGCAATCATTGTACAGTCCCACGTGCCGATAACCCTGTTCCTTGTTAACGGTTCTGTGAAACTCATCCCCGTAGCTTTCCAACTTTTCCAACAGAGAGGACTAGAAATTTCCATAAGATTTCTTCAAACCATTGTTTTGCATCGTATTGTAATACATGTAGTGATCACTCACGTTAATGATAATTTTTTCCAGGTTTTTAACCAATTGATCCACCGTACACCTGGCTTTTTGCCAAAATGCGGTACAATGTTGCAGATTCAAATTATCATCAAGCTTTAACCCACTTAGGTACTGATTTTGATATCAAAATAAAATATCTAGAAAAACTAATTGGACTATCGATGTTTAATCTAGTAAATAACACTGAAACACTATGCACATGTAAAAGCATTTTGTTTCCTTGTATTCAGGTCGCATGTCTTGAGTGAACAAATGCAATTCATCCTACCTTTTGTAAAGTTAATTGTTCGCCAACAGTCACACATACGAGGGTCAATCAAAAAATACGAAGACTTTTGTCATAGCTATGTTACTTAACGTCATATCATTACTAAATTTGATAGACATAATTTAGCAATAGTTTCAAACAATTTGCAAGAAAAAAAGTTGATAAATTCCTTTATATGTAAGAATTATTTTGAATCTAATCCTGCAAAAATGAGGTCACGGCGCACGGTCAAAATTTGTGTTATGTCAACAATAAACCCTATAATGTTGAAAGTTATATCTCTTTAAATTGGGCTAAAAACCTAATAATATTGAAACCTCATATCAAGTCATGGTATTGTATGTACCAAATAATGACGGGATGTATTGATTTGTCGAACAGATATTAGTAACTAAAGACAGATAGTCCTCTTTAGAAGTGACTAAAAACATCGACGACGCCGGACGTCACGGCGCAACGAGAAGTACAAACAAAATGGATTAAACTCAGGAAAAAGCCGATACAAGCTGTAAAAATGCTCAATAGTGCAAAAAATAAGTCCACAATTATTTGCAAGTTTGTGTTTAACTGTAATAAATTTTGTTGGGGTGGTAGTAATTGTATTTTGAATATATAACAGTCCGAAAGAGAGTAGAGTTTCTGTAAATATTTGGTCAAAAAATAAGTAACGTAAACCGACGTACAGTGTTATCCTTACTGCAAACTAAGAGATACACGGTTAGAAAATGAAAACTTTGAAGAACTAACTTATGATTCTCGAACAAATGTGTGCAAATAAGATGTTAAGTGGTTCAGTGCCATTTTTAAATTGTAAGGAGAAAGGCACAAAAGACTAAGCGTGATATAAAGCGTGATATAAAGATGGGGTATATCGATGAACTGTGCGTGTTTAATCTTGACGTCATGTTTTGAACGTTACCGTGCGCCGTGGTGACAAAACATGTTGTTTTTAAAAAGGGGTAACAAAAATACCATGACATTACCGTTGAAATTTGCCCATCAGTTCTATTGCAGCCGAAAATGTTAAAAACAATTATAGACAGACGAGCAAACAGACAAACAGACTGACTAACGGCAGACAAAAAGTGATTACAAAAATATGAGCTTTCAGCTTAGATTAGCTAAAAATCTAACTGAAAGTTTATTGAACAAAATCTTAATAATAATATGTTGCAACACATTCCTTTTGTCAATTAGCTGCTTATCTTTTTTTCCTGTATATCATCTTCTTCATGAAAAAAAAATTATCATCGTGTACCATTCTAAGAAGTTTATGATAATATTCTGGGAACACATGCTTCAAAACTTTTGTGTGACCCAATTCTTTGAAAGCTTACATTTTTTTAACCAATAATAGATCTTAATTCACACATCATTAATACAATTTTTTTATTCATTATTCGCAGAAAACAATCAACTAAACATGTAAACCTCGTCCTTTACCAAAGTTATAAAAAATATACAATCTAGTTAAGAAAAAAGTCCGTCAAACAAATCCCTCTTTACAGTAGATACTATCAAGATTTATATTGGTAGCCTTAGCAGGAGCACCAACTATGGCGTCCAACTCATCATTCCCGTAGAGACGCCATTTTCATATTCTTCTCTAGCGTCATTTCTTAAACTGCTAGACATGTAACTGGCAAGTTCTGGAAGTGATTCAGCATCCTTCAGAAGTTTCTTGGCGACAAAGTATTTCAAAAAAATCATGGTCGATTTGTAACCTTGCTGTAAAAATATTTAGTGAATCAATGTTCAATATCTAATCATTATAAATGTTACTTTATAAGAAGATACAAAAGCGCCTACAATCATGGCATATGTCGTTTTTGCAAAAATGGGGCTTAATTGAAAGTATTCCTTTTAAAATAGCTTAAAAGCCAACATTCTCACTTGCTTGTGTTAAATTAACCCAATATCATTTCAGATGAAGTAAGCTTACAGCAACAGCGAAGCTCCTATCCCCATCTTCCAATGTAAAATCAGATGTGCCCACGTGTCCAGTATTAATGCCCACTGTTCTATCCACGTCTTGGCGCTGTTAATTAAAGATGATAAAAAAAGACCAAAAACTGTTATTTAGATAACAAGCTTGACCAATCAGCCAACATAAACGGAGCGAATGTATTAAAAATACAAATTATCAAAATCTAGAAAAATATGACTTTTTTGTGAATACATGTAAATGATTAGAAAGTCGTTAATGGAACCATGTAGATATACACGCATCTCAAAATCACAGCTATCCATCATTTATGAGAGCCAAATTAAAAAACAAGACGGGTAGGACAATGTACACTTACATTGACAAATGCCCGTTGTACGTTCGTCATGATAGCGTTTTCAAGCGTTAAAGCGTAATTGAAGAGTCCATCAATGTCTTTTCTCTGGTAGCCAAGAAAACGTTGCTGTAAATTTACACCTGTTCCTTGTATAAAGTTTATTAACTCCTGGAAGTTTATCTGCAATTGGAAACAAGAGTAAATTCTTGAAATTTACTATACATTTTATTATCTAATATAATATCAAATCATGTCTTGTTTTCGTCATTTCAAATTCGTCATTCTGCTTAATTAAAAAATTTTGAAATGGTTTGGGTGATTTTTACCCTGTTATATACTTAAACTACTAGTATACTGAATATATATGTATTTGAAACATTTTGCGTCTTTGGTAAATAAATTTCCAAGAAGAATATTTTTTCTCAAGAAATGATATGCTGTTTTTCCATGTAAGACATAGTCTTACATGTAACTACATTAGAATCTAAAAAAATTTTTGAAATAAAAGAAAATAATAAAAGTTTTAAACCTCGCCATTTTTATTTCTGTCCAGAAATTCAAAGGCATCCTCCACTGTACAGTCTTTTCCAAAAAGCAATTCACTGCTCTTCATAGAGAATTCCTCCTACAAAAAATAAATATGTGATTGTTCGGTTAAAAATCAAATAATCTATACTTTAATTTTGAAAATTCAATAAATATACTAACGAGTGTTCCCTCCCCCCCCCCCCCCCCAGATCTTAGATTGATATTTTGGTTTATAGATACTAAAATGTTTATAAAACTTTTTTGGTTCATAAATATCCGATGAATACCAATTTTTGTGGATTTCGTTGTTTAGTGGATCCACAAAGTGCAATGTTCACCAAATTGCAATTTTCAATAACACATTGCATTGATATATTCACTGTACACTGGTTTACGGATCCCTGAAACTTTGAAATTAAATCCACGAAAACTGATGCCCACGAATATTAATGAAACCAAAGAAATGAAGACTCGACAGTGACAGTTCTAGCTTACACATTGGAAAACTTCCTCTAGTACTTTCCGATTTATTGTGTGGTTTTTAATTAAATTGTGCTTCTTCAAAACCTAAAAAGAAAGAAAGTATAACTGTATATTATCTTTTTTAAAATCTCCATTTTCTTCAACGAAAACCAAAGTAAATCAAAACAAAATCTGTTTTATATAGTTAGAAATCTGTTTAATTGTGATTCAAAATTGTTGATACACAAAAGTTCTTTTTTAAGTCCTTCAAAAATACCTTATTTTTGTAGCTAAGATATATGTATTATAATAGTAATACACTGTTAAATTTAATGAAGGCGTATAATGTTCAAAATGAATGCAGTCCCCTTTTGAAAGCCGCGTCTCGATAGAAGTGAAATGGTTATTCTTAAATATGTCAAACAGTTTGTAATGAAAAAATGACAATAACAAACCGTCAACCATCTCAAAAATCCATAAAACGAATTACAAATTCAAAGCATATAAACACGGACCTCTCAAAAGATAGAGGTGGGATCAGGTGTCATGGAGGGGTGAGCATCCTCTGCTGACCGGTCACACCCGTCGTTTGCATTTTGTCGTGATCGGGAAAAAAATGAGAAAGTCCCTAGACAATTAGGAGATTAATTATGGTCTAACAATTATTATGAAAAACGTCAGTCAGCATGCAACCCAGTGGAAGATTGTACTTGCTTACAAGGTCGTTGTATCGACCATAGCACTTGACTTCAAACGAGACTGTTGAAAGTCCTGTTTTTATCAACTTGTTTGTCAGTAGCTTGCCTTGCCTTAGAAACTGTTAATACGAAGAGCATGCCCTTGTGTATTGAATTAACTGAGAGACAGAAAACCACATGCAGATGATAAGGTATATTGTTACATAAGTAAGGAAAGTTGACTATAGAAAAATTGAAGTCATCGCATTTATCATAAAGTTTTGTTGTTAGGTTACCATCAATGTCTATTTCTAGTAAAATGTCCAAATATGAAACAGATGACGCAGACTCTCTGGTACCTTTTATTTCAAGTTCACTAGGATATATCGAGTCGACGTAAGTATGGAAATAAGAATTGTTAATTGATAATAAGTCGTCAATATACCTGAATGTTGAGTTTACTTTTTTCACAAACAAGTTTTTGAACAAATTCTGCTTCATAAGAATACAAAAATAGGTTTGCTAACAATGGGGCACAATTGGCACTCCAACAGAATTCTGGGAATTCCAACAGATTGTTGGAAGACTTGATTTCCAAAAACTACAACAGCAAAAATTTTATCAAATACATAATCAGAAATGTAATTACTTTCATAAATTCCTCGACTGCCAACATAACTCGTCTGTGTTCTCGCTTGGCTATTTCTTGGTCTCTTTGTAGTTTCATTTTTTCTCTATAACGTACATAACGTATAACATAATCATTAACTCTGGATCTAGAATCATGAATCAATCTTAGACTTAAGTCAAAAATAGTACACTGTCTTTATGTTTCTTGATTTAAACTACAGTAAAAATTTAAATGCGCTTAAAAGTGTCCTGGTATAATGTTATTAATTACAAATTGTGATTGTCCTATGATAAACAATCATTTTATAAATAACTGAGATATTGACTTAAGTATGAAATTGCCTCATTATCCTGAAGCCTGGAATAAACTTGTACATGTTAAGTTTCCTTTTGATATACTACATGCTACACAATTAAATATATACGAATAATGAATATGTTATTTTGATTTCTAAGTGTCAAAAAATATGTTTCTTCCATTTGTTTCTTCTGGTGCATATTTAGCAACATGCATAGTAATGCATATATTGCATGCAGTATCAAGGTGATAAATGAAATATTCTCTTATGCTTTCTGTTCTTACCTTCCTAGTTTAGTATTGGGGGTTGGATCAAGCTCAACGCCTATTCTTTGCTCACAGATGTATCGGAACAAGTCAGTTTCAGCGTCGGCATACTGGAGAACGAGAAAAAGATAAATAAAAATATTCCTGTTGAAATGTCCCTTATTTCTTTACATGTTATTACTGTATTTTGGGATCTTTTTCGGTTTTTTTTTCTTTTTTTAATGGCACATTATTTTTTTAGGGTTTTTTTTTTTTAAGTAAAAAAAATGTCTGCAACCGTCGTCAAAAACTGAATACATTGTAACCAGTTGTAATAAATTTAAAGTGAATTTGCATAATTAAGGTCAGAATATGATGCGAATTTCATTTTGAGCGATGGCTATGAATACAGTTAACTTTTCTATTTCATTTGTTTGCGATTACATGTAACACAAAACTGAAATAGAGGTATGCAGACAGTCTTACCAGAATAAATCCCAACGTTTTTGCTGGATCTTTATAGTCCCGTGCAAATCTTTGCCGTTTGTCTAACACGTTCGGAAGATCATTCAAGGGCTGGAGTTTTTCTAAAAAACTATCTTTTGATTCCATGGAGAGCCACCATCCTGTAAGTAAAGAACTTGTTCTATAGCTGTTTAATCAATCTCATACAGTTGTTTCATTTTTGCACTTGTCAGATCACAATTGAATTCCCAAGATTGACAATCATGGTGGAAATGGGCGCGAGTGTTGGTTTTTCTTATAAGATATATAACCGACATACTTGTACAAGCCTTAAAGAACTCTTGTGTTCAAGGGAAAATGAGAAAAAAATATTGTCCGGTTAACAAACAAACACTAGTAGATAAGCGGTTTTTTTTCTCCAACGGACACCAAAACACTTTTTATAATTGTTCAATCATTTAGCCTTAACTATCACATACTCTAAAATATTCCTTTTTCCTAAAGGTTTTTTTTTTTCTAACATAGACAAAAGCTAACGAATCTGAATATTCATCAGCTTTAAAACTTATGACATGCATTATTTACTCCAATCAGTAGGAAAGCAACTCAATCAGTCTTCATGATAATTGATGTGACGTATTTTTATTTTGAAAAGTTACGACACTCGAGTCATTATCGAACTTTACTCGATAAGTTATGAAATACCGTTGGGGTATATAAGTACATCTCTAACATGAAACAATAATGAGCAATTTAAGAGGAAACCTGATGGAATTGGAGCTATGTTGTTAAGTGAGAGAGCACAAGTCGGGTGCGACCGGTCAACAGGTTTTGTTTACTTATCCTAGTCATATGATCCCATCTCTATGGCAATGTTAATCATTTTGACCATGACAATGAATAAACATAAAGAATAAAAAATAAAAAGACATTTTCTACAAAAACTCAATCAAACTTTCTTTAACGGAGTTATAAAAATATAAAAATGTAAAGGTAACTTACAATATAAAAGTTGCAACATTAATACCTCGTGCGTTTTCCATTTGCACTAATACATGTAACATGTCACTGAGATCCCACAATTAAATAAAACTATTTGTGTAAGGTTATTCTTTTTCTTTTGATCCAGGTTTGCTACATTCTGATGCAGAGGAATATTAATATTCTCACGCTCGGGTTATCTTATCCCATATATACAGACCATTAATCTATTTTAAAAGTGTGTCGTGCAGTTGTGCGTGTATTGCGATAACTATCTGAGAAGTGAGTTACCCTATCGTACCAGTCAGGTGGAAGTGTTATTATAAGACTTTTTTGCCTTCATGGCAGGTATACGGAAAAAATGACAATAAAAAACCGTCATCTATCTCAAAATCCATAAAACAAAATACAAATTCAAAGCAGAGCAACACAGACCTTCAAATAAATAGAGGTGGGATCAGGTGCGATGGAGGAGTGAGCATCTTCTGCTGACCGGTCACACCCGCAAACTGAACTTGAGGGTTTTTGAGCAGACATGCGCACCATTTAACTAAATTGGTTTTTTAAATAGCTAAAGGCAGGGACCGATTGAATCGAGTAGTTTAAATCCAGCAAGAAAACATTTCGAACACGTGCTCTACGCTTTTCAACAGATGCAGTCATGGTCGAGGAATTATATACTTATTATAATTACAATTTTTTGACATGAACAGTTAAACATTTTGAACAGTAGACGATGATGTCGGAGACTTAAATACTGATGTTTAAGTTTCTTAAATCAAAGAATATTAAACAGTATATAAACCAACTAACCGTCAAAGCAGTGAATTGGATAGTTACAAAGTACTCCACCATCAACATACAAGTTTGTTTCTCCGTACGATTGGTAATTTGGTGCTTGAAACAGTCCTATAACACGAAAATGATAATGTAAAATCATGTTGATACTTGTAACTACATTATCTCTCTTCTATCTATGTATCTATGTATGTATATATGTATGTATCTATCTATCTATCTATCTGTCTATCTATTTATCTATCTATATATCAATGATATACTTTTTTGTTATATTTTCTAAGATACAACATACATATATATTGCACTCTTCAATTGTTTTACAAATAAATTCCATATGTATGATTTGAGATTGGAACTACATCATTGTTAATTAAAGAACAACAGAGTTAAACAGTTAAGTGTGTTCTTTCCTTGGTTATATACATGGTTCAATTAGTTGGGGTGTTGTTACGTTCGTGTTTGAATGAGAATTAAAAATTATTATCACTACCCCAGCAAGAAACCAAAAAAAAGAACAAGAAACCAAGAAATGAAACAACTAAAAATAGCATCAAATTACCTGGCAATGACATAGACATCCGCACGGCTAATCTTATGGGCATATCCGGTGTAGTCTTCACGTGACAGTATTCTTCTCTCATACGGTTTACATTAGTCACTATGACACACAGCTCTAGTCCAGTCTTTTTATAATGCTTAAAATTATATATGCACACATGAAAGCTAGCTATGAACAAAAGCAAATAATACTTGGTTAATTAAAACAAAGTAGAACTGTCGAAAAAAACCAAAATATTTGCATATTTACAATGTAGCAATATCAGATTAAAATTAAAAAATCCTTATTTTAGATTTATTTGATATACTTAACTACCTTAGTAATTTTGTTTAAACTGAGGTCTTTTGTCGTGCTTGCGATGCCTAAAGTTTTAATTAAACTCTCATAAAACCATGAACAACAAACAAATCAAAGTACCTCTTCAAAGGTAACGTCTTTTTCGTCCATTTTTTTTTCCAACAGTTCCCCGAACCAATCGTAGAATTTATTAGCAGGATTACAGCCGTATCCAGACATGAGATTTGGTAGATAACTCAGTTTTCCATACGTGGAATCTGACAAGAATATGTTTTAAAAATATATCGTAAAGTCATACCTGCCATGTCCAAAAAGTGCAGAGAATACCGTATCCCATTTGAAAGGCTAAGAAAAAAGACTAATTAAGGACTCTTAAATTAGTAAATGTTAGAGACAAAATGATCAACTTAAAACTTATTTCTAAAAGTTCTTCATTGTTAATAAAACGGCTGCCACCAAATTAAAAAAAAAACCAAACACATGAATGACATTTTTAAGAATGCATGATTTATGTAACAGTTTCATTGTCAGTTACTTCGATCTTTAAAATAACTGATCTAGAAATTGCACTTGCAAACTGCATTACATCTTGTTTAAAGTAACTTTAGATTTATATTGCCTATGTATTTCTTTTTACCTAATAAGAGTGACGACAAATCTTGAGTTAAGAAGTCTTGGAGATCTTTTGAGTCGTATCCCACTGCCAAAAGGGAAGCTGTCATTGCGCCTGCACTTGCACCGGCATACCGTTTGATCTGTTTGATAAGTCCAATTTCCTCTAAAGCCTACAGAACGATGGTTTGAAAACAACGTGTATAATTTTTTTAAGTATTGAATACAGTTTTATGCAATACGCACTTTAGATAAAAAATATTATAAGTTTACATTGAGCTATAAGAAACCTTAAGCGATCGTAGAAATCGATATATTGTCTCATGTTCTAAGAACATTACTGGCAAACAGCAGTCTCGTGGAGATCATGCAAATTTAATACATAAAACGAAAAAGTCCTCCCTTTGGGTATTATGACGTCATTCTTCTAGCATTATAATATCAGGTTTTGTACAAAAATTGGAACTTCATACTGTGTTATGAAATGTGAATTTCTATAATTATTTTCAATGTTTGCCTTTTTGCAAAGACAATCAGATATACCGTATATCAGGTTTTTTCCGCGTCATGTTTTTTCCTCGATTTAGAACCTAGAACGGTGTATAAAATTTTCGCGAATCAAATTTTCATTATTTCAAAGTCTTAGTGAAAATATAATTCAAGATTGTTTAACCCTGTGAAGTAAGAGGGTAAAAGTATCTAAATTGCCGCTCTTTATAATAAAAAAATTCGGACAAACCATTTAGACCATCTCTTAATGTTAAATAATTACCGATAATTATGTTCAGAGACGCAAACAGTCATAGATAAATAGATCATGTACTGTTACAGATACCAGTAGCTTCACTGTTCATTGTACTTTTACATAACTGTTTACTTCATAAGGAAGGAGAGAACTATATTATAAGAACAACACTTTGTATCAAATTTACGCTGATATATTTTACGCAATTCGAAAATCGTCGCAAACAAAGCGGAAATTGGATACACGCAGAAAAAAACTGATATACGGTATAATCATTACATGGCTTGTATTTGACGTAATATTGTTTATTCATAATCAGTGAATTATATATCGGGCGGGAGCTCTGTTCTCGTCCAATACAAAATTTACTATCGACGTATAAACCTAGTAATTAATAATATGACAATGTCATCAACATGCTATTTGATAACCTATGAAAAGAGAGACACACACACATCAGAATCTGAATATTATGAAAATCAAATCCTTGATTCGCTCAAGTATATTACTAAACAAAAGCCATGAAGAGGTATTTAGGACCTTATTGGATATGTAGGTTGTGTATCACCATTGTAAGGTAAAAAAATTTCCGATTTTGTGCAAGGTTAAAAATCGCATTTTTCTTAACTACATTTTTATTGTTTGAATTTTGCAAGGAATATTCTAATATAATCAGAATTTGATTGCACAAATAAAAACACTCTTACAAGGCAAAATATCAATATGTTCTTACCTTAAGAGCCCCAGCGTACGCATGCCCCTTGCTACCCCCTCCTTCAAAAACAAGGTTCTCAAAAGGGTAACTATGGTCTTTTGGATTAATACTCATAACTTTCATTTCTATTTCGTTTAAAACGGATGGCTTTCTGCTCCTATTCCGATCGAAATCTGAAAAAACAATGTATTTTTTGTTGTTAAAAAGCGACGAGTTGAAAATAAGTAGGACTTTCAAAATTACAAAGAAAAATTTCATTGCAAAGTTTTCTTCATTAAAAAATGGGTGATTATTACAAATATTCACTTATTTTTTAGATAACCAATGAGAAAAAGGCTTTTTTGTTTCATGATGTCTTGCAGACTTTTTATGGTTAAACTTTTTTTTATTACCTTTTTGTTAAAGTACTTAATGTATATATTAAGTAATAATAACAAATAACCTGGCTCTCTGCTAGAATCAGCATCAGATATCGCTGTTTCGTCATCTTTCTCGAACTTTTCCTGGAGATAGCGCTTTCTAGCCTCCGTTATTTTTTGGTTTCCGTCATCTCCGGCATTTGTTTCTGTTTGACTTCCAACAACGTTCCCCATTTTTTTTTTGAGGTCACACTAACTTTGATCCTTTGAATCAAATTTGATCGATATTAGAAGTTAACAAGAAACATGAAAATTGCGTTAATGGGGTAATACAGTACTGACACGATCCAACCGAACACCAGAGCAGATTATTTTAAAGATATGTTCAAAATATATGCGATATGGAAGAGCAGAAATTGCATAGCATAAAGGAAAAACAACTATCATACTCTACCCACTTACAACTTTACACTGCACCTTAGCTGCTAGCCAGGGTCTCAGAGAAGATATCCGGTTGTAGGAAATTTTCAGTAATTACATGAAGGAAAAATGTTTTTGACCTATAGAATAACAAATATATTTATTTCTGTGTAAACGTTTAAATAAAACTACGATTATTACCAAATTTTCTTGTAACAAGACAGTTTCGTAATTGTAAAACAAAAACACGGTTATTCATCTAATTTTGAAAAATTTGCTTTTGTCAAACTTACAAATAATAAATGCACAACAACGAAAATAAGAGAAAATGTGTTGTCTAAGCCAAGCATTGGTAAACTACTGCTACGAAATGTTTGGTTAAATGTGCATCAAACGGCAAAAAACCCACAGAAAACGGACAATTTGAAAGATTTTGTCTGAAGAATCACAACGGAAGCTTATGGTTTTTCATACTGTAAAAACAGAGTTATCCAATAGTGATATTTTGGTTGAAATTATAAGTAAGTTTAACGAAGATGGTGACTTCCAGTGTAATGTGAAAACATATAAACATTTGAAATGTTCGGTTTAATTAGTGCACTATAAAGATAAACGAAATTGCAAAAAATCATTTTATTATGAGGAAAAAATGTTTAACATGGAGTCATGTTTTACACGTAGTTAATTGTCACATATAAGCATGTACTTAATCTCTGCTTGGAAAGGAACCATACATGAACTTACAGACATGTTGATAACCCTCACCTTTTTTCTATAAGAGGAACAAGTTCCATACTAATTAGATTTTTTTTATGGTAGAGTTGAAATTCAAATGTGAATCATTGACTGGCTATATGGTTTATTAGTTTGATCCCGAGGCTAAGGATTGATCGAAGGATTTTACTTTGCAGAGTAAACACCATATAGCTATCCAACACACGTGTTTTATTTTGTACCATGTGCTCACATCGAAGCATGATATTGCTCATAATATTACAATATATGGCAAGTTACAACTCTTCATTATTCACACGTCATGCATTCCGTTTTGAATCAAAATGGTGTTAAACAATACTTCACTCTAATTTGCTCTCTGATATATATTTAAACGATTTAGATTAAAATATTTTGGATGCTTTGATTGTAACTGGTGCACTTAACTGTTACCTAGCCATTTGTTTATGTCCGAGAAGCGATTGCTTAACGTTAATTCTTAAAACCTTTAAAGAATATCTTGCGTTGAAGGTTATATTGTACGTATGAATTCCATACTAGAAATTTATATTAGGAAAACATTTACGGTAAATTGAATCAGAAATGATATTGATATCTCTCATGAATTCTTTTGGTATGAAAACACTTTTAGAATAATTTTTTTTATTAGTTTGATAAATCAAAAAGCGCACGCAATGAATTCTTTTAATAAAACTGAAGCTCCAAGGTCTGTCAACCCGAGGTTGACGTTAAGCTACAATTTAAGGGATCACATGGCTCAGTGGTCATGGGCGTTTGGCCAGTAACCGAAAGGATGCTGGTTTAAACACCGCGATGGTAACTTGATGATGTGTGTTGTGAACTTAGACAAGGCACTTTACCTACATTGTCTCAGTCCACCCAGCGGAAATTGGGTATCGGCTTACGCTGGGGGTTAACCCGCGATGGACTGGTGTCCCATCCAGGGGGAGTTCATGATTCTCATCCGGTTAGCACCACGGAAACCGGGGATAAGCACCGGCGATCTACGCCTTTGTGGCACTGAGAAGGAATTAACTTTAACTTGACAATTTCTTCAGCTGAATGAGTCAATGAAAAATACCAACAGCATCTGTGTACAAAGCAGAAGTGTTGTAAAAAACGTGCCACCATTAAGGTAGCTAGATTCAAACCAGGCACCCATTTACTAAAGGTCGGTAAAAATGACATATGCTTGGAATACCACTTTCCATTTTTCTTTCTTTTTTGTTCAGAAACGGATTTTTAGTTTCTTTGGGGGAAAAGGTTCAATTGAAATGCTCAACGACGTTGCTGTTTTTCTCCAGACTCGAGACAATACGGTATATCGTTAAAAAAATTGTAGGATATCATCCTTTAACAAAATTTACAGACACCTAAATATCTAAGCCTACATACGTTTTTAATGCAATTTGTAAAAATTAGATCTTTTTTTAAAAGCTTTTTTTCAAACTCAAGCATAAAGTTCAATGCCGTTAATCTACCAAAGTTTTTGAACATGTTTTTGAACAAAATATAAACTTAAAAAATTAATATCAATAACCACTGAATTAAAAAAAATAAAGGCAAATGATATCGTTATTGCAATTAAACATAAATTATACAATTAAGAGAAACATTTCACAATTATTATTTTTTTCAAAATCTGATAAGTGAGACTATATAGAGAAAGACAATATTTTTGAAAAATAATATTTTACTCAGTTACTGAAGAATGCAACCCCAAGTAAATTAAATGTGCGTAGATATTCGGAAAACTTGATATCTATTTGATTTAGTGAGAATATTCAAAAAGGAGCATACAAACGTCTTCCAGAGCAGAAAAAAAAGTCGTTCTTGAAATGAAATTGTTTCTGCGTCTGAATTAACGATTTTGATTATCGAAAGTATTAGCAATGATCAGGTGTAAATCACTTAAAGAGACAGTACGGCGCATCTTATTAAAAATCCGACTTAAAAGAAATTTCCAATCGGGTTCCGTTTTTTGTACTATTGACAAATGTATAAACTTTCAGAAAATTACAACTTTCTCGATGAAATAAATCTGGCTATTTCGTTATAACCAATAAATATTTACATCGCGACGTGTCACGGGGTTCAGCCTTATATACTATTACACATGCGTATTTACGGTAAAAAAAAACCGCACATGTGGGGCTCGCGAAGACTCCTGGACATGTTTGTTGATAGAAATATATATTTTTTTTCTACTTCTCCAAGCCGGGTAAAAATTGTTAAACGTTTTTAAAATAACCACAATTATTATTTTTTAAGTATATATTTTGCGTGTTTATCATGGTAATTGCGGCAACCTAAATTAATTTTTGTACGTGAGGCCACTGAAGGGGGGTAATTTGACCTTTTTATGCCTGTTCATTTTAAAATGAACTGAAATTGGTTAACCATTAATAAATTATTGAGAAAGATATATGTGTTAGAGAGTCCCTTATACCTCGTAAACCATGATGACCGTAGTTGGGCGAAGATTCTGTAGTTTTCAGCGTGCCAACTACTGTCAATCAAAATCCATGTGGTACAAAAGAACGATATAAGATGTTTTCGGTTTGTACGATTTTTGAATTTCTGGAGGCTCATAACTACATTAATTAGGTATGTGAAAGGGGTTTTAACTGTCACAGTCAACGTAATTTCTTATTTCCTAACGATGCAATGGGTAATCTGAAGTTATTCATACATGGGATTTCAGCTGCACTGTTCTCTTAAAATAACCAAATCATTACCTTTTTAAGGAAAATGCTTTTAAATTAGCTCTTGATCTTGTTTTTATATTTTGGTTATATTTGCCAAAACTTTAGACATAAGTTTAAAAACGCATGAAAGAAATGAAAAATAGAACGAAATTATGAATTTATCTCCTCTTAAGAAATCTCGAATCCCATCAGTATGTAACATATACATTAGGACAATTTTAAAAAACCCTGAAAACAACGTCAAATAAAACGTAAAATAAACTGTTTTCATAAAATTTAAATGTCACTAGAAACATGACCAAATATTTATATGTACTTTGCTGGACGAAAAAAGACATAAAAATATGTTCTAAAAGTAACTTATTATACACATATTAATTTGTCAATTAAGCATTAAGGTGTTTAATTCTACTTATTGGCTAACATACCAGTGTAATCCTCAGACCCTCAGGATTAAGCAGTGTCTCTGAAATTGTTCTTGCTTATCTGAGCAATGCTCTTGTATTACATATCAAACGACCTATATATTTTAACATGTCAACTTGTCACGTCTGCATTGACCTTTTTTATTATCATCATGCAAGAAAAATAAAATTTGTTGATATGCAACTTTTTTTATATCAACTTGCAGGATAATTAATATGATGATTTGAAACATAATTAAGTCAATTTGCAAGATGCTTAAGGTGACCCGCCATTTAGGTTTTTTTTTTTTTTTTTTTTTTGGACGCGCTGCGTGCAGACATAGCTACAAGCATTTTGTTCATAAGTTTGATCTTCAAAGCAAATGTTTTTAAGAATCGTGTTTATTTTGGAGTGAAAAAAATGCCACTATTACAAACAAAAAATACTTATTGTAAATTGTAGTCCTACTGTAGGACTGCTTATTTTTCACTGTAGTACTTTGACTTTCAAGTAACTGATCAACGACCTGAATTTAGTTCTAGTGACATTTGAACAAAAATTGGAAAATAAGTCAAAGTTTTCTATTCAAACCAAAATTTTCTCTTTTTTTAATTATTTAAGACAGTTCAAATACTTGGAGGGTGGGAAACAGTAAAATATGAATATGTATTATTATTTATAATATATATATATATATAATATATTTATTTTATTTTTCTTTCGCATTTCATTTATCAATGTTCTACTTAATGTATATGTTTACATTTTTGAACAAATATTACAGCCAAAAAAAAATATAAATAAAATCGAAAAAAGGAACATCAAGATTTGAATTTATGTTATTTCGAATTTCCTTAATCGATATTCTCAACTATCAATTTGATCAAATATTAGTGTACTGTGTGTGTAAAGAACCCTGGCTTGCACTAGCTTCAAACAATTAATGACTTAAACTGATGATACACTAGCAATACGCGTAATACATGTCAAAGTGTTGATTCTATTGACATTTTTTAAGAGTTTGAAATCCCTATCAAGACTCCTAACAATGAATACGACATATCGTAAAAAGTATTTCTTATACTTTAGATACCATTGTTCGTCATTTTAAAAACTACATGTAAATTTACAAGGGACTTTGCTGAAATGAAACTACTCAAAGAATCGTTTGTTATTTAGTTGGTGTTAGATTAGTTAGTCTTCATACATTTTGTTTTTAATAGCTCATATGCATGGTTATATGTAAATATGTACTGTTAACACCATGATATACAGGATGTCCAAGAATATCTGATACCATTTACTCTTTAGATAACTTTTGACTACATTTCCTTAAAAAAAGTCAAACGCATTTTCATAAATGTACATGATGTACATTTCCACTCAGCAAATTTCACAAACACATGTTTTTCACAAACTGAGCATTGTTTATAAAACCATAACAAACTGGGAGTGTGTCCAAATGACGTCCTTTTTATCAACAATAACGTCAACTGGATGAGTTTAATTCCTCACAACATCCCATTTGTACGCATCCCATTTTCTCAAATCCTCTCACTATTTAAAGAACACGTTACTTTTTTTTCATTATATCACACGATATCTGGAGTCTGTGTATGAAAATACAGGTTTTCTCGAGCAATCTTGAAAAAAAAAAAATAAATTCAAACAAAGATATATAATGCAATTCTGTGACATCATAAATCTATGAAATGCACGTTTTTCTTTCATTTTTTTTAAAGAATTGAATATTATTTTATTTCTTATCTGAGTTACAATTTACAAAGTTTGGCTAAACATTATTTAATTTTTATGAATTTCAAACGGTATACGATATTCATGGACACCCTCTACAAGTAATAGGCGTTAGAGTTTTGATAAAATTGAAATTTTTAGAGTTGGAAATTCCCATCATAATTTGTTTACATTGAATACAACAAAGCGTAGAAAATATTTTATAAAGTTTAGATATAATTACTCGTCATTTCTATATTGAAAGTACATGAACCACCAACTTTGCTGGATTTTACACACAAAACAATAAACGACAGAAAATTATGTTCTAAAAGTAGCTTATTATACACGTCAAATGAATCATATTCTAAAACGATTTGACTCTACTTATCAGTTGACATACCAGAGTAACCTTCAGGATAACGCAGTGTCAATAGCTGTGCTTGCGTATCTGCACACTGCTCTTCAACGTATTGAGTTTTCGCCGTCGTTTTCTTATCAATTTTCGTATAAATAGATCAAACAAACTATATTTATGTAATACTTTCTGATCTGGCTGGGAGCTTAAAAGATGACACAACACATATATTGCGAATTTAGTCATTTTATTAAATGATTAGCAATCGACCAATATTAGGGGAGATTATTTTTCAACGACTTGCATATAATTAATGACCAAAATCTTTACACTTAAGCTAATAACCTCCACTGTTAATATTGAGAGTGATATAACAATTCAATACAATAATACAAATTAAACGTTGGTGCCATATAAAACAAAAATTGCCAACAAAAATCTCCAAACAGCAATATACAGAGGAACATGCAGGGGATGGAAGGTGGGTAATTCTGACGAGAAAATCTGTTCGTTTACACTGACCACCCAAGTCCGCCAAAATGGCACTGATACTTATTACGTGTATTAACCCACAAATTTGATTGGTCAAAAAGTATTGCAAGTAACCCCTGATGCCGAACTCATTCTAAAAAAACACATTTAAAGAAATCTTATAAAGTTGATACAAATGTTATCATTTAACAATAAAACGGTTACCGTATTATGTGATACTTTCTGATCTGGCTAGGAGCGTAAAAGATGAGACAACACATGTATTATGAGTTTTTATATATTATGACTTTTGTAGACAACGCCAAATAAAGTGGATTAACTCGGTTGACATACCAGAGTAACCTTCAGGATAACGCAGTGTCAATAGCTGTGCTTGCTTATCTGCACAATGCTTTTCAACGCATTTAGTTTGCACCGTCCTTTACTTATCAATTCTCGAATAAAGAGATCAAACGAACTATAAAATTAAACTTGCCACTCAATACATAGCTGTCTTTTTAATATGTAAAGATAAGTTTAATTTTCAAAATTGACGTAATTAATGATTGCGTTTATTCTAGGGCGTAAATAATTTATAATACTTATTGTATACTATGGTAGTCCTCACTACGTATACTTTCAAACAACTGGATCATCGACACATATTTCATTCTAGTGACCTCTGGTGATAATTGGGAAATTAGTCTCAGTTTTCTATCCAACAACAAGCAAATTTGTTTTACTTTATATGCAAACCAGTATACGGCAGAAAATTAAATATATTCTGAAAATAAGGAGGAAAGTGGTTTGAATTTATCTATTTTCTAATATAGTGGCGAAGTCTTATTTTCAAAGTTCACGTAATATACAAATGCGTTTATTCTGGGGTGAAAATAGTTCTTATATTTTTAATTTAAAAATACTAATTGTCAATTGTGGTCTTAATGTTCTTTTAATATTAGTGATTATATTATACTTTCAAACAACTAGATCAACGACCTAAATTTCATTCTAGTGATCTCGGAATGATAATTTGGATATCAGTCAAAATTATCTATCCAAACCAAGGTTCTTTTCTTTTGGATTTAATATGAATAGTAAAACGACTTGCAAGGTGGGAAGCAGTAAAATAAAAAGATGTTTAGTAACTTATTATACGTTTTACAAAATGAACATCTAAGTTCAAATCTCAAAATACCTATATTTTACTATAATGGCTAATCACGTCGGTATGAGCCTATAAACCATCATGCGAGAAAAGATAAGTTGAGATGCGATTTCGTTATATAAACTTTAAGGATAATTATGGTGATTTGCAACTATTTGCAACTTATTCAAGTCAGTATACAAAATAGTTCAGTTGACAGGCCATTTAGGGTTTTTTTTCTATCTGGAGATTATTTTATGTATATGTTAGATTTTTGTGAGTCAGTCTGTAATCTGAAAATAAACACAAAACAATACAACTATAAAGTACGTAAAATGATAGGATAAACACATAGAAATCTTACTTTGGCAAAACAAAAATGATTAAGCAATATTTGTTTATTACTTTGGAGGTTTTTGTGTTTTAAAAAATTGATTTTGACTATTGAACTTGGTAATTTTTTTCTTATTTTAAATCCTGAGTAAATTCAAATTTCGGTGGCATGTAACGATAAATTCTGATGTTGACATAAACACTACTATGTTAGAATTAACCTTTGTTTATTGTTTTGGTCTAAATACGCTCTACGAAATTTGCTAGTGGGTTATATCTTGTGATAAAAAAAGATTCGTTGCAGTTTATTGAACTAAAAACGATGCTTTGACATAATATTTTTTGATGATCTCTAAAATATGTTTTCTTTTTAGTCGCCTTTGAAATAAATGAATGACAGAAAATCGCTCTGTAGATATCACAATATATGTGATCTAACGCGGGGAAGACAAGGAAGCATATGAACAATTTCGCGTCTTATTTCGATTGCAATAATTATACACTATCAGATGTTAACTATAAATAGCTTACATTTATTCCTTGATATAAAATGAGATAGAACAACACTATCCCGCGCTTTCCACCAAAACAATAACCTTATCAGGTAAAGGAAAAACATCTCACTTTTATAAAAAGTGCTCCTAGAATCCTCTTTTCTCCTCTAATAAATAGTTATACGCCCAGTTCTCTAAAAACCTTCCCTACTTTTATACAGTTTGCACGGAAAATGAATTGCTGAATCAAAGTGACACATACATGTTATATGGGATTTTAGAAGAACTACTGTGGAATCATTAGATTTCGTGGTGGCTCAATTTTCGGAGAATTCGTGGCAACCTCTCATCCACGAATATACACCCCCACGAACTAATAAACTAGGGCTATAAGGTCATAATCCTTTTCTATGTATACAAAAATACACGAAATTACGTCCCCTCAAACCTGTAAAATTTAAGCAATCCACGAAAATTGGCCCCCACGAATTTTAATGATTCCACAATATTTAAGTTGAACATTATTCAAACAATTGATAAATGTTAAATGTGAAGTTCAAAATAAACGGAGTAGTGTTATTTTAGACGGATGTTCGTATCATAAACATCGACAGAGGAAAGCCTGGCCGAGAAATAAAAGCATAATTATATACCTTTCAGCAAATATGCGATAAAAATAACATATGTGCTAGAATACCCTTGCTCAGTTCTCAACAAATCACACCAAAATATATTAACCTTATTAAAGTTCTTATGTTTCTTATATGTTAAATCTGTTCACAATGCTTTTTCCAATCAAATTTTCACGACATTTCACTTTTAGTTATGACGTCATCAATGTTTAAATCTATGTAAAACAATCTAATTTCTGATAAAAAAAAATATCTCTAATATTTTTACTTTGAAATTGGTCTGTGTTTTGCTGATTACATATTTGAATATAAGGTATTTGATAACTTAAGATTCGTTAGTTCGCGAAATTATGTGATTGAATCTTCCATTGCATATGCTTCCGTAACACCCCAACTAAAAATACTGCAATCAATTTTTTGCTTCTTTTTGATGACCCGTTTAAAAAAAACAGAAAATACTTCTGATGTTAAAAAAATATATTTTATTCGAACACAAATTATGAATAAAGAATTATCACAATAAGAATCTATATCTTAAAGCAAATGCAATCACCATGTGCATGAACGTTACAATTCGATGTTGGGTATTCCATCCAATAGCACTTCCATCTCTCTTGGAATTTCCAACATTATATCAAATGGGCATTCAAGACCACTTTCTGGTTTTTCGGACACCAGTGCTTTAAACTGCAAAACTGTCAGTTTCGACATCATCCTTTCGATATATGTCCATCTGCAAAATATAACATCAAACAAATAACCATTACGATATATTATTCTATCAAATCCCAGATCACCCAAAATTGAAAATCTTGATTTCTTACTTGACATGCTGTATTAAAATAAGACTTGCATTGTTCGGGGTTCATGTAAATATTTGTCCCAAGTTACTGTTTTCATCACTTTTGACATGTTTTAACTAAAATATGCATACCTGTCAAAGACGTACAATTAATATCGATGAAAAAGCTTTTAATTCAGAGAAATTCTAAGAAACGAAAACTTATTTCTTACAAAAGTTTATAATGGGAAAATTACTCGGATACCTCGAATAATTTTTCAACGTTCTTATTCGGGTACTTGTTTGTCACTTGCTATGCAAAATCCCCGTAGACTTTTTTTTGGCTGTGAATTGAAACTCTACAAATTATAGAGGGCGTTTCTAAATCGAAATCTTGGGATTTCTTTTTACTTTTGAATGGACATTGTTTGAACTCAAAGAAATTATACAACATCCAATAATTTAGCAAAATGCGCTGCAATATTTTTACATGGTGTAATAAATTAGTCAAAGCACGTTTCATAGATTTCCTGTTTAGATTCTTTCGTTATGACAGTATCTGAATTGCAATTATCAAATTAGGCTAATATATAAATAATAGAATCAAATATAATGCAAAATCTATTAAATCTGTTTGGCATTTAAAATTATTAGAACTTTCATTTTATACACACTTTTTGAATTACTCGTGTTAGAATTAGCATCTAGTTCATCTTTTCTTTTTATAACGTCATCTTTTACATCTTGGACGCCATCTACAACATTCATATCTTCCATGATGTCGTCATCATCATTTTCATCTTGTTCTTCAACGTCATTTTCTACCGTGCTAGACAAAGAACGGATTCGTTCCCGAAGCGATTCGTCGTTTTTAGCAATCTCCTCTTTAGCGGCGAAGTAACTCATCTCCTCTTTAGCGGCGAAGTATCTCAAAAAGGTCATGGTCGACTTGTAGCCTTGCTGTAAATAAATAAAAGTTATATATATATATATATATATATATATATATATATATATATATATATATATATATATATATATATATATATATGAAATATTATAATCATGTTCAGTCGATAAAAAAACACAATGCTTAGTCCAAACGGGAAAATGTTTTTAACTGTATTTAAGATATTTATTAAAACTAGCTTTTTGTCCCTTTTCCCCTTACATGACTCAGTGTTCAAAGAAAAAAGATAACTTTTTTTATTATTTAAGATATTTTTTTATCAAAATTTAATTTTGCAAAAGTAATAATTTAAAGTTTGTATGTTAAATAATTAGTGTAAAATAATTTTAATCGATACATTTTTTTGGTTTCACTTTAAAAGAGGTTTTTATTCTTTTTTTTTTTACCACACAATACACTTGTTTTATTTTGTTTTATGAATGAAAAATCAACACTTACAGCTACAGCAAAGCTTCTGTCTTCCTCTTCCAACGTAAAATCTGAGGTCCCCACGTGACCTGTGTTTATTCCGACAGTTCTATCCAAATCTTCATCCTGTTGAATGAGAAATGGGTCATTGAAAGACTACATATTCATTTTACTCTTAAAACTTGAATAGTAAACGCGGTTTCATTGCAGTGCAATATGATTTATAGAAAACCCACGATCAATTCTGATTTTGATTGTAGTTAAAATTAGTAAATTTATCCATTTTCCAGAATGATAATGGCGAAAACATTTACCTTTTTATATCTTTTCTTGAAAAATTCAAATCAATATCAATGCATGTACACTAGATTGAAATTGGGTGGAAAAATCACCAAGTAGATAAATAGGAGAAAAGTGCAACACCCAGAAGAAACAACAATATATTATTATATTATTATTACGCTCAGATTATTGACTAATCTATGCCACTGCATGCATTCTGGGGATTTATTGTCATAACAATATCATCAAATAGAAATTTTATTTATTCAGAATATTTCATATCTTTGGTTTGTGTAAGGTCTGCCAATTCTAATAATCTTGAGCATTACATACATGCCATTGTTACGTTTCCATCGGTATTCATACGGGATTTGTGCATCAAATCTTAAAACAAAATGTATTCAAATGCGTGCAGCTATACGTAAGAATTGATAGATGAATGGAGATGGAGAAGAAACTTACATTAACAAATGCCCTTTTAACGTTTGTTAGCAGCGCGTTCTGGAGTGTGTCGAAAAATTCAAAGATGCCGTTAATGTCTCTCCTCTGGTAACCAAGAAAACGCTGCTGTAAACTGATCCCTGTGCCTTGTATGAAGTTCATCAACTCGTTGAAATTTATCTGTAAACAAAATCATTAAATTGTTCATAAAGTTTACCTGGTCTCCTACATGTACCTCCATTAATCATTTATTGACATACATTATTTATCCTAATTCTTAGTGCGTATTCATCAAAAGCTTCAATACCTCCATAGTACATCATTTATTCTAATACATCACGAATAACATTCCATGAAATTAAACGATAACATCACAAAGTGTATCTTTCATTAGAAAACAAATATAGAATCAGTTGTTCTTTGCTTCTATTATATTTTATCAAAATTACAATCAAACCCTACAAACACGTTGATGCACATAGAATGTGTAACAAAATTAACCAACCTCGCCATTTTTATCTTTGTCAAGGAGATCAAAGGCTTTCTGTACTGTGCAATCTTTTCCGAAAAGCATTTCACTGCTCTTTTTAGAGAAGTCGTCCTGAAAAAAAGAAAATTTTAATCTAAAACTACTTCAAAGTATTTCAATTATTTTAATCGAGAACTTATAAAGAATTCTTAAAGAGGCTTGGTGATCAACATACTAATCATCAAATCCTTTTTTAGTTTTAGATATGTTTTTGAGTCAAATACTTATTATCTCATATCTAAAAAAGTAAAATTCTTAATATTTTAGAAAACAAATCTCATATCTAAAAAAGTAAAATTCTTAATATTTTATTTTTAAAATTTGAATATTATCTTATATCTTTATAAAAAGCTCTTTTTAAAGAAATTAATATCTAGAGTAAACATGGCCCAAACCATACAGCCTTATTTAGCATACACGCAAGAGTGGCTTATTATATTGTTAAGTTCGTTTTAAAATCGTTCCCTTTCCAAGTTCTTGACAGAAGTATGTTCATTGTAATGATTTGATATAATATATTATATCATTTTCATGTTGAAAACTTAAATCTGATTGGTTTAGACAGCAGTTTATAATCTGTTCTATTATACTCAGCATTAGCAACACACTTGACAACGGGCAACACAACGAATTGTTACATGCGCGTAAATTCTGCGCGTACGGTTCGCCAAAGAACTGGGTTTGTCAATGGTTTTCTCGGGGGTGTCATTTCAATTGTTACCGTTCCAAACAGGCACTGTTTGTATAACATTCATGCGTATATATATATATCTTATTAAAAAAAAAGCAATCAATGGGAGATATATATGTCTCTAAGACCAACTCATAACCGTAATGTAAGCATTTCTTTTTTGCAAATGATAATTTTGATAATTTTAAGCGATTTCATCATTCCTGTTTGTAATGAGAAAATGATTTTGGTACCATTAAGACATCCTTACCTCCTGTAGAAAGAAAGAAAGAAAATTCTGTTAAGAAAGCATAATATAGCCGAGATTCACTAGTAGTCCTCTTGTACATGCGTGCTTGATGGCAATATATAAACAATATCATTCATTTATCTTCCCATGTTCTTTTTTTATATTAACGAAATTTAAAGTAAACCTGTATTTAGTTCTCTTGTGTCTAAAGTTATTTCCTCCAATTTTGAAAATTGAAAAGGAAATGACATACTTATTTCCAAAGAGTATGTAAATATGTATTGTAAAGAAATAAGTGAAATAAAAACATCAAATATTTCTAGGCTTGTCGGAGAAGAACATTGTCTGATTTGTCTAAAGAATTATACGGTGTATATTCTATTATTCTACTTAATACGTTCGAATTTTATTTAAGAGAAACCAATTCAAAGAACATCGTAACAGTCCAAAACAAATAACAATGGAATATCCGCAAGATGAATGTATGACAGCTAATCGACTAAAAGGTAACTGGAACGTCTGGGAATGTGACTTAATGACAGAGCTATGACGTCACAGTTTCGTCCCATTTGAAATATAGTTTCATCAATGTTCTACTAGAGGTACAAAACTCCACATCAGATAGACTTATTACTTATTCTATGATAGTTTATTTCTCTCAAATTGCATGAGATACCTCTAAATTGAAACTTACTTCCTTTCGAAAAAAAAAAACCCAGTATAATGAAGTACAATTTCATTTTTTTTTTCTTCAAAAAATTGCCAACTGACAACAGAATGGGTTTAGCACCTATATGTTAAAAGTTAAAAGTCCGCTGACACTTTTATAATTTTTTGTTGAAATCTTTTCAAAACATAACATTTTGGTCAATTGTTGAAAATTAAGAGAATTTTAAAACTTTGAAAGACAGGTGTCTCTTATAACCTTAAGTGGTGAACATATTATATCGAAAAGAACATTTTATTTTTTTTTCAGATGGCTTTTCTTCCCTATAGAAAGCTCTAACATATTTCAATATTTCCTTCTTACATCTTTGAAAGCATTTTCCAATTCTGACCGGCTAATCGTGTGATCTTTATCCAAGTTGTGTTTCTTCAATACCTGAAAGTGAAGTCAAGGTTTGTTAACGTTACTTTCATTTGTTCATCGATTCCACTACAATCATATCATGTAAGACAACTATTCTCTAACTTAGCAAGTTGTACCTATTGCGATTTTTTCAAGATAAAACGCTTAATTATCACATATGAATTATTTATGACAATTTCTATCTGAGATTTTCATTTAAAAACAAAGTTAGATTCAATCAAGGTAAATCAAAAAAAAATTAATCGTCAGATTTAGAGTCATGTAGCTGTAACACTGTAAATCAGAAAATAACACATTTATTACTTTATTGTGAATTATCGGGTTTTTAAAGATCATTTAAGTGGAATGTACGTATCTCTTATATTTTATCTGACTAATGTCTCATAAATGTTAATTAAAAAGAAAACATATAAGAAAGAAAAAAAGATGTTTTCCTGAATTACTTTTTTTCCTGGGTTTTAATTGAAAATATAATCCTCATCATGAAAAGAAAACTTAACTTTGTATATCAATCAACAGGCAGGAATCCTTTTTGAAATAAAAAAAAATCCTTGTGCCATAATTAAAAACCTACGAAATGGTTTAACCTTGTCCAAGTACCGGAGTAATAATGTTTCTATTCAGTTGTTGAAAATATAGATTTAATATCAAATAAAACAAAAAAATGTTGAACTGAAATCTTTACTTAGCCTCAATTAAAATAAAATTTCCTAAATTTTGACTCATAAGCTTGTAACGGGCAGTAATTGAGTACAACATAACAATTACAGTTAAAACATTAGAATAACCAACAATGCATGTAGAAGTTGTATCTTTTGTTATACTTTTAAAACATGAACCTCAACGTTATGAAACACTTTGAAATTGCAAATTGCAAAAACCTAGGGTTTTTTAATTCGATCAATAAAATATATTTGAGATATATAAAGCAGGTCTCTTAATTTATGCAATAGCTTCAGTTATCTTACTTTGCTCAAAAGTTATATCTAATTTGAAGTCTATTATGCCTGCAACAACCTGGTGTCTCTTAATAGTGAACGTTCTAAATCGAACATTATGCCACAAGTAAGTGTAATTTTTTATTAACATTGCGCACTACCTTCAAAAACTCGTCCACCGCCATCATAACTCGTCTGTGTTCTCTTTTGGCTTTTTCTTGGACCTTTTTCTGTTCCATTTTCATCCTATCAAAATTGATTGCTATTTTTAAAACTAACTGATGAGGTAAAGCCCAATAATAAGTAAGAAAAGTTACATTGTATCGTGCAAGCAAAGTTGAAGCGTTGTTAGAATTGAATTCTGTCATTCCTATAATACAATCGTGCTTATGAAAAAACAAAGACTATCAGAATTTTTTCCAGATTTAACATGCGTCATCACTCAGTTTAGAGAAACTTAAATAGCAAATATTGAATGCACAGTATGTGCAATGTTATTTATTACTGAAGGAAATTTTCATTTGCGCTGGGTTTGTTGGGTTTTGAATTATTTTTCAAGACATTTTAAATAAATAATTATGACTGATGTCCCACAAGAAATTTAAAGAAAGTACTGTATACTATTTGTATTGTTTAACAGGAACATGTAGTAAACTTTTGAAAAGTGAACAAGCGATAATGAATGTCAATAAAATATCTCACTTTAAAACATGATACAAATATTGCAACATTTTTTAAGAAATTTGAATTGAAAACGGAGGAATGCAATATTTTTAACCTTATTTTCTTTTTCTTTCTTAAGTTTTGCAGGTAATTCTTTTTTATATTTTACCTTTAACTGTCTAAATATATATCTATATTGAAAAGCGTCTGCTCGTTTATAACTGTTTATAAAATCTAATTTTTCTTAAGACAATTCTTGATTTGAAATGTAAGTTTAATTCTTTTAAACTTTTAAAATTTTAACACAGTAAGATAATTGAAAGAATTACCAAGGTTTTCAATTCTCTTTACTTTTTACAAACTTAATGCATCACAATAAAAAATAATGTCATTAGAATCTAATGCTTATGATGATATGTTCAATAATTTGATTCTCTGATCAATTCGTGCTTACTTTGCTAGTTTAGTATTTGGGCTCGGATCAAGGTGCACGCCTATTCTTTTCTCCAACATATACCGGAACACATCCGTCTCCGAGTCTGCATACTAAAGCATCGGAAAGATATCAAGCAGGTTAGACATAATAGCAAAACTCAAGTATTTTTTTATTAAACAATGCCATGCAATGATTGATTTTATTTCTAAAAAAAACCATACAGGAATTAGAATTAACCTAAAGCAAAGCAAAGTGCATGGTTGGCAAAGGGAAATGTTGTATCTGTTAATTAAGATCAATAGTCAAACATTTGTCTATTGTTCAGACTGAATAAAGATGCTATCCTGTAAATAATTGGGCAAGACTTGTCATTTGAGAACTTTAAGGCATTGTATTAACAAAAACGTTAATAATGAAATTCTAAAATTATAATTTAAACACACATGCGAATAAATACCCATATCTCTTAAAAATGAACTTGTCTTTTTTACAGCGTATCCATTTTCGACTTGAAATTTGATGAAACATCAGTTTAACCATAAAAAAAATATGTATGTATCAATTGATAATCACTGTAAATGCTTTACCAGTAGAAAGCCAAGTGTTTTGGTTGGATCCTTGTGGCGACGATCGAACCTTCGCCTTCTGTCAAGCAGTTTTGGGAGATCGTCTAATGGCTGGAGTTTTTCTAAGAAACTGTCGTTTGAATCCATAGAGAGCCACCATCCTGAAAATTAATCAACGTCTTAATTTGTACTATAATTGTTGCTTTTAAAGGGTCATGGTCACGATTTCGGTCAAATTTCGTTCTACATTATGGTCAACCAAACTTAAAGTGTCAGTAGTAAAGTAATAAGCAAGATTCAAAGCTCACAGTTCTTTGTCATGTAAACAAGGTTCGTGCCATGTTTTTTGTGTACATTGAATGTGTATAAAATAAATTCGGATTCTGAATGTGAAATAGTTTAGCATTTGCATACACTGGAATAAAGGATGTCTAAACATCAAAATTTGTTAAAGACATTTACATCTTAAATGTTGCTACTCTAAAAAAACAAATAAATGAGCCAATAAACTAAATTTTGCTTTGAGGTCCATAGGATACTTCACATTTAGCACGACAAGCTTTAAATAGTCATGCAATAAAAGCATTGATTCTATCTTTCGCGTTGTTTCAGCAGAACTGCAGACTGGTTACAATGTTCATTTTTCCTATCATTGATTCCCGAGGGGCCACACATTTCCTCATACATGTATGCCTCCCCATTTGGGATTCTACTTAATAAAATAGTGAATGGGATATCATTTATCAAAGCAACTTCATATTTGACTCACTGTTTCAATAAAAAATGATGGTTATCTTTACTACTTTATTAAAATAATAAACTCGAATTTTTGGGCTTTAATACCGATAAATCGGAAGAGCACTGTCTTTTTTTTTCATAAATTTTAAACATCATTGGTACTTGAAGCTTACAAGTTTATTTTTATTTTTTCTCAATCAAGCTTGGCTAATTAATAATCAAAAATTCCTTTAAAAAAATCCGGAAATCATCTGAATTTTTGGGATTTTACAATCTTGCGCATGTGCATTACATTCACGCTAAATCACGGGAGGCTCTTTATTTTATGTTTCTTCAATATCACATTTGCATGGATAAACTCAGAAACGATAAAACAAATGCGTGTTAATTTTTAGTGGAATTTTTTTCTGTTCATCAAAGAAAATACGGAAGAATACCCTTAACACAGTGCATTTGCTATGAAAAAAAAAATCCCGAAAGTTTCGAATGTCAACATGGTGCGTAAAAACGTTGTTGAAAAAATGTTGAATTCTGCAATTAAACTTTTCGAAGAAAGGTGTTTACAGCTTCAAAATGGTTTGTTATGAACATTTTAACTCTTGATTTCAATGCAACTTTATTTTCTCCAAAATATTTTTGGAGCGATTCTGCAATTTTCTGCTACATTACGGGTATATGGGATGCATTTTATCTGTGGTGAAGACCTTTCCCGAGCACAGTTAGATTATTTCAACTCAGCAGAGTGTAGTGAAAATTAATAGCATTATTGTATGCATGGTTATGCAAATGTCAACAAAATAGGTGTGTCGATGTATCTATTTCATAAATGTCCGATATCATATGCAGTGTCAACCATTGCACGCACGGGTCAAAGTCTAGTGTGGTTTATTTCTTTTACTGTGAAATGATAATTAATCTATGTCTTTGCTATTCTGTATTATAAATAGTTGAACGAGATGAGTTGATGTTGATAATGAATTAATAATCATAAAAGTTCTGTTATTGATTTGGCGCGATATATATTTAACGGAAATTGAAGATCAACAGACAGAAAATTGATTAATATTTAGAGAGAGTAGGGGATCAAATGTTTTTGCTTTTGTGAGATTGTTTTATCAGTGTTTTCTATTTGATATTATTTAGACAAAATAGATTTTATCTTAAATGCGTAGACTGAAGTTATCTTTATGTTTAACATCAACTCTGCACGTGTAGTTTAATGAGATAATAGTAAAAAAAATTTGAAATAAACAAATAAACTACTATTTCAAATACCATTCTTTTAGTTAAATATTCATTTTTGCAACTACGTTTATATGCACGATATTGCAGTCTATAGAAATACAGAATATTTCGAGCACAATTTAGATTATATATCAGATACGTACATCGATAACTGACAAGATTCTCAAACAGTATACCGAAAAAATTAAAAACTCACAGTATGTACATGTTGATGAATAAACATCATCTCCTTCAAAAAATGTGGTTTATCTAAATTTTAATTTATTTTTTCTCAATTGTTTTGTATTCTAAAGGTGAGGTTAAGCGTAGAATTAACATAGGCCAGTCTTAGCCTTAAGATCAAACATCGCGATATTCTTTGGTTTCTGGCATTGCGCCTGATATCTTGTCAGTCTGCCGCTTTTATCTTCAATGTTCCATTAAAATTTCATCAATGACATTTTTTGAAAGAAGATTAAAGATCTCAACAAGAATTGTTGATTTGCTGTTGTCTTTGTTTCCTAGACGTCAATTCATCTCACATTCAGATTGAATCAGAAATTACAAGGGTTCTCTTTCAAGCCATTCATCAAAAGATATCTAGAACAAATAGACTTAGCATCTACGAACCAATTTTCTATTTACAAAACATCTTGTTGGGAACTTTCATCAAAAGGGAACAAACAGTTGAAATATATATGAACCAATTTTCTTTTCATAAAACACAAGCAATGCTTCTACGATTGATTTCTTGGATTCATAAAACATCTTATTTGGAACTGATTTCTTTGATCAATTTTGACGACATGTTTGATTCTTTCATACTCTATCAACTAAGAACTCCTTATTCGTAGCATACATATTATGTGAACTACTGATATTTTAAAAAATACATTGGGAACAGTAATTCTATGTATTCATTTATTTTGCCTTGATGTATACATTCATTTATTTGCCTTCGGCGACGATGGAGATTTCAATTTAACGACGACCAAACAAAAACCGAAGTGAAACCAATGCAAGCTTCATAGAAATCCTACGCATATAAATGTTTATTGTAAAACACAAATAGAATCACAGGGCACTCAAAAATCTATACGGAAACCACAGAAGTGATATTGTGTTTCTTGACGATGCATGATAATTCTTGCATTGAAATCTCAAGAGCAATAAGAAAAATTTCTAGGAATTGGTTTTAAAAAAAAACGGAAACCTATTGAGTGTAAGGGCACCTTGATCTTTATCATCTAAGAAAGAAATATTTTTATCCACCAAGGTTACACTGAAAATAACAAATCTCCAAGCAGAGTCACCCAGGTTATTAGATCCTCGCGATTAATTATTTAATCGAGGCGTCTTGTATTTTCGTCTTGCCAAATCTTGATTGATCTTTCCAACGTGATTAGTTTATAATATCTCCGTAGGATAACAAATTTTGTGCAACTTGACAGAGATAATTGCTATGTACTACAGAGAAACATATGTCACAGTGATGTAATCTGAGTAATGTTTTTTTTCTTTTCTGCAATTTCATCATACTACATACTTGCTATCATTAAATTTGTTCTCATAACCTCTAGATCAATTTGATCCAAGTAGGTTCTCTCTTTTAAAATTCGATATATGCATTTATTTGTAGACATACTTTTGATGATAACCTTAGAAGGACCGGTAAATTCGGACCAATCAATTGAAGTCCAATTGGTAATTAAAGCTTTTTAAAGAAAAAAAAAACATTAACGAATGCGTCCCTTAAAAAGTACACTACTCAATTCCATCTTTCACAATAGTCTCTATCTACGAAGAACCTCTGCTGATTTTAAACAGTGCATGGAATAAAGATTTCAGCTTGAAGACTTTTTATCATCCTGAATATTACAATCTGGTATTTGGTCATTGAGGCAAATTGTCTCAAAGAAATGTGATTTTTGGATGACAATAACAAAAATGACCTTTGGGTGACCTTCAGAAGACCTCAGATTGTCACCAGGTTCATCAGCAAAGGAAAAGAAAGTTACTTAAAATCGAAGAGACGGCGATGGTGTCAATAATTTCTTGCCTTTACTTGTCTAGAATACAGAATTGTTCAAGTATACAAAACAGCCTTCTATGGTTGCGTAGATAAAACGTCGTCTTTGCTACTGCCAACTTAATTTTATTGTGCCGTACCTCTTTTTAAAAAACAAAAATTTTAATAAAATCATCAAACAATTTCATTTTACTTTGAATGTGTTGAAGAAAATGATGCTACCTTTAATCTCAATAATCGATATCAATATTCATCTTTTGATTACGCCTACATAAATATACATGTATATGTAGTCTTTCAATTAACAAAATCTTTATAAAGATTAAATAACGTTACGAAAAAATATTTCAATTGCTAATCAGACCGATTCAAATCAAATGTGAATCTATTATTGCGTTTCATCAGCGCACAAAAATGCATTATTACTCATCCGAATCAAACAACATTACAAATTATGTCCGACATAGCTATGTAGATGATGCATGGATGAACTTCAAATAAGATCAGATTTGCATAAAGTGCACACTGTGTAAACGGCCTAGTTATTGAGGAAATGCACTGGATTATGTCAGAAATCTTGTTCGACAACTCTATAGAGGGACATGAAAAGCCAGTTGCCTTATTTACAGACGCTTCAAAAAAAATGTGATCTAGCTACCTGACATGGTTATTGTGCAAATGAAACTAAAGATTTTGACCCGATTTTGTCAAAGCGTTAGGACCGAGAGGGAGCGAGAGGAGAAAGATTATTTCATTGAATACTTTTATGAGCACATGTCGACCCATTTAATTAAAACTTCATGTAGTAACCTTTAAAAAAAAAGTAGCAAATTAAAATTACAAACTTGGTATCTTCATACATGTGCATTCGTTCTTGCGTTTGATGCTTCTGGACATGTGTCCACGTTTACAATGTTAACATTAACGGAAACAACCGAAGAAGCAAGTTTCGGGTTTCAAGCGTGAGAAAATGAAGTATCCCTCAGACAAAATTTCATTTATTTTCAAAATGCACTACTTGAAAATAAAGTTTATTGTCAAATGACTGTTTTACCATTGACGTAAACCGACTTACCGTCGTAGCAGTGGATGGGATAGTTACAAATTACTCCGCCGTCAACATATGTGTTTGTTTCTCCGTTGTATGTGTAATTGGTCGCTTGGAACATTCCTATAGCACGAAAATGCCCATTAAGTTAATGAAAATTCATTATGTTATTGGTTCTGTATAGAGTTATAAAAGGATATGAAGATAATTGTTCTTCTTGTTCATCATCTTGCGGGAAAGTGGGGCTAAAAAATGTGTAGCACTTTTGTATCAAGTAATTTAAAACTATCTTTCTATCTATCTACTGAAAATTGTGATGACTACTTTGCTGGAAGTATCTTCTGAATTATAAACTTTATATATTTATAACAACGGTTCTATAAATGAAAAGTTTATTTATTCCATCGGAAAGAAAATTATAAAAATTGAATATAAAGGTGTTTAATTACCTGGAATCGCCATGGACATGCGCACTGCTAATCTGATAGGCATATCCGGTGTAGTTTTTACGTGACAATATTCCTCGGTCATGTGGTTCAAATTTGTCACAACAACACACAGTTCTTTTCCAGTCTTTTCGTAAAGCTTAAAAAAAGGAAACAGCTTTTTCAAGTTCATGTCTGAAAAGTCAAATTCTTAGTGCAACGGATTTGTTTTCAAATGTTTGGATCATATTAATGCTATAACAGATTTCTCATATAATTAATCTATCTGAAGTGTCTGTTAGGCTTCTGCTCCCCCCCCCCCCCCCCCCCTCCTCAAACCATCCCCGCCTAAAAAAATTGTTTTTATAAATCCATGCAGAAATGGCATTACTTTGAATTGAATTTATATAAGAAAACGGGGAACTTATGAAAAATAGGCTAAATCTAAATAAATTTATATTTTTGGTTAGTTCAGTTATCTAACTACAAATGGTATGTTGTTCCAAAAAAGCAGAATGCTTAGGAACATCGAACTATTTCAATCATCTTTGCGTTGTTATACCTTTTTTTTAACTGTTTGTTGAAGGTAGATTAGATGAATTCAGATTGTGCAATTATCGTCTGCTTGCTGAATTTGTTGTCTTTACTTCAGGGGCCGTAAGCTAATGCACTACTATAAAGTGTTACATGTATTTATATTTAAAACTAATATAAATACAAAAACGAAAGAACGAGAGGTTTTTTAACGTAAAAATTACAACAGCCATCCAATGTGAGGTTTACTGTTTTTGGAGATTGGGTTACTCGAGCTATGCAATATATCTGACCTAAGATTTGAAATTTAACCCACGGTACAAATTTACACAATAAAACGAGATTCTAAGTCTTCAGTTTGCAAAGCTTTATTCTTTAAAAAAAATTGTCACTGGAATTCGTTTATTTGATATACATCCTAAATTGGTGTTTTTGTTCTAAACATCGTAAAGTTTCTGAAACTAAGGAGATGTAAGCAATTTGTTTTGTCTTTTAAAACAACAGAAGGAATTATACCATAAGCATTTAAAAATACAATGTATCTTGTACTCCTTTTTTCAATGTACTTTAGACGACACAATTTTCGAACAAAGACATGTCCAATGTCTAACATGATTCTTGTTTTTAAGCTTTGGGCAATTTTCGCCAATTAAACTTGTAGATGACTCAACAAAGAAGTTGTACGTTAATGACAAACTCGATCCAAGAATGCAGTTGACAGGGTCGTAAATGTGAAGACTTCTCTATTTGCGCTCAATTTATATAATTACGAATTTAAAACACCTCCTCCGAGACTCTAATTCGAGATATTAGTATTGATTCTAGGTTAGAATTGGTCCACAATCGTCATTTTTTAAATCATTTTTTACTATTGAGATTTAATTATCTTTTACGAGCGTAATTGTACCATAAAGTGAAATGTGGGTCCCCACACACTACTTGAAAAAAAAAACTGCAACTACGCATCACAACGTATGCAAGTTTGGTTAATATCCCCTTACTTAACCAAAACCATCATCATGTTTGTAAACTTACAGGCGTAGGTCTGATATTGATTTACAGTCAAGCGCCACCAATATAATACACGTATAATCAGTAAACTTACTCCCCTTGATGGTTTGAGACCCAGTCAAACCCTTACATTTACTTTTTGTGCCAAAAGCTTATTATTCATATATGTACACGTCGATGTGAGCTTTGCGTTCATCACAACTAACTATCAAATGTTTCACACACAAATTAGAATATAATTCTTGATAAATTAGAATATATATATATTCGGCACCCAATAAAATCAAAACCAAAGTTGACATCTCCGTAAAGTGGAATGTCTCCAGTCATAAGATACTTCCAAATTTTCAAAAATTAACTAATCAACAAACACACACCTCTCCAAAAGTTACGTCTTTATTGCCCATCTTCTTTTCAATCACTTCCCCGAACCAGTTGTAGATTCTGTTGCCGGGATTCCAACCGTATCCGGTCAGAAGATTAGGCAGAAGACTAAGCACCCCAAACTTGGCATCTGACATAAATAAGGTATAGAAACTACAAAGTTCATTCAAAAGTATCATACACCGGTATTTGTCCAAAAAAAATTTATGGGCATGATTTTTGGACTAAAAATCAGCATACTCACGTTATAATTATACCTTTTTTAACACAAAAATGATTATGATGAAATTATATTTGTATTAATTATTAATAACAGAAATACGCTAGATAAACTACTAGTAGACCAATACAGTATATCCATATAAAACGGTGAAGTAATCGCTAAATATACAAGATTCACTAGGAATAATTAGAATCATTTTAACAAAAGCTTGGACTTTGGGTAGTCAAACAGCAATGTGACGTAGGCCTGCCTATTTCACTGCTGGCCACTCAGCCATGGCTCTTTGAAATCAACAAGATTTGTCTGACTTATGAGCTAAGACTACGCAATCAGTGCATATTTCGCCTGAAATCGCGTCATTTTTAATTTGTTTTGACGAAAGAAATAGATAGCTACGTCCAACCGAAAGTCCAAGGTCTTGTTAAAATGATTCTATAAACAAATGGCTGTTTTGCGAACCAACTTGATTGACTATAGATATCGTGATCTGATGTTTACCTAGGAACATTTTGGACATATCCTGGCTGAGGAAGCCTTGGATGTCTTTTGAATCGTACCCAACCGCCATCAAGGAAGCTGTCATTGCGCCTGCGCTGGCACCGGCAAACCGTTTGATCTGACTGATCATCCCAAGTTCTTCCAGAGCCTACAATAAACAAGAAGTGTTTCTAAGAAAGCCCATTATTGGTGACAAGTGAAAAATATATTTCATCTTGCGGCTGTTAAAAATTATGAGGACTGGAGCGTGGCAGCTCTCAGATGAAATAGTTATCTTACGTTGCACCAACAGGCTTCCGTATATCGCAAATTATTCATATTGATTCCTTTATATTATTTTATATCTACAATGGCTTTAGTTAGTATACATATTGTTACAGGCACCATGACATTTACGGTCAGGTTCTGAATGTTCAATGTTTCTCTATGCACGACGGAATTTTTCAGAAACAGGCTACCCATACACGTTGTAAAAGGTGATAACATAAAGAAAATAAGACAACAAATGCCTAGATATACGTATAAACTACGGTTGCTTGTAAATCGTTTCTTTTTCTATAGGACCTATATTCAAAACATAAGTAATTATTCAGGCGAGCTAAAATAATCTTTGATACCAATTTACGTAAAAATCTTCGACTCGATGAATTTTTTTACATTCTAAGAATCAAGTTTTTTTTCAAAAACTAATTTGTCACTTGAACGCAATCAATAATAACTATTCGATTTTTCTTTATAACGACCCATATTTTGATCAACTTCTCGGAATAAAAGTCCCAATCGTTTTTAAATTCGCCTTACCAATGATATGTGTATGCTTTAATAAGTTACACTAAAAGTACTAGAAACCTTCAATCACGAGCGATAACCGTACATAACAGAGACTGATATGAGTAGAAATTGCACATGATTACCAGTGGCGTAGCGCCCTTTACGCAAAAACGCAAGTGAATACACAAAATTTTGCAAAGCATAGGTCTTATGATTTGAGTTTCCTATTGTTTGCACGTAAACAAATCGTACTGAGACTCCACTGAATTATAATCTGCATATTTAGTATTCAGTTCTCATCGTGCAATTACTACGATTCCGGAAAATACCGTCAGTCTATACTTACATGTAATTTAAAGTCGGCGGTCGGGTGATTAAAATTTTGACAAAGTCACAATACATTGTGATAAACTTGATCAAAAAATTGTCATTTAGGTAAGTATGTTACGGTTTGAATAATAGACCTGTTTCAAAACGCCTATTATCTTTAGTCATATGCAATTGGTTTCCGCTGGGGTATCAGTGTTTCATATATAATTACACATTCTTTTAAAATTCAACATTTCCCTTACACATACAGTAGGTAAAATTGTAACATTTTTAGACAATATCTCATCAAAAGCCTGTAAATCTAAAAGCTAAAACCTAAAATCCAAGAGCAACGGGGGTCTTGCAAATTTTAAAGAAAATATTCGAAGAGTACCAGGTAAATAATGTTTGTCTCGGAATTCAGCAACTTTTGTTCATATTTATTGGAATCATAATACTTAAAAAATGTCATATTTTTAAGGCTGTTTTGTCATTTAAATAACATAAAATCCAGGAGATTCCGGGGGCTTCGCACCCTGGGCCCCCACCAGGGCTCTGCCCTGGACCCGCTGGGGGCCTCAAGGCGGCCCCCAGACCCCCTACCTTTTTTGAGTACAGTAAATTAAAAGGTAGCTACGCCACTGATTACTATAATTAAAACCGTTCATAAAAGATCTTACAGAATAAAGTTTTGGTCTTATTAGGTTTTCATATTTTACGAATAGTAATTTATAAACAGCAGCGCAAAGAAACTGTTAGAAAACTATTTATCATGCATAGCAATAAATGACTTCCGGAAAAAAACGATTTGTGTCAGCTGCGAGACGCGCTTCGTTGGAATTTATTTTAATACAAATATGCGGAATTTTAAAGACTATCTTTATTTACTTATGAGTGTTTTACCGACAAAAAGTTTCGCTCAGTCTGTCGGAGATACAATTACAAGCTACATTTAGCTGGAATTGGTTAATGATTATGTACATTGTAATATGAGCTATTCGTCCGGCTCGTCATTCCATGTACGAGTATTTCATGGTATGAGATAATGTGTCAAAATATTTAGGGTTCAGAATAGATGAACTGTAAGAAAGTCACAGATTACCTACACTCAAGCAAACAAGGTTTTATCATTGCGAGAGATTTTATAGCTGGGGGCCCAAGGCTGTTATTTTAATTTACGCGCAATACGGCGGAATTTTATCCCACTCTAAATGGTTAAACAACCATTTGTAGTAGATATTGATATAGACGTTCTGTTTCAAGAAATGGCTAAAACCTTAGACACTTATCTCACCCATCCCCCCACCCTCAATAAAATATCAAAATTCGCTTTATATTATCTCTTAATTATCTAGTACATGCTTTTTATGTTTCTCTTACATATATTATTGTGTACCGGTACATTGTCTAACAGACCAGCCAAACAGGGAAACATAGAAAAAATTCAGAATATGCATGTAGGAAACTTTTCACAATTGGATCTAGAACGTACATGTATTTACAGTCACAGCGCAAATTAAATTCTATATTTTCAATTTTCTAAGCATAGATACGTTAATAAAACTATTACAAATTATGCCATTTCTTTTTTATCACGGGGACGCAATTTAGCGATCTACACGTATACGAACTTTTTAAATGTCTCAATCGAGGTTTGGAGCATGCAGATGACTAACACATAATACAGGTGAAAACAAAAGGAAATGAGGCGCAAACAATCTGCACGTTCAACAAACAGAAATCATACGTTGCTGGGTGCAACATAGACGACAATGGATAAATAAAACTCGGATCAAAGCAAGGGTGAGGTTTCCGGAAATCACGATTAAAATTTTACATGTAGGATGGGAAATAAAAGAAAAACAGGTTTGATTCAAATCATAACCGGAAAGTATACGTATATAAAAATGTTTTATGTGGTTTTTGTTTGTCGCTTGTTTATTCTATATTTTAGAACCTTTAAAGCCCCATGATTCAACACGTCTACCTCATGAAACCCTTTTGATCTTATAATTGAATTTAAAGAAATCCCGGGTATGTATCATAGCTTGAGCGAAATATAGATTAAAGTTAATTATTCCGAGCAAAAGGTCGCCGTAAATAGGTCTGATGCATTTCATACAATGAGTAGTCAAATTCTATGCCCTATTTCGTTAATAAGACCATAAATTGCTTTTTCGGATCGCGTCATATTTTCAAAATTAAATGTTCGATGGCTGAGTGTAATTTTGGTATATTATCGTCATCAAACTGCGACTAGACCTCACTGTTAATATATATTTATTCAGTTTTAAGTATAAGCTTAATAAATGGGAAATAAGGATTCAAAAAAAAATTGTTCACCCTTTAGTTTCATTAATACCAATTTGCAAATAGAGAGATAATATTAGCATTGGATGTACGCGTAATCATTTTCATTTAAACGTGCTGGTTGGAGAGAAAGAGAGAGAGAGAGAGAGAGAGAGAGAGAGAGAGAGAGAGAGAGAGAGAGAGAGAGAAGAGAGAGAGAGAGAGAGAGAGAGAGAGAGAGAGAGAGAGAGGGGTGGGGTGGGGGGGGGGGGTTAAGCTCCAGCATATCCCAAACTACTACTGTATTTATATACATGTATGTAACGGTCTATTCGTCGAGAGACCGAGGCTAAATGAAGGCGGCAAAAGGACAAATCTGAGTGGAAAATATTTTTAATGAGTTCGTTGTTAACATTTGTTATCTTTCCACTACGTTAGTAGAGCAGTCAGATATTATACAATTATTTAATGCTTGAGCAGTCGATAGACCCGAATATTTTTCCCGAGGTGCAGGGAACAGCTAAGTATGATCAAAAGACCATACTGAGCTGTTCCCTACACCAAGGGAAAAAAGTTCTGGTCTATTGACTGTTCATGCGTTAAATAATTGTTTTATTACCTAATTCCGTTTTTAGTATTTTGTGTTTACAATTAATATAAATTACAGAAGGTTTTCATACCATGAAGATAAATTCTGAGAACAATAGTAAAATAAACATGATAAAGTTCTCTTTTAATTCTTGTAGCAATTTCACTTTTTCTAAAATACGTTGCTGGTCCAATAGATCGCAGTCTATGGACCGGCGGTCTAATAGATCGCAGTCTATTGACCGGCAGTTCAATAGATCACTTTCAAATCTGAATACATATACAAAATAGACGTAAATATTTAATTTGTAATAAAACAACAAAATCCCTTTGATTAGGTAATAAATGCTCATATGGCATTAATGTTGACAAAGCAAAACCCCAAAGGCAATACATGCATACTTCAGGAGGCTATGTGGTCAACAAATTCACCATCAGATCTTCTTAAATTTTTCAGATATGATTTGTTTAGTTGTAAACTAATATTTAGTAAAGAAAATTCAAAGTATTTTACTTTTTAAATTTTGATTTTTTTTTTATATTTTTATATAGAGCTCTTCTTATAAAGGAGATGTAAACAGTGTAAAAATACCCACGACCGTTGAGCCCTCTTAAAGATTTTCTGCCGGTACATGCATACCTACAACGCCGTATTCGATTTATATGTTCAAAGAAATATCTCTTTCTCAGTTATATTTAATGGTTTTGAAAAGATAACAAGTCTGTACCCCATTTACTCAATTTAAAGCTTTTAAAACATAAAGAAAAGAAACTTTGGTTAGATAGGTGTTTTCAAATTTGTCCCTGGATTTCAAAATATCAAATGACACAACATATTCAAACAATATAAAAGCTTCTTTAAATTGGTATTTCTCTTTGAGAAATGCTTCTCGGATTCTATTAATTATACTGTTTCTTTTTTTTTCAAATTCACAATTCTATGAATGTTGACTCGTTTAAAACAGATTAGATTCCGTAATGATTTTGGCTTTCTATGTCTATTATCCAGTGCACATATTAAGTATTCTTCTCTCAAAAATAAGAAATTAAGGTCCAAGTTGAGTACATGTAATTACAGGACTGAATATCGAAATACACTAGGCACCGTATATGTCGATTAACAAGGACATAAGACATACCGAACTTTGGGTTCATATGAAAAAAAAAAAGATATCATCGATAGAAATTAACATTTGTTTTTAATTGAAAAGCATCAATTTTTCTCCTGTAAAATGCACTTGCGACAACGGGTTCATCTATTTAACAACTGTTCCAGTTAATTCGACAACCGAATTTTTTATATAGATACCATTTCAACGCAAGCAGGTATTTTTTCACCCCTTGAAAACTGATTATCTAGAGTACTCTCCCCTTACCCTGACAGCACCGCAGTATGCAAGTCCCTTATTGCCGCCTCCTTCAAAAATGAGGTTCTCAAAGGGGTAACTGTGGTCTTTTGGGTTAATTTCCATGGCTTTGATTTCCATTTCGTTTAAAACAGACGGCATTTTCTTCAGTTTCCGGTGGTGGTTGTATACACCTGAAATTAAGATAAAAAATTAAAAACAATCATACAAATCGAATAAAAAAAAAACAATATAATAAACCTGTGATGAATCGTGAGGAAAGACTTGTTTCAAAATTGTTCAATCTTAAATAAACACCATTTCAATCAATCATAACTGTTTATATTTATTTAACTTGATAGGATGACACAATATTTGACAATAAATCGTAACATTGTGACCATATGATCTTAGTAAGGTAAGTTTTAGTGATTGTATATTAGAATAAGACAGTATGACATGCACACTGATTACGAGAGAGAGAGAGAGAGAGCGAGAGAGAGAGAGAGAGAGAGAGAGAGAGAGAGCACGCATTTCTCATCAATTTAGATTTGATAGAGAACACATGTTCGTAACTAGATGTTAGATACATAAAATTATAGATTATTAGAAGCATTCTCATGGCCACTTTTTATTTGCCATTTTAATACATAGCATGGTTTGATTATCTACAGTAGTATATGATAAGTTCATTGCATATTACGCTTTAGATATTCATATCAATTTGGTTTTCATTGGTCACTTGTCCTTGGCTTACATGTATACATTGCTGAAATACCGGTAATTTTAGATATAAAAGGAGTCTGTTGTTTGGAGTATTATGAATGCATGAGATTAATCTAACTGTTACATGTATATAAACTTTTAAAATTGCACAAATATATGGAAGAAATTTAAACAATTTGCATTTTTTTTTCAGGGGGGGGGGGTATTTCGATATTTACGTTTGTATATTTTGCTTTTTTTATCTACCGACAAATACTAAAATACAGGTATCGAAAATACAACTGCTGGAACTTAATTAATTGAATCGTGCAGTAAAAAAGAATTTAAAACGCTTTTTTATTGTGATAAATCAAATGTAAACAATTAATGAATAAAAAGGATAATTTAACATAATTTATCATCATAAATCAAAGAAAAACATAGCACTGGAAAAAGAATTAGTCAATAAAATTGTCAGCCATGATAAATAAAATTGTGGCATTTTTTTATGTATGTGTACAATGAAAAAAAAAATCGAATGACTGATGAATTTATTTGAATAATTTGAAGCGTATCTACGATATTAGTAAGTTAAATGCAAAGATTATATTAAAACAAAAACTGTCTTGCGAAATATAGAAAATTTAAAACCTGACATCAATTACTAGACTTGCATTACACAGATGCATCTCGGCCTCAAAATATATAATCAAAACATTATTTCAGTTTACGTATAAATACATCTTCCTGTTCATGACGAAAATAGCGGATCATAAGCCACCTTAAAAGTTAATATCGCAGATTTCTGGGTTTTTTAATGAAATCTTGCATTTGATTTACTGGTGATATGAAGACACATTTCTTAGATTTGCTGTTATGTTTTGATAATGCTTTAAAAAATCTCGTAAACTTGTCGCGATCGTCCAAAGTTTGAAACATCAGTATTATAATTTTAACTTCGAAATTATATATATTAATAATGTCTGCCAAAAATGTCCTCGTGTTTCTACGAAGTGTTAAATATAGATAAATGAAACAGAGCGAACCCTTTAAAGTTTTGCATCTATATCTTAATACATGCTTTGTGTGTGCGTTTATTTTTTTTACGTTTATCTCAACCTTGATGTAAAAAGTCTGTCAATAGATTCATCACACCTCTTTTTTTTTTAATTCCACACCTAGACATTCACCTGTTGGTAATTTAAATATATCTTTCATCACTTTTAATCGGAAATTCCAACAAAGTCGGCGTTTTAACCTATTCAATTAAGATTTAAGAGTCATTTCAACCCAACCCTCCATTAAAATTAACAGGTATGTTGAACTGTAGTCAAAGTAGTAAGTAAATATAGTAGTAATCGACGAAATATGCAAACACGTTGGCGTCAAATTCATTCATCCATTCATTCATGATCGTAACATAGAGTCATCGTCCCAGAATTTGAACTTTGAACTTTTCGGTACACAAAGAGAGAGAGAGAGAGAGAGAGAGAGAGAGAGAGAGAGAGAGAGAGAGAGAGAGAGAGAGAGAGAAGAGTATTAATATATAATACTACTATATTTATAGTAGTACATAGGTAGTAATGGTTGAATTGTACAGTAATGGTAGTACATGTACATTCGTGGAGTAGTTAAACATGCACATATGCATGTGGCAATATAGGTAGCAATGACAATGGTGCATGTTACATAATACAGACTTTTTAGAGAACTTCACATATATATGTAGATTACTTGGTTCGAATAATAGAAATATAGATTATGTGCAAAACATGTATTAGTTTGGTAGTATACATGAACAAACTAGCCAAGGGCCAGATATTTACCTCTAAATTTCACAGCGGCTGCAAATAATTCATGTAAGAAAATAAAAATAAAATTATAATATAATAATTACACTAATAAGTAATATTTTTTAAACACCAATAACACACAAAATTTCGCCAAGTTCACACAGAATAAAAGTATAAATAGTTATGTGTATGCAAAGGCTACTGTGAAATATGTAAATCTATGACACTTAATAAAAATATTATTTCGAGGTTAACATACTTAATTCAAAAATATATTTTATTTCAAAACAGACACAGTCTGCTTATAATTTACTTATTAAATAAATGTTAGTTTTCCTACAAAAGAGACACACATCAAACGGAGAAAAGTAAGATCCATTTCTACAAGACCTTAGACTTTTGGTAGGACGTAGCTACGTGTATATCTATTTCTTGCGTCAAAACAAGTTAAAAATGATGCTGGATTCAAGCTGATTTCAAAGAGCAATAGCCGAGTGGCCAACAATGAAATAGACAGGCTTACGTCACAATACTGTTTGACACATCTACAGAAAGTCCAAGCTCTTGTTAAAATGGTTCTATACAACACTGTTGTCTATGTCTGTGAATATTACTAGTCCTGCTGCCTGCATTGCTCGCCTTGTGCGTTTTCAAAATTGTAAATGATCACGTTGTCACACACAAGTAAAACATGTGACATTGAAGTAGCAGTGTAAAAATCGTGCTAGCAAACAGACTGCAAATGTTTGCAAATTTCACCCAGCTTTTCTGCGATAAACGCAAAACCATGAATTTCTGTGAAAAAGGATGGTTTTTTGGGGAGTGTTCATGACTCTCTATTTTTACTGTTAATATCGTTTTTAATCTTTCACATAATTTATATGTAGCAGTATTGGACACAGACAAACAGACAATGTTTGAGCGGAAAAAGATGACAATACAACAGACTGTGCTCTATAGGGTTATCAAAGGTTACTACTACATTATAACTACTGTAAAAGAAATCAATTTTTGTAATTCAAAACGTTAGAAGTTGGATCCTACTACGCTATATGTTAACAAAAGTTTTCAAAAGAAAGACTTGATTATTAACATAAAAAATATTTTGCGCTGCTGGATGAAAAATGTGAACACTTTCTTTCTTTTGCATCACATCAATAACCAAAAACTCAGTTTTTCGTATAGCTGGTAAAATGTGTAAAGCAATTTAAAAGTTTGTATTATCAAAGTAGATTCATCAAAAGCCAAAAAATGAAACAGGTTCTGTTCAATCCAGCTCGGTGGCATGTTTATTCATATTATGACTCTGATCGCTGACAAATTATAATCAATAACTAAAGGTAATGAAAAAAAAATGTTATGCCAATTTATACATAAATCTTTGAAGGGCACCGGTCATACACATAATGATATTTATGAGGATTTACAAGACCCTCAGTAGGTTTGTAAAGATTGGATTGATTCTGTTAGTTGCAGAGAGAGATCATTAAAACATACATGTGCATGAGGTGCGTTTGATATACATGTATACATCAAAGGGTTTGACCATTCGGACCACCCTCGGCCATTTTAATTTCTAATAAGCAACGGAAAGGGCGAGGTGATCCGAATAAGGTTTTGAGGATTGAGATTCCGAGTGTGCAAGGAGACAAAGAGAAACTGGCTTTACCTCGTAACCTAGCAACATAAGCTACAAAATGAAGAAAAGTACAGGCTAGCATGAAGAGTTTTTAAATTACCTTTTTGTACATTTTTTGCATTCCATATCAATAGTTGCAGATATGCATGCATATGAACGTGTTACATGTATATGCATTAATACGTGAATATTGTATCACACGCTACATTTTCTTAAAATATTAAGGGTCAAGTTTTGTTGTTGTTTTTTTAATAACTAAAATATAATTGCTTTTTTGATTCATATTTGATTGATCTTGCATGTAAGTTATTTCAAATAACAAAGTGATATACATATCCGAAATGTCATTAATGAAGGGTTAATTTGGGGTTCATACCTGAATTTTTCGTGCTTTTTTGAGTGTTTTTTTTAACAAGATATTTATATAAAGGTAACATGATTTGCTTCTGAATTTTTATCAAAATTATTGGAGTTGTTGTTCTTAACTTAAAGTTATCGAGAATCAAAGGAGAAATTGACAAGAATGAAAGACAAAATAAAATGATAAACGAACGTGATTTTGTAATGTCACTAATAGCTATATCTCAGAGTGAGAAAATGTTACCTCGGACTTTTGCGACATTTACTGCAAAGAAAAATAACGTAGTGACTGCAAAGCAACAAAATAAATCAACGATGCGTATATACCATCTAAAAGCATGCGTAGCTATTCAATCAATTAAAAATTACAAAATAATCAACAAAAATTAAACCATTAACGCCGTGGCTTACGTGCAGTGAAAGCCAATATCCTTCTAATACGTGTTCTATCAATTATAACAAATAACAATTAAAAGCATGCGCAGCTATTCAATCAATTTCAAATTATAAAATAATCAACAAAAACTGAAATGATTTTTATGCAGTGAATGCGTGATGAACAGACATTATCATTCCATCAATAAATCATATATTAGTAGCCAAGTTTTTATTCTCCAAAGAAATAATCTGATAAGCATAAATGCGATCGAATCACAAATATTTATAGATTTATTTTTCTTCTTTCGAAATATCTGCTTTTTCCTAAAGGTTTTTCTTGAATCATTCTCTCTTCTGTATGAGTATAGGTTATACTGTTTCTTTCCTAGCAAACATTTACTTTAGCATAAAAAGCACTAAAATGCCTTTTAAGATGCTAATTTAATAAAATCAACTGCCATGGAGTTAGACATAGGAGTAAATTAAGAGTAATGCATTAAAACATCAAACTGTCTTTGTAAAAAATAATTGCGAGATGAAATACGAGATCGTTTTTTTTTTCATTTGATACTAGTAACATGTACAAATATACGTCCATGTTCCATGAAAAAGACCATGGTCAATTGATTTTAGTTTGGCTATTTGACAATCACAAGTCACAACAAGGAAACACAAGCAAACAAACAAAACTCTCTCTCTCTCTCTCTCTCTCTCTCTCTCTCTCTCTCTCTCTCTCTCTCTCAGAACTTGATCGAGGTACCTAAATTGAAAAAATATACTGTATTAATGCTAATAATAACAGCACAATGCAAAACTGTTTGCCTTGGGTTACACTGGGTTAATCGTATCAGAAAGAATATTTCATTTTATTGTCATTTTGAATTTACCGGGTAGCAGTAAATACAAAATTTACAACATGACAATTTTGAATTTACCGGGAGGCAGTATCTACAAAATTTACAACTGTCTTCGAAATGCCATTGGTAAATGTAGTATTTACTGCCACCCGGGACAATTGTCATGTTGTAAATTTTGTATTTACTGCCACCCGGTAAATTCAAAGTTTACACCATGACATTATGCACTTCCAGTGTTTACCCATTGCATACGTACTTTTACCCTTTCAGACAAATTTTCATTAATGGCAATTCTATGCATAGATCGACACTGATGCCCTTTACACGTATTCATAAGCCATGTAATATTGATAGCAGTTCATAATCTAGCAGTTAATATAGCAGAGTTATTACTTCCGAGAGTTTGACACTAGGGAGTCATATCCAATATGTTTAAGCAATACAGCAAGCTTCAAGCAACGCACGGGCGTCGTTAAGAATTTTGCAGTCTTGTATACGTATGAACATGTACATGTATACGTTCACTTTGCTTTTAGAGAAGAATTGGGGGTGGGGGGGCGGTTAGTGGGTGAATTCTACGACAGAAATTCTTGTATCTATCACCGCCCTTTTTAACGCAAATCTAAAAACAAGCTGCATGTAAACTGCAACATACATGTATTGAAATGAAAATACTGCGGCCTTTAGCTAAAAAAAAAAACCCTATCAAGTTCAAGAGTTTAATATACAATTTGCTCGGAAGAGGTATCATTTACATTTATAATGTAAAAAAAAAATAATTGAAGTAATCGATTAATAATCGATTACATGCTATATTGTAATCGATTACAATCAATTACATTTTAAAGTAATTGTGTCCGTGCCCGAGTCTGCGTACATGTAGTTCTATAATCTTCCATAAGAAAACATAAACTAGTAGCATGAGAATGATTTCGCTCCGTCTTGTTTGCTACACGTATTAATAAATAAATACTTTTCCTAATGATTTATCTGTTTAAAAAAAAAATAGAACTCACAATTTAACACGACATTGAAAAAAAAATCAGAAAGGAAGTGTTTGCATCAATATTCTCTGAACCTCTGACTAATTGTCTGTTTGGCGTGTATGGGATAGATATTGTGTGTGCTCTGTTCAATAATTAACGTAAGTTACGGTACGTATGACCCTCCAGAGAAATCTCTCCCTTCGCGATGATTAAACAAATCTTGATGAGCATCATCATATTGTTAGATATACAGAAGAGGTACTTATTGTATTAAAAAAAACATTCTGAAATGTCCATTTTTTATAACATAACGTAATGCTATCATGTGTTAATCAATTTATTTGATTGTTGAAAGGCTTGCACACTATAATATGCAATAGTTGGTCAACATAATACTATGGAAACCCTACCACGTACATGTACCTGCATGCATCTGTATGTATGGTTGAAATAGGATGAAACCTGTATTTTTATTAAATTGAAATCTGCATGAAATTGACGAATTAATAAATGGTGAAAGGGTTAAGCAAAAAAAGAAACGAATCGTATAGGCTAATAACAAATTGGAACTTTTTATCATTTTTTTTTTCACATAACACTGCGACTTGGAAAGGACCAGAAATACGTATCAAAAAGAGGGAGGGGGGGGGGCTTGTGGTCGGGAACACGGGGTTTTACCAAATTCAGATTGTTGTAAATAATGGTGAACGGTATCAGACCGGAGAATTGTGTTTACATAGGCACGGAAGAATACCGGTAAAAAATCGTATATCAGAAGACATTATAGCAGTTTCAATGTGAATTTAAAATGATTTATGGGTGTCTGGGGTAGAGTGGGTTATGCAACACTGTCCATCGACGACAGACAGTTTATCTCGGGGATTTATTACTGGCATGGAGTGTGTGGCGATCTCAATTTCACGGAGAGAAGAGATAATTATAAATTGTTTCATAAATATCTTCAACCAAATGGACAACAACTGTTTCCCTTTGGCCATAACACACGCACAGACACAGCAGGTTGCCAAGTTACTCTATACATTTGTATATACTGTGTTAATGGTTGAATGTCGTGTATATGGGTCATTATCAAAATATGCAGACTTTTAAAATATGTAAAACATGAGAAAATTATTGCAGAAAAAATTACTTTGATTGCAAAAAACACATTTAACAAACAATGAAGTATAACATCTAAAAATTTGCAAACATTGGAATCTACCATTTGGTTGATAATTAGACTAAAATTTAATGAACTGTGAACATTTTGTCAGTGGTGTAACAGGCATATAGTATAGGAAAAAATTCTTAAATAAAATAAAATAATTCTTTTAAAATGATGGACATAAAGTTTATATCAACAAACTTCATTTAAAGTTATTAGAATTAGATAACAGAAAATATTTGACACATTTACATAGTGACCAACATAACATTTGAGACAAAGTCTTGATGTTACTCAACAAATTTTTAATTTGAGCATTAAAAAGAACACAACTTGATTTTTCTTTTAATGGAGCATAAAAAAGACATTATTGTAAATGCACTGGTGTTTTCAAATATACATGAATCATTGTCCGTTAATTTTATTTGGAGAAAAATGTGCACGTTACACCACTGATTATTATGTTTTACCACTGACTAAAAGTTACACCACTGACCTAGCGATAATAAATAAGAGATAAGCGTGTTAAATTTTGTAAAATAAACTAATTTTTATTTTTGATTGCATTTAAAACATGATTAATTTGATCTTAAATAAAAGTTTTTGTGCCTCCTTCTTTTATAATCTGAAGATAGACACACTGTTACACCACTTATAATCAGTGTTACACCACTGACACAAAAATGGCATGTAGATGTTTTTTTACATGAATTCACTCATTCTTTGATGTTATATTTTTTACTATTGACATCCACACACTTTTATCCACCTTGTACCGAGTTCGAACTTTCTTCGGCTCATCAATCTCACAAACAACATCTTCAATACTATACCAGCTCATATCAATCATACACTTTGGATAATACAATTGAAATTTCTCCAATTTTCTCCAAAATCTATGCATACAATGCATTTACACTTCCTCTTTGTCTATATATGTTTTTGAAGCTCAGCTAGCATTTGTTACCTTTAAGTATTTGAAAGATTTTAGTATAACATAATAGGGAATGTGAAATGTCAGTGGAATAACATATATTATTGTACACTATAAGTCATTAAAAAATTTGATTTTTTAATAAAAATATGATGTGGATAATTTCATTTCTTTATTAGAATAAATTTGTTTTTACTTTTATCTTTTAATCAAGTATTTAAATGGGTAAAACATAATTAGAGCATACAAAATGTCAATGGTGTTTCAAATAATGTCAATGGTGTAACAGGTCTCATTTTCCAGATTAAGAAAACACAATTGCAATTAAATAGTCAAGCTTTCTTTATTGTGACAGTGTCTAACTTGTAAAATTGATAAATAACAATTGTTCAAAATGCTCAAAATGTAAATGAAATGGAAGAAAAAGTAAAATAATTAAATAATGTCATTTGGTGTAACAGTTTTTTCAGTGGTGTAACAACAATTTTTGGTTACACCACTGACCGTTATACCACTGATGTATCCATAGTAAATGTAGCAGTATGACCCAAGAGAACAGTTACTACACGAAGCTACATAGCCTATGTTATAATGTGATAAACATTCATCATTTATGTGAAAAACTTTTTTGTTCTTTCATAATAGAAAACCTTAAATAGCACGTTATCCCACTGACACAGTTTACATTGTATTTTTCGGAGCATACTAACATTTTCTGCCATATTTTCTATCACAATGATGTCATCACTGATACATTAATCTTTTTAGTAGCAGGGAATGATGTCACTATGATCTGGGGGATTCCAACTGTAGTACAATATTATTTACTTGATGTATTTTAAGATATTTTTATATAATTTGCCTTGTAACACCAATGACAAAAATTTTTTGTACAAGCATATATCTCATCAAATTCATTGTTTTTAAAAAAGAACTTGTTAAGGAGCATAGCAGAAATTAAAATATGAATGTTGTTTTGAAAATTAACGGCGATATTTGGAATAAAACATCAATATTATTGAAGATATTGTAGGTTAAAGACGTTGGAAAAATTTAATGACAACATAAATTCACTGAAATCTCATAACAAATAATATTTTTTTTATACTTTAAGCAGTAAAATTGTCGATTTATTTGTTCAACAATATGGGTTTAAGTTTCTAAAATCCAATGGTACTGTATATATTCCCCAGAACATTATTTTTCCCCCTTTAAACTGACACTGACACAAAAGGCTGCATATTTTGATAATGACCCATATATATATATATATATATATATATATATATATATATATATATATATATATATATATATATATATATATATATATATATATATATATATAGAAAACTTAAATGAATAAAAACACAAAGTCCGAGTAAAACATAAGCGCTTTCATTTTTATCTTCAGATAAAAATGAAAGCGCTTATGTTTTACTCGGACTTTGTGTTTTTATTCATTTAAGTTTTCTATATCTTATCCGACCACTGTGAATTTTTTCTGGATTTACCTATATATATATATATATACATATATATATATATATATATATTTATATATATATATATATATATATATAGACACGAGCTTGCATGTTTTTAGTAAGAAGTATTGAATTATATACGTTTCCATGCTATAGATGCAAGTCGGTAGCTCTACAGGAAAAGCTGGGTTGACATGCAGAACAAGTATGTCAACCAGAATTTGCCGCAGAGCTACATGTCTGCAGCTACTATATGGGGCGTCAATGGATGAATGTTGTATGTAACAGTGTTTTATTATAGTACCTAAATTACCTGGTGTTCAATACTATAGCTGCAATTCTGTAGCTTTACGGAAAAAGTTGGGTTTACATGCCGTGCATGTGTTTTTTAACCCGAAATTTCCACGTAGAGTTACAGGACAGCAGCTATCCATTATACTCAATAGTTATGACATCAATAGTTGAATATATGGGCCTGTTTCTGATACTTAAGTACTTGAAATTAGGTTCCCATGCTACTGTCAAGTGATACTTAATAGCTACTGTATATAGTCTGTCTTATTAAATGAAATAAAAAGTAAACAGTTCGGCGTTCCCGATATTAAGCCGCCACTATATACAGGAAATGAATAATTGTCTGTTCATATCTTAACAATATTAAATCTTAATTTGTCACGACCCCCCCCCCCCCCCATCCCTACTCCGGAAGGAAAGAGGGGTTTAAATGACCGACATGGCTACATGTAAATAATAAATATCTTTGTTAAAATTTCATATAGGAAATACTGTAATAATTATCTAGAAGTTATAGAACAATGTTCCTGTTGATGTCGGGGCCGCTATTATGTGAATGTCCTTATGTGTGTATGTAAAATTGCAATAATTGAATGTAGTAGCGTTGCATTTTTTATCTAATTGTATGACAATTATTTAGTTCATTTACATGAAATTCATGTCGAACGAAACATAATTCGTTTTATGAAACCGCATGTTTTCCACGACTTGTACAATTCTGGCCAAATTTGGGGACACGCAGTTATCTTTAAAAAAAGTGACTAATGTTTAAAATAAACAATGTATTTCTATTTAAGTATACCTGACTCTACTTAATATTACGACATGTTAACAGTTTAAATCTGAAACAATCACAAAACGAAGGGATCCCTTCCTTCTATTTGATCGAGAGATTTAAAAAAACAAAATCAAAGCTATCTATCGACTCCAAGTGTCCATGAGCTTGAAGTCAAGGTCTAATACATTCTTTTAGTAAATAGTCACTCCATCCTAGCCAAAAATAGCCAAAAGCTGGACCTTGGAGCTCAAAATGGACGTTATTGGAATAGCCATAAAACGTGCTATGTATACAAACGCTAAATGTAGCTGAAGGGCAAATTCCAGTCTATATTCAATATATAATCAAATTGATGGTTTCCTTATCTGAACACTGGGACACGCTCTCCATTTAATTTCATTTTATTTACTGAGTGTAGCGTTGCACAGAATAAGTAAGGGACGTTTGTACATGTATGTGTCTGGGTCTTGGTGATTGTTTTGGTTCCATTTTTGCCTCCCGTTCCGTTCATCCAATTAGTTCATTTTTATTTAAGAGTTTTATTTCCTTAACTTATCTTTAGTGAAGTTTTACCGTATGTCGAGTGTACTAAAATTAATGCATTTCCTATACACATATGTTGTTTAACTTTTCATTTTGTTTGAATTGGGAAAGGGGGGGGGGTGAAAATTTCGGTCGTTGATATTAAACATTACGAAAACATTGGGACAATGTCAGTGAAGTTGAGTCAAGATTGCAATTAGAGTGTACAGCAACACCTTAAAATTAGAAATAAAGGTAGTTTTAGATATTCTGCCCGACAGAGCATTTAACATATGTTTTAATGCTAAACATTTATGCATCTATGAGTAGCAATTTGCGTAACGATTAAAAGCCACGGGGGTTATGTTATGGAAGTTTTGGATTTTATTAACAGGCGTGTAATATCAAGGGGGCTTCTTAAGAGGGATTCGAATGTTCAATACTGAGTCTAAATTACTCGTGGGGAGGCAAGGTCTTCATCAGATGATGAGTCTTGGACTTTATAACGTAAATAAAATGCATTCATAGTTGATTGTGTGCATTAAATTCCCCGCCTGCTACCGTTTAATTAGTTCTTGTCTGTTAATCTGTCTGTGTGAATAATCCTTTAAGTATAGCTCCATGTTTAAATTCTAAGGGTTTTCACATGTCAAGCAGGACAGTTCATACATGTACATGCCTCGATGAAGATTTTGGTTATTCGTGTGTCAATTAACTCCAACACCCACTCACCCACCCCATTCTCTCTCACACAGTCACATATATATAACGGTCAATTTCACTTCCTATCCAATCGACTACTTGCTTCGATGGTTCGCAGTATGCCCTGGGGATGTTGTTTTATATGCATTGATAAAAAAGAATGCCCTGTTGAGGCAAAATTCCATTACATTTATTTATGGGAGCTGGATGGTCAATATATCTACCATGACCTTTAAGATATTTATTTTTAAGCTACATATGTAAAAAACAAATATTTATTCAGCAAATATTTCATTTATTATAGCCTTAAAATTGTAATAAATCTTATAGCTATATAAAGAGCTCTTTTTCTTTAGGAGACCATTAAAGTCTTTAAACATGGTTACGACCATCCAGCCCTCTTAATTACATATATACATATTAAACAGATTAAACCTCTAGGATTTATGTGTAATGTAACCCACCTTTGGTTCCTTTGACGGCCGAGTCCACCTCATCTAGATCATCGTCGTCATCTAGTTTGAACTGTTCGTCAATGTAGCGGTTCCTGGACTCCAGAATTTCCTTCTTTCGGATATCCCCGGGATCCTTCCAAGATGGACCAGCAACCGAGTTCCCCATTTTCCTCAGAACAGAGAAGAATCTTTGGAATCCTTTCCGGTACTCTATGCTGTAAAATTGGTCCAAAATATAAGTTAACAGTGTCACGAAGGACATGAAGAAATCGTTTATCCGGAACCAGTCCATCTTTACAGGGTTTTTTTTGGTGATGAAAAGACGTGGTAGGGAGGGGTGTTGAGATTTCGTTGTTGTAACTTCTTTTTTTTTTTTAAGTTCCAAGATAACCCGATCACCGAGTAGTGTTATTAATACTGAACACAATACACGTGCACAAAAATCGATCAAGTTTGGCCAAAGTCCTTATAAACTGTGGTTAATCTCGTTACTTTTAATGATATCACGTCTTTCCGTTCGACGGTTATATAGCGATTGATCCTAGACACACGGTTTTCTTTTCCCTCTTTTTTCACCACATCAGTCGATATTTCCGTAACCTTCTCTCATGCTGTTTTAGGAATATATACAGACACACTATGTCTCAACCGAACCATTTACATCGCACTCACTATAGACCGGCGTTGCATTTTGGGATGAACAGAAGTCATGAAATCCAATTAAAAGACTCAATTATTCTTTTTTCTCTCTCTCTCTCTCTCTTTCCTTACTCGACTGAATTTACTATTTTTAACACTTGTCACCTTCAACGAAAATTTAAAACGTAGCACAAAATCACTGTGTATATACCGATACGTTTGCCCTATTACACGGGCAGACGAACTTCACACCTGGAGGATTTGAGCCAGATTTAAGTTAATCCAATAGAAAGTATATGACTTCGCGGTGAATGTTTTGGTTCAATTGAATTAATCTCCTCACTGTTATTTACAAAGACCTCACCACGAGCATTTGCAATTGCGTGAATGAAAAAATCTTACCACATTTAACTTATTTACATATATATTATAATGTGATCTTTGAATATTCATGATTTGACAAGAAAGACAACTTCTGCTTGTTCGATGAGTCTATACTTCAGCATTAGTTACCGAGCGTTTTTCTTAAAAGGCTATAGTCGGTTATTTTATTCTTTTTGAAATAATTGGGGTTTTTTTTCTTAATTATTTGAAAAGAAAATAGTTTACATGTAACGAAGTGTATTTGTTTCATTAAAAGTTTAAAACTTATAAATTGCAATTTACATTCATTTTATTATGTTTGAAATTTTTAACTTTTAATCTTCGTGAAAAACATTTCGGTGTATTTTAATACTTTTGGAACGTTAAAACGAATTTAAGACGGCCCGATATAATAGGTGGACCAGCTCTTAAAAGTAAAAAAAAAATTGTAAATATTTCACAAATTTCGTAAGTCTGTGAATGACTAATTAACGACTTTGGTTGATAGTTACTATGACATGGAAACAAAACTGCGAAATATTGGGAAATCAAAAGAAATATGCTTTCTAGAAGTTGAAAAAAAAAAAAAAATTCACAATACTACACTATTAAGGACATATTTTACATGTAGCTTTATGATAATCAAAGTACTGAAGTACTGACGGGAGTTGATTTTATCGATTATCATTTATTCAAAATCAACGATATGTGATTTTGCATGGCAAGTAGTATCAGTAATCGAAATATTTCTGAGAATTTGTATGGATCCTGGCAAGATTGATCTCTTGTCTTGTTCAACCAAACGATCGGCTGTCTCCGTTTTTCTCCGACAAGCAGTTTTGTCGGATATCCACGGAGACAGCCAAGCGTCTGGTTGAACGAGACTACATTGAACTCTAGCGTAGGAATACATACGACTTTAAAAAATATCTAAATTGTTTGTACAAATTAAAAACTTATTATTTTCATGGTATCAATAAATAAGTTTTCTTGAAAAACAATGCTTCATAATACATAGCATCGAATTTATCGATTATTTTCAAGAACTAAGTACTAGACTAAGTGTTGTCAGCGGTATTGATTTGTGCTTAGGTCCAAACACTGTTTCACTTTCGCTTTGCCCGAGTAAGTGCATAGGAGAGTTGATTAAAATCAACTCCCAAAAACCAAAGTGAGAGCCAACATGGAAAGCTCTCTTTGAAGTAATAAGAAAACTAAGACTAATTGAGTTGCATTTGCCTGTCCTATAGATTTGATAGAGGAAGTTCTAGTATATATATATATATCAGTTTCACTGCAAGCTTGTAAATGATGGGTGTATGTGTATTGTAACATCATCGAAAATGTTCATGTAAGGCCAAAACATATAAATATAGTAAGTAGGGCCTACATGTTTTTAAAATATAAAAAAATATATACATGTAACGAGTTTCAATAATGCTTGTTAATATTACTTCAATCAAATTAAGTATATCCGAGCTTAAACTACGACAAAAAAAATACATTGTATATTATGTGGGGGGGGGGGTATGGCAGACGAATAATTAACATCTAAAACGCCAAATTACTATTTTAAACCTCAGATCTTTATCTTCTTATCATGTTTGGTTTAAATAGTATCGATTTTTTTATAAAGTTAATCATAATCTCTCTCTCTCTCTCTCTCTCTCTCTCTCTCTCTCTCTCTCTCTCTCTCTCTCTCTCTCTCTCTCTCTCTCTCTCTCATCACTTGAACTATTTCGAATGTTTTCGTTCACGGATGTTATTATGCAAATTAAGGTACTTCGAAAGGCGGTTTAAACATTTCACACCCGACTTATTTATTATAAAAAACCAATATCAAAAATTTTAATGTCCCGTATCAATCAAAATCAGTGGTTCTATCGATCGATCGATCGATCGATCCATCCATCCATCCATCCATCCATCCATCCATCCATCCATCTATCTATCTATCTATCTATCTATCTATCTATCTATCTATCTATCTATCTATCTATCTATCTATCTATCCATCCATCCATGGTGCACCTTCGTTTTCTCGTCCCAATCTCAAATCTAATAAAACATAAACTTATTTTTGATAGTCTATGGTTAGGCTGTGGATTTTTTGAAAAGAAAAAAAAAACAACAAAACAAAACAGATCAGAAACAAATTTTATCTTGCTTTTGCCTAACGTTCCTAACAAGCACATTGTCAAGTACTTAACGTTTATAAATGTTATCAAACTACAATTAACACTCAAGAGATTTAGATGGATTTGCAGGAAATTCCCCTCACTGCACAGGGTACCGACATCTACCAGATTAAGTTGAAAAATAAGCTAAAGATCCATCTCTGTTTACTACATTAAATAGCTTCCTCAATGTACCAGATTTTCGGCAAAACTTAAGTATTTAATAGACAAAACTGTCTATTTTGATATTCTGTCGTTTCTTGCTATTCTATTTGAAAATATTATATTTGAATGTACATTTTTTAGACAAAAAGGTTAAAAATATATTTGTATTTTGTAAAAAACTTGTGAAATTTCCACAATTTTCTAAAAAAAAAAAAATCACTTTCGCATAATGTTCAAAAAATACATGTTTACTTAAGATTTATTTAAATAGAGACTTTCAACTTGAATTTCAATTAATTTTTGGTTAAATATTTTTATTATTGTTGGATTGAAAAACTAACTTTACAAAGATGAACCCCTAATGGAGACGTATATGACGTATATGACCTTTAGGTTAATAATAGGGTAAAAATGTATGGATTAAATTAACTGGTTTTCAACATTAATTTCAATGAAAACATGTATAATATTGAAATATTCTACATAACGGTACATCAATACCAAATCTTTATACAACTTTTATAAGATAAAGTTCTGCCATTCATTTAACTGAATGTTAACTGAAAGGTCTAGGAAAGTGACTGAATAGCATATTAGTTATATCATACAGCCACCTTTTTAGTAACATTTCAGTCACCTTTCAGTTACTTTTAAGTCACCGTTGACTCAGGGTTGTCTCTAAGACCCGGGAGGTGGGGAATTCCCCCACCTATAATGCCTTAATTACCCGGCTATTTTTGAATTTCAATCACAATGTAGCTATAAGCAAGACCCCCAGACCCCCTTCTACATTTTCATTTCCTCCTTCCACTTCAATTTTTAGGGACAACCCTGAGCCTTTCAGTTGACTGGATGACAGATGCTTATCCCCCCCCCCCGGAAATCTTACAAGTATTAAAGGAGGTTGGATGGTTAACAAATTTCCAAATACACACTGTAAGTCAGGTCTTCTTTAAATTTAAAGATAAGTTTGTTACAGTAAGTCACAAACTATAATTTATTAAAGAAAACAAAATCCATAAAGTTTAGCTCGAAAATTTGAATATTTCCTTATATCTGTATACAGGACTCTTTGTTTCAAGGAGATTCAGAATTACTCTCAATACAGCCACAGCCATTCATCCCTCTTAATAACATTATCAAAACACTTACCAGTGATGCTACAGATTAACCCTCGGTATATGAAGATGAGAACGTATACAAATTATATATACATGTATATCTGTAACCTGTAGTTACGTAATTCTATCTCCGTGAGCTGATGAGTGCGAGTCCTCTATAGCTATAGCATAATACCACTGATGCCAGAGAAGACGACTGAAACACTATCACGGCTGAACCGGACATATTAACCAGTGCACTCTTAAATTGCATTTGTCGAAAAAAAAACCTTTCAATCACTTTCTGCATGATGTTTATTTTTTAATCTCCTTACAAAGACGCTCTGATGATTTTTATGACCCAATGTATACAATTTTTTGCAATCTAGAAAACCGTACGCATTTCAAATATTTGTATGGTTTCTTTTTTTATTTTCATTCATAATTTTCAGCCTCGTTATCGCTCTTGACATATCACACTTGACTTACATGTATGTATGTCAAAAAGGTTTGTGAACCCGGAACTTTTTCACTATATCTGTTACTTTATCTTTATCTGTTAACAGTATAGCTGCAAAGAAACTGCACTATTGAAATCAATATCAATCATGAACACTTGCTGAGAAATTATAAATATTCGTTGAGCGCTTACTTTTCGTGACCTTTATTATATATTATAACTGTACTTCTCATCTGCGACTTAACAGCCCCTGCAAGTCATGAACCTTCAGTTGTCTAAGTTCATAATATATTCTTTATAACAGAGGCAATTCGAAAATTGAAAAATCACGAAAATTGGTCCACACGAATTTAATGTTTTCGAGGTATAGCACCAACAGTTTTCAACAGGACAGTGTATGCCGTATCTCTCTGAATTTATTAAATGAAAAAAAAATGAATGCCATACATGTACGTGTGCAAAAAATACACTCAGGCAAATCAAAGAGAAGATATTAACATTAAATCAACGTGTTTTATGAATATAGACACTTCTAGATGCAATGTGTACCAGACATCTCCGTGTTATTTTTAATGCCTTGATCAAATAACACTATATGTGTACAATTAAGACAAATTATTTTACATTGTTTGAGAGACATTGATAAATACCACTCCCGCTGAAGTTATCTTAAACAGGGTGTGGAGACATTATTTGATAGAGACAATCCTACCACTGGTATCTGAACGATTCCTTCTGCATATCGGACCACCCCTTACTTCAACAACAATCGCATTCTTTAAAAAAAAACGTTCCCTCGATCGAGTGCACTAGAGCAAGCCCATTATAACACTTAGCATTATCTGGTGCATATGTTCAAAATGAGGAAATGGGGCAGCGAGTCAATGCTCTCTTTTTTTTTTAACAAAGGAAGTGGTGTAAAGGGAGAATGTAACACTTTTTACACATCGATTGTGTAAAAAAATTCGATGTCATATTTTCCTTGGCGCGAAAACACGAGGGAATGATGCAGTTGCTGGAATGAGAAACATGCTGAAGACTGACAGTGACGGTTCCTAACACATGTTCCCATTTATGCTAACAAAACAGTGCGTGTAAAACATATAATTCTGCAAGAAATGCCTCTTAAACTGTCACTTTAAATATTTTTTTCGTAGTAATGAACCAAGATAATTATATATTTTTCTTGCTCCTTTCTTTATTTTCTACACTCATTCGCGGAATTTGACTTTTTTTTATTTATTACCCCTGTTGCCAAGTGATGTTAACTAATATTAAATTTAATTTCACAAATAATTGTTTCCTATATTAAAAAAGGAAAGGAATGGAAAGCTAAAATGTAGGTTTTAATTTTTTTGGTTATTGAAATTCAATATTAAACATTCTTTCTATGATTTTTTTTTAAATTAAAAGAAATTGCACTAATCTATTCTATGTGTTATAAGATGCTGTTATCTTCGAAAACACGGAAGTCTTACATAAAAAAAACCTTATCATAAGAGAAGACACTTATACATGTCTCATAGGTGCTTCGAATATAAGCAAACGAATCGCATGACTGTAACTTATTTACGTAATTCTATATTGCCGAGGTTTTATGAATGGGAGGAACGAGCTCTTCTTTCTCATATCACCAAACTAGTTCTATAGAGGGTGGATAACACTTGTGTATAGGCCTAGCAGTTTAAAACTAAACTCCTCGTGTTGAAACTACCAGAAACTACTATTTTTATATGATTTCAATCATTGTTAACTCAATATTCGCTTTGCATTAAAATGTCTCTTTTTGATGGCAAATATGTATTTAAAGAATATTTGTCATTTTTGCCTCAATTTAAAAAAAAGAAAACCCTTTTCTGAACATGTAGACAAGTTATTGGCAATAAGAATACATTGTACCTAATATATTTCAAATGTTTATTTTCATTCGTATTTACCAATTGTTAAATGTAAACAATTAACATGACATAGAACAAGAAACCTGGAAAAATTCATGTAATATGAAAGTTTACTTTATCTATCAATTATATCTCAAAATGATCACAGACAGACTTATGGTCGAGTTGTATTTGTACATGTCATCAGTAGCGAATAGCACATTGCATTCTTTTCTCTTTCCATTCATACAATATTAATGATAGCGTCTCAATTTAGGATCATAAACTTGTGTAGTCGCATCCTTTATAGTGTCAAGTCAGAATTGTATGCATGGTTAGGAGACTTGTAAACTATGTAAAGATACCCCTACTAGTATGTAACAAATATTAAACTTAATTAAATATTCTATTTCACAGTATGATATTTTTTTAGTAAAAAAAATACTAAAAACGTACTTAATTAAACTTTAAAAATATAATTAATATAAACATATTAAAAGTTGCATGTCTTCCAATTCAGTTGATTGTTTATATATGGTAAAAAAAAAATTTAAGTGAAACCTTGCCCAAAATTGCATGCACTTATTACTGATTTCAAATAACAGCTTTATTTCGTTTTTTAAGTAAAAGACACACACTGAAAACATATCCCCGTCATGTTTCATAAATTTGGTTAATTGTCTTGAATTGCAAAATCACTTTTTATCGCCTAAAATGATTGGCGTCAGAGTAGAGTAACTTTTTCCCCAGTTTTCCAGGAGTTCCTTCCCACAATTAAGAGTATGCATATCTGAGGTTAAAAAAATCTAACAAAGATAGTAGCTGACCAAAAAAGCGATAGTAACAAGTAATTGCCTGCAGAATAATGCAACATTTGTCATTGCTAGTTTATTCAGCACACTGGAATTTACTATTACCGCAGATATCTATATGTATGACGTTTTAGAATATTACAATTCTGGTTGTATATCATTCATTGTACATGTATATACGGGGGTCACAATATTTACCCACACCTACAAGCATACCTCTCCCCTGCACATGCTCTAAAAACAGTACAGCGATTATTATTTTTTCGGTGTCCATTTTTTAGTTCAGTTTACACTTCATTGTACCTTTCGTTGGGATTTATATTTGCATGAGCATCATACAAATTGTACGCATTCTACATTCAACGATTACTAATTTCTTTGTGCCAAAGATACACATTAACCAAACCTTGGAGGAGGGTGTGTGTTTATCATCAAAATATAACAACATGTTGCTAGACATGGGTTGTTACAGTTGTTTAGCCACTGCTGAATACCAAACATATTGTCTTTTTATACCGTGCTCAAACACCGGGCGTGTATCAGACATATTGTTCTGCATTCATTGATAAATACCACTGTCGCCAAATTTTGTGCAGCCAATTACAGGCAGCATAAAATTCTGAAACACAGTATCAAACAACAAGGTTTGGGGATTTCTTTTATGTTTTGAGGAAGACAATATTATACACCCGATTTAAAAAAAGTTATTAAGTCATTCTGTGGCGTTCCGTGTGCATATACTTAATGGCAGCCAGTGTGCCCTCAGTTGAGTAAATCGGAGTAAGCCCGTAATTACTTTGCATTAAATAGCACAGCTGTTCAAAGTGAGGTTAGTGGGAAATGAGAAAACTAATGCTTTCTTTCAATAAAGATTTTTTCTTGGCCAGATAACCGAGCTCTGAAGTAAAAAAAAAAAGAATCATGTGCAAGATGACAGCAATGACAAGTAACCCTAACAACAAAACATTGCGTAAAACACAAAATGTCCTACTAGAGATGCCAGTTCAATTCTAAGAAAAATGTTTAACGGTAGTTAGTGTTAACTACTTTTTCCTATTCTTTTTCCATCGTACATTTGGGGTATTTGAGGTTCTGATTTTTGCTTTAAAGTGCTCTTAATTATGACTAATGTATCTTTTTCCAAAAAAAAAATATTTTTCCATCTCGAAATATGAAACAACAAAGAAAACGTCAAAGTAACTGTGTTTAATTGCTCTTAAGAAAAAAGGAACTCATAGAGTACCTTCTGCACCAATCTCCATGCATTCAATGACGAGTTGTTTTTGGCGAATAAAACTACAATAGTTTATAGAATTATAACATACTGTAAATTCCTAATTAAACGCGAGGAATTAATATCCGCGTAAAATCGCGAGAAGCATCCTTCGCGGATTTTAAAATCTCGCCATTATTTTCTGAGAGTTGAAAACTATAAGAAATAAGGAGAAAAGTTCAACGTTCGCGATTTTATATTCTCGCGATTTGGTAGAAACCAGCGGGATCGCGGAATTAAGTACTCGCGTAATATAAGGAATTTACAGTATAAACCAGAGTTTATGAATCATCCCATTTATTTAGACACACGGTTCTGTCCGAAAAAAGAGAGAGATGGAAAGGGAGAGCGATAGAAATAGCGATATAGAAACAACTCGAATGTTCCTTAAAATATGATATTACTTATTCAATAACCAAATGTTTGATAACAAAGTATTAAAACTATTTTAGAAGACGCGCTACATGTGTAAAGGTTTCATAATACATATTTGATAGTTTAATTGATACCCAAACAACTTCATATGAACACATACATGTAACCATCGGATTGCTTTGTCGAAAACGAGTTTTTAGTAAATAGTCAATGACTATGAATACTTATTAATAGGATGTCACGTTTTCTGACTGTTGCTTTAGTCTTTAAAAGAAAAAAAAACACATTAAATTTTAACAGGTGGTGTAGTGTGTTTTCCCCGGAAATTACATTCACAATCTGGGTCAGAAAATCGTAAGGTCTCTACAGAAGAGAATCTAACGTACTTCTGATTAGAAAATTCTTGCAAAAAACTTCTTATCTGAAGTGATCATAAAAACCCTATCAATTTAGTAAAATCACATTCGCATTTGCTCCACTGATAAACGCACGAACAAAAGTCATTCACAATTATACAAACCAGTGCAATTGGCTACGTAGTGTACATATGTATTTAAGTGTACGTAACGAGGCTTGAATTTATTTCCCCCTGTAGTATTTTTTATAAAGATCGAGATAATGCGAGAACTCGATAGTAAAACTTTGCTACGCATTGCTATTAATATGTGTCAAAGTTATACCGATAGATAACTTTGTATACAAGACAGTGATATTCCGAATTGCTAGGCTAGAAAACTATGTAGCAACAGTATTAAAGAAAGACTTTTTCAAACAACTTACCCCCAGAGTCACAGCAGAATGTTTTCCTCAACGAAAGCTCAAGTTGATTGCAGGTTATCAGGTTTTATTACGTAACAGAAAGCAGGTGGCCTAAAAAATAGAAACGTTGGGTTAATCGACTAAAAAGATTAAATGCAAGACTGCGGTTTTCTTCTCTTTCTTTTTTAATTTTCTTTTTATATTTTTTAGGGTTCCCTGCATGTTGTATTTTGTACAATAAAAAAAAACCCTAACAACTAAACTATTTACACTATGCTTGTAAGTGGTCTATAATTCATGAAGAATTAGAACGCTTAAGTGCTGATTGGCATTTCTATAGGAATTATTGCTGCAATACAGTTTTAAAAGAATACTTTCAGTACATTTGCAACGTGTTTTTTTTTCTTTTTAAATCGTTTAAAGAGCGGAAGTGTTCAACAAAATGAACATCAGATTAACCTTAAATTTTGACAAATTATAATTTTGGCCATAAACTAAAGCTTATTGAGGATAAAATTCAAAAAATAAGAGCTCTTCGTATTAAGAAGGTAAATATAGCCTTAAAACTTTCAGGACCATCCAGCCATCTTAATATTGAAACTCACCAGTGACGGCTGTTTTTCTTCTCTATTATAAACACTCTTTTCGTTATAGGCTGTGCATACTCTTTGCAGGCAGATCTGCAGTTGTTTGAAATGCTTGCTCAATGAGAAAGGCAATCTAAACAAGTTTATATATCAAGTTTCTTTGTACAGTTGACTACATCTGTTTAAACATCGAAGTGCGCATGTTTGTAAAACGAACTAATTAAATAAACAATTACCCAGATTTTCTTATACATCTGATATGAAATGAAAAAGACAAATCTTATCCCATTTTGATATATTTTCAGTCAATGATATAAAAAAATATAAATACTGTTTAACCACTTCATGTCATCCTAGGAAAGGCTTTGGATACTGAATGTATGATAACAAAACAAATTGGATAATCATCAAACACTCGAAAAAAGACTGTTTACTGCTTACGTTTCCTGTACCATTACGGAAACGTCCAAATGGGTATCTCGTTGACATTATTCCAACTGTACTTAGGCATTTCCGATGAAATTACAATATATTAAAGGAGGCAGGATAGTCAACAAATTTAGTAAATGATTATTTTAGCTGTAAAATGGTTTTAGTGGTAAACATTCCACATTATTTACGTTTGAATTTATTAAATTTTCCTACATCTCTGCAGATTGGTCTGTTGAATTTATCAAATTTTCCTACATCTCTGCAGATTAGTCTGTCTATAATTATATACTAAGTCTTGTATAATCTAGAACTGGCCACGGTCCTCTTAATCAAACGGTTTTATCAATCAATATTTCTAGCAATAGGTCTCACCTTTTGATTCTCTGGAAAAAAAATTAAACAACTACATTTTAAGCGGTATACACATGACACTGTACCTGATAGATGCTGTACATGAACTACGCAGGATACTGTGCAAAACCTCTGACCAATTTAGCTCTAAGTTTACTTTTTATCTTTCGTATTTCACATATACCAGTAAGAGTTCAAATCAGTTTCTTGTTTCACGTTTTTGGATTGCAATTATGAAACATCATCGCGGACTACGTTACCAGTTTAGTATGATACAAGACCCATTCATAAATAATACCACTTTTAAAACAATGCAGTTACTGTTTTTATTACCTAGTACGTCAGTCTAATGCTCTATATTTTAAACGTTGCGTGCAAAAGTCGTGGGAAAACATACTATTTTCGACCAATAAAATGCCAGAGAATTTGCCTTGTAAATCATTTTTTATAAAGTTTTGAGAATTTAATGTGACAAAATATTTTACATAACTACAGTGCATTATATACCTCGATCTTTGCACTTAGTGCAATTGAAAAAATCGTGGGCAGAAAAAGAGATGTATAAAAGACCACATGTTCCAATGAAAAAACTAACTAATCGACTAAACATCGTTGTTGATAGAAAATTTACAGTATTTCAACTTCACATATTCTTCATGATATAATAGGATTCTAACAAAGGGCAACATGTTACATGGAGGCGTTAGCCGAAAAATTTGAGCATAGTATATACATACATGGTATTAGAGCATTTTAATCGTTATCCTGTATAATTCTTAAACTAATGTAGCAGGTGTGACTGTTATCACAATGCTTGTAAAATAATATCATAATTGTTTCTGTACATTTGTATATTGTAATGAACAAGTGTGGTTGGTTTAAACATATTTTATTACATACATGTATATTATAAACAGTGGGTGTAAACACGTTCTGATCATAATACAAATTATATACAATTGCAGGCACATAGCATCAAAGTATGTCTTTAACTTCAATTTCACTCTTAAATTCCTTATTTTCATTCCAATTTATAACATTTTCCCAAACAAGGGGGGGGGGGGGGCAAATCCATAAAAATTCAATTTTTATACCTAAATATTTAAATTTAAGAAAATTTGGGGGTGGGGGTAGGCACCCCCTGCACACCCCCCCCCCCCCCCCCCGTTGCTACGTGCCTGAATTGTCATAGAACGTGACTATCTTACTATCTGTAGAACAAATTAAAATATATTAAATGCTTCTTTCTTGCTGTTTACTAAGTAAATTAAATTGTTTTGGCGTTACTTCTTTACTTTAATTCTTAGAATCAAATCATTTGTAACTGAGAGTTTATGTTGTATCTTAAACCTAGTTTTCTTCATTTCTTAGAAATCAGCTAGTATGCTTTGTAACGGAAAGTTAATGATGTCTCGCCATCCAACTGCTTTGCCATAGGGATATTTGCTTTACTTCAAAAGCATGATAAAGTGTCTAATACTAGTATAGCAGCGTGAATTTTGCTTGCGGCAGGTAAAACAAAAATAAAACTAGTTTAGGTATGAAATTGTTATTTGTTATGTATTTCAAGACAACAAACATACTACCACCGTATACAAAGAAATCTTTGCCCCCGTTTTATTTTCACCCCTTGGTTCTTCGGAGTGGATAATGTCCAAAGCCGTCGTCCACAGCGAAAAAGTTTTAATGTAAATTTCATTGTTGGCGACGATTGCGGATGTATTTTCTATTTAAAAAACTAATAAAGAATGTCCCTTGTTTTAAAGATTTAAATGCGGGAAAATGCATTTTTTTTAGAAGTAACATTTACCCTTGTCGAAGTTTGATCATCAAGTAACTATTTATAGAGACTTTTAAAATATTTGGGGTTTTTTTGTGTAAATAATAGCTACATTTTCATTTTTCCCCCTTTAAAAAACACTTTAAAACAGGGCAAGATCTGACTGAAACTGAACCAAAAACGGCTTATTGATAGACATGACTGTATAAAATACTGTGGAATCGTTAGATTTCGTGGTGGCTCAATTTTCGTGGAATTCGTGGGTACCTCTTATCTAAGAATTTACATCCTCCACGAATTAATAAATAAGGGCTATAAAGTCATATTTCCTTTTCTAGGTATAAGAGAATACACGAAATTGCGTCCCCACGAACCTGTGAAATATTTATAAAAGCAATCCACGAAAATTGGCCCCTACAAATTTAAATGATTTTAAAGTAATCAACCAACGTGGGTTTTTTTTCATAACCTTGATCTCTTGTTATAGACAATAATTTCATAGAAAAAAAACGAATGTTTGAACATTACATTAGGGGTCAAAAAGACTTCTAAGTTAATGAGGCATTATGACTTGACAAAAAGTTGCATATAAAAAAAAAGAAAAAGAAAAACAAATCGTCTTTAAAAAGAGTAGAACTGTTTATTTCACGATCTTACAATATGGTACTTGATTTCAAAGCTTTTTACTGATCATTGCTTGCTGTCAATAACGATTCATTACAATATATTGAATATCGGTATAAGTTATTGTATTTCATTATTAAAGCAAAAATTAAAGTTAAACGACAATAAGATTATTCACTGGATCGAGTATTTTACAGTGTTTTTATTTTCTATATGCAATCAATCGAGATAAGAGTTGACCTTACATTACAGAAGTTTGTTTATATCTAAATGTTGTTTGGTGCTAAAACGCACCTAATTCATGGTTTAATTCTCTGACAATGTATTGTTACAAACCTTCGTTCTGAAAAGTACAGGACGCAATGTGTTGCTACAAAAAACTGGATATGCTATTAATCTGATTTCGTATACTGTTCATTATATTTACCACACACACACACACACACACACACACACACACACACACACACACACACACACACACTCTCTCTCTCTCTCTCTCTCTCTCTCTGTGAAAAAAATATAAAAACATCGAAATCAAATAAATTAAAAATTAAATTGTAATGAAATAGTAATGTTCATTATTTGATTAACATTTGTCATATTTCTGGTTGTAAAACTGTTCATTTTCCCGGTACTATGTTCTTTGAACCCATATTCTAAACATTTTAATGAGTGAAATAATTTTTTTTTTTTTTTTTTACAAAAATGGTTATCTTTATTATACATCGTACAACATTTTGTGGTTAAATAATTAAATCTTTAACTTTTGAACAGTTTTTCTTGTGGTATTAGACGTCGAACTAATCTTTTGGTGACCGGCCAACCTGTTCAATTATAAATGTTTTATTAATGCCGCTAAGCACTATGTTTGATCACTCGGTAGTATTTTATTAAAAAAAAAATCTGTTTCGTACGTTTGTTTAATAAAATTGTCATGTTTTCCCAGGCTAATCGTGATGATCGTTTAAGAATATTCTACGTTTATCTTGCGAATCGTTTAAAATCCAGTCGTGTATGCTCATCCTATCGTATTATGTGTGTATCCTGGTGTATATGGAATAACAACTTTTATAATGTGATATCACAAACAACCCATCAATAAAGTAGCAATCAAAATATGAAATTGAGATATGTACAAAACAACGAAATTGATAGCATCATGATTTGAAAACAAAATTTTAAATTGTTTTATATCGTTCAAATCTAAAGAAGTGTTTTAAACGTGCTTGTTCGTTTAATTGAACATGCCTGACACGTCTCTGGAAAGTCGGTCAAGGCGAGTCTTCTCCGATTTCTTCTCTAAACTTCTAAAACCATTGTATGAAACTTCATGTATTTATTGCTTACAAAAGTTACTTGCACAAGATCTAACCCCTGTAATAACCCGAACCAACAGACATGCATTGCCTTTACCCACTGTTGCGATACGAAATCTGTCAAAATGTGGATAAATAATACTCACGACCAACATTTCCACCTAACTTTTAGATTGTTATATAGAAAATACCCCTTACAAGGGCTAGATGGTCCCGCCCAGTTTACACTATTTTTATCAAAATCTCCTTGGAAAGGAAAGCTAAGCTGCAGGTTTGAAACAATTTTTTTAACGGTCCTCCATCCGAATATTTTCAAACCGGGGGCTACAGACCTGCAGCTTAGGAGAGCTATCGAATTTCTTTTTACGTAAAAAATTAATAATAGCTTTAAAAATTGTCTCTAAACATTTTCGGCAGATCTGATGGTTTTTTTTACCATTCAGACTCCATAATAAAAAAGAAACACTCAAACAAATTATAGAGTTAGAGAAAATTCAGGAAATACAAAGACTTTGGTCTCTATTTTCAGAAAAAAATACTCTGTAGCATAGTATAGAAGAAAATTATTTCTTATTCCGTATAAAAAAGCACTAGATTATCATAGAATCTTTATTTACAGGCGCAGTGTCTTTTTTAAACGAGAAACCAATTGTCTTGTACTTTTTAATGTTAGTACATACTGATATATGTGAAAAAGGGTACATTTTCTATATAAAAAAAGAAACGAATTGAGGGCCGGCGCAATTCCCCTTCCAACTGTCCCCCAGTGGCTAGGTGTCTGATCTATAAATTAGAACTAAATCCTGACCTTACATTTTGAAAGTAGGTAATGTTTTTTTTTTACAACCGTCTGTAGGTTAAGGTTGTTTTTCTCTCCGTCGCGACGTATGCCTAAAAGATATAGATCTTCTGGTTTACCTTTGTTCAGACTAACTTTCAGGTGTGTTGCCAATATTTTTTTTTTTAACATTTGAACAACATTCATGAACTTCAAATTATGTAATGTCACCTCGAGTGATGCAACAAGATTGTTTATAAATGAATATGACTTGTGGCAAATGAAACGTTTTCAACCAAAATAGGTTTGTCTAAACAATAAACTTTTCATATTAACACAATTATGGCTTGTCGTTTCAGCATGGACTAACGTGATTTATACTTCCAAGTAGTTGTACCTTCAATAATCATGTACTCGTATTTTGAAAAATTGGTTTTTCCAACTTGGCAAAAAGCTTTCGGATTCGTCATCTCTCATCGATTGTATGAACTGTTGCATCAACAAATAATGATGCATTGCAATACATTTCAAACATTGACACAACTACGAGCGAACTGATAGAACAAATCCGTGTCATTTTTCACTCTTGCTCATTTTTTCACTCGCTTTAATTTCAAGATTCATATATGTAGTTAGTTCAGTTCTGTGAAAGCGTCCGATAAATTCATAATACATGTATAAAAATTCATGCACTCGCCATGCTCGCAAGCTTAGTATTTTTACCGCATTTAAAGATGCATTATGCATTTAACGTCGTGATCTTTAGTTCTCAGAAAACGTGTTTAAAATACAACCTGACTTCTGGAGACACCATCTTTAACTGCAAGGGCTTAGAGCATGATTGTCTAAAATTGAAGTCATGCATTTTTCTTTATCTGCTTGTCATGTATCAAATTTAAATTCAGCTTAATCAAACACATAACCCAGCCAAGATGCAAAAATGTCTAAATTCAATTTTATTTCCATAACTTCAAATCAATTATACATGTGCAATTCAGTAGGCCTCTAAAGAACATTCAACGAATTTAAATGGGTTTTTATCTCTCTCGTTAAAAACCTTTCACATTCATAAATGCACAAAACATTGAGTGGTAACAATTAAGGTGTCATGTATACTTTGCATATGTATGCCAAATTTTTTAGGCATCAAAGTAATTTTACTAATGCGTAGGTCTATGATAAAATTATCTTTCATTAAAATGAAATAGCACTCATGGCTTTGACCACGCCCTTCAAGTTGTCTATACTTTTCTGGGAGGGCGGGGCTAAGAAGTTCACCACACCCCACCTATCTCCACCCCCAGCAGCTGACAGGGTTAGACTGGTCACGTTTTCCCCTACAAAAGCACCTATAAAAAAATCAAGTAATAAAAATATTGTTGAATTTTCTAAAAAAAAAACATATATTATTATTGAAGATTTTTTTATTAATTTTATTTTTAAATTTTCTATATCAAAAACTTGTTCGAATGAGATGGGTTGATAAAGAGGGTTGAATGGTGATGTCCAATTTTAGATTATTATGATCTCCTTAAAAAAATGAGCAGGATATAGAAAATATTTAAATTTTTAGCTAAAATATTTGAATATATTCACTTAATACTAGTTTATAGGTAAAATCTTTTTACCAACATTCTGAGGTACATGTACATGTAAGTCTGATGTATACATGTATGTAGGTAATTTATCAACCATCAAACCTCCTGAATCTCATTTGAACGAGATGGTTTAAAAAAGCAATTACTAAACTGCTATTTTTACTCATCACATTTGTGTTTTCAGCCCTTTTTACATGATTTAAATTGGTTTTTCATTGTTCTGTTCAATGACATCTAATTTTCTGTTTAAACGTGTGCTCGAAGTAAGAAGACAGATGGGGCAAATATAAATTAGAGGTAGAAATAATCCTTTTGGTTTATACAGTAATAATGCAGTTAAGTTGAATGTACTCTCCCATCAATATTATTAATATCTGAATAACTCTACCAGAGTTATCTGCTCTTAGTGGTAAAAATTTGAATTACTCTCATGGATGTACTCTCTACTACCAAAGCTATCCTCCCACAAGGATAATATATTCTAGCTTCCATTACATAAAACTTACTAGCTAGGAGAGAATTAGTGGGCGTTGGCAAAACAATGAAGCCACAATAGTCTTACAAATTCACTGCATTTACACTACATGTAGGTGAAATGCAACTTTAATTACTAAATTCAATAACTTCACCAGAGTTACCTTCCCTTAGTATCAAAATAATTTTTCGACTACTGAAAGATTTAACCACAAGGTATTTACTTAAAATTTTTGATATGCCATTAGCTGCCAATAGCTACCCCAGAGTTATTCAGTTGAAAAAAACATTTACTGTAAACGTATTATATTTGACATGTATGATATTTGTCAGAAAAAAGTTTTTGAACAAGTTGGTGGATTTGAATTAGCATATTCCTGAATGTGACTATTCTAATACCTATATATGCATGGCATTTAGCAATGTACTTCATTTAGTGGAAGCCGCATTTTGCCAAAAAAACTAAATAGAATACACAGCCAAATGTAATCCGTTTACAGTAATCTGAAATTAAAACTTGAAGCTTTAATATTAAGGTTTTTTTTTTTTCCTTTTACAAAGCTCTTCTTTTTATAGGAGATAGATACATAGCAATGAATATTCAGTCCTCTTAACTCACCAGATACAGCAGAGAGTAGCTGGGCATTGTCAGCGGCGGAGAAAACCACAGTGGTCCCTGACAGAGTGGCGGGGGCAGGGAAATCCTGGCCCTGGAGTGACAGGAGAACAGCCCCTCCGCTACAAGTGGTCCCAGTGGCCTTTAACCCACCCCCAAGGTCAACAGTCACACAGGCTGAGTAGGGCCTGCAGCATTGATCAACATTGGAGATTTCCACCTGTTGATGGAATGGAGAGTTAATAATTTATAATATCTTTCAAATTAAACATGTATTATATTGTTCAGTTAAATCTTGTTCCTCATAAGATAAAATGTTTTTCCAAGTTGTTTGAATATTACATATGTACCTTCTGTTTAATAAATCATTAAAAAGATTATCCTAATACAATGTAAAGTATGTAGGTCTGTGAACCTTATATAGCTTTTTTCTCGTGTGACCACAACTGAAAATTTTTGGCTTTTATATTTATTTGGTTTATTGATTCTTGAAATTTCTGCTTTATTCTGTTCTTAAAGTGGCATGGTGACTCAAAATAGATGTTTTACTTTTTGATTATGACAACGGAAATAAAAAGAGCTACTCGAAATTTCATCATAGGGAAGGTTTCAAGCATCATAAGTCATTACATATCAATTTACAGGTCATTAAAACTCATCCGAAAATTGCACATGTAAACAAACCGAGTTGTTTTAGACATTGGTTTAGTGTCACGTGATTGACATTTCTGTCTAAATATAGTTACAATGGGAAAAAAAGAATTTGAATTGGAAGCTATTTGATGTCTGTGGTAAGAAATATGCATTAATAGAGAATGTATCTTAATAAATACATATAGTTCCTGTAGACTTCATGTTTCAATGAGAGTTTTCTGGCTCATGTATGCCACGCTGCAGTATTTACATTCCCCTGGGCTTGCGTGGCTATGAAGCCGAAGGAAAACTCAATATTTTTGTGTTGGTCCAACACGCGAATCTATTTTTTTTCTTTTCAATTTGATTAATTTATTTGGAACACACCGTAATTTTTCAAAAGTTTATCTTTTCATATGATATATAAAATATGTGGAAATCATGTAAAAATTCGATATTTGCTGAATCATGGGTTTGTGCGTTACCATGTCCCTTTAAATCAAAAAAATTTTCAACTTTTCATTCCATCTAAATGATTAAAGACTGAGTAAAAATGAGGATGTCCGAAGAAAATTAGTGTAAAAGTTCAAGGTCAGTCATCAAGTTCAAGGGTCATTATACAAAAATCAATATCCAATGAAGTTGAGTTTATTCAATGAAAAAGACTGCATTATGTTTTTAATGTTAACTTACATGCAACTTTAAGTTTATATAGTTACATCTATCCTCACCTGTAAGTTTTGTTCTTTGGCCATGGCAGGTGCATTGACCAAATTCAGTATAATACCATCGCCCCCTGCCTGTTGTTTTGTTGCTAAGTAACCTGCTAGTACAGCTGCACTAAGGTAAGAGCCGGCTTGTTTCAGAGAGGCACCTAGAAGAATTAATAGAGAAGCAAAAATGTTAGTCTGGTCGAATTCTTCATCAAATTTTACAGTATTTAAAACGCTAAAAATTTACATGCAAAAGTTATTCATGAAAGTATGATCTCTTGTATTATTTATTGAACATATCATCAAAATAAAAAATTTCAGACCATTTTTGTTATCGTCTTTTCCATATTTTTCATTTGAAGTTCTGTACCCTATTCAATTTTTATCAATCTAGATAACGTTGATTTGTTATGATTATATACATGTAATACTGAGTGTATAAACTATAATGCTAACATTACAACATACCACATGCAGTTACTTTAATTTGGTCAGTCGCTTGACCTCCTATTGACCCTGCAAGCTGACCTAGCCTCTGTCCCAAGGTCACCCAAGCTCTGGACTCCTCTGATAAAGCATTGGTCATGGCATTGGCATTTATCTGTAGAAAAAAGAAACAACTGTGTCATATATGTTGTCATTAGTTAACTTTAATTACTACCTTTTATACAGATGCTCACATACAAAATGTAGACATCATAAGAATTTAGTTCTTAAGGTACAAACAACATCTTTTTAATATACAAAGGTAGTCATTATTGAAAATACTTAAAAATAGTTTTTAAAGACTGTGAATCATCTACAGAACATACTGCTCCAAAGAGTTTCTTCCCTTTGGCAAGATCCACAAATTGTTCAGCTATTTCTACAGCAACCCTCTCTTGGGCCTCTGAAGTGCTTGCTCCTAAATGGGGTGTTGCTACAACCTTAGGATGCTGAGCTAGTGTAAAATCAGCTGGAGGCTCCTACAGGTGAAACAATTTGAAACATTAATATTGCATAGTATATGTGTTCAGTACAAATTGAAGAGAGCAAGTTTAGTGAATTTCCGTTAATCAGTACAACAAATTTTAACTCTAATAATGGCTTATTATAATGTTTCTAATGAATGTGTAACCTTTGTATGAGGCCATCTTAAAAAAAACTGTTTGTTTGGAATTGCCACCTGGGGGTTTCTAGATCCAGGAGGGAGAGAATTTTATTTTTCAAACTTAATAAAAAAATTGGTAAAAAAAAAATCTCCATATAAAAAAAGATACTTTTAAGCTAATAAAATTTTATCAGCTGGGGGGGCATTTCAATGAGGCGGGAGGCAATTCCATACAAACAAAATTTTTTTTTTGGCCTGAAATTATAAAACTGTGTAGGAATATGAGCTCTAGCTACTATATATTTCAGTATCATCTAAACAGTGTGACTTACAGAGGTAAACACATCCAGACCTGCCCCTCCACACTGCCCTGACTCCAGGGCCCTCAGCAGGGCCTCCTCGTCAATAATGCCCCCGCGGGCAACATTGATCACCCTCACTCCCTTCTTACATTTGGCAAACACTGCATCGTTAATGAGATCTACAATGTAAACATAATTATTATTATTATATAATGTATATTCTTAAAACTAACAATTCTGATCCTCTTACAATGTGTCATTTAGCCACTTCCTGATTTAGAAATTCACAACACTTTACGTTTACAAGAAAAATATAATTACCGGTACATGTATTAAGCAAATTCATTTTTTTTTTTGGTTCTTAATTATGAGCAAGCCTTTGAATCACTAAACAACAGCATTACTTGATCTGTCTTGTACATAAATTTATAATTTGTCGCATAATTTTTACTAAGCCATATTGGACTGTAATAAACGTGCTCGTGCTCTCTACAAATCTACATTCATGCAATCAAACAATACAAAACATATGCAGTTTTTTTCCTTTATTATAGCATTGAATGATTCATTTTTGACGTCGTCGTGTCAATAACTGCCGTCAGGTGAGCAGACAAATTGAATAACGCGCGTTAGCGCGTTGTGATAATTTGTCTGCTCACCTGACGGCAGTTATTGACACGACGACGTCAAAAATGAATCATTTAATGCTTATATTTACATTCCCTTACTGAAGAAATCAATTGTTTACTTAAATTAATCGATATAAAGTGCAGATCATGGAGGGAGTGAATAAGTAACAGCAGGAACAGCTGTTTTGTAAAACCGGTTTAAACTGGTTTTCACATAGACTGTTGAGATGAGATCGACGAGCATGAAAATATAATCCATGATAAATAACTTTGAAATGGTGCTTTAAACAATAAAGTCAACTTTTTTGTTGAATAATTATAAAACATGGTGTTTTTACAACATTCATGAAATACATTTTTTAACAAATAACATAGAAATCACTGTTTGAGAACTACTTATGTAAATTACTCGTAAATTCATACGCAGTGAATAGGTGTTGCATTTAGAGGCATTTAAACGTCACGGAATTTAATGGAAAAACACAGTAGAATGTAAATATATTGCATTGGATTTTAATTCAGTTTTTGCACATATTTTCCCTGTAACAGGTAATCATTAAAAAACTGACAATTTTTTTCACCAAAGAGCTCAACAACTACATGTAGTAATAAGCCATACCAATGTAAAAAAAAAATCATATCTATATCCATTTTAAAATTTGTTAAAGATTTTATTAAGTAAAATCAAATACAAGTGTAGTGTCATCAACAATGATCATAATATACTCCTTGAGCTTACTATCCTATAAGATGATGAGCATACACAGATACATGTATTGTGGTTATTCTTATGTTTGGTTTGAGGTTATTCTTACTTTTGGTTTGTGGTTATTCTTACTTTTGGTTTGTGGATATCCTTGCGGTTATTCTTACTTTTGGTTTGTGGTTATTCTTACTTTTGGTTTGTGGATATCCTTGCGGTTATTCTTACTTTTGGTTTGTGGATATCCTTGCGGATATTCTTACTTTTGGTTTGTGGTTATTCTTACTTTTGGTTTGTGGTTATTCTTACTTTTGGTTTGAGGAATCAGAGGGGTGTGGACGGTGATGAAGTCAACTAAGGGCCACAACTCTTCCAGAGACATGGACTGAACTCCGAACTCCGCACTGACCTCAGCTGGGATGATTGGGTCGAACCCAATGGTCTACGGACAGACAAAACTTGAAGTTACAATGAAAACAAAGGTAGTAAGTCAAATATGCTTTTACATGCAGGTACTTGTTCTTGTGTATGCAAGTTATGTTGAAGGCTAGTTTTTTATACAGTCACATTTCACCAAAAAAAAAAATGGCATTTAATACCGGTGCATGAAGACATTTTTACCTCAACCCCACAAAAACATTTAAACTTTAAAACAGAATTTTATTCCCCATGTTTCTAAATCCAATGGTACAATTAAGAAGACATTTCGTACTGTAAATGACAAGTATTTATGCTTACTTCCTACCAAACTAAAATTATCAAATTGATGAAATCAATCAACTCACAAGATGAATCTCTGCCATTTAGTTAACTGAAATGTGACTGAAAGGTGACTGAATGGCAAAGCAGTCGGTTGACTGAATGGCAGAGGTTCATCTTGTGGTACTACACCTTTTCAAATACAAATATTTCCCATAATCTTAGATCATTCTTAAATATTTCTGCAGATGACACTGGGCAGCCACTATATTTCAAACTCAGCCATCAACATTTTGCATTGCATATGACAGACCTTCATTCCAAATGACTGCATCCTAAGAGCTACTTCTTTCCCAATGCGACCTAATCCCACAATTCCAAGGGTCTTTCCATAGAGTTCTGATCCCATTAGTGCTTTCCTTTCTGACCATTTCTTTTCTTTCATGGCCCGATCTCCACTGTGTACATTTCTGGAAATACAAAATCTCCTTAATGGTCTTTTAATCTAACAGTAAAATATAAAATCCACTGTTTTTATCCGTTGTACTGTTGTAGCAATTTATTATGAGAGTTGGGTTTTTTTCATTCATTTGAACTATTGTTCGATAGTTGTCCCGTTGATAATTTTTGTAATGACATCGTGAGTAATAAAATGTACAGTACTGTACGATGTATTTCTTTACAATCCCAATCAAAAGAATTTTTTCCCACGTTCGTGTATGAACCCTGGAAACTATTATTGCCTAGTAAAAAAGAAAACGAAACCGGGTTGAATGTAATATGACGGAATTTTGGTGAATTCTTCATGTCTGCGTTCGTAGGAATCACTGGTCTTGGGTGTAGAATAAATCAAATGCTATGTGTTTTTACAATTAATTTTCTGTTGGATGAAATAACGGTATTCTGGTGTCGTGTGTATATACAAAGGTGTGAAACCCGTGACTAAAACACTGCCTGGGGGCACGTAGCCTAGTGTACACCGTTACACTTCATTGCATTAGCTGTGTTTTTAACATTACAACTTCTCTGCATAACGACAAGTCACTATTTAATTAATTAACGGAAAGAACACAAATTAATTATTTCATGTTTGGTATTTCGTTTTCTCATTCATAGCGATTACAGGGGATAACTCTATTTGAATATGAAACCACGTGTTGAGCTAATGGACGCCATACCCCGTATTTACAAGTAGCTTCAAAGTATAACTAGATTAAATGAGATTTAGCAATAAGGTATTAATAAAATATAAAAGGTTTGGTAAAATATTATACTTAGTTCTACCAGACAGAACCACGGAGGTTGGTGTTGCAATTAAATTTACACTATGTAAAATTACGATACACAACCATACACCGACGAATACGGAAGAGACCAAACAGCCACAAAACACAGTTAAAAATTGCTTGAAATATATATGTTAAGCAAATTTAATAACTTTAATTACTCTTTTGACTTTCTACATCGATATTCTGAAAGTATATACTTAATACGGTGACTTTCTTAATCAGCGGTCATACTTTCACTATAGTAATCATCGATTGAAAATCGGCTTATCCCCCAATTCGGCTAGTCTAAGGATTTTTCTTGAATTTTGTCTAAAAATTAGCAATTCGGCCTATGCCCCACATCGACATATGCCCCGAAAAATACGGTAACACATAAACTGCATCACCTTAATTTAAGATGGCAGTAAATCTGCAGGTGCTAGCAGTTTCTAAAACAACACAATCTACATAACTAATTATAATTTGAGAGATAAATAAAAAATAGCTTGTAATAAATCAACACTCTAGACGTTACACACCGTGGAACAAGCAGTGTGCAGATTTTTACCTGTTCCAGAGACAGGTAAAAAATTCTTACCTTGATACACAACAGATAAGCGTACAGGTTAACTCGGCAGCACTGAGAGTATTCCCGCCAGGTGTACTGAAAATAGATGGAAAAAAAGATTTTATGTAGATCTAAGGATGCTGGGCTGTCAACAAATTAACCATAACATCTACCGGTACATTTAGTTATCAAAACTTTTGGCCACAAATTATAATTCAGTAAGTAAGAAATGCAAATATTTGAGCTTTCAAATTGAACATTTTCCTATGTCTTTATCAGTAGCAGAGCTCTTTGTCTAAAGGATGCAAATGAAGCCCAAAATGGCCAAAAAAAAACATCCACCCCCTTAATATATACTGTAACAACTTTTTCCATATTTGTTTTGAGACAATTCCTATTCATAAAAAATTAACATCTCTTACATGTATCAGTTCATCTCTAATTATAATATAGTTAACTAAATGCTTAATTTAAGTTACAAGTATCTGCAAGACTTATAAGATGAGCACAAGTGCTTTAGCTTGTTTAGGTAAGAATCCACATGTATACTTTCATTGGAGAGAGGAGAGATAGGGGGGACACGTTTATCATGATTGGGAAAAGAGGCCAAATTTCGTTTTTTGGTTGTGCCGAAAAAAGGCTCATACTGTGGTACATGAACATCACCTGATACATTCAGTAGTCTGTCAACAGTGTCACATTTTTATTAATGTGCATGACCGAAACAAAAATGAAGGTCATGTTACTTTATTTTTTCACTATGTCCATGTCATGTAAAATTTTCTATTTGTCATGTGATATAAAGTGAGGTTGTACTTAATACCTATATTTTTTTTTTTTTTTTTAAATTTTTTCCTGTTTTGGATAGCTGATGTAGAATGGAACCCAGAAAGAAATGAGACAAAAATTCAATATCAAGACCCCACATCTTAAAACAGCAACTTGGACTGGTTTGCTTAAATGATCAATGGTCAAAGTAAACATTTGGATACACGTAGGAGAGTTGACCAGAGGTTAAATTTTGACCAGTTTTTAACAATTAAGTCAAGAAGCCTTAATATGCCAGCAGAGAAAGTGCACTTATGAGCAGTTGCCAAAATTATTGTATTGGGGAAACGGTAGGTAATTTTGAGCAGCACACAAGAGACCACTCTACTGAACAGGCCTAAATATTCATGGTTGTTATGCTCCCTTACTTCATGACTATGATTCCCCTTTTGGTGGCCTCATTGCAGTCAATGTTGTCCACCCCTGTGCCCGCCCGGCCAATGATCTTCAGTTTCTTTCCCGCTGCGATGACATCAGCAGTTACCTTTGTGGCTGACCGAACGATGAGTCCGTCATAATTCTGAAAAATGTCCAGGCAAATTGTATGTACAAATAGATATCAAATTGTATGTACAGTTAAACACATTTAATATATAGAAGCAATCAAATTTTGTACAGTTGTCAGTTAATATCGTGGCATTTAGGTAAGAGAGCAACTTGTGTACAGTAAAATACGCCAGGAACGAAACATTTTGATTTGTTGTAAACATGAAATAATTTCAAACTTGGAAAGTTTACAACATTACAAGATGTTTTATCATGTTTATATATGTTGAAAAATGATTCAAGAGTTCTGTAAAACAAGCAGTCTGAAAGTATTGCATCAGCAATTATACAAGGCCCTTGCTGATGTCAGAAAATGCCAATTTAGTGCACCTGTTCATACGTATTAATTTACAAAGCGCACATGCAGACCTGAGCTATCAATGTTTTTTTTAATTTTTTTTTACTTTTTAAATTTACAGTAAAAGCGTTGATCTTTAACTATAACTTTTCATAACTGACACTAAAATATTGAGCTTGAATTCATGTTCAAGTCAATTAATCCTCAAAATTCGAAGCAAAAGGGGACTAAAAGGCAATTGGGACACAAAAGCAATTGGACTCTTGAAGAAAGAGTTAAAGTTTACGATGTACAGTCACTTAACAATTTCCTGCAGATTATACATGTTACGTAAGCATTGTGTCTGTCAGCCTAATGTCAACAGCTGTTCAATCATCTTCATCTTTTCAGTGTGTGGTGGGGAGCTATTACTACATGTATATTGATTTAGGTTCATCTGATTCATCGTAATCCCCTACTCCAGACCTGCAGCTAGCTGTATGTAGGCATATACTGTAGACTGTAGTACACACATTAGTGACAAACATTGCAATGCAATTCTCTCATTTTACCTTAGGGGTGGGGGTGGTCACTGGTCAGCAACTTAATTGTTAGGTCGAAAACTAATTAATTTAATTAACATATTATAATCACAAGTGTAAATAGTCTTTATTTCACTGCTACTACATTACGTAAAACATTAACATGTCCTACAATTTAACTGGGCACGGATCTAAGTTTTAAAAAATTAAATAATAAAGAAGTTGTCTCCCCCTGAACACAATTTTGGGAGGGACGTACTAAAGACCTGAAATACTAATGACCTGAAAGACCTGAAATTTTATATAAATGATACTTTTCTAAGATTTTTATCAAATAAAATTACTTGTGGGGGTTTAAATCATATTTCCAGGTATAATTTTGTTTAAAAAATATCATAATGACCAGTATCATGCAGAAATATGAAAGACCTGAGAATTTGAATTGACCTGAAATTTTCAAATGACCTGAAATTTTAAATGATTGATACATTTCTATGTTCTGTGTCAATATTAATGTCTATTTGTAAGTTTTTATCATATTTCCAGGTATATAAGTGTTAAAATATATCATACTGATCAATTATTTATGCAGGAGTACGAAAGACTTGAAAATTTGAATTGACCTGAAAATTTGAGCTGACCTGAAATTAAATATAATTGAAACATTTCTAAGTTCTGTGTCAGTTTTAATGTCTATTTGTGAGTTTTTAATCATATTTCCAGGTATATAAGTGTTAAAATATATTATACTGATCAATTATTTACGCAGGAATACGAAAGACCTGAAAATCTGGGCTGACCTGCAATTATATATAATTGACACATTTCTATATGTTCTGTATCAGTTTTAATGTTTATTTGTGAGTTTTTATTATATTTCCAGGTATATAAGTGTTAAAATATATTATTTACACAGGAATATGAAAAACCTGAATATTTGAATTGACCTGAAAATTTGGGCTGACCTGAAATTTTGTGATGGTGTAGTTGTGTAGGTCATCTAACAGCCCATGTTTTGGTTTGATATATTTTAACACATATATACCTGGAAATATGATAAAAACTCAACAATAGACATTAAAATTGACACAGAACATAGAAATGTATCCATCATTTAAAATTTCAGGTTATTTGAAAATTTCAGGTCAATTCAAATTTTCAGGTCTTTCATATTTCTGCGTAAATAACAGCTCATTATAATATTTTTCAACACAATTGGAAATATGATGTAAACCCCCACAAAGTAATTTTATTAGACCAAAATCTTATAAAAGTATCATTTATATCAATTATATAAAATTTCAGGTCATTTAAATTTTCAGGTCAATTCAAATTTTCAGGTCTTTCACATTTCTGCTTGTCAATGAATAACTGATCATTATGATATTTTTTAAAACAAAATTATACCTGGAAATATAATTTAAACCCCCACAAAGTAATTTCATTAGACCAAAATCTTATAAAAGTATCATTTATATCAATTATATAAATTTCAGGTCATCTGAAATTTTCAGGTCAATTCAAATTTTCAGGTCTTTCATATTTCTGCTTGAATAACTGATCATTATGATATTTTTTTAAACAAAATTATACCTGGAAATATGATTTAAACCCCCACAAAGTAATTTCATTTGACCAAAATCTTATAAAAGTATCCTCTATATCAATTACATAAAATTTCAGGTCTTTCAGGTCATTAGTATTTCAGGTCTTTAGTATATGTTCCATTTTGGGAGCAAAGAAAACTTACGAAAAACATGTTACTTACGGGAATTTCTTTCAGAAGTTCCTCTTTTGAGAGCTTGGAATTTTTCAACACTTTAATTCCATTTTCTTGAAGAATTTTGACGCATTTCTGGTCAACTTCATCGGAAATTAGTACGGAGCTCAAATTAAACGACATGCTGTCTCAACATCAAATCAAAACAGGAGGCAGACATAGGCGGTGTTACGTGTATTTGCCCTTGGGGTTAATTTAGTCCTGACTCAAATTTAAAAGTAAGGCTCAAAAGGGAGGTTTTTGTTAAATTGATACGTTGGTTACACGTGTAAATGATAACTTTTGTTTATGCGAATGATCAAAATGCAATTTTGATTGTGTAAAAATAGAAATCCACGTGTTGGACTTGGCGGCAGTACGATAGCCCATTGATGTAAGAACTTAATCCATTTTAAGAGAGCGAGAGAGAGAGAGAGAGAGAGATGGTACCTAAGCTCGGTCGAAACTGTTGCTGCATAAAATGCATGTTATCTACAGAAATTAATGGTCAAGTTTGTTATGTGGCATACATGTGCGCGTAGGCCATTTGTCAATGCTTGCAAAGTCAATCGGAATTCTGGAATCGATCGATATATAATGAGAATTTTAAAGATTTATATTTTAATGATTTATCAGATTTTGATTTTTTTTTTCATCCCTCCCTTCAATTTTTTTATCCGCATTGATAGCAAATCGATGTTTCAAATCTCCAAAGTCTCCAGAGCCTTGTGAATGTACTTTAAGACTGTGAAGTTATATCCAAAAGCTTTGAGGGAGATACATGTAGCTCTTTTATCAAACCCTCGGAATGAACTTTTCCCCCCGGAAGGAAATTAAAAAGGGGGCTAGACTTATCAAAAAATCTTTACCAAAAAAAAAAATAAAAATCCACCAGGTCTTTGGTCACTTTGATCATGGCTATGTGTGACTTTGCAAAAAAAGACCTCCCCTTAGCCCCCCCCCCCCCACCCCCGGGTCCGACGCCTACATGGATTAAAAAAGCTACCCGGGCTATTCACAGTCACTGGGTAATGTATAATATTATATTATCATAGTGCGGGGAATTATCTTTTTTATAAAAAGAAATTTATCTAATGCCACGTAGGGCGCCTGCATGAGATTTGGTGTGGCCAGTTGCATCTCCGACCCGCCGTAGATATATGTGACTGTCATTTTAAAATTCCCGACCAAGGACTAGATGATGGAAATTTTTGGCGTTCACTTGTAAATGTCCAAAGTGACCTGAATATTGTGACATGCACGTGACGAGAGGTTTCGTATTTACGAAAGAGTTTCATGGAGCATGACGGAATAAGGTATTTAACGACATCAGCAGGGCAGAAGTGTTGATTCAACAGAATTTAGAATCGACGAAAAAGCAATTATATATAAAGCTACGAGCTACATGTAGCTTACGATAGACACTATCCCTAACTAGCTATGATAGAATTTATAAACTGGACTATTGCATTTTGTCTTATACGCATGGTATACTAGTATGAGGGTTTAAACGATAGCTGAATCCACGCTCAGCTTTGCGCAGATCTTGGCAAAAAAAATAAAAAAAATCAAAAGTTCATGCATTCACTAGGTCGCAGAACGCCAGACTGTATAAAGCTTGAATTACCAGAAAATTAGATTTTACTGCGCGTAGCAAACTTTAATCAAATATATTCTACAAGATTCACACTATATGAAAATGATAATCTAATATATATTGTTCGATCATTTACAAAAATGAACTCAATCATTTCATATCATTTTTCGCAAGTAGCGCGATTCTTTAATATTGCATCAATTTCGTTTTCAAATGCATACTTAAACATATATATATTGATGAAGATATTACACACAAAGTATGCACATATATCCTAACGTTAACTTACTAAATACGGTCAGGAACAATTAAAGAACAGATTTTCAGAAGGGGCAGAGCACAACTTGGAGGACCAAACTGGTCTGAACATTTATTTATCTAAAGTGAATATAAGATTTTTTTCGTATAAAAAAATTTGCAAGGTTATATGCGATTGGTACAGATACATGTAACCATCGCTTTGCACATCAGGGCCAAAATCACTTTATTCATAATGTTAGTACTAGTATATATTACATGTAGATATATGTATTTAGTATATTTGCGGCGGACTCTGGACCCTGCATGGCTCCAAGCAAAATGACGGACAGCGCATATTAAGCTTTAAATAGATTTATGTTGAAAATTTCCCTATTCCTCCTCTTCTAAAAATCCCCATGAACATATAACCTGCATGGTCAAGGCTAAACTATATCAAAATAACAAAGTACTTAATATAATATTTATGTGTAACCATTTTTATCAAAAAATGATAACGATACGCGAGTTCTGAATATGAAGAGATATGTATACATTACATTACATGCTCATATGTACATTTAATAAATATCATATGTTATATACATATTACATTTATGATATAATATCATCATATTATTTTTTTTGAATATGATTGAATTGCATGGTTATGATCACTCTCCATTTTTTATGTTAAACATAAGATCCGCGCCATTTAAAAAAAAGAACTTTAGTTAGTTTCATCGCCGGCTGTTGTGCCCCGGACCACTGCAAGTGGCGCAGCACCTATTGGCTATCTGGGGCACGGAACACATTGAGGTCTGTAGAACCCGGATGTAGTATTCAGCCACCTTGTCACATGATATGTTGAAAACAGACAGATCTTCGCAATTTGATGACGTCACGCCATGGTCGACTGAATTCTGCAGACGATCAAGATGGTTTTGAAGTTCTGCATCGTCTGAAAGTAAAATTGTTTTAAAATTTTTACATAATGACCTGAAATGACCTTTTCCCTATTCAATCCCACGAAATCCTCAAATCATTAATTTTAATGTTCTTAGATTAACAAAGAACAATTACAATAGTTATTCCAACTTTTTTTTTTTAAACAATGAAATGTTTACTTTGGAGATTCATGCGGAATACAATGCAGCGACATTGCAGAAAAAAATGCATAGCAAGATTTATAATAGTACAATCACACTCGGGACCCCCTACCTCGACCCCCCTGAACATTTTCTACATCCGCGCATGTTGCCCACACCATAATGAAAATTCATGCGCTTATCAGAGAAGGAAACGCCACAATTGCCAGTACCTGTCTAAATTTACCACTGAGACATCTTGAAAAGTATATATCTATCTTCATGATTGTAGGTTCACTGGAAATTTAGGTATTTATGCAGCTAACAGTACATTCAAATCGCAAAAACTTCAGCAGCAATTTGAGTATTTTATAAGTGACATACAATTTTAAGGGAATATGAATATGATATATTTAAAACACTTCCGTATAATTCAAATATTATATTACAAATCGGGGCCCCCGAATGCATTAATAATTTGTGTACATGTATTAATGATTCGTCTATCAATATGCATTTGTAATACAGTAGTGCATTTTTAGCTCTTGTTAACGATGACATAACCCATTTGAAAAGCTTTTGATGGTTAATCAATTTATACAACCCCCAAAATTGGGAGGGGGGCGAGAGCGAGTATTATGGGTATCAGCTGATAAATAATATAACCATAGTCCTGATATGAACAAACTCTCAATCTGATAGAAATTATATCCATATCACCAAGATGATACATATGTATCTTTGTGCACATCTAGGGAAAAGGAGGGGGGTGGGGGGGTCAAAGGGTTCGGACCCCACTGAAAGTTATAAAATTCACATATAAAAAACATATACCGAAAATAGGACTTTGACACCCTCACCCTTAGCAAACAAAATTATCTCCCGAAAGCCCCCTGGAAAACATTTCTTGACCGGCCGCGCATGATATCCAAAGACTTAACTAAGCAATGATAAGAACTGGTTGTTCGTCTTTTCATTATTATAGTTATAGAGGAATTGTTCTAAAACAAAATTACACTAACCTGCAAAGGCCAGACAGAACAGACCCACAAAGATCAAGAGGTGAAATTGGAGAATTCTCATGATTTCTGTAGTATACAGTTAGGATTCAGATAGGCAAAACACATGTGTACAGGATCTATCAACAATGGTTTCAATAGTACGGAAAACCGTTAACAATCGCACTTTATTTTTTAATCTCTCGGATTAATAAGTTTTACTAATCCCTCTTGCAAGATCATTTATGTTCTGATCTCGAATTAAATACCTGGGAACGAGTCTTAATCATCTTTTATCGATCTCGATCTTTGCTTAGTACATGTAATACACCTAACATATAGTTGATTGGTCATGCGCAGATCTAGAAAATTTTTCAAGACGGACGGAGGTCCGAGAGATATTTGCATTTGCCAAGGGGGGGGGGGGGGGTATTTTTCCGGACCCCCTTTCCCGACTCCCTAGATCCGCGCATGGCTGTTGAACATGTGCATCTGTGCTAGCCAATCCAAGGAGTTCTGTCCCCGCTACTCTCCTCTTTAATGAGCAGCAGATCAGAAACCCTTGGCTAGCGAAGATGCATGTATTAATGATTAAACAATTCCATCTCTAAAGACACAAAAAAGAGGACTATGATTCATTTGAGGACAATATGAAATAAAAACATAAGTAATAACAATTCTTTCTATCTTTTATTTAACACTCAGTCATTTCAGAACAAAAACAACTTAACAATGCCATATAGCAAAGATTTGTTACAACAAATACATGTACAGTGAGACGTTTACAATGTTTACATTACCGCTACAACCGAGTGCTTAAAAATAAAACAAATATACACGCGTGGATATATATATACTGAAATATGTTCAAGAACGAACATAATATCATTTCAAATTCCACAGTCATTTCGTTTCTTAGAATAAAATGAACCCAAACTGGCTGGGGGGGGGGGGGGGGGGGGGGGTGCTTACAATGTAAAATAGTTATCGTTCTTGGACAATATGCACAAGTAACTAGTACATGTACTATATATATATATTTTTTCAATACGGTGACCATTCTTATGATATACGTGTAGCTTTAAAGGAAAAATTCTTCATTTTAATATACCACTGAGATAACATACTCGTCTTGAAAGGGAAAATACATACATACCGAAAAAATTCTGTTCTTGATCTTTCAAAAATAAACTTTAAATGTTAAAAAAAAACAATAAATATGTCATTCAGTCAGATATTCAGTATTTTAAGTTTTAACATATTGAGTATATATATTTGTGTTAAAATACAATATATGTACGTAGTTGATAGAAACCAACTTTGTATTTCTCATGTTTATGTATGCGCACCACACTTTCTGAATACAGTTCCAGTGCAAGGAGTTCACGTGCGACACAATGTAATCTTTGTATAACGTACACTACGTTGTAGGTCACGTGCGACACAATGTTTCCTCTGTACATGTATATCTTACACTATGTGTAACCCGGAACCTTAGCCATAGCAGAGGAAGTCACCTCTATTGCTCACTATTTCCTGATTAGATTTTCTTTTGTTCACTAATCTTGTGCACACATTACCATTGTTTTCGTTCAGTTCCGGATAAAAAGATAGAAACAGAAAAAAGATACATATAGGTATGACAATTCAAAATCGTGTCGTGTGTAAGTGGTTATTCCGATTTAAAAACTACACAACTAAGACGGAATTACTAGATTAAGTACTGTAAACCGACCTTTATTGGAGATTAACATGAGATAAACTGCATGGTTCGTGGCGACTAACTTTCGCGACGAAGCATCATCTTCACGCGTGTTTGCGGCGACAATAATTCACGAAGACGAGGTTCTCGCGAACCTCGTGAAAATATTGCGCACGCGAATAAAAGTTGGTTTTCAGTAATCATCAATTCAAGAAATTCATTATGTCGAAAGAGAAAGAATTATGTTCCAATTGTCTGTGTAGACCAAATATACTTACGTACATAAGCATGTGAACACCTTTCAACTTACTACACATGCATATATTGTGTAGGCTAACACTATTCTATACAATGCTACATGTATCTATTAGTAAATCAGAATATAAAATTACATGTCAGATACTAGATAAGAAAACATAATCATAATTGTTTTTCATAGCTGTGTATTTAATGTCTCAAGCTTACTGTCCCCTGAATTGAATCACCAGCAGAGATCGAGACATCTTCTTATTAAAGTTTCAAATTTCTATAAGTTAATTGAATCTGATGATTTTAAGTCCTCGAGTTTAATTTATATAAAAATTTATATAAAAAACTTTTGAAAACTTGGACATAAAGAAAATAGCCAAGTGTAAAAGTTTTGGATGAAATGTTTTTCAGCAGGATGTTTCGATTAATAAATATATAAGATGGTTTTTTATGGTTTTTAGTTGAATTTCAACCTATATTTTACACTGCTGTAATGGCGTCTTTGCCGTTCGGAATATCAACTCGTACGAGGTTGAGATTGTCAGTTTTGTCTTCGTTGTATCCCGATAATTCGTCCTTGGACAAATGATAAACAATGCCAGCCCCAATGCTGTCTCCAACTACATTTGTCATGGTCCGGAATCGATCCCTGTAAAGAAAACATGTTTATATCCGTCAAAATACGTCTCTTAGAAAATATTTTAATGTAAAGCAATGGAGCAAAGTAGTTAACTATTCGGCTTTTGATATGAAACAATTAAAACAGTTTTTTCAAAAAAGCAAAAAAACAAAAACCACTTACAGGAACCAATCAACAACAAGTATCAAGGTGACGTCATCAATTGGCAACCCGACAGCTGCGAGAACTATTACCATGGTAACCAGACCGGCTTGCGGAACGCCTGCCGCACCAATAGAAGCCGCCGTTGCCGTTATACTGAAAGCAAAGATTGAAAGATCTGTTGTAAATATCAAGGACTGTATTTGGATTTCAGAACTGAATGAATATACACTGTGCTATATAAAATTTGTTGGTACATGTAATGCATTATAATTATTATCAATTTTTAACATGCAATACGCAAAAAATCTTTGATGGGGACAATTTAAAGGGGTCTCTTACTGCATACAGGGTTATTTTCGCCCCGTGTAATTTTTGCCCTTTTGTTTCGCCGCGTCTTGAATTCGGCAAGACGCAGTTGTGTCGCCTATAGTCTGTCCCTAGATATTTATGCTGCACATTTGGACAATTTTTTATAAAAATACACTTACCTGTGAAAGAAGTGCAATTGAAATAGTTGAAAGGGATATTTTCCAAGATAATTTCATTGACACATTATTATCTTTCACTCGGCAAAATTCACAGGAACGAAAACAGATTCCTTACGGAGATTTATAATGGGGAATGTTTACATCTTTTCTCCATTCGGAATACACTTGGAATACATCGCGCAATATTTCAACGTTATCATCCGGGCTTGCTGCAATGCAAAATCTCCGTAGACATCACATTTTTTAGCATTGTATTGAAACCTGATAAGCTAACAGGGGCGTTTTGACTGAGAAATCTTGGAAATTTTTCATACTTTTGAATGAACATCGTTTGAATCCTGAGGTATTTATAAATATCAAACAATTAAGCCAAACGTGAATCCAAAATATCTTGGGACAGAGTATAGTCTTAAATTCGCCCTCTGAGAATGAGGTCGAAAGGGGCGAAAATAAAACGAGGACGAATATTTCCCTGTATACAGTAACAACATAATTATGTGAATTTCAAAGAATGAACTTTTATTGATACAGTCATGTGCTAGGAATATATAAAAAAGAAACAACTGAATTAATTTGGTACCTGATGGTCACAATCTGACCAAAGGACATATCTATGTCGTTGACTTGACCAATGAAAAGGGCAGCAACTGCTTCGTACAACGCTGTGCCGTCCATGTTAATGGTAGCGCCCACGGGAACTACAAAGCTGCTCACCCTCTGGTCGATTCCATTTTTCGTTTCCAAGCAGCGCAAAGTTACTGGCATCGTTGCTGAGCTGAAAAATCAAATTTTGATTAATAATTTTATTAATAAGTTCATTATTAAGTTTAAACTAAATATTTTAATCTCAACCAAAAACTGCCGGTGTACACCTAGTATTACTTGTTTTAATAATTTCATAAGTTTGCATTTTAAGGACACCGCTACGATGGTTGTACATGTATAACTTGTTTATGCAAAACAAGTTCCCAACATTTTTTTTTTCAATTAAAAAAATAAATAAATAAAAAAATAAAAATAAATAAATAGATAAACATTTTTGATATTGTATTTAATAGAATATATTGATGTTGAAATGATAATAAATATTTTTTTTTAAATCAATATTGTCGGTTTCAGTTATTGAAATATGTTGAAAAAAATGCTGGAATGAAATGTTAAAACGGTATTTAAAAGAAAATTAGTTTGTAATTAAATGAGTCATTTAGTACAGTATACCGTGGAGGGAATCGGCCATTAAACTATATCTAACATGGATGGTATGTCTATAGATGAAATTCAAATATACTTGACAATGTATTTCTAGTACATAAAGCATGGCAATGGAGAATACCACTTTCATTTTAAGCCTGTTTCAGTGCTGTGCAAACTATAACTTTCCACTGATCAATCGAAATCAACGTACCTGCTCGAGGTGCCAAAGGCCGTTGCCATGGCTTCCAGAATGCCTCTTAGAAACACGTACGGGTTCCGCCTGGTGATGACGAAATACAGCAGTGGGAGGAGCACTCCCCCGTGGATGGTCAGCCCGAACAGCACGGTCAGGAAGTACAGCCCCACCCTCGTCATCAGTACCCCGAAATCCTCCATACCCACAATCTTACCGGCGATCAGGAAGGTGATTCCTATTGGGGAATACCTGCAAGGGGGATGACGTCACGGAAATACAAATGATGTCAGGATTACAAAACTACACCATTATGATAACTTTTTTTTAAACAAATTATGAAATATGCAGCATAATGAAAGATACACCATGAACTTTTTTTCAATTTAGGTTTTATAATGAAATGAATGTTTATTTGTATGCTACTTTGTTTTTCTGTTAATAAAAAAAAAATAATTATTTTATGTAGGTCATACAGAGTCATCTGAAATTGTCATGTTTTGAATCGTAGATTGGTATGAATCAAGAACTCGTGGGCACAAGCACGACCATTATATTTTCACTGGAACCACTGACTAGATTTTACGTACTAGCACATGTACATGCATACTATCAAAACGTACATGTGTGTTTATAATGTTATTAGTAATGTTCAAATGCCAACATTTACCATATGAAGACAACAAAGAGTTTCATGGTACAGTCTGTGACGCAGTTACAGAAATGGAGCAGGGGCTTCCCCTTGTCCCCCATTCTGCCAATGACGATCCCAAAACAGACGGAAAAAACCACCAGACCGAGGATGTTCGACTGACCCGTCTCTCCCTTGGAAGGTTCAAGGGTCACCGTCTCTGTAAAATGGAAGAGGTGTACAATGTCTCCACATTTGGCAACGCACTTTGAAAAAAAAATAGCACTTTGAAAAAATAAAATTTCAAAGTGCATTAAAACAATATCAACGCACTTTGATGTGGGACCAAGTTAACATATGAGTCGATTATAATTAAATGAGAGAGAATTAAATGAATGAGAGAGAGAGAGAGAGAGAGAGCGCACACAATATATTTTACAAAGCGAATATAGATCGATAATATTTTTCATGTATACATGTATTCAGTAAAAACACTCCAGCAAGACATTTGAGAGAAAAGGAGAGTAAACTATCATTTCTCTTTTCATTTTCTCGGTAATTATATGTGATGGCATTATATTTAGGAAAGTACATACATGTACAACACGCTTCTTCGAATTCTGTTTGCACAATGTATACGTACCTTTGAGTTCAAATGTTTGGTTCATCATTTCAGAGGTCGAATTTTCGTTGATGAGTGAAACGTTTTTCACAGTTTTCTTTTCATTGAGGTCTGTTCTGTACTGTTAAAGAAACCCAGGATATATTTCCTTATATTTGTTCATAAAGATATAATATTGATTTTTAAATCCTTTCTAATATTGCATTTGATTGCTTTTATAACCATTTCAGAGAAATACATGTATATGTGCATGAATTGTACTCTTTTTAAGAATTAAACATTTTTAATTCTGAGTTTGAATACATGTATATATATATACATGACTGTATATAATATGCATAGTAGACGCTTTTGTGTAAATGTTGGTTTAAATTTTCAGATGGATTGGTAGTGATTTTACTGTTTAATTATCAAAATTGTCACCGATGAACGCAGTCTGAATGATTAAAATCATACATTATTTTACTTTCATGTTAAATACTGAAATCTGATTGGTTTAGACGCAGTTGGTAATCCGCTCTATTACCCTCAGCGTTAGCAACACGCTTGGCAACGGGTTACACTATAAAAATAGTGCCTGTTTGGGAGGGTAACAGTTCAAATTGACACCCCGAGGAAACCATTGTCAACCGACGCGAAGCGGAGACAATGGTTTCCTCGGGGTGTCAATTTCAACTGTTATCCTCCCAAACAGGCACTTTTTATTTTATTATACTGAATGTCTTAATTTTAGAGAATTTTTATATTGCTTTTATATAGAAATGACGTGAATTATACGGCGAACCGTAGGCGCATAATTTACGTGCATGTAACAATTCGTTGTGTTACCCGTTGCTAAGTGTGTTGCTAACGCTGAGGGTAATAGAACGGATTATCAACTGCGTCTAAACCAATCAGACTTCAGTATTTATAGTCTGTCCCAAGATATTTATGCTGCATATTTGAACGGTTTTTAATAAAAATACACATACCTGTGACTGAAGTGCAATTAAAATCGATGAAAGGGAAGATTTCCAAGATAACTTCATTCACACATTATCATTTTTCACTCGTAAAAATTCACAGGAACGAAAACAGATTTCCTACGGAGATTTATAATGGGGAATGGTGACATCTTTCTCCATTCGGAAATACTCGGGACACCTCGCGCAATTTTTCAACGTTATCATCCGGGCGTCTTCATCTCCTTAGCAATGGAAAAACCTCGTAGACTTTTTATTTTTAGCCGTGTACTGATACCCGACAAGCTAGAGGGGGCGTTTCAAAGAGGAAATCTTGGGATTTTTTCATATTTTTGAATGAACATCTTCTGAACCAAGAGGTATTTATAAATATTGAATAATTTAAGAAAATATGCGGCAAAAATATCTTGGGACAGACTTTAACATAAAAGTATAATAAAACGAATTGTTACATGCGCGTTCGGTTTGCCGTAGAATTCACTTTATTTCTGTATAAAAGCAGTAAAATTTTCTTTAAAATTAAGGCATTCAGTATAATAAAATAAATTTATAGTGCCTGTTTGGGAGGGTAACTGTTGAAATTGATACCCCTCGAAAACCATTGTCAACCTCCACTTTGCGTCGGTTGACAATGGATTTCTCGGGGTGTTAATTTCAACAGTTACCCTCCCAAACAGGCACTATTTATATATTGTAACCTCGATCCGTTCCCTGTTTTTTATTGTCGCTACACGATGGAAAAAACAAAGAGCGGATCACAAGTCTGATTTTAATCAGATTGCGATGAACGTGAATTATTTTTATTGGCCAATTTCCAAACATTTTTATTTAAACCATATACTCACCCCTGTATAGCAAGCAACAATAAGATTATCCGGAAACATGTTTCTGTAACCGAAAAATATGAAAAATTACAAATGATTCAATTAGTGTTAGATGTTTCATACTTTTTGAAAGAAGAAACTATAATCAACGACTATAAAATATTAATAAATTCTTTGAATGTTTACATTTATATGGCATAATATCGCTTACAATTTATGTAAAAATTGCTGATCTGATACATGTAAAAAAAAAAAACCTTAAAACGGCTAGGGCGCCTACATTCTGTGGTATAGTTGCTGAACTTATTTGATTGTTTGCGATAATGAATTTTTGAAATCGGTTTGTCTGTCAACGAACGATTTGCATTTTGAATGCAACCAAAAGCGATTTCGCAAATGAGGCCCTAGATTGAATTGTATACATTTACTTAACATATTACTTCTAAAAGCTTCCTGGGGAAAGAGAAAAAGTGAAAACAAAACAAACCAAAAGGGTGGCGATCGAAGTTCGCCCTTTTATTTAATGTCAATAGCAGAGCCTCAAATTCTAACATCCAGACTACACATTGCGTCTAATATCCGGAATACTACGTGGAGTTATTGAATGACAGAAGCTGCGGTGCGATTAATTAGTCGATTACCTCAACTTTATGGGGATAGTAGATCAATAAGCAGCTTTTAAGTGATAACCAGCAGTCGAGGGCCGCAGTGAATTTGTGAGAATGATCGATCGAATTTTTTATTCCCGGCTTTTTGGTGTGCTTTTTGATCGTAAATTTTTTTTGACTGACAAAAAAAAAAATGCATGAAAAGTATTCTGAGAAGAAACATCAAGAGTAATAAATAATATAAAAAGAAAAAGTGGTAAAAAATCTCCGCAAGTTTAATCTAATCAAAGCTAAAAAAAAATATCAATTTTTATGTCTTATATAAAACAAAATTGGAGAACTTATTCGATGCAATTACGTGCGTTCTTGAAAATAACGGTACATTAAATTGTCAAGATGGAAACTGTTTTTATCGTACGACACAATGAAGCAAATCGGAATTAAACGACAATTCATCAAAGCCAAATGAAGAAACACACACTTCACCGTTGGACTCACGTCACATAAATAGCGCTCAACTCCTGATAATTTCGATAGACAGAGGCAATTTACTTTTTTCACTTCTCGACTGGTCGTCTTTATTAGTGTATTTAGAGCGACCCCTTTCCGTGCTTTCTGTAAAACAAGGACTCGATTTATTGCAACTGTAAGTTAATTAAACTGTACTACATAAATGCATGGTAGTAATAATATGTGCACCCTGGTTGCGCGTACATTCACTGGTATTACAGGCATAGACGCATTAGTACATGTACATTGTACATAATTATGTTTAATGATGTATTTGTTGAGATTTACGTGTGGAGAGAGAGAGAGAGAGAGAGAGAGAGAGAGAGAGAAAGAGAGAGAGAGAGAGAGAGACAGACAGACAGACAGACAGACAGACACAGAGAAAGCCACACACCAAGAGAGAGAGACAGACAGACAGACAGACAGACAGACAGAGACAGACATACAGAGACAGACATACAGACAAGAGAGAGAGAGAGAGAGAGAGAGAGAGAGGTGCACATAGTTACACTCAGGCACAGTCAAGAGGCCACGATGAATAATTCAGCGAACATTTGCGTGTTATGAGGATATTTTAGAGTAAGCAGGTCAGAACCGATGTAGATGCTACTGTACGGACGAGATTTAATCAGCCAAGGAGAGATTTTCTCTAGCAGCACCTGTACAAGGCACAAGGCGGATTAAAAATTCCATTAATAGGTGATCATGCCGAATAATAAAGCTTCTTTTGTGCCGAGCAATGCACGGAAACTTGGTTGGATGGCAGAATAGGAATCTAATTCATTGCAGAAATAACATTTCTTTTAATTGTTGTTTTTAATCATGGATTTTTTTTAAAATGATTAATGTCATAATTGAAAAAAGACGGGACTTTTGGCCTTGAGTAGAACGTTTTGAGGCACCAAGTACAAAATAATAAAGCCGTGTATTAAATTTACAATCTACATGTAAATCAATTATAAATAAACTACAAAATACTTGATGACGTAATTTGTAGTTCAAGACATTAAATATTCACTCTAAGGAATACCGTAGAAATCATATTTTGTAAACAATATGCGTAGAGATATAATACATCTGTACATATAAGGATCTCTAAAAGATATCAAGCCACATTTAAATACTTTACCGCAACATTCAAAAGAAGAACAAAGTGCAACGAGTGAAAGACCAAAAAAAAACTGTTTGGTGGAAATTGCAGTATTTACGTGTATATCTGAACCATTTAACTTTAATCGCTGGTTTTTACAAAGATTAACAATCTCTTTTGAGTGGGTTTTATAATTAGTTTTGCGTTTAAAATTCCAAGAGCCGCTATATCAATGACACACACTGAATTCTCGCTGTCAGAAAATGGAGAAAATCCTAAAATTACAACCAACTTCCAGGGCCAATTCTTGTCTCTGCGCAACCTTTCACAGCGCAAAAGTTTAATTGAATTTTTTGACATCCTCCATCTTGATACGTTGTTCCATGTATAATATTCACCAGTTCCCTAACCTCATAGCGCTTCAGCGCTTGCAAAATATAATTAACTTAGGCATTTATAAGAATTGCAAAGGTATTAAGTATTTAGTTAATCTGTGTGATATGCCTATTACCAAGTACGGCAAACAGTTTGGATTTTATCTACCGGAAGTGTTTATAAACCGTTGCTTAAAGAAAAGCAAAAACCCAGGGGACGGGAAAATGGTCAGCTTATTGTCATGTGGAAAGTTTGATTTGGTTGAAATATATTTTGAAACTTAGACCACCCTATTCCTAATTTCATGTTTTGTGCTAACTCACCTAATGAGATCAAGAAATGTATCCACTGAGTTTAGTTTTTTGGCTTCCCCGTATCTAGGGATCTCGGTCTGGTCGCCATTGGAGCCTGGACGAATTGTGACGGCCATTATGATCCCAAGGATGACAGCCAACATCGTAGTGGTCCCAAAATACGCCATCGTTCGGAGCCCCATCTTGCCGCATGTCTTAGCATCAAGTCCCGCGATCCCGCCAATCAAACTTGCAACAACCAATGGAATGATCAGCATCTTGAGCATGCGCATTAACATTTCTCCCGGAAATTGTAAGTACATGATTTCTCTTTTCGTTAACTGTCCTGTAGCTCGAATCCCGAACCCGATTGCACACCCAAATACTACTGATAGTAAGAGAAGAACCAGAATAAGGTTTTGTTTTAATCCTTTCACGCACAGGTGTAACATATTGGTCCCATGTCTTTGCTGGTACGAGCCCTCGTTTTCGTACAGAACTTGAGTGTCATATTTCGCAGATGTGTCGTTGCTACAGAGAAGTTTAGATTCTGGATCCACCAGTGGTTTTGGAGGTTTGTAGTCCATATTGATATTTGACTTTTACCTTATTCCCCGGAATCTGATTTACAATTTATCTATACATAAAAGTATACAGACAACAGTTTGTTTAAATGCAATTTTTTTAGTTTACTGATTAAACAATAATATTAGTATAGCACCTGAATCAGAGGCATTGGAATTATCCGAATGTCGTATCCAAGATGAGAATGGACACTTGTACAAAAACATACAAGGTAGATACAGGGAGAATCTAATTAGATGCGCATGCGCCAGAAAACAAACTTCTCCATCAATATGGAAATACTTATTTGCTTCTCTTCACTGGGTAATGAATTGCCTCTAAGAGTAAATCTACACAACAATATAGATGGACCAAGGTATAGAGCAAAGGAGAGAGGGAGGCTTTCAGGGCAGAATCGATGTGAGCGCATTACCGACAATATCCCGGCTCTTACCTCAACAAGAGAGAGATATTTCCATCGACCACCATCACACAGTATTTGTTTACAAATAGGGGATATATTGAAAAAATAGGAAAGAAGTCAGACCAACGCTCACATCAGAGAGAAAAGATTTTTAATGAAAAAAAATTGAAGTAAAGCTTTATCATACTACACCGAAGAGACTTTATTTTCCAAGAGGTTTTTTTTTTCATTAGGAGCTCTTTGATAACCACGAAGGTTCAGAAACCTTTTCTGCAAAGGAAAAAAAAATCATATGTCTAAAACAATTTTATAAACAAAGATATTAGATATCACCATCAAAGAAATATTCTATTCTTGCAACTTTTTCAAAACAAATTTGTTGAATTTTTACAAATCAAATCATTATACATTTTAAAACATCAAAATATGATACCATAATTTTTGAAATCATTAAGGACCTTGTTTATTAATGGCGTAGAGAAAGGAATATGCGGGCCTGTTTTCATCAATTCCTAAAGAATTGCAAAGTTGTCTATTTTGCAAGTTTTGATTCATATAATTTCGGTTTCTTAGAGGACACAAAGAAATCCTTTTTGAATTCATTTGTGTTTTCTTGTAAATGACATTGGCAATTGTAATAGGTTGTGGATAAGTTAAAGAACAGCTTTCTTTCATTTGGTTTTACGCTAATGTTTTGTCAAGGAATGCAAATTCTTCCGAAGACGGGCCTATTCCAAAATTCTGGTTTTTTCCCCCCACTCAAATGTCTTGACATTACATTTTTGGGAGGCTTCATTATTTGGTCGACATAGCATTTAGTGCATATATCTTGCACTTTGAATTTAAGGGCATAAACAGGCAACTTTGTTGTTTAAATAATAGCGGCCTTTTGCTCTCTTTGTCTTCCTTGCTTCAAGCTAGGAAGAATTGTCGACTTGAATTGCTGTTTGAATTCGTATGAATTATACATATTTATATCATTTTTTTTCTTTTAATACCAATGTTGATCACTATAATTTTATTGCTGAAACATGAACATTACACAGTTTTTTGTGTTATTCGAACATTCGTTAAGTAAATCGAGTTTCATTATACAGAAAAGGTGAAGAAATATAGTGGAATATCATCATATAGTAAACTACAATTTTCGTTTCAAAAATTCATTATTTGATAAAAACAACCAACATATATATAATTGCACGAAGAAAGTTAAAACTATATAGATATTCAATTTAAAAAAGAAATACATGTAATATCATCATTTACCAAAGTCAAATTCCTGAATAATTGTTTGCAAGTACCAGATCAAAACACAAGTCACTTTTACTAAAATTGATGTCAAATCATGCAAAAAAGTTCATTGGACTGAGATTTTAATGAGAGTTTTATATAATATTTACATATAAATACATGTACATGTACATATTAGATGAAATGATTAAAAAAGGAACAAGTTCTACGTGATAGACTATACATTCCTCTAACTATTTTTAGAATCGGTAGAACAACAAAGTAGTGCCTTGAAGCAAAATACTTCCTATACTTTCAGAGGCTAAAAACATGTATTAGGACAATTTAAATCAGAATGAATGAAACATGTCAGAGGGGAGGGTTTACAATTTTAAAAGCAAGTGTCAATATTGAATTATCATTTGAATGAAAGAATTGGATTTGTTTGATGTACACCCTTTCCAAGACTGTGAAATTCCCTACTTTTACTTTCATTTTCAGAGTTTTTCAATACAGACGCATTTTTCCCGATAACTAATTCGACTTCAAACCACGAAATTTTACCAGGAGATAGACAATCTTATGAGCTTTTATTCAAGAGGTCCCGCGTTGCTGAACGAAAATTAGGACCGGAGCTATGAATCCTAACGTTATCATTGCCACCTATTAGATTTCGTGGTTGTTCAATTTTCGCGGAACTTGTGGGTTCTTCTTATCGACGAATTAACGTCCTCCACGAATTAATTAACTATGGTTTTAAAAATCAATTTTCTTCAGTAGGTATATTAGCATACACGAAATTATGTTCCCACGAACATGTAAATTTTAAGCTATCCACGAAAATTAATGACTCCACGGTAATACATTTGCAAAAGATGAAACTGCCACTCACGGAAGACACAAATGAACCCCCCACGAATGTTGAAGATAATAAAACACGTCAATCCTAGAGGCGTAAGAAGACTTATCCCCCTTAATCAATAAAGTATGTATAGAGAAAATTGTTTATTAAAATACTTCTATTGAAAATTTAATAAAGTATTTTATAGATAAACACATAAAATACAATTATGTATAATGATATACCATGATCAAACATGTATGGTCATTAAGTATCATGATAAAATATTGTTGACAGTGCAAAACAGATTTAATTATATTGTTTGCCTTGCGAAAGGTCTTTCTGAGAAATGAGAAACTAACACGATAGGTTTTACTTTTTGTAGTGCGTGCTTTCATTTTGGTTTCCACATCGTGCACAATATAATAAAACAGTTATAGTTCAAACCGGTATATTTTGGTACGTAAGTATTCTGAAAGCATTCATTCATTCTCTGCAACCGGATGTGAATATTCACTTCCGGGAACCAGTAAAGACAACGTAGAACAGATGACAACGACAACGAATAACACCAAGAGCAATCTGTCTATAACGAGGGCAAGCTGTTGCCACTCTAAGTTGATGACGTCACGTCTGTCCTGTTCCGCCATTCTTTGGTCGTTTTTATCAATTGTTTTGTTAACGCGGTGCAATATTCTCACGAATTCCTTCTGACTTGGGTCTTCCATATCTGGCTTGTGACCGAGTCTTGATGGCATACTTCCGCTTCCGTTAGTGGCTGGTGGCGGTTCGCTGTCGTACACAATGTAACGAGGTGAAGGGACCTGTTCCTAAAAGGTGAGTACAGTTTCTTCTATTAAAGTACTGTTTGAATAAACAAAATCCAATTATATTTTGCCATTTTATAAAGTTATCGTCTTAATCCTAACCTTTTTTCGAACTGAGGTCTCTGTTTTCTTACCTTGATTTTTTGATTTTCAGAGAAAATTCAAATTTTTATTTTCTTTTAGCCGAAAAGAATGTTTTTAACAAAAACAATGCCATACCATCCCTTCCTCCGGAGCTACAGGTAGATCAATCTTTAAAAACAACATTTTAGCGATGATCCCAAAGAACACCCGTTTGAGGCAGTAGGGTACTTTGTGACCACGTAAGCCTTTGTGGTGAACATTCAGGGTAAACACATTCAAAGCTGTAGATAGGGAAATCAGGGCGATGGACATTCCGTAATACAAACCTAAAAAAAAGGGATGTCTAATAATACCAGGCATGAAAACATTATATCGTGCAACAAAAATAAAAGAATAAATAGATTTGTTAGTTATGATTGTAATGGACATAAAATCTTGATTTAAGAAATCGAAGAAAAAGTGTCACGTGTTTGGTTTCCTTAACAAACTGTGCAATCAATGACTGTAATCAATTAAATTTAAGTCGTTTGCATTGTTATTTATAACTGGACAAGACGATTATTGTATACATAGATAACTCTTTCTAGAGTCGCCTTATTGAATAAGTTTAAATGTATTAATTATCATGACAAAGAATTAATAGCTACCAAAAAACACAAGTTTTGAATTATGCGTCGTATACATGTACTTTGCACTTTTAAAACTAAACACTTTCCCACTCCGGTATATATTTCTATAAATTTTCTAACTATGGGATGTAATCAATTAATCTCTTTTTTAACTCCCAGTGTAAAACGGAATTTACATCAAAGCAACTTTAAAAGAAATCATCCTTTAATGTAGCAAAATTGAAAATAGCGTTTGTGTTTTTGATTACCTAAATGTCGAAATATGCTACCACTGCTTGTCAAAAAGTATTAAAGGCTCTAAGTTTTCTGTTTATATTTAATGGTATCTTTAATTTCTAGCTTCAACAAATATACGTTAGGTATACCTATTAGGGGCACGTTGTCGGAAACAGGAGGAAGCCTCTCGGCTACAATCATCAGGAAAACAGTCATGGAGAGAAGCGTCGTAATCCCCATAGAAAGTTTCTCACCAGAGTCATTGGGCATATAGAACCCGAGCAACGCTACCAATGTAATAAGTATGCACGGCATGACCATGTTAAACAGATAGAACAGCGGTTTGCGCTGAAATACTAGGGTGTAAGTCATGAAGACGTAAGGTTCGGGGCAACACGTGAACACTACCACGTGACGTTCGAAGCTGAACTCGACGATCTCGAATTCGGAGCTATTGACGTAGTTTGAGAGATCACCGTCCTTAGCAAAGTTTCTTATGTCGACTCGATAAGCGTCGAACGTCCAAGACGCAAAGTTCATAGAACAATTCTGAACATCGAAAGGAAAATAACGCACATCCATTGAACATGAACTTTTGAAAATCCACATCGATAACCACGTGACATTTCCGTTGGCGGACACGATGACATTGGTGCTAACAGACGATTGGGCTGTTCCAACATCAGCACTATAAAAAAAAATCCATCAATATTTATGTACATTTAATAAAAAATACCTGAATATGTTGAATAATACTACATGTACGATGTACGAGTACATGATGAAATATTTATAATCAATTATTTTTCAAATAAAAAACAATGTTCGATTACTAGTAGTTTCATATCCATTACTAAAGATATGCATATAAAAAGTAACCGGTAAGATAACGGAAACCGAAACATTTTCTGTTACAAAAAATGGAAAAAGAAATGCATATCTAAAGTGATTTAAAAACTTTGAAAAAATAACTGTAGAATTTAAAAAAAAACCCGATGGCAATTATCGCAAACTCTCATATATAGCCCTACTATTTCACCTCAACACTACACGACTGTTTATTCTCTGTACAACACAAAAAGTTTCGATTTGCAATCAATACATAGATAAACAATTCTTCGTTACTTTGTTCCGTTTGAAGATAACTACAAAAGTTTGTTAAGCGTCTAAGAACTATTCACCCAAGCTAAGACTTACTTGTCGTACAATAATATGTCCGGAAGCCAGATTTGGTTATACGGCAACCGGATTACTTCGATCCCACCGTATTTCCGCGGATTCCAAGTCAGCATATTGTCCATCCAATTCTGAAAACAGATTTTATTATACAAACGCATTTTAAATATTGTGTTTCTATAACTTACAAATCTGTTGTTTTGACAGTCAATATAGACAAAGCACACGGTTATTAATATGGTTGTACATGAGGGGTTCTACATCGATTCTGACATCATAAATAAATAAATAAATAAAACAAAATGGAGAAATGTATATGAAATGAACATTTATTGTACAGGACGACGAAAATAAAAGGAAAACATCAACGATGCTCTTACGTAATAAGAAGCTTAGAGTTACATTGTAACTTTAACGTTAACTCTAGAGTCTATGTACTAATTTACTGACATTATCTACTGAAATATACAAACAAAATATACAAACAAGATGAAAGAAAACAAAAGTTTCAAAACAGTTTCCTTTGTAGATGTAATTTTGTAGATATATGTACATTACCCTGAATTCCGCATAACATTGATTCATAATATCATCTATCAAAACAAAAGGAGAATGTACATCAATTCAAACCCATTATTCTAGCACTCTGCATCTATATTCATGATTCCATTTCATATGGTTGGTCTTTTTTTATGTATACAACAATAGTGCCAGTAAAACAGCATTCTGCTAAAAAGTTGGTATAAAGATGAGAGAATTAAATATGATCAGTCTGTTCATATGGACGTGTGGTGTAGTCAAACATTTTTCCCGCTTTTCCGAGAAATGTATTAATTACATCATTTTTTAAAACAAATGTATTAACTGAATTATGTCTCCATAACATCAAAGTGAGAAAAAAATTAAACAAATAGAACGACAAAATTACAAGCAAATTGAAAATGCAGTTTTTTTAAACGAATATGAAGAACAATGAATGAATTTTAAAAACAATGCTGGGTGAGTTCGATTTATTGCAAAAGAATAAAAATCATAAAAAAATTTAATGCACAGTTACTGTAAAAATGATATGTATCAAATTAAATGGCAAACATGCTATTTGATATAAAATTAAAATGGACTCGCTCTGTTTCATTTTTATCACTTCGATTTAAAGTTTGCGTTTTTGCAAGTAATCACAAGAGAGCAATATAAAAACAGGTTTGTGTGAAATAAAACACGTAAAATCTGCCTGAAGAAAGGTTAAGATAATTCATCTTTTGTTGAAGACTGATTTAATATAACGCTAAGCATGAAATGAAAACCTTTTGGCTGTTTACATCAAATAAAACTAGACAAAACTCGTTGAATCTTATCTCTGAGTAACAAAGAATTATACGATTCGCACGCCAATGTTTATTGTCAAAGAACTTTTTTCTGCTGATGCGGGTGCTCTCTCTGATAATCCAATTCCAACAGACATTTATACATCGAACGAAGCAAACAAAAAGGGAAATTACTTCTTGTTACATCTTTTGTGCTTTGTTAAAGCATATTTAATGGAAAATCATTGAAAAACATGCGTTTCACATTCACATATTTTTAGGTGGTGATAAATGGAAGAAGAAAATCTCATTTTAATTACAAATAAATTATGTTTTGTGTGCAAAACATCTTGCAAAGCTTTCTGCAATTTTCATTTTTCTTTCTCTTTTTTGTAGTGTCATATGATATCTGAAGTTATTTGTTACGTTTTATCAAAATGCGTTTCTTTAAGTATCATTGATGTTGAAGAAAAGAACATTTACATTACAGACTGTTTGTTGTGCATACGAGTCATAAACACTATGATCTTATATAAGTTAGAATCCACATAATGGAAAAAAATGTTCTTTCATAAAATCTGTTTTCCAGTAAACTAATGTACACATTTTTTTACACGTTTTAACGTTTATCAATTTTTGTTACACTGATGACGAAAGATTCATCTTAAAAAAGATTCATTTTCATGATAAGGAAAAGGTGATGAAAGATTCAAAGTTTTGGTGATTAAGAAATAAACAAAAAGTTTCTTTGACATTGATACAACTTAATTGTATAGTGTTGTGGGCTGTTAATTAATCTACCATAAAACGAAGATTAACGACCCTTCTATTTTTAAGTTGCTTTCTGAGATAATTGATGTAAGAGCATGTGAAAAGAAACTTACCAGATTCAGCCAACAGTTAGTGGTAATTATCTGATTTTTTTCGTCCTACAACGATTAGATAAAAACAATTGTACAATACCAAAAATACAAATACCACTGATCAATCTTCTACATTTTTCAACTTCAAAGACATTTCCAGAGCACGGTTTATTATAATCATTTAACAATTTCTTTTCCCTCCACCTTCTTTGCTGAATGAACTTAACAGTATGAAAATAGGAGATAATACTGAATTTTCGTCGATTGTTTTATGTCATGGCGCAATGTGCAATTTTTAACAAAGGAGCAGTGGGTTCTAATAAATGAAATGATTACAGCTAAAATTGAAGTAAACTGACAACATTTTTTAGGATACTAAGCATAATCCAAATGCTCCAATAATGTTCTGTGATTAAAAACTAATACATAATGATTTTAAAGATATCAATTTAAAAAAAAACCCCACATGAGACACATAATAATTAAAACAGCTAAAAATACAAGCACAAATGGATCTAAAAGAGATACTTGACTAGTAGATAATTTGATAAATAAATGATGTGTTCAAGACTGTTGCATAAAAGACTGAAAACCCGAGGCAATCTATATTACCACTCGAAGGAAAGTATATATTTCACACTTTATAAGCTGTGTAATTTACTTTTTCATTAGTTCCCTACCGAACCTTGTTTTTGTACATTTATCATTGATAAAGAATGGATTTTGGCATTATGAATTGCAATTTAACCCATCCCTCCCCCTACCCGAATGAATTGTATATTGCTGGTACATGTATGTGATTGTTCATGTAATGTGATTATTAAGACGTCATATTTGTTAAAATTCAAGGTTACTGAACAGCTTAAATTGCTGAACATCTCTAGTTTCTATATACCAATAGACATTAAAGTAATTCTGGATTTTTTTAACTACAAAGGAAGTGAATTTTCATATATCGTACAATTTGAGTGAAAGAATTGATGGATTTTATGTTGTCGTGGATTAACTTTACAATAATATCATTCTTTTCATATGTTGATTCTTGATTTGTCATACTAGTATTTTATTTACATAATAATTACATTTAATCCCTACTGTTTAGCTCTGTATCACTGGCGTCGGAAGCAAATTGAAAGTGGGGGGGGGGGGGGGGGCTAGACTAACCCTCAGGAATATTGAGGAAAAAATAATAATTTCCAAAATCATACAAATCCTAACCCGTGGGGGGGGGGGGGGGGGTAGACTAGTATGCCCCTATGACTCCAACTTCTAAGCCCCCCCCCAGGTTCCGACGCCTATGTGTATGGAACAGAGACTAAAAAACTTTGCTACTGCAAGTTATATAAACAAATGTTAATGTAGGATGGAAATGAGACCAGTGAAAGACGAAAGTCGTATACAGAAATTGAGATATTTAACAACCAGATTAATCTTAAGATTATTATCTAATTTACATTTATTGTTTTGAATAATAATAGAGGTGTTTAACTGAAACAAACAATGCAAAAATAAAATAACAAATATCGGGGGAAAAGATGTTGTTTTTTTGTGATTTATACATTAGGTAAAACTTTACCACATCAATGATCTGGGCTAGAGCAACACTGAAGTTGATGGTTGTGGGTAAAGTGTGGTTCACAGAGGGACGGATCCGTTTATCGTATCTGGACATCACGTCTCTGATCAGACGAAACTCGTTCTCATCAGCGGCAGTCAGCAAAAACACTGTAAACATAGGAACTTGCATTGGTTTGTTGTCGAAGTCTGAACGAAATTAAAGAACAAACTAAGGAAACATTTTAGTGAAAGGACCATTGCATCTATGTGATGGTTTTGTCTTGTATGTTTTAAGGTTGCTAAGTTTCTCCTATACAGGCAATGGTTAGAAGAATAATTGATATATTTACTATGGTATAATTTAATCAATTATAATTTCAACAATTAATTTTGAAGTGCCAAATGTGAACAACAACGTCTAACTTTTTTTAAATGTAGAATTGTAAACTTAAGAAAAGTGGTTGACAATCTAACCCCTTATTCAGAAAAAAAATCTAAGACACATCCATCCTCTGAATTCATTTAAAAGATATTGAAATATTTTTGAAGAATACCAAGATTTAGATACATTGTACTTATATATAATAAAACATATGTCTATAGAACTTATATCAAGAACTTATATTCCAAGTAAAGAATTAAAAGAACATTAAATGGGGTAGAAAGCATTTCTTTGGAAAGAAAAAGATTAATTGCTAGTTTAACTAACCTTCAAGAAAGCACCAGCCAAAAAGTATGACAGACCAAATGTTTCTTCCTCTGGACGTTGATATCATGTCTAGAATAAATTATTTGCATGCTATGTTACATGTTTTCCTTTATTCATTTAACAGCAAAATCCATTTACAATTGATAGATATCCAGGATATTAAGACAGCTACATTTATTACAGCTTCATTACTAATAAAACAAATCAAAAGTATTATTATATAATAGATTTGTCGATAGTTTTACCGTATCTTCAAACAAAGTCATTTTAAAAAAAACCACCATGATATCAAGGTTTGTTAAAATAGTGTCAAATCAATGTCTAGTTTTCAGACTTTTCAAATCAATCACAATTGTAAAGAAGAGAGAAGAAGATGGGGAATTAAAACTTATATTCATTGATACACGCAATGTACTTAAATAAAAGAAACCTTGCAACTAGAATTCTCTGGGCTTGGGTGATTCAAAACCGTATATATCAATTCAGAAAATAAACGACGCTAAATCTAAGCATTCTCAAGCAATTGTAATCCATCCCCATTCATTAATGTCAGAGCTTTTTGCATCTTTTGAGAAGAAAATGAACTTAAGGTCTTACAAAAGCGATGGAAATCTTTTTTTGCTTCTTAAGTTGAAGTTGAAATGAACGGTCCATTTCGATAACGATTTTTGGTTTGCCCGAGTTTATTGAATTCAGGCACTTTTGGCTTTGTGTACGATTCTTGAGGCAGTTAACGAATCCGCGAAACTAAGAATCAGGAGGAAAAACAATTTCCTGATGCGAGTTTTGTTGAGTCTTTCACAAATGGACTTTGATGATTGTTCTACCATTACAGCCCTAGGTAATCGCATGGTATGGATCCTGAGGTTAACCATAAAAATGACCATGAAAATAAAGAATAGAAAGGAGTATAAAATTGCACTTTTCTTTGTGACAGGCGTGGGAATGAGATTAGAATGTTTCAAAATGTGCCTTAAAAGAACTCAATGGAAAGATCCCTTATTAAAATAAGAGTTGGGGAAATCTGTTTACTAATTTTAATTATAAATATTATATTATTATACACATACGCGTAAATAAACATGTACACTGATTGTATCTTTTACATTTATGTCCTATACAGAGAAAATCTGTCACCCTTATGTTCATATATAAAAACCAAGACAAAAAAAAAAAACACCAAACAAAAAAAAAAAAAAAAACAAAAAAAAAAAAAAATACAAATTTTAACATAACAAAAACAGCCCACGCAAACGTTTGACTACACATTGCAATGTTGAATGTGTCAATAATCGCTATTCGGACGATAAAATGTTGAACAGATGTACATTGTAATGAATAAACAACAAATTTCTATAGAATTATGCAACAAGCAAGGAGTGTATTTTTACATGTACATATATTATACAAATATCAGACATAGTTTTTATCATAAAGAAATTTCAGACATAGTTTTTATCATAAAGAAATATTTGGTCATTGTTTGGAATGTCATATCATAACTTTTGACGCACACCAGATTTTGATGCTGCATTTAAATAAACTTGACTTGCATTTATGTCTACTTAGGAATTCCAAGCATCATTTTTAGATATAAAAACCAATTTTAGCACTTCTCGTTAATAATATTTAATCATGGTTTCATTTTTATGACAAAATAATTGAGTACAGAATAATGCATTAATTTATACAAAAGAAACCCATTTAACACCCGTTAACCTGTTGTTCACAACATGCAAAAAGGAACCACCCTGCCCTTCGCCCCCCCCCCCCCCCCCCCCAAAAAAAAAAAACTTTAAAAATAATAGAATTAATTGGAAACAAAATTATAAAGATATTGAACTTTAACATTTTTAAGTGCTATATGCATTAGATTTTATCAACAAACTTTCAGGAATAAAATTTCACTTACCCATGATGAATAAGTTACTTTTGATCAATCCTTAGTAAATCTCTTTTTCAGCCTTTCAAATACTGCAGCAATTCTTTTTTTTTCTTTATAATAAAAAAATCCTTCACATCTTCAAAAGCCGCCTTCATGTAATATCGCGTTCGTCTCTTCGCTTCTATTGTCACCAAAACTAATATTTCTGTTTACTTTCTAGTTAATTTATCTTCTTCTCAGCACCTGAGTTCGCACATTAGTTATTTGTATGCTTCATTTGCCAATTTTCCTTCCCATTTTTGTAACCCTCCTTCTTTCCCCGTTTAGCAAATATTGTGTTTTCGTTATTTTAGCTCGAGCTGAAAGAAGAAAAAAATAATACGATCTGATTAGCAACAGATTGCCACGAGTGCTGGGGTTGAGCCGTGTCAATAAGTAACATCTTAAATAACTAACGACTTGGGAGAAGCCAGGGTAAAATGCTTTGTTATCTATAGTTACATCTGTGACCAACCGCAAAAAATGTTGTAATTATATAATGATTGGACGTTTTTTGTTCATAGGCATATAATTAAATTTAATGATTTTTTTCCCGCATACTCTGCAATTGACTCGGTTGTGTTGTATTTTGAACCACCCAGCGTATGAATGGCTATTAAAAAGAAAAGAAAAACGAAAATCGTTTCGCGAACAGTACATCTTTGATAGCATGAATAAAAATAAACGATCCTTCACTGCATAAGTACAAGTATCTAAACTGTTGATTTGCTCATATTTGTTTTTTCCTGATAAAATGACTATTCAGGTGGTAAGCTTTTTTAAACCTAGATATTACAAAATGATCAATCTTGCATATGATGGTGTCTTTTATTACATATTTATCAATTTTACGGACATAACGCACTCTGATGTGATACAAATTAATTCTTTACCTTGTAGATAAGCACAAGCATTTTTCGGGTTTTTAATGAACATTGCAAAATCCTTACTTCTCCATTTTTACTTATCGTATGCTAATGTGCAATTTTCTTGTCATCAATCGCGAAAATGTACATACTTTCTAAATATAAACGCAAACAAACTAATGTTTCTAGAAATAACTGTACATAATAATAGAAAGGCAATCTGTTTTCAATAAGGCAATGCGAAGAAAACAATAGGAAAGAACCTCTAAACTGATATTTATCATTACGTACATGTATCATTAAGTTGACCAATCGCCGAAAATAGCGAGCCCTTATTTATATATGTTCGTATTTTGCTATTAAATCAGCGTCTAGACATATAACAACAAAACTCAACAACAGCACAAAATAATAACCTTCCTCCAAAAAAAAATATATATATATCAAAATACAGCAATGCGGCAAAAAAAAATCTTAACACGGAATTTTTAGATTTTTTAAAAAAGTTTACCTTTTGTACAACTTACACGGGTCTTGTTAATTCCGACTTTTTGTATAATTATGTACCATCTATGATAAATTGTACGTACTTTGCAAATAGGAGTAGATGTGCCATCAATGGAAGAACTCTGATGGTATTTAATGCAACTTCTTAATGTACGTGGATTTAAGTCTTATTAGGTCGCATTTGATACTCTATGAAGTCGACAGTATTGTGATGAACATATAAAGTTTGTTTATTTTTAATTTGTTTGAGAAGATAGTGTTGTTGTCGTAAAGAGCACTTTGCCTTCAGCAATCAGCTGACTTTAACAAAACTGGGTCTTTTCTGTGTGAAAATGTTGAAAATGTTATTATTTTATCCTGCACTTGAATTTTCTCCGCATCTTGTTCATCGTATATTTTGCTTGATAAATACCATTATGATAGTGATTTTTTAATCTGCTTATGCATGCATGTTCATTAGGTTTACATTGTTAAAAAGAGAGATGAAATAAGCTGTTGTTAGAGATATTGAGATAGATATTACAATTGTAAAGTTACCCCAAAAAGTGTCCACTTTGATATGTATGTAAATTAAAAACTAAACAGACTCCGTTTTTGTTGCCATTTTTTGACTATTTCAATCTCCTTTAAAAAGAGCTTTGTATATAGTAAGATATAGTTTAAAGCATTAAAATCATTTAAAGTTCATTTTTATAAACCTGTTCCTTTGTTGACTACCCAGTCTTCTTAATATATACCTGTATTTTCTTGATAGGACCTAATCAAGAAAAATAGCCAAATGTACTAGTATTTCTTTGACAAATACTTTCTGTTCAGACAGGAAGAGGTAATATTTTTTAGATCGTCTGGCCAAGTCTGTTTGTAACCGGTCCTTACAGAATGCGATACACAAACCAGATCTTCCCGATGTCCGTAATTGCATTTAGAATGCACCAGCAGAAGATCTGAGGAATAGAAAGCAGATCAAAGACCGCAAGTGTCGTCTGCTCAAAGATCAGTGTCGTTTGGTTCGGAGACATTAGCAGACGATCTTCGGAGATGTTGGATGACGCATTGATTTTGGGATCTGCAGGGAATCAAGCAAACGATGGGTTCTTCGAAACGTGTTAATTCTTTGCTAAAATGTTGTTGATTCTTGTAAATAATGTTTGATTTAAAAGCGGTAGCATGTTTGTGAACAGATTTAGAAAGTGAGTGTTTCTAATGCAGGGAAAAAGTTTCCCATGATGTTTGTATTAAGGGATTAGCGCTTTATTGAAAATCTTAACGACTTAAAAGGGGTGATTTCGATTATCTGTGTAAATAGGTGGAAAAGATAATAAAGAAGAAAGGAAAAGTAAACTATGTACATGTAGTAGTATAAAGATAACTTAATTATGTATGATTATACTTTTTTATTGCAAACATGACAAGAAAAAAACATGGGAAAAGAACCTTTATTAGAAAAGCGCACGTTACGGAAATATGATAGGAAATAAACAGTTTGTATTCAAATTCAACCTTTTAATGCAAATAGCCTATCATATATTGTATATTTTTCAAAGTGTTTTTAATATGTACTTGCAACCACCCCGACCTCGAAAAAAATATGTTTGTAGATCTTACTTTATGTTTATTTGAATTTATCAATAATGTCCCTTTGTATAATCTTCGCAAAAACCTCAGTACCACACAGGCAATTATCTTATCTACCAAACTACCAGGAGTTATGTAGGTCTGACAAAAATAGGTATTAAGTACGAGAGAGTACGTATATAATACCACGTTTCCTGTGCAAAACTTTCAAGTTTGAATGCGTTATGTTAAATTTGGTTTATTCCCACTTAGCCAACATTCTGAAATTCTCAATTCCCACCTGGCCAACATTTTGATTTTCACATATGAGTGATCAGGAGGCTATAGTCTGTTTTCACATGTTAATGTATTTGTTATCAATTACCTGAGGCTAGTTTGTTGAAAACAAATAAGAAAAAATAGCATTTAATTTGACCTTGAATATGATAACCAGAATAGATAAATAAAAATAACCATTTCTTTTTAAATATACGTGTAGATCAGCAATTTTCTGCAAGATCATTGCACGAAACATTTTATATGTTGAAACCAATACGCGGGCACTTGCATGATTAAAAGGTTTATGTAAATAATTCTAAACTGTTTAAATTGGATGTATAATTATAATATGTATATATAAATAAGATCGATTAGCAGTTTTTAAAGAATATACTAGAAACATGTATTACTATTTTGTAATGTAATATTATATTTAATAAACTTTGACATTACAATTTAACGCAAATAACACAATACTGTACCTCATGTTCATGTGTATTTTAATGGTTTGAGAGAATAAACAAATTGAAATTTAGAAGCATTATTATGGCCATTAATTTACAGAATCGAAAGCCTGAACATTATGAGTTCTTAATCGTTTTATTGACTGCTAGTTGAAAGATATAAAAAATCAAAATGCCAAATCTTCAGATACAGGTCAACTTTATAGAAAATGACAACGGAGGATTTTATCTTCATAACACATGATGTATTGATCATCATACAACGAATCTTATTAAATGTGAAGTATACACCTTTAAAAATATAAGCAATGTACTCTAGATTTTTTGTGTTTTGTTAATTTTATATTCTGTAGATTGGAATTAAACAAAATAATCATAGAAACCAAAGAAAATTGAAAAAAAAAGAATCGAAATATGACCCATATGATGTATAGTTAAAATTTCAAACGTGATTCTTACATAATTACAATATTTTTTTAATGCCAAGTTTAAGTTAGGTCAGCTTATATAATTATCTCACTTTATGATGAAAACAGACAAACCATGATATTTGTACCCTACTTAAGGGCATGAATTATAGGAGAATATGTAACAGTTCATTTTTTAAAAATAACATTTTCATCTGAATTTATCGAATAAAATAAAGTACTGGGACATAAGCTCAATTTATATGTATTATTCTGTAGGCCAACAAATATGTATTATTTCTCCTACTTTCATCTGAAAACGGACTAGAGCTTACCTGTAATTAAATTCTTTTGTTCTCCACCTGCATCCCATTTCAACTTAACCAACACAAATCTACCTGTATTTTACATGTATTTTTTTTCAAAATGTTGGGTAAGTGGGAAGACACCGGTTAAATTTTACCCGGCAATGTTTATTCTGATTGTATAACTGTATTTCGTTAAAAAAGTAGCATTAATCGTATGTCTCAGCTTATAGGAGGGTGTTGCACCTTACATACATTGATGCAAACTGATTCCTTAGTTTTTAGTTGCACTTAAGGTATGGATTAATGACATGGAGCGATGGCACTAGATTCCAAAAGAGTTACCCCTCTTTCAGGTACATGCAAGAGCATGTACAAATGACATGTTTTACTCGAAAGCTACCTTAAAACGAAAGTAGCCAGAAATGTTTAAAAACAATTAATGGATGGATGTGTCTGTCCTCGTTTTTTGTTCAATTTTCAACAATTTATTTCTTTGATAAAGAAACAATAGAAACGGTTTTCAGTAAAACCTTTCGTTCCGCAAACCTCTCAATAGATGTCAGTTTTTAAAATACGGGTTTTTTTCTCCAATAGGTAAACTGTTGAAATGTTTAATTTGAACCATGTAGATAAGATATATTTTCCAGTCTGTAAGACTAAGAAGAAACTGTTTTCTTTTTGATAGGGCTTATTCAAACTTTAGTTCAACCCAGACTTATCTATTAAATTATTTATCATGTTTTCTTGCACGGGCAAAATTGAAGGATAGTTATCTTTTAAAATGGCGCTACACCCGATTTAAACCCTATGGATCAATACGGCATTATTCTCCTGCTTTTGTAGATTTTCAATGACCCGAAGAAATCCGGTCGATAGCTATATAGGTAATCAAAGTTTAACCAGGAAGAAAAAATACGTCTGAACGTTTAAACCATTCCATAGTCACATTCAAGTGAAAAGAAGCGGACTGCTAGAGTAATAAACTTCCTGAATCTCTTTTAGAACTAAGGATTTAACAATTTGCGATTTTTTCCAGGTATGTTTATAAATTCTACAATATTGCTGGAAAGCATTTCTCCTGAAGGTTCTTGAAATATGTTAAAATGTTTTTTCCACAAATTGTTAAGATATATTTTATCTTGTTCAGACTTATTTTCAAAATGCACTTTTAAAAATTTTTTTTAACCCCTTCCAATACTTTTACTTAGGATGAATAATTAATCCAATTTGGGAAGAATTTAAAGTTTGTCTTTAATTTGATACAAAGACAAGCGTCAATTTATTCATGTTGCACGGGTGAATTGAATGAAAACAATTACGCCTTTGTTGTATTGTTTTAGAATGTGAAATCACAAGGAGGTGAAAATGAGTGACCCAGACACTGCATCCACTTCTCGCGAGGACGAGACTACTCTGCGAGAAAAAGACGTAAGTTTTCCATACATTACAGGAATTTCATTGTCCATCCACATGTAACAATGTTGGTTTTTTCGTAATGGGAATAACGGGGTGGGTGGGAGTGGGGGGGGACGGAATCTTCCAGCAAACATATGTTGGATCGATTCCCTACAGTACACCTAACAATTTTTGTCTAATAAACTTAAGTATGTGCACGAAAGGGCCTCTTTCGGCATATGCGCAGTCTAAGAGTCTGTCGGGTGAGACCTTAGGTCTGGGTCCATTGTATGTCTTGTTTCAGATCGCATAACAGACAGATATTTAAATTGTTACAAGTTCTAATTTACGCATTAGTGACGAACGGATAGAGACATTAAGAAGTTTGTGTTGAAAAGATCGATTTTTTTTTTGGGGGGGGGGGTTAATTTATCTAATTTAAACCTGTTGTTTGTTCAAGCTTGGTTGCTATTTAAAATAACTGATAAAAAGATAAAAACGTGGAGAACCAATTTCTAAAAAAATCGAAGACGTGTTCAGTTAGGGAGTTTACAAAATGCAGATATAAATAAGACATTTTTTTTCATTCTGAACACTATAAACTTTAGCCGATTATAAAACGTAAATTACAAATATTAAATAAAATTAATTACAAAAATGTCGATTTTTATACGAATAAATATACCATTAAACGGTTATTAAAGAATATTTTGATCCAACTGTTTTATAGATAATTTAATTTACGACTCAATATGAAACAATTCAAAGGATCTTGGTCGTCAACGAAGTATTCATCAGATCTACCTTAACTTTTAACATAATAATGATTTTAAAGCTGTTTTAATATCTGTATAGCTGTAATATTTGAATATTTTCCTTTATTCCCATACAGACCTCTTCTGTTTAAGGAAATCAATAAAGTCTAAAATTGTCTTAAATATGAGAGCTAAATAATCAATTCCATATCGTTGTAGAAGGTTTATAAAATGTAAGTTACAGTCGACATTCTCGGTAAATGAAGATTTACTTTCTTCTATTATGTCAAAAAGGGCGATTGTTTGGATCAACATATTTCATTTGTTTGTTATTTGTTCAAAGAAATCATAATACTTGCATCTCTCTGTTTTTGGGGAAAATATATATATAAAAAAACCAAACATGTTTATAGCAAACTGTATGTCCACAAAAAGGGACAATTTGTTGAACAAACTATAAATTTATACCTAAGAAAGCCGAATGGTCAACTAATTAACCATCACGTGTTCCTGCATATTTAAAATGTGGTGATTTATCTGACATTAAATTAGTGCTTAAGTAAAGAAAAAAGTCCTTATTTCTGAGCGTTAAAATTTGATCAACTCCCTTCATCTTTTCACAAAGGTTTTTTGTAAAGAAGATACAAATCGTCACGAATACCGAGGTCTCTTAAGCTCTTTCATAGTTTATTATGCGATCCCGATTCAGATGGACAAACATGCCGTATCTGAATATACATAAGAAAATTCAATTACATTTGAATGTGTGTGTAAACATACAGTGTTTTTCTGCGACGTTATTCAATCTCTTCGCAAACAGACAGAAAGCCAGACATACGAAGCGACAGACTGAACAATACCATTTCTATCTTACGGAGTACGAAAATATTTAGAAAAAAAAAAGATTTTCAGTATTATGCATGGGGTATACAAATACTTGAATCACTTGAATCAATGTGTATTGCTTGCCAGTTTTATTACGTAGCAATAAAATTGTAAGGGTTATATAGACTTGATCAGATTCCAAGTAGTAAAAAACTTAAACATGTAGAAAAAAATCGGCAATATTGCTCATTAAAATCTTACCTCCATTTCTTGTGTCACTTAGAGGTTAAAACTTTGAGTTATAGACTAAAGACGTTAAAATTGTGCATGTTGTGCTTTGCCTTAATTCACTAGATGTTCGTCAAAAAAGATAAAGTTTATTATGTCTATGGTCTAGATTAAATTTTAAGTAGCTTCATTCGATATAATTGTTGACCGATGCAGACCTACAGGCTATCTTTAATTATGTGTGCATTGTTATAATTTTAAGCCCCCCCCCCTCAAAAAAAGGAGAAAAAATATAATAGTAAAAAATAACAAGATTAATTATTACAAAATTAGCCTTTAGAATTAAACACGCAATATTTCTTTTATTCATTTTTTTTAAAATTTATATTTTGTTGTTTCTCATTCGCATTTTTGTTGTTTCTCACGTTGAATATTTCTCTTCTGCAAAAAGCAATAATTTACCTATCAGAAACAACGATAAAAACTATTGCCACCTTACCAACAGCTTGACAAATGAAGTTTACGACCCAGTACATACTGCAGAGTTAGTTTGACAAGCGCATGCAGTTAAAATGAATGCTTGTAAAGATTGATCAAGATCATCGGGAAAAAAATAATAATCAATCTTAGAAAACCAATAAATTTATGCTTGTAAAGGACCATGGTCTGAAATTGCTCAAAAGTGCAGTGTTCCATGCGGTGTTCCGTGCATTCAATGCAAATAAAAGCTAGAGGCCCAAATGCATGTGCACATAGTTAAACTGGATTACATTGAAATTTATCAAACTGATTAAAATTCTAGATCTAAAGGTTGGACGCGGATAACGATATAATACAGTATAGAAAGTATTAATACAGCTATTCCAGCTGATTAACGCCATTTATTCAATAAAAGGTTTAAATGTTATGGTGCATCATGCGAATATTAATTAAGCAAGCATTAAGTAGTGCAGAAGAAATTAATGCATTATCTGCTCACGCCTAATTCAATCATTTTTAATGCAATTATCGCTTCTTTCATACCCCGATGATCTATCAACGACAGCAGCATTAATGTTAATAGTTTTAAACAACATCTGTATAAAAACTTCTCCTCAATTGTCTATAAAAGATATACAAAAAAACTCAATATGTGTATATTTTAATAGCAATAAGTAGGTTCAAGGAAGTTAACTATATAAGCCAAGCATTTCAAACTGAAACATACTAATTTTGACATACAACACTTTATGTACTATGTCAAAACTATTACTCTAGCCACTATACTCGTAGCATTTATTTACATTTTGAAAATTTGTCTTAATGTTGCATTTCAAATTAATACATACTTATTTTGACATACTTCACTAAATAAATGTCAAATGTAAAAAAGGTCAAATTGAATTAGTTTGTAGTATAAAAATGAATGTTTAAATGATTATTTTTGCATTTATTATACAATTGATTGTTTTACATTCAATTTCAAATGTTAATACTAATTATAAGCTTTCTTTTACTTCCCATACTTTCAAATAAAAAAATAATTACATTATGAAGTATGTGAATACCTTTGTCACATTATCTTTTAAATCTAAAAGTACATTAGAATTTAAGGATGAACATAGATCGACTTTTTCTTCCCAGGATTTCAAATGGTCATTTTTTCAAGCAAAAATTGGCGCGAAATAATAAAAAATAATAAAATGGTTAACAAACTTACGATAAAACATCATTGATTAGACTTGCATACAGATATCACACATACTCATTTGTTTTAATTCTTCGTCCATTGAAACAATGTTTGCTGCTCATTTAAGAGATAGCTAACACTTATAGAACCTACGCTGCTTCTAATTTGCACCCAAGTTTCTCGGTAATCAATGTCGCACTTGTGTGCTTTAGTGATGCAAGCAATATAATTCTTTCTCTTTGACAGATTCTCGCAATTAAACTTCTTCGAGCCATAAGAGAGAAGAAAGTCTCGGAGGCGAAGAAAATATTGACAGAAAACCCAAACATACATTACAGAGATAAGGTAAATCATACATAAAAACGGACTTCGAACTCTTGCACATTATCTACGAATATGAGTTCATATGTACTGTTTTGAAGCAACAAAGAAAAAAAACCATAGAGAAGTTCCCTAGAAAATGTCATTGTTTTTTAATTTCCTATTTTTTTTTAGGTCACTGTAGCTCATATCCCAGGATATGTCTCATTTTTATATTTTAGAAATACGTATATCCTTGTGCTTTAACTATCGACGCCACCAAATTCAATGTGGTTAAAAAGTCGAGTTTATTTGAAATTTTGACATTTGACAAATCAAATAATAAATTGCATATTATCATAATTGAATACATATTAAATTTCAGACCGGATGCCAAGGTTTACACTATGCAGCGCAAGAAGGTTTTCTAGATCTAGTCAAAACACTGATAGAGGAAGGAGCACATGTCAACTGTTTTGATCAAGTACGTAAATGCAAGTCTACAATCGAACAGTTCAAAATATCTTATGGGGGGATTAAAATCACCATTTTGGCCTGTAGAACAATATTTTACACGCATTCTGATATTGATTTTAAATGCCACCTCATTGTGCAAAACAAATACTGTTTGTTTGTTACTCTTTTGTCCTAAAAATAATTTATATTTGATTTCATGTTTACATTGTGGTCTTTAAAACCTTGTTCGAAGACAAATTGCGCCTACATTCATATGTATGCCAATTTTTTTTAGCATATCATAGAAGTTTTACAAATTTACAAGGGAGACTAATTATATACTTTCAATGAGTCAATTTAAAAAAAATTAAAAATTCCTTGAGATTGAGAACAAGAAGACTATTTGTTAGAAGGAGGTGCACGAGTATGCGATCCTAACAAAAAACTAAATAAATGAGAAGCAATTATGTATAATTTTTATAGAAATGTGCATTTTTAAGAGTACATGATAACATTGCGGTTTTTCACTTCAAAAAAGATCTTTACAGCAAAACTTTCAATTTTTTTCAAATAATTATAAATTCAGCCAATTCTCACAACAACAGCAATGTTCAAGATTCCTTAACCATTTCATTAAAGTTAAAACAGCACATAATTTTTTCACGTGTCGTTTAAATCATGATGATTTTTGAAAAATTTAAATCATGTTAAACAGTTTATTAATAAAGAGTCAACGAGCGATTGGATGTTTTGCGTTTTAAACATATATCATTGCAAATCTTTAAATAGGACGAATTTGTTACTAAAATGTAAAACCATGAATGATTGATCTTTCTTTGATACATTCATTCGATTGTTCAGACAAATTTTCATTAATTTATGATCTTTTGCTTGCAAAACTTACATATAGTAACAGTAAGAAAACAAACTGAAATCTTTAAAATCATTTAGAGAAATTAAATTATACTACATTTATATGTTGCCATATTTTTTATGAAAAAAAAATTTACATACACCAAATGCAAAGGTTGTAAAAAAGGAATGCTGAACTTTTCAAAAGAAAACATATTAGATAAGTACTGTGGTTTCATTAATTGTCAAGGGCATCAATTTTCGTGGATAAAGTGAAAACCACAGTTCAAGGATACGTAAATTCGTGGCCAATGACCCTATCAATAACAAATGTTAATAATCAAAGTACTGAAAGTACTGTTAGACGGTGGCGTCGTTTGAAAGTGGCATATTACATGTAACAATGAGTGATGTACATCGTATGATATAATTATTTTTGTCGAAAACCGCGGCCAGTATCGCATACATGTACTAATACTTAACGCTTACTCGTTTCCTACATGGATAATTCTGTGGAAATCGTAGCTGTGATCTCACTCTACACTTTACAAATGCTGTGTCTCTTGGTCGTCATCTTTTGGGAAAACCCCAAAGATTTATCACAGTAGTCTTTGTCGTATAGAAGATTGTATCTTTATTTTGTATCAATATGTTGGTATCTATATCAGTTGACATTAAAACCCCGTTTGAATGGTTGCCACCACATATTGAATGAATAAATCAAATCCAAAGCGATTTCATCACAGTACACCCAAATATTTGATTGTTTGAAGAAGGGGAATTTTGGTTTTTCCCTTTTGACCTTTGGGTTGACCCCGCAAAGGGGAAAAACTTTTGAAAAGTGTTGATTGGACTATTGTGCTTTAAATATATTGTAGATTTCTCAAAGTAACAAGAACAAATAAAGCTTTGGTATGATAAAATACTAATTTTTACTAACTTTTTGGGGATATATATATATAGTATGTTAATTGTCCCTCTCGACAGCATTTTCCCTCATTTTCTTCACGGGGAGAAAGTTGCAGTCTTGTGGATCATCACATTTGCTTTTTTTCCTCATAGTCAGTTAATACATTTAGGTGTAAAGAAAACGGAATGGGTTTACAAGAACCTGTTTGATAAAACTGGTATTGCTTTTGGAATGCACGTCATCATGAAACTGAAGAGTAAATCAATATCTTATCATCGACTTTAGTGGATTATTTCCATTTGCTCACAACGAAAGTGAATGAAAATTTAAAAAAATATCATACAACATTCGGTCGCGGAAGTTTCATTAATCAACGTTTTAAACATGTTTTCTATTGTATTTAGCTATAGATTTATTCAAATCATTTGAATGAATTCGGGAAAGTCACATGTATATTTTATCGCTTCTCAGTACACTTAAACACGCATAAATTACTTGCTACATTAAACTTTTCTAGTAAACTTACAACAAATATTAATCAATTATACAAAATAAGTTTTTAAAAACACCAAACAAACAAAATTCAAGATGAACGCACGTTTTTCTGACCGTACAGCTGTGTATATAAAGAATATGGGGGGATAAGATGGCGCAACTGCCCTTTTGGTTTAGTCGTAAAATACAATTCCAAATTTAGCATTTTTTCAAATGAATATATTTGATATGTTATTATACAAGTTTACAAAATGGTAATTTCTAACTCTAATTCAGTTTGAAATATTTCAAAAAGATAAGAAAAAAATTATAAATCTTTACGTTTTGGTGGTATCGAACCCACAACCTAAAATCCCAAGTTCTATAAAGTTTCCTAATGGCTGGTGCTCTAACCACTGAGCCATTTCATTCACAACACAAGTGCGTTGTTTAAATGCTATATGCGACTATGACCACGGATTTACGGACTTGTATTATATTTCTAAAACGTTCAATTGTTGAGCTACAAAATGACATTTTTGAACTGTAGTGGGTCATCTCTTCACATTTTTATTGAGTTCAATCGGTTAAAATTCCATTAAACCACATTTAGACTGTAAAAAAAAAATTTTTGAGCTAAGACCCACTCTATGAAAGAAAATGCATTGAAGTTATAAAAATATAAAAAAAAAAGTTTTGACACGCATACACCAGTTTAAATCAATATATTGCAAGTATTTAAAATATTTAAAGATTACAACCCGATGTTACGTTAAATATACATTGTTTTTAATTATTTTTTTTAAAAGTATTAGATTTAATGATATTTTAATTTTGCCGTATCTAATCATTCCTCATATGGGCATTTTACACGCCTTATTCACCCATCTTCTTTGATTTTATTCTTTGCATGTACCAGACAATAGATCTAGGGTTCGCAAATCCCGGCAATATTTTCGGAAAGCTATATTTCTGTATCTCAGCAGAATTCTAGAGTCATCTATGAAGCATATTTTTTTGCCTTCATGTTTCATTATTTATCGCAAATATAGCATGGATGTATACGCTACGGCCGATGTAGCATTGCGTTAAGTGATGACACTTTCTAACCGATGTGTATTTCAATTGCGAGTCGCAACAAACTGGCGCATTTATATATGCCCGCCTATTTGTAAATGCATGTTGACAAAATGCTGCTTACACTTGGAAACAAATGTCGAAGAAAGTTCATAATAGAGTTGTACTCGCGAGTTAAAAAATATTTGAGAACAAACCGGGCGATGTTTACGTAAATATGTATATAATGTTATCTGTTAGGGAAAAAATGCCCCCAAACCAAAGAAAAGATTTTCTAACACATTAAGCAGGGACGGGCGCATATGAATTAATGTCATTATTTGTACTTCGCTCATTGAATTGCGTTATTCAGTTCATTGTAAAAAAAATTCGACAGAAACTGTTTAGTTAACAAAATTATTATATCTTACATTACCGTTCACAATGTACAATAAATGTATATGGAATATCGCATGTTTTTTCTCACAAAAAAGCTAGCGTTTGCTGCAAATAAGAGATACACGAGCTGACACGCCGTAAAATCCATAAGACGTTTTACAGCATATGTAAAAAAAAATCTGAACAAAAAATCTTTGAAACATCGTAAAATAAAGTTCATAAACATTTAAAATGGCGACTCAATTTGCACGTGAATTTTACAATCCGACGTCGATTAGCATGTTTGAGAGAAAGTCAGCAGCAAGTAAAGCGTCAACATCTGCAGTAAATATTGTCTGATGAATATTGAGGTGCCTGTAATAAAATTAATGTTTCTACAGACTGAGTGAGGTACAAAATAAGGTACATTGTAAATCACAGGTCAGTCGAAAATTTAACACATTTGTATCTAAATTTAAAGTTTTTTGTGTGTTTGAAAACACATGCACACTTGTAGAAGAAACTGTGCCATTGATCGGTTGAAGTTCAATAAAATGTAATTTATGTAATATTCATTGTCAGTATCTGTTGTGAAATCTTTGGAATAAGCTACAACAACAAAAAATATGCTGCTCAACTAAAACTAATGCGTTGAAAATGGCTGAATTTATCGATGAAGCATAATTGCTGAAATATGAAATGGCAAACCAGTTTAAAAAGTGTGTTTCTGACAATTATTTATATCATAGAAAAACAAGAAGCAATTATTGTGAGATCTCTTGACCAATTATCGCAGTGATATAGTTTATGTAGTCCTGATAAAGAGTTAAACGTCAAAACTGTCAGTTGGTTCTTATATATATATATTATTAATACCGCGTAAGCAGATAGGGTAACGGCTCATTTAAAATAAAACACGATTTCATTCATTATTTAAATGTATGTACAAAATAATTAGCAGCTATAATGCTTAAAATATCTGATAAGATTAAAATTAGTTCTCATACTGAAATCGACACGTAGATAAAATATTGTCTGTATAACACTGCATACATGTACCTAACAGAGTTATCGTTCGTTATCCGCTAGGGTCCCCGTGAGAAATACTCTTCCGGTCAGGACCGTAGCAATAGACCGTGGCTATTTATAGCCACCGTCTAAAAAATGCACTTCAATGAATATTTAATTTCGTGGATCAATAAACAACGAAATCCACGAAAATTGGTATTCAACGAAAATTGATGAAACCACAGTATTTGATACTCAGTCTGATATTTTTCCTTAAAGAACGGACAATCTCCTCTACACAAAGCCAGTTCAAGGGGACATGTAGACGTTGTAATACATTTAGTGGCCAATGGAGCCCAGGTTGGATCGTTGGATTGGGTAAGTATTTATCTATTAGTCTTGAAAACTGTTTATTTTGTCAGAACGCTAAATATATAAATGTTAATGAATATCAAATTATAGAGATTAAAGCAATTTTCAACATATTTGTATCTTTTTGGGAGGAGAAAAATCAACAAGAAATGAATTAAAAGCTATACAAAGAATTCACTCAAAAACTGGTAGAATAATTGAAATTTAGGTAAACAAACCATATTCTTGCATAGTTTGAGCTTTGTTGAATGCTGGACATTCATAATTAAAAACTTCCGCATTATTGATTGCCATCTTTTGGACAGAATAATCACACACCATTTGAGAAAGCAGTAATATCACGTTCAGTTAATGTGGTGGAGATTCTTCTCATGTTTGGAGCGGAGCCAAACCTGCAGGATTGGGTAAATAGACATTTGTACAGTAACACTACTGACGTTATTGAACATATTTATTTACAAATGGTTAAACGCTCCCCCGTGTTTTTATAATTAAAATGTTGATTTCTTTAATGCGTCATACAGTGTTCATCAATGGTTTATCTCATTTACTTGCATACTCATATTTGCCCACTTTTAAAATGTGTTTTCTTCTTTAAGATAACTCTAAATTAGAGATAAATTATGTCGTATGTTTTATTTTAAGTCATGGACGATGGAAAAGTTAGGAGAGAAAGAAATAAAGATCCAAGAACTCATCACAGACCACGTCCCACTAGTGCCCGGATATAAATACGAGTAAGTCCCATGGATAATACAGCGTTTCTTTGTTTTAAACTACGGTTTGCAAAGATTTCTCTTATAATGATCTAAAACCTTTAGCGTAATTAGTTTCTTTCCCTTAGTCTTAAAAGGTTGAAAAAACTTATATGATATGAAAAATTACGTTTCAATTCCTTCAAATAAAAAAAAAATCTTTAACAGACAATTTTTACAAATTGATTTTTCAATTATTCAGTGATTGTTTCTTTGTTACCTAGTAATAATTTACAATTTCAACATCCAAGACAAACTTTTTACATTAAGTAACAACCTTTAACAAAATTCAGGGTTCTATTTCTTTGCAAATAAATTTTGACAGGCAATGGGTATACTTTATACTTACATGTAGCAGAAGCTAAAAGTTAAGAGAAATTATAGATCAGTGTGTGTTGGTAGACATGTTTATACTTATTGGCGAACCAAAAAAGTTGACACTGGCATCTTGTAATGAACGTGATTAACATCACATTTCAAATTCTCACGTTTGTTTCATTTTCATTTACACTTTTTTCGTCGCATATATTACAGGGGTATTCAATTTGAAGTTGTCTGTGCCAAGCCAAATGAGGACATTACCCTTGAGAAATTACGACTGACACTCTGCGCAATAGATGTGCGGAATTCCTTTATTTTCTTCTGTCGAAAAATGCAATCCGAGTACACAGAACTGAAATCGCTTTTGCACGAGGATCAGACACCATACAGTGATATGTTTGAGCTTCGGACATGGGGAGCCACTCGGAAAACCTTGTCGCTGAAGGTTATTGTAGAAGGAATTCCGAAATGCAACGAACATCTGTTCGTCGTATCACATGATAGACAAGTAGGACGAGTTGATAACTTCATTAAAAACGAAGATGAAAATGTAAGATTAAAGGCATTCAAAAATTTTACAGTTACATTGAACAGTCCCCTACAATTTCAATTATTTACAATATTGTTTCTTTTATAAACAGACAACAGAAGTTACGTTGACAATAAAAATGAACACCAAAGGACCAACACAATTTGCTATTGCCAGCGTCTTTAAGAAAGAAACATTCGCAATTTCGGAAGATGAAGTCGTAATTAAGCCAACTGCCGAACCAGAGGCGGAAATTGACATTCCAAAAGGAACGTTCGATAAAGCAGCCGAACTACAACTTAATGTACGTCTTTTTTTTCCAGATATATGATTATCATTATACAAGTAATAGATTAAACATATATCAGAACAACTGTTTAACTGTTTAAATAAACAGTAATTTGTTTCAATTTCTTAGCGTTGACCATATTAAGATTATCAAATGGGTATATGTTTATTTGAATAACCTTAAGAGTACATGACATTTTTATAAAAAGATATCTGACTTTAATGTAGTGAATGCATGCGAGATATCATTGTTTTTTTAAGGTGGTTGACACGAACGATGTCAACGAGGACGAGGAGGACGAGTCTGGACCTCTACTGATGACAAACGTCATCGACATGTCCATGAGTGATGGTCAACAGCCCAAAGAGGAGATAGTGATGAAGCTACCAATCCACAAGAAAGGGGACGATGTGGAGGAGATGTGTGTGTTAGCCACATCAGAAGAGGACCCGGATGATGTAGATGATTGGGAGGTAGAGTTAACGTCAAATCAGTTAAATTCGTGGAGGCTTATTTTCACGACAGTTAGTAATTGCGGACTGTCGATTTTCGTGATCTACTTTAAATTGTCAATAACTAAAATTAATGATAGTCATTGTGCAAAGATATGCAAATATCAACTTACATACATTCACATAATGCCCAATAAGATTTTGAAATCGAAAGTGTGATTAAAACTAATCGGGAAAATGCTTAAAATTTTTCTTTCAAGAAACTATATGAATAACAATTTAATTTTGTTATAACTATTTCAACCTCGTGATATAACATTCAGTCGAGCTATGAGCTACAGTGCTATCTTTTTTAAATAACATTGCAATAGTCTTGATAAAGTAGGATGATTAAAAAATCTATAACCACGATTTATGGAGATAAGAAAACTCTGAGAATCAGATGAGAACCATGTGTCAGATTGCTTTTCAATCGTTTCAAATATTTGCGACTTTGAATTTAATTCCGATTTTAATGATTATTTTTTTCTATTTCATCATAAGGTACACTCTACAGTTTTTATATCATTGTTAGTATTAATTCGTATCTAAAATAAATTGTAGGTTATTGAGGCTCAGACAGATTCAAAAGGAAAGGCTGCTGTCTTCAAGATAAAACACTTTTCTATGTAAGAAATTCTGTTTGCTGTTAGACATTCATTACAAAATATTTTATCCTGAAATAGTTTCAGACTAATACTTTTTTTAACCATGTATATAATAGCATCATTATGCATTATGTCATAGTCAAATTATCACAATTTTATTTATTTTATTTTAATAATGAATTCATCAGTTATGATTTTGTACATTTATGCACACAAGTATAAAAAATGATGCAAGCATACTGCAACTAGCTTTTAGTTATTTTTTATAAGCAATATATGCATTTTGCATTGTAATCCTTTAAACATGCAAGTATTGTTGTGGGAAAATAGCAATTAAGCACAATCACGTAGGCTTAAATCGTTAACTCATTAATTTCAAACATTATTTTCACAAATGATATGTCCCATTTAGTCAAAGTTCTCCAAGTCATTGTTGAAAGAGTTTAAGATTTACAGCTATGCTGGAGCCAATAAGAAGAAAGTTTTGGAGGACAAACAGGCAATAACTGAAGCCATTGCACGGTCTATCAAGAAGGAGAGGAAGGTGGAATTTCGACTTTTTACCAGATTGGAACAAGAAAGAGGAAAGTTTCAGTTTATCTTAGAATGCTGGACTCCAAAAAAACTTAAAAAAGGCGGAAAGTCCAGATTTGAGAACGATGGATGCGAGGTCATAGACTTACCTGCAAAATTGTACATCGTTGATGAGAACCAGACTTTCAAGGTACTTTGATAAGGAGTTGTTTGTTTAAAAATATTCTTTAAGGACCTAAAAACAAAATGAAGTAGTATAGTGTTAGCAACACTTACTTAGTAAATAAAAATATGATTCTTGCTACAATCAATTGCTACAATGTTGTAATTTTATTTAAATACGACTTACAGCAATGACAATACATTTGAAATTATTTGGATTATATAACGATTTAAATATTTTGTAAACTGTTTTTGCTACATAATTGTAAAATTATCATTTTGCTTTAAACATAATATTGTTCTTGGATAATTTTCATATTTTAAATGTTGCAATGTATAAGTAGCACACTATAATGTAATTCTATTAAGAATTGCAACTATATATGTATGTTAATTAAATGTTTATTTTTATTTTATTTCCATGAAAAATTTTTTTGAAAAAAAAATTACGAATAAACTTGATATTCTTTTAAAAAACCCTGAAATAGTGTTTGAGCTACATGTATATACCCATGGAAATTTATTCATTCGAGAAATTATTCAAAGGCAGCATTCAATTTCATTTCATTCGTTTTTAAAATCGGAATAACTTTCATGCGTTTAATTTGAGCCACTTTTTTAACTCAAAGTCCGATTGCACTTGTTTTTTTATCATCAAGAAAAACTGCATCACAGAAAAATAAAGTTTCTTTTGTGTAACGAAACATTTATTTACTGCATGGCTATAAAGACAAAAGCAAGTTTATTTTCCCCTAAGACAACAACTACATGAATATCCCGATCATTTTCTTTATTAAATAAGAAACCCTATGTGAAAATTCAAATAATAATAATTATTCTTTAAATATTTTTCTGTAGATAAAATCTGAACCAAAATATGATTTATCAATGGCTTTTAAGCATTTGGTTTTTTTTTTTGTTCAAACAGTTGAGATTTAAAGGCAACTGCAGGAAGGTTTCGAGTGAAAACACAACGAAAGTGAAAGAGGAAGGCAACAACGACGACGAGACGAATGAAGAACAAAATGAAAATGAAAACGAAGATGCAGACTCTGAAGATAATGACTTTGTTATATTGGACTTCGTAGGTAAAAAAGGTAAGGTTCATGTAATAAAACATTTTTTTTTATCTCAAACAAAATTTGATATGCAAAAACATGTCATATATGTTAACATATTATGACAATTACCGGGACAATCAAGAAAACTTTCGATTGTGTATTTGGTTACAGACATGGTACACAAGTTTTATATCATTAATGAAACCTCCTAAGAATATATTTGAATTACTTGCCTACAAATTCTTGAGACAAATCGTTCAGAACTGTTAAAATTACCTAGATTTTATGTTTACGATAATTCAAGCGACAAGCGATAAGCACGAGCTATGATAATTGTGAAGTCATGAAACAGAATTGAACGTTTTCGCTATTCTATAGGTTCATGTAAGGAAACATATTTTCAAATGTAAATAGTGCATTGTGACGTCACGTTTTTCCCTCCGTCTCAATTCGGGTGTACAAAAATTTACACCCGGCTTGTTAGCCAAACAAATTTTGTGTTGCAAGCTACATCGGATTTTTTTTATTGTGCTGGCACGTGATTGGCGAGAAAAAAAATCAGACATGTTTAATAGAATTTTGAAAATGAGTACTATATATATAATTTATGCTATTTAGGTTATTCATTTACTATTGTGGACATGATTGTTCTTGATACCGAGAAGCCTAGTGGAAAGGTGATCATTGATAAGGAAATTCGAACCATAGAAATGATTGAGCAGATAGTCAGCGAGCCAAGTGGTATCTGCAAAGGAAAGGGTCAGGTGGTCCCCGTAGAAAACATAACATTCCACTATGAAGACCTTGCAGAGGTTGCATTTGGAGTTAAACTTCCACCACCACCTAAGCCAGTGAGAGAGCGTAAGAGCTTAGTAAATCTAGTGGGCCTCTGTTTCAATATACAATAAAATAAACTACATGTATTCTTTATATAAATTTTAGATATGGCTTATTGAGACAAACACTTATTTAATTTCCATTATAGAACTTGATTTTGATAAAACTAACTCTTTTTTTATAGCTACAGACATTCAAATTCAGTCTTTGGTGGAAGAGAAGAAATTGGAAGAATTCGTCGAAAAAACGGACGCAGAATATCCTAGTAAGTTTTGTATAATTCACCAATCGCTCCTTTTACTAATCATTATTTATCATTCAAAGGACTTATCTATACTAACCCACAAACATAGTCTTACAGTGTTAGTGTTGACACTTTTTATGCAATTTGCGTTTTTAAGGCTTTGTCCCGGGCATGGACATGAAAAACCTTAAGTCTATTGGTGTCCAATTGAACACAGAGGAAGCAAGAATATTTGGTAAAAATTTAGGCCTCAACAACGACGACATTGAGGACTTTATGAAATTACCTTTTGGGGCTGTTTTCATGATACGAAAATACCGAGGCAGACGGCCCCATTATTCTCAAAAAGTGAGCATAAAAAGAGCTCTGGAGGCGATTGATCGCCACGATCTTGTTCCGCTTATCATGCCCGAAGAGGCAGAGAAAAATACCAATGCTGTTGCACGGGATGTTGACATTGGAAAAAATGACATAAATGGTACGCCAGATGACGAAGATGTCAGAAATAAAAGTGACACAAATGTAGAGAAATCAAACGAGGAACCAACAGCACAAGAGAATAGTAGCGTCAAAGAAAACGTGCAAGATATTGAAGAGACATGTATTCCAGCACAATTTGATGAAAAACAAAACGAACAATTCAATGAAACAGTTGGTCTGGAAAACCACCAAGGCGACGAATGAACGAAAAATCATTCTCTTACTATTGCATTTACAAAACTTTCAAAGATAAACATTGCATTGAATATGATTTTTTGTCGTTGGATATATACGGCATTAACTTAAGTACATTTACTATATGTTAAATCGTCAATTTTATGTTATTTGCAAAGCTTTGTAATTTGTTGGTCTTTTTTTCTGGAGAATTTGTTATTGTTATCTACGGGTACACATGAATAGGTTTGTTAGTGGTTTTATGGTGTTTGAAATTGTACATGTATTTTAGTGAAATTGATTCTTGGTGAACTTTCGTGCATTGGATAATTTTTAATTTCTTTCATATTTTTGTTTACTTTTTCAGCTGATAATAATCAAGGTATTTTGAATTTAGTATGTTCTGAGCACTACACCTTCATATCTTCAAGAGTGTTATTTCATGACAAATGTACTTTTCTGTTCACTGTTTATAGATCTAGACACTGTTTTAGCACCTTCTGTTTGCATTTTTATCATTTCCGATCTGATGATTCAATGAAAACTGATTTTATAGCTTGACTCGTAGACATAGTGTAGAAGATACTTGTTGTATACACTTAAATTTTCATATAGTCTCAAATTCAAGTTCAATATTTCACACTTTTACCTGGTTGTTATTGCACGAATTCCTAATACTAGTTTGTGATGTTATATTCTAATAAAATTCAGTATTGTTAGAATTGTTATTAATATTTGGAAGGCATATCCTTTGTAAAAGACTCAATTTTATATAACATTTTCCCCTTGAAAGACAGTAAACTAGCAAACTTCCGATATAGAATGCAATTACTTTGAGGATCAAAAAGGGCACCTCAGGACGACTTTCTTTCTGGTGATGGAATGAACTTTGTGTGGTGCAATCAAAGCATCAAGCTTTCTATCCTTACCTCCCTGCAAAGAACATGGCTTTATTACCGTAGATATGATCGATTTTCCTACAAACAGATTAGTTCAAATCTTTTCTATTACCGCTTGAGACTATTGCGTGCATTATTCAATCCAATTTTTGCTTCCACGAAATGTTTCCAATGAAGTGTACAAGAATTTATTATCAAAATGTCATTGAAATAGAAAAGAAAAATTAAAAACACCTTGTTATTAAATTCGCAAATAATGTAAATCGATTTCACGTTTCAAATAACCTCTACCTTCAAATTAGAAGAAACAAACCATGATAGAAATATGGATAACCTTGCTTCATACACAGAGCGTGTGTCTTCTACAGCTGGTAAGTAAATGTGGTACTCGGAAATTCATAATATCACCGTTGTTTGACTTTCTTGTATTCCAAATTGCTCACATTGACCCAAAAACTAAAATAAAATTCTACTTCCATAAAAAATTATTCACATCCCACATAAGATTTCTAATAAACCTAAATTCTGAAAATAAAATTTTAAAAGATTGAAAGTATAACTCTAGAGTGCCAAATCTAACCAAAAATTAATTATTTTGATCTTATGATTAAATTCGAAAACGTGACTACGAATTATTGGAAGATGCATTGCAAATTAATCAATGTAGTATCGATGCAAACAAGCTATTACTGTATATTCCTCCGCATTTTTTGACGTTGACATGCAAAATGTTGATAAATATATTATATTGATATTTCATGTAAGTATACCACAACATAACAAATTAAAAACATTTGCACAAACATGAAAGGACCATGGATCACATCGTTAACCTAAGAAACATCAGCCAAAATAAATCAGTTTAAGGAGCCATTCACTTACTATTGTATGAAAATATTTTCACAGTTTTCTCTATACATTTTTCTTTTAAACATTAAGCCCCTTTTAGTAACTTAATGATTTCATAATTATTTCACATTTTGAGCATTGCAATTTTCAGAGAGATCTTTAACAACTGTAACATGAATATAAAACTGTGCACCCATTGTGTGTTGTCCAGAGGCTACACTAAACAATTGAGAATCATTATGAAATTTGAGTGTTTTGAGAATCATATGAACAATACCCACCCCCTCCCCCCAACCTCTCGCCTCATTGTGGGTTACCTCTAACCCGAAGGATCATGATTTTACAAACTTGAATCACAAAATGCTTCAACAGAAGTTACCGCTTTTCTGGCTAATTGGTTTTAAGGTAGAAAATTTTAAAAGAAGACTACATATACCTCTGAACTAGGGATGTCAACGAGTACTCGAGAATTCAACTATCGCTCGGTCACAGCGATCATCGACTAAAATTTTCTTAGTCGATTACTCGTAATAAAGTGAATAAAATTGAAAAATATTCTTTTTTTCTTAACGCGGCAGTTTTTGTTCTACGAATGTTGATAACAGTTTTTCTTTTATTGACATGTTTGATCCGCAAGTTACGCTCTCTTCCATCGATGCCCCTGGTGTATTTTTGAAGCGGATAATAATTAATCTCTTTTGATTTACTTAGACAGACACAAACCGTTATTTGAGAACAATCTGTGTTTCCTCCAAGTTATACATTGGATGAGATGTTTGTATAATCAAAACTTTAATCATGTCAATAATAATCTTTAGGCGTTTGTTTTTATAATCATTAAACTTTGATTGTTGATTAGGCACGGACAATGACTTAGTACCGTGGAACAGGGTCTTTTTTGATTTGCCGAAGATGATACGGACCTCAATTTTATGTAAGAGTCATGAGAAAAAAGGAAAAGCCAGGCATTTTTTAACGGAAATATAGATAAATTACTATCAAATTTATTTTAAACCAAATACATTTAGTATATGTTATCATAAGTTTGTAAATATTTTTTAATTTAAGATGAGATCAATGTGGCAGTAACATTATTTGATTAAAAAAAGACTCACAGTTTCAAATACGCTTAAATCATCGAGTACTCGACTATCGCGCTACTACAGCCTCCGGTCAATCGACTAAGCCAACCGAATAAAATTGACATCCCTACTTTGAACACATTTGATCGCCTCCCATTACGGCCCTACCTTACCCTTTAGGATTATAATGTAAACAAACTTGAATCTCTTCTACTTAAGGATGCTTCCACAGAACTGACTGCTTTTCTGGCCAATTCGTTTTTGAGAAGATTTTGAAAGATTTTTCTACCTAGATGAATTTGAAATTATTTGACCCACAATTGTTGTCGAACCCTACACCCGGGGCTTATGGTTTGAACAAACTTGAATCTACACCACCTGAAGATGCTTCTATACAAGTTTTAGCTCCTCTGAGTAATTGGTTTTTGAGAAGAAGATTTTTGGAAAATAACGACACATTCATTTGATTATTCTTTATCTATCCTTATAAGGAGTGTTAAACGTTTTTAACGCACTTACACCTCATCACCCACCAATACTTTGTGGAAAAATTATTTGAAATTGGCCCAGTGGTTCTGTAGAAGAAAATGTCAAAAGTTATAAGACGGATAAACAGACAGTGAGACAGAGGAACGACAGACAAGGTCGGGTGGCCAGCAATGAAATATTCAGATCTGCCTCTAGGTTTTAGGCATGAATAGTCTTAGCCATTATATCAATTAAGCATGCAAAAATTTTAAAAGACAAAATTAAATTGAATATTATCCTATATTCTTAATGCAGAGCTTTTCTTTTCAAAAAGATCAACATAACCAAAAATGGCCAAGCCATACAGTTCTAAGACCGATGTTTTGTGAATGTGTGATTAAGTCAGAGATACCAGATTTAACAAAAATAGCGAAGGGGAGACAACTACAGCATTTGTATAATAAGCAATCATAAAAAAGTTCCAAAAATGTACAATGATCAATACTACATTAAAAATCTAATGAAATATATGTATTGCGTATATAATACAAAATTTTAATAAAATGTAAAGCAATATCGAACCAAAAAAATAAGATAAGAAATCATCAAGTTTTATACCCAGATTCAACCAAATACCCGTTTAAAAACCTTTCAGAGCCTAGAATACCGGGAAATCTAACTTTGATCATCACATAACTCAATCATGCCTATAAGATCTAACATAATTTTTATGTTAGGTAGACCTTGTAATATACACGTAGTCAATCTATTTAGCTCTATCAGATTTCATTGAAATCGGTTGATATTCAAATACGTCGGAGAAAAGCGGACAGTTTAAACACTGATTACAAATAATAGGATACATTTTATTTCATGAACCAATAAATATTGCAACTGATGTAAAAGACAGATACTATGCCAAAGCAAACACTGTGAATAAAAGCACTTATCATTATTGTTAAAAAAAACACACGCTTCATAAAACTAGTATTATCTCAATCACCAAGTATAAAGAGCAAAAAGGAGATCAATACACACGAATTGTAACGATTAAAAATCGTCTGTCAACAATTATGTTTTGATATATCAAAACAGTCTTATAAAGGCACAGAAACACCTTTAAAGTCCAAAGCTTCCTCATTTTCTAAATAAAAACTACAAATCTTTATTTACGACAAAAATTTCATCACACTGCAATGTGTGCAAGAAAAAAAATCTAAATGGCATTAGCTCAGAAGGATGTCAAGAAAGTATATGATAAATAAACATTAAAATCTCGATACCTTTGAACTGAATCAGATCATAATGATAAGCACGCTTTGAAACACCTTCTCCAATTGCAATAGACGGTACCTTATTTCGTTCATGCACAACAGTGCACGCAAAATGACCTTAATGTAGAAACATTATAGAACTGCAGAATAAATTGAGCTAACATGATGTTGTTTAACATAAAGTAGAGATTTCTTTGTATTTTTTATACTGAGTTTAATAGACAATGCACGGTAAAACCGAATAATTCTATATCTCATATATTAATAGATAAAGAAAAAAATCGCAGTTGTAATTGACAATATCATGAATAATTATTTCAAATTTTATGTCCAACATTGTACTTTTTAAAAAATATAAACTTGGTGATTTTCGTCAGATTCTGTTGAAGTGAAAGAGGAAGAGGACATTATGTCTCGAATATCAACTCCTGAAATAATTGACGATACGGAAGGTAAGCGAATATTATAATATAAATTGTTATATCAAATTTACTGATTTATTACAAATTTTGTATACTGTGCATTGCATAACGTTTTGCTTATCTATTTGATTTTAGAACACACTGAAGCAGAGAAAGAAGACGAGCCAGCATTGAGAACACCAACTCCCGAGAGCGATGAACCCACAGAAGGTAATGTATTCATATACATAGATGAGTTATATTTATATGTTAAAAACATAAAGGTGAGGATGCCTGTTAAGATGTGTAAAAACACATCCAACAGCTGGGCGATAGATATTACTGCAAATTACTGTATAGTGCATGTATTTTGCAAGTTATGAATAAACAGTGTAAATGTCTTGTCAGTTTGTGTATAAAGAATAATTTAGCTCTAGTTGTAACGCGGTGTTTGATTAGATGGAAAAAATAACTTAACTTGTATAACCTGGTTTGCACGTCACAATACACGAACGTCCAAAATGTACTAATATGCTTGACGTTACGTTTGAATTTTGAATAGATTAATATCATTTTTTAAAGCAAAACGCACTCAATTTGTACAATTAATTACAGAAAATAAAATCATAAGGTATGAGCTCAATGTCTACCCAAGTTATACGAGTATAACCTAGGTTGGAGAAATTAATGCTTTTTTATTATCCGCTTCGCGGATTATAAAGCGTAAACTACCCAAACCCAGGTTATACTCCTATAACTTGGGTAGACATTGAGTTCATACCATAATTAATGATTATACAGTTCCTTTAAACGGTTGACTTCTCAAACTCCATACTATTTGCTTAAATTCAGTATAGAAATATATCTTTGAGCATATAAAATTCGAAAATTAAGTAAAACACAAAAAACAAAATACAAGCCAAGTTGATTAAAGATCTTGGTTTTTAATAGAAACTAAACATTTGCAAACAACTCAACGCTTTTAATATGTGCAAAAAAAACACCTTTTTACTTTTGTTTACCAATAAAAAGTACTATGATTTGGCTTGATATTTTTTGGCGTAAAATGCTGAATATTCTACAGAGGATATAAAAGAAAGAGAACATGAAGTGCAGAAGCTAGTAGCAATGGGACTCAACGAAAATACGGAGCGTTCGTATACATTTTTATAAATATTTATAAAAACTGTTCTATATTTTTTTTCAATCTTGATTTGCATGTAATCAAAACGTGATTAGAATAACAATATTTTCAATAAATGTTAACATTAAACCAGATTTATGATCAAGAAAAGTAAGTTTACTAAATTGAGTGGTTTTTCCCCTTCACATTTTGTACTTTAATGAACATTTGAATTTAAAAATTGCACTCTAAACAAACATTAGTGTATTATATGTTAAATGTGTTTTATTTCAGCACAATATGAATTTATATGTAGTTTTCTGTCTCTGTAACATTACAGTTTCCTACTCGGTTTTAAATCCATCTAGTATCACCTCTCTTTGTAAATGTTTGTCCATGGAAGAAGCAGGACTTTTTGGACTTCAACTAGGGCTGCCATTATCCATAAAGGAAGATCTGTTTTACGCGGCTAACCCTGCAAAGGAATTGGCCTTTAGACTACTTGGGATTTGGAGTGGATCGAAACATAGTTCTCGTCGAGTAAGAAGGTATGTTTGATTAAGATATAACTTATACTTAATTTCAAAGATTTATTTATAAGATCTTATTATTTTTATTAATTGTTTTTCCTCCATAGATCATTATTCTGTTATATTATCTATAATGAAATATTTCGGCTAAGGTTCTTATTAATTATGGTTTTTATTATTTAATACATTAAATATATTAATTAATGATTTCTTTTTAACACACACATGATCAAGTGTTTTCTGCCCTGTACATGCATTGGAAAATGCGAGATTAATATAAAAACTTACATGCCCAGACTTAGATGTGTTCGTAAATTGTCATATATCATTTTAAAATATTGTACTTCGTTTTCTTCTAGAATTCAAGAAGCACTTCGTCGGATTAGCAGGGATGATCTTGCTCTTGCAGTTGGAGCAGCATTTGAAAATGACTTACCGTTCACTTAAAATACACTATCACATCTTTCTAGGAATTAGACTCGATTTATCACATTGCAATACAATTGGAATTTATTGACAGTTCACTGTACGAGTTAATGTATTATTAATATTATTATTTCATAATTATTTTATTATTGTTATTAGTAGTATGCATAAGTCGCATATTTTGTATAGCATGGTGCACAAGCTTGTAAAATTTAAGTTATTTTATGTATAAGGAAAAACTCCAAAAATGTTAAAGTAGTGATGCCAGTTAACTTTCAAACCCCCCAAATATTTACCGAAAACAATATCTTAAATGATTAACTTTGATTAACATGATTTTATTTCATCAGATCTGCACTAGGAGATATATGTATCTACCGTAAATCGAATTTTCACGATGTAGATGTAAAGTATAGTTGATATTTCACCTTAGATGTTAAAGTCACAATGGTCTTTTCCTCACAATATTTGAAAAAATAAAAACAATGTTTTGTTATTATTTCACTGTATTTAATTGCTTATGAAAATGATACAAATCATTCATATAATATATTTCAAATCCATCCATAGGTGTGATTTTCTCCTAATTTAAATCCATTTTTCTACTTCAACGGACAACAAAATTTGAAATAATTTATTTCAAATAATATTTTTTTAAACATGTACAGTGGAGCCTCAGTTATCTGGACGCCTTCGTTCCCAAGTTCAATCGTCCGGATAGATGAAGCGTCCGGATATCTGAAATGTGTCTATTGTTGTCATGAATGATAATGATAGTGTTGATACTAGGTTTTTTGCCTTTCATACCATATAGCAACACATGCTAGAGTTGTCTGTTGATATGAACGTTTTTAAGAGATAAAGAACTCTGGTTTATTTTATCATTTTGTCAAGAAATATTAACCGGACAATAATGATAACCGAATCTAGCTAAATTCTTTGTGTCCAAGTGTGATATGTGTGTGATACACTGTTGTTCGCAATTTTCCAATTTTTGAAAGTGATTTGGGAAGTCAGTGTTTTTATACAAGCTACTCATGAGGGTCTAGCATGTAAAAAAGGTGTAAAACTTAATTGACAGGGGTAATCTTTTGTTTTGAGTAGGGTATCATTAAATTTTACCGTCCGGTTAAATGAAGCAAGATTAGTAGTAAATCAGTGCTTTGTGGTAAAAACAGACCGTCCGGATCCGGAACACGAAATTCCGGATAAATGAGACAAAATAACGTATAAAAAATCTGTCCCAAATAATATCGTCCGTAAACTGAAGCGTCCGGTTATCTGGCGTCCGGATATCTGAGGCCCCACTGTATATACATTTTAGAAAACTTGTTGAAAAAAGAATTAACATTTTCGTGTTGTTCAGTTCTTTTTTTATTTCAAAACATCAACTTGTTTATTGCAAATTTATTCTTTATATAGTTTTTTTTAGATGGGCTGAAAAGTGATAAAACCATGGGTAAAAAAATTCCATCAGGGTTTTCTAAGGAAATACTGGTCAAAAAAAGTGCTCAACATCATATTTTGTTCGATTCGAATATGAGTAATTGTTGAATAGAATATTTTACTGTCATATATTGAAAAGCAAAATTCATGCATAATGTTGTACGTTCATTTTTATGTTACATATAAGAAAAAAGAAATGATTTTGCCGTTATTGTTTTTATTTGATGTTTTGGTTACACATCCTCCTTGAGAATTATTCTTTTATGTCTGCCATTGTTGTGTTTGATATGCTGAAAAAAGTATGGTTTCCAATAAAACATAAACCTGAAGTTATATATCTTAAGCCTCACTTTTAATGCTTCTTCAAATATTTTCCTGCAAATGATATTTTAGCAATATGTTGCTGTTTGCTTCAATAAGAAAAAATAATATCTTTTATTTCGCTGTCATTATATCGCTATTTAATAGCATCAAAATAATAACATACTACTCAATCATCAGCTTTTTTAATCATAATAAATAATAAAATTTCGAAGTTAATTATTTTTTCTTTTAATCCTGAACAAATCAAAACGTTATCAAAGTTGTAATCATGCAGACTCTGAGGAATTTCATAACGTGACACATTGAAAACAAATTTAAATAAAAAATAATGAAAAAAAAACTTCTTTCGACCTCAAAAATAAACAATCATTAATCTATAGGTCAGATTGTCAATAAGATACTCATGACCGGCTTGGTTTCGTTTTAAAGCTAAAATTTATAGTTGTTTGTTTTATTTTAAAAACATACCGGTATTTGCATATTTGAAAATTCACTATTTTCACGACATTGGTTTTTCCTACAGTTATGCAGTAACGAAGAAAAAGTTTGCAGATCAACCTGCTCAGCTTCAGAAAGTGGTAGAAAGCATCAATAATTCACTCAAGGAAACGAAACGTGTTCATTTTCTTGTTATGACAAAGTGGGATTTTGATGTAAGTTAAAGACACTTGTCATTTGATTTTATTTATTCCTTAAGGATGCAGTTGTGTAAAACTGAATATATTTTGATCATGTGTCAGTAAAAATTGTTGAAAAGACACTTTTGCAGAAGAACCTTTTATAGCCTTTTATATAATCTAGCCACATTTATTTTATTTTCATTTGAGTAATTGTAAGAAAACAATAAACGATGAAACGCTTATGCTTATGTAATTGATTTTTTGTTTTATCAGTCAACATTATAATGTACGTGTACCGATAGACATACTCTGTGTTTAGAACTAAACTTACTGCCTTATATATTTTCATACAACTATATTTGTAAATTGTTTTACTTTTTTGTTATACCAAGAGTCATTTTGATGTCGTAATTGAGATTATCCGAAAGAAACAATCTAAAGACAGAAAGAAACATTGGACAAAAGAAGGATATGAAGCGCTCGAATTGTCAAAAGAATGTATTATAAAGAAGAAACAAACTTTTAAAGTAAATGAGTAATATATGATCAATACAAACAGGTCAAATACATTTCTTTCTGACAAAACTTTCATTTTTAAAATTTGGATCAGAATTAGTGACTAAATAAATTAAGTGGCATTGAGGTACCTACGTGTATAAGTCATCTTATATGTTTGAATACATTCGTTATTAAAAAGAGCACTACACTGAAACGCAAATATATGGTGCATACAATTCTATCGCGAGGTGGTTTGCAATTATATTTCGTATATTTTAGATATTACTAGGAGGGGATATTGAAAAAGATGTTGAGACACAAAAAACAATAGAGTACCATCACAACCGCCAGAACAATAGCATTGTGGCTCGAGTTATAATTCAGAACAAAGTAGAAGAACCACAAGTAAATGTTGATATATTGAAAGGAGAAACCGTTTCGTATGAACAAAACGTCGTTGTAAATGAACGAATGGATGGCTTTTGTAAGCGTCAGAAGACAATTACTGAACAGGGAGAACATATTGAATATGAGGGCTTTCAAAAGATGAGCGCAAATTGTATATTTCCAAATGGTGTGTAGACATTTCTTCTTCTTCTTCTTCTTGATAGCTGAAAGCACAGTCATGTAGTAATGCAAGGTTTGCATGTGAATTTCTTTCTTTAAACGTTTTTAACTTACAAGTCAAAGGAAAACATACCTTCGGGAAACTAAAACATTTAAAAAACTAATACGAAGGACAAATGCATGTTTTGTGTTCGCTTACTTCTTATATCTTTAGAATTTTATACATATATTATATTGTTTTGTCAAATTTCATCATTTTATAAATGGCAATTTTGAAAACAACCCGAAGTTTAACCAGATGTAAATCCACCAGTTTCATCAACGTGTTGGTTAAGTTTTCTTGTCTCTATTACAACACACTTGTTACGGGAACAGCACGATTATACTTAATTTCATAGGTGCATTGCTACACTTAATTGTACATGAGAATAATAACTGGTACATGTACTCGATAAAATTCTTTTCTCGAACAGTTAGTCTTTTAATGTTTTGTTAATGACGTTCAAATGGTCAAATTATACAATGCAATAAGAATAATATCTTTATTTTTTCAATTACAGTATCATATCCCGTGTTGGATGCGCCCAGTCTTCAATTACTCTGTAACTGCTTCAGTTTGGATGAAGCGGGAATGTTTGCACTTCAAATGGGTTTCCCGTTATCAATTAAAGAAGATCTTTTTAAAGCACAATTTCCATCAAAGGAACTTGCAAATAGGTTGCTTCGTATTTGGAGAGGAACCAGACACAGCCTAGATAGAATCAAGAAGTAAGTATTATTATAAAAGTAATGATAACAATATTATTAATACCAGTAGTCTATGTACAGCATTTATTTTCTGAATCTATTTATAAACACTGTCTATTACGAAAAGAAGTAAAACAGAAGTTACAAGTATATTTATATAATCCGTGCATCTATTTTTTTTAAATATAAAATTACATTATCTTTAAATTGTTGTAAATATATAAAGTTTCAAATCACCAAACGTTTAGATGTTTCTTGTGAAAATGAAAAAGTATATCTGTTTTAATATTTATTGTATAAACTAGGTCTGCTTTTTGTTCATGAATATACTTAATCTTAAGTCTTAACACTGCTGTGTCAAAACTGCCTTTTCACAGAATTTTGCATGGCTTGGCAAGGATTAATAGAGGGGATTTGGTGGACGCCTTCGATACAGCATTCAATGAAGATCTTCCCTTTCCCGAAAATTTGAATGTTTAATTGATCACTTCATGTAAAAAAAATGTTGAGATAATAACTGCACGGACAGATTTGTACACGTTTTCATGGTTAACGTTATGTTCGTTTAGTGTATATACATGTATGTATTCATGCTTGATATTTAAAAAGTGACACTTTAATTTTTATATTTTTTTTTTTGAAAAAAAAAATTGCTTACCTGGATGTTGTTTATTTCATAAGTGTATTATTATAGAGACAAAGTTATAGAAATATTAACTTCAAATAGATGATATTTAATATTTTTTCAAGTCAAAGGAATGTCATTTTTATAAATATTTCAATGTAACATATTTATAAACCAATTTGATTACAATATATATATTTTTTCACTGCTTACGGGGGGTGTATGGCCATCTTGTACATTGGGAAATAAAAAAAATATCCGCGCCAGGCAACGCATAATTAAGTTTCAATTGCAAAAATTTTCTTTTGAAAATCAGTTGTAAATCTGTTATTCATACAACAAAAACATTTATTCATACAACAATGTTTTTTTAACGAACTCTTTTAAATCGTGCCAAAATACCATAGGTGTCAGAACTAGAGGGGGGGGGGGTAGGGGTAAGCCCAACTTTTTTGCAAAATTATGAATAACCATGACCAAAAACCTGTGTTCTTCCTGCTTGTCAAGATTTCTGATAAGTCTAGCCCCCCCCCCCTTTCATTTTGCTTCCGACGCCACGCCACTGAACACAGACGGTATTTAATGTTCACTACGTCATCAATTACAGAGAATGGTGATACGGTATCGGAAATCCACAGTGTGGTATCTAAACAAAATCATATCACAATTTGTGAAATTGACAGTATGAAGAAGGAAAAATAAATTTAGTTATCTGTTTCTTACAACAAAGCACGCACAATCATAACGTTTTACTCGAATCTAACCTTGAACTAAATTTAGGTGAACATTTAAAAACATGTCAGGATATTAACTTCGCATTTTTTATTCAGTCCTTGACAACTTTAGTAAAGAAAAACCAAATACAACTATTAAATTCGTCAGAAAAACTTCCAAAAAAGATGTCATTGAATGTCTATTTAATGCTAACAGTTTTTTCCAATACGTAAAATGTAGATATATTAGAAAGAAGATAAGAACTCTTTTGCAGTCTGTTAGAATCATATATGATTGCTGACTGTTTAACCTAACTTAAATCATGATATATAAATTAGAGATTCGATTTAGCATTAACGGATTTTGCACACAGTAAATTGCACTACTCCCAATTTAAAGCACAGCACAACTATTGATCAACATTGAATTGTTTTTCTGCTTGTGTTGGTACGTGTTTAATTTGCCCAAAGACACCTGCCGATCAACTTACAAAATATTAATCAAAAAATTAAACCAGGAAGGAAAAATACATTCAAACTTTTCAGACTTCGCGAAGAAAATTAAGCTTCTGTATTTTAAAGTACTAACCAAGGAATATAAAATTTTAGATTAACTCAGGATTGTCTATTCATTAATTTTGAAAGAAAAATACAGGAGACATTACTATTAAAGGTAAATATGATATTCATATGACAAACCTCAAAAAAAGATGGCATTAAATACTTATTAAATGCAAATATTTTTCTCCATTGCGTAAATTGTTGAAATATAAGAAAGAAGATAATAAATCTTTTGCAGCTGGCAAGCATAACAAAGCTTATTGGTTAACCTAACTTAAATCTTGATATTTAATCTCGTCGATCCATCAAGTATTGACGAATTTTCCGCACAATAAAAAAATAATGGAACAGTTGTTTTTTTTTTAAACTGCACTACACCTGATTTAAAGCACAGCTATTGATCAATACTGGGCTATTCTTCTACTTTGATTGGTAATGTTTTACCCAAAGTCAACCACTGATTCACAAAAAAGTAACTAAGAAATTTAACCAGGAAGAAAAATATTTTCAAACCTATAACACTTCGCAAAGAGAAGGACTACTGGGGAAATAAAGTTGCTTTATTTTAAAGTACTTTCTAAGATTATAAAACTTTAATTTTAACTAGGACTGTTTATTCGTTGATTTGGAAAAAAATACAGGATACATTTCTATTAAAGGTAAATATGATGTAAATATATACTAATATATATAAATTTTCAACCTATAACTTTAAACTGAGTTTCAAATGCACCTTTTAGATCCTCGGCCCAACATACACAAAAGTAAAAACGAATAATTGAATAGCTAAAGGTCATCCATTTTCCAATGGAAAACCCATACTATACATATGAAAAATGTCGATTGCTTCATTTTCTTCCAGTTTTTATTTTCATGTAAATTTTGTGCACGCAAGTTCTGGTAAACGACTCGGTTGATTTTTACGAACCTCTTAAATCTTATACGTGTTAATATTGATCTACAACTTTTTGAATTTTTAATAACGTCACTTCATTTTTTTATATTGACGTCAAAGCGACTTTCAGAAAGGTTTGTCAAGAAATCTCCTCTTAAACGATTACATTATAGATTTGAGTTGAAATTTTCAAGACTGATTGTCAAAATATTGTAGATGGGCCATTTGGCATTTGAATCTGTTCTCATTTTAATTAAATTAAACTACCTAACTATAATGAAAAGCTTTTCATATAATACGTAAGATAAATCTTATTTAAAACAGGCGTCTAAATTTCTGATCTAAATAAAGAACTATTTAAAAAAACAATATTAATAACAAAATAGCTTGGAATCATGTCATCTACGTCAGTCTTTCCTGCAATCTTCGTTAGACAACCTCAGTAGCGTTCAAACGGGAAAACACCCTTTCTATCCATATATCTCAAAATCAGAGAAGAAATCATGAACATTTGTAAAACAACATAAATTAAAACTTAAAGTATATTTTTTTATTTACATCAAGATATCGGCGCTGACCTTTTAAAATATAACCTTAAGGAATCAAGGAACTTATACTGTCTCGCATCGAGTTCTTTACTTAGAATTTGTTATGTTACAAATACAAAAATGTTTTAATGAAAGTTATACACCCGTACACTATGGAAAGCCAAGTAGTTCAATATTCTATCTATGTAATTATTTAGTTATGTTTTCTAAATGTGTTATTCGTTGAATGTAGATAAATAAATGCCAATTTTCAACTCCATTATTTAGTCTTCGAAGATTGTTTATATAAATGTGTTACTGTATAAGAGATGAATTTTAATTTTTAATATGCTGTACATATAATCATTTATGCTTTAACCCCATCTAAACTTTTCAAGGCAATTTGAATAAATTACGAGACCTCTCCTCGTAATTACGAGATAGTTAACTCGTATAACGAGATTTTTTTCTCGTACTTACGATATGATTGACTCTTAATAACGAGATCTTTTCTCGTAATTACGAGGCAAAAATATTTTTGTGTGGACCTATTCGTCTTTTGTATTTTATTTATAGCCTCTATCAAAAAACTTCTTAATCATTCGCAACTTAATATATGAAAGGACATGGAACTTTGAAGCAATGTTTCGTGTTTTTATTCAAACTATTAGTCAACAATAAACAGGCGACGCCCTTAAAAATTACTTCATCCTGAAAGTTCCCTGATCTGATCACCTGTCATGATGAATAAATGCTGATAAAATTTGCTTTTTATTTTGGGGGGTTTATTCTAGTCAAAAATCTCATTTTGAAATTGATAAAAAATTCTGCCATATACAGCGCATGTTGCACATCATTTTCCTTATTGAGGACCAACCTACACCGAAAATGCGCCTAATATTAAATTCTATTCTTTTATATTCATCAAATGTCACATTAGACAATGAATGTCCAAATTTTAAAGAAATTCATCTATGCGCATTAGTCTATATATTATGCATGCATACTGCACAAAGCTTTAATTTCTTTGAATTAATGAAATATATGGATAATGTTTGACAATCATTTACAAATGCACATGGTTTGGGGAGAGAGATAATTAAGCACAATAACATAGCATTTGAACATTCATTCATTTATTTTAAAGCATTGATTTCACCCCAAAAACTAAGTTCAATTTAATCCCAATTTACCAAGCCATTTCTTTTAAGAGTTTCAGATTTACATAAACAGATATGCCGATGCTATTTTAAAAGAAGAAATTTGAATGGAGGACGACAGACAGGCAATAACTGAGGCAATTGCACGGTCTATCAAGAAGGACAGGAAAGTGACATTCCGACTTTTTACCAGACTTGAGCAAGAAAGAGGGAAATTTCAGTTTATCCTAGAATGCTGGACTCCAAGAAGACTTAAAATAGGCGGAAAATCAGGATTTGAGATGGATGGATGCGAGGTCGTGGACTTACCTGCAAAATTGTACACTGTTGATGAGAACCAGACTTTCAGGGTAATTTTATGTACTCTTGAAAATATTAGTTTTTTTAGCTCACCTGAGCTGAAAGCTCAAGTGAGCTTTTCTGATCACACATCTGATCACACATCGTCCGTCTGTCCGTAAACTTTTCACATTTTTAACATCTTCTCAAGAACTACTGGGCCAATTTCAACCAAACTTGGCACAAAACATCCTTAGGGAACGGGGATTTAAAATTGTGAAAATTAAGGACCACACCCAGTTTCAGGGGTAGATAATTAGAAATTAATGAAACATTTAGAGAAAATTTCAAAAATCTTCTTCTCAAGAAACATTAGGCCAGGAAAGCTGAGACTTGTATGGAAGTATCCTCAGGTAATGTAGATTCAAAGTTGTGAAAATCATTATCCTTGGGAGTAGGATGGGGCCACACTGGGGGGGGGGGTGTTAAAGTTTTACAAAGGAATGTATTGAGTAAATCTGTAAAAATCTTTCTCTCAGACACTAATCAGCCAGGAAAGCTGAAACTTGTTTGGCAGCATCCTCAGGTAGTGTAGATTCAAAGTTGTGAAAATCATTATCCCTGGGAATAGGCTGGGGCCACACGGGGGGGGGGGGGGGGTGGGGGTGGGTGTTAAAGTTTTACATTGGAATATATAGAGTAAATCTGTAAAAATCTTCTCAGAAACGAATCAGCCAGGAAAGCTGACACTTTTGTGGAAGCATCCTTAGATAGTGTAGATTCAAAGTTGTGAAAATCGTGATCCCTGGGGGTAGGATGGGGCCACATTGGGGGGGGGGGTGTTAAAGTTTTACATAGGAATATATAGTGTAAATCTTTAAAAATCAAAAATATGGCTGACAGAAATTTTAAAACAATGATAATTTTAGTAGAAAAGAACATGTTAGCAAAAAAAAATTTCAACATGAAAAATGCAGCTCATATTGCTTAAAGGATCTTTCTGAAAACTGCTATACTCAACATGTGATATGACTATAAAATCATCCTGTTAGAAAAGGGACTAATGATTATAAACATAAGAATATCCAGGGGGAAAATGGATTTTATTTATACAGGATCTACATGTATAATTGCACAGTGTCCAGATAGTTTGTATTATGACTCCATTAAGCTGATTTTTTCATACATATTGTTCCTCAAGTGAGCGATGTGGTCCATGGGCCTCTTGTTTATAAATTGAATAATTTGATTGTCATGCAATTATATGATATTAAATTTTTCACATTTCGTAATCAATCTTTCTTATCAACAATAGCACAGATAGCATGAATTAATACTGACTGAAATATACTACCCGTGACAGAACATCAACGAGGAAATTGATATTTTTCAACACGTGCGTTATATTAACAATAGCATTTTACGATTTCAATCGATGTTTAGTAAAGTTATCATATGAAAATCACTTAAAAAGCACAAAATGACTATTTAAAAAACAAATTTTTTGAATGTGGGTGTCTGAATTCTTCTTATCACAGGTTGTATTCGCTTTAAATATACTGTTCATTTCTCAATCGATATTGTTTTGAATAATTGGCAATCCTTATAAAATGCTATTTAAACAAAACTTAAATGCTACATGACATGATAATAGTGTTTTGTCATTTCCATCGACAGCAATCCTAAAGCTTAGTAGGAAACTCAGCCAAACCGGAAGTGGCAACCAGAGGTCAAGATCGCTTCTTTATTGTTATACATAGAAATAAGCCACCCGACGCCATTAAAACCAATGCATTTATTTCATATGATCAATATCATTAATTATTAGGTTTCTTACCGACTAACTACAGAAATATATTGGGTTGATTAATCTCATAGATGGCGACGTTAAGTCACGTGCTATGTTTAACCAACGAAAGTGTGACATTTCATTCCAAGGGAAACAATATGTTATATTGGGTGGACATTTAGAACTATGGTTCACCGTATGATATTTACATCAACCGTAAATGATTCTTCCTATTTCTTACGGAAACTGATTATTATTCATAGCTTTGTAGAAACTGACAACACTGAAATCTATCTACACGCCCCTTTATCGCTTGGTCAAACTGTCAGCGACCTCAGATTAATCGCGGAATGCACGAAATAGTCATGATGATTTCAGACTTAAATTCCCATAGGAAACGATTACAGTAATTTAGTTAAATTTACTAACTTACTTTTAACAATCCATTTATTCATTTGTTAAAAGAAATGAATAAATAAATATTTACAACAGAAATTTTTTGTTGGATGATTTATGCGGGTTATTAAGGTAGCGATCATTGCATGAAAAAAAAATTACACAACTCACTAACGTGGGTAATGTATTTTTTCTGCAATGTCGCCACCTGCAAATCCTGCATGAAACACCAAAAAACACATTTTGTTACTTATATAATACGCCTAAATAAGTACCCTTTATGACCTTTTCAGCGTACGGACTACTAAAGTAAGTGAGTAGAAGCAACGCGCACAAAATAAACAGAAATATGATTCCTGAAATAAACAGAAATATGATTCCTGAAATAAACAGAAATATGATTCCTTTCGTGGTACTCGTAGTCTTTATTAAAACACGATTGATAGCAATGATAAAATGGTTGAACAGCTGTTGCGTTTTATGCCAATATGAATTGCATGTATTGGTATATATCTCTGTGCTAAATAATTACAGTTATGAAAATCATCAATTATCTTGCTTTTAAATATATAAGTATCAAATGTAAAGATTAACACACTATGCTATAGATTAAAATTAACAAATATTCGTTAAGATTACTCTGTAAAAAGTTTTAAGGCAGAATTCCATTTTGATAGAATTAATCAATTATATTTTTTTCTTTTGCATACAAAACGAAACATTTATCTGACTTCTAATTTATTTTACATATCTAAATTCAAATTCAGACAACACACAAGGAACGTATTAACTTGTTTCAAACATATACAGGGTATTTTTTTTAGTTAAAATATATAATATATATCTCAAATATATAGACTTGATAGCATTAAATGCTAAATTAAATAACACTTAATAACACTAATATACATTAGTTTTCAAATATTTTATTTAAATTTAACAGATACAATTCGAAGGCAACTGCAGAAAGGTCTCTAAAGAAATGTTTACGAAAGTAAAAAACGAAAGCGACAACGAGGAATATGAGGATGAAGAGGAAAATGAAGAGGAAGACGCTGAAGATAACGACTTTGTTATTTTAGATTTTGTAGGTAGAAAAGGTAAGTGTAAAGATTATTTTCTCGTTCTTAATCATATACCATACTAGTATTTGGTATGTGAAAAAGATTGATAACATATGGGCGGCAGAAAAGGTAAAAAGACGTTAATGCAAAACGAACTGATTTTTAAAATCGTGTAAAATACGAAACAGAGCAGCACAGGATGAATGACCATCTTTTAGTTCTCCTTAAAGATGGCTTAAAGATGCTTAAAAGTAGTTTAAAGACTGTCTTTAAGCCACCTTTAAGCTACCTTTAACTTTTAATGTGGCTTAAAGGTGGCTTAAAGATGGCTGCTAGGTCCTTTCAAGGCTGTTTAAAGACTGTCTTTAAGCCACCTTTAAGCCACCTTTAAGGAGAACATGTAGGTCCTTAATGTCCAAACTTCTTTAAGCAACTTTAAGCCATTTAAAAAATCTTTATTCAGTATTTTGCTTAATTTACCGACAAAATGTATTAACCTTATAACAATTTAATCAGCTGTGATCAATGGAAAAACATATATTCAACCTATATGCGAAGTATTTATTTTTATAAAGCATGGCCGTGCGTCTGGACAAAAAAACACCTGTTGTGTATGTCCTGTATATTCCGTGTTAGTTCTAGGTTTTTTTAGGTTTATCAAACAATGAGTTTTAATTTGATATACACAAAGAAATAAAAGCATGTCTAGACGCAGCGATTTTAACAAGTGAATTTGATTATACATGGACATGTACAATAGATAAGTAAATAAAATGAAAAAAAAATTCTAAACGCTCAAGACAAGGATTGAACCCGGTACGCTTCGTTTACTAGCATCACCTCACTTTTTTAACCTCACTCCCTCTGCTCCACGGCAACTTATAATCTTTTAGGTGGTTTTTATACCCTATGAATCGGTGGCTATTGAATCAATGTAATGAGTGTATTTTTTACTTAAAAGATTTGGACTTCCATTCAGTTTGTAACAATCAATTATAACTAATTTATAAATTACACACACAAAAAAATATACCTGAATGGAAACTGTTAGTCTTACTAGTACTTTGTTGATAAATTTAAACCGTGAAGATATACGTTCACCTAATTCATAACTGATTGAAATGCAAGGAAGAAGATGAAACTATTTTTTGAATTCATTGAAACTATCAAGGTATTAGTTCTACGCATTTATCCGGTTTTCATGATCACGGCGCCGTTCCACCAAATATAATTTTAATAGTATTGATCATTATACATTTACAACAGATCTAGAATAACAAATTAAATGATATATGTTTAAATATGTAACTCTATACATGGTTTTTAAACTATCATTATCATTTAAACTGCTTAAAGATTGTTTTTCGCCCTGTGCAGCTTAAAACAAAATCATCAACCTCAATAGACTGTGATGCAAAACAAACGATCACCGATGCAAAACCAACAGTCAGGCACTGAAAAAAACGCTAGATGCCGAGCAAAGAGGTATCAGGAGAAATCGTACCCAGGAGAAATCGTAACTTGGAGAAACGAACTATTAAATTACCGGGAATGTTTTCATGCGCGGATCTAGATTTTTTTTCTCCAGGAAAAAAGGGGGCTTTAGGGATATTAAGGTGTGCCAGGAATGGGGTGGTGGTGATGGTGGTGGTGATGGTGGTGGAGGTCCGAGCCATATACATATTTGGTTATTTTACCATGGAAGTTTAAAAAGTTTGAGTTTTTCAGGAGTGGGGGAGGGGGCTTATCTAAATAACAAAGATTTGTAAGCTCTGTATTTCGTTTGTAACTTGACTTTTAAAGTCCGGTCAAGCATATAAAGCCTTTATTTACAATTCTAGACAAAAATTGGAAAAATAGTTGTTTTTGATTTTTGGGTTTTTTGGGGTTTTTTTTTTGGGGGGGGGGGGGCTCATCAGTTACATTATATTTTGTTTAAATAACAATTATGCAAAACAAACGTAAAAGAAATGAAACAATATCATTTAAATCCAAGAGAATGTCATGATTACCATTATTGTAGATAAAGATTAAGGCCCTTAATCCCCGTAATTATCATGAATGATATTGCTTATTTCTGCTGGTTAAACTTTTTCTCGCGGCAACAACGCAGCACAGTTAAGGCTGTCAATAAACTCCGTTCAGACAAAAAGTACGGGAAATGTGCATTATGACATCACAGTATATTACAAACCTCGAAAATACTTATTAATCTATTTATTAGTAAAATTAACTTATACTAATCTTTTAATTAAAAACAACAAATGCTATTACTTACAATTTTGATGTCCGTTATATCGTACACACTGAAAAATAAGCGAGATGTCGTTCTCGCTGTACTACAAAATATGACGTCATATGCCTCAAAATGACGCATTAAGTTAAATCATTGAAGGCTATCGTGCAGTTTTATAGCGAAGAAAAATAAATGTCATACATTAACGGAAATGTATAAATGAATATTTTGTTTAAAATTATTATTAATAGAATGCTACCTATATAGTCTTATTTTCATTTTGTTAAAAGTATGCATCGTATAAAGAAGCCACCTCGGTTTTGTATAAAATATCGTATATCTAAAATCTGAATACCTAAATAAATCACTTAATTGCAAGGGCATACACTTACCTGATCCCGACAAAGTTTTACATGTGAATTTGAAATATGCTATTTAACTTAAAAACTTCTACGATCCTTGTAAAATCTTACAAATTAATTATTTTTTAATGAAATTAACCCTGTGACCTTCAAAATTATTCAACATATGCATCATAAATTTCGTTTCTACTAACAAATATTCTTATCTTAAAAAGTTCGCACCGTTTTTCAAAATCTACGATATAACATCAAGTTATTTCATAATTCAGTTGTGAATTTTGACATGATTATGCCCTTGCAATATTGAATTTTTTAAATGACCTCAAAACCACAAATACATCTGCTTGTACCATGCGACTGCCATATCACGTGACCACTATGAACATAAAATATTGTACTGTTATATATATATAGATATATATTGCATTTGAGTGACTGTTATTGATTTTAAAAAGGACATGCCAGTTTAACTAAAGTATACGTGTTTTCATCACAAAAATTTGCCCATATTTTTATTGACCGCCTTAACTGTACTGCGAACTTTTTCGGGGGCATGTATGAAATTAAAGCGTATTTTCCACCTGTTCCTATAATCTCAATTTCACGGTTAATTTATTTCCTTTTACTTCAATTTCAATTCTTTATATGTGAATTTAAGAAAAATGGTTGCCCCCTCCCTTTGCTACGTGCCTGTACATAATCGCATACATCAAATATTTACACAATACAAGGACAGGGCTTCGTTTTTGAAAGTGGAGGTTGGGGTCGGGGGCAGACTCATCTCAGAAACATTGGCAAGTCAAAAAAATTAAAGAAAAAATCCCAAATCATGAAAACCCTAAATTGTTGTGGGGGGGGGGGGGGGGCAGAAGTATGCGTTTACTGATTACATAAACTTCATTTTTTACGTGCTCCGAAAAAAAGGTGGGAACAAACTCCTTGTTAATTCGATTTATAATGTTAATATAAGATAAATATTTTTGCTGCAAGAAAAAGTGATAAATGCAGGCTTCCCTGGTCCCCCTGATGCTACGTGCCTGCAATAATAGAGTATACAAATAAACAAGCATCGCCTAAGCAACTAAACCCAGTCGGTAATTAATCAAACGATACAGTAAATTTGAAATCATTTTAAAACATCTAATAGTTTTTAGTGCATTATAATTTTATTAAAACAAAAGGAATGTTATGATAAGAATAGTGTGATGATTTGTGTATATTTGCTTACATTGTGTATTCATTTATTTATTCATATACGTTATGTGTATCTGTATACATGTATAATATGTGCATTTGTTTACTCAGCAGCAATTGGCAATGTTATTCATTATCGATTAGACGTATTACGTGGATTGGGGCTTAAATATCTACCTACGGTTATGGTTATTATCACAGTCTTGAATTTTATATGATATTGTTTCATATCTTCTACGTTCTCTTTGTTGGCATGCTTGTTATCTGCATAACATATAATGTAACTGTTGAGCCCAACGCTAATCCCCAAAAATATCCTTTTTTCATATTCATGGCTAGAATAGTAAATTGATGCTTTATATGCTTTACCAAACTTTGAATATCAAGTTATTGTCTTTGTTATTCAGATAAGCTGAAGTCCTCTCCACTACTGGAAATCTCAATCTTCTTAAATTCCCATAGTAAAAATTACTATTGATATATAGCTCTAACCCCCACAAACCCCACCACCCCAGCCCCCGGCGCTCCTATATATCTATCTGACCCCTCCTTTCTCCCTGAAAAAAAATTGGATCCGCGCATAAAAACGTTACCTGTAATTCAAGGGTACGTTTTCTCCGTGTTACGATTTCTCCAGGATACGATTTCTCTTGATACCTCTTTGCACGCCATCCAGCGTTCATTGATGTCTGTTTCGTATTTTAGCATGATTTTAACAATAGGTTGTACGTTTTGCATTAACATTTTTGTTTATTCTTTCCGCCGTCTATAATAGAGAGGTTGAGATTTCAAACGTGTACTAATATCTTCGCGAATTACGTCATCAGTTTTTGTGACGACATGGTTTCTACACGTTCTCTAAACTTGTAGAGTGTCGTCTACACGTAAGTACAAACGTGTAGCTTTTTACAACAAATAAAATCTTTTTGATGAGTGAATGTATTCTTGTGATACATTATATAGATTTTTAAGCTTCATTTCATTGAAAATTGATAAGAAATTTACCATTTATTTGGAATTAACTAAATAAATTCATGTCACAAAACTGCGTCGATTTACGTACACATTTATATCCCACAAGTTAAGAAATCTCAACTGATAAATTACAAAAACGTGTACGTGTACGTGTAGTTTTAACACACGTACGCATACCCGTACACGTTTTAAATCTCAACCTCTCTAATAACAGGTATATTCTCAAGTCACAAACACACACAGTTGGCTATTTAGTTAGAAACACGATATAACATATTAATGTATGTTTCATTGCTTAACAATAATAATCAAACAAAAATGAAATTGATACTATGAACTCTAAAGAGTATATCTAAAAACATTTAATTAATATAAGTTTAATGTTGATAATTACACATAATTTTTAATCTTTGAAAATATATTGAAAACATTGAATGATGGCATCAATTATCTACCCTACATTTGTTCATAACATGTGGATGAATATACATGTTTTAATTAATTTAATGATTGATGCAAAGCATTGTTGCAACCACTATTGAAATAAAACCACTGTTAAAATAAATTATTTCAAAAGTGGTTAGTAATGCATTTTATTAGAAAAAATCACTTTGCAACCACTATTGAAATAAAACCAGTATTGAAATAAATTATTTCAATAATGTTTGGGAATGTATTTCATTTGAAGAATCACTTTACAACCACTATTGAAATGAAATATTTAAACAGTGTTCCGGGATGCATTTTGAAAATCAATTTACAGACACTGTTGAAGTACAACTATTGAAAAAAAAAAATTATAATCGTAGCTTAGAATGACTTTCCTAATTAATATAACTTTGAAAATGTATATTTTTTTCTTTACATTTCTCTTTCTACATACATTTCATGTCATATAATAGTGTATGTTATTTTCATAATAGTGAACATTTTATAAATTGCCAGAACTTCTATTCAAAACCCCTGTATATTGAATAATTATTTGTTCATGAATATTATTATAAATAACACTGTTAATATAAATTATTTTAATAGTGGTTGGGGTGTACTTCACTACGACCACTATTGAAATAATTTTTTTCAATAGTGGATAAGGATGCGATTCATTTCAACCACTATTGAAATAATTTATTTCAATAGTGGTTTGGGATACCTTTCATTTCAACCACTGTTGAAATAAAGTATTTCAAAAGTGGTTGATGATGCATTTGAGTTTTATGTCTATTATTATGTCTGTTTGTAATACTTTCCTTTCTGCTAGGGTAGTTTCTTAAGAAAAGAAGTATGTCTTATGAAATGATGCATTCCTTTTTAGCTCACCTGAGCTGAAAGCTCAAGTGAGCTATTCTGATCACATTTTGTCCGTCGTCCGTCTGTCCGTCTGTCTGTCCGTCCGTCTGTAAACTTTTTACATTTTGAACTTCTTCTCCAAAACCGCTAATCCAATTTCAACCAAATTTGGCACAAAGCATCCTTATGGGAGGGCAAATATAAATAGCAGAAATAAAAGTCCGAACTGTATTCAAAGCGGAGAAAACCTTGAAACTGTAGAAAAAGGGAGGTGCATTAAAAAAATCTTCTTCTCAAGAGCTACCGAGGCAAATTCAACGTAGTTTAGCATAAATTATCCTTATGGGAAGGAAAATATAAATTGCAAAAATTAAGTGCTAATTCTGTTTCAAATCTGAGTTATTACGAAAATAATAATAAAGGAAAGGCGTGTTTCAGCTTCGCGTTCGGCATCCGGTAAAATGTGTAGGCAAGACTTGGTCTGGGCAAAACAAAAGATTGGCAGTTATTAATCTGCCAATCTCATTAAAATTTCAAGATATTTGATGGACCAGTATATTTGTATTCGCTGTAAATATTGTGCAAAATAATGCATATTTGGAATTGACGATTGTCGATCTGCCCCGGCTTTTATTTTGCCACGGCCCGGGTTTGCATACCCATTTTACCAAGACTCGTATTCCATACTTCTAAAACGAAGTTCTTTGTTTAAAGCAGCCATGACATTATACGAAAAAGGGTCAATCTGACTATGATGAATTTACTTGTTGTGCAACAGTTTGCGTATGAAGGGAAATTTTTGAAACATGCAAAATATATTGGTGCCGATTTTGTGAAGTAAATTGAGGCTAAATATTTCAATGCGTTGACAGTTTTCACACATGCCGTGGTGTTAGCTTGTTCTGATTTTCGTTTCGTTTTCATTATTTATGCTTTGTAACCTGGGAACTATCGTCTGTATTTCATGATTTTTACGTATCAAATCAAACAGAGACTTCGGTAAATCAAACAGTTAACTGTTTACCTGCGCAAATTAAGCAAAATCTGATGCATAAAAAATGACTGAAATACAATTCATTCTACCGGTAATTCGGCAGTATCTTTTGCGTAATGGTAGATTAATGCAATAGGTTTTGTTGAGATGCTCGGCATTTTCTCGAGTTTATTCAGTTTAAATAGAGTTCGATATCGCTGACGGAAATATGTAGGTATATACATGTATATATATATGATTCATTTCGAAAAAATAAATTGTGTTCCTTATTTGTTATAGTGCATGTTTCTTGTGTTTAATTGTTTACAATTTCTATTTACTAACCATATTTGAGTGTTAAGCTTCGAATTATAAGCAAGATACAGAGATTTGCTCATAATTTTATGTTTGTACACAGATCTTAAAAACTAAAGATTAAAAAAGTAAAAAGTTTGTCAATATTTATGAAGAAAATTTTCATAGTCTGTTCTTCCAAAAACCAACTTTAACAACTAATTGTATTGTAAACTGAATTTTTTTTCGTCATTATTACTCCTACTGTACATGTGATCCTGGACTGTGTTTATGTACATTTGTATAAACTGATTTTGAACCTCAAATACGTGAACTGGTCTTGAGTGAATAAAAGAATTGAAAATCATAGACCATTCTTTTTTTCCATTTTAATTGCTGAATAGGAAATACCAAGTTAAAAATCTTAAGCAGAATGTAATAAACTCATGTGAACAAAATATGACTCAAACCTAGGCGAACTGTGAGCTCTGTATCTTGCTTATAATTCTACGATTGACGCTGAAATTTTGGTTGAACATTAGAAATTCTATATGAATTAGAGTATGTTAAATACTTGTACAAACAAAATAAAAGAATGATATTCTGTATATACCTACTCTCTGGGGCCCCCTCTTTATACAATAAATAATGTGAAATTTACATCAATTTTGATAGTTTTTCAAACACGAGTAAATAAAAACGACATCTTTACAACAGTTTCCATAGTTCTGACACATTTCTGTTGCGGGGATAAAGTAATTATCGCTATTCCTAAGAAAATATCACAGCGGAAAATTATCCTGGTTTGTACGCGAGGTAAATAACAGTCATTTAATTATAATGGAGAAGACAAATTAAATTTTTGAATGTTTTAAATTTGAGGAATTGAGCACATTGAGGTACAATTTTCTTCTTCACATCTATACATGTAGTTTTTTTTAAATAAAATACAATAACTATTATATTTTTTTTAAAAATGCAATAACTAGTAAGTAGTTGATGAAAAAAATGTACCTATATGCTCTCATATATTTTGATCGCTTTACAAAGGGGGGGGCAGAACGAATATATATAGGGAATTGGAAGTTAACAACTTAACAGTGTACACCTACCAAATGTTTACTTTTATATCTTGCGTAGGATTTTCTTATTCTGGTAAAAAATAGTATCTCATGAAGGTACAATGTCAAAGATTACGTGTATGCAAAAATAAGTGTAAAATTCGAATACTTGACAATATTTATTTTTTGTTATTCTACCGAGGGACCATATGGCACAATATCTTTTGAACGCCCATTGTTGCGCAGGTGAGCGATGTGGCCCCATGGGCCTCTTGTTTATCATGACGTTCTTTGATTTTACCTCTATATGGTCATGTTTCCTATACCACCTGTCATCTGGAACAGAAAGTGTTATGCACAGTCGGAATAATAGGCATTAAAATAACATCCTACCACAATTGAAATATTTTATTTCAATAATGGTTGTAATGAACCGCATCCTTAACCACAATTGAAATAAATTATTTCAATAGTGGTTATGATGAAACGCATACCCAACCTCTATTGAAATAATTCATTTCATTCAATATTGGTCTAAAAAGTACATCCCCAACCATTATTAGAATTATTCATCTTGATATTCATTATTACATAAATCTATAATGATAAAAGCTATAAATTACTTTTTAATATCCAGAGGTTTTGAATAGAAGTTCTGGCAATTTACATCGTTGTCTTCTAGTACAAATAATTTACAATTTCCATAAAACATGATATATCTATAGAAAGAGAAAGGTAAAGAAAAAATATGAAAATAATTCTATATGTTAATATGTGAGGATTGGTTATTTCTGCACAACAGTGAAAATCCTAAAATAAGTACATTTATATTATAGTCTTGATTACTATTACTGTAAAATATGCAAGTCTTTAGTACCTTAATTGTGTATTTGAATTGTTTGTTAGATAAAAACAAATGTATATGAACGTTTATCTGCGAGAATTGGTTATTTACTTCTACACAGCAGTGAAAATTGTTACATAATGATGTATTTGATATTATTCGTTAGATTTCTTGGCTTTTCAAAATAGTTTGCAAATATGATGTACAACTTCTTTCATTCCAAATGTGTTACAATAGTGATCACATAGTTATATTTATAAAGTAATTCATCCCCATCTACGATTAAAAAATCCCCAACCTCTATTAAAATCATTACTTCTATAGTGGTTGTATTTCAATAGTGGTTGCAAAGTGATTTTTCTAATGAAATTCGTCCCAACCACTATTGAAATAATTTATTTCAATAGTGGTTTTATTTCAATAGTGGTTGCAAGGTGATTTTTCTGATGAAATACATTCCCAACCACTATTGAAATAATTTATTTCAATAGTGGTTGCAACAGAGCATTTATATTTTCTTTCTATTAATAAGGGTATTACATGAATTAAATTGAACATTAAAATTCTTGATATGTTATAGGTTATTCATTTACCATTGTGGACATGATTGTTCTTGATACGGAGAAACCTAGTGGAAAGATGATCATTGAAAAGGAAATTCGAACTATAGAAATGATTGAGCAGATAGTCAGCGAGCCAAGTGGTATCTGCAAAGGAAAGGATAAGGTGGTCCCCGTTGAAAACATAACTTTCCATTACGAATACCTTACAGAGGTTGAGTTTGAAATTAAACTTCCACCACCAGCTAAGCCAGTGAGAGAGCGTAAGAGTTTAGTAAATCTAGTGTGCCTCTGTATCAATGAAAGTTTCACTATGCAATAAAATAGACAACGTGTATCCTTTATATAAATTTTGAATATGGCTTATTGAGACAAACACTTATTTAATTTCAATTAAAGAACTTGATTTAGATAAAACCAACTCTTTTTTTATAGCTACAGACATTCAAAGTCAATCTGTGATGGAAGAGAAGAAATTGGAAGAACTCGTGGAAAAAACGGACGCAGAATATCCTAGTAAGTTTTGTATATTCACCAATCACTCCTTTTACTAATTATTCTTTAATATTCAAAGGACTTATCTACACTAACCCACAAACGTAGTCTTACAGTGTTAGTGTGAACTTTTTATGCAATTTGTGTTTTTAAGGCTTTGTCCCGGGCATGGACATGAAAAACCTTAAGTCTATTGGTGTCCAAATGAACACAGAAGAAATTTAGGCCTCAACAACGACGACATTGAAGACATTTTGAAATTACCTTTTAGGGCTGTTTTTGGGAGTTGATTTTAATCAACTCTCCTATGCAGTTACTTAGACAAACCGAAAGTGAAACAGTGTTTGGACCTCAGCACAAATCATCGCTGCTGACAAGACTTAGTTCTTGAAAATAATTGATAAATTCGATGTAATGTATGCTAAAGCATTGTTTTTCAAGGAAACTTATTTATTAATACCTTGAAAAAAGTCAGATTTTAAATGGTACGAACAATTTAGATATTTTTATAGTCGTATGTATTCCTACGCCATGCAGAGTTCAATAGTGTCTCGTTCAACTCGACGCTCGGTTGTCTCCGTAAATATCCGACAAGCAGAGAGTCTCTCTTGCTTGTCGGAGATTTACGGTGTCAGCCGAGCGTTTGGTTGAACGAGACTAGAGTTCAATATTTCTTGGATCCATACAATTTTCGAGAAATATTTCTATTACTGAAACATAGTTTGATTGAATTAATTTTATCTTTAAATATTATTTAACATGATTCATATGGGGGTTTCTCGACATTCTGGTCAAAAAAGTCCAAACATTCATATCATGAAAATGTGCGGGATTCAAATACAAATTAGAAACTACATGTACTTGTCATGCAAAATAACATATCATTGATTTTAAAATAAATAAACATCGACAAAATCAACTCCCGTCAGTTCTTTAGTACTTTGATTATGATACGAAAATACCGAGGAAGACGGCCCTATTATTCTCAAAGAGTGGGCATAAAAAGAGCTCTGGAGGCGATTGATCGCCACGATCTTGTTCCGCTTATCATGCCTGAAGAGACAGAGAGAGGTACGAATGCTGTTGTGGGAAAGTTTGACAATGGGAGAAGTGATATGAATGGAAAGACCGATAAAGTTGACGTTTTTGAAATGAATCATTCAATTATTATGCATGAGGAACTACCTAGAGAGACCGATACAAACACCGTTGCAAAAAATATGGACAATGAAAAAAATGATACCAATGGAATGATGAATGACAATGTTGTCATAGAAAAAACACACACAAAAAACGAGGATATATTTGCATATGGTATCACGTTCAAATGCTTTGATATAAAATTTAAATAGTATGCAATGATGAATGTGAAAAGATATTTGCTCTAAACGTATTATATTACACGTAGTCGTGTATGAAATTTGGCGTAAATTAGTTTTGATCAAGTTGGTGTTGATTTGAATTAGCGTTTTCCTAAATGTGACTATTCCTATTCATATTTGCATGGCATGAAGCGATGCTCTTGATTTAGCGGAAGCTGCATTCCACCAAAAAGCGATAAATAGAATACACAGTCAAATGTAGTACATTTACAGTACTTTACTGACTGTACCCAAGTTATCATAAATTCCTTAAGTGATTTCCAATTGTTTTTGCTTTAAAAATGCTATCTTTGCAATTATTCCTATTGCTATTCTTTAATCACATATGATCATATTTACATTCGTTGTCCTTTTCCTTATCAAATTGCATGTACATATTTGTTAACAACTAAATGAAATCAATTTATTCATTTATTATTATACCAAAGGTTAAATTCATTGAATGACAGATTAAAAAAATAAAATCGTGTACTTAGAATTTATAGCACCGTGCACTATTTTTTGTCAGCATAATTCTACTGCTTCAATGGCTCTTCCGTTAATTCTGTATTACTTGTAAGCATTTGAAATATAAAGTGTAATAACTGCAATGGTATATGCACACAAATTTTCATATTAAACGCGCTAACGCGCTTTATTCAATTTGTATGCACACACCACCGTTGCATTGACATTGGATATAAGATCATATAAAGTATGAAATGTGACCTTCTCTGCTCACAACTAAAATGTATTACTTGTATACGAAGAAAAGCGACGGAGCTTCATAAAGTTATATATGTGATATTGTACATGATACCCTGACAGATTTAAATTTTACAAAATTAAGAATGTTTATATTCTTCTTAGTTATGTCCTGAAAAGGTGGGTGAAAATGTTACAGATAATCAATATATTTCAGTGACGTACTAAAAATCAAAGTACTGAGAGTACTTAAAGACGGGGTCTTGAAAGTTTGAATTTGTAATTGTTCACGTTTTCCTCGATTATGTTCCAAAAATTATGAGTTTGAATTAGTTGTTTCAATCTAGTATGCTAAAGTTCGGCTTTTTACAATTGCATGATACTTTGTCATAATTTTACCAAATCCCGGCCGGGATTGCTCTTCATAATTGTCAAAAATTGAGACAACGGTATATTATATAAAATAAGACCCCAAGAAAAATTTAAAAAACTACAACTAACCGGGAAAATCAGAACAACTCTATCTAGGTATATAATTTCAATCGTTATATTTATTTATTTTGTGATCAAAGGGAAAATCTATAAGTCGGACGGTATCTGTTATACAAGGTTTATGAAAACTCCAAAAACTCTCAAACTGTTGAATTACCGAACAAAGTAAACATTTGTATACCGATAACAAACACAGGCATCTAACGTTAGAAATATTTCTTTTTTACAATAAGATTATTTCAAGTACTATTTCCTTAAAAAAAAGTTTGTCGCGGTAGCCATTTTGATTTTTTAGACCTTCTTACCTGTCATGATTTTCTTGCAGCGATTCATATAAAATTAATAGGTTAAAAAATAAATTCGTTCGCCACTTACTTTTTTTTTGTGTAAACTCGTGCATCATTTACACGAATCACGATACAACCGTTTCTGAAATTTCATTAAAAATTATACTCCGAATTGTGTCATCTGCTTTTCAAATCGATAAAACTAGAAAATGGAGATCAAAAGTGAATGAATAACGTCATATTTTGGGGTAGACCTCTCCTGATTGGCTGTTATATATGATAATTGTAAATTGTTAATTTTAACTATTAATTCAGATTTATTTGATTTTAAGGTCAAGATCTAGTAAATGATTCTAGAGTGTCTTTTTGGTGCTAGAACCATTATGATGTCATAATTAATTTTGATGAATCTTTTCCTGTATTTTACGGCTTTAAAGGAATTATGTAGAAAATAAAACAATATTTTGACATTCTATATTTAATCAATTGAAAAGTAATCCCGGTACCTATATTTAAGTTGACATCATTTTAAAGAGGAGGTCAAGAGCTTGTTTAATGCAGTTTAGTAGAGACTGTAGGCATTCTAGATATATTTCATATGTCAAAAATGGACAAAAGTCCGAGATTTGTTATTTTTATCCTTCATATTTCATAGAAAATGGTTGTTCAAACCATGATTTTTCATTGAGGTTACCAAATATTTAAGCCCCGGCACACCCTATGAAACAAGGATATTGTTATGAAGCATCATTTAAAGAATTTATATCTTGAATTTCATAAACCTGTAAGCATCTTTCATTTACTAGATCTTGACCTTAACATTTCTAAAATATGCAAAGTTAACGCTTTAAACAGTAAAATCAACAAATGTTGTAGGACATTGTCATTTCAGGGATCTTTGTCCTTTCAATACACTCTCGTCTATTAAACGGGGTTCGAAAGCGATTTAATTTCAAATTTTCCAAAGAGCTACAATAAAGGATTTGTAAATCAGATTTTTTTAAAAACTACGATAAAAAAATTTTTTTTATCTTCTTTAAATTGGGATAAGTCCTATTCATTTACATGTACTACCACACAATAAATTAAAAATTTAAAACATAACAACCATGCGTTATCTCTGAATTCATAAGTCTAATATTGGTGCGAGATATTTATCAATGGAAGAAAGATCAGCTGAGTTTCTGATGAGAGGCATTAAAATATTGATGAAGAATTTTGAAAAATCATAAATATGACTGGTTTTGTCCGTTATAAAGGATAGAAAATGTCTAATAACATTAAACAAAGGACTAAGTGCGGTTTTATGCAATTTTTGCCCCCCAAAATCAAAGCTTTAGAAAGAGCTTTAAAATAAGATGAAAGATAGTTAAAATCATATTGGAAATAAAGGTGTAAAAGGTTATCACCACAGTGACGTCATAATGTAGAAATGACGTCATGAATATTGCATTATTTTGATAAATTGATGTTTTGTAGCAAAATATGGGTGTTTTCCGATGGTTTTTCGACTGGGAAACATCGAGCGCAGGCTTGCTCAAGTACCATTTTTTAGTATAATATGTATAACTATCTGAAGGAAAACATATGTTAAAATTGTACTTGAGCAGACCTGCGCTCTATACATCCGAATGCATAATATAGAGCAAAAATGAGAATATCTTCATTTGTTTGCTAATTTGCGGGAATTAGGTCATTTAGGTGACGTCATAGATAAATAGCGAGTGAGCAATGATGACTAAAATCAAGATTAAAGTTATAGGCATCCTCTTTACAATGATTTGTGAAGATTTCATTTTTATACGATACTATTCAAAAATTGAAATCGGGGGCAGATATTTGACCATACCGCATATAGTCCTTACATGATTGTATATTCCGACTGAGCCGGTGTAACGAAGAATATTGACCCGGGTTGAAAATTGACCCGGGGGTCATTTTTCAACGTTGAATATTGACCCGGGGGTCATTTTTTAACGTTGAAAATTGAGACCAAAATCGTGAAATTTATACCCGGGGTCATTTTTCAACGGTATGAGAAAGATTTTTCTAAACTCTGATGACCTCGACCCGTTGAAAATTGATCCTGTTGAGAATTGACCCAAACCTCAGAGTTTTGATCTGAACTGGAACTTACTCTACACGGTTTAAATGTACAATCATGCACATATTTGAAAGTTTCAGTTTTAAAATGTACATACTCTCCGATACATATGCGGACGTGGCTAATTTCTTTTAGGCTGATATGTCCAATTAATCATTTAGTTTTTAGATTGAAAATATGATATCCATTTATTATTACAATACTATGTAAATAAAGCTAAGAAGATGACCGTTTGCTTCGGAATGAAGCAGGCGAGTAGGGCTAGAATACTCTTTGACATAGATGGCATGGTTTTCATTCCCTCATGTGACAGAATTTAAAGTTTAAACTTGTCACAATCTCTGATAAATATATCTAACAAACATATTGCCCGTTATCGTCACTTTTAAGGCAATTCAACAGAGCTCTTTTAGACAGGCACCTGACGTTGTATATTTTTCTAATAATTGAAAATATATAACCTCTATACTGCTTTATTGGGTAAAGGGTAAATATATATTTATATCAAGACAAAAGGATATAATGTCAGATACCTATGCTTAATTTGAAGAAGTCAGAATATTTCACTGACAAAATAATAAATGAATGGTTGTCATATTTTTATCCTAATTTTTTCTTATATACTGGTTTTTTTATACGTATATATACAGCATATACATATTTACACATGTTTTTAATTTTTTACGACTCAAAAATAATTTTTCATAAACTTGTCTGATTAACTTTATTGAAGCACCATCCAATTTTCTGCATATACAGTCATAGTTCTTCTTAAAAATGCAATTTATTTCTATTTTTTTGAGTTTTCAATTCTATTATTTACCTGTAAATTAGAAACACAGGCAACTGACGTAATATATTTTCTCAAAATTAAAAACATATACCCTCTACAGCAAAAATGTTATCAATTTAAAAAAAAAGTAGGTTTGCATCTAAATATACAGTCGGAGGATGGTTGATCTAATTATATTAATGGTATATACATGAAAAGGTATGTGAAAAGTATACAACTGATAGATATGTTGTTTGGAGCAGCTGTATCAGGGAAAAATCCGAATTTCTTAAACATGTACAAATTGAAACAACCCGGACAGTGACAGGGATCAGAGTTAATTCTTGTAAAATAATTTTATATAGTGAGCTTAATTTGGAAACCTTGCAATCTCGAAGGGATAACCATAAACTAATTATATTCTACAAGAATATAAATGGTTTTGCACCACAAGATATGTTAGATTGAATTCAATCATATTTTCTTACTGAACATGCATATAATCATAGATCAAATTAGCTTGTTTACTATCTACCACTATATACTTATTACAATAGCTTTGCTCCGTCTACATGTAAATTATGGAATAATCTTCATGCAGAAAAGAAACTTTCATCAAAACTTATAAAAACAAAATATACCTAGAGCTTACAAACCTTTCAGTTAAGACAATAGAAAATATTAATTTACGTCAATTACGGAATAAAGTTAGTAAAGCTTAAGCTTACTTATTTAAGGATTTTTTTTAATCTGATGTGAGCCGATGTTTATACTGTGGGTCTAAATCTGAAGGAAATGTGATTTTTCCCCTGGATATCCAAGATACACTCAACAAAGAGACGAACTTTTTAAACAACTTATTGACATTAGTGTACCATTTTATATGAACTATATACTTTATGGTAGTTCTGATTTTTCATATAGATAAAATTGTAAAATTGTTTCCCATGTTTATACTTATATTAGATCTCCAAAGCGTTTTTGATTCTCTTAAGGTACACTGTTTAAACCTATTTAAGTATTATACCTGTATATTTACGTAATATACAGTTCCCTTTTATTTACTGTTCTTTTCAAATGGGCTGGATCATGAAAATCTCATTCTTATGTTTGTATCTCTGCAGGTATAAATGAAGGTGATATGTTTGTTAATATAGGTGTGAGTGATCATGTCTACCAACAATATGTCATACAATCATATATGATAAATATTCAGATAATTATTTAATAATATTCAAGTACCTCATGTCTTATATACACATAATATACACATTTAACACGTTTAAATTGAATTAATAATGTAGGTGGCTGTGATAGGAGGGTCAATCATCTACTCCAACGCTGCTGCATGATCTTCTACTACTTATTTCTATTCAAAAAATGCAATTTTAATTACCAATTTATTGACGAAAACAATTACTGTTAGTAAATATATGATAAAGTTTTGTGATCAAAGCAATTTAGAAACTTAAGAGCAAAATTCTATTGTCATCCTGTACAAAAATTAGGTTGCTAACTTGCTACAGATTCCATGAAGCAGAATTGTTAATGCCTAGAAAAATTAGCGATTGGATGATATTTAGTTACATCAGAAGTTATTCTCAAATAAAACACCAAAAATCGGCTTCAAGATATAATTACTACAGCATTGTTCATGAAAGAGACAATCATGTTAGCATATCATCAATTTGTAAACTGTTATTGTCTGGATGGGTGTGAATACAAAATTCAGATAGTCACAGTTTTAACAAACTGAGTGGGTGCAAACACAAAAATCTCAATATGACATACTGTAATTTTTTTTATTTACACCCACTCAGAAAATTTAAAATGAACAATATCAAAGTTTCAATTTACTGGGTGAACGTAAAACCAAAATTAAATAATATGACGTATTGTATTTTTTTTTAATTATTTATATTTGTACACTTCTCCAGCAAATTAAAAAAAGAGTTTTACTGCATTGAATATTTTAACATGTAACCATGTATACTAATATTATTAAAAAAACATATATTTCTTTAAAAATATATAGATATCACACAAAACAGCAATTATACGCGATAAGTTTATTATGAATATAATAGTTATTGCATGTACATATTTAAAGGGATACTATGTAAATTCAAAAAAAAATTATTTAAGTCTCATTTTAATACCCCCCCCCCCCCCCGTTGAAATCTAAAGAATAAATATATAAAAACTGATAATTTTTGATTAAATAAACTCGAGTTATAATATTGATTCGTTAATTTGTGCTTCTTTGCTGTTGAATTTTGAACCGGTTTCATGATCAAAATTCCACGATGCGGGTCAAATTTCAACGGTTTAGGGTCTTTATTCAACACCTTTGGTCTCAATATTCAACGTGAAAAATGACCTCCCGGGTCAATTTTCAACCCGGGTCAAAATTCTTCGTTACACCGGACAACATGAACATTAATATTTAACTTGGTTCTTCAATCGATAAGATTGTATATATTAATTAATCTATTGGTCACCCAAAATGTATAATCTATATAGATTTTGCTTACAATGTATTGTTCAAAATTTAAATTCAGTTTAATTAACTAAAGAGTCAATGAACGAGAAGGCAAATTCAGATTTGTCTCATTTTCTATGTACAATTTTTTTTTTTAGAGATGAACAGCAGTCATAACGTGTGTTGACTGGAAGCCAAGGAAACACCTATTTAGAACCATTTTAACAGGGGCTTGGACTTTCGGTAGTTGAGTCAAACGGCAAACGTGACGTAGGCTTGTCTGTTTCATTGTAGGCAACTCAGCCATGTCTCTTTGAAATCAACAAGATTTGTCTGGCTTTTGGGCGAAGACTACGCAATCGGTGTATATTTCGCTTGAAACCAGCGTCATTTTAACTTGTTTTGACACAAGAAATAGATCGTTACATCCTACTGAAAGTCCAAGCTCTTTTTAAAAAGCGTATACATGGTTCTAATATGTAGGACATCTGTGTATTTTAACCTCAGCTCGCGCATGAAATTCGGTATTAAAATTCAAATTTTTCAAAAATGGCACATTGCGTTTGGGAATTTTACTTTCGATTGAACCTTCAACCTCTTCTATTGATTTTATGAGCTCGTCCACCAACTGAATCGTTGACGGCGTTGTGCATTCAGTTACGTAACTCCATTCCACAAAACACTACAACTATCGAACCCGAGCAAGAATATTTTGATCAATAAAGCTATTTCTTTATTTTCTTTATAGAATTCGGTTTACACATAGAGGACTTAAAAAGATTTAATGCGTGTTTTTATAATATATATTTACAGAAATGCATGAAAAGTTTCTGCACTATTTTCTTTCGCGTAGACTCAATTCATGTATTCTACGCGTGCCATCCGGTTTGAGACTTCGGCTGACAGTAAACCAATAGATATTGAAGGTGTTCCCATCCTAAGCCTCAATGTATCTTTTTCACCATAAAGTGTTAATTATCCTTCAAACTTTATAAAATGAAATAAAATAAAAAGAAATTGTTTGATGTCATTCATGCATTTTACGAAACAATTTGGACACAATTGATATATATAATAAAACGAATATACAAGTTGCGAAAAAAAAAAAACCTGTTTCAGTGCATCGTTAGCTCGAACCCCTTTATCTTTATGTAGTAAATCTCAGTAGAGCCCCTAAGTCAAGTGGTAATATAAATAGTTGTATGTAATGTGAACACTACGGTACTAGTTTAATTTGTCTCTATGAAAGACGTATACAGATGTAAGGTTATTATTAAGGTTATTATTAAGGTTATTATTATAGTGATTGTAATGTTTCTTTTTATTAAGGTCTTCCGTTTCCAACGGAAGACCTTATAGTGATTGTAAGGTTTTTTATTATTATTATTTTTTTCCCAGTTTTTGTCCACAAGATTTCTCAGAGATGACTGGATAGATTTATGTGAACATTTCTGGAATGGAAGAAAATGACAATATCTCGAGGCGTTTTTTTCATTTTGTCAAAAATCGTTTCCGGTCGTCCGTTTCCTGTCCCGCGTTGAAAAAGCTTGTACCAACAAGATCTCAGAAACGGTAAAGACTTGAACATCCAAACTTTGTGGGATGATAGACCTATAGTTGTAGATGTGTTTAAACATTTTTGTTTTGTTCGGCGTAACTTCCGGTCGTCACCGGAAGCTCTTGAATTTTTTTTGTTTTTACGTATTTAATTAATTTTCCGTAAAATAAAGATATTAGTATAGATCCTTACATATGTCATCTATGCGATGTTAAATCAACAAAAAAAAATTATTTCCGGTGAGACATCTCAATCATCTCAGGAAGCTTTTTTAAAACATATTTTGTACCCGCGAGATCTCAGAAACTATAAGTGATCAAGACACGAAACTTTCATGGATGATAGACAATTGATTAAAGATGTGTTTAACCGTCTTTTGTCTTCCGTCACTTCCGGTCCACACCGGAAGAGGTCAAACAAATCGAGCTGTTTATCAGTTTAACTATTTTCCTTTCATATTTTAGTTAGATAAATGAAAAATAATGTACAAAAGGCAAGTATACAAGACATATTTAATACAATTTACATTGAACACTTCCGTTTGCCCGTTTCCTGTCCAGAGACCAACAATCTTATTTCGACGAGATCTCAAAAACGGGAACGACTTTAACAACCAATCTTTGTGGGATGATAGACCTATGTATGTACATGTGTTAACACTATTTTGTTTAATCCGGCGTAACTTCCGGTCGTCACAGGAAGTACTCCAATTTTGATATTTTTAAAAATATTTTGGTTATTTAGCATTGAAGTAACAATTTAGCTATAGAAATACAAAAAGTCATCTACACATGGTAAAAAAAAGTTCTACTTCCGGTGAGACATCTCATATATCTCAGATAGCCTTCTTTTTTAAAAACAAAGTATGAATAAGATCTCAGAAACTGTGATAGATCAAGACACAAAACTTATATATATATTATATCCATTTTCTGTTTACAAGATAACTGGATTTTTTGTGCAGATTCATACATGAGGAACGGAAGACCTTTTTGATGCTATAGCAACAAGAGTCTAGTTTATTATTATTTTTTCCCCATTTTTGTCCACAAGATATCTCAGAGATGGCTGGATCGATTTACTTCAAGTTTTCAGGAGTGATAGAAAATGATCGTATCTCTAGGCGTTTTTTTCATTTTTTCAAAATCGACTTCCTGTCGTCTGTTTCCTGTCCCGCGACAAAAAGCTTGTCACATCGAGATCTCAGAAACGATAAAGATTTGAACATCCAAACTTTGAGGGATGATAGACCTATAGTTGTAGATGTGTTTAAACTTTTTTGTTTTGTTCGTCATTACTTCCGGTCGTCACTGGAAGCTCTTCAAAAATTTTTGTTTTTACGTATTTAATTTATTTTCCATAGAATAAAAATATTAGTATAGATCCTAACATATGTCATCTATGCAATGTTAAATAAACAAAAAAGTTCTACTTCCGGTGAGATATCTCGATTATCTCAGGAAGCTTTTTTAAAACATATTTTGTACCCGCAAGTTCTCAGGTACTGTACGTGATCAAGACACAAAACTTTCACTAATCATAGACATTTGATTGAAGATGTGTTTAAACAGTTTCATTTTGTCGTCCGTCACTTCCGGTCCACAGCGGAAGAGTTCAAACCAATCAAACTGTTTATCCGTTACACTGTTTTTATTTTGATAGTTTTAGCTACTTTGATGAATAATAATGAAAACTAGATACGATCTCGTTACGAGTAACGAGTAGGTCTTCCGTTCAATTTTTAAACGATAGCATTAAAATATCAATGAAATTTTAGAATTCTCCTCAACCACTCCCTTTCAGAAAATGTAAACGATTGTCAATATCCTTTAAAATGCTTAACAAAGAGTTTTGCTTTTTCTCATACAGAACATTAAAGATGTAAGATTTTTGTCCCCTAAAATCCCTAATTTCGTCATCAATGGGTTTGGAAATGAGTTTTACAAACTGATATTGTTACGATCAATAACTTTGTTCCTACAATGCATTACAAAATCTGTATCGTTTTTAAGTTATCTGTAATAGAGTTTACGACAGTCTTGGCCCCTAAATAAAGGGGCCAGCGCCTTTTTCTTGAGTTCATTCGAAAGGTCTCACGAATTATAACATTTTTTGTTCTTACACTTATCTAGAATTGTTGTTCATTTTATAATTACAAATGATAGAATATTTTAGGGGCCAGCCCTCTAGATCCTTAATGGGGACAGACATTGGTGTTTTGATTAATGGAATCGATTAGAATCATCAATACAGATATTTTCTCTTCTACAATGATTAACAAAATATGCCTCCTTCTCTAGATATATTGCGTCAAAGCTTTAGTACTTTGGCCAATAAAAATCCATAATTACGTAATAAATGGACGTGGCAATGATTTTTCTGATAGATATTGTAACGATCAACAACTTTGCTTCTATAATGCATTACAAAATCTGTATCGTTTTTACGTTATCTGTAATAGAGTTTACGAGTGTCTTGGCCCCTAATTTAAGGGGCCAGCCCCTTTCTCTTGAGATCATTCGAAAGGTCTCACGAATAATAACATTTTTTGTTCTTACACCTATCTAAAATTGTTTTTCATTTTTGAGATACAAATGATTGAATATTTTAGGGGCCAGCCCTATAGATCCTTACTGGGGACTGACAATGGTGTTTTGATTAGTGGAATTGATTATTTTTATTAAGACAGACATTTTCTCTTCTACAATACTTAAGAAAATATGTCTCCTTCTCTAGTTATATCGTGATAAACTTTTAAGTACTCTGGCCCCTAAAAAATCCTAATTACGTCATAAATGGGCGTGGCAATGATTTTACCAGATAGATATTGTTACGATCAACAACTTTGCTTCTAAAATGCATAACAAAATCTTTATCATTTTTAAGCTATTTCTCATAGAGTTTACGAGTGTTTTGGCCCCTAATCTAAGGGGCCAGCCCCTTTTTCTTGATTTTGTTGAAAAGAACTTTTAATTTTCTACCACTTTTGTTATATATGTCTTAACAAAATACCAACTAATAAAAAGATACAGATCAAAACGTATAAAAATTTTGGATAAAAATTCGTACCCAATTTTCGTGCCCAGGCGAGCTCCAAGAAATGGCGCCACTGGCGTAAAACAAAATAATAGTGCACAACTTCAGACTATAGACTACCTATCCTGAAAATTTCATAATCATATCTCTGATAGTTTCTGAGATCAGCTCTGCACAAAATAGGTCGTAAAAAACTACAAAATGGCCGATAAATCGGTACCGGAAGTGACGACAACAAAAATTTCAAAAACATATAAAATTCAGATCATGACTCCTCATCTCTGAAAAAATGGTTGAAATCGGCTGAATAGTTTTCGAGAAATCGCGTGCACAAAATTTGGAAAAAAAAATAATAATAATAACTAGATACGATCTCGTTACGAGTAACGAGTAGGTCTTCCGTTCAATTTGTTAAACGATACGATTAAAATATTAATGAAATTTCAAAATTCACCCTCAACCCCTTTCTTTCAGATAATGGATACGATTGTCAATATCCTTTACAATGTTTAACAAAGTGTTTCGCTTTTTCACCTACAGCACATTAAAGATTTAAGATTTTGGTTCTTTAAAATCTCTAATTATCTCATTAAATGGTTTGGCAATGTGTTTTACAAACTGATATTGTTACGATCAACATCTTTTCATCTATAGTGCATTACAAAATCCTTATCGTTTTTAAGTTATATGTAATAGAGTTTACGAGAGTCTTGGCCCCTAATTTAAGGGGCCAGCCCCTATTTTTTAAGTTTATTCAAAAGTTCTCAAGAATACTTACATTTTTTGCTCTTACACTTATCTAAAATTGTTGTTCATGTTTTAGATACAAATGATTGAATATTTTAGGGGCCAGCCCTCTAGATCCTTCATGGGGACAAACATTAGTGTATTGGTTAGTGGAATCGATTTGAATCATCAATGCAAACATTTTCTCTTCTACAATGCCTAACAAAATATGTTTCCTTCTCTAGACATATTACGTCAAAGTTTAAGTACTTTGGCCCTTAAAAATCCCTAATTACATAATAAATGGGCGTGGCAATGATTTTTTCTAATAAATATTGGTACGATCAACAACTTTGTTTCTATAATGCATTTCAAATTCTTTATCGTTTTTAAGTTATTTGTAATAGAGTTTATGAGTGCGTTGGTCCCTTATTTAAGGGGCCAGCCCCTTTTTCTTGATTTCTTTGAAAAGGTCTTAAGAATACTAACATTTTTAGTTCTTACACCAATCTAAAATTGTTGATCATTTTTGAGATACAAATGATTGAATATTTTAGGGGCCAGCCCTCTTGATCCTTAATGGGGACAGAAATTCGTGTTTTGATAAAAGGAATCAATTTAAATCATTAATTCAAACATTTTTTCTTCTATGATGTCTTACAAAATATGTCTACTTCTTTAGTTATATTGCGTCAAAGTTTAAGTCTTTTGGCCCCTAAAAATCCCTAATTACGTAATAAATTGGCGTGGCAATGGTTTTTTCTAATAGATATTGGTACGATCAACAACTTTGCTTCTATTATGCATTACAAAATCTTTATCGTTTTTAAGTTATTTGTAATAGAGTTTACGAGTGTCTTAGCCCCTAAATAAAGGGGCCAGCCCCTTTTTCTTGATTTTGGTGGAAAGAACTTTTCATTATCTAATACTTTTGTTATATATGTCTTAACAAAATAACAACTGATAAAAAGATACAGATCAAAACGTATGGAAATTTTGAATGAAAATTCGTACCCAAATTTCGTGCCTCAGTGAGCTCCAAAGAATACAGCCACTGGCATTAAGTTTAATAGGGCCTAACTTCAAGCTATACTCTACATATCCTGAAAGTTTCAAACTCATATCTCTGAAAGTTTCTGAGATCATCTCTGCACAAAATAGGTCGTAAAAATTACAAAATCGGCCGTAAATCGGTACCGGAAGTGACGACGTCAAAAATTTCAAAAACATATAAAATTCAAGTCACGTTCCATCATCTGTGAAAAAATGATTGAAATCGGTTGAATGGTTTGCGAGAAATCGCGTGCACAAAATTTGGAAAAAAATAATAATAATAATAATAAGAAACAGTACGAAAACAATAAGGTCTTCCGTTGGAAACGGAAGACCTTAACTAGATACGATCTCGTTACGAGTAACAAGTAGGTCTTCCGTTCAATTTTTTAAACGATTCGATTAAAATATCAATGAAATTTCAAAATTCTCCCTCAACCACTTCCTTTTAGATAATGTATACGATTGTCAATATCCTTTAAAATGCTTAACAAAGAGTTTTGCTTTTTAACATACAGCACATTAAAGATTTAAGATTTTAGTCTCCTAAAATCTCTAAATACGTCATCAATGGGTTTGGAAATGAGTTTTACAAACTGATATTGCTGCGATCAACAACTTTGTTTTTATAATGCATTACAAAATCTTGATCATTTTTAACGTATGAGTAATAGAATTCAGGAGTCTATTGGCCCCTAATTTTAGGGGCCAGCCCCTTTTTCTTGATTTTATACGAAAGGTCTAATGAATGCTAACATTTTTGGTTCTTACATCCATCTAAAATTGATGTTTACTTTTGAGATACAAATGATTGAATATTTTAGGGGCCAGCCCTCTAGATCCTTAATGGGGACAGAAATTCGTATTTTGATAAGTAGAATCAATTTAAAACATTTAATCAAACATTTTCTCTCTTTGATGTCTAACAAAATATGTATACTTCTCTAGTTATTTTTCGTCAAAGTTTTAGTACTTTGGCCCCTTAAAATCCCTAATTACGTAATAAATGGGCGTGGCAATGATTTTTTCGAATAGATATTGGTACGATCAACAACTTTGCTTCTATAATGCATTACAAAATCTTTATCGTTTTTAAGTTATTTGTAATAGAGTTAACGAGTGCCTCGGCCCCTAAAAAAAGGAGCCAGCCCCTTTTTCCTGATTTCTTTGAAAAGGTCTTAAGAAGACAAATATTTTTTGTTCTTACACCCATGTAAAATTGTTGATCATTTTTGAGATACAAATGATTGAATATTTTAGGGGCCAGCCCTCTAGATCCTTAATGGGGACAGAAATTCGTGTTTTCATAAGTGGAATTAATTTAAATCATTTATTCAAACATTTTCTCTTCTATGATGTCTAACAAAATATGTATACTTCTCTAGTTATTTTTCGTCAAAGTTTAAGTACTTTGGCCCCTAAAATTCCCTAATTACGTAATAAATGGGCGTGGCAATAATTTTTTCTTATAGATATTGGTACGATCAACAACTTTGCTTCTATAATGCATTACAAAATCTTTATCGTTTTTAAGTTATATGTAATAGAGTTTACGAGTGCCTTGGCCCCTAAAAAAAGGGGCCAGCCCCTTTTTATTGATTTCGTTGGAAAGAACTTATGATTATCTTCCACTTTTGTTATATATATCTTAACAAAATATCAACTGATAAAAAGATACAGATCAAAACGTTGGAAATTTTTGAATGAAAATTCGTACTCAATTTTCGTGCCCAGGCGAGCTCCAAGAAATAGCGCCACTGGCGTAAAACAAAATAATAGTGCACAACTTCAGACTATAGACTACCTATCCTGAAAATTTCATAGTCATATCTCTGATAGTTTCTGAGATCAGCTCTGCACAAAATAGGTCGTAAAAAACTACAAAATGGTCGATAAATTAGTACCGGAAGTGACGACAACAAAAATTTCAAAAACATATAAAATTCAGATCATGACTCATCATCTCTGAAAAAATGACTGAAATCGGCTGAATAGTTTTCGAGAAATCGCGTGCACAAAATTTGGAAAAAAAAATAATAATAATAACTAGATACGACCTCGTTACGAGTAACGAGTAGGTCTTCCGTCCGATTTTTTTTTTTTTTTAGATAAAATGATACCATGAGATATCGATACAATTTCAAAATTACCCCCCCCCCCCAAAAAAAAAAAAAATTTGAAGATAAAGAATAAAAACCCTAATTACGTCAGACATGGGCCTGACGATGACTCTTTCAAACCGATAATGTAGAGATCAACAACTTTGATTTTTATAATGCATAACAAAATATTTATCGTTTTCAAGTTATTCGTAATAGAATTTACGAGTCTCTTGGTCCCTAATTAAAGGGGCCAGCCCCTTTTTCTTGATTTTATTGGATAGAACTTTTGATTCTCTACTACTTTTGTTCTATATGTCTTGTCAAAATATCAACTGATAAAAAGATACTGATCAAAACATATGGAAATTTTGATTCGAAATCTGTACCCCATTTTTGTGCCTAAGCGAGCTCCAAGGAATAGCGCCACTGGTGCAAAACAACTAAATAGTGCACAACTTCAAACCATGCTCTACCTATCCTGAAAATTTCAAAGTCATATCTCTTATAGTTTCTGAGATCAACTCTGCACAAAATTGGTCGTAAAAAATTACAAAATCGACCGTAAATCCGGACCGGAAGTGACGACGACAAAAAATTCAAAAAAACATATAAAATTCAGATAACTTCCCATCATCTGTGAAAAAATTGTTCAGATCGGTTGAGTAGTTTTCGAGAAATCGCGTGCACAAAATTTGGAAAAAAAAAATAATAATAAACTGTACGAAAACAATAAGGTCTTCCGTTGGAAACGGAAGACCTTAATTATCTTGTAAACAGAAATTGGATATAATATATACATTTTGTTTTTCCTCAAAGGTTGGATGTTCCAAGTTTCTGTTACCTTTAGTATCTCGTTAAGAAAAGAGTTTTATCTCGGGACCGGAAACGGACAAACGGAAGTGATTAAGGAAATTAAAAGTAGATATTTTTAGTACATTTACCTACGGAACGTTACTGTTCTTCACATTGAGTAAAATGTTAAAAAAATCTAAAGTAAAAAAAGTCATCTGCTTGAATGCTTCAAGTGAGAACCGGAAGTGACGTACGACAAAATGAAACCCGTTAAACACATGTACAAACAAATGTTCATCATCCATATAAGTTTGTTGTCTTGATCTTTCACAGTTTCTGAGATCTTGCGAGTACTTTATGTTTTTATAAAATAAGGCTATTCGAGATATTTGAGATATCTCACCGAAAGTGGATTTTTTTTTTACCATTTGAATATGACCTTTTATATTTCTTTAGCTTAAATGTTACTTCCAGGCTAAGTAAACAAAATAATTTTTAAACAATCAAAATTTTTTGTACTTCCTTTGACGACCGGAAGTTACGCCGGATTAAACAAAATAGTGGTAACACATGTACATACATTGGTCTATCATTCCACAAAGTTTGGTTGTTCAAGTCGTTACCGTTTTTTAGATCTCGTCAAAATAAGAATTTTTGACTCGGGACAGGAAACGGACAAACGGAAGTGCTCAATGAAAATTAAATTTATAATTTCTTGTTTACTTGCCTATCTTACATTATTATTTATCGAAATAACTAAAACTATCAAAGGAAAAAAGTTAAACTGACAAACAGCTCGATTTGTTTGAACTCTTCCGGTGTGGACCGGAAGTGACGGAAGACAAAATAAAAGCGTTTAAACACATCTTCAATCAAATGTCTATCATACGTGAATGTTTCGTGCTTTGATCACTTTTAGTTTCTGAGATATCACGGGTACAAAATGTGTTTTATAAAAGCTACCTGAGATAATTGAGATATCTCACCGGAAGTAGAATATTTTTGTTGATATTACATCGCAGAGATATCCTATGTATAGATTTATACCTTTATAATTTTTGTATGGACAAAACAATTAATGCCTAAAAATAATTATTTTTGAAGTGCTTCCGGTGACGACCGGAAGTTACGACGAACAAAACAAAAGTGTTTAAACACATCTACAGCTATAGGTCTATCACCCCACAAAGTTTGGATGTTCAAGTCTTTACTGTATTTGAGATCTCGAGGTGACAAGCTTTTTGTCGCGGGACAGGAAACGGACGAACGGAAGTGAATTTAGAAAATCTTTTACTAAAAACCACTAGATGTTTATATTTTCAGTCATTCCTGAAAATTTAATAAAAATTCATCAAGACATCTCTGAGAAATTCACAAGACAAAAAGGGGAAAAAAATAATAATAATAATAACTAGACTCTTGTTGCTATAGCAACAAAAAGGTCTTCCGTTCCTCATGTATTAATCTGTACAAAAAGTCAATTTCTCTTGTAAACAGAAAATGGATATAACATATACTGTAAAGGAATTCCAAAGAAATAAAAACAAAAAACAAAAACACAAAATGTCAATTTTTGAGTACTTTCTGTGACGACCGGAAGTTACGCCGGATCATACAGAACATAGTAAACATATCTTCATACATTGTTTTGTCTTTCCTCGGAGTTTTGATGTTCAAGTTTTTGTAAGTTATAATATCTCTTTGAAAAAAGGTTTTTAGTCTCAGTACCGGAAACGAACAAACGGAAGTGATTTAAGAAATTAAAAGTAGATATTTTAGTACATTTACCTACGGTACGTTTCTGTTCATCAAATTAAGTAAAATATTAAAACAAATCTAAAGATAAAAAAAACCTTCTATTCCTTGAACGCTTCAAGTGAGAACCGGAAATGACGTACGACCAAATGAAACCAGTTAAACACATGTTTAATCAAATGTTAATTATACATATAAATTTTGTTTCTTGATCTCTCAAAGTTTCTCAGATCTTGTGGGTACTTTGTTTTTTAAAAAAGAAGGCTACCTGAGATATTTGAGATGTCTCACCGGAAGTAGAACTTTTTGTTGTTTATTTATAATGTGTATATGACCTTTTGTATTTCTATAGCTTAAATGTTACTTCCATGCTAATTAACCAAATATTTTAAAAAAATCAAAATTGGGTGTACTTCCTGTGACGACCGGAAGTTACGCCGGAAAAAACAAACTAATGTGAACCCATGAACATACATAGATCTATCATCCCACAATGTTTGGTTGTTCAAATAGTTACCGTTTTTAAGATCTTGTCGAAATAAGGTTTTTGGTCTCTGGACAGGAAACGGACAAACGGAAGTGCGCAATGTAAATTGTATTAAAAATTTCTTGTATACTTACCTTTTGTACATAATTGTTGATTAAAAAAACTTAAAATATCAAAAGAAAACAGTTAAACTTATAAACAGCTTGATTTTTTTTAAGTCTTCCTGTGTGGACCGGAAGTGACGGAAGACAAAATGAAACCGGTTAAACATATCTTCAATCAAATGTCTATCATTCATGAAAGTTTCATGATTTGATCATTTACAGTTTCTGGGATCTCGCGGGTACAAAAAGTGTTTTAAAACAGCTACCTGAGATAATTGAGATATCTCACCGGAAGTAGAATTTTTTTGTTGATATAACATCGCATAGATAACTTATGTATAGAATTATAGTTTTAAGTTTATTATATGGAAAAGAAATTCAATGCGTAAAAACAATAATTTTTGAAGTGCTTCCGGTGACGACCGGAAGTTACGACGAACAAAACAAAATAGTTTAAACACATCTACAACTATAGGTCTATCATCCCACAAAGTTTGGGTGTTCAAAACTTTACCGTTTTTGAGATCTCGAGGTGACAAGCTTTTTCAATGCGGGACAGGAAACGGACGATCGGAAATGAATTTTGAAAAAATGAAAAAAACGCCTAGAGATATTATCATTCTCTCTCATTCCAGGAAATTTCCAAAAAATCTATCCTGCCATCTCCGAGAAATCTTGTGGACAAAAAAAAGGAAAAAAAAAAATAATAATAAAAAACCTTACAATCACTATAAGGTCTTCCGTTGGAAACGGAAGACCTTAAAAAGAAACATTACAATCACTATAAGGTCTTCCGTTGGAAACGGAAGACCTTAATAAGAAACATTACAATCACTATAAGGTCTTCCGTTGGAAACGGAAGACCTTAATAAACTAGACTCTTGTTGCAAAAGCAACAAAAAGGTCTTCCGTTTTGATTTACATGTATCAATTTAACTGTAAGACATTACTTCTCTCACATAGAAAAAATAGTGGATGTGATAATTATTGTGAATGATATATCCAGACGTTACTTCTATGTAAAACAACCGGAATAAAAAAGAAATCAGTTTTTGAAGTACTTTCTGTGACGACCGGAAGTAACGACGAACTAAACAAAACATGTTAACCAGTTTTACTATCATAAGTCAATCTTTCGTCAAAGTTTGGTTGTTCGCATCTCTGCCAAATTTGAGATATCTTTGAAACAATGTTTTCTGTCTCGGGACCGGAAACGGACGAACGGAAGTTTTTTAAAAAAGGGCTCGTATTTCGCATACATTTGCTTAGCGTGCATCACTGTTTATGGGGCTAGATAAAACACACAAGAAGGTTAGTTAAACTTGTTAAAATCATGATTTGTTTGAACCCTTACGGTGGGAACCGGAAGTGACAGTTGACAAAATAAAACCCGTAAAACACATTTTCAATTAAATGTCTATCATTCACGAAAGCTTTGTGTCTCAATCACTTACAGTGACAAAAATCTCGCGGGCATCACATTTGGAAAAGCTACATAGAGATATTTGAGATATCTCAACGGAAGTAAAATTTATTTGCTAATTTAACATTATATATATGTAATAACTAAGATTGTATACTGATATATTCATTCTATGTCTTATATATAAATTAAGAAAAAAAAATTGATGAGCTTCCGATGACGACTGGAAGTTACGCCGAACCAAACAAAATAGTGTAAACACATGTACATACATAGGTATATTATCCCACAAAGTTGGATTGTTCAAGTCAATACTGTTTCTGGGATCTCGTCGAAATAAGGTTTTTTGTCTCGGAACAGGAAACAGACAAACGCAAGTGCTCAAAGTAAATTGTATTAAATATTATTTGTATACTTGTCCTTTGTACTTTATTGTTCATCGAGCACACTACAAATGTCAGAAGAATTATGTTAATTTGATTAACAGCTCGATTTGTTTGAAGTCTTTCTGTGTGGACCGGAAGCGACGGAAAACAAAATGAAACCAGTTAAATACATTTTCCATCAAATGTCTATCATCCATGAAAGTTTTGTGCTTTGATCACATTTAGTTTCTGAGATCTCGTTTGTACGAAATGTGTTTTAAAAAAGCTACCTGAAATATTTGAGATCTCTCACCGGAAGTAGATTTTTGTTGTTGATATAACATCGCATAGATAACTTATGCTTAAAATTTATACTTATATATTTATTTTATGAAAAAGGAATTAAATGCGTAAAAGAAGTTATTTTTTTATGTGCTTCCGGTGACGACCGGAAGTTACGCCGAGCAAAACAAAATAGTGGGAACACATCTACATACATTGGTCTATCATCCCACTTAGCTTGATCGTTTAAGTCGTTACCGTTTTTGAGATCTCGCCGAAAAAAGGTTTTTTGTCTCGGGACAGGAAACGGACGACCGGAAGTGTTCAATGTAAATTGTATTTAATATTTTTGTTGTACTTGCCTTTTCTACTTAATTGTTCATCGACTTCACTACAAATATAAAAGAAAAACAGTTTAACGAATAAACGGCTCTATTTGTTTGAACTCTTTCTGTGTGGACCGGAAGTGACGGAAGATAAAACAAAACCGGTTAAACACATCTTCAATCAAATGTCTATCATCCATGAAAGTTTTGTGCTTTGATCACTTACAGTTTCTGAGATCTCGTTTATACAAAATGTGTTTAAAAAAAGCTACCTGAGATATTTAAGATATCTCACCGGAAGTAGAATTTTGTTGTTGATATAACATCGCAAAGATAACTTAAGCATAAGATTTATACTTATATATTTATTTTATGATAAAGGATTTAAATGCGTAAAAGTAGTTATTTTTTATGTGCTTCCGGTGACGACCGGAAGTTACGCCGAGCAAAACAAAATAGTGGGAACACATCTACATACATTGGTCTATCATACCACTAAGTTTGATTGTTTAAGTCGTTACCGTTTTTGAGGTCCCGTCGAAACAAGGTTTTTTGTCTCGGGACAGGAAACGGACGACCGGAAGTGCTCAATGTGAATTGTATTTAAAATTTCATTTGTACTTGCGTTTTCTACTTAATTGTTCATCGACTTCACCACAAATATAAAAGAAAAACAGTTTTATGGATAAACGGCTCTATTTGTTTGAACTCTTTCTGTGTGGACCGGAAGTGACGGAAGAGAAAACGAAACCGGTTAAACACATCTTCAATCAAATGTCTATCATCCATGAAAGTTTTGTGCTTTGATCACTTATAGTTTCTGAGATCTCGTTTGTACAAAATGTGTTTCAAAAAAGGTACCTGAGATATTTGAGATATCTCACCGGAAGTAGATTTTTGTTGTTGATTAAACATCGCATAGATAACCTATGCATAGATTTTTCCTTATATATTTATTTTATGGAAAAGGAATTTTATGCGCAAAAGTAGATATTTTTAAAGTGCTTCCGGTGACGACCGGAAGTTACGACGAACAAAACAAAATAGTTTAAACACATCTACAGCTATAGGTCTATCATCCCACAAAGTTTTGATGTTGAAGTTTTTACCGTTTCTGAGATCTCGTTGATACAAGCTTTTTCAATGCGGGACAGGAAACGGACGACCGGAAATGAATTTTGACAAAATGAAAAAAACGCCTCGAGATATTGTCATTCTCTTTCGTTCTAGAAAATTTCATAAAAATCTATTCACCCATCTCTGAGAAATCTTGTGGACAAAAAAAGGAAAAAAAAATAATAATAATAACTAGACACTTGTTGCAAAAGCAACAAAAAGGTCTTCCGTTTTGATATACATGTATCAATTTAACTGTAAGACATTGCTTCTCTTACATGGAAAAAAAGTTGATATGATAATTATTGTGAATGATATATCCAGACGTTACTTACATGTAAAACAACGAGAATGAAAAAGAAATAAATTTTTGAAGTACTTTCTGTGACGACCGGAAGTAACACCGATCTAAACAAAAATGTTAACCATTTGTACAATCATAAGTCAATCTTGCCTCAAAGTTTGGTTGTTCACGACTCTGCCAAATCTATGATCGCTTTGAAACAATATTTTTTGTCTCGGGACCGAAACAGACAAACGAAAGTGATTAATAAAAACAAAAGCTGGTATTTCTCGTACATTTGCTTAATGTACATCACTGTTTATCAGGCTAGATGAAATTCCTAAAAAGTCAGCTAAACTTGTTAAAAACAGGATTTGTTTGAACCCTTCCGGTAAGAACCGGAAGTGACAGTTGACAAAATTAAACCCGTTAAACACATCCCCAATCAAAATTCTATCAAACAATCTATGAAAGATTCGTGTCTCAATCACTTACAATGACGAAAATATTGCAGACATCAAATTTGTAAAAAGAAAAGCTACATAGAGATATTTGAGATATCTCACCGGAAGTAAAATTTATTTGCCAATTTAAAATTATATAGATGACATATGTAAAATTGTATACTGATATTTTCATTTTATGTAAAATGAATAAAACAAATTTTTGAAGTGCTTCCGGTGACGACCGGAAGCTACGCCGAACAAAACAAAATAGTGTAAACACATGCACATACATAGGTCTATCATCCCACAAAGTTTTATCGTTCAACTTGTCACCGTTTTTGAGATCTCCAGGAATCAAGGTTTTTTGTCTCGGGACAGGAAACGGACAAACGGAAGTGCTCAATGTAAATTGTATTTAATATTTTTTTTGTACTTGCCCTTTCTACTTAATTGTTCATCGACTTCACTACAAATATCAAAGAAAAACAGTTAAACTGATAAACAGCTCGATTTGTTTGAACTCTTCCTGTGTGGACCGGAAGTGACGGAAGACAAAACGAAACCGGTTAAACACATCTTCAATCAAATGTCTATCATCCATGAAAGTTTTGTGCTTTGATCACTTATAGTTTCTGAGATCTCGTTTGTACAAAATGTGTTTCAAAAAAGCTACCTGAGATATTTGAGATATCTCACCGGAAATAGAATTTTTTTGTTGATATAACATTGCATTGATAACGTATGTATAGATTTATACTTCTATATCTATTCTATGGCAAAAGAATTTAATGCGTAAAAATAGTTAATTTTGAAGAGCTTCCGGTGACGACCGGAAGTTACGCCGAACAAAACAGAATAGTGTAAACACATGCACATACATAGGTCTATCATCCCACAAAGTTTTATCGTTTAACTTGTCACCGTTTTTGAGATCTCATCGAAATAAGGTTTTTTGTCTCGAGACAGGAAACGGACGAACGGAAGTGCTTAATGTAAATTTTATCAGTTATTTTTTGTATACTTGCCCTTTGCATTTTATTGTTCATCGAGCACACTACAGATATCAAAGACAAAACGTTAAACTGATAAACAGCTCGATTTGTTTGAACTCTTCCTGTGTGGACCGGAAGTGACGGAAGACAAAATGAAACCGGTTAAACACATCCTCAATCAAATGTCTCTCATCCATAATAGTCTTGTGCTTTGATCTCTTATAGTCACTGATATCTCGTTTGTACAAAATGTGTTTCAAAAAAGCTACCTGAGATATTTGAGATATCTCACCGGAAGTGGAATTTTGTTGTTGATATAACATCGCAAAGATTACTTTTGTGTAGATTAATGCTTAAATATTTATTCTATTGAAAAGGAATTTAATGCGTAAAAGTTGTTAATTTTGAAGTACTTCCGGTGACGACCGGAAGTTACGACGAACAAAACAAAATAGTTTAAACACATCTACAACTATAGGTCTATCATCCCACAAAGTTTGAATGTTAAAGTCTCTACCGTTTTTGAGATCTCGAATGTACAAGCTTTTTCAACGCGGGACAGGAAACGGACGACCGGAAATGATTTTTGAGAAAATGAAAAAAACGCCTCGAGATATTAACACTTTCTATTAGTCCTGAAAATTTCAAGAAAATCTATCCAGCCATCTCTGAGAAATCTTGTGGACAAAAAAAGGGGAAAAAAAAAATAATAATAATAAAAAACCTTACAATCACTATAAGGTCTTCCGTTGGAAACGGAAGACCTTAACTAGACACTTGTTGCAAAAGCAACAAAAAGGTCTTCCGTTTTGATATACATGTATCAATTTAACTGTAAAACATTGCTTCTCTCACATAGAAAAAAAGTGGATATGATAAATATTGTGAATAATCTCAATCACTTACAGTGACAAAAATTTCACGGACATCAAATTTGTAAAATGGAAAGCTACACAGAGACATTTGAGATATCTCACCGGAAGTAAAATTTATTTGCTAATTTAACATTATATAGATGACATATGTAAGATTATATACTGATATTTTCATTTTATGTAAAATGAATAAAATATGAAGAAAACAAAATTTTTGAAGTGCTTCCGGTGACGACCGGAAGTTACGCCGAACAAAACAAAACAGTGTTAACACATGTTCATACATAGGTCTATCATCCCACAAAGTTTGGTTGTTCAAGTCGTCACCGTTTTTGAGATCTCGTCGAAATAAGGTTTTTTGTCTCGGGACAGGAAACGGACATGCGGAAGTGCTCAATGTAAATTGTATTAAACATTTCTTGTATACTTGCCTTTTGTACGTTATATTTCATTTATCTAGCTAAAAATGTCAAAGAAAAACAGTTAAACTGATAAACAGCTCGATTTGTTTGAACTCTTCCGGTGTGTACCGGAAGTGACGGAAGACAAAATGAAACCAGTTAAACATATCTTCAATCAAATGTCTATCATCCACGAAAGTTCCGTGTCTTGATCACTTATAGTTTCTGAGATCTCGCGGGTACAAAATGTGTTTTAAAAAGGCTTCCTGAGATGATTGAGATATCTCACCGGAAGTAGAATTTTTTTGTTGATTTAACATTGCATAGATAAGTTATGCATAGAATTATACTTATTTATTTAATTTACGGAAAATGAATTTAATGCGTAAAATAACTATTTTTGAAGTGCTTCCGGTGACGACCGGAAGTTACGACGAACAAAACAAAAGTGTTTAAACACATCTACATACACAGGTCTATCATCCTACAAAAATTGGTTGATCAAGTCTTTGCCATCTTTGAGGTCTCGAGGTGACAAGCTTTTTAATTGCGGGACAGGAAACGGACGACCGGAAATGAATTTTTAAAAAATGAAAAAATCATTCCTACACTTTATCATTCTCTATTATTCCTGAAAATTTCAAGAAAATCTATCCAGTCATCTCTGAGAAAATCGGGGAAAAAAATAATAATAATAATAATAATAATAAAAAGAAACATTACAATCACTATAAGGTCTTCCGTTGGAAACGGAAGACCTTAATAAGAAACATTACAATCACTATAAGGTCTTCCGTTGGAAACGGAAGACCTTAAAAACCTTACAATCACTATAAGGTCTTCCGTTGGAAACGGAAGACCTTAACTAGACTGTTGTTGCTATAGCAACAAAAAGGTCTTCCGTTCCTCACATATAAATCTGTACAAAAGATCCATTTCTCTTGTAAACAGAAAACGGATATAATTTATATTGTAAAGGAATTCCCAAGAAGTAAACAAAACAAAAAGACAAAACGTCATTTTTTGAGTACTTTCTTTGACGACCGGAAGTTACGCCGGATCATACAGAACATAGTAAACATATCTTCATACATTGCCTTGTCTTTCCTCAAAGTTGAGATGTTCAAGTTTTTGTTAGTTATAATATCTCGTTGAGAAAAGGTTTTTGTCTCGGGACCGGAAACGAACGAACGGAAGTGATTAAGAAATTGAAAATACGTATTTTAGTACATTTACCTATGATACGTTATTGTTCATCACATTGAGTAAAATGTTAAAAAATTCTAATGTTAAAACAAAACAAAAAATCTTTTATTGCTTGAACACTTCGAGTGAAAACCGGAAGTGACGTACGACCAAATGGAACCCGTTCAACACATGTTCATTCAAATGTCCATTATCCATACAAGTTTTGTGTCTTGGTCTCTCACTGTTTCTGAGATCTTGGGGGTAGTTTGTTTTTTTAAAAGAAGGCTATCTGAGATAGTTGAGATGTCTCACCGGAAGTAGAACTTTTTTTGGCTTTTTTACCATGTGTGGATGACCTCCTGTATTTTTGTAACTAAAATGTTACTTCCATGCTAAATAACCAACATATTTTTTAAAAATCAAAATTTGGTGTACTTCCTGTGACGACCGGAAGTTACGCCGGTTAAAACAAAATAGTGTTAACACGTGTTCATACACAGGTCTATAATCGTACAAAGTTTGGTTGTTGAAGTCGTTACCGTGTTTGAGATCTCTTCGATATAAGGTTTTTTGTCTCGGGACAGGAAACGGACAAACGGAAGTGCTTAATGAAATTTTATTTTTTTATATCTTGTTTAATTTCATATTTAAGGTCTTCCGTTTCCAACGGAAGACCTTATAGTGATTGTAATGTTTCTTTTTATTATTATTATTATTTTTTTCCCCTTTTTGTCTTGTGAATTTCTCAGAGATGTCTTGATGAATTTTTATTAAATTTTCAGGAATGACTGAAAATATAAACATCTAGTGGTTTTTAGTAAAAGATTTTCTAAATTCACTTCCGTTCGTCCGTTTCCTGTCCCGCGACAAAAAGCTTGTCACCTCGAGATCTCAAATACAGTAAAGACTTGAACATCCAAACTTTGTGGGGTGATAGACCTATAGCTGTAGATGTGTTTAAACACTTTTGTTTTGTTCGTCGTAACTTCCGGTCGTCACCGGAAGCACTTCAAAAATAATTATTTTTAGGCATTAATTGTTTTGTCCATACAAAAATTATAAAGGTATAAATCTATACATAGGATATCTCTGCGATGTAATATCAACAAAAATATTCTACTTCCGGTGAGATATCTCAATTATCTCAGGTAGCTTTTATAAAACACATTTTGTACCCGTGATATCTCAGAAACTAAAAGTGATCAAAGCACGAAACATTCACGTATGATAGACATTTGATTGAAGATGTGTTTAAACGCTTTTATTTTGTCTTCCGTCACTTCCGGTCCACACCGGAAGAGTTCAAACAAATCGAGCTGTTTGTCAGTTTAACTTTTTTCCTTTGATAGTTTTAGTTATTTCGATAAATAATAATGTAAGATAGGCAAGTAAACAAGAAATTATAAATTTAATTTTCATTGAGCACTTCCGTTTGTCCGTTTCCTGTCCCGAGTCAAAAATTCTTATTTTGACGAGATCTAAAAAACGGTAACGACTTGAACAACCAAACTTTGTGGAATGATAGACCAATGTATGTACATGTGTTACCACTATTTTGTTTAATCCGGCGTAACTTCCGGTCGTCAAAGGAAGTACAAAAAATTTTGATTGTTTAAAAATTATTTTGTTTACTTAGCCTGGAAGTAACATTTAAGCTAAAGAAATATAAAAGGTCATATTCAAATGGTAAAAAAAAAATCCACTTTCGGTGAGATATCTCAAATATCTCGAATAGCCTTATTTTATAAAAACATAAAGTACTCGCAAGATCTCAGAAACTGTGAAAGATCAAGACAACAAACTTATATGGATGATGAACATTTGTTTGTACATGTGTTTAACGGGTTTCATTTTGTCGTACGTCACTTCCGGTTCTCACTTGAAGCATTCAAGCAGATGACTTTTTTTACTTTAGATTTTTTTAACATTTTACTCAATGTGAAGAACAGTAACGTTCCGTAGGTAAATGTACTAAAAATATCTACTTTTAATTTCCTTAATCACTTCCGTTTGTCCGTTTCCGGTCCCGAGATAAAACTCTTTTCTTAACGAGATACTAAAGGTAACAGAAACTTGGAACATCCAACCTTTGAGGAAAAACAAAATGTATATATTATATCCAATTTCTGTTTACAAGATAACTGGATTTTGTGTGCAGATTAATACATGAGGAACGGAAGACATTTTTGTTGCCATAGCAACAAGAGTCTAGTTATTATTATTTTTTTCCCTTTTTTTGTCCACAAGATTTCTCGGAGATGGCTGGATAGATATTTTTGAAATTTTCTGGAATGAAAGACAATGATAATATCTCTAGGCTTTTTTTTCATTTTTTTTCAAAATTTATTTCCGGTTTTCCGTTTCCTGTCCCGCGTTGAAAAAGCTTGTCACCTCGAGATCTCAAAAACGGTAAAGTTTTCAACACCCAAACTTTGTGGGATGATAGACCTATAGCTGTAGATGTGTTTAAATTATTTTGTTTTGTTCGTCGTAACTTCCGGTTGTCACCGGAAGCACTTCAAAAATTATCATTTTTACGCATTAAATTTCTTTTCCATAGAATAAACATAAAACTATAATTCTATACATAAGTTATCTATGCGATGTTAAATCAACAACAAAAAATCTACTTCCGGTGAAATATTTCAATTATCTCAGCTAGCTTTTTTAAAACACATTTTGTACCCGCGAGATCTCAGAAACTATCAATGATCATATCATGAAACTTTCATGAATGATAGACATTTGATTGAAGATGTGTTTAACCGGTTTCATTTGGTCTTCCGTCACTTCCGGTCCACACAGGAAGAGTTCAAACAAATCGAGCTGTCTATCAGTTTGACTGTTTTCCTTAGATATTTTAAGTATTTTTAATTATCAATTACGTACAAAGGCAAGTATACAAGAAATATTTAATACAATTTACACTGAGCACTTCCGTTTGTCCGTTTCCTGTCCCGAGACAAAAAACCTTATTTCGACGAGATCTTAAAAACAGTAACAATTTGAACAACCAAACATTGTGCGATGATAGATCTATGTATGTACATGGGTTCAAATTAATTTGTTTTTTCCGGCGTAACTTCCGGTCGTCACAGGAAGTACACCCAATTTTGATTTTTTTAAAATATTTGGTTAATTAGCATGGAAGTAACATTTAAGCTATAGAAATACAAAAGGTCATATACACATTATAAATAAACAACAAAAAGTTCTACTTCCGGTGAGACATCTCAAATATCTCAAGTAGCCTTCTTTTTAAAAAAACAAAGTACCCACAGTATCTCAGAAACTGTGAGAGATCAAGAAACAAAATTTATATGTATAATTAACATTTGATTGAACATGTTTTTTACGTGTTTCATTTGGTCGTACGTCATTTCCGGTTCTCACTTGAAGCGTTCAAAGAATAGAAGTTTTTTTTTTAACTTTAGATTTGTTTTAATATTGTTTTACTATTTTTTAATGTTTTAATATTGTTTTAATATAAAAGTACCGTAGGTAAATGTACTAAAACATCTTCTTTTAATTTCTTAAATCACTTCCGTTTGTTCGTTTCCGGTACCGAGACTAAAAACCTTTTTTCAAAGAGATATTATAACTTACAAAAACTTGAACATGAAAACTTTGAGGGAAGACAAAACAATGTATGAAAATTTGTTCACCATGTTCTAAATGATCCGGCGTAACTTCCGGTCGTCACAGAAAGTACTCAGAAATTGACATTTTGTCTTTTGGTTTTTTTTTTTTATTATTTTGGAATTCCTTTACAGTATATGTTATATCCATTTTCTGTTTACAAGAGAAATGGACTTTTTGTCGAATAAATACATAAGGAACCTTTTTGTTGCTATAGCAACAAGAGTCTAGTTAATGTCTTCCGTTTCCAGCGGAAGATCTTATAGTAATTGTAATGTTCCTTTTTATTAAGGTCTTCCGTTTCCAAAGGAAAACCTTATAGTGATTGTCATGTTTCTTTTTAAGGTCTTCCGTTTCCAACGGAAGACCTTATAGAGATTGTAATGTTTTTTATTATTATTTTTTTCCCATTTTTTGTCCACAAGATATCTCAGGGATGGCTGGATCGATTTACTTAAAGTTTTCAGAGTGATAGAAAATGATTGTATCTCGAGGCACTTTTTTTATTTTTTCAAAATCGACTTCCTGTCGTCCGTTTTCCTGTCCCGCGACAAAAAGCTTGTCACATCGAGATCTCAGAAACGATAAAGATTTGAACATCCAAACTTTGAGGGATGATAGACCTATAGTTGTAGATGTGTTTAAACACTTTTGTTTTGTTCGTCGTAACTTCCGGTCGTCACCGGAAGCTCTTCAATTTTTTTTGTTTTTACGTATTTTATTTATTTTCCATAGAATAAAAATATTAATATAGATCCTAACATATGTCATCTATGCAATGTTAAATAAACAAAAAAGTTATACTTCCGGTGAGATATCTCGATTATCTCAGGAAGCTTTTTTAAAACATATTTTGTACCCGCAAGTTCTCGGGTACTGTACGTGATCAAGACACAAAACTTTCACTAATCATAGACATTTGATTGAAGATGTGTTTAAACAGTTTCATTTTGTCGTCCGTCACTTCCGGTCCACAGCGGAAGAGTCAAACAAATCAAACTGTTTATCCGTTAAACTGTTTTTATTTTGATAGTTTTAGCTACTTTGATGAATAACAATGTAAAATAGGAAAGTAAACAAGATATAAAAAATTTAAATTTCATTAAGCACTTTCGTTTGTCCGTTTCCTGAGACAAAAAACCTTATATCGAAGAGATCTCAAAAACGGTAACGACTTCAACAACCAAACTTTGTAGGATTATAGACCTGTGTATGGACACGTGTTAACACTATTTTGTTTTATCCGGCGTAACTTCCGGTCGTCACAGGAAGTACACCAAATTCTGATTTTTAAAAAAAATATGTTGGTTATATAGCATGGAAGTAACATTTTAGTTACAAAAATACAGGAGGTCATCCACACATGTTTAAAAAACCAAAAAAAGTTCTACTTCCGGTGAGACATCTCAAATATCTCAGGTAGCCTTCTTTTAAAACAAACTACCCCCAAGATCTCAGAAACAGTGAGAGATCAAGACACAAAACTTGTATGGATAATGGACATTTGAATGAACATGTGTTGAACAGGTTCCATTTGGTCGTACGTCACTTCCGGTTTTCACTCGAAGTGTTTTAGCAATAAAAGGTTTTTTGTTTTGTTTTAACATAAGAATTTTTTTAACATTTTACTCAATGTGATGAACAATAACGTATCATAGGTAAATGTACTAAAATACGTATTTTCAATTTTTTAATCACTTCCGTTCGTTCGTTTCCAGTCCCGAGACAAAAACCTTTTCTCAACGAGATATTATAACTAACAAAAACTTGAACATCCAAACTTTGAGGAAAGACAAGGCAATGTATGAAGATATGTTTACTATGTTTTGTATGATCCGGCGTAACTTCCGGTCGTCACAGAAAGTACTCAAAAAATGACGATTTGTCTTTTTGTTTTGTTTATTTCTTGGGAATTTCTTTACAGTATAAATTATATCCGTTTTCTGTTTACAAGAGAAATGGATCTTTTGTACAGATTTATATGTTAGGAACGGAAGACCTTTTTGTTGCTAAAGCAACAAGAGTCTAGTTATTAAGGTCTTCCGTTACAACGGAAGACCTTCTAGTGATTGTAATGTTTTTAGGGTTTTCCGTTTTTCAACGGAAAACCCTTCTGTTATTCTACTGTTTCTTATTATTATTTTTTTTTTTTTCCCGCAAATTTTGTGCACGAGATTTCTCGAACATTTTTTGTCTGATTGCTATGAAACTTTCAGGGTATGTGAATGATATTAATATCTCTAGACGTTTTTTTCAAATTTTTAAAATTCACTTCCGCTTATGAGTTATTGCCCTTTAATTGAAAATTGGGGGGTCTTTTGTCCAGAGTTGATCTCGGGAACTACAGATGATAGATGCATGAAATTTGGCGAAATTGTCGGTAACATTTTATAGTTTTGCTGGCATGAAAATTTAGGTAATTTCTTTGTTAGTTTTTGAGCTATTTGTCGCCAAAGTTTAAGATTTTTTCGGGGCTGAAATTTTGTTGCTTTTTGTATTATAACCTTTAAACTAAAAATATTTTGTTAATAACATATAGAACAAAAGTTGTTTAGAATAACGAGAGCTTTCATTTAAAATTAAGAAAAAAGGGCTGGCCCCTATAATTAGGGGTCAGCAGCTCATACACGTATTTTTCTGATAGCAAAAATCGTTATCATTTTATGAAAAAAAATTAATTCAGTTATTGTTAATATATTAAATAATGTCATTTGGTATCAAATTAAACAAGTTCTGTGCTATATTTTTTTTCAAATTTCATAAAACAAATATGTGAGAATCGTACATGAACGAGTTAATATGTCTACATAGACACACAAGCAAACAAATGCCACATTAAGGCCAATGCATTTACTGCATTACGTTGTGTTGCGTCTTAGATAAATTGTTGTGATTCAATTTCATTTTTTTTCATCTATATCATTTATGAATTCAATGAACACACATTATTTAAACGTTCTATGTGCAACTATTTGTCGGGGCGCCCCTGTTTGTAACCCCCGCGCGCGCGCCGAATGTAAACAGTAACGAACGGCATTGTAGAAAAGAGAGAGCCGTAATGCAGAAGAGAAGTTGTGTATTCTTTCGGTGTACACATGCATTTTCAATTTGCTGTGAAACATATGAACATGCACAGGGAACAATACTACATATTTGTTTAAGGAGGATATTTTTCTCGTGTGAATCGTTTACGAGGAAATTCTGACAGCCACACTTCTGTCGACGATCAGCCGTTGATAAGCTACGAGTAGCCTAATAAAGGAGAAAATATGGACATTAAAGTGTGTGATTTATGTGGATGTTACTGAAGAAGGTGAGGCTTTTACTCCTTTTAAAGTTTCTTGTTAACTGGTTAAAATTTAGTATATAGTATAGATGTACATGTAAGTCATGTATATAAGTACGTGCACACTGTTAGATGTTTTTGTTATGGTGTGGGTGTTTGTTTACTAACGTGTAATTTTACATGTTTCATGGATGTTTAGACTCGCTCGAGGTTCATGGGGGACTGGAAAGGGTAACTGAATTTATCTATTAAAAAAAATAACAGATTGTGAATTTTCAACTCAAAATTCAAAGCAGGGTCTAATTAGAAACATATCATATATTCTTGTGCAGAAGACTCCAAATGTAGTCATGAATACCCTGTAGACATAACTTCAAGTAAATAAAATTGTATACTTCAGACTTCAGAGTTAAAACATGACTTTAATATCTTTATGATGCCGATCATTGTATCATTAAAGAGGTTTAGCAGACCAACGGGTACCCGGTACATGTACTTGTACATGTAGGTTACAAGTTAGAACTATGCGTACCATTCTACCAGTTCACCTAATTTTTCTTGTTTAGCAGTTATGATGTGTACTTAAATTGTCCTTGTTAATGTTTTAAATGTAATTTTTTATTCTCTTTTTTTAATCTGACTACTGGCAGTACTGGCGTGCGAGCAGTTCTCACCGAGGACCATTTCTCGCTGGTGCACTGGTACATCATATTTTCGTATATAATTTTATGTGTTGATAAAATGACGTAACAATGCACTGGTGAGAAATGGTACTCTGCGAGAACTGATCGCACGCCAATATTGATAATTACAGACAAAAACTGAAGGTTGCGAGTGTTATTTTTTATTGAACAACATTGTTTAAAATAATTCTTTATATATGTGACGATCAGACCGGTTTGAATACCAGTGCCAGATAGCTCAGTTGGTAGAGCACCTGACTAGAGATTCAGGGGGCCCAGGTTCAAATCCCGGTTTGGTCCTTCATTATTTCTCCCATTTTTTACACATACATGTATATCAGATATATGACAGATGATTAAGGTCATCACATGTTTTGCAAGATGCAATAAGTGTTAAAAACCTTTACTTTACAACAGAATACATTTAAGTGAATATTTATGTTTCTTGTTATTATTTGGTGTGGTTTTCTTGACAGTGTCGCATAAACAATTTACCCGCTCCTAAAACACAAACTTTCTTTTTGTGGATTAAGCTTACCGCTGATTGGCTGCTGTTGCAGCAGACAAATAAGATATGCACGCACAAAACACAATGAACTTATCAGAGAATGAGTTGAGTTTATTTATACTGTTGGAATTTGGGTATTTTTTTTAAAAATGTATACTTGTGACAAAACATATATGTGGTACATACAGCTGTAGCTTTATGAAGAAAATTTTGGTTAGACCATATATACCTATCATGCAAGTAAATGATATTTACAAAAAACTTGCAATTTATGGCGCACGAAATATACGCTAGTTTTATAAAGATTGACATACATGTAATGTACCACATTCTTTGAAAAATAATCTATTAAAAATTCTTCATTAAGTTTACTCATACATGTTTTATGCTTATTACACGTAGTATTGTTTTTAAAACATGTAATTTATAAGAAAATAAACAAAAACCCTCGCTAAATTTATTTGCAAAAAAAAAAAACACAGTAGAATTGATAAAAAATGGTATACCAGAAGCTAATACCAGTACATGTACTTTGACGCTGTTCGGTGGGTAATATTCGTTTGTAATTTACGAATTGAAATAATGACTGTTGCACTACAAGTACGGTAATAAACTCTCTCTCTCTCTCAAACTCTCTCTCTTTCTCAATTTGATAAGTGTTTATACCTATGAAAATTTTTTAATATTATATTATGACTTGATATGCAAATTTTTGATCTTGTACTGCCTAAATGTTATGTCATGTATTGGGATATGTCATACTTATTACACTGCATGGTCAGTGTATTTTTTACAGAAATACTATGCATATGTTAATGTAAACACAGCTATTACTAGTACATGTATGTAAACACAGCTAATTATTTTTTTTATTTATTTCAGCTCAAAACAGACTCTTGTTACCACATGGCTTTTACCGGTACCTGTTGATTCTTGTGGGTCAGCTCCTGAGATTAACCTGTCACCTCTATCCACATGCATATTCCTTGTGTTCTACAGACTATTTACCGGTAATTCAAATTAAATCCGATAATGCATGAACAATAATGGAACATGAAGAAAGCATCATGCCATGTTGTGGTTTGTGTTTGATAAGAAATTATGAAAACAAAATTAAGGCTGTTTAAAGAAATTCATAATTGCTGTGAAAATTTGTTTTTCAATAAAAGTATACAATTATGTTTCCTTTATTTTTTATTTCATAAAGATATTTAGATGTGTTTACATAATTGAACCCCCCCACCCTCTATTTAATTGTCTGCATTAAGATTACATGTAGGATATGTAAATGTACATTTGACTTTGAAATAACATCTGCTATGTTAATTACTTTTGAAATGAACAAGAAACAACCTATTTCTACCTTTCTAAGGTATATATGCATAAAAAAGTAGAAAAATATGTCAAATTTGAACATTGTTCATTGAAATCAACTCTGTCTCCAGCTACCTGGGTGTGTTTGAATTTAATTCTAATTTAAGGCAGATGTCTAACTTGTAGGTTGTAACTTACTGTTTTAGCATGGTTAGAAGAAGACTAGAAATCAGAATAGATTAGATATTCACTAAATATGATTGTTAGCTTACTTTTTTCATGAAAACAAGAAATCACAAGCAGGACAGCTGTCTATTTGTTAATTAAAATGGTACAAATCATACAATAAACAAATAAAGATCAAATTTAAGAATCATTGATGATTGTTTTCAATTATGTGTGAGAAATGACTCAAGGAAATTGCCACACGTTTCATAAAATTAGGTAAAACATTTCAAACCATGACTTTTAATGAAAATCAAAAGATTGGGGGGTGGGGGGTATACATGTAAGGGTATTTCTAAGTGATGTGAAGCTTTTATCATGATTATATCATGTAGGCATATGTTGTATTGAATAAGGTTTCTTTTTAAAGGTGGTTGAACAAAAGTTGACCTCTAAAAGGTCAGGTAAAGATGTTTTACTATGGAGAACCCTGTAAATCTGTGTTTACTAAAGGAAATTGGAAATGGTGGGTTCACTTAAATGGCCATATTTTTATTAAACCTCAATGGAATTGGCAATATGTGGTATTCTTTTTCTCAGAATTGCATTAGCTTTCTTATTCTAAGACAAACCGTCTTTTCATAAAAATGTTAGTGTACTAAGTTAAAGATACAAGGAACAGTTTCGGATAAAGTACTGTCAATATTTTTGTAAAATTGAGAGTGACTGTACTTGAAGGTTTATCATTGTTGCGTAGATTCATGAAATGAATTTTAATGATTATCAATAGTTAGAGGGATGTCTCTTGTTGGAATTGGTAAGCAATATTAAGGCCCCTAATTTTAAGTACATGAGAAGCAGAAATAAATTGTGAAACTTGCGGCTATGACAGATATGTTGAATTTACAGTGAAATTGAAGGTTACAAACGGGAGGTTATATAACATGAAATGTAGGTGGATGGGATATTATATGCCTATTTAGTATTTACTGGGTATGAGGACAATAGCAAGTTTATTGTCCCCCAAGACAGCAACTATTTAATGAGGCAAAGCCAAGGGAAATTGTTGCTGTGGAATGGGACAATAAACTTGCTATTGTCCGAATAGTCAGTTAATTGGTATTTCATTATACAGAAGAAAACTTTATTTGTCAGCGATGCAGAATTTCTTGATGATAAACTTTGTATTTAATGCGGCGATCTTATTAGGTCAGAGATGTTCCGAGTTTAAGGTGATATGGGACACTTCCATGTTGTGACGTATTGTTTATCGAAATAAACAATAAAATAAAGTGTAATTATATAAGTACATGTAGTTTCTTTTCAAAAATGGTCACCTAACTCCTTAGCACAGTGGGTTAGAGGGTTTACTAGGAACCTGTAAGTCATGAGTTCGAATCCCGCTGGGGTTTTTACAATTTTTACCTTTTCAAATATTTTTAAAAGCTATTTTTTGGTTAAATATTGTAAAATTTGAAAATTCTAAACTGGTGAAAAGTTTTCAATTATATAGTACTTTAATCCACATTAATATCGACAGATGTCCCATACCACCTTAAAAAGGAGGGAAATCAAATTCTGCTGATGAATGTATTGATGACTATTCACCATGGGCAGATAGCATGGATACTATTTTAAATTAGATAAAAAGGCATGTTTATGTGGGCGCCTTCTAGTGATCAATTTGTCCGTCTGTCCATCCGAGATGGCTTGACAGGAGCATAGCTTCTCTCCCCTTGGCCCAATCTGGCTCATACCTCATCCACAGGGTTCCTTTGGTTGAAGGATGTGCAGTGACCTTGAACCATGTTTTTAGGTATAAGGTTAAGGTCATAGCAGAATTATATATATAAAATCCTTGTCTGGGGCATATCTTTTTTCCCTTTGGTCCAATCTGGCTAATACTCACAGAGTGTCTCTATGGTTAAACGATGTGCAGTGACCTTGCATGAAATTTCTAGGTAACGGGTGAAGATCATATCGGATCATGCAAAAATCCTTTTTTGAGAGCATATATAATTTCTACTAACCCCTATTTGGCTCAGACTTCACATAAGCAGAGCTTTTGAGTAAAGGGTGAAAGGGTGTGTAGTGACCTTGAACCTATTTTCAGTGAAAAGAAACTGTGAAGGTCATACCAGAATTATATTTTTAAAAATCCTTGTCCGGAGTATATCTTCTCTCCCTTTGCTCCATTCAGCCTCATACTTCACCCACATGATGCCTTTGTTCAAAATATATGCAATGACCGAAAATGATATTTGTAGATGAAGAGTCAAGGTCATATCAGATCACACAAAAATCCATATTTTAAGAGCATAGATATACTCTCCTTTTAGCCCCTATTTGGCTAATATTTTACCTTTACAGAGTTTATTGGTTAATGGCGTGCAGTGACCTTGAACCAAGTCTGTCAATGTGAAGGTCATAGCAGATCTTTTTAAAATTAGTTTTAAATAGTAGATTATTTTCCAAATATGCTTAGTCTTGGTCAGATTGAACAAAAATGCATGTATGTTAGGGGGAATGAAATTGAATTAAAAGTTCTATGCCAGCTGGAAAAATTTCAAGTTATAGGTCAAGGTCAAAGCAGAATTCTCTGAAATAACATAAGCGGGGCCCTTTGAAATGTTCACCATTTCAATGTTGTCTGGTTCATAGTAATTTTACATAGAAAATATTCACAGAAGTACAGTAAAGTAAACTTTACATCGATAAGTTTCTGACAATTAATGACGCAACGAGCACACAGGACGAAAGGTCAACCTTTTGAAAAGCAGTGAAGAGGAAGAGTTGCTCAGAATTATGTTTTAAACAAAATTGATTTTTTACATAAATTTTAATTTTGCATTCTGGGTTAAGAAAAAAGATGTTAGTTCAAGGTAAAGTAAACTTGTACCTAAAATGAAGTCAAATGTGTTAAGTCGTACTTAAACACATTGTTTTTTTTTTGTAAGTCGTTCTTGAAATGGTTAAGGGTTTTTGGTTAAGTCGTACTTAAAAACATTCGGATCATGTTAAGTTGTACCAAGAATCATTCGATTTTTTTTTATCTTTTTGTACTTAGGTTTCTTTGTTACTAGATTAAGAACTCTGCTTCTGAGACATACTTCTAGCGTTGCTTTCGACATTAGCGGAAAACCCACTCGTTGCTTTGCAACGAGCTTTGCTCTAGTTTATTATTATTATTATTATTATTTTTTTCCCAGTTTTTGTCCACAAGATATCTCAGAGATGGCTGGATAGATTTACTTGAAATTTCCAGGATTGATAGAAAATGATCATATCTCTAGGCGATTTTTTCATTTTTTGAAAATTCATTTCCTGTCGTCCGTTTCCTGTCCCGCGACAAAAAGCTTGTCACATCGAGATCTCAGAAACGATAAAGATTTGAACATCCAAACTTTGAGGGATGATAGACCTATAGTTGTAGATGTGTTTAAACATTTTTGTTTTGTTCGGCGTAACTTCCGGTCGTCACCGGAAGCTCTTCAAATTTTTTTGTTTTTACGCATTTAATTTATTTTCCATAGAATAACGATATTAGTATAGATCCTTTTATATGCCATCTATACAATGTTGAATAAACAAAAAAATTCTACTTCCGGTGAGATATCTCGATTATCTCAGGAAGCTTTTTTAAAACATATTTTGTACCCGCAAGTTCTCAGGTACTGTACGTGATCAAGACACGAAACTTTTACTTAACATAGACATTTGATTGAAGATGTGTTGAAACAGTTTCATTTTGTCTTCCGTCACTTCCGGTCCACAGCGGAAGAGTTCAAACAAATCAAACTGTTTATCCGTTAAACTGTTTTAATTTGATTGTTTTAGCTACTTCGATGAATAATAATGTAGAAGAGGAAAGTAACAAGATATAAAAAATTTAAATTTCATTAAGCACTTCCGTTTGTCCGTTTCCTGTCCCGAGACAAAAAACCTTATATCGACGAGATCTCAAAAACGGTAACGACTTCAACAACCAAACTTTGTAGGATTATAGACCTGTGTATGGACACGTGTTAACACTATTTTATTTCATCCGGCGTTACTTCCGGTCTTCACAGGAAGTACACCCAATTTTGATATTTTTAAAAATATTTTGGTTATTTAGCGTATAAGTAACATTTTAGCTATAGAAATACAAAAAGTCATCTACACATGGTAAAAAAATGTTCTACTTCCGGTGAGACATCTCATATATCTCAGATAGCCTTCTTTTTTAAAAACAAAGAATAAATAAGATCTCAGAAACTATGATAGATCAAGACACAAAACTTATGTATATTATATTCATTTTCTGTTTACAAGATAACTGGATTTCTTGTGCATATTAATACATGAGGAACGGAAGACCTTTTTGTTGCTATAGCAACAAGAGTCTAGTTATTATTATTTTTTTTTTTCCTTTTTTTGTCCACAAGATTTCTCAGAGTTGGTTGGATAGATTTTCTTGAAATTTTGAGGACTAATAGAAAATGATAATATCTCTAGGCGTTTTTTTCATTTTTTCAAAATTCATTTCCGGTCGTCCGTTTCCTGTCCCGCGTCAAAAAAGCTTGTACATTCGAGATTTCAAAAACGGTAAGGACTTGAACATTTCAACTTTGTGGGAGGATAGACCTATAGTTGTAGATGTGTTTAAACTATTTTGTTTTGTTCGTCGTAACTTCCGGTCGTCACCGGAAGCACTTCAAAAATAACCACTTTTTCGCATAAAATTTCTTTTCCATCAAATAAATATATTAATATAAATCTATGCATAGGTTGTCAATGCGATGTTAACTCAACAATAAAATTCTACTTCCGGTGAGATATCTCATCTATCTCAGGTAGCTTTTTTGAAACGCATTTTGTACAAACGAGATCTCAGAAACTATAAGTGATCAAAGCACAAAACTTTCATGGATGACAGATATTTGATTGAAGATGTGTTTAACCGGTTTCGTTTTGTTTTCCGTCACTTCCGGTCCACAAAGGAAGAGTTCAAACAAATAAAGCTGTTTATCAGTTTAACTGTTTTCCTTTGATATTTGTAGTGAAGTCGATAAAAAATTAAGTAGAAAGGGCAAGTACAAAAAAAAATTAATTACAATTTACATTGAGCACTTCCGTTTGTCCGTTTCCTGTCCCGAAACAAAAAGCCTTGATTCCTGGAGATCTCAAAAACCGTAATGACTTGAACAATCAAACTTTGTAGGATGATAGACCTATGTATGTACATGTGTATACACTATTTTGTTTTGTTCGGCGTAACTTCCGGTCGTCACCGGAAGTACTTAAAAAATAACTACTCTTTCGCATAAATTTTTTTCCCATAAAATAGATATATAAGTATAAATTTATGCATAGGTTGTCTACGCGATGTTAACGCAACAATAAAATTCTACTTCCAGTGAGATATTTCAAATATCTCAGGTAGCTTTTTCGAAACACATTTTGTACAAACGAGATCTCAGAAACTATAAGTGATCAAAGCACAAAACTTTCATGGATGATAGACATTTGATTGAAAATGTGTTTAACCGGTTTCGTTTTGTCTTCCGTTACTTCCGGTCCACACAGGAAGAGTTCAAACAAATAAAGCTGTTTATCAGTTTAACTGTTTTCCTTTGATATTTGTAGTGTAGTCGATAAAAAATTAAGTAGAAAGGGCAAGTACAAAAAAAAATTAATTACAATTTACATTGAGCACTTTCGTTTGTCCGTTTCCTGTCCCGAGACAAAAAACCTTGATTCCTGGAGATCTCAAAAACGGTAACGACTTGAACGATCAAACTTTGTGGCATGATAGACCTATGTATGTACATGTGTATACACTATTTTGTTTTGTTCGGCGTAACTTCCGGTCGTCACCGGAAGCACTTCAAAAATTTGTTTTATTCATTTTACATAAAATGAAATAATCAGTATACAATCTTACATATGTCATCTATATAATGTTAAATTGGCAAATAAATTTTACTTCAAATATCTCTTTACAAATTTGATGTCCGCGATTTTTTCGTCATTGTAAGTGATTGAGACACGAATCTTTCATGATTGATAGAATTTTGATTGGGGATGTGTTTAACGGGTTTAATTTTTTCAACTGTCACTTCCGGTTCTTACCGGAAGGGTTCAAACAAATCCTGTTTTAACAAGTTTAACTGACTTTCTTTGAATTTCATCTATCCTGATAAACAGTGATGTACATTAAGCAAATGTACGAAAAATACCAGCTTTCGTTTTTATTAATCACTTTCGTTCGTCCGCTTCGGTCCTGAGACAAAAAATATTGTTTCAAAGAGATCTTAGATTTGGCAGAGACATGAACAACCAAACTTTAAGGAAAGATTGACATATGATTGTACAAATGGTTAACATTTTTGTTTAGTTCGGCGTTACTTCGGTCGTCACAGAAAGTACTTTAAAAATTGATTTCTTTTTCATTCTCGTTGTTTTAAGTAACGTCTGGATATATCATTCACAATAATTATCATATCCACTTTTTTTTTCTATGTGAGAGAAGCAATGTCCCACAGTTAAATTGATACATGTATATCAAAACGGAAGACCTTTTTGTTGCTTTTGCAACAAGAGTCTAGTATTATTATTATTTTTTTTTCCTTTTTTTGTCCACAAGATTTCTCGGAGATGGCTGGATAGATATTTTTGAAATTTTCTGGAATGAAAGACAATGATAATATCTCTAGGCGTTTTTTTCATTTTTTCAAAATTCATTTCCGGTCGTGCGTTTCCTGTCCCGCGTTGAAAAAGCTTGTCACCTCGAGATCTCAAAAACGGTAAAGTTTTGAACACCCAAACTTTGTGGGATGATAGACCTATAGCTGTAGATGTGTTTAAACTATTTTTTTTTGTTCGTCGTAACTTCCGGTCGTCACCGGAAGCACTTCAAAAATTATTTTTTCTACGCAATAAATTTCTTTTCCATAGAATAAACATAAAACTATAATTCTATACATAAGTTACCTATGCGATGTTATATCAACAAAAAAATTCTACTTCCGGTGAGATATCTCAATTATCTCAGGTAGCTTTTTAAAAACACAATTTGTACCCGCGAGATCTCGAAAACTATAAGCGATCAAGACACGAAACTTTCATGGATGATAGACATTTGATTGAAGATGTGTTTAACCGGTTTCATTTTGTCTTCCGTCACTTCCGGTCCATACCGGAAGAGTTAAAAAAATCGAGCTGTTTATCAGTTTAACTGTTTTCCTTTGATATTTTTAGTTAGATAAATGAAAAATAATGTACAAATGGCAAGTATACAAGAAATATTGAATACAATTCAGATTGAACACTTCCGTTTGCCCGTTTCCTGTCCAGAAACCATAAACCTTATTTCGACGAGATCTCAAAAACAGTAACGACTTGAACATCCATACTTTGTGGGATGATAGACCTATGTATGTACATGTGTTAACACTATTTTGTTTTATCCGGCGTAACTTCCGGTCGTCACAGGAAGTACACCCAATTTTGATTTTTTTTAAATATTTTGGTTATTTAGCATTGAAGTAACATTTAGCTATAGAAATACAAAAAGTCATCTACACATGGTAAAAAAAAGTTCTACTTCCGGTGAGACATCTCATATATCTCAGATAGCCTTCTTTTTTAAAAACAAAGTATAAATAAGATCTCAGAAACTGTGATAGATCAAGACACAAAGCTTATATATATTATATCCATTTTCTGTTTACAAGATAACTGGATTTATTGTGCAGATTAATACATGAGGAACGGAAGACCTTTTTGTTGCTATAGCAACAAGAGTCTAGTTATTATTTTTTTTTTTTTCCTTTTTTTGTCCACAAGATTTCTCGGAGATGGCTGGATAGATATTTTTGAAATTTTCTGAAATGAAAGACAATGATAATATCTCTAGGCGCTTTTTTCATTTTTTCAAAATTCATTTCCGGTCGTGCGTTTCCTGTCCCGCGTTGAAAAAGCTTGTCACCTCGAGATCTCAAAAAAGGTAAAGTTTTGAACACCCAAACTTTGTGGGATGATAGACCTATAGCTGTAGATGTGTTTAAACTATTTTTTTTTGTTCGTCGTAACTTCCGGTCGTCACCGGAAGCACTTCAAAAATTATTATTTCTACGCATTAAATTTCTTTTCCATAGAATAAACATACAACTATAATTCTATACATAAGTTACCTATGCGATGTTAAATCAACAAAAAAATTCTACTTCCGGTGAGATATCTCAATTATCTCAGGTAGCTTTTTAAAAACACATTTTGTACCCGCAAGATCTCAGAAACTATTAGTGATCAAGACACGAAACTTTCATGGATGATAGACATATGATTGAAGATGTGTTTAACTGGTTTCATTTTGTTTTCCGTCACTTCCGGTCCACATAGGAAGAGTTGAAAAAAATCGAGCTGTTTATCTGTTTTCCGTTGATAATTTTAGTTAGATAAATGAAAAATAATGTACAAAAGGCAAGTATACAAGAAATATTTTACAATTTACATTGAGCACTTCCGTTTGTCTGTTTCCTGTCCCGAAACCAAAAAACTTATTTCGATGAGATCTCAAAAACGGAAACGACTTCAACAACCAAACTTTGTAGGATGATAGACCTATGTATGTACATGTGTTAACATTATTTTGTTTTATCCGGCGTAACTTCCGGTCGTCACAGGAAGTACACCAAATTTTGAATTTATAGAAATATTTGGTTATTTAGCATTGAATTAATATTTTAGCCATAGAAATACAAAAGGTCATCTACACATGGTAAAACAAAACCTCTACTTCCGGTGAGACATCTCAAATATCTCAGGTAGCCTTCTTTTATAAAAAACAAAGTAACCGCAAGATCTCAGAAACTGTGAGAGATTAAGGCACGAAGCTTAAATGAATGATGGACATTTGATTGAACATGTGTTTAACGGGTTTCATTTGGTCGTACGTCACTTTCGGTTTTACTCGAAACGTTCAAGCAATAGAACTTTTTTTTATTAAATTCTTAATTTTTTTTAAACATTTTACTCAATGTGATGAATAGTAACGTACCGTAGGTAAATGTAGTAAAATATCTACTTTCCGTTTCTTAAATCACTTCCGTTTGTTCATTTCCTGTCATGAGACAAAAACCTTTTTTCAACGAGATATTACAACTACCCGGAAACAAAAACTTGAACATCCAAACTTTGAGGAAAGACAAAATGTATATATTATATCCATTTCCTGTTTACAAGATAACTGGAGATTTGTGCAGATTAATACATGAGGAACGGAAGACCTTTTTGTTGCTATAGCAACAAGAGTCTAGTTATTATTATTTTTTTCCCCTTTTTGTCTTGTGAATTTCTCAGAGATGTCTTGATGAATTTTTATGAAATTTTCAGGAATGACTGAAAATATAAACGTCTAGCGGATTTTAGTAAAAGATTTTCTAAATTCACTTCCGTTCGTCCGTTTCCTGTCCCGCGACAAAAAGCTTGTAACCTCGAGATCTCAAATACAGTAAATACTTGAGCATTCAAACTTTGTGGGGTGATAGACCTATAGCTGTAGATGTGTTTAAACACTTTTGTTTTGTTCGTCGTAACTTCCGGTTGTCACCGGAAGCCCTTCAAAAATAATTATTTTAAGGCATTAATTTTTTTGTCCGTAGAATAGCTATATAAGTATAAATCTATACATAGGATATCTCTGCGATGTAATATCAACGAAAATATTCTACTTCCGGTGAGATATCTCAATTATCTCAGGTAGCTTTTATAAAACACATTTTGTACCCGCGATATCTCAGAAACTAAAAGTGATCAAGGCACGAAACATTCACGTATGATAGACACTTGATTGAAGATGTGTTTAAACGCTTTTATTTTGTCTTCCGTCACTTCCGGTCCACACCGGAAGAGTTCAAACAAATCGAGCTGTTTGTCAGTTTAACTTTTTTCCTTTGATAGTTTTAGTTATTTCGATAAATAATAATGTAAGATAGGCAAGTAAACAAGAAATTATAAATTTAATTTTTATTGAGCACTTCCGTTTGTCCGTTTCCTGTCCCGAGACAAAAATTCTTATTTTGAAGAGATCTAAAAAACGGTAACAACTTGAACAACCAAACTTTGTGGAATGATAGACCAATGTACGTACATGTGTTACCACTATTTTGTTTAATCCGGCGTAACTTCCGGTCGTCAAAGGAAGTACACCAAATTTTGATTTTTTAAAAATTATTTTGTTTACTTAGCCTGGAAGTAACATTTAAGCTAAAGAAATATAAAAGGTCATATTCAAATGGTAAAAAAAAATCTACTTCCGGTGAGATATCTCAAATATCTCAAATAGCCTTATTTTATAAAAAACATAAAGTACTCGCAATATCTCAAAAACTGTGAAAGATCAAGACAACAAACTTATATGGATGATGAACATTTGTTTGTACATGTGTTTAACGGGTTTCATTTTGTCGTACGTCACTTCCGGTTCTCACTTGAAGCGTTAACGCAGAAGACTTTTTTTTACTTTAGATTTTTTTAACATTTTACTCAATGTGAAGAACAGTAACGTTCCGTAGGTAAATGTACTAAAAATATCTACTTTTAATTTCCTTAATCACTTCCGTTTGTCCGTTTCCGGTCCCGAGATAAAACTCTTTTCTTAACGAGATACTATAGATAACAAAAACTTGAACATCCAACCTTTGAGGAAAAACAAAATGTATATATTATATCCATTTTCTGTTTACAAGATAACTGGATTTTTTTGTGCAGATTAATACATGAGGAACGGAAGACCTTTTTGTTGCTATAGCAACAAGAGTCTAGTTACATGTACATCTGCAAAGCTATATTATATTATACACTACATTACACAAAGTTTATATTCCATGCATCTTTTAAGTTGATGTGCACTTATTCAAATTTGAGTATTATATACTTTCTAGATTTAAACATTCCAATGGATAACTAGATTTTGAAACGTCAGAAAAGATTTAAAATAATTAAAATTACACCTAAAAAATTCAAAAAAGGAAGAATTAAGGTGTGTAGAGACTTAAGTTATCGATTCAATGTTTATATCTGTAATTAATAATATTACATGTACAACACCAACTTAACTATTTTACAAAGCAACCTAGAAACTCTTATATTTAATTTGATTGCTGTTACTTTCTTTTTATAATTTTACTTAGATTTGATAATTTAGCTTTCTTTTTTACAGATAATATCGAAAAGTGGGAGGAGACTTAATAATGATACAAAGCGTTCGTATTTATTTGTATTATTTTTGGCAATATGTATCATCGCCTTAGTTTAAATACATTTTTTTAAACCCTAACGTTTTCCTTAAAAGTTACATCAGACCAATTATTCTTTAATTTCAATTAAGAAGGCTGGATGGTTCATAAATTAATTATCAAATATGACCTAAATTTTCAGAAATGGTATGTGTTGTTATAAAGAATCATTAATATAAAAAAATATCAATATTAAAATATTTAAAGAATCTACTTAATTTAGATTTGAAATTTATATACTTTACTATATATTTATATATAACTCTTCTTCTTAAGCTTGGTATAGCATTACAATGGCCCAGACTCTCATGTCCTTTAATTGTTCTGTTTTTCACATTTCTGACTCACAGCAACATACAAACTTCACAGAATATATCGTATTCATTTATCAATGTATTGGACGTTAAATATATTTGCATGTCTTATCCTGCATAGTGTAAATTTATATTTAGTTTTTCCATTTATATTCTTTTGCAGTATCCTACTCGGTTCTATATCCAACTAGCATTGTCGCATTATGTAACTGTTTGTCCATGGAAGAAGCCGGACTTTTCGGACTTCAATTAGGACTTCCACCATCGATAAGGGAAGTTCTGTTAGAATCGCGTAACCCACCTAAAGAATTAACCTTCAGACTACTTCAAATTTGGAATGGATCAAAACATTGTCCTCGCCGAGTTAAAAAATATACTGGATGTCATTAGATATACATCTATTATTTCAAAGTTTGTACTAGAATGGTTTTAATCTTCTAAATTTGTCCCAGTTTATTTTCACCCCTTTGCGCCCGCTTTGTTATGCAGTGAACAAAGTTTAAGTATGGGCAATCAAAAACAATGTTTACATAGTTATTTTAGTTAAAAAGACCAGTTATCTTAAACTGCATCAGAGAGAATTAAAGACTGGACAACACTGCTTGCAAGTTTAGTAAAGCGAATGAATCACAAGGCGTGAATGCCCTTGCATAAAGTAGTTTACTTTTAATTTAATCTACCAAAAGAACATATAGGCTAAGAAACTCATTTGAATACATAGAACGCGTCATTGATTTTCCCAGAGAAAATATAATTATGTTCTTGCTTTTTTGCTTGCAGAGTACAAGAAGCACTTCGTTGTGTAGACAGGGATGATCTGGCAGATGCATTTGGAGCAGCATTTGTTAATAAGTTACCATTCGCTGAAAAAACACCTTCTAGTCTCTCTAAAAGTATATTTGAATTATCACATTTCGATGCATTTTGAATTCTCCCTCGAAAACATTTTCATAATACTCTTTCAGAATTTTGAGTCACGCGTACAGCAATAATTAATTCTGTTTAAACGAGATTTAATGGATTATATGTGAACATGTGTTAAAGCATGTCCATATATATATATATATATATATATATATATATATATATATATATATATATATATATATATATATATATATATATATATATATATATATCTATATATACTCTACTCGTCTATGTTTTATATTCACGCTTGAACAACAGTGTTTTGAGGGTCTTGCGGAATGCTCCATGGGTTTCAAACGTATGAAGTTCCAATGGTAGTTCATTCCACAATTGGGCACCTAGAATGTTTATAGCTCTTGCGCCATATTTATTTCCTGACCTCTTCACTACAAGTTTCTATTGGTTAGATGATGATCTCACTGTCCTGTTAGCTTGGTAGACAGAACATAGATCGCTCAAGTATTTTGGTGCTGTAGAGGAATGCAGATATTTGTGGATAGTTGTCAGTACTTTGAATACAACACGTTGTTTTACAGGCAGCCAGTGCAGTTGTTGAAGTACTGGCGTAATGTGTTGTCTGTAGTGTGTTTTTGTTAGACAACGTGCAGCGCTGTTTAGTTTGTTAATTAAAAAAACATGAAAAAAAACTTTGAAAATTCACAATTGCCTTACAATTACACTTTTCGTGACATTTGCCCTCTATAATATTTCTCGCAAATACAGTCCTTTTTGGGAGGGGATGGGGTACTTATTATTGCACTTACAAGATATACTTCATAAAAATAGTCAAATTTAGTCGCTGCACAAGGTTTACCTTCTTAATTTTCTTTGTTTTCTTAAATTTCATGTTTATATATCACTCTATATGTCATATAATCGGCATATACTCCCCAAGATTTTAAACTACAGACCCTGAAACTTACTACTTCACGAAATGCTCGCTGCATTGCACATATGTACATGTACGGTACTAATTTAAAAAAACAAAACACTTTTTCGAACCGCTATGGTAAACAAGTTATCCTTCCTATATTTCTTTTTTTTATATGTCCTATATTACATATCTTTCTATTGATCTAAAAATGAATTAATAATATGCCCTGAGGGAGTTAAAAGTTATTTGCATCTCTTTATCTTTTTTCTTTTTTCTTTGCATCAGAAAATACCAGCTGTATTATGAATAAACCTTTGATCCGTAGACTTGTTATAATATTAAATCAATAGGTTGTTAAAGTATAAAATTAATATGATATTTAGTTTTCAAGTTAAGAAAAAACCATTGATCGTTTGATATGAAATATCTTTAAATATCATAAAATACAAGATTTATAATATATAATTAGATAAAATACAAATATACTTTGTACATTTGTATTTTTTTACATTCATGTTCTTGGAGTTCAATTTGTACTAGTATAAGTAATAGACATACAATCCTTGACAAGGGAAGCTTCTATCGACCGATGCAACCGTTAATTAATTAAACAATCATATGAAATGATATCAATGAGGTAAACGAAATATACATTTTTTTTTTTACATCTTTATTGTACTACTAATAAGGATAAAATTGTTAGGACACATATTTTCTTATATAATCTAAAGCAAATAATACTATGTACATTTATCGTAACAAAAACAAATATAATATAAATATACCTATATTTGACACACAGATAGATTCGAAGTTAGATGAATGTTAAATGAAGTTGTTTAGGGTTCTTTAAAAAACCTGATAAGGGCGTACGTTTTCATGTACAGCTGATTCGATCACGTAAGAATGGTTTTTTATTGTTGAATGAATGCTCTTCTTAATCATTATAGGATTGCTATACCCACGTGATTGTAGGATTGCTATAGACCTATAGCTAGATAACCTGTTTTCAGCTGTCAATGAATGGTCAATTTCAAAATTTGAACGTCAAATTCCAAAAAAACAACTCGTGCATGTATCTGTAGTTAATCATAAATAATTTGTTAGAAATCTAATGTCAGAAGGCAAATATATGGTGATATTTGACTACAACCAAATATGAATGGTTTTTATACATTTTTTCTTTATACTTCTACTATATTCTTCACTGATATGAAATAGGATATTAAGAGCATCATAAAGCAAAAATATTAAATACATAGTCAACAATTATACATGTACATTTAGTCTTGATAGTTACAGTATAGAATTTTCTTGAATGATTTTAAAGCGAGAAAAGTCGTAGATTTATTTTGTTCACTATAATTTTAAGACATCGTAATTTTGCTCTTTGACTTCCTTTGTGGCATCTTCGTAAATCGATCTGAAAATAAAATCAAGAACATATGTTACGTGTCTTATTCCCTCTTCAACATTTCATCATCATCATCATCATCCTCATCATCCTCATCATTATTATGGTCACCATCTTAATATCCGTCTCACCCCCCTCTCTCTCTCTCTCTCTCTCTCTCTCTCTCTCTCTCTCTCTCTCTCTCTCTCTCTCTCTCAACGCATTTTTTGTTTTACATTTATTCTTGGTTTTTATTTTTTTTTATACTTTGAATACCCCTTTCTTTCGTGTTCCAAAGCCTGGTTTTCATAAAAACTTTGTTTTCCAATTGGAATATCGTAGTTTGCTGGTAGATAATATTCACTGCAATACAATAGAATGCAATATATTTGAGTTTGGAATTTTATCATTATTTATCAATACATATTGGTATATCTTGAAAAATGTTGTAACAATAAATGCAATCGATTTATAAGATCAAAGAAATAAGGCTTGCCTTGAATTGTCATAACATTCTCTATCAATGTCTCGACCTTGTGTTTCTATAAACGGAAAATGGCACATCAAAAAGAAAATCTTACATTTATTATCCTTATGGATATCAATTGAAGTCATCAGTGTATTCTTGGTTTATCTAAGAGTAAGGTAAGAAATGCATGCAAACAGTACCTTCTATTGAATTCGTTTTGATTCCTTTCTTTGGAGCACCAAGAGTGGAGGAAGGTTTCTCTACATAACGTGTACTGCTTTGTGTCTGGCTAAAACAATAAATGATTAATGTTGAGAATCAGTAAATATTGAAATATAGGTATTTTACGTGTTTACTCTGCTCTGGGTTTTTTTTCTTTTTTTCTTGGGGGGGGGGGGGTGGGGGGTGGGTGGGTGTTTAGTTAAGGCATTTTTAATTTGAGCTCAGTGGCTATTAGAGTTGATTTAAATGTTTTTGAACATGCATGCGGATTATTGATGTAATTTTACATGGAATATTATCAGACTGTTGGGTTATTTTTTTTGTTCAAAGTAATCAAATTATATTTTCTCTACTACATGTACAAGTATGTCTATCAAACATTGGAAGTTAAACTTTAATGCCAATGCAGTTGATTACGCTGAGAGATAGAACACATCAATCTTACATGCGATTTATATCCGCGTCTATGGCAGACAAGGCTAAAAAAAAAAAATAGAAAGTTGGTATTAAACATACTGTTTTTCTTTTTCTTCTTAAAATTGAATTACATCCTAGATGCAAAACTTTTCTGAGTCATCGATACGGTATCATTCACCATGTATGTTTTTTTTTTTACTTTCAGGTTTTTCAAAATTAAGTGTTTGAATTTCAAATTAATGTAAATCTTAATTATATAAATATTTTTTCAAGTAACAATGGATAAAATATTATCAATTCTAAATGGAAACTTTATAAGTTCATAAAGATATAAAATGACTTACATTGATTGTTTGTTGTCCCTTCGATATAATATTTCTTTTCACTTAAAAGTAAATGTTAAAAAGGTTAACACTAGATCAGTATGAGTTTCACATTTTGAGAATTTCAAATGAATGGTTTGAAAAAAAATCAGAAACCCGCTTTAATTCACTGGAACCCTTGACTTCGTATTAAACATAAAAATATAACAATAAACAATTCCAAAAATACAAGTCAAAAGATATCGCATACCTTTCAATCTTAATTACCATTCCTTAAAAAGAAAAATATATATGATATATAAATTGAAATCAGACAGATAAATCTTATATCATTATTGAAAATTGGTACAAGTGTGTGCATTAAAATATACAATAATTTTATGAAATTATAATCTATATACTCTGGAATCATTTAAATTCTTGGTGGGAAAGTTATATGGATAGTGGGTTTTTAGCTTATTCATGGGGATGTAATTAATTTGAATTTAATTGAGCCATCATGAATTCTAATGATTCCACAGTAGTAAAAGAATATATGTTTAAAGAAGTTTCGATATAATAATTAATTAATAAATGAAAATTCGAAAAAAATTATCCAGACTTCTCTTGAGAAAACTTGTAGACAAAAAAAGGGAAATAATGTCTTGTATCTCGTTGAGAAAACGTGTTTTGTCTCAGGACCGGAAACGGACAAATGGAATTGTTAAATGAAAATAAAAAGTGTGTACTTCTTGTACATTTATTTACCTAATGTATGGTATTTTATAAAAAAAAATGAACTCAAAGAAAACACGGTCAACTCGATTAAAATCTAGATATAATAACCAGTCACAACCAGAAGTGACGGTGGACAAAATGGAACCCGTTAAACATAGCTTAAGTCAAATGTTTATCATCGGTGAAAGTGTCACATACAGTTTCTTAAAGCTCACGGGTACACATTTAAAAAAAAAAAAGAACGATATTTAAAATAAATGAAGAATCTCACCAGAAATAAAATTTGCTTGTTTATTTAACATTGTATAGATGACATAGGTGAGGTTTTATACTGATATACATGTATATATTCCATGTAAAATAAAAAGGTGAAGAAAACATCATTTTTCAAGTATTTTCAGTGATGGAAGTAAGGATGAATCAAAGAAAATTGTTTAAACACATCTACATAGATGGGTCTATTATCCCAGAGAGTTTGGTTGTTCAAATCTTTGCTGTTTGTGAGATTTCCCTGGTACACCGGTCTTTTTTTGGTCTCGGGATAGGAAACGGACGAACGGAAGTGTTCGTTGAAAATAAAAGTGTTTCTTTAACATTTGCCTATTGCACTTTGTTGTTTATCAAAATAACTAAAACTATCAACAAAAACACAGTTAAACTCATAAAAAAAACTTGATTTGTTTGAACCTTTCTGGTGAGGACCGAAAGTGACGGTCAACAGAATGAAACCTGTCAAACACGTCTTCAATGAAATGTTTATAATTCATTTGAGTTTCGTGTCTTGATCTCTTACAGTTCTGAGATTCCGATGGTACAAAATCTGTGTTAAAAAGCTACATTAGAGATGTTTTATATATTTGAGATCGCATCGGTGACATTTGTAAAGATTTATAATAATATATTTATTCTATGTAAATCAAATAAAATACATAAAAATGATGTTTAAAATACATCCAGTGACGACCGGTAGTTACGGCGAACAAAACAAAATAGTTAAAACACATCTACAATTATAGGTCTATCATTCCACAAAGTCTGGATGTTCAAGTCTTTATCGTTTTTGAGATCTCTAGGTGACAAGCTTTTTGTCGTTGGACATGAAAAGGACAACGGAAAAGGAATTTTGAAAACATGAAAAAAAACCTCGAGATATCTGAAAATTTAAAAAAAATGTGAAGCCATCTCAGAGAAATCTTGTGGACAAAAAAGGGGAAAAAAATAACAAGAGGCCTATGGGCCACATCGCTCACCTGAGTAACAGTATGTATGATAAAATCAGCTTAACAGAGTCATAATACAAACTATATGGACAATGCATTATAATACATGTAGATCCTGTATCAATAAAAAATCATTTTTTCATCCTGGATATTCTTATGTTTATAATCAAGTCCCTTTTTCTAACAGGATGACCTTATCGTCATATCACCTGTTCGCGGTGGTGTTAAGGAAGCATATGGGATCTGAGTTACATGTAATTTCGTGAAATCACAAATCTTAGTTATCATGTACATATTCAAATATCTAAGCAGCGAAACGTAGATCAAAAACAAATAAAAAATACTGAAGACATTTTTTTTCCAGAAATTAGTTTGTATTACGTAGATTTACACTTTGATGACGTCATGACTAAAAGTTGAATGTCGTGTGAATTTGATCGGAAAGCATTGTAAACATATTCAAAATATAACTAATCTAAGAACAGTAACAAAGTATTGTTTTCCCTCGGACTGAAATGTCACATTTTCATTGGATTAAACATGGCACGTGATTGCCTCATATATCACTATGTAGGTGCTGTGAGGATTAATATTAGGCAATATGGCCGTCATTGGCCGCCGCCTCACCTATTCATCTCGATATTTCATATTATTTAACACAGAAATCGTGTTTAGTAAGTCATTAAAATATTTAGAGTAGTGGCCCTTTGGAATTATTTTTTAAATTAGAGTAGTTGCCCTTTGAATATTGACGTTACATTGTTGTGTCTGGAGCAGAACAAAATGGCAGCGCCTAAATTTGCTCAAATCTCTGCAGGAGTTTAAAATTGAAGAGCAACAAAACATTGTAAGTAATAAGGCTGAAGCAAAGATTTTTTAAGCGTATTTGAAAGGTGGTATTGATAATTTTGAAGAGTTTAAATGAGTTTAATTGGACGAGATGTAAGGCATCTTGTACATGGCTTTGCGTAGATCACCGCTATTTGTGAATGAATATGTCGCTTGATAGTCCTCGGGAAAACAAAACACTTATTAGGTTAGTTACTGACTCACTACGGAAATATATTGGGTTGATCAATCTCATAGACGGCTCGGCTTCGCCTCGCCATCTATGAGATTGATCAACCCAATATATTTCCGTAGTGAGTCAGTAACTAACCTAATAAGTAATATCGTGGTGTGATTTATTGAGAATTGAACATAAGAATACTGGGGGAGATGTTAGTTTTATCAATCATTCGCTAAAAGGTATGTAAATTTGCTTTTCTTTCTCGGCCAGGCTTTCCTCTGCCATTGTTTACGATATAAAAATCCGACTAGAACCACACTACCCCGTATATATTGAACTTGAAATTTTATACGTATCGTTAGTTTGATCAATGCTTAAATTGAAAAGTGCTGCTAGAATCCCATGTTGTGTGTTGTTTTGATGCAATTTGCCGTTTTCCGTGCAAACTATATAAAAGTTGGGAAGGTTTTACGAGAACCGGATGAATAACTTTTTAATAAGGAAAAATATAGGATTCTAGCAGCGGTTTTGATTAGACTGAGATGATTTGCTTTCACTTGGTATGTTGATTTTATTTTGGAAACCGCGGGGTAGTGTTGTTCTATCTCATTTTATGTTAAGGAATATACGTAAGCTATTTATAGTTGTCACGTGATAATGCACCAGTGTGGCAGTAACGATTTTATTGCACTGACATCTATTTTAAAGGACAATGCTAAGTTTTTGATCTTATTCAAAATAATTATTTAATTCCACGATTTTGAATATAACAGTCAAAATGAGACGCTAAATTGCCCATATGCTTCCTTAACACCCCTGCGGAGCAATACAGCTCTCAAAAAGATCCTGAACAATTGTTTATATGTGGGAACTGATGCTCTTGTGAGACCCAAGCATCGTCTAACAATCTTGAAGAATCAGCAATATGTGAAATTGCTTGCATATAAGTAAAACCATATATCATACCATTTCAGTCTTGTCAATAATTAAAATATTTTTCTTTGTAAAATTGGATTCTCAATGTGGCCCCACCCTACTCCTCAAGATTTTGGTTTAAAAGAATAAGAATATATTTTATCTGAGTTTGCTTTCAGTAAAGTTACAGCTTTTCTAGACAAGAAGTTTTTGGAAAAAAGATATATTCTTTTTAAAAATCCATCTATATTCCTTTTTAAATCCCCCCCAGCCTACTTTGTGACACCATCCCAACCCGGTGGATTATGACATAAGGATGCTTTCACACAATTTTCAGCTTTCCTGGGTGATAAGTTTCTGAGAAAACGATTTACACTATTCATTCCTATGTAAAAGTCCATCTGCACACCCAATGTGGCACCACCCTACCTAAGGGGGTGGGGGGGGGGGGGTCATAACTTTTACAAGTTTTAATTTACGCTACATGAGGATGCTTCAATACAAATTTCAGTTTTCCTGGCTGATTAGTTTCTGAGAAAAAGATGTTTAAACATTTACTCAATCTATTCCTATGTAAAATCATGACACCCCCCCCCCCCCCTTGTGGCCTCACCCTACCCGCGGGGGTCATGGTTTTCAAAAATTTAAGTTTACACTACCTGAGGATGCTTTCACACAGGATACAGCTTTCCTGTTTGTTTTGTTTCTGAGAAAAAGATTTTTTAAAGATTTATCTATATATTCCTATGTAAACCCCCCCCCCCATTATGGCCCCACCTTACCTCCCAGGGACCATAATTTGAACAAAGTTAAATTTACACTACTGCACACTACCGTAGGGTTATTCCACACAAGTTACAGCTTTCCTGGCAAATTGGCAAATTTTCTGGCAAACTGGATTCTGAGAAGAAGATTTTTAAAAGATTTACTCAATATGTTCCTATGTAAATGTTCACCCCCATTGTGGCCCAACCATACCCCGGGGATCATGATTTGAACAAACTAAAATTTACACTATCTGAGGATGTTTCCACATAAGTTTAAGCTTTCCTTGCTGATTGGTTTTTGATTTTTGAAAAATATGAACAAATTTTCAATAAATCCGAATTATCTTCCCTTGAAAAAGAGCGTTGCCCTTTATTTAACAAGATTAAATCCCCTTAACCCATGATGCTTTGTGCCAAGTCTGGTTGAAATTTACCCAGTTGTTCTGGAGAAGAAGTCAAAAATGTAAAAAGTTTGCTGACAGACAAACGGACGGACAGAGAGACAGACAGACGGACGCTGGACAAAAATTGATCAGAAAAGCTTACTTGAGCTCTCAGCTCAGGTGAGCTAAAACATTACAATCATCAAGAGGTCTTCCGTTGTAAAAAAAATAATAATAATATAATCATAAATATTACCAAATAAGCTTATTTGTCTCCATCTACACAACACTAGCATAAAGAAAAGTGTAAAAATCAACACGACAGCTAGTAGGACTGAAAGTACCGCTACTGCAGCTTCGCTGCAGTCAGGTTCGTCAACATACTGGTTTTGTCCTTTTGTAAACAGAAAAAGAAAACAAACAAAAAAGGATTAGAATGTGATTTCTATTAGCTTAAAACTGACAAGAATTTAATACATTGATAAATAATCATTTGATTTATGGAATAAAATATCCAATAAAATACTTTGTCTCGATGTTTGGGGACCGACGTTTGTATTTGTCTGATTGAAGGGGTACCGTGAGTTCAATGTATGTGTGGCATTGAAAATTGAACAAGCAGACGTCTCAAAACGACGGAATATGAACACCTTCAAATTCAGTTTTATTATTCAACCGGTGTATCCCTGACTCGCTACATTTGAGGACTAATATAAAGTGTTCATTCTTATTTGGGTAGATATTAAGTGTTATTTCTTTACAAATGTCATACACATAGGTTTTACATCATCATTATCAAATATTATATGATAAATGAAATATTATAAACTTTATTAATGTACCATTGTAATGTACAAGAGGGAGACCTGCCCCTCTTCACATATATTAGGCAATTTTGGACTGTGTGATAATGTTGTTAGTCCTGCCGCATATTTGCTTCATGTTCCGATTGTATATTTATTGCTAAAACATTTTATTGAACAGGTATGTTCTACAAATATATGTACAATAGTGATACGAATATTATATCAATTGACTGAATGATACCTCCCCGAATAGTACTCTTATTTTACTTTACTATTACTTGTATTACAATGTGTTATTTCATATTTACGTCTAATTACGCTTAAAAAAATACATTTATAAATATTGAAGAAAACGGATACTTTGTACAATATATATATATATAGATGCTCTACAAATATATGTAAAATATTAATACGAATATTATATCAATTGACTGAATGATACCTCCCCGAATAATACTCTTATTTTACTTTAATATTACCTCTATTACAATGTGTTATTTCATATCTATGTCTATTTATGCTTTAAAAAATACAATTATAAATACTGAAGAAAACAGATACTATGTACATTATATATAGATGTATGATTCATTTATACCGCTGAATAGCATTACTGATCCAGGTCGCCCCTGGCACTCCAGGAGATGTATATCTAGAGCGCCTCTGCGTAGGTATTATCTCACATCCAAATGTATTGTGTTTAATAAATACCCCCAAAAAAGGTTTTAAATCTGTTTGTTGCTTTGGTTTCACCGACGTGGAATGAAGATAGGTAAAATTGTGAATGAAAATTGTGAACCCTACGAAATTTACAAGCGAAGTAGCCAAACTGTACGACACAAAGTTGTTTATAGAATGTTTCAACGAAAATATTTTGTAAATAGTCATTTTAAGTTTCATTTTTCAATACCTACCTAAAAGAAATGGAATGTGTACGTAGATTAGAATCCAAACTATGGCGAACGCCATCATGGCCAATTCGTCAAACCAGGATGTTTATATCTCTTTCTATTTCTATCTAGCATATACCTTTTAGAATCTCTAAAAATAGCTCAACGCTCTTTTGTAGTAATTCATTGTTAACAAGATTGGTCGACGCATTTGATTTTAAAAGGACGACATTCAAAATATTCCAATCGTAAAAGCATCAGACCTTGTAAAAAAAAACCAGGAAAATATGCAAAAGGCTCATTTTTGGCAAATCTGGTTGAATTTCTTCAGAAAACAGACTAGATGCTTTTAAGTTGATATGTGCACTCAACCATCATTCTCTCGCCATTTTAATTGTCGTTGGCCTCAGGTAATAGATCATACTGAGCTGTTCTCTGCACCTCGGGAAAAATATTAGAATCTATCGACTGCTCAAGCACTAAATACTTACCTGGTATTCTGCTGATTTACAAAATTTTATCACAAAACCGTGTGATTTCTCTCCTGTCATTCGGGTCATTTAAAACCATTGGATATAAGACAAGAGCTGCCGAGCGCAAGGCAAATAATATATGTGAGATCTATATATGAGAGAAATCAATTGAAAGGCACGAGACATTGAAAACACATACAGTACCGATCTCTCCCAACCTAACAGAAAGTAAACCCCTTCTAAACCCTGGGATTACTTTCTGGGTTTAGTCTAGGCTTACTCCGGGTTTACTAGAGTGTACCCAGAGTAAACCCAGAGTGAACACAGAGAGTTAACCCTGTCAGAAATATACCCCTGAAAGCAGACTCTAACTGTGTATTCGGAATATACAAGGGGCATGTATTACAGGCAGTCGAATGGTAAGATCAAATATGGGTCTATTCCACATTTCAGGACGTACAGTTGACTTCAAATACAATTTCCAAGTAAACCCCGAATAAACCCAAAGTAAACCCCAAGTGGACCCATATTTTCAAAAAGTAAACTCAGAGTAAACCCCAAAAGTAAATCCGGGGTGGGGTTTACTCCAGTGTTAGGTTGGGTCTGATCGGTACTGTATGTGTTTCTTGGTTGGGTAAATGCTGTGATGAATATCCCATTTATTCAGTATGTCCCATATGTTAATATGCCAACCATAAAGAAGAAACATTAGCACTACAATCCATTTTCTTTGATTCAAAATGACTGTAAAGCGACGGAATATTGCCATATTTATAGGGAATAAAACGAATAAGAATTTTAATCAGACCAGTATTCATTGTGTTCTAATTGCCACAATTGCTTCGGTCGTGTTAAATGTTATGATCGGAGAACATATCACAACTTCGGTCGTGTTGAATGTTTAAACAATACATTATCGTAAAAACATTTGGGGAAATGTGGTAGACAAGAACGTCATAAATGCTCATGTTCTTGGAGTTATCAGTTTCTCTAAATGTATTAACGATCTCCGATCATCAGCCATGTTTGGTAACTCTAAATTATTTTTTTTTTATTCATATCATTTTGTATAGACATATTTAATAAGTCTTCTATTGTCAGTATTACGAGAAGTTTGTCAACAAAATACCTAACTTTGTGGATCCACGGAAATCTACCACGAATAGGATCGTACAGGTAAAGGAGCTCGAGTCACCGATATCACCTGTTGATCTATATTTATTCCATTATATCTAAAGTAGGCAAATTTGAAATAACTTTGTGAAATGCATGGAAAACACTTTAAAAAAACTCGTTATTTCACTTCGTTTATAGAATTTAAAGGAGAAATAACATTTTTATGATCGGAGAACCATCATTAAAAAAATATGCATGTATTGTTAAGAACCTTGGAATTTTGAAGTCATATCATTTTGCGGAGTAAACTATTATGCATAGTGGGTGAGGTAGATTTTTCTGAACAAATTAAAACGTATTTTACGCTTGCTAATAGAATGATCGGAAACTACGCGCAAAGGATAGCGTACAGACTTACAGAAATAAAGAAAATCAAAGTACTGAAAGTACTGAAAAGCGCTAACCTAGCTTGGTTCTAAGAAAATTTACTGTGTGCAAGCGTAGGCGGAAATAAGCCTTATTGAAATTTTGGTTTATGTTTGATGAATATCAATTTAAAGTATCGAAGGCCAGATTTCTTTAAATATATGTTACTTTCTAAAGATGATGTGAATTAAAGCTGAACACGACTTGTATATGGATACTTGCCTGAAAAAAAGATATGTTAAAATCACAAATTATACCTTTTGAACAGTAATTTATCACAGTGTTTGACATTTTCCTGCAAAGAATCGATTTCATTTTTCTATATTTTAGCTTCTGAATACGCACTATATTTTTTCATCACTGCGTAGCATCCCGTGCTGATGTACGTAAGCCCCGCAAACCAATCGTATCTACTCGGCCATTTCCGTCACCCAGATAACTGGTTCCCTATACCTCTTACCAGTTTAAATGATGTATATTTCTGCTCATAGAGGGCAGTTATTCCTTGCACCGGAAATAGAAGTCTAACGACAATAAAGCGCTGAGCTATGCTTAGCGCTTTAAAAAGACAACAAATATCCCTAACCAGATATGTTTTATTTATTCCTTCTTAAATCCGTATCGTTAGTATCCTTAAAAACACCAATGGGTCATAAATCAACCAAAAAAAAAAATAAAAAGAAAAACCATCCAAAATCTCAAAACATCGAAAACCATTTCAGTTAGCTCAAGGTAAAATTAACCCCCCTCCCCAAGGGAACACAAATTTTTTCTAACCTCTTCAACGTTTTACAAATCGGAACAATGACGTTTTTTCTGGTGATTGGGAAGAAAAAATTTGAGATGTATATGTTTCGACCTAAATCGATGGATAGAAGGAACGTAGTGTAAACGTTTGAGTAAACATACTGCCAAAATGCACAAATTTAATCACCGACGAGTGACTTGTTACTGCCAATATAACACCATTAGTGGACACAATGACATTCATTTCTTAAATGTATACAAAGCATTTGGCACTTGACGTGCAAAAGTAAAGCACGGAGTTTATATTCTTCAATATGTAAACGAATGCGATGTTTATGAATAAATTGAAATAAATATTATACATGGTTGATCATTTTGAACTACACGTAAATTATGTTACGTATTGCAAAATTCCTTTAAAATTACCCTTTATAAGAAATTTATGCACCCTTGAACATGCCCCATGAATCATTTTTAACAGGAATTCGTAAATTGATCGTTTAAATGTGGCTCTGACATTCATGTCATTAACGTATACTTGCACTGCATGACAACATGGTGGTTACTTAGTTAAAAATATATCCATATCTTTTAGAGAGAAATTACCTTCAACAGCAACATGTATTGATATGTTGGAAGACGCCAATCCATTTCCACACGAAGTATATTGGGATATTTCGCACAAGAAGTGTACCGCCGTGTCAAATACTGTGATGTGATACTCCACTTTACTGAAAACCGTTATTTCTCCGCTGATGTTTGAGGTTGCTATTTTCTTCTTCCCCTGTAATTTTACCTCTGTCCATGTTGCATTGTTTTGCTTTCTAACACACAAATTTATTATTTTCTAAGGAAAGAAAAAGTTGGAAGACACTGTTTTTAACTTGTGTAAATTACTATTTTTTTTAAATTACAAATTCAAATTAGAAACTTAAGAGAGAAATTTCAATATAGGGGTATGATTTTACGATTTGGATTGACCAAAAAGAGCATGAATGTTACTGTGAATAACCAATCCATTATTCGTAAACATTTTTGTGATGTAAAGACGATTCCGAACGGGTTCTTTCTTGAGAAAAAATTTTTTTTATCACTTTTAACAACACTAAATTACAGCTAGTCTAGACATTCCACAAACATGGTGAAAACCGTTTTAATGACATTTTTACTTTAAGAGCATGTCTACGAGAAAACCATGCAAATATGGAAAAAAGCTGCGGCAGCAAGTCTCAAGAATGAACAGAATTTTATCATAGATTTAAAGGATACCCATCTAGAGTCAGATATATGATGTTTGTTTTTGCACTGGATGTTTCTATTTATAGTAACGGCCAGTATTGCATTCTGGTTAATTAGCCTCTAAATTCTAGAAAAGTTAAGAGAAAAATTGTCAAATTCAGTAATTAATTACAAAATGTATAAACAATATTTGAAAAAAATAAGACTATATTCTTAAAGAAGAAGTTCAAACCTTTAATCGTTGCATATTTTTTTTCAAATATCTATTTACACCATGAAGTCCCAAGGGTGTAAATGTTGGCAAGATGCCAAGAAATGATAATTATAGCGAGCGCAGCTCGCCGGCGCGCAGCGCCGGCGCGAAGCGAGCTCTACCGGCAAGGCGTGTGTGAATAGAAAATTCGGACTAGTTGCACATTCATTCAACGGATTTTTTTGGCGTCAGTAAATCGGACCAGTAATGCATCGTTTTAATCGTCCCAGTAGTTCCCTGTAATCATGGCAATTTTTATCACTTCACACTCTCACGAGAATCAGCAAGACAAATTTAGACAGTAAAAACAAATAACGATGTAAGCGACATACAGTCAATGTTACCTCTAAAGTTCACCTCAGTACCCTTTTAATCAAAAATAATCGTGTGACGTCACAAACGTTTACACATTGATCCGATATATTTTTTCGGAGTCAGTAAATTTTGACCCACAATTCATAGTACCAATGGTTTCCAACCTCACGTTCCAACATCACGTTCTCCCGAGAATCAAAGTAAAACCTTTGAAAAGCTTATAAGATGTGTAATTTAAAGAACATCATGCTTTTTAAGTAAATAAAACAGTATACTTCGCATACTTTTATTTCTCAGGGGAGTTTTAAAGAGAAAGACGACACTTAACCAACGTCAGCTTTGACGTCACAATAAGCACTGATAAGGGGAAATTACTCTAATTGAAGTTATTGTAAATCTGCTGAAATGACCAAAATCCTCTTAAAATCTTGCAAAGGCTAAGATAAAGAACAGCTGACGAATAAGGACTTTCTTCAGATACAGGAAACAGTTGTAAATTGCACTAATTTGGATGAATGCTCACAAATATTTTATTCACTATAATTACGGTAATTTCCTGAAACGTAACGTTATACGTAGCAGCGCCTTTTTTTTTAAAGGGGGTGGGTGGGTGGATGGCAGCCTCATCCAAAAAATCTTCTTTTAACATGATAAGCAAATATTTTTAGGCGTAAATTAAAAATAAAATTAAACATTAATTTTTTTTTTAAGTGGAGGGGCAAATCCATGGTAAGTCGATTTTCTATGTATAAATTGACAAAAATGAAGAAAAATTTAGCATGGGGGGAGCTCTATGATGAGTCAAGTTTTATATGTAAGTTTAAGAAAAAATGTCTACTGCAAAAAAAAGGGGGAAATCAATCAATCAATCATAATCACAATCACTTTAAAAGAGGAGATGCAGTGCAATGAATATTTATATATTAAAATCTTTATTATTTAACAACATTGTATCTGATATTAAACTATTGTTCTACATATAAATAAATAAATTATAACAAATCTTATAAACTATGAATAATGAAAATTTACTGAAAAATAGGTATGTTTTATTTTTTGGCATTCAAATTTCACGTTGTTAATTTTATTTTATTAATTTATTATAATTCATTGTTTGATCACATGCTGTGCTCGCCCCAACGGTAATTAATTACAAAATGTATAAACAAAATGTATAAACAATATTTGTTGTTAATTTTATTTTATTAATTTATTATAATTCATTGTTTGATCACATGCTGTGCTCGCCCCAACGGTAATTAATTACAAAATGTATAAACAAAATGTATAAACAATATTTGAAAAAAATAAGACTATATTCTTAAAGAAGAAGTTCAAACCTTTAATCGTTGCATATTTTTTTTCAAATATCTATTTACACCATGAAGTCCCAAGGGTGTAAATGTTGGCAAGATGCCAAGAAATGATAATTATACATTTTTGTCAGTTTTTAAGAAAGAATTTCTCAGAAAATGGCACATTATTTTTTGAAATTTTGTGTTGATAAGAAACTGTTTGATGTATTGTTACAAATACATAAAATCCATCTTTGGACTCTCAAGGACTAAAAAGTAATAAATTAACAAAAACATCCCATTTTCAAATAAAATAAAAAAATTTTGGTTTTTGAAATTTAATTTTACAAGCGATTTTAATCCACTGAAGTCAATATTTGTAATTAAACATGAAAAAAACACCCTATTTTGCTTTAAATTAAAAAAAATTAGTGGATATCATTGTTTCTCATAGAATTCTTATTCATTACAAATTGTCTTCCCTGTTGCGCTCTTCTGTAGAGAAGGTAAACTAGTCAGAATGTTGACAAAGCTATACAAGTTCAAGTTCAGGCTACATGTGTAAGTATTGAGAAATGCTGTGAGTGTTGTTAATATATGTTATGATATTGAATGATTTTAATTGCACAAAAATTGCCCCATCTTGTTAGTGTTATTCACTATATCACATACATTTTGAAGTTTGATGGAGACTTGTATCTAGTCTATAAACTGCTATTTTCTGTCCCGATATAATTAAGCAGCACATTTGGAGGAATTTTAATCAAAATATACAAACTTGTGATAGAAGTACAATTAAAATAGATGAAGGGGAAATTTTCCAAGATGATCTCATTCACAGATTATCATATTTTACTCGAAAAAATCCACATAAACGAGAACTGATTTCTTACAAAGATTTAATTTATAATGGGGTATGACCTGAGCGTAGCCTGGTCACGCTAAGATTATTCTTTCTATGTTGAAATAATTCGGAATTCACAAGGAATGCCTCGTGCAATTTTTCATCGTTATCATCGGAGTCTGTTGCAATAGACATCACATTTCTATACGTGTACATTTCACTGGCCATCTAAAAATTACCCTTTAGATGTTAAGGTTAGACTTCATGGAATCTTGAAATGACGGGGAGGGGGCCAGGGTTTTTTAAGTTCTTGAGAATGTAACACAGTAAGTACATCTGAAATTAATAGAGAGGTCTACTCCCTACCTCTCTATTAGCAGTTGATCTCTTCTCTTGGAAAAAATTAAAGTTTGTACCTTTTCTTAAAATTAAAATATAGTTGTAAAGGAAAAAATGAGGTGTTAGGTTACCCTTTCCCCCGGGGATCTCAACCTGCGAAAACCACATATGAATATGAACATAAACTACCGGTATAAAAAAGTTACCCCAAATATTAAAATAGACATCATAACTTGTTTTTGTGGGATTGTTTTTTGGGATGTTATTTAATTATAACCCATCATAAGAAGACCTGCAGGCGTGTTCACGAAGCTATCTTAGGACTATGGTGCGTCCTAAGTACTTCTTAGGATGTCTTAGTCTTAAGTCTGTTTCTCGAAGCTCTCCTAAAATTAGGAACCGCCATAACTTTGTCCTAACTTTAGGACAACACCTACCTTGTCCTAAGACCATCATAAAGCTATGTAGCAACCTCTAATGATACAACGTCCACTAATGATATAATGTTGCATTAGTGGTCAGGATGTTGACCGCTAATGATATGATTTTATCATTAACGAACAGCCTATCCGTCCGCTAATGATATAATTTCAGATTTATATCATTAGCGGTCAAAAACTGTGACCTCTAATGATATGGGAAAAAAATGAGAAATAAGTACTACCTTGACCACTAATGATACATATTTGCACACATTTTCAATTGCATTAGTGGATGGATTTGAAACCTTTAATGATATAACATGATAAAAGATTCTCTCTCTCTCTCTCTCTCTCTCTCTCTCTCTCTCTCTCTCTCTCTCTCTATATATATATATATATATATGGGTTTGTTAATTATAGATTAGAACGAGAAAGAATATCAATTATAGTTGGTTTAATTAAAACTACTTAAACAAAAGGGATCATGTCGTTGTAACAAAGAATATTAACCCGAGTTAAAATTGACCTGCGTTTCATTTTTCAACATTGATTATTGATTCGGGGGGGGGGGGGGGGGGGGGCTTTTCTAACGTTGAAAACTGAGTCAAAAGTCGTGAAATGTATATCCCGAATTTCATTTTTCAACGTTGATTATTGATTTTGGGATATTGGGGGGGGGGGGGGGGGTTTCTAACGTTAAAACTGATACCAAACGTCGTGAAATTTATACCTGGGGTCATTTTTCAACAGCATAAAACAGGTTTTTTTAAAATCTCTGATGACCTCACACGTTGAAAACTGACCCTATTGAAAATTGACTCCGACTTCAGAGTTTTGAACTGTCCTTGATCAGAAGTGTAACTTGCTCTTCACTGTTTAATTGTACATGTGTGTACTTAAACGTTTCGGTTTCAAAACTTTAACTCTTTCATACTATCCGCTATATTTGCCGTCTTGGGTAATTTGACAAATCAAAGGTTGATTTTTCCGACTTCAATCATTTAATAGTACATTAGACTGAAAGCGTGGTATGTAGCAACCTCTAACGATACACCGTCCAATTATGATATAATGTTGCATTAGAGGTCAGGATGTTGACCACTAATGATATAATTTTATTAAAACCGGGTCAGTTAACAATCTTTGTTTAAGCGACATAATCACCATTGTTGAATTTGTTTTAATTCAACCACCTTTAATTAATATTCTTTGTTGTTCTAATATATAAAAGCTAAAAGTTTAACAATGATTTATTAAAATCGTAAAATTGCTTTTCTTCAAACTTTCTTCAACTAAAAATATTTAGCGCAACTCCTTAATGATAAATGATAATCAATTTGGATCTTCAAGTAAACAGACGAAGTCATAAATTGAATGTATTTTGTCTGTATGCGACTATTTCAGTTCAAGTAAAATGGCAAAATACCAGGGGCAATGTCAGAATGGTGTATGATCAAATAACTGCCCCCCCTCCCAAATTGTAACCAATTCTTATGTAGTATCGTATCAAATTCAAATATTTATCTAACGTTTTACAGTGGTTGTATTACATATTATACTCAACATTAGTCACCATTGTCCATGACCTGTCCATCTATATATGACGTCACTTACGTTAAAAAAATTTCCAAATGTAAATATCGTCATTTTTCCTTGATACTTTGTCTTTGTAAGTATAGAGCGCAGGTATACTCAAGTACGATTTAAAATTTCATATATATATATATATATATATATATATATATATATATATATATATATATATATATATATATATATATATATATATATATATATATATATAAAATCAAAAAAAGAAAATGAACAGTTCCAAAGTTTCTATTTACAGGCGCTTTCTAGATTTACATCCTTCTTCAGGTGAACGTACATTAGTTATATCACTAGTGATATAACTTATGTACGTTCACCTGAAGAAGGATATGTAAATCTAGAAAGCGCTAGTGAATAGAAACTTTGGAACTGTTCATTTTCTTTTTCTTTTTTTTAATTATTTATACTGTGTGATATCACTTTTCACTCTTTTTTGATTTTATATATAAAATTTTATATTTAATTGTATCATATTATATCATTAAATGCTGCATATCCATCCACTAATGAAATTGAAAATGTGTGCAAATGTGTATCATTAGTGGTCAAGGTAGCACTTATTTCTCATTTTTTTCCCATATCATTAGAGGTCACGGTTTTTGACCGCTAATGATATAAATCTGAAATTATATCATTAGCGGACGGTTAGGTTGTTCGTTAATGATAAAATTATATCATTAGTGGTCAACATCATGACCACTAATGCAACATTATATCATTAGTGGACGTTGTATCATTAGAGGTTGCTACAAAGCTATAAAATCACGTTTTTGGGGATACTGGGATGTTGTGAAGCCTTTTCTTAAGACCGGTATAATAAAGCAATATTTTCCACAGTTCCAGCTTTTTCGACAAACATCAAATTCCTAATCCGGAAAGGGGGGGGCATAGTCATTTATTCTATCATGTGTGTTCATTTTAACAAAATGACGTGGATGGGGACCCCGAACTCTCACCACTTCCCCATTACTACATGCCTGCCTGGGAGCTGACAAATTTTTAAGAATTTTTTTTTTTGCAAATACTATCTCTGTTTGACGAATGAAAATTATTCACTTATTTTTTTTAACTACACTGTACACTAAATGCGTTACATTCATTGTTTTGGTTTTAAAAATTGTTGATAACAATTATTTAAATTTCCTTTGCTAAGAAGTAAATTTACATCTGGTTATATAAGCCATACGTGATCATTCCTAATTTTTATCACCTTATTCTGAACAAAAAAACTTTAAAAAATTTGTAATGTTGAATGAACTGTATTTATATATTTACGAGATATATTACAACGTATTTCTTATTTAACATGTTCGTGCATTCTATATATTGCAGATTAAATGGAAATTGGCTGTGTTTGTAAGGGTACATGTGTTTCCTCATGTAACGTTTCAAATTCTATGAAAATCGCGAGTTTATGTATATTACATATACTTGAATGACAAGATTCTCAAATGTTAATTATCTAATGACAATACGCACGTGTTATTTACATAATTATCTGCTTGTAAGCCAATTCTGTCCTGCATATTTTCTTTATAAAAAAAAAGAACAGTTACATGTATTTGAATTTTTTTGGGGCGTGTGATATTTTTTATTTCATTATTTTATTTTTTTTTTTATGGGGGGGGGGGGTGTTTCATTTAAAAAAACATCAAAACAAACTAAATTGTTATTGGTCACTGATATATATTTTGATAAATGTAAATTTTTAAAATGTATACATAAAAATTACTGGTTTTAGGCCTATTGTGATAACTACAGAGATGTACAACTTTCTGGCAAAATGTTTAATGATTCAGCCCTACACAAGTCTCTCAAATCCGATCTGAATGAATAAATGTGAAAAATAAGAATGGTTGTAGAAGGTTAGGATATCCTAACTTAAGATGTTCCTACGTTACCGTCGAGCTACATCTTAAGACGAGTCCTAAGTTGATCTTAGGATGTTCCTAACTTTTTTCCTAAGTCATATCTTAGGAACACACTTAGGTCATATCTTAGGAAAGTTTCCTGAACATGCCTGCTGGTCCCAGAGTTATGAAGCAGTCTAATAAAAAAAGTCAAAATTTTTACACTCTCTTATTGTCTTGTGATAAAAAAAATTGAAAAAATGAAATGCTAATAAGATGTGTCTCTATATTAGATTACGCTGATATTCTGCTGATATTTACTAATTTTAAGCGTAATTTATGATGTATCATATTTTTTATTAACATTTTTTCAGGCTTAATATCGGGTCGCTCTACCCCTCAAACAATAAAAGTTCAATCTTTTATAATGTCGGACAAAAATAATTACCAAATCTACCTTATTCTATGATCATTTAATGTGATGGACATTCATTGGCAATTGATACCACACCACTTCCATATTTTTAAAAATATTCTGTTAAATTCAACAAAGATATGTTTAATCATTTTTTTTTTCATGGAGATGATCCTTTTGTTTTTTTTTTCTTTTGTTTGTTTGCTTGTTTTGGGTTGCTTTTTTTTGTTTGGTTTTTGGTTGTTTTTATTTGGGTTTTTTTTGGGGGGGTGGGGGGGGCTTTGAAATTTGGTCATACTTCCTGAATTAAAAAATCACATGTTCAAGTATAAAAAATAAAAAGATCAATACATAATACATGCAGAGAGAGAGAGAGAGAGAGAGAGAGAGAGAGAGATATTGTCAATCTGTGGTAAACAATATGTAAAATTACACACCAAAAGAGCCCGGCTTTAAGTATTTCAGTACTTTGAATTTTGTAGTTTTGCCCCTGTAATTATTCATTCGTGTATCTAATGGGCACTCTGCTTGTCTTAATATCAAAGGCGTCAGAACCGGGGGTGCGGGGGCTGGGGGCGGGGGCAAAGTTAGACCTAAACATTATGAACATAGCATTATAGAGGGTTCAGCCCCCCTCCCCTTTTTCTAGCAGTAAAGATAATTGTTCCTAAATTTACCATTAAAGATTGAGAAGTTGGAGTCACAAGCATACTAGTCCCCCCCCCCCCCCCCCCCCCCCCCCGGATCAGGAATTTCATGATTTGGGGAAAAACATTTTGGTAGGTAAGATTTTTTTGGGGAAGTATAGGTATCCCCCCCCCCCCCCCACGAATTAGGATTTCCATGATTTTGGGAATTAGTTCCCCCCCCCCCCAAATATTTCTAAGAATTAGTCTAGCCCCCCCCCCCCCACTTTTAATTTGCTTCCGACGCCAGTGAATGTGTAGCACTGGCAAATAAGTCCAATTCAGCTTACATGTATATTCAAATTCCCATTTTCCCATGATTTCTCGTGTTTTAATGGCATTGATTAAAAAAAAAACTGAAATGTGTTGAAGCAATCCTTCAGTTCAGTAAAATATTGTTTGGCTCGCGAATATGTCTGGTTTTTTCCCCATAATATACATGTTACAATGTAAAGCTTACGCCAAACTACAGATTCTGGAGAGTTTTAAAAGTAGAAAAATGTCCAACTTTAAGACAATATATTTGCAATATTATTGAGAGTCCAAAGACAGATTTTTGATATATTGTAAAGATAAATGTCCTTTTATAACTAGGAACAGATTTAGTGAATTTAAAGTGCCATTTTCTGACTTTTAAGCATTTAAAAAATGTATATTTTCACAAATTTACAAAAAGTTGGAAACATGCCAGATTCGTGACCTATCTGCACTTAACAGAAAGAATATATGGGAATTCTCACAAAATGAATTACACAAGTGTACCTTGTTAGTGTTAACTCTAAATGACTTTTTGAATTCATATTTAAACTAAACTCAGAATTCTTCACCATAGTTTGGTGAATTATACAAAATGTTATTCTTAAAAGGGTCAAAATGCTATTTTTAGTAACAGTGCTGCAGAACCAAGTTTAGACTGACCACATCAAAAAGAAAATTGTGGCAAATTAATTCATATAGATGCACACTGTTACACACAAAATATGAAGTTGATCAGAGAACCTTGCTCCCACCACCTTTTGCATGGTTTTCTCGTAGACATGCTCTTAAATATATTTCTTAAAATTGCTTTTTTAAATTATGATTTAGGAGGTAACCATTTATAAATCATAGTTAAAAGTTAAATTATTATTATTATTTTGATTGTGCCAATGAATATGAAAAAGCTCCATTCGACTGGTTTAGTGTGTGAAATATTTTCTCAATGTAATCTTTTAGTAATTGACAGAATTGCGTTGTGTTCAGAACGTATAATTGTTATAGGTAAAAAAAATTTTGATGTTGTGATAGCTGTTGTAATTTTATAATCAAAAGAAAAAACTAGAGTTGTATTTTATCTAAAAAAGCAAAACTCCGTAGTTAACTTTAATTTGATAACAACTTTACTGTGATTCTTTGTAATTTGCTTTGGGGCACAATATATTGTAGGGCTTTGACAAACGTAAGTAGAATGAAAAACCATGCATAATGAAAATATTAAAAAGTACCGCAATTGATGTATTATGAGAATGGACAGACGCTGTGCACTGTAAATGGATGGTTTTTCCTGGTCCATCTAATACTATCTGTCTTGGATTGAGCAAAGACGTTTTGTCGTGAATAAGAATTGGCAACATTCTCCATTTGTCTAAAACGACATCAACATCAACAACAATAGCAAGTTAAAGAGTCCAAATATTTAAGCAGAATTCCAAATCCTACGACAAAGGACGTTTTTAGCGTTTTAAAAGTATTCAGACTAGTTATTAAATATCTGTTGATTGTAAACTACACAACAATTTTGTTTGCATCTTAATTTTCTGTTTTCATCATGAAAACTTACTTTTGGAGCAAATGAGGTAGTTTCAATCTGTATGTGTATATCTATGCCTAATGACATTTTATATCATTTTAGCTTGTAAACAATTTCTGCTATTCTGCTAAAAACCACTCGATCTGACAAAAGAACGTTATCAGCATTTGTCACACAAAAATTATAAGGGGATAATTTTTTTTCTTTCCAGGAAAATTCATTGATAATTATAAAACCAATTAAAGAACACATCTTACAAGATTGAATTGACAAAATAAAAATTAAAATGTTCGAAACGCATTTGTACCTGGTTGGGTGTCAATGGTTGGTATGTTAAGTGTCGCATTGATTCCTTTTATTCCACAGGCATTACTCCACCCAGACTCACACATTATGTCGAAGGCAGTGTCATTTTGCGATATATGATAAAATAAGGTAGAGTTTTGCACCACAGTACATCCATCTTTGCTCCTTTTTACTACAACAGTGCGAGGGGGATCTTGAAATGAAAGTAACTTGAATTTTCCATTTTCTTTTCGACACCAACGGATATCCTAAAAAATACGCAAAGTATGTTTCAATCTAACAACATTCAGTATACATTTAAGCAGTGTATTGAAGCTTTTTTTGAAACACAAACAAACACATGCACGCACGCATGCACGCACGCAAGCACGTACGCATGTGCGTGTGTGGTTAGCTCACTGTTAGAACAGTTGGTTCAATAGGTCGTGAGTTCAAGCCTCAGCCAGGGGGGAGGTGGAGCTCCAATATATATATATATATATATATATATATATATATATATATATATATATATATATATATATATATATATATATATCATGTAATCCGGCCACTTATTAACCGTTCCTATGCGGGATAATTACTGCTCAATTTTCGATCAGTTTTCCTGTCGTTTCTTTTGATCTAAACAACTGTGAATATAAATCCGAACAAACAAGTTCAGTCTTGTTGTAGATAAATACCAATTTTTCTCAGCAAAAGATAGATAAAAAAGGAAAGTGGAATTTGCATATTATACGCAGCTCTGTTAAGGTTTACTTTGTGGTCGCGCCGACCAGAAAGTACGGGAAATGTTAACTATGACATCACACAAAACAACAAGTCGTCAAAAATGGTCATAAAGTAATGACCACTTGTTATGGGTACAAAAACGTTAAACTATATTCAAAATCACCTTTGCGTGCAACTTTATAGTCAAATAAGTCAATCAGTGATAAATATAAACAACTTACTGATCACGGTGAACTTGCCGATATGATGTCATACTGTAAATTTTGACGAATATTTTTTGTAGAGAGAGGCGGGTCAACCAATTTTTTAAACATGGAAAATGCATTTTATAAATGAACAGAAGATAATCGATCATCGGAACCCACGGGTTTTCTATCCCTTACACTGCTTTCAACGAACCCACGGGTTTTCTATCCGTTACGCTGCTTTCATGGGTTGAAAGAAGTGTAACAGATAGAAACCCGTGGGTTCGGACGATGACGATAATCTTAAAACAATTATCATACCATGAAATACTATCTATTATGCTTGTTTTGATTTGGCATGTGATTATTTTTTAGAGCGTGTATTGTTTCTTTTATTGAGTGTTTACTGTACAAGTTGTGTTTGACATCGGGAATCCTATCTAAATCAGCTTTTACGAGGGCATACACTAAACAGATCAGTACGATCTTATGGATATAAATTAAGGGAATGTTGAATTCATTACAAAGTGCTGCTGCTTCGATGAAATCAATAAAATGAATTAATAATAACGCAGAATATAAAGCAGTCATATAAATTCTAACCGGAACTCATTTCTTTGATATTTATTCTTATAAAAGAAGAACTCTATACAAAGCAGCAGCACTTATTAGAATCTATCAGAAAAGCAGAAATTAATTATAATGAAATTTTTAATTCAAATAAGGGTATGCCCTTGTAATATTGAAATTTGCTTATGACCTCCATTCGGGAGAATTATTAACATATGTCACGTGACTATCAATTTAGGGGACCACACTAAGTGTCATACAAAGTAGCATTTACTGTACTGTTTCATTTTACATTACATTTACATCATGATAAAAAAAAACTTTACATATTTTGTAAGAACAGATGCATCGTTTTATCAACGTTTAAATCCGCTGATATTTTCATAGTAAGTCTTAACAGTGCTGCGTATTTTACCCCGATTTTGTTCAGGCTGTGGGAGTAAGACTGCCGATATCGTTTGTAATGCTCGGTGTATGGTAACACTTACAGATTTACATTTTATTCTCTGAATATGTTCCGTTCTTAACTAAATTTCCGTGTATTTTACAATTTATCCATTGTTCCCTGCATCAAAACAGTTCTCGTCATTACGTAATTAGCCCCTGTTGACATTACGCGTGGCAAATTTTTGATTTAACGATTCCCTTGTCTCTTGTCGGACTTCTAAGGTTATTCAAATGGTAAAAAAAATCATCAATTACGATGATTGGATAAAAAAGTATTTTCATTGTACTTATTCCGTAATGCAGTTATAATTTTTAAAATAAAATAAATGAAAATGAAAATCGGCTACGTAATCACGATCGAGGATCTGTAAAAATAGCCCATCAATATCTACTTCATTAAATGCTAAAATTAATTTGCAACAATGTCCTCCAAACTGAATGTCACCTAATCTGGCTAAATTTTTCAGAACTATCTTCCGCCGGCCGATTAGACAAGTTTTGATGTAGCACAAGTTTTATTCTTTTTGTTTAAGTTTTTGTTCTTTACAATGCCTAATTTATATATTGATATGCATGTTAAGGAATTGAGCTACATTTTCATCTCAATTTGTTTTAAATGGGTCATTTTCTTTCCAGCAATATAAATGTAAATTAACACCACGAAATAAACCATGTTCATGCATTACAAAACTATAATGTGTTTTACATTGCTACTGTTGTGGCGAGTGCAGCAAGAATTACACATGCATTACATCATTGTCAACTTAGTGATATTTTGACAGTTATCAAATAACATCAATGAATTAGAGAGAGAGAGAGAGAGAGAGAGAGAGAGAGAGAGACGCATTACACATGTTTGATTCACCTCTAAATTTCTTGCGGAAAATATAGCGCGAGCTCACTGTGACATCATACTTTAAAATCTAAAATCATTAGTTTACGTATCTCAACTCAATTCACAAGAATAGAAGCATGTATAAAACCTTTTGGGTCTCAGGAAAGCATGAGCGGTACTCCAAATGTTTTCTCAAATCTCAAGGCACCGTAGAATTAGAGTTAAAAATTAGCCATTTTTGGCATAGCACCACGGGAGAAAACATTAGAGAGCATTATGGGATGTAAATAAAAAATATTCTTGATTAATTTGTAGGTTGAGCTCGTTCTTTTTCCTGTGCGCACTAGCTCTTTGAGCTTGCTTTGCTCGCCGACGCTCGCTTTTAAGTCTTATATTTTTTTTCAAAGTGTGTTGACTTTGTCCTTATTGTATCCTTTATTTTCCAAAACAATCTTGATTAATCAATTGAACCTTATTGTAATCATTTATTTGGTGAGAGGAATTTTAATCTTTTTTTTTTCTAGAAGAGGTGTTCATTACAAAACATACATTTTTTGGATACAATTTAAGTCAATGCAGGTACAAAGCTATATATAAAAGAAATGCAAACTCATTTAATCATGTTTGTATCATTAGGGTCTTCCAACGGAAGACCCTATTGTTTTTCTTCGGATTCTTTTTCATTATTATTATTCTTCCTCTGACTTTTTTGGTGGCTTATATCTCATAAACTATTCAACCAATTTCCACGAAATTTTCAGGACTTATAGAGCATCAACGGCGCTACATATTGTTATATTTTCATATGATGACGTCACTTCCGGTTTCATATATTGACGATTTTATAAATTTTTAAGGGTCATTTTGTCCAAGCATCTCCTCCGAAACTAATTAAGACAAAAGCTTGAAATTTACAGGGATTGTAGATGAATGTTTGTAGATGTACCCCCTTGCTTCCGTTAATGAAAATTGCTTAAGGCCTTGAAGCTCGCCCGAACCTGAAAATTAGCACTAAAATTTTCCACAAAATTTTAGAACATTTTTTGTATTAACTTTTTATGTATACATATTTTGTTAAAACATGTAATGCAAAAGAGGTTTATATTTGCAAGACCTATAACTTGATATGAAGAAAAAGGGGCTGTCCCCTCAAATTAGGGGCCAAGAGGGCTCTAAAGTCTTCTTATAATAACTCTTTACTGAAAAATAATTTGTTATCAATTATAGAACCAAAAATGTTCATTGTACATCTGTTTTTCTATACGGTACCATACCTAAGACATATGATACGTAATTAAGGGTTTCAAGGGGCCAGATGTCTAAAAATTTGGTCATTAATATCTAGAAAAGGTGAAATATTTTGAAAAGCCTTGTAGAAGAGAAGTTGCTCAAAATAATGTTCTTAACGATATGGGATCTAAAAATATTTTTTGGGTGGCCCTGGTAAGGAGTTTAAGGGTCGGCCCCTAAAACACAGTTGCTCGGATATCTCAAGAACGGTTAACAATTCGTGAATACTTGTGTAACAAAATATGTTTATATTTACAAGACCTTTCATTTGATATCAAGAAAAAGGGGCCAGCCCCTCAAATAAGGGGTCAAAAGGGCTACAAAGTCTTTTCATAATAACCTATTTTTAAGCGATAATTAGTTATTAATCATAAAGCAGAAAATAAGAGCTTTTTATTCATAATTCAAAACTGAAATCCATTCTAAAATCAGACGATGCAATACAGAGATATAGGGGTTTAAAAATTGATTTCGGAAATTTTGATTCTACTTTCTTTGTTAAATCGTCTTTTTACAGATTCGAATTTGTATTTGCTAAGTCGTTCTTGAAATCGATAAGGTTTGTTAATTCGTATTTGGTATCATTCGGATTTTGTTAACTCGTACCAAGAATAATTCGATTTTTTTGGTCTTAGTTTCTTATGTTTGTTGGTTTAAGAACCCTGCTTCATACAGGAACTTCTAGCTTTACTTTCGACATTACCGGAAGACCCACTCGTTGCTTTGCAACGAGCTTTGCTCTAGTTTTATATATATTTCCTTGTCTAAAAGAAGCTTTGTGTATTTACTGTAAAACTAAAACACCTACCTTACTTGGCATGGCATTGATACTCTCTACTTCCCCAATGCACTGCAACTGCAAAACATCACCAGTTTCATACATTGACTTTGACGGTAGCCGGTTGACAATGGAAATACTTTCCATCTTTTGGGGAAACTGGCCTTTATATTATGAGAATTGCCCATTATTGAATTTTGGTATCAAAATAATTGACTAATTGAATAATATTTCACTATAAATACCAACAAGTTATTTCTGTATCATTCAGGCATAAAATGTAGGCCATCTATACAGATTATTGTTAGCTTTTGTTTCTGACAACTTTATTGCTCTATTTTACACTTATAATCAGAGAAATCATCGTTAGAAAACAAAAACATTTAAAATGGTTGAACTATACATGTATAAAGTTGCAATGTCTTTTTAAATGAATTTCATATTCCTTTTACTTTTCAAAAATACAAATAAAATATTGATCATTATTCTTTAACATATTGATGAATGATAACACGATTTGTCTTGCGATTTTAAGCAACTTGCACATTGAGATGACTATAATGATTAAATGTGGTTTATACCTTTTATTGAATAAATATTCTTTTCAGAAGTGTTGAAAGTAAAAGTCCCATTTGAAAAAAGACATCTCCAGCAAGCAGATGTTTGGGAACCAAGTATGCATTCGTCAGATTGAAGGGATGCATTAAGTTCAACGTAACTGTAGAAATAAAAACTAAACCAGCAGCTAGTTCTGAATGACAGTATATCAACGCCTTTAAATTCAGTTTCGTTATTCAATCGATACTCCCCTGATAGGTTACATTTGAGAACTGATATAAAGTCTTCATTTTCATTTTGGCGAATATCAAGTGTTATATCTTCATAATAAACTCCATACGCATACAAAAATGTCAAACATTTAATTGTTGCGTTGCTTTTACCGACGGGGAAAGAAGACGGGTCCAACTTTGTTGTAATATACCCTAAAAAGATAAAACGCAAAACGTATAAGACACAACGTTGTTTGTAAGAATTTCAGAAAAATAATTTGATCAATAGTCTTTCTTAGCTTCTTTTTTCACCGTCAATACATACCAAAAAGAAATGGAACGTGTACGGATATCAAGATCCAGACAAGAGCGAACGCCATGGCGGCCATTTAGTCAAACCAGGGTGTTTATACCTTACGTTTGGCAGTCTAGCATATACTAATAATATCTAAAAATAGCTTACGCTCTTTTGTAGTAATTCAGTGTTTGAAAGATGGTTCGACGCTGTGGAATTTAAAAGGACGATATTCAAATTTCTCCGATCGTAAACAGAAAAACAAGAACTAGTGAAGAAATTTCCAGCTGCATGGTATGTGCATATTCATAAACACTTACATAATTCTGAAATTCTTACAAAGAATCAAACATTTTGCATGCAAAACAAAAAATTAAGGCCTTTCAATACGTAAACGATTTCGCTCTCTGTGATTAAATTAAATAAAATAATACACATGGTTAATCATTTATTACTAAGCAATGATATGTATTGCAAAATCAGATTTAAATAACCTTTTGAGAGAAATTAAAACACCACTTGAATATGCCCCGTACATCATTATATACAATTCAATAAAGCAATTCCTTGGGTGAGAAGATTGTTAGCTTTGATTTGGTTTCTGTCCAAGGTTCATCGTTTAAATCTACAAGGTATTATCATTTGGTGTTTAAGAATTGGTGATGAAAATAACAAAAGAAACTACCTTAAACGATTATTTACGAATGAGAATGTCAAATAAAATTGATACTATGAAAACAAAGAAACATTAAAATACATAGCTCATTTAAGGATTCTCGGGGGGGGGGGGGGGGGGGGGAGAGAATGTGTCAAACACACGATTGCCTTTAATATTTTTACAGCGAAAGGTCAACTTTTGGGTAAACTATATGCAATATTTCAAGTAAATTGACCGGATAGGTTTATGTTATATATAGGATTATAAAGGGTTTTCATTTTCAATTTCATGTGTATACAAGTACAAACATACGATTTTCTTTTAATTTTCAACGATGGTAGGATAAGTTTTTTTTTTTTTTTTTTTTTTAAATAAAATCAAATTGACTGGATTGTTCATACGCTATCCGCCCTCATATATGTAGCTGGGTCCTATAAACGTGTCGTGCCAGCCATTTTACAAAAAAATATTGTTTAAGATAAAAATATGTTTACGAATCTTTAATTTTATTTGTAATAGATAAAAACATAGCTGTTTGTTTTTTTGCTTTGTTGTATTGGTTTTTTGTTTGTTTGTTTTGTTTTGCTTTTGGGGTTTTTTTGGTACCAGAAAATACTAGCTGTCTTATAAAAAAATTTGATGGATAGAATTGTAATTATGATACATTATTAAGATATTAGAAAAATTCTGTTTTGAACTATGTGTCTTCATGTAGTTTTCCGGTTAAGAAAAAAGCAATGATCGTTTGATATAACATATCTTTATATATCAGCAAATACAAATCTTATAATACAGAATTAGAAAAAATACAAAACTATTCTATTTCATGTAACTTTATGTTTTTGACGTTCATGTTGTTAGAGTTTTGTACTAGTACTAGTGTAAGTAATGGACATACACTCCTTGATAATAGGAAGCTTTTCCCGACCTATGCAACTGTATAATTTTTTTTTTCATCTTTTTTGCTTTACTGATTATGATATAATTGCTAAAACACATAGCTTCATATATATATATAAAAGCAATTAATACAAGCGTTGATCCAAAATTAATGTCACAGATGCGATAAAATCGTAAAAAATCCACGAAAAGTGACAAAAACTTGAGCTTTGAGATATCTACCCATTTTAATCCAGATTTTAAAATTGTAATGCATTCTGATACATATTTCTGAAGATAATATATTTTGAAGAGCGTGAAGCATGGATAGTTGCCACAGGCTAACGACGCCGTTTCTATAACCTTTGGCGTTCTTGTAGAATTCCGTAATTCAGTGCTCTATAAAAATTGGCCACGTTGCTCTACTTAAAAATTTTTTCCCATTTTTTCATAAAGTAAGTAATTACTCTTTTTGGGATAGTGTGTTGGATCTTATCTAACGTGCGATCAGTTTGTCGAGGTCTCTTCGAGAAGTCTTGAATGTAGCTTCATGTAATTTAATCAAAATTTTACTTCAAATTAGAATTTTGATAAGAACAAATTTCATGCATAATTTTATACAGCGCCAGTGTAAAATGCAGTGCATAATGTGACATTACTTTTGGATCAACCCTTGTTTTATGTACATTTATTGTAACAAAAACAAATATATTATATATGTATAGTTATGTTCGACAAACAGATGGATCCAGAGTTCGATACATGTAAAATGAAGTGTAAGTGTTGTTTAGGATTGTTAAAAAACGTTGACAACGGCATACTTTTGCATGCACGGCTAATGCAACAGCGTAAAAATTGTTTTTGTTACTTGAATAAATGAGTTAAAGGATTGCCATACGTATAGGATTGTAAGATGGCTATAGACCTATATCTAGATTAACTGTATTTAGCTGACTGTGAATGATCAAACAATTTCTAAATTTGAACGCCAAATTAAAAAAAAACAACTCATGCATCCATCTGGACTTGACCATAATTTGTTAGAAATATAATGCCAGAAGGCAAATATCTAGTGATATTTGACCACGAAAATATTTGAATGGTTTTTACACACAATTACTTTTTTCATACCTTCACTATTTTCCACTAATATGATATAGGGTATTGAGAACATTCTTGATTCAAGGACATATATATGCATAGTTGACAATAATGCATGTATTTTTGATATTTACAGTGATTTTTTTTCTTGTTTGAATTTAAAGCCAGAAAACACATTTAGATAACATGACTTTGTTCACTATAATTTCAAGACATCGTAATCTTGCTCCGTTTCCTCATTTATGGCATCTTCGTAAATCGATCTGAAAAAAAAGAAATAATGTGCATGTATATAGGCTTATTGTTTTACGCATCGTCATCATTATCATTCATCTTCATCGTCATCATTTTAATTACATGTAGCATTTTCATCGTTCTCTCTCTCTAACTTTTTACTATCGATTTCTCTCTCCCTGTATTTTTCCTACTTTTATGCATTGTTATATATGTTATATATGTTATGTTATATATATGTTTTACAAATTTCTTTCATGTTCCAGAGCCTGATTTTCATAAAAACTTTGTCTTCCAACTGTAATATCGTAGTTTGTTGATTCATAATTTTCACTGCAATGCAACCATACATTTGAATTAAGACTTTTACTACTACTATTGACATGTATTTGTATATGTTCGAAAATGTTGTATCATTAAAAGTAATAGATTTTAAAGGAATAACACTTGCCTGGCATTGTCATAGCAGTCTTGATCCATGTCGTCACCTTTTGCATCTAGAAACAAACACTGAACATCAAAACCACAAAATTAACTGAAATTAATCTATATAAATGATCTGTATCTTCTAGACTGAGTGCAGTTTAGATTTACCTTCTACTGAATTAATTTCGATTTCGCTCCTTTGAACACCAACACGTGTGGACGGGTTCTCCACATAACGTATACTGCTTTGTGTCTGGCTTATACTAAAAAAAGAATGTTAAGGATAAAAAAATGATTACAATTTATGTTGTTTTTGTTGTTGTTTTTTGTTTTTTTTTTTTTTTTTTAGCTTCATGCCAACTTTACGCGTCATGAAGACTAATGAGGATTTTTAGAGTTGTATTTGTAAAATTGTCTGTACCACGATTATTTCTATTAACTATCGGAAATTAAATAATAATGCTCATGCAGTTATTTACGCTGAGAGATAGAAAACGATAATCTTACGTGCAATTTCCATTCGCAGACAATGCTGAAAGAAAATTTAAATGCTGGTATTAAACAAATTGCTTTTGATAATTTTCCGAAAAAAACTTTCTCAGTGCAAATCTTTAATGAGTCAGTAAAACCGAATAATTCATTATGTATTTTTTTTCTTCACATATCTCAAACTTAAAATGTTATTTACATTAAAGAATTATTCAGGACAACATTATTATGTTATAAGTTTAGAACAATTAAATGACTTACTTGTACTGTTGGTTTCATGTTCGAGAAAATATTTCTTTTCACTAAGAAATAAAGAGGTATTCACAAGATCAATAAAATTTTAACATTTTGAAAGCTTCAAACGAATTGATTGATAAAAATAGTTCGCTATATTTCGCAAGATCACTTTCAATTTGCATTATATATTAAAATGTTACATCAAACGTTAAACAATTTCAAAACAATACTTGTCAAAAATATATTGCATACCTTTCAATTTTAATTACCATTCCTTCAAAAAATGTAAAATCAATTCAAATTTCATTAGAAAAAAGCGTAATTAATCTTAATGAAAAATATTGAAAATATGTACAAAAGTGTGTATTTTTATGTACAATATTACATTATAAAATTATAATCTATGTAGTAAAAAACTATTGTTAAAAATATTGTAGTCCCGATAGATAAGTCTTGTGGTGATTATTCATATTGATTAATATTTCACACTGCATATTTAGAAATACATGCAACAACAACAATAATAATAATGATAAATATCAAAGCTTTAAATTTTTACCAGATAAGCGAATTTGTTTCCTCCTACATAAAAGTGTCAAAAAGAGTAGTGTAGAAATCACCACAATAACGAGTAGAACTGAAACTACCGCTACTCCAGCCTTGCTGCAATCCGGTTCGTTACCAATCTGGTTCTGTGCTTTTGTAAACAGAGAAAAGGACATACAAAAAGGGTTAGAACATGAATCCTAATAGATATGATAATAAATAATCGTTTAATTAATTGAATAAAAAAAATATATTTTTTTAGGAAGAAAAACTACCTTCACCAACAACGTGTAATGATATGTTGGAAGACGCCAATCCATTTCCACACGAAGAATATTGGGATATTTCACACATGAAGTGTACATCTGTGTCGTATATTGTGACGTGATACTCTATTTTACTGAAAATTGTTATTTCTCCGCTGATGTCTGAGGTTGCTACTTTCTTCTTCCCCTGTAGATTTACCGTTGTCCATGTTGCATCGTTTTGCTTTCTTACACACCAATTAATTATATTCTAAAGGGAGAAAAAGTAAGAGAACATTGTGTTCTTAAATTTCAGTAAAGTCAAAAATTACAAATCAAAAACAAAGACTTGAGTTCAGTTAAGGGGAATGGTTTCATTCACCAAACATAAGCATAACTGATCCTTTAAGTCAACCAATTCAATATATAATAAAATTCCTTTGTTATTCAAATCCCATTCCAAGAAGAATGTTCTTGTTAAAAAAAAACAGCTCTAAACAACACGAACTTACAGTACAGATATCAAACAAGCATATTTAGAAACGTTTTTAAAGTCCATTATTTATGAAATTCTTGATTCAGATATCTTTCTTCAAATTACGATATGTCTTATTTTATAATTCAAAGTTGTAGGTTACCATTCACTTTAAACTTTAAGTAAGCTAATTATCATTTTGCAAGTGCCAATAAATACCAAAGATCTTTTTTACTTGGCTTATTGTCTGTAATATTGTATTAATCGAAAATTATTGTTAATGATGCCAGAATTGGTCTTGTGTTTAAACCGCATCATTGCTATAGGTCAACCTTAGTTGAAGTTTAGATAGTTCATGTAAATTTATAGTTAAAACAAATAGAGTGATAAACATTGCAAAGTCTTTAAATAGTAAAACATTGTAGTGATGTTTACTATGTTGGTAAACTTAACTGGGTTCTTTGCTATTTGTTGTGACAAAAAATGAATTGTGGGTATTTCACAAACTTAAAAAAAAACGGAAAACTATGCATAATCTTAAACTATCTAAAAAGTACCGCTAATGATGTATTAAGGGAGAGAACAGACGCTGTGCACTGCAAATGGATGGTTTTTCCAGATCCATCTAATTCTATGTGTCCTGGGCTGAGCAAAGACTTTTTGTCGTGAATAAGAACTGGCCACATTCTCCATTTTTCTAAAACAACATCAATTTTTATCAACAATAACTAGATAAAGAGATTAAATCAGTAGGCAGAATTACAAATCCTACACTAAAAATGGGTGTTTTAATGTTTTGTAATTGTCCAGACTATTTATTAAACAACTACTGGATATAAACTCTACATTCGTTTTAATTTTTTACATCTTAGTTTTTTTTACCTTTAAAAAGTAAAAAGTTAAAATCCTTGTCATAAAATGATTAAATCTTATACACGTGTAGTTTTCAATTTACAGTAAATGTTGTTTAAAATACAAGAGCATGAATGAAGTTTTTTTTTTCAAAATAAGATTTTTAGAATTACGTAAGATACACTCATTTGGTATATAGTCTACTCATCGGTTAGTTTTTTTTCTTGACATTTCCAAACTTGATATACCCGTTACCCAGTATCTACATGTATAAGCCTATTGTACATATCTAAAATCAGCATTTGCCTTACAGCAGAGTTATTGAAGTCAATTTAAATAGAATAACCCTAATTATATGGGTTTTTTTTAATTCACTCAGTTTTTTGTTCTTTGTTGACACTTGGTAATGCTTGATATGTTTACATAATATTACATATTATTACATTTTATATAACATTTCAGCTATTGTAAATCAATCTCTTTTTCTTATTCGTTACAATAAACATACCGGTATTCTTGGAATTTGGTTTCATTATGAGATGAATTAATATAATTTAATCTTTCCATATTGCATTTACTTTTGGTTAATGAAATTAAATGAGTAATATCCAAGCATTTTTGTTGGCATTATAAATCCAAGTCGTTTTCTAAAGCCTATTGTTTAAGTACATGTACCCTTTGATTAATGTGTTATCCAAAGTGTATATGTTAAAAGTTCTGAAAACGTGTAAGGCTATTTATGATAAGAAATAATCTTTTGCCAACTTCTTGTTTTTCACGTTGTTATATTGGCAAGTGGGTAACTCTGAGTCATTTTTCAGTTTCATAGAAGTGTTCGAACATCGTCTGTATCAATTGAGGAAATTTATTAGTACACTCACTATAATAATTGTTGCATTAGCGAGCAAACTATTTCTTCCTTTGATGTATTTTCTGTCGTCAAAATCGTTCCCACAATTCCGTGTAAACTGCATGTGACTACCAATAGCATGTTCTCGCGAGAATACGTGAAAATGTATTTTAAAAATGTCATGCATTTAAAAGCTGATTAAAACATTCTACTGAATCTAAAACTGGTTTGGAAATAGTTTTGTTTAACTAATCTATTCTTATTTTTGGCAATTCGTTCGGAGCGTAGTTTAATGTATTTTGACTGAAATTGTCGAGTGATGCCTGCTCTACAAAGGTGATGTCACGGTGTCTAGATTGAACACGTGACCTTAGTGTATTGAATAACTAGAAAGGCGGATCGAACTGTGCACGTTTCTAATAAAGCAGATGATGAAATTGTGCTTGTGTTATTGGCTTTGTCTTTGAGACGAGCACCTCGTAAAACAAAAATGTTTTGGTTTTTTTTTTTTTTATTTCACACATTCTGCAGACATACAATGATGATTATGATGCTTTAAATATAATAATTCAGAAGTGCAAAAGTTTATTTGAGAGAGAGAGAGAGAGAAGGAAAATTCAAGTAAAAATTGGATTCCAGATGTTCCAATGAGCATCAGAAATCTCATTTCACCATTTTTATAAGAAATAAATTTCTGTGTTTCATAGAAGAGCTTTAAAGACGACATTGCATAAGAAGCACTTAACTGTTTCTCGGTACACCTTGCTGTGTAAATATAGTACTTTAACCAAAGAAAAATGATATTAAGGATATCTTTGCTTTTACCAAGGATGCCTAGAATGAAAGTTTTCTTGGTAAATGTAACCTGAAAATTGATTTTTTTCTTCTACATAATGTGTAAAGTTTTCTAAAAAAGATTGAACACATTCACAATCCCACAATATATGTTCTATAGTTTCCTCTTCTCTGTGACAAAAGGTACACATTGTAGAGTTTACTTTTTTAATTTTGAATAAAAAAGAGTTTGTTGCTAAAATTTTGTTAATCATTCTGTATTGGAACCATTGAAGTTTACAGTTTTTTGTTATTATGAAAGGTAGTTTATGGATTAATTTCAATTTCATGTCCTCTATATCTAATAATTCATTCCACCTTCTTTTACCTGTTGTCACAGAGGTATTATTGTTTAAAATATCATTAAAAAAAACTTTGACTTTTTGCATTTCATAACTTTATGTATGTTTTCTCTAATAAGCGGGTTTGCTAATTTACTGAAAGTTTGGTTTTCACCCAATTTTCTGATGTATGTCTTTACAGCATGGATTATACTTGCATATTCTTAAAAGTTGACCTTTACATTTGTATACATATCACAAAACTTATCAAACTAAGAAAAGTACTATCTTCCACAATGATAGCATTGATGTATCTAATATTATTATCAAATAGTTGTTTATTAAAAAAAGATTTCCCTCCAATATGGATCAAAGGGTTATAAAATAAAGGTGAGTCTGCAGTTGCGCCAGATTCTAATATATTATGCAGGTCAATCCATGCCTTAGACACATCTATCCAGAACTTGTTTTTTAATGATTTCAAAAGTATATTAATGTATTCAATACCACATGATGTAAATTTATTTTGATTAAAATTAACTATGAATTGACTCAACCCCTGTTTGTAACAATAAGCTGTCTCACCCAGAATGATTTCATGGAAGATATAAATGCTTTGATAATTATCATCTTAAGACCACCTTTTTCATATTTTTGAACAAGAACATCCCTCTTTATTCTGTGAGTTGAGCCATTCCATATAAATGAAAAGATAAGCTTTTCTAATTCTTTACAATAAAAGACAGATGGGTTTGGGATAGACATTAGTTTATGATTCAACAAAGGTAGCACTAATGTTTAATAACTGTAATCTTGCCAATGGGAGTTAAATGTCTTTTCTCCCATTGTTTAAGGATAGACTTAATTTTAACCAATTTTGGATCATAGTTAATACTAGGCATATTTAGCAAATCAACATCAAAATTTTATTCCAAGCAAGGTGAATTTAGTAGATCCCCAATTCAACTTGCTATTAGGAATAAGTATATCATTACTATATTTTTTGGAACCAATCCATACAGTTTGAGTTTTTGAATAATTAATACACAAGCCAGAAATTTCCGAGAATCTATGTAATGTAGAAATGGTTTCTAATAAACTTTCTTCACTTCCATCAAGGATAATCGAGGTGTCATCTGCAAGTTGCGAAATCTTTTTTTCTATATTACCCACTGCTATACCTTTAATTTTTTTATTTTTTCTAATTTGTATCACCAAAATTTCTGCACAAATCGGGAATATTAGGGGATAATGGATCTCCTTGTCTACACCCCCTCTGAATATTAAAAATTTCAGAGAGATTGCCACCTTGATTATACGCAGATGTTATGTTTGTATAAAAAATCTTAACCCACCGTCTAATAGTGGGACCAAAGTTAAAAAAATCTAAAGTTTGTTGTATAAAATTTCAAGATAAGGTATCAAAAGCCTTTTCAAAGTCGATAAGCAATAAAAGACCGGGAATTTTTTCATCTTCGGTTTATTGCATTATGTCATATATTAACCTTGTGTTTTCTCCAATAAATCTATTAGACATGAATCCAGTTTGATCTGGATTTATAAGTTTATGTAAATATTTTTTTAATGTAGCAGCAATACACCTAGATGCAATTTTGTACACAGTATTTAATAAAGTTATAGGACGCCAGTTCTTAATATAGTGTCTAGCTTTGTCACCTTTAGGTAGCAAAGTAATTACACCATGTCTTTGTGTGACTGATAATACATTATTTTTATATCCATAATTTATAGATCTAACAACAAAAACACCAAATGAATGTATTTCCAAAAAACCTTAAAAAATTCTGAAGAAAAACCATCAGATCCAAGTGATTTATTAGCTTTCATACTAGAAAGTGTGTAAAACAAAAATGTTTATACATGTATACTTGAGCAAGAAATATTTCTATTTTTATTTATTCTTTTTATTATTTTGTTTTATCCATTTTGTAAACCACTTTAATTTATTATTATGAAACATATGTACCCCCGTGCACACGCCCCAACGGTTGCACCGTAAATCATGTAAACTTCATAAAAAGTCAGGAAACCTATTTTAGTATGGGTCAAAAAAAAACTTAAAAGCATTCGCAACGAAGTGCTCCTGATAGCAAATTTCCTTATTTTTTTTTCTTTTATGCAATGATTTACATTCACTGCGCTTGATTTTATTCTTCAATAGGGAGTAACATCCCGATATACGATCTTTTTTTTATATTTTAAGGTAAATATACGAAAACAAACAGTTAAAGTGATAAAGCGATACCCTCCTGCATTGACAAACTTCTAACAGCCTCAGTGAAGATGCATGTAACAATGTATTGCTTTATAACAAACAACGAGAGAAAGATTCTTAAGGAGGCTCGGTTGTCAACAAATTAACTACCAGATCGACCTTTTCCACATTTTCAAAAAATTACTTGTTTAGGTATCATATATAATATAATAAAGAAAAAAATAATCTGTTTTAACTTTCAAAATTTGCATGTTTTCCATTATTTTGCTCATTTTAAACAGATTTATTTGGATTAAAAATGGCCAAGACCATCAAGCCCTTTTAGTGATCGTTATTTTCTTCAAACCTTTAAATATGATACAATCTTGTATAACACTGGCCATGATTAGATATGTGACAAGTAGGTAGACAGGAACAAATAAAACGCACAGATTCAGTAGGTTGCATAGTAATTAATACAATAAATTGTTACAGAAACACAAAGCAATATCAGAAATTTCATTATACAGTAGAAATTTATCAATTAATGAAAAAAAATTTATAAGAAATATCGGAAATAAGTAATCAGGAACATTGTCAATGCCTTTTAAATTGTATATTTAGAGTGTTTATGTTTGATAATTTCGAAATTGTCGACTATCTGTTGGTACTCTGAATTAAAGCGTCATATATGTATATGTAAGAAGTATGGTAAAAAAAAATTTTACATTTCCTCACATATAATGTTTGTACAGTAAGTTTGAATTTATAAATTTCAATTCAGCATAAAATTTTAAATAAATCGAAAAGCATAAGTTACCTGGTTGGGTGTCAGTGGTTGGTATACTTAGTTTTGCACTGATGCCTTTTGCTCCACAGGGATAACCCCAACCCGACTCACACATAATCTCTAAGGCAGTGTCATTTTGCGAGACACGATAAAATAAGACTGAGCTTTGCATAACAGTACATCCATCTATGCTTCTTTTTACTACGTCTGTGCGCGGAGGATCTTGAAATGAAAGAATCTGGAATTTTCCACTTTCTTTTCGACACCAACGGATATCCTTAAAAAAATACACTAAGTATCAAACAATACCGTATATTCGGTTTTTTTCGCGTGTCACAAAATTTGCGAAAATTGGGAAAATCTGTAACAATATTAATTTGAGGCAATCATTTTTTGCGATATAAAAAGTTTCTTATAGAAAATGATACAGGATATAAATTCTGCGTATTCCAATGTTTGAAAATTAAAAGGGGTCGCGAAAATTAGATCATCGCGAAAATTAGCGGATATACGGCATTTAGTATACATTTCAATTGTGTATTTAAGCTGTTTGAAGTATACATTGTAGTTTTCAAAAGTTACAGGGGCACGGTCATAATTTACGCTGTATTAATTTCAGTTTTTGTTGTTTACAATGATTTATTGATGCATCTAGTTGCTTGTTAACGTAATTAACTTAATTTCTTTATTTGTTTTAAATGTGGCGTTTCTATCAAGCAATCTAAATGTTTGCAAACACTACGAAACAAGCCATATTTGTACATTACAAAAAATATTAAGCCTAGTATTTTTGCTCTGAACTCCACTATTATTATTATGATACTAAATCTTTAAAAAAACCTAATTAAGCTTAACCAGTTACCACGCCGCTTTAATAAATCCAAAATCAAATTGAAGTTTTCCAGGTTATTTTCAGACTGTGATACTGAGGTAAAAATAAATAGTGTACATGTTGTACAAGATAAATTCCTGTTCCACATACATATATGACGCATACTGGGCATTTTAATATGCAATTATTAATACATAATTATATCAATTCATTTTACAGATTAGAATTCAAAAAGAATATGCCCAGAGTGTCACTGATGTTGTTAACCAGAATAAATCAGTTACAATATAAAGCATCTAATCAAAATTGGCCGTTTATTATTCATTAAAACCTGACATTGAAAAATTTATTATTTCAACCATGTTTATTTTTTAATCTTTCTACCAAAACAACTATTTTCCAAGAATTTTAATCCACTATGTCACCACCCACCCTCTCTTTAACCATGCAACGTATCTTATGAAAATATTTTTATCTTTTTCTAATATTATTTTTTATTGTAAGGCGGTCGTTCTAACATAACATTTGTAAGTGAATTTCACTAATCCATGGCCTTTTGTTAACTTTTTTATTTCCGTTAAGGTATGTTAAAAAAAATTCTAATGGATTAAACGATCGTTATTAAAATCATTTAAGTGTGTGGTGAGGTTCTTTTTTATTTTCTATATGAAAGGTGTTCTTTAAAAAATAAATATTTTTTAAATGCAAGTCAATGCAGCAATACCACAATAAAGCACGGAGAGGGGCAAATTAATAAATCATTGGAGAATATTAATTTTGCTAAACAAAAAGAAGCCTCGTGTATTTACTGTGAATACACACTTACCTTACTTGGCCAGGAATTGATACTGTCTACTTCTCCAATGCACTGCAGCTGCAAAACGTCATCAGTTTCATACATTGACTTAGACGTTTCCCGGTTGAGAATGGAGATTCTTTGTATCTTTTGAGGGGAATTACCTTTATTTTAAGGGAAATAGCCGTTTATTAATTTTTTTATGTCAGAAGTAATCAATTGAATATAAATGAATTGTACCAAACAGTAATTGCTTTATCATACAGGTATAAGATGTACGACTTCTATTATGATAATGTTTTAGCACTTAGTGAATTCGTTTTCTCTTTGAAAAATTTATTGCTCTACTCAACAATTAAAATTAGAGCAATGGAGTCATAGAACAAGAATATTAAATTATATTTGAAGGTTGTTTTTTTAAACTTATTGTATATTTCATTTACTTTTGGAATATACAAAATGTAATATGAATAATTTTTCTGTAGGATATTGTAAATAATAACATTCTGTTTTGCAAGTTTAATCAAGCAACTTGTATTTGCAGAATTTTATAAAATTTCAAAATGGTATATACCTTCTATTGAATAAATATTCTTTTCAGAACTGTTGAAAGTATTAGTCCCATTGGAAAAAAGACATCTCCAGCTTGCAGAAGTTTGAGAACCAAGAATGCATTTGTCTGATCGAAGGGATACAGTAAGTTCAATGTAATTGTACGAAGAATAACGGAGCGAGCATTGGTCGTCACGAAACGACAATATATTAACGCCCTCAAAGTTAGTTTCGTTATTTAACCGGTGTGTCCCTGACACGTTACATTTGAGGACTGATATAAATTTTTCATTCTTATTTTGGCGGATATCAAGTGTTATTTCTTTATAAAGTCCATACTGAAACAAATAAACAGAACATCTAATTGATGCGTTGCTTTTACCGACGGGGAATGAAGATGGGTCAAATTGTGTTGCGAAATACCCTAAAAAATATAAAAGCAAACCTTATAAGTCAAAAAGTTGTTTTAGATAAATTTCAAGGAAATTATTTGATAAAGATCCATTCTAAGTTTCATCTTTCATCGTTCAATACATACCAAAGAGGAATGGTACTTGTACGTAGATCAAGACCCAAACTATGGCGAACGCCATCGCGGCCATTTCATCAAACCAGGATGTTTATATCTTACCTTTGATAGTTCAGATTAAAGGTTTTAAAAACTCTATAAATAGCTTCACGCTCTTTTATAGATAATCATTGTTAAACAACATTTTTCAGCGCACTTGGTTTTTAAAAGGACGACATTCAAAACTTTTCAATCGTGAAAACATCAGACAGTATGTTTCACCAAAAAAGATATGCAAAAGGCTCTTTTTCGCAAATCTGGCGAATCTATTGAACAAGTGAATCTAAAGACTTTTTAAGCTGATATGTGTACTAAACCATCGTTCTGTCACCATTAAAAAGTAGATTGTCTATAGACGTATATATCTTTCTTATGAAAATTAAAAGGGGACAGAAGTTAATGGAAATGATCTTGGCGACAGGTAAATCCACTTCCATTTTATGCATGTGTCTTCACTCTTACAAGACATAAATGAAATAAAAAAAAAACGGAATAAAAATATCACATTTAGCGTTCTAGCAAATATCTGCAGGGTTTTGTTTAAGTAAAAGATTAAATATAACAATTTTAATTTTAATAAAAATTTACATTTATAACCCAAGTAATCCTGTTATATGTGTGAGAGAAATAATTGTGTAATTTTTTTTATATTCAGCTGATTTGCAAATTTCTGTCTCAAAAATTGTCAAGCGCAAAGCAAGGCTATATAATTTTTTTTTTATACCTGACTATAATCGATTTAGAGGCAAAAGGTGACAGCCTTTTGCCATATGTTGTAGGGAAATAAGACACAGCGAAATTTTAGTCAGATCAGTGTTCATTGTGGTTAGGATGTCACAACCACGACCATGTTAAATATTTAAACATAAATAATTGTAAGCACATTTGGGGAGATGTGGTCAGTAAACTACACGATATCAATACTCAAGTGTTTGGACTTATCAATTTCTCTAAACGTATTAATTAAACAAATATGCGTACAAATATCGTAGCTCTTATCTATTATAATTAAGAATCATAAGATAAAAATAGAGCAGAGCTCGTGGCAAAGTCACGAGTAGGTCTTCCGTTGTTGCTGCGGGTTGAAAATATATATGATTTGGTGTCAAACGATTATAATGACTAAACTTTCAGTTCTGCTTTTGTTATAAATACATGTTGTGATTGAAAACCTGCATAAAAAACGTGTTTTCAAAAAGACCGGAAGAAAATGTTTTAGGAAAACTATTTGTCGAACACAGTTTGTGTAATTGTTTCAAAAATTCTTTAAACAATGAGAAGTTTAATGGCGAGTTGAATTTTTAAAGGGTAGCAAGCATTGCTATATACATGTACTCATGATTCATGTAAGGAATTGAAAGAGATCGAACCGGCCTAAAAAAAAAAGCACGTAACCGTTTCTTTAAGATAACTTCTGTATTTAAATCTTTCAAAATTTTTGAAGACTATGTGCAAGTTTGAAATTGTTGCATGGTGTCAATATTTGGTAAATAGTCAAAATTGATGGCATCTCTTACATTTCTATAGGGCTGATTTAATTATTTAATGATACGAGTAGACTTGGACATTCAAAATAATAATTAGCTATCAAAGATCAGCGGGATAATTTATACAAAAGTGAGCGTCTACATTTTACACCAGATGGTGCTATTTCAAAGAGACACCGCTATGTAACTCGGTACTAAATAACCTTATTTACATAAATGAACATTTCTTCTCTCGATGATTCAATAATACACAAGTACCTTATTTTTATGTCAGTTTTTTCTTCTTTATCAGATCAAAAGTAAAAATCTTATTAAATATGCCTAAAATCATGGTGTAATGGTTTTTATTTTCATTTTAATTGAAATGAATGTGACAAAGGGGCATATTAAGTCGGAATTTTGGGGTAACATGTACATAAAGGAAATTCGGCGCATGTTCCATGTTTTTGTTTTGTGATTTCTTCTGTTTTCTCATAAGTTTATATCAGGAAAGTAAAGTCCGTAAAAATATAAAATGTGCAAAATTAAAGGGGGTGAGGTATGTGTTACATTGAAAAATCCATATACAGTGCTTAATTATTGACGTATGACGGCGACGCACACGAACTTTGCGTGCTTCTACCTAAAGGTAGTTGAAGCATGCGAAGCGTCTGTACAAAATAATCACTAATCATCCAAGGCGTGATAACTCCCTGCGGCCAAGTGCGAGGAATGAGTTACGTAAATACAATGTAAATTACACAAAGCTTACGCTCTAAAATGTTGCAGTAATTGTATGCTTATTTATAATATAATCATATACTCAATCGTTTTGTTTTCACCTCTTGTGCTACATGTAGAATAATAGAAGAAAACCAAACACTTTTCAACTTTATTTAATTAACCACTCCCTAATTTGTTTTCATTTTTTATAAGAACATGACATATCCCAAAACGAGTTATGATAAAAGCACAGGGCACTAAAAACGTATTTTGATAAATTTGTAGATTTCAATGTAAACAAGAAAAGTATCGATTGCGACTTTAAAACACCATTATGCACAGGGAGTTATTGTCTATTTGCAAAATGAAAGCGGATATACATGTTTTCATGTGAAGCTTTAAACTCTCATATTATGCAATATCCAAACATTACTAAATTACACTTGGATTGAAAAGATATTGAAGAACAACTTTTCTAGCGACAGCATTATCGAAATATTTACCGTTTTTTAGTTATAAAGCAAAGACTTTCCAGGTGCCTAGATTCTTTTTGAAAGGGACCAGTCCCTTTTGTATGGTCTCAAATGAAAGCCCCTAATATTATCCACAACTTTTTGTTCTATATGTATTTAGGAAATATTCCAAACTAAAACGTTACATAGCTAAAACGTGAGTAAAATATAGCTATTCTTAAAACATAGATTTCGATTTAATAATTCGAGTGGTATAATTGGAAAAAAACTAAAATACAAAAATCAGAGGACAATTTTCAAAATGTCAATAATAAAGATTTTTAAATTTAACTTATTTGCTACGGAGCCTTTGTCTGGAAACGAATGCCCCTAAAATTTTAGAAAAAGGGGAATAACTCAAAACTGGGAATTGCAATTTCATTTTTTTTTGTTCTCTAGAAACTTAATTCAGTTAACAATATACCGTGAACATTTGAATGAAATGGAATGACAAACAAAACATTTATTGAGGTTTTAGAAACGTCTAGAAGAAGAATAACAATAATGAAGAATTACTATCAGAATCAGTACAAGGTCTTCCATTGAAAACGGAATACCTTAATTATCTCAGCTACAAAATTTAAGGACGGTTATATCCCCAGTTTTTTGTGAATCATTATGTTGGTCCATGTATATTAATTCTGTGATTGTCAGTTTTGGATTTTCAACAAATTTATCATGGGAATATTGGATCAATGGTCAATGTCTTTTCTTTAAAGTAATAAAGAGTAGCAACCGTCTGCACGGCAATTTTTGAACAATTTTAATGGTATTTTTTTTCATCGACACCAATTGCTGTCATGGGTAGAATAAAAGCGGTAAATGGTCTCCGTCCAAAAGATAGCATACAAACTTAGAGAAATATAGGGAAAAAGAACGACAAAGAATAGCCTTGACCAGATTTGTTTAATTTATTATTTCGTAAAATTGTATCGTAAGTATCCTTATTAACATCAACGGGTCATAAATCAATTTAAAAAACTCCATGAACTTGGCAATCCGCAAAATGACGTTTGCTTTGTGACAGGGACATATAATGTAATATTATTGATTTCGACCTAAATTGATTGATAGATTGAATCGTAGTGTATTTATAGGGCTTTATTGGATTTAAATGAAGCGAATCAAATGTATAGTCCAATCCAAAATTTGCAAAAGTTGTTCTCTTTTGTGGGTCAACCCAAAGGTCAAAAGAAAAAACAACAACAACTTTTCCCTTCTTTATGCAGCCAAATATTGGGCGTCCTGTGAAGAAATCTCTTGGAATTTAATTCATCTCTTCGATGTGTGGGTTGCCACAACTTGGGGCAATCAAAATGCACAAGGGAAACGGATTTTTAATGTCAAATAACGAAGTTACATCCCTCTGAACTACAAGGAATACTGTATATATTAAATGCCCCCCCCCCCCCCCCCCCCCCCGATGGCGGCCAAAGGACATAGCTTTCGTAAAGTGCGTCTATGTGGTCACCTCATAATGCTCCAAGAATGATTCTGTATTCTTTAAGTGCCTTTAACTTGTAATTGACAATATGACACTGTTTGTGGACACATTGACTTGTTTCTAAAGTTAATACAAAGAACTTAGCTGTTTACACGCAAAAGAAAAACGGTAAGGTGATATTTTATAAACTATTTCGCTGTTTATGAATGAATTAAAATAAATATTACACATGGTTGATAATTTTAAACGAAACCTAATGTATTACAAAATTGCTTTTAAATTACCTTTTGAGAGAAGTTTTTACACCGTTTGAAGAAGCCTCTGACATCATTTGTACATATGACAAAGGCAGAAAAGGTGATAAACTAATCCGTCTAAAAGGGCCAGGGATTTTCAAAATATCAAGGTATACTCGATTGTATAAAAATATTAAAATTACGAAGTCAAAAAGATAACTATACAAATATCTTTATTACAGCAATAAGGACATACATAATGATTCTTTGCCATGCTTTATAACTTATAAGGGATAGTTGGATCTTATTTCAAACTACTCTCTTTTAATTTGGGTCTTCTAAAGCCAAATGGCTTTTAAGTAGGAAGATTATTTTTGTTTTTAGAGATAAATGAAAAATTATGAACATTTTAAGATGGACAACGTTTTGAATATCAGATATTTTTTAGAGATTTATGTTTCTCAACTTAATATGAATATTAATTTTTATAGAATATCTTAAGTTTGGTCTGTATTAAATCTATCATGGAGAATGTGTTTAATTGCTTTATAATTACCTTGTTTCCGGTAAAAATGACATGTATTAGGTAATATATATTAAGTCTGTTCTGTCAATGTCTAATCAAAATTATATGCGTTGTCTTCAACGTAATACAACGTAATACAACTGATAAGCTATCTAATAAAAATGTCTGCAAAGTTTGAACATAAATGGGAGGTACGTATACATAAAAAAGGAATGGAAACTAAATCATTTGCAGGCTGGCTATTTTATCAATTTGCTATTTGTGTCTATGTGAAAAGTGAAAATATGGAGTCAGTGTAAAGACAAGTGTTGAAAAATATATTGTTTCAGAGAAAAAACAATTAATAATTTTTTTGTTAGCAAAATAAACACTAAACGTCAACTTAAATCAACTTGAAAATAAACATGACAATTCAGTGGAGTATAGCCCTATCAAAGATGTAAATTTCCATTGTTTCTTTGTAATGCACCATTATTTCCATCAGCTGATATAAGCAGGCGTCCTGACTATAATGTGTCAGCTTGAACGTCAAAGGTTACAGGGAAACAACAATTATGTTAATAATTGTATTTATGTGTTGAATGCTATAATTTTATTTGCTTATTTATTGTATTTTTCATGTTTATGTTTGATTAGATAAGTTGCATTTCTTTCCCAGGCCTTGTAGTGGTCGTTGGCCATATTATGTAATTTACCTGCAGTGGTCACTGTCCATGTCTATTTTTAGCCCAAATTCTTAGTCTAAAAACCTCTCAGTGACCTATCATGTAATTGTTAAAAATCCAATGGTGAAATTCTCCCCAAATTTAATTTAATAGCCAATCAAATTAAGCGATACGGTCACGTGGTTTGATGCGGTCAGTATCTGACCGGTGAGATTAGGGTCATTCTGTCTTCATCTCTGATAGTGTTAGCACGAGTAATGTTTTGATACAGTAAGTTTTGAAACGCAGTTTCTATTTTTTGTTGTATGCGATATCGCATGATTATTTGTGCTGGTTCCGGTTGGGGTACAATATGTAAACAATGAGTATTTTAAATGTGTGCGTGATTGGACATTCTTACATCAGAAGATTAAGAGATTATTGTATGCAGACAGAAACAGACAATCTAAATTTGGACCCTGAAGTGTTTAAAGTATCATTTAGAGGAAAAGGCGGTTTGAGATTAAGCAATCGTGTCTTCAGGGCGGAGATTCTACATTTTGACTCAATTCCCGATGTGGTGTTTTTACAGATTGGTGAAAATGATATCGGTGAAAATACAAACAGTGAGAAATTAGCTAGGGATATTATATCTGTGGGACAGTATTTAAGAGATGGTGTTGGAGTAAAGGTAGTGATAATAGGCCAGTTAATTCGCCGAATGCAGTTTGCATCATGCCAAAATTTTAACGTCTTTGTGGTTCAGACTAATGAACATTTGAAACGTTTTGCTGAGCCACTTGGTGGAATTTATTTCTGGGGACATCGGGGGTTTTGGAAGGACTTTCATTATTTAGGCCCGGATGGTGTCCATCTGCTGTGTACCCCTGCCGAGGACCAGCCCATGAGGAAGTTTCGCCGCAGCATTAGGAATGCGGTGATCCTGCACTCAAAAGTTTTGAGGGCAGTATGATTTTAGATCTTATGTGCTATCACTCTAGAATAATGATATTCAATGATATGTGAATATATATCCATATTTATATATATTTACATTTTATTTGTTTGAATTAAGACAGTGTAGGGGCAGTTTATGTATTAAGTCCCTGAAATTAAAATGCGTGATTTTTCGTGTTGATGAGCATCAGTTCAAATTCTACCTTTCATTTTAATTAAGCGTTTTGGCTGGAACTGATAAATTTTATGTTTGTTGAGTTTGCATACTAAAGAATGATGAAGGAATATTGGGTCTGTGTAACCCATATGATCAGTGGGACATGTTCCTTACAATTATGAATTTAATGTTAACATGTTATTAAAAATCAGGTTGAGACTTTTTAGTTACATGAATGTTTGGATCTACATGTACTATTAATGATGAAGGAACATTGGGTCTGTGTTACCCATATGGTCAGTGGGACATGTTCCTTACAATTATGAATTTAATGTTAATAATGTTATGTAATTAAAGTCATGTTGGGACTATTTACTTACATAATGTTTGAATCTTCATGTACTAATAATGAGGAAGGAACATTGGGTCTGTGTTACCCATATGGTCAGTGGGACATGTTCCTTACAATTATGAATTTCATGTTAATAACGTTATGTAATTAAAGTCATGTTGGGACTATTTAGTTACATGAATGTTTGAATCGACATGTACTAATAATGATGTAGGAACATTGGGTCTGTGTTACCCATATGGTCAGTGGGACATGTTCCTATTATTATGAATTTTATGTTAACATGTACATGTAGATCAAAATCTTGTTGGTATGCGCTTAACTGATCAGGTCAAAATACCAAGTACATGGTTGAAATCATCTGTTAATGCAAAAGTTGATTATGAAAAAAAAATTTATGGGTTAGGCTAATCATATATGTGAAAGGATAGGATTCATACTTATTATTCTTATTATATGTTTAGCCATTATGCCACCCAAAAAGAGAGCCAGGAGAGATGATGTGGCAACTGGAGGATTACCACCAACAACACCACCAACTGAAGTAAATAAGGGGAAAAAAGGGCCAAAAAGAATCCGAAAACAGTCGGAGAATGACACTGTCAATGTGCTACCAAATATTGATTATGAACTTCTGGCAAAAGAAATTGTAAACCAACAAAAAGCTGATAGTGAGAAACAAAACATCAGTGAAAGTGTTGGGCAACCTCCGATGGTGAATTCTGTTGAGGATACTGCACCAGTAGTTGGGGAAGCTATACCGGCCGCTGCCACAATTTCTGCCTCTGCGGCTGCCACAATTCCTGCCTCTGCACTGGGAACCTTACTGGATAATGTGTTCACAGGTGAGCCCGCAGGCAATTTATCTCGGAGTACTGGTAGTTGTTTTGCATGCTCTAGTAGCCCTCAAATTCACTTATCAGATTTTGTGCCTCTAGGGGCATCGGTTTCCTCAAAACTGAAACTTAAAATTTGGAACAATGAATTTGTTGACTTAAAAATTTATTGCCGACCTCAGGAGATGAACCCCTTTCAATTGTGGTACAAGTGGGTAAAATTGAGCTACAACAAGCGGCTTCACATAAAACACCTATTACAATCCATCAATGGACAGATGCTTTTCTGGTATTCAGTACAATTTACTTACAGAAATTTCCCCATGAGGCATGCAATCTGTTAAAATACATGTTTACAATTAGGGAGATTCACAAGCTTCATGGGGACCAACCCTGGAGAATGTATGATGAGTCATTTAGGAAAATAAGAGAGACACCCCTCCTGCCGTGGGAGAGAGTAGTAACAGAGTTGCGACTTAAGGTAGCCTCTATGGGTTTAAAGTCTCCTACCCAATTTCAAGCTTATAATGGTAAACGGCAGCCCTTTCGGGCAAAACAGTGCTACAATTATAACAATGGGCAAAAATGTCACTCCCTACCTTGTCGATTCGCCCATACTTGCCAAGCCTGTAGTGGACCCCACCCCCGATTTAAGTGTAGAAACATGTCATCCAAATCTTTCACTTCAAACAGGAATGGCGCTGGTTCTTCCAACTCCAGTAAACCCGTTAAGACTTCACAATGAACTATTAGGTTATGAGGCAGATGAATTGAAATTGTTAGTGAATGGCTTTACATTTGGGTTTAGATTAGGCTGTATTAAGTCCCCTTCCATTCATCCTCCTCATAATCATAAGTCTACATATGAGCACCCAGAAGTTATTGAAGATTACATTCATACGGGTTTAAGTAAGCATAGGATAGCTGGCCCATTCACAAGACCCCCTTTACCTCTTTTTAAAACTTCTCCTCTGGGGGTTGTACCAAAATCCGAGAAAAACAAGTTTCGAATCATTCATGATTTATCCTTTCCTGCTCAGGACTCAGTTAATTCTAATATACCTAGGGAATACTCTCAGGTTCATTATGATTCAATTGATACGGTACTCAGTTTGGTTCATCAATATGGGATGGGTTCTCTTATGGCAAAAACAGATATAAAGGATGCCTTCAGAATAATCCCCGTGAACCCAAAGGATTATCATTTTTTGGGTTTTACTTGGAAAGGTCAATTCTACTATGAACGCTGTTTGCCAATGGGGGCAAGTAGCTCCTGTCCAATATTTGAGAAGTTAAGTACAGCTCTTCAATGGGTTATGTTAAACAAGCTAGAAGCAGGGGGTATGTCTCATATGTTGGATGATTTCTTTTTTATTGGGCCTCCTCAGTCTGAAAAATGTAAAAATGATCTGATGAATTTCTTGGATTTATGTGAAAGGATTAATATTCCAATTAATGATAAGAAAACTTCCTGGCCAGTAACATGCATCACCATTTATGGTATTGAGGTTGATTCTATTGATATGATGAGTCGGCTGCCACCAGACAAATTAGAAAAATGTAGGACTCTCGTATTTCAGTTTAGTAGGCGTAAAAAAGTTACTTTGCAGGAGCTTCAATCATTAATTGGAGTCTTAAATTTTGCTTGTTTGGTAGTAGTTCCTGGTAGGGCATTTTTACGTCGTCTGATTGACTTGACTATAGGTGTGAAAAAACCTTATTATCGAATAAAATTTAATAATGAGGTAAGAGCTGATTTAGCCATGTGGCTACATTTTCTTCAAAATTTCAATGGAAAATCAGTTCTTCTTCCAGAGGAATGGGAATCTTCAGATGTCACGCGACTATTTACAGATGCTTCTGGTTTGTTAGGATTTGCTGCTGTTTTTGGTTCAAAATGGTTTGCTGATGAGTGGACATAAACTCTTCTACCTTTGCAAATTGCCGTAAAAGAATTCTTTCCAATTGTTTTGGCTTTGGAAATTTGGGGTTCAGAGATGGCAAATAGAAAAATCTTATTTATGTCAGATAATATGGCAGTGGTAGAAGTAATCAATAAACAGTCCAGAAAGGAAAAGTGCCTCATGCATCTACTTCGGCGTTTAGTAATGGTGTGTTTATCAAAAAACATATTCTTTAAGGCAAAGCATATTCCTGGAAAATATAAAGTGGTAGCTGACTCCCTGTCACGTTTGCAATTTCAGAGAGCCAGGGAGGCAGCACCATATCTAGACCAACAACCAACTGCCATTCCCGAGCATCTATTGCAGATTTGTCCTCAACCACCCAAACAATCTTAGTAGCAGCTTTGTCTCCCTCTGCACGTTTATCATACAGACGTTCATGGGAACTTTTTCTCACATTTCGAAATAATCCAGTGTCGTTACCTTTGTTTACCATTGACATTTGTAATTTTATTGGTTTCCTGTTTGAAAAACAATACAGTTCCAGCAGCATTGCCTCACATATATCTGCTCTGAGTTATATACACAAAATTGTAAATGCGCCTGATCCAACACAAACATTTATTGTTCGAAAACTCCTTAAAGGATGTCACAAGCTTCTTCCTTCACAAGATGCTAGATTACCAATAACACTGAGTATAATGCACAAAATTCTCTCTGCATTAGTTTTCACTGTTCCAAATGCATCAAATCGGGTACTTTTGCAAAGTCTTTTTCTTCTTTGTTTTAACGCCTTTTTACGTTTAGGGGAAGTTGTCACAAAAAAGGTATCAGATAAAGACAGAATACTACAAGTTCAAGACATTACTTTTATGGGAGATAGGAACAATCCTTCAGCAGTTCAACTTGTTTTACGATATCATAAATCACAAAAAAATGATCCTATAATCATATCTATAGAAACCAACCCTGTTTCCAATTTCTGTCCAGTACAGTATCTCTATAGATATAGATCACAATTTCAACATGTTTCAGGCCCCTTTCTTCAATTGATCAATGGCTCTCCAGTCACATATTCTTATGTTAGCAGTGAGCTTTCGAAAGCCATAGCATTTGCGGGTCTTCACCCCAATAGATATAAAGGGCACAGTTTTCGGATAGGGGCAGCAACACATGCTGCACAGTTAGGCTATTCTGAGAGTTTTATTCAGCATTTAGGCCGCTGGAACTCCAATGCATTACACAGATATATTAGAATACAATCGTTTCAACTGTAATTATTTGTATCTACAATCTTTCTTACCCCTGCAGTTTATTCATAGCAGGCCAGTGAGTAACTGCTGCTATTGATCTGTACCAAAAAATGTCCTTATGTTCGTTACTTTTTCCATAAGAGAATCTTGTGCGTAAAATACGGAGGGTGTCTCAATTAATTTTGTTAGTTATAGTATGTTTACAGGTGTAGTAATGTGTAATGATAGGCCAGTGTTTAACTGCTATTTTGTAGTTGCACATTGTGTCTTTAGATATTGTTAGTACAACTTTTAAGTTAGTTTATTAGAGTGCCTGCGGGTTTCACCTTGGAATTGCCATTCATGTTACGTTTGTACGGGTTATAGTATTATGAATTATATGCACTTATTGCCAGGTCAGTGTGTAACTGCTGGTAACAGTATGCCAAGTCAGTGTTTAACTGTTGGTACATTTGACTATAAACTGTGATTTGTGTATGTGTTCACATCAGCATCAACAAGTGCACAACTCACCTTGGATGGCACAATGGAATTGCCAATTGTCATTATGCAATTCACATTTGGTGGCATATTTTATTTATGAGGTACCATTTTTTTGCTGGTTTTGTATATATTGTATATAATTTTGAACAAAATATTGTTTTTCTGTATTTTAAGGGGATCGGCATATTGATAAGTTATTTAACATTTTGTGTGAACAGCTTTGGGTCTGATCCCCTACTATGTTGTTTATATTTTTCTTTACTTTCGTCAGTTTTAATAAATGACATATTTCATCATGCACAAGTGTTGAGTTCATTTATCAGACAGCAGAAACTGAGCTGCGGTGAGGTTGTGCAGCATGAGAAAACATAAAACAACAATTATGTTAATAATTGTATTTATGTGTTGAATGCTATAATTTTATTTGCTTATTTATTGTATTTTTCATGTTTATGTTTGATTAGATAAGTTGCATTTCTTTCCTAGGCCTTGTAGTGGTCGTTGGCCATATTATGTAATTTCTCTGCAGTGGTCACTGTCCATGTCTATTTTTAGCCCAAATTCTTAGTCTAAAAACCTCTCAGTGACCTATCATGTAATTGTTAAAAATCCAATGGTGAAATTCTCCCCAAATTTAATTTAATAGCCAATCAAATTAAGCGATACGGTCACGTGGTTTGATGCGGTCAGTATCTGACCGGTGAGATTAGGGTCATTCTGTCTTCATCTCTGATAGTGTTAGCACGAGTAATGTTTTGATACACCCACCACCATCCCCGTTTCACCACTCCAATATTCGAAAGTTGCATACATGTATAAAATATTGTTCTTTTGCATATGGCATATTTTATTTTTGAGGTGCCATCTTTTTGCTGGTTTTGTATATATTGTATATAATTTTGAGCAAAATATTGTTTTTCTGTATTTTAAGGGGATCAGCATATTGATAAGTTATTTAACATTTTGTGTGAACAGCTTTGGGTCTGATCCCCTACTATGTTGTTTATATTTTTCTTTACTTTCGTTATTTTTAATAAATGACATATTTCATCATGCACAAGTGTTGAGTTCATTTATCAGACAGCAGAAACTGAGCTGCGGTGAGGTTGTGCAGCATGAGAAAACATAAATGTGTTTGGTGCACATTACACCTGTATATATTGTAATTATAGTATTTCTCGGATGTAATACACGCAGTATATTATGAACAAAAAGTTGTAAAAAATTAAACATTATATAAGTAGTGCCTGTTTTGGAGGGTAACTGTTGAAATTGACACCCCAAGATAACCATTGTCAACCAACGCGAAGCGGAGATTGACAATGGTTTTCGAGGGGTGTCAATTTCAACAGTTACCCTCCAAAACAGGCACTATTTATTTTATTATACTGAATGTCTTCTTTTAAAGAAAATTTTACTGCTTTTATATAGAAATGAAGTGAATTCTACGGCGAACCGTACGCGCATAATTTACGCGCACGTAACAATTTGTTGTGTTACCCGTTGCCAAGTGTGTTGCTAATGCTGAGGGTAATAGAACGGATTACCAACTACGTCTAAACCAATCAGATATCAGTATTTAACATGAAAGTATAATAGAAATTATTAGTTGGCACCTTTAACACTTTTTGTATGGGTGTTACATTGTTAATTAATTAATTAATTAATTAAACAAAAAATAAATATAATAATATAGAATAAAAATGAGAGAAGGGAAGAAAACATTTATCTAGGTGGTCCTATGAAGTACTTGTTTCAGTTTAGATACCAACCCTTTAAAAATTTGAATTCATTTCTAAATGAATAATTATCTGATATAATTTTCTAAATAAAATAAGTGTTGATGAGATATGCAACCACATGTCTGCATTACTTTATACAATCGCTAGCATTTCTAAAAAGTAAAAGTGCACAATTTTCTTTCATGTACGCCAACAAATCGTGTGTGGGACAACCTAAGGAAAAGAAAACTTGTCAAAGAAAAGTGCACTGAAACAAAATTCAAAAGTTCTCATTTTGTTTTACATTACATCTAGAAAATAAAACAAGAACAAGTAACTCTACAAATATAAGTATAGCATCATCATCATTTAGATTAAGAAAAACTTCTTGTTGGAAAAAAATATAGACGGCTGATTTACATATTTTGCAACATTATAAGATGCTAATGAGAAAAAAATGTCATTGCCTCTTTACATTTATTCACGTACAATGACAAAATATCCATGTGTAATTCGCAAGGGCAATGTGATCTTAGCCAATATTTTGAACCTCTCTTTATGCCCTATGCTGATAGTGTAAATATTGACAAACTTACTACAAATAGTCAAAACAAAAGTTAAAGCTCGTTTTTAAACAAAAAAGGTTAACTAGTAAACTTATTGTTCTCAAACAATTAGAGGTATTTCCATCTTGTAATTTTTTAAGGGTTATTTCAATATAAGCAATAAATCATTTTCTCTGTGTTACTTTATGAAAAAGTCTAAATCCTAAATATGCAAAATAAATTGTTTGACCCTGACCATTGACCTTTATATCATATTGACTGGCAAAGGACAACATTTCAATTTAACGTAGTTTGATGGCCCCACGATGTGAGGTTCAAAAGTTATAGGTGTTTTTAACAAACATAAGAAACTTTCAGGAGCGATAACTGCTAGAAGGGGGTCTCAGATCCTTTTGATATTGAACCCTCTATGTGTGCTAAAGACATTGGTTAAAGTGTCAAGTCTCTATCTGTTTTGGTTTCAGAGGAGTAGCGACAACAAGCGCTACGTACACAAGGGCAATAACTTTGTAAGTTCTGAGAGTAATAAGGCAAAGGGTCATTTGGTACCATAACTTTTAATCCCCAATAACATTACGAAAAAATGTTTCAATATCTCTATAGAAACAAAAAAGCTGTCCATGGATAACAGAAAAGGACAAAATAATAAAAAAAACATTAGAAATACAAAATGTCTTTCATCTGAAAGGTGGAAAGACCTAACGAGTTCATAACTTGGAAACTAGTTGTAGGTTATGGACAGGAACTGACTACAAGAATCTATTGAAATGTTTGTTGTATGGTGTTTTCTTTCCCATTAACTAACTTGGCAGGTGAGGAGTTAAGACATGAGCTGGCTGCTAGGAGAATTTATTGCAAACTATATCCTTCAAATATAGTGAGTCAATCAGAACTTATTGTTAATCGCATTTAGGTTTTAGTACTGATAGTAATGTTATGTCAAGCATCAGACAGATGGCGAGCCCCTTCACCAGCTGAATGTGGGTTTGCTTCTGAGAATTGTTATGTACCTGATGAAGATCCGAATTCAAAACTAAAATCAAATCATAATTATCATTTTACGATACAAGGCGAAATGGCAAAATTAACAAAAAATGGTGTGATTACGTTATCTGGACACTGAAGGCACCACTCTTGGTAGAAAGAATATATTTTGATGAATTATTCTGGTTGAAATGTTTAAATAAGTTATAAACCGAACAATTTTTATATGAAAAGCATGCTTCCCGAACTATAAACACAAAGGTTGTTAAGGTCACTGAAGTGAATAACAACATGGATATTTGAGTCCACTTTGCTCAGCTGTAACATACATACACTGAGAAGACTGAATGCAATCAGCTGAATTCTATTCTGTTATTGCCGAAGGCGAGATCAGGTGATATATATGTATGTTTTTTACTTTACAAACTTAAAATTTGTCAAGAAATGTGATGTGGTGGGATATTAAAGATTTCAGAGTCTTCACAACTAAGTAACGTAAAAATAAAATTTTTCTTTTATTTGTTCAATTTATGCTAAAAAAAACAAAATGGATGATTTATATTACAACATTCTGTTGATTCTCACCATCAAGCAATTGTACAAAATGCGAAATCACTTGAACCTGAAGCTCAGGTGACCTTTAATCGTTATAACATTTTGATCGGCCACGTAAGTCGATTCCATTCCAAGTGCATAGTCCATGCAATGTATTTATGATGAATGATTCAAAAGTTGTTCGTGGGTTTTTTTAGTTAATGAAGTTTCAGGGACAATAACTGCTCGTTACTGCTTGTAAGGAACATTGGGTCCTTTTGGTGTGATAAATTAAAGAAGCCTCTGTGAAGTGAAGACATTGGTAAAAGTTTTAAGCCTTTATCTCTGATAGTTTCAGAGGAGTAGCGATAACAAACATTTCTTACACAAAGGGCAATAACTTTGCAAGCTTTGGGGGATATCAGGCAAATGGTCATTTTAGTGGTCAGTTAGAGAAAGAAGAAAGAGAAACTAAAGCAAGGTTCGTTGCATAGCAACGAGTGGGTCTTCCGTTAATTTCGGAAGTAAAGCTACAAGTTCCTGTAAAAAGCAGAGTTCTTAAACCCATAACTAGAGTAACTAAAACAAAAAGAAAAAAAATCGAATAATTCTTGGTACGACTTGACAAAATCCGATTGATTCAATGTACGAATTAAGAAAAATTTTCACGATTTAAAGAACGACTTAGCCGAAAAAAATCCGAATATTTCAAAATACAACTTAACAATTATTGAATTATTTTGGGTACGAAGTATTTCATTTTGAACTTATCGCTGTTTTCAAAACCAAAAACGCAGAATCAAATTTTCCGGAAAAATTAATTTTAATAGCCCAATATCTCTGTAATGCATCGGTTGCTTTTCAAACTGACTTCAGTTTCGTATTTGGTATGATAAACTCTACAAACAGGATAAACATTTGAAATTCAAACAAAAAATTCGAAAATTTTAAAACATTTCCGGTTTGGACCGGAAGTGACGATAGGTAAATTTGAGCCATATCTTACAATAACAATGATAAATGTATAAACACAGAACATTTCAAGGCTTTATCATGAAGCGTTTTTAAAAACGCCCAGGACAAAATCACTTTTTCAAAATTTAAAATTTGACGTAACGTTAAACCAGAAGTGACATTGTCATGAAGACTTTAACATCTTTCAGGCCTAATAATGTCACACAATCTCTGAAAGTTTCATTGAAATTGGTTAAAAACTTTTTGAGTTACGAAGCAAAAAAGTGGCAGACAAGAATAAAAAGCATAATAGCGAGCTCTACCGGCAAGGCGTGTGTGAATAGAAAATTCGGACTAGTTGCACATTCATTCAACGGATTTTTTTGGCGTCAGTAAATCGGACCAGTAATGCATCGTTTTAATCGTCCCAGTAGTTCCCTGTAATCATGGCAATTTTTATCACTTCACACTCTCACGAGAATCAGCAAGACAAATTTAGACAGTAAAAACAATAACGATGTAAGCGACATACAGTCAATGTTACCTCTAAAGTTCACCTTAGTACACTTTCAATCAAAAATAATCGTGTGACGTCACAAACGTTTACACATTGATCCGATATATTTTTTCGGAGTCAGTAAATTTTGACCCACAATTCATAGTACCAATGGTTTCCAACCTCACGTTCCAACATCACGTTCTCCCGAGAATCAAAGTAAAACCTTTGAAAAGCTTATAAGATGTGTAATTTTAAGAACATCATGCTTTTTAAGTAAATAAAACAGTATACTTCGCATACTTTTATTTCTCAGGGGAGTTTTAAAGAGTAAGACGACACTTAACCAACGTCAGCTTTGACGTCACAATAAGCACTGATAAGGGGAAATTACTCTAATTGAAGTTATTGTAAATCTGCTGAAATGACCAAAATCCTCTTAAAATCTTGCAAAGGCTAAGATAAAGAACAGCTGACGAATAAGGACATTTCTTCAGATACAGGAAACGGTTGTAAATTGCACTAATTTGGATGAATGCTCACAAATATTTTATTCACTATAATTACGATAATTTCCTGAAACGTAACGTTTTACGTAGCAGCGCCTTTTTTTAAAGGGGGTGGGTGGGTGGATGGCAGCCTCATCCAAAAAGAAAAATAAATCATGAAAATTCTAATCCTTCAGCTCTTTAGCAGTTCAATGGTTTCTTTATTTTCACTTCCATTTATTACATGCGGGGGGGGGGGGGGGGCAACATCATGTTCTTTTAACATGATAAGCAAATATTTTTAAGCGTAAATTAAAAATAAAATTAAACATTAAAGTGGAGGGGCAAATCCATGGTAAGTCGATTTTCTGTGTATAAATTGACAAAAATGAAAAAAAAATTTAGCATGGGGGGAGCTCTATGATGAGTCAAGTTTCATATGTAAGTTTAAGAAAAAATGTCTACTGCCAAAAAAAAAGGGGGAAATCAATCAATCAATCATAATCACAATCACTTTAAAAGAGGAGATGCAGTGCAATGAATATTTTTATAACAAATCTTTATTATTTAACAACATTGTATCTGAGATTAAACTATTGTTCTACATATAAATAAATAAATTATAACAAATCTTATAAACTATGAATAATGAAAATTTACTGAAAAATAGGTATGTTTTATATTTTGGCATTCAAATTTCACGTTGTTAATTTTATTTTATTAATTTATTATAATTCATTGTTTGATCACATACTGTGCTCGCCCCAACGGTCGCACCGCAAAACATATTAAATAATAAAAAGAAACCTTAGATTAACAAGAGAGTTATCCGTTGGAAACGGAAGACCCTAATGATAATAGAAAGAAACCGAAGAATAACAAGAGGGTCTTCCTAAGAATTGTTTCAATATATATAATAACAAACATGCCGCCCGAGAAAAAATAGAGAAGAAAAATAACTAAACTAATTCTCAAACAATCACAGGACTTTACAACTTATTTTCTATGTTTAAAATACTACTGTTAGAGTTTATGAAAGCTTTCACCGCATCACTACATGAAAACAAAAATGTAAGAAGATTTAGTATATTTTTGTTTTTTAAAATGACCTTGAGCTTTGACCTTTATGTGGATCAATGTCTCTACTATGTATGGTTAAAAATGGTGTAAGTGTTTTAAAAAGTTAAGAAACCTTTTAGCGCCAATCACTGCTTTTACAAGTTTGAGATATCAGATCTTTAGATATGAAAAATTGAAAATCCTTAAAGTTCACTTACGACATTGGTAAAAGTCTCAAGTTTTTACCTCTAACGGTTTAGGAGGAGTAGCGATATCAAGCATTTGGTACAAAAGAGGCAAATACTTTATAACTATATTAAGGTGGGACGTAAGGACAATATTTAAGAATGTCTTTTGAAGTCCTACTACGTCCATGAAAGAGTTTTTCTATATCATCATTATCAAAAGAAATATGAAAATGCATATGCATATGCACCAATATAATTTTTAATGACCTTGGCCTATAACCTTAATGTCAATTTGATAGACTAATGCAGACGCTTACATCTCAGGTGGTCCGATCTCTCTCTCTCTCTCTCTCTCTCTCTCTCTCTCTCTCTCTATCTCTCTCTCTCTCTCTCTCTATATATATATATATATATATATGTATATAAGGTCGTAGGGTTTATGATACATAAACAAACCTCATAAAAGTATTCGTTTATTATCATACGATAATACAACAAATCGTAGACTATTCAGGATATAATTGTGCAATCAGGCGTGCAACTGCGCTACGAATCTCTCAAAAATTAGAAAATTCCCTTTGTTTATACATGTTATATGTATTGTTAATATATGTCAAATCAAAGAAGGGATATGATAGCGTATCACAAAGAGGTAATATTCTCTTTTTAACTTATTACGTCACTTCCCCAACTGCTGAAAGTGCAAAGATGTAAAATCAGCGGTAAACAATAATCGTTTAAGCTCATGTATAAGACATATTCAAGAAAGTTTTCAATTAAGGGTGTTGTTTACTCAGAGTTTGAGTTTTCAAATTTGGATTGTTATAAATTTCAATGTAATGAGTAAAATTTGTTCTAAACGGAAAAAGTATTTATAGAATGAATTATTATTGACAATAAATTCGATATTTTCCCTTTATTACGGAGTTAGGCTCAAACAAAAATAGACTTTAAGCCAAACAGACGAAATTCGGACTAAATTATGCAGATTTTGTTTTCCGCTTAAACATTTTTGGCAGAACTCTAATATTAAAAGTTAAGATTTTATATTTTAGTGTATATAATTTTGCATATTTTCTCTTGATTTTACCTTACTTCTTCTTTAGAATAATCGTATGGCACGAATTGCAAAAATATTGAAAAATGCTTAAAAACGATAAAAGACACCATATCTCAAAATTTTGATCATTGACCTCATATAAATTTTATGCCAACAGAATAAGGTCAATATATGTAGTTCAATACTGTAAATGTTAATGTATTATCATCATTCAATTTTTTGTAAAATTGGATCGAAAATGGGTAGGGATTTGAAAACTGATAGAAGAAATTCGGAATGGAATATTTTTTAAAATTGTTGCTTAAATCTTAATGCTTTGTACCTATTTAGTGCCACTACCATTCATCAACTGTATTTTAGTAATTAAAAGTGTTTTATTATTTGTAATATTTTCACAATGAAGAAAATTTCAATCGTAGTGCAAAATTTTATGGGATTTTTCGTGATTTTTCAAAAATATTCAATGACCATTAACTCGAAAAGTAGGTCATTGACCTATTTTTTTGAAATTGAAAAACAACACTACAATCAAAGGTTTATAACATACAATTGATGGTTTTTCATTATCATCAGTGGATTTTTTTTTTCATTTTGAGTAAACGTCATCCTTAAACTTACTTTTCTCTATTCGGAACAGACGACTGAACTAAAAAAATTTAGGATTGTTGCGTGCTATAAACCTGGAATCTCAGTTTAGCCGATAGCCCGTCTTAGCCGATAACTGGTACAGTACCAGTAGAGACTTTGCTTCGAATAAAAAATCATGTTTATTAACTATTCCTGGGTATTTTAGGAGTGATGAATGTAAATTTATGGGTTTTTTTTCAATAGTTCCCCAATAAATAATGTCCCTATACTTGCATTGAAATACTAGTAATAATTTCGTTGATAAGCTCACATCTTTTTTGAATTACAGTTTACATATCTGAAACAAAATAATAGTTTATCTAATTTAATTGAAATCAATTGTGTATAATGTCCTGGTCACAAATTATGAAGAACCTGATTCTTCATGATTATACTGGTTTCCTCGCCGTCAGAAAGCTGATTTTCTCTCACATTAACTTGTGCTTGAGCCTGCCTGGATTGGAGGGAAATTTCTAGACTAATTCACCCAGCATTACGTCTTACAACATAATTACTGAATCACTGAACCAAAAACTTTTCGCTATCGTACAAGAATTTTCAGACGTAGACCACCACTCCGTTTGTCAAGTATACAGTATAAATTAAACATGTCTTTATTTATCAATTTATACTAACCGATGTTTTGACATCTAGATCAGAAAATAAACATAACGATAAAGGATGTGGAGGGGCCGTTACCATTTACGAGATGGAAAGAACACGTGAATTATTGGTGTAAGTCAAGTTCATACGTATATGACAATCCCGCTTCAGTCATATTTTACTGTTATCTGCATCACTTGGAAATATGTGAAAACTGATTACATGTACTTGTCTTTCTACGGTTTCCCCAGTAGTAGTTACAGATGCCACGATACCTCATAGAATGTTAACCTGACGCAAAATGCATTGTTTGATCGTCCATTGTGACAGCAGTCAACAACGGACACAGAGGTGTAATCTTTTAGCGCATATGCATTACTACGATTATATAGGAGAGTTCCATTACGCAGTACTGTTAAGGTTTACTTTGTGGTCGCGCCGACCAGAAAGTATGGGAAATGTTAACTATGATACTATTAAATCCTATCTATTATGCTTGTTTTGATTAGGCATAAGATTATTTTATAGATCGTGTATTATTTCTTTTCTAGAGTGTTCAATGTGCAACTTCGATGTGTATGGCATCGTGAAACCTATCTTAATCCGCTTTTTAGATAGGCATACACTAAACAGATCATTACGACCTTTAGATATAAATTAAGGACATGTTTCATTTATTAAAAAGTGCTGCTGCTTCGATGAAATCTATAGAATAAATTAATACGCAAAATAATAAGGTCTTTAAAATTCCAATCGGAGCTCATTTCTTTTATCCTTTTTCTAATAAAAGATGAACTCTATACAAAGCAGCAGAACTTTTCAGAATCTACCAGAATGTATAATTTAATTATTATTAAAATTTCTAATTCAAATAAGGGTATGCCCTTGTAATATTGAAATTTGTTTATTACATGTACCTCCATTCCGGAGAATTATCAACACATGTCACGTAACTATCAATTCAGAGGACCACACTAAGTGTTGTTTCATTTAATATCACATTTATATAATGATAAAATAACTTTACATAAATATTTCGTAATAATAGATGCATCGTTTTATGAACGTTTAATTCCGCTGATATTTTCATAGCAAGACTTAACAGTGGTGCATAGGTGAAATAGGTCGCGTCATTGAAATAGGGAATTGTGCATTCAAATATAAAGCCATTCATGGGTTTTAAATGTTTATTTTTTGCAGGTATATAAACAAAACTATTTACCCTACAAATTTTAAAATAGAATACTATCTTTTATAAAATTAACCTTAGATGAAAAAGTACCGTTTTGCACATTTTTTTCTTTGCATTTAATCGTATGTCCCCAAAGTCTTATTGCCTGAATATAAATATTTCGTAATTGATTTTAAACACAGTTGAGTGATTAATATACTTAAAAAAAATTAATATTAATCTACGTTAAATGATTCTTTATAATTCGCATAATAGTAAACTTGTTTTGATAACAAGGTAGCTATGGGTATCTCTCTCTTTCTCTCTCTCTCTCTCTCTCTCTCTCTCTCTCTCTCTCTCTCTCTCTCTCTCCATTAAATCTGTACAAGGTAACCGAATACATGTAAAATAATAAATATCAATGCGTTGAAAACTGCTCAAAATGTTTTTAAAAAACATCGCTGTTGTCTGATGTTTACAACAGTTGTGTTTGCGAGAAAAATGGAGGAAATTGATCATGTGACGGAACATAGGAAAGTGTCAAGACTGTGCTATTTAAAAAGAAAAAGAATTAAATGTATGAATCTTGCACGATTTCATTGTGATGTAAAATAGTATCGTTCACGGGCAGTTTATCTTTGATGTGTGTGAGGGAGAGCGGTGTATTCAATAAGTCACGTAACATAGAATTTCTGAAACTCCCATTTTCAAAGTTTCCACCAATCAAAAACTCTTCAGTATTCGAGAAAAAGAAAAAAAATTCACCACGAAGACTGCACACTTAGCGAGAACTGGGGACATCTGATTGACTGAATAACTGGGCCATGTTTTAACGGATGTTAGCTCTTAGTGCATCCTTCATACTGGCTAACACATTTAGGACATCATGATTAGTGGAAAAGATTTTACAAATTGATTCTGTAGTTTTAAAGATACCAATAGTTGATCAAGTCAATCTAGAAACAGTTCTTGTCCCATTGCTGAGGTCTTGGAAAGAAATAGTTGTAAATAACATGCATAACGACAACAAAGACAACATATCACTGTTTATTTTTCTTACAATATTAATATATGATTACTTAATCACCGTTGCTTATTTTAACAATCGGTTTAGTGTTTTTAGGTTTTTTTATATGTATATATTTACATTTTCTAATGTCTATGTCTGTGATAAAACCGCAAAAAGTTAACCAAATTGATATCCCTAACGTATAGTTCAATGCATTTTATCACAAACCAAACCCACTTACTGTTGGAGCGTAAGCAGGGTTGGCATAATTATCCGAATTGAAAATGACGTTGAAATATCAATTATTTCATACTGGTATTTTATCACATAATTGCTGAAAATTCATAGATAAAGAAAATAAGCAATAACTTATTTAATAGTATGAGATGAAAACTACTATCAGGGCAAAATAAAATCAATTATGGAACCATGTATTTAAAGCTTTATGAAATTTGAATCGAATTTAATTAAATTTAAGAACTGCATTATAATTGAAAAAAAAATTTAGTTGCCATAGATTTTTTCTTAACATTGGCTAGCAGAAAGAGAACCATGTATATAAGTGTAATTGAGATTCATATAAACATGTATTACGTTATAAAGCTATAACTACCAAAAATGTGAAAAGTAAAATAGAATTTTATTGTTGAGCAATATTCACAGAAATATAATTACAGCTTATTTTAAATAACTAACTTTGAATAATTGAGCAGTACCAATACGATCTGATAGCATTTCGTGAGAGTTAGATTTAAAATTCTTGCATGATACTTAGCAAACTGAAAAGTAATAAATCAAGATACATTGTACCAGGTTACATGTACACTTTAAAGCATTGGAATGGGAGATTGCATAACATAAATCCCACTGAATTATTTGATTTAAATGTTAATGAAAAGGTTTATTTTGGCAAAATATAATGACAATATAAAACGGAGACATAAAACATTTGTAAAAATAAATGAATGTTATAAAGTGAATAAGTAATAATCAGTGATCACTTTTTAATTAGTGGTAGAATTACCACAAATTAACATTTTGCATTACTCAGCAATATAAAAAAATACAGCTATTTTTATCGATAATGAATGTTCATATTTAATTAACAAATAATATTAACTGGGTTTTTTTAAAATTGTTGGTCTTGTTCCTGTACACTTTTGATAAGCCAAATGGACTACTTTTATCATATTGATATATATATTAAAGAAGTCAAAATATCAGTATGAATGAACACAATAATATCTACGTTTGATAATTTAACAAATATGCGATGCATGTATGAAAGATACCATATTCTAAACTGTCCATCTCATCAAGCAACTGAAAACAGAAAAAGTTCTGATATCCTTGTCGCTTTCTTGAAAATTGTTCTTTGCATTTTGTATCAATAAATTATACTATGAGAAAGCTACATGTAGCTAATAGATTAGTGGTAACGTGTTCAATGTTTCAAAATTAGTATGAAATCAAAGTTTAATGATGAACTAAATCAAGTTCTTTGCTAAATGCAAAATATATGAATAGATACGTACATTCACAAATGTGCTAAATCAAATCCACGCTACTTTCTTGAAAAATCATATTACGCCAAATATCATGCATGCTAAAAAAAATTACGTTCACAGTAAACGGAAAGGTTCGGGAATTCTTAAGTTAGCCGAAGACGCTTATCTTACGCAATTGTGAACTAAGCAATACAACCTCTTAAGATATAGATATTTAAAAACTCGTTTTATGTCTTTCAATTTCATTTAAAAATTTTATGTATATTATATAGTATTTTCTGTGATATTATAATGTGATATTATTTTCATAAAGGACCATGTGCGGTATTATGCATTTTTCGCCCCCAAAATGAAAGTTTTATTACAAGCTTTTAAAATAATTTGGAAGATAATTAAAATCGTATTGAGAATAAGGCTGTAAAAGTTTATCACCACCGTGACGTCATAATGTAAAAATGACGTCGTGAAGATTGCCTTATTTTGATAAATTGTTGTTTTGTAGCAAAATGTTGGTGTTTTCCGATGGTTTTTCGACTGGGAAACATCAAGCGCAGGCTTGCTCAGGTACCATTTTTTAGTATAACGTGTATAATTATCTGTAGAAAAAAATGTGTTAAAATTGTATTTTAGCAGACCTGCGCTCTATATTTCCGAATGTAAAATATAAAGAAAAAAGGAGAATACTTTCGTTTGTTTGCACATTTGCGAGAATTATGTCATTTGTATGACGTCATAGATAAACAGCCAATGCGCAATGATGACTAAAATCAAGATTAAATTGAAAGAAGTCCAATGTACAATGATTTATGAAGATTTGATTTTTATACGATACAATTTAAAAATTAGTTAAATTGGGAGCGGTATTTGACCATACCGCACATAGTCATTTATTTTGCTGCTTGAAAGTGTGTTATAAACGGTTATTGAAAATCAAAAAACGTTTTGTAAAACGCATATTAACACTATTTTTTTAATCATCCTGTAAACGGATAAACGGCAACATAACCATCTCTGAAATAGAATGCATTTCAAAATATTTATTCATTTGGCATACTAGAACACTCTTGATTTCATATTAATACATGTACTGTGGCATCAATAAATTTTTGGTATTATATTTAATTCTATGCCTAATTGAATACATATTGAATTAATTGTGTCTACAAGTAGCGTTTTCATAAGAAAATGAAACAATCTTACTCGTCACAATATGTAGAGTTCACCTCTTGCCTAACATCCCCTGAAAAAATCATATGCAGATATATTACTAGATCTAAAAGCGCATAAAGATACATAAACTATACTATATTTTTATCATGATAGAATAATACCTTCTGTTAAAACGAGCCGTTTTTTTCTGTGTTGAGGGTTTGAACATGCTTTAATCGGATATTTTCTGCTGAATAAAAAATGATAGCTTTTAAAACATTGTTGTTCAGAAAAAAAAACACTATTTGTCTTATGCTTCATATTCAGTTAAGAATATGAGGACTTTAAGATGTTTTTAAACTTTAATCAACCCTAGTGATATCAAAACAAATATTCTGTCAGATATTCAATCAAAGTACTGAAGAACTGGCGGGAATTGATTATGTCGATTTTTATTTTAAGATCAGTGATATGTTATTTTGCATGACAAGTATATGTAGTTTCTAATTTGAAATACGCACATTTTTATAATATGAATTTTTCGACTTTTTCGACAAGAATGTCGAGAAACCCCCATATGAATCATGTTAAATAATATTTAAAGATAAATTCAATTCAATCAAACTATGTATCAGTAATAGAAACATTTTTGAAAATTGCATGGATCCAAGCAATATAGAACTCTAGTCTCGTTCAACCAAACGCTCGGCTGACACTGTAAATCTCGGACAAAGATTTACGGAGACAGCCGAGCGTCGAGTTGAACGAGACTATATTGAACTCTGGCGTAGGAATACTTACGACTACAAAAATATTCAAATTGTTCGTACCATTAAAAATCTGACGATTTTCAAGGTATTTATCAATAAATTTCCTTGTAAAACAATGCTTTAGCATACATTACATCTTATTAATCAATTATTTTCAAGAACTAAGTCTTGTCAGCAGCAATGATTTGTGCTGAGGTCCAAACACTGTTTCATTTTCGGTGTGAGTAACTGCATAGGAGAGTTGATTCAAATCAACTCCCAAAAATGCGAATTTTTTTTTATGAACAAGTTGGCAAAAGATATAAAGATATGTAGACCCTTGCATTATTTGCTCTTTTTTATGATATATTTTATTTAGTCTCTGAAATTCGTTTATTACTTATTAGCTTAATAGGCAATTTTTCAATACATCGATGCAGATGTATCATACAGAACTTAATAGGTATGCGTCAGTAAGAAATAAATGTCTTACGTTTCTTTTGCACCCAATTCAGGCATTGTTGGTAATGCTAAAATGTCAAAGTTTTGAAAATGCTTAATAAGAATTTTAATAAAATTGAATATGAATTGTGTTTTGTTTTCAAAGCATAATGACTACATAAACCTTTCAATTCTAAATCATTTGTGAAAATGCTTTCTTATGCATATTATCTTGTCCGTTTTATTTTTTGTTTCGTTAATTAGGGAATGGAAGATTTACTTGAAATATATTTATTTCTTTATTTAAATCTTTTAGTTAAAATGAATGCACACAAGTTTTATTTACTACATTCAATCTTCAAAGTACATGTCCACATGTAAACGTTTTTTGTACAGAGAAAGATTTTTAAATCCTAAGCATTATATATATATAACCTCTTACTTTTACTTACACAGATTGCCAAAGCTTTCTTCGGTTGTTCTTTTCCTTTTACTACTTACAAGATGTATGTTTTGAAAAAAGAAAAAATGTGAAAAAGTTTAAAATTGTAACAAACCAATGCAGAAAACAATAAATGCATAGAACATTTCCCTCCTACTTAATTTATTGTTAATAACATAATGAATACATACCTGATTTTGTAAATTCTTATCTTCCAACCTTAAAAACAATAAAACATAAAAAGTAATTTGTTAGTATTTCAATGACATATTAAAATAAAAGATAACACATAATTCGGACTATTGCATCCATACATGTACAAAGTTAGTTCAAGCATATCTTTTACAATATACACTATAGCATCGAAACCTCATACCATACCGTACATCTAAAAAAAAAAACGATGTCATTGGAATCTCATACCGTACACGTACCATATTAGATTCTGAACCGTCGTAGCATATCATATCATACAACGTCAATTTTACTCGGATGAAAAGGATTTTATTTTAAAGAATAAAGGCTTATATTGCAGATTAGTGGTTAACTTTGGTTCTTTATTATTTTACTTCGAAATATTTAAAACTCTTCTCTATACGGAGGCGCTTTTGTTCAAATCTCATAGCATTGCAAAACATATCATACCATATCATTTTGCTTAGTTTTTGATTTTCATACCCTTAACTCGTCTGACAAGTAGAGCGGAATGTTGGTTGTTAGTCACTAAGAGGCTTATGTAAAGATACAGTCATTTCATGTATTTATTTTACAGTAACTGTTTTATAAAATGATATCATATGCAATATTAATGATATGTTTTGAGATTTATTTGCAATGTTATGCAATTTGATTGCTACAATGTAAGCTATGGAATATTTAAATAAATGGCTGGATAATAATGTATGCTATAGTAAGCAATGCTATGAAATAAGAACAAAAGCGCCTCCGTATACATCTGACATGCAATGCATAGCTAAACATATGATATATAAAAGTTAGAAACAATTACCGAACAGTCTGATTTCTCTTCTTTGAAATAGCACAACAAGTAAGAGAGTTTTAAGAATAACGATGAAAGCCAAAAGTCCGGACAATACAGCTACTACAGCTGTGCTATTCTCAGGTTCCTCAGACATCTGTTGTCGGATTCCTTCTTTCAGAAAACATCGTTGGTGTTAAACATACTTGTCAATAGCATACCTTTGACTACATTTGTAAAATGTGAATTTGACAAAAAAATGAAAATTCATTTCAAAAAGTGACTAACAAATCATAAATGAAAATGATGAACAAGAATCAAAAAATTAAAGTGACTAGAAATATTCTTTATCTGCAAATATTACCTTTTCTTTTATCTACATGGACTATTGTTTGAACAAATGTAAAACCTGTACCGCATGTTTGCGATTTTGAAATTTCACACAGAAAGTGGACATCACTATCAAATACTGTGACATGATATTGTATTTTACTAAAGTATGTTATTTTTCCGCCAGAGTTTGACGAGGCATTCTCTTCTGATTCCTGTAGAATAACTTGTGTCCATTTTGCTTTTTCTTCCTTTTTAAAACACCAATTTATATATCTCTGGGGGAAAAAGAGATAAAATGAGAGTACAACATTTTTTTTTGAATTGAAATAAAAATACAACACAAAATTTAATGATCTGAAAACAAATATTAAATTAAATCTACTCTTGTTTTGACATAATTTACTAGTGAATTAAAGGTTGTACAAGTTTATAAACCTTAAGATAGAAATTCTGTCAATGGTTGCTAAAAAGGATTGTCTTGTTTGATAAGGTGTACATGTATTAGGGTTTAAATGTTTGGTAAACACATAGACAACCTTTATTTAAATGTCACTTTCTATTACATGTAGATATTAGACAACTAGACGCGATCTTTTTGCGAACAAGGATGATGGAGGGTCTTCGGTCGCAGTCGAGAGTTGCCATGGCATAAATGTTACAGTTGTGTTTTTCTTGTGCCCAAGGAACCCGGGTTTATTTCACGAGTGCTGAATGTTTTTTTCTTCCATAATTTAGCTTCGATAAACGAATTTATCTTTAAATTGATGGATTTTAATATGTTTGTTTTATTTAATCAAAAATCCTAATATTTTACCAGTACAAATATAGAGATTGTTTCAAAATGACGCCGATTTTCCCATTACTGTAAGTGCAAGTCTTTCCGCAGCTCGCTAAATAAAATTGGAACCTCATGTGTTGTTGTGATGGCGACATACTTTTGATGCCGCCGAATTGACCGGCCGACTGAGTCTAGCAAGCAGGTGACGTAAAGTTTAATTTCGATAAGTCGTAAAGTTGACAGTATTTTAAATCTTGTTCAATGTCTGTTGAAATCATTGGAGGGTAAATAAAATCTAAAGAAGTGTTGAGAAAAGATAGAAAAAAAGACAACAATCCCGGTATTTTATGGTGCATTTAAATGGAAGACATTTCGTTGCTATCAGTGAAAACGGAAAACCTTGCATAGAAAATGTCTGAAATACCACCAATGATGAATTATTGGAATGAGCAGACGCTGTGCATTGCAAATGGATGGTTTTTCCAAGTCCATCTAATATTATGTGTTCCGGGTTGAGCAAAGACTTTTTGTCATGAATAAGAATTGGCCACATTTTCCATTCATCTAAAACAACATGAACATCAACAAAAATAACAGTAAAAAGTCAAAATATATAATCATATTTTTTTTAAAATGCAAAAACTTTTCTTGTGCATCTGTTAAGGACGACGGACCCAATTCATTTCTACAAAAGTGATTATTATGAAAATTTACTTAAGCTAGAGTTACTAAAGATACATCAAAATCAATCAAAAAAATTACATAGAAAATCGAATTAGATTTTTAGTAGGGTCCATTTCAAAAATGAATTACATCTATATTTCAATTGAACATGATTAAAAAAAGTCTGCAATAGATTTTCCATTAAAATTGAAACATGATATTTATATGATGATTTTGAATGTAAAAATGATCATTTCATCGACTTCGTTTTTTATGGAAGCACGTGTACTTTTTACGAACTACAAAGTTAAGAAAACTACAAATTGTGTTTTAGATAGGGTGTTTAAAATGCGCCTATTATTCGTTATGTTTACTAAGTGCAAGGTTTTCTCGTTTCTTTGCAAATTTTTTGCGCTTATCCTCGAACATTTTACTTTATTTCCATGCACTCAATCGCAATAAATTTATGATTTACAAACAAAATTAAACAAGAGGCCAATGGGCCACATCGCTCACATGAGCAACAATAGGTATGAGAAAATCGGCTTAACAGAGTCATAATACAGACTATCTGAAAAATGTAGAATAATACATGTTAATCCTATTTAGATTAAAATCAATTTTTTCACCCTGGATATAATCATTCTTATGTTTATATAATCAAGTCCCTTTTCTGACGGGATGATTTCATAGTCAAATCACCTATTAAGCATTGCAGTTTTCAAAAAGATCCTAAACAATTCTTTATATATGAGATATAAACCTACATCAAACTCTGAACCCATTGTGAGACCCAAGAATCGTCCAAAGACCAGAGTCTAAACAATTTGAAAGAATCAACAATAAGTCAAAATGATTGCATATAAATAAAACCATATATTAAACATATCAATTTTTGTGAATAATTGAAATATTTCCTCCCTAATGCAGCCCCACCCTTCTTCGCAAGATTTTGATTTGAAAGAATTCAAAATTACATTATCTGAGGACGCTTTCTGTAAAGTTCTAGCTATTCTAGGCAAGTGGTTTTTAGAAAAAGATTTTTTTTTTTAAATTTCTATTTATATTCCTATTAAATTTTGTCCCCCCCCCCCCCACACACACGTTGTGACCCCATCCTGCCCCCGGAGATCTTGAATCTACTCTACTTGAGGATGCTTCCACGCAAGTTTCAGCTTTCCTTGCCGATTAGTTTTTGAGAAGATTTTAAAAGATTTACACTATATGTTCTTATACAAAAGTTCAACCCCCCCCCCCCCATTGTGGCCCAACCCTACCTATGGGGGTCACGATTTTCACAAATTTGTATCTACACTACATAAGGATGCTTCCATACAAGTTTCAGTTTTCTGGCCAAATAGTTTTTGAGAAGAAGTTTTTTTAAATAATTACACTTTTTATTCCTATATAAAAGTTCAACCCCCCCCCCCCCAATATTGCCTCCACCATACCCCTGGGGATGAACAAACTTGAATCTACACTACATGTGAATGCTTTCACACAAGTTTCAGCTTTCCTGGCTGATTGGTTTCTGAGAAGAAGATTTTTAAAGATTTACTAAATATATTCTATGTAAAACTTTTACCCCCAATTATAGCCCCACCTTACCCCCCGGGGACCATAATTTGAACAAACTTGAATCTACACTCTCTGTGGATGCTTCCACACAAGATTCAGCTTTTCTGGCCGAATGGTTTTTGAGAAGATTTTTGATAAAAGAGAGTATGTCCTTTTATTTTAACAAACTTGAATCCCCTTAACCTAATGATGCTTTGTGCCAAGTTTGGTTGAAATTGCTCAGTGGTTCTGCAGAAGAAGTCGAAAATGTAAAATAATGTACAGACAGGCAGACGGACGCCGGACAAAAAGTGATCAGAAAAGCCCACTTCTGCTTTCAGCTCAGAATAGGTCTTCAGAAGAAAAGAATCACTGAGTGAAGGTTTATTTTAACGATAATCAGGTTTCATATTAATTTTTTTATTGATTTTGATATATCTTTAATAACTCTAACTCGAGTAAATTTTCATGATAATTAATATTGTGGAAATGAATTCAATCCGCCGAATCAGTACCAATTGTATCAATTTCAGAAAAAAGATGATTAGTGAATGCATGTGCAAACACAAACTTAGCGATATGCTCTACCTCAATTACAGTTGCGCTAAAACGTATTGATTGTGTATAAATAAAACATAATTATTTATTAAGACATAAGACAATTTTCTGATATTCTGCTTAAGAATAATTATGACCTAAGACCAAACTGTGCAAATGACCATAAGCTTTTTTAACGCAGCATAATGATTGGATTATTTCTATATTCTAAAATTTGCAATACAGAAATCATATCATTTAGAATGAATGCAATTGTAAAAAAAAATAATCTATACTACTTTATTAAAATAATAGATTCGAATTTTTGAACTTTAATACCGATAAATCGGAAGAGTACTGTCTTTTGTTTTATATATTCTAAACATCATTGGTACTTGAAGATTACCAATTTGTTTTTATTTTTTCTCAATCAAGCTTCGCTAATTAATAATCAATGAAAATTCCTCAAAAAAATTCCGGAAATCGTCTGAATTTTTGGGTTTTTACAATCTTGCGCATACGCATTTCATTCACGCTAAATCACGGGAGGATCTTTATTTTATGTTTCCACAATATCACATTTGCATGGATAAACCTAGAGACGATAAAACAAATGTTTGTAAATTTTCATTAGATTTTTTCCCCTGTTCAACAAAGAAAATACGGGAGATAACTCTAACTCAGTGCTTTTACTATAGAGAGTTTCGAATGTCAACATGGTGTGTAAACAACATTGTTAATGAAATATTGAATTCTGCAATTAAAGAATTAAACTTTTCGAAGAAAGGTATTTACAGGTTCAAAATGGTTTGTTATGAACAATTTGACTGTTATTTCTCCAAAATCGTTTTGGAGCGATTCTGCAATTGTCTGCTACATTACGGGTATATGGGAGGCATTTTAACTCTGGTGAGGGCCTTTCCCCAGACACAGTTACATTATTCCAAGTCAGCAGAGTGTATTGAAATGTATAGCATTATTGTAGGCTTAAAGCTTGGTTATGCAAATGTCGACAATATACGGTGTGTCGATCTATCTAAATGTCCGATATCATATGCTGTGTCAACCCGTGCACGCACGGGTCAAACTCTAGTCTTATAAAAGATTAATGCTAAAGTTACCTGGTTTGGTGTCTTTGGTTGGTATGTTCAGTGTCGCATTGATGCCGTGTATTCCACAGGCATAACCCCAACCCGACTCACACATTATCTCTAGGGCAGTGTCATTTTGCGAGACATGATAAAATAAGAATGAGTTTTGAACAACAGTACACCCATCTTTACTTCTTTCAACTACGTCTGTGAGAGGAGGATCTTGAAATGAAATAAACTTAAATTTTCCTTTTTCTTTCCGGCACCAACGGATATCCTATCAAAAAATTGTTCACCAAGACTATTAGTATGTTTTAATAAATCTGTGCTTAATTACAAATTAAAGCTGTTATAAAAATGTGTTGCTATTAAGAATTAAGATGATGTGATTAAGTTTTTAAAGCTTTCCGACAGTAATTATAATAAACATACAATTACAATAAACATATCACAGTGAAGTTTCAGATATTTGGACGCATGATAACGGACGGCTCAGTCTATTTATTTGTAAGCATGTTTTTCTATTATGCGTTGTTTTGTCTTATTTATCCAGAATTAGAATTGAGCGTTCCAAAGTCGGGCTGCGTGTCCCCCCCCCCCCCCCCAAAAAAAACAAAACAAAACAAAAAAAAAACAAAACAGTGTTAGCTATATATCTTGCTTCATTTAACGAGACATTATAATTTAATGATACCCCACTAATACAAGAAGAGTACTAATTGCATTTAAGTTTCACACCTTTTTTACGTGTTAGACCCTCACAAGTTGATTGTATAAACACTCTGACTTATCAAATCACTTGCAAATTTTCAAAAAAATATTAAAGTTACACTTCACCGCACGTGGCTTGGGTATTTTTCATTACATGTACCTGTTCACCTTTCAAATATCATTACTTTTTTTATCTAAAGGAAGGATGAACTAAACATATTACAGGAACAGATACATGTAATTTCAAACTTTAATAATTCGTGGTTTATCTAATGAGATTCAGAAAAAAAATGTCTCATGTTTGCTTTATTAGATTAAGTTAAAACTGAAAGTACAGAAAGAACACAGAGTGAATGCATGTTAACCCATGTGAAGAAAATTTGTAGATCTTGAACTTTTTCAGCTACTTATAGTAATTATGTGACGAAACTAACTTTATTTAGAAATAAAACAATATTTAGCTATGGATTAAAAATATGTTGTTGTGTTTTTGTATTAAAAGTATTTCAGCTGACAACTATAATTTGTTGTTATTTAATTTAAAAGACAAAAACCAAATAGCATTAAGGAAGAAGACTTTTCGTTATCAAACGTCCTTCGTGTAATAATAAAAAATTCATGAAATTTTGACACAGTAAAAACAGATCATGTAACCAGATGATCTATCAGTTTAATCAAATTTGACCTTTTTGTTTTCGCACGAAGGTCAGCTCAAGGTCACTACCATTTACCTTTACTTAAAGGATGATAAAAATAAATGTTGTTCTTTTCAGTTATGTAGACATCTGCTTAAAATGAGATGGTCGACAGTATGTTATTGTCATTTTTTCATATGAAGATTCTATTCTTCAGTGAAATGATAGAATATCAGAATGTCTATAAGCTTATACTACGGAATTGGAATAAATCTTGAAACTTAAATTGATATTGCTTAACCCGCATTTCCTCTACTTTTCTTAAACTTTGAAGATATTTTGATTATTTTTTATGTTTTCAATATTAAAATAGTTCTGATTTTTACGTCTTATAAAGACTTCATATACATATAAAAATTGACAGAAAAGCTAATATATTGACCATTTGATAAGAAAGAAGAACTGATTTGAGTGGGGTTTTATCCACACAAATCAATGTATAGAATGGGCGCTTTAAAAAGCTTATGAAATGTAATTTAATAGGCAAATCATATTTTAAAAACATACTCTAAAACCCAAGTATCATATCATTAGTTCACATTAGTTAAAAAATCCAACATTAATGTTATTGTTTTAAAAATTTTGTTCGGGCTGTGTATCAACCTCTATTGATAAAACATCGCTTAATAATCAAAATATCACTAAACATTGCAATGTCATCACCATCTGCAAAATATTTTTGCATTAATATTATGATATTATGATAAATCGCCGCTTAACGTAGAATCTTATCTATAAGCTTCGCAAATTTACAGCAGACCTAACGAATAATGAAACAAGCAAAAAGCAACATGGTCAACCGCTAACAATACAACCATATTTTATCATTGTAACAATCAATGAAATACTAGCACCAGACTAGCTTCGTGGCCCTTTAATTTTATCATACGGTTACCCATAACTTTTGCAAATGTGCAGTCAAAAAGAACCGCTGACAAAATCGTGTGACGAGACACAATTTTGAGGGCAGCTCTTATTTGCTTCACTGAGCGTCATTATAGCAGTATATACTGCGCATGAACCTTGTCGAAACATGGGCACGAATAGCAAACCGTGATAGGTATATTTTATCATGTTTTATGCAGCATTTTCGTGCATTCGATTGGTAAATCGTTCTTGTTTAATAATTGAGCTAAAAAATAACATCAGCCAGCGTTCACCTGTTAAATTTACATGTGTGAGCAGTCAAGAGGTTTTTTTTTTTTGGTTTTTTTTGGCGGGGAAGTTTAAATGCCACTTTAATATTATCGATAAAGCCCTGTATAAGAAGTTTATTGCTGTTCTAATACGGCAAATGTTTACCATAAGCATGTCAAAACGAGCCAAGGTGACTGTCATATGATATTCATTATAATTATAAGGCAATGGTGAACAATTTATTCCTTTTACAGATCTAAAATAAACTGTATTCAAAGACGTGTCACTGAAATTGTTTACAATTATGATTCAGTTTCAATGTAAAACACTCCATCAATATGTTTCAGTTTTTACTCCTCAAAACTTGAGAGAAAACAATTTATCATAAAGGTCTGTTTTCAGCGGAAGATCTCACCGTTTTTTTTAATGTTTTCCTTTCTTTAAAAAGCCATTTCCCGACCACTTTTTTTAATGTTTTCAAGTATTAAATTTTGGTAATATTTTGCAGGAAAAGTTTCATGTTTTTAAAATTGCTATCTGTGTATGAGATATCCCCCTTTCTGTGGAATTTTTAAACATGGTTTTGTCCACAAGGTTTCAAAAAAAAAAAATCACATCAAACATCTAAATAATCCGAGTTATTTGCTAGACATAACAGATGTGCCTGTGCTTTTTGATGTAATGAAGAGGTCCTTTTTCTAGAAGTTTGCCTTAGCCTGAACATGTGGATGTCAATATTTCCATTCAACTTGTTACCAGTTTTGACTCTTATTTTATCAAAAAAGCAGTTTTTTGTGTATGTTTGCATATGAATGTTCACCTACCTTACTTGGCATTGCATTAATACTTTCGACTTCTCCGATGCATTGCAACTGCAAAACATCATCAGTTTCATACAATGACTTGGAAGTTTGCCGTGTGACAATGGAAATTCTCTCCATATTTTTAGGAGACTGGCCTTTATTTAAAAAAAATAATTGCTTGTTATTCATTTACATATCAGAAAGAATGAGTTTAAAAAACCTTTAAGTACCTTGTGTATGTTATACTGTTATACCCGCAGTAGCTTTCCACACACTTTACAGACAGAACAGGCATCATAGAATATATAGAGGATATCAATATAGTGTGATTTTATATTTGCTTTATCCAACCAGTTGAAATAGTGTATATATTCGCAAGGCTTGCCGAGCGAATATAACCATTTCAAGGAGCTGGATAAAGCTAATATAAAATCACACAATTGTATATTGTCCATTTATCTTATACAATCCGATGAATATTATGAAGCTTTTCAGACAGTCCCCTATATGATTTTCAAGATTAATCACGATGATGCAACGTTGTGTTTTGTGGTTATTTTTTTTTCTTTTAATAATTTTATATAAAACAAGATTGTGGTCAAAGATAGCTTATACATAGATATGAATTTCAATTGAAATCATTACTCATTTTCTAGTATATAGGTACATGAAAACATTATTATGCACACAGTGATAAATATAATAAAATATACATACTAACACATAATGTATCGTACGAAAACATAATAATACATGCATATATTAAAATGTTACATTCATTGGTTTACGTAGTAAAATAAGTAGAACCCCTAGCTTACCCGGTGGACATAACACATACATATGCATACAGTCCATCACTACGTCCCCGGGTAAAGCGCTAATACACATAGACAGTCCCTATGTGTATCGGGTATATTTTTGTTTTGAAAAGAATTACAAATAACAAAGTTTAGATATCAAAAGTTGAAAAAGCTCATATTCTTTTGTATTTTTTAGCATTTTTAGAACTGCACAGTGTGTCGTAGAATACCCTTTGAATGAGATTTTTATCAATAAAATTGATTCGGGTAAATTTTCAAGTCTACAATACATTTACATTGGTATATTCTATATGCAATAAATGACAAAAAATAATTATATAATTTGTTGACCTGTGTTTCTTCCAGGTAGAACCCCAAAACAATATGTTTCCAATTAATATCAAAATTCAAGCACTCGCTTGCCGCTTTCCAAATTTTTACTACATTAACACAATCAAAAATATGATGTTTTGAATTTTCAATTTCGTTACATTGTTTGCATTTAGCAGTGATATTTTTATTCCATTTGCTCACTAAAAGATTGTTACATAACAGATTGTTCAGTAGTTTGTAATTAAACTCAGCTTAGGCTTTGTCTTTGGTATTTTCAATTTTCTGTGTGTATATTGATTTCCATACATTTTTGATTTCCAACTTAAATTCTTTTTCTAATTTAGATTGTGTACAAGGTGCTTGAAATTTACGTTTTATCAATCTTGAATAAATAGTTTTGGTGTTGCGTTGGTCGGAAATTATTGGTATTTTTTTGTTTGTAAGTATGGAATTTTTGAAAAATCATATTTGGGTTCAAATTTGGTAAAAATTTGGTTTATTATTTTGTATCCACATAGCCAGTTTGTTCTTTTGCGTAATGTATCGAATATATCCGACGAACTTTTTAAAGTTCCATTCTCTTCAAAAATATCTTTTACATAGAGAATTCCGCTTTTAATCCAATTTTCAAAGCAGATTGTCTTACCTTTAAAATTAAATATTTTATTTGACCAAATAGGTTGTAATAAAAAAGATTCGGTAGAAAAGGCAGGTATTTTGGTTTGGGTATCATCTTTACATAAATTATAGCATACAAAAGCTTGCTTGTAGAACTCTGGGAAGTTGTTAATTATACCATAGTCTTTGGCAACCGTCTCATTTGTTTTCATCAGATATTCGATATCAATTTTTTGTAGCCTTACAGAAACTGTTAAAAAATATTTACTATTGTGTTCTGTACTAAGTAAACGTGGAATCCACATAGCTTTTAGGGCCGTAAATTTAGATTCTATATCAACAAGGCCTATTCCTCCCTCATCCTATCTGTTTTATTCCACATGAAATTAAATATAAACCTTTTAAGATTTTTTATGAAATCATTGTCGGGAATTTCCAAAATGCTAGCTACATATATAAGTTTAGAGATTGCTAATGTGTTTATTATTGTGCATTTTCCAAATATTGTTAGTTTTCTTTTTTCCAAGATTCAAATAACGTTTCCATTTCATGAAAGATTTTCATCCAGTTTTTATTGTAACACTCAATTTTATCATGACCAATGTGTATACCTAAGCATTTCAGTGTTTTGTGGTTATTGTGATCTTGCGCAATACAATTTAGTCATTTCTATGATAAATTTAACTGTTTTAATGTAAAGTTTCACAGAAATAAACCTTGAATAATTTTTTAGTTCAAGATAATTTTTCTTCGAGCTTATTCACTTGATTAAATGGAAATACCTATCAGAAGACTTGAATAATCAAGTTTGTTGACATACAAGAACTAAATTGCAAATGCTCGTTAGTTTGAATATTGACTCAAACGAGGAACAGTTGTTGAGGTTTTATAAAACAAACACTAGCCTATTGATTAGAAATTGAAAATATTGAATAAGGATGCTTACTGGTAATGGAATAAAAGTTCTTGTATATGAACACAACCAGAACGTTCTGTTTTCACAGCGTCGTCACGATGAACTCCTTGATAGTTAACGTGATTTGCAGTTTCATAAACTACACAAAGCAAATTGAAAGTTGGAAGGCGGCTAAACTTTTCAAAAAATTTGACAAACAAGAAATAAGAACTGTGATTACGGTAATGTATAACTTTGCAAAAAAATGAGGGGTTAAATGTTAGCAATTTTTAGCATAGCACTACGAGAGAAAACATTAGGGAGCATTATTGGATATATACAAAAATATTTTCTTGATTAATTTGTAGGTTGAGCTCGTTTTTTGCCTGTGCGCACTAGTTCTTAAAAACTCGCTTTTCTTGCCGACGCTCGCTTTTAAGTCCTATCATTTTTTTTCAAAATGCGTTGACTTTGTCCTTAAATTAACGCACTTTGAAAAAAAAATGTTCAAAGTGCGTTATTTTCAAAGTGCTTTATAACATATCACTAATGTTCAAATTTAAGTTAATCAATATAAGTAGTTTTGTGAAGCAAAAAAACCTTTTGATTTAAAAAATAGAGATAATGAGCTCATCCGTTACCATGCCGTTTTAAAATTTACACATTATAAATCAAATTGAAGTTTACAAAAAGCTTTTTTTGACAACGTAAATGATAAAGTTTTATACCACACATATGTATGGAACACTGGTGGGCAATATGCAGTTAATGATATATGTATCAATTTATTTTAAAAGATTAGAATTTTAAAATTATATGCACAGAGGCATTAATATTCTTTATCATAATAAATCAGTTACCCCATGTACTATATGAGATGGGGAAAAGAAGATGGGTCAAACTTTGTTGTGAAATACCCTAAAAAGATAAAACGCAAAAACGTATAAGACACAACGTTGTTTGTAAGAATTTCAGAAAAAATATTTGATCAGTCTTTCTTAGCTTCTTTTTTCACCGTCAATACAAAAAGAAATGGAACGTGTACGGAAATCAAGATCCAGACAAGAGCGAACGCCATGGCGGCCATTTAGTCAAAACGGGGTGTTTATATCTTACGTTTGGCAATCTAGCATATACTCATAATATCTAAAAATAGCTTACGCTCTTTTGTTGTAATTCAGTGTTCGAAAGATGGTTCGACGCTGTGGAATTTAAAAGGACGATATTCAAATTTCTCCGATCGTAAACAGAAAAACAAGAAGTAGTGAAGACATTTCCAGCTGGTATGTGCAAATCATAAACACTTACATAATTCTGAAATTCTTACAAAGAATCAAACATTTTGCATGCAGAGGCAAAACAAAAAATTAAGGCCTTTCAATACGTAAACGATTTAGCTCTCTGTGATTAAATTAAATAAAATAATACACATGGTTAATCATTTATTACTAAGCAATGATATGTATTGCTAAATCAGATTTAAATAACCTTTTGAGAGAAATTAAAACACCACTTGAATATGCCCCGTACATCATTATATACAATTCAATAAAGCAATTCCTTGGGTAAGAAGATTGTTAGCTTTGATTTGGTTTCTGTCCAAGGTTCATCGTTTAAATCTACAAAGTATTATCATTTGGTGTTTAAGAATTGGTGATGAAAATAACAAAAGAAACTACCTTAAACGATTATTTACGAATGAGAATGTCAAATAAAATTGATACTATGAAAACAAAGAAACATTAAAATTCATAGCTCATTTAAGAATTCTCGGGGGGGGGGGGGGGGTGTCAAACACCAAACACACGATTGCCTTTCATATTTTTACAGTGAAAGGCCAACTTCTGGGTAAATTATATGCAAAATTTCAAGTAAATTGACCGGATAGGTTATCTGTTTGCCGCGCTCAAATTTTGGTCGTATGTTAGAATCATCCACGACATTTTATATATAGGATTATAAAGGGTTTTCATTTTCAATTCCATTTGTATACAAGTAAAAACATACGATTTTCTTTTAATTTTCAAGGATGGTAGGATAACGTATATTTTTTTCAAAATAAAATGAAATTGACTGGATTGTTCATACGCTATCCTCCCTCATACATATAGCTGGGTCCTATAAACGTGTCGTGCTAGCCATTTTACCAAAAAATATTGTGTAAGATAAAAATATGTTTACGAATCTTTAATTTTATTTGTAATAGATAAAAACATACCTTTTTTTGTTTTTGTTTTTTGTTTTATTTGTTTTTTTGTTTGTTTGTTTGTTTTGTTTTGCTTTTGGGTTTGGTTTTTTTGGTACCAGCAAATTCTAGCTGTCTTATAAAGAAACTTTTGATGGATAGAATTGTAATAATGATACATTATTAAGATATGAGAATAATTCTGTTTTTAACTATGTGTCTACATGTAGTTTTCCGGTTAAGAAAAAGACAATGATCGTTTGATATAACATATATTTATATATCATCAAATACAAATCTTATAATACAGAATTAGAAAAAAATACAAAAATATTTTTTTTTACATGAAACTTCTATGTTTTTGACGTTCATGTTGTTAGAGTGTTGTACTAGTACTAGTGTAAGTAATGGACATACACTCCTTGATAATGGGAAGCTTATCCCGACCTATGCAACTGTATAATTTTTTTCATCTTTTTTGCATTACTGATTATGATATAATTGCTAAAACACATAGCTTCATATATATAAAAAAAGCAATTAATACAAGCGTTGATCCAAATGTAATGTCACAGATGCGATAAAATCGTAAAAAATCCACGTAAAGTGACAAAAACTTGAGCTTTGAGATATCCACCCAATTCAATCCAGAATTTAAAATTGTAATGCATTCTGATACATATTTCTGAAGAATATATTTTAAAGAGCGTGAAGCATGGATAGTTGCCACAGGCTAACGACGCCGTTTCTAGATCTTTGGCGTTCTTGTAGAATTTCGTAATTTACTGCTCTATAAAAATTGGCCACGATGCTCTACTTTACATTTTTTCACATTTTTTCATAAAGTAAGTAATTACTCTTTTTGTAATCCATGGGGTAGTATATTGAATCTTAACTGTGCGATCAGTTTGTAGAGGTCTCTTCGAGAAGTCTTGAAGGTAGCTTCATGTAATTTAATCAAAGTTTTACTTCAAATTAGAATTTTGATAAGAACAAATTCCATGCATCATTTTATACAATACAGCGCCAGCGTAAAATGCAGTGCATAATGTGACATTAAATTTGGATCACCCTTGTATTATGTACATTTATCGTAACAAAAACAAAGTTATTATATATGTGTAGATATGTTTGACAAACAGATGGATTCAGGGTTCGATACATGTAAAATGAAGTGTTAGTATTGTTAAGGATTGTTAAAAATCTTTGACAACGGCATACTTTTGCATGCACGGCTAATGCAACCGAGTAAAAGTTGTTTTTGTTACTTGAATAAATGAGTTATAGGATTGCCATACGTATATGATTGTAGGATGGCTGTATACCTATAGCTAGATAAACTGTATTAAGCTGACTGTGAATGGTCACATATTTCCAAATTTGAACGCCAAATTAAAAAAAAAATCATGCATGCATCTGAACTTGACCATAAATAATTTGTTAGAAATAGAATGCCAGAAGGCAAATATCTAGTGATATTTGACCACGAAAATATTTGAATGGTTTTTACACATAATTACTTTTTTCATACCTTAACTATTTTCCACTAATATGATATAGGGTATTGAGAACATTCTTACTTCAAGGACATAAATATGCATAGTCGACAATAATGCATGTATTATTGATAGTTACAGTTATATATTTTTTTGCATTTAAAGCCAGACAACACATCTCGATGACATGACTTTGTTCACTATAATTTCAAGACATCGTAATCTTGCTCCATTTCCTCCTTTATGACATCTTCGTAAATCGATCTAAAAAAAGAAATAATGTGAATGTATATAGTCTAATTGTTTTACGCATCATCATCATCATCATCATCATCATCATCATCATCATCATCATCATTCATTTTCATTGTCATCATTATAATTACATGTAGTATTTTCATATTGTCGTTCTCTCCCTCCCACTTTTTACTATCGCTTTTTCCCTCCCTGTATATCAAACTTTTTTCCCCACTTTTATACATTGTTTAATAATTGATATACTCATTTCGTTCATGTTCCAGAGCCTGATTTTCATAAAAACTTTGTCTTCCAACTGTAATATCGTAGTTTGTTGATTCATAATTTTCACTGCAATGCAACCAAAAATTTGAATTAGGACTTTTACTACTACTATTGATACGTATTTGTATATCTTCGAAAATGTTGTACATGTATCATAAAAAGTAATAGATTTTAAAGAAATAACACTTGCCTTGCATTGTCATAGCAGTCTTGATCCATGTCGTCACCTTTTGCATCTAGAAACAAACATTGAACATCAAACAAAAAACATTAACTTAAATTAATCTATATAAATGAACTGTATCTTCTGCACTGAGTGAGGTAGTATATGTAAACAATACCTTCTAATGAATTACTTTCGATTTCACTCCTTTGAACACCAACACTTGTGGACGGATTCTCCACATAACGCACACTGCTTTGTGTCTGGCTAATACTAAAAAAAGAATGTTAGGATAAAAAATAATAACAATTTATCTTGTTTTTGTTGTTGTTGTTTTTTTTAGCTTCATGCCACCATCACACTTCATGAAGACTAATGAGGATTTTTAGAGTTTTTTTGTAAACTTGTCTGTACCACGATTATTTCTATTTGCCATCGGAAATTAAATGATAATGTTCATGCAGATATTTATACTGAGAGATAAAAAACGATAATCTTACGTGCAATTTCCATTCGCAGACAATGCTGAAAGGAAATTTAAATGCTAGTATTAAACAAATTGATTTACTTTGTCTTTGAAATTGAATAATTCATTATGTATATTTTTTTCTTTACATATCTCAAAATTAAAATGTTATTTATATTAAGAATTATTCAGGACAAAATTAATATGTTATAAGTTCAGAACAATTAAATGACTTACATCGACTGTTCGTTTCATCTTCGATAAAATATTTCTTTTCACTAGGAAATAAATGTTAAAGATGTATTCACTAGATAAGTATAAGTTTAATATTTTGAGAGCTTTAAACGAATTGATTGAAAAAGATAGTTCGCTCTAATTTGCAAGATCACTTTCATATATTGAAATGTTACATGAAATGTTATACAATTTCAAAACAATACTTGTCAAAAATATATTGCATACCTTTCAATTTTAATTACCATTCCTTCAAAAAATGTAAAAAAAAAAATAAAATAAAATAAAATAAAATAAAGTCAAATATCATTATTAGAAAAATAGCAAAATGTTATAGAAGTATTCAATCTTATTGAGAAATATTGAAAAAATGTACAATATTACATTATGAAACTTTTATGTTTATAGTAAAAGAATATTTTGTAAAATATTGTAGTCACAAAAAATCTTATGATGATTATTGATATTGATTACTATTTCACATTGCATATATAGAAATACATACAACAAGAACAACAGCAACGACAATAATAACAATGTTAAAAATAATAGCAATAAATATCAAAGCTTTACATATTTACCAAATAAGCTCATTTGTTTCCTTCTACATAAAAGTATCAAAAAGAGTAGTGTAGAAATCACAACAATAACGAATAGAACTGAAAGTATCGCTACTCCAGCTTTGCTGCAATCCGGTTCGTTACCAATCTGGTTCTGTGCTTTTGTAAACAGAAAAAAGGAGGTACAAAAAGGGAAAGAACATGATTCCTAATAAATTTGATAATAAATGATTATTTAACTAAAAATGCAATTAAAAAAAATTTCTTGAAGAAAAACTACCTTTGACAACAACGTGTATTGATATGTTTGAGAACGCTAATCCATTTCCACACGAAGAATAGTGGGATATTTCGCACATGAAGTGTACATCCATGTCGTATATTGTGACGTGATACTCTATTTTACTGAAAACCGTTATTTCTCCGCTGATGTTTGAGGTTGCTACTTTCTTCTTCCCCTGTAATTTTACCTTTGTCCATGCTGAATCGCTTTGCTTTCTTACACACCAATTAATCATTTTCTAGGAAAAAAGAAGACCGTGAGTTTTTTAACTTCAGTAAAATACGACTTTTGTTATAAAAATATTATTACACTATTATTATAAATTTAAATCAAAAACGTAAAAAGGACAGGATTTTACGATTTGGGATGACACATCAAGAGCATAAATAATGATTTAAGTCTATCAAGTTATCATGTATTAAACCTCTGTGTTACAAAGGTAAATTCTGTTCCAAGCTGGTTATTTTTTATAATAAATTACTAGACTTTGGCCCGGCGTGCAAGGGTTGACATTGCATATCGGACATTTCATTTACGAAATAGATACATCGACACATCGTATTGTTGACATAACAAGGCTATAAGACTGCAATAATGCTATTAATTTCACTACACTTTTCTTAGTTAGAATTATCAAACTGTGTCTCGGGAAAGGCCCTCACTACATTTAGAATGCCTCCCATATGACCGTAATGTAACAGAAAATTGACGTTGCATTGAAAATAACAGTCAAATTAATGATAATAAACCTTTTTGAGACTGTAAATACCTTTCATTTAAAATGTTAGTCCATACATTAAGTATTAAAGTATTTTCTTTGCTACAGAGACAATACACGGAACGCATTCTATCGTAAAACCAGGCCCGTAGGACATTTATCATTGTTAACGTTAAACATTCTATCTTCACTCTCCTAACAAATACAATGTAACTTTTTTGCATGGAATCAAATATTTTTTTGCCATCACGAAGACAAAAGTAAGTAGGCCTACTAAGTTGAAATGTATAATCGTTATTTTATAATTTCTCCCATAAGAAATCATAAATATATATGAACAGAATATAAAGAACATTTCCAATGAAAATGTACATGTATGTGTATAATTGTTTCTGAGTTTATTCATGGAATAATGATATTGTGGAAACATGAACTAAAGATCCCGTTAGCGTGAATGTATTGCGCACGCGCAAGATTGTAAAATCCGAAAAATCCAGATGAATTCCGGGATCTTTTGAGGAATTTTTGTTGATTATTAATTAGCGAAGCTTAATTAAGAAAAAATAAAAACAAATTGGTCATCTTCATGTACCAATGATGTTAAAAATATATAAAACAAAAGACAATACACTTCCGATTAATCGGCAGTAAAGCCCAAAAATTCGAGTCTATTATTTTAATATAGTAGTATAGATGCCACGGTCAACAACACGAACTTACTGTAAAGATATCAAACAGGCATAGTTGAAAGTGAAATAATTATTATTTTACAAGTGCCCATGGATATGAAATAAATCCATTTGACTTGATTTAATGTGTATAAGATTGTCTCAATCGAATACTCTTGTGAGTGTAACCAGAAGGGATGTTCTGCTCTAACAGTTATATTATTGTAGGTCATTCTTGTATTTAGTCCAAAAAAATGAAGTAATTTGTAATTTGAAAAAAATACCCAGTATAATATACGATGCATTTAACAAAATTGAATACCGAATTTCTGTTGACAGCTGGTAGCAAAATTGCGTCGTGAATTTTACTGTTTAGATATTAAATTTTACTTTCAATTGGCTCTTTGTATTTTTCTGTGGCGTAATACAAATTGTAAAACTTTGACAAACGTCAGAAAAATGGAAAAGCAAGCTTAGCATATTAATTAATCAATTTTTTAAGTACCGCCAGTGATGTATTATGTGAATGAACAGACGCTGTGCACTGTAAATGGATGGTTTTTCCAGATCCATCTAATACTATTTGTCCTGGGTTGAGCGAAGACTTTTTGTCGTGAATCAGAATTGGCAACATTCTCCATTTATCTAAAAGAACATAAACATATAACAATTTATATAGAGTTTAAATTCCGATGCATAATTACATAACTTACTATAAAAAAGATGTTCGTGTTGCAACATAGCCCAGATATTACCTTGTTTTAAATTATGTTTTACTTTTGTACATCTGTTTTTTTTAACATCAACATTCACTTTTTAAAGAATTACTTTTCGAGGCGATGACATAACATTAACGTTAGAAAATTGAATCATTTATCTTGATGGACAAGTCGTTAATCTTGTAACTCTAAAACAACTGTCATTTTCAATTTATGTTAACTGTTTTATAAACTATAAGAGTACATGTATGCATGTAAATAATTTAAAAAAATAGTTAGTGATTGCTCAAATTTATTTTAGATACGCATCAAATGGTCATTGTCCACCCACCACTATGAAACATCCTTAAAAGGGTATGTAGATTTACAGCTACAGAAACTTTTAAGACTATTGATGTCAATAGATGTTTCTTTGCCTATTTTTAGTTTATTATAATTGAGTCAATCTATGGTATTTTTTTTGTTTTCATTAAAATGCATATGTTTGATAAGCTTCATTATTAATTCTGGAGGCGACTGACATTGACACAGGTCATATTTACATCATAAAAGTCACGAGAAGAGGAGGTTTGTCAAATATTCTTGTCACCTCTTCCTCTTTTAGAAAAGTTAAATTCAACTTTCAGAAATTGTATGTTTATTGCGCTTTTGATTAATAATCTTAGATATTAGATTTGCCTACTGAACATGCATTATAGATCTAAAAAAAAAATTGAAATGCATTTCATGTTTTATTGATTTAATAGTAATGATGTTTTGTTAATTTTCTTTAAACTAGTGAAAGTTTAAAAGCTAAAGGAATATAATTTATCTATTGTCAATAATACAAACATACAGTTAGACTTCTGCGTTTTTTGTTGTTTCTTAATATCTTGAGATCAAACAAAACTGTTACAATGATAAATGTGAATGTTTAACCAGATAGGTGGACAAAAACATTGATTTCTTTATGCATCTTTTCAATTGAAAGTTCATTTATTTTCAAAGCATGATACTTGTAATATTCTTAAAAGCAAAACAAAACCAAGGAAAACAAACAAACGAACAAAAAATTGATATTACAATTTAAAAAAAGGAAAGTGTACTAATACTGTCGTATTATAGGAAAAAGGCAAGTTTGTCAAAGAAGATGATATTTTTTTCCTTCACAAAACAATTTGGATAAATCTAATTTTATGTTTTACAGAAATAAATGATATTTCTACATGTAGCTATGAAAATAGATACGAAATACTCCTCTAAATAAGAATAAATGGAATTGTAAAAAAATATTAAAAACATAAATTACTTAGCTGTGTGTCTGTAGTTGGTATGCTTAGTGTCGCGTTTACTCCCTTTATTCCACAGGCACTACCCCACCCAGACTCACACATTATCTCTAAATCAGTGTTGCCTTGTGTAACGTGATAAAATAAGACTGACTTCTGCAAAACAGTACAACCATCTGTGCTTCTTTTCACTACGTTTGTGCGAGGGGGATCTTGAAATTGTAGAGAATTGAATATTCCTTTTTCTCTTATGCACCAACGGATATCCTATCGAAAAAAAATACACCAAGTAAGTTCAAATCAAACAGCATTCAATATGTGTTTTCATAATGTTTTAATACTGTCTTAAAATACATATTATAATTTCAAATAGTTACAGGCCTGAGTATGGTCGCAATTCTTAAGCTGTAATTTTTCAATTTATCCAAACTTTGTTGTGTACGATGTTTTATCAAAGTATCTATTTGCTTGTTTGTTTGTTATAAATTTACGTAATGAACTACTACTTTTTACTATTTCTAACATCATTTTGTTTTTATAATGTGATTTTTTCTATCGAGCAGTCTAAATTCAAACAAAAGCATGACTCGAGCCAAAATAAAACATACATATAACAGAATTGTTAAGTTCTGTATTTTGCTTGAAACAACACAACTGATATTAAACTTTAAGTAAACCATTGAACATATTTTTGTTGACCACACAAAATCTTTGAGTGGAAAAAAATTGAAATCGTGAACACGGTTTTTTAAGGTTATATATTATATAGTAAATTGAAGTTTTCCAGAGCTATTTTCCGACATTAATGATGAGGTTAAAATAAACAAAGTACAACAGTTCCGATCGATCAGACCAAATATAACTGAAAGTAGACCCAAACTAATCCCTAGGTTTACTTCTAAGGTCTTCTAGGGTCTCCTTGAGGTATACTCTAGGTTTACTAGAGCAGAGCTTGATTCACAATTCTGAGTGAACCCAAAGTAAACCCAGATTACACAGAGAGTAAACCCTGATCGGAAGTAGGAAAGAAGAAAACAAAAAACCCAAGCAAATCAAACTCCGAGTTGACCCAAAGTAAACCCACAGTGGACACAAATTTTCAAAAAGCAGACCTAGAGCAAACCCCAAATAAACCTTGTAACTATACCGGGGTTTAGTTTGGGTCTGCTTTGGTGTAAGGTTGGGTCTGGTCGGTACTGTACTGTTCAAGATGAATTCTTGTTTCACATATGTATTTTTTTCATTTCAAAGCAGTACATGTTACGGTAGGTATGCCATAATTCAAATCAGAGTCACGATGTGCATATTGTAAGCAATATATTTCATAGCCTATTGATAAGATCTCATTGTAAATAGAATGTATAAATTTTCACCATGATAAATCAAGTACTATCCAAAGCCATTAACCACAGTTATTCATCTATTACTTCTCAAAACCTGTCAGTGGATAATTTATCATTATCATCGTGTTTATTTCATTTTCTTCTTCCTGGACCATTCTTTCCTAAATCTTATTTACTTTGCCTCCGCTCACCTAAGCAATTCCGTGTCGATATTAGTATTTACTCTAAATGTACACATACCTTTGTCGGCATGGCATTGATATTTTCTACTTCCCCGATGCATTGTAACTGCAAAACACCATCTGTTTTATACAATGACTTCGACAGTTGTCTATTTATGATGGATATTCCCTTAATGTTTTTTGGGGGCTGACCTATAAATTTACAGGATTGTCTCGTTGAAATGTCTTTGCACACTCATATAATGAATATTGATAACCTTTTTTCAGTTTCTGCTTAATATCACACATTATAATAGGTTATGTTCTATAACTAACATTTTGCACATGGTAAAACAGATGTAAGCGTAAAGTACCTTTTATTGCATAAATATCCCTCTCCGAAGTGTTAAATGTTTCAGCATCATTGGAAAATATACACCTTGTGCTCGCATATATTTGGTCATCAAGTCTGCATTTGTCTGATTGAAGGGATACAGTAAGTTTAATACACTTGTCAATGTAGAAAGATTCCGAGCAATCGCAATTATATGATATTAATGTAACACCTTTGAATTTAGTTTCGTTATTCAATCGGTATATTCCAGAATTGTTACACTTGATGACTGATAATAAGTCTTCGTTCTTATTTTGACGGATATCAAGTGTCAGCTCTTTAAAATGCGTGTCCCACAAAAAACTCCAACATTCAATTGTTACGTTTCTTGTTCCGACGGGGAAAGAACTGGGGGAAAGTGATATGATATAACCTACAACATATAAAAGCAAAGTCGTCAACTTATAAGATAAGACAACTTTTTTATGCCTATTGTAAATTTATCTTGTTCAAAACGGGTGCAGTTTATTAAGGAAGATTTTCATTAAAGATTTTAAAGGATTTTAAAGTATTTTTCCTCCATCGTTTTATACATACCAGAAACGATTGGTACGAAAATCAAGATCCAAACAGTGGCAAACGCCATGACGGCCATTTTTCTTTAAACCAGGATGTTTGGTGTCATCATATTTACATTCCTGTATTTCTTCTTACAAATTCTATAAATAGCGTAAAGCTCTGATATATTTCGAGGGTAGCGAGATTTATCGATGCACATAAAGGACGGCTGCGTTAAAACCCCCTTAATTGTTAACATATCGTATAAAGAAAGCAAACAAAGTTTTAAAAAAGCCTCACTTTCCACGTTGCCAAAACATAGTCACGGTGTGAAGTTTAATCTTTTTGTCGAATTGTAATGATTGTGTAAAACTACATTTTTGGACTAAATGCTAACTGCAACAAACACTTTCTTATTGTCAAAAGTTTTTTTTTTTAATTTCCGCACATCCTTAATCCAGCTGAAGCACCTTTACAGATACATTGTTAATAATAATTGCTTTCTGTTTATATGCATTGACAATTCATTTTCCATTATATCAACCCGTTTATGTAAATGGTGCCAAAATGCCATTAGTTACTAAATATTTGTTTGATCCTTCATCATGTTATTTCATTGTTTACCATGTATAATTTTGAATAGTAAATTAGCGGCAGTTAATATCAGACTTAATAACCCCAAACTCATTTGATTAATAAGTTCTCACAAAGTGTGAATCCCCCCCTTAAAAAATCCTTTTGACAGACAAACAATGCGTATTAAAGATTTTTTAGGCTTGAAGGTGCATTTATTTTTCATTCTTCATTCCTAATTATTTTAACCTCTCCTTTTACATTTTTATGATATAATAAATTTATGAGTCTTTGTAGCTATTGGATAATAAATACCGGTATTCATATATTTGCATCGTCTTAGACTCCTTTGCAAAACGCAACCGAGGTATGTAGAGATAATTATATTGATTTTAACATTCTAGAATGCCTCCTTTTATATATGTCATCACGGTATCAAAAATAACATTGCAATGCTTATATATCTGTCGGTTTAATTTTGTATTCTTTGATATTCAGAATAGTTTGAAGGCTTTGTCACATGACCTTTTGATTCCTCTTCTGTTATTCAAGTCATTTAAAACCGCAAGGTAAAAGAACAGGTTCGTCGTGCACAAGGCAATATTATTAAGTTCTACAGACGACAGAACTCGATCGAGAGGAACAAGTCATATTTTGAGACCTTTGTTTTAGAGCAGTGGTTAAGTTTATTCAGTCTGTGCCACGTGCATGATTTGCAAACAATGGAAAACAGAAATCCTCATAAAAATCTGTTTATAAACAAAATGCATATGGTCTTTACTTTATTCTGAGGAATACAGTCATATGCCATAAATTAGTTCGAAAAATGGCCGCAGTAACATCTTTTTTTCTGTAACGTAGATTTTAGGAAAAGCCTATTTTCTACGATAACCAGAATTAACAGAATCTCCTACTTTTTTCTACTTTTGTCGATGTTATTTTTTTTAATTACTCCCCTTATGTAAACAAGTATCGTCTGCAAAGCAAACCAATATGACTCTGAACCGGAAAAGAAATATGGGAAGGCAGAAACAAGTTGTCTTACCGATGTCAGATGTTGGATTATACAACTGGAATGATGATCGGAATAAACAGCAAAAACTGCTAGGTAAAGTTTTAAAATACTGAAAACCGGATAATTGCTAAAATCATCACTCGAAGTGAAAGTTGTTGAAATAGGGCACTGCGAGATGATCCCCAGAATCAACAGCAAATTTGCTTTTAAGAATCGAAAAGCTTGATTTACTGCAAGATCAGAGTCTAACGTGTTGAATAAAATCACAATTGGAATTGCAATTTTAACAGTTATTGTTCATCACTTTACAAATCGCCAATAATTTGTTTTTAAAAAACCACAAATTCTATGTCCAGTTAGAGCGTAAAAGAAACCATTTACAACACTATTTCGTGCATGCATTAGCTCCAAAGATTAATATCATTAAAACATAGCAAAAATATTGATTGCATCAGTACAAAGGTTAAAATATGAAACCATAATTTTTCGTAAATCGGGAAGAGTTGTTGTTGACATTTTGAATAGTGTGCTGTTACGATAGGCAATATTATTTTTTCTCGTCGGGTTCGAAATTCTATTAATTTCTAGGGTATATATATATATTTGACTTCTTTAACTGAAGAGCATTAGTCCGTGCAGTTTTACCGCCAATATTACAGTAGTTTGCAGCCAGGTCACAAATGTAAGTTTACATATTATTACTGTTTTAATCAAATGTTACTAATTATTATATCAATTCTCATTTGTTATAACATTTAAGTCAATTCTATGATACCGTATTATTTACATCTTAAGTGAAGTTTTTATAAGTCTCGATAAAGTTGCATAGTATTGTAACGAGTAAACACATGTAATAATTATTTCTGTATTGCATTAATGTTAAACATTTTTAGTATATTCTATGTTTGCGGAACATGCTTTTTGGGTAATAATAAATGTACTGATATTTTTTCCTTTCTTAAATATTGTAGCTTCTTACCATACACAAGTACGCACGCACAAATGAAGTGGTTCAAGAAAGTGCTCATTGTGTTTTAGGTTAACTATGCAAAAGGCAGAATAAATAGACTCCCGTTATATTCGATTCAAAGCCTGTACATTGCAAAAATAACATTCTAAGATTATTTCACTCTTGAGGATATACAATACAATTCGGTTATAGCGAAGTCCTAGGGTCCAATGGAATTACTTCGTTATATCCGTAATTCGTTATATTCGTATAACGAATTAGTAATAATATCCATAGCGAATTACTATATACATGTTTTCTTTCACCAGTCTGAGGCTTAAAAATAAAAAAAAATCGGTATCTTGATACCCTTAATAATCGGATTGTGCATTGAAAAAATTATATGAAAATAAATTAATCCAAACTACTTTATTAATTGGTAGTGTAAACACTTTTTTTAACTGTAAAAACAATTCGTCATAAAGGTGTTATATTCCGTTATATTTCATTTCTACGGGATTAAATATCAGTTTGCTATATCCGTAAATTTGTTCTATCCGAATTCATTATAACTGTAATATTTTGCAAAGATTTGTTAAGACATTTAGTGGGGATTAAAAAAAGTTCGCTGTATCCAAAAATTCGCTATATCCGTGTTCGTACTAAACGAGTTTTACTGTAATACAAAGTACAATATATGTCTGCTAATTCATTTTCATTTTGATGTTAGAAACAGTTCTGCCAAAAAATTCAGGTGATGACGAGACCTAAGTAAACGTCAGCCATTTTGCAAAAGTCATTTATGTTCTTATCTGTTTCACTCAACCGAACATAAATCATTTACAATAATAACAGAACACATGATTAGTGAAAGAAGCGTTTATTTGTTGCATTTATTTACACGTAGAAAAACATATATAAAGATTCTTTAAACTTCTTGCTGAAGTACAGCAAATTACATGTTATCATGCACAGTCCTTTGATTTAAAATGTCACTGAAATAATAAGTGGGTGGGTGGATGGGCTGGGATGTTGTAAATGCGGCAATAAAAAGCCTTCGACTGAGTGAAGATCGTACCTTACCTAAATACCTGTTCTACAGGTTATACGCTATAAATAGTAGCCAATGGCTACAGGTTCACATATATAAACCCAAAACATATAACACGTGTTCTAGTACCTATAATAAATTAATTTAGCCAGCTTCTGTACCTACGACGCAGCGCAACTTTAATCGGAAATGTTGCAAATATAAATACATTGCCTTCGAATTTTCACAATACCACTTTCATCGGGTTTTTAAGCTTCTCTAAGTATCTGCATTTTTTGTCGATAAAGTTAACAATTGCACATATATTGTTGAAAACCTTACAACTCTTGTTCATGTTTTGTAAGTAAAACTATGAAGAATAATTAGTGAGATGTTTTTTCCTTGACAAAATATTTAAGTAATTACAACATGGACTTAACTTTTTATATGTATCTTACATGTTGTCAGAATGGATAAAAGTGTTTAATGCATGTTAAAAAAAATTGCAATAAGCGATTAAAGCGCAGAATGAGAACCATTTGTCCTTCCATATTCAATAATGAAAAAGTGAAAAAAAGAACTAGTTAGGTTACATGATCAGTTTAAACTGGTCCCTGCTGACAAAGCAGGAAACAACATTGTCTTCGTGTGTAAGGCCCATTTTATAAATTGTATTTTAGAAGAACTTGGAATAGATTCTGCAATAGGCAATCCAACTTATACTTATAGCTTTCTTTTTAAGGAGTAAATTCTTTAAAATCATATATGTCACTTTTGGATATTTTCAATATTCCCAGCAACCAAAATGATTGTAATATACTTATTTTTTTATACTGGATATCTAAACTTCATCGATATTAATACAACGAAACATACATTGCTGGTTCCAGTAAATGTTCTAGCCTCTTTCTTTACCTCATAGTGAAATATTACCAGCAGTTAAGGAAAAACATCAGGAGTACCGTGCAACAGTATATTTTAAAAACGGTGAAAATTAGATGTACATACTTAAAAACTTTTAGAAAATTTGAAATCAAAATTTTTGATTTACAAATTTACGACTTTTCTACACTTTACACAACCATTCTCCTAAAAAATTAGAGTCCATACTTTTTGACATCATTTATAGCTGCTTCTGGAATATTAATAAAATTGGATCTCGTAATGTGTCTAACCTTGTCTCTGGTCATTTACAAATCTATTCTGTTAAAAACTATTCGGATTGCGTACACAAGTAATCTGAAGATGATATAAAAAGAAACTTACGTTTCTGATTTACAACATATCTGTAGCTTTTAAAAATCGTGTCTTCTAACCATCTGTTGGAATTCCAATGTGCACCATAGCGCGCCATTGCTAACAAACCTATTTTTATGTTCATATGAAGCAGAATTTCTTCAAATGCTTTTCCATGATAAAAAGAAATTAATCGCTGTGGCCTTCAACTCGACATTTAAATGTAATGGAACCTAATCTTACATGTATATCTAATTTTTGTAGAGGTCTGTGTTTGCTCTGCTCCTGTTTTATATTTTGAACTAGGACGTTTGATTTTGGATACTGTTCGTTATCACCATATTTCATATATATTAGTGTCACAAATACTTATGTACATATTTTAATTTAACGCCTTAATTTTATTTATGTAAGAAATGTTACCCAACAGATATCTCGTCTACAAACAGCTTTTCATACTCAAAAACGAAAAAGGAGTTATCTGCACATTTTTTTAAGAGTCGCGGTAATGTTGGTTCGTACCCTAATCCTCTTGAGAAATCTTGATTTTGAACAATGTAATGGAAATATAGATAATTATACAATGCCGTTACTTATGAGTAAGTGAATTTTCTATCCTGTACGGAAAGTTCGTATTATCGAAGAATACTGCACATCGCGTTTCAAGCGAGATAACTCCCACGACTCTTGTATTCCCGCTTTAACAAATCCCAGTCAGTCTGTGACAACAGAAACCCTTTCCCGACGTAGCTTCTTTTGCCTTTGGTACGAATGTGCATGTATTTCGTTCAAACCCTGTTACGATGTGTAGCGGCACTGATGCTTCAGGCGCTTATTTACCAGTCACATTTAGCACCAAATTCATTTACTTGATCAAACTCTTGCCCACCATAGCTTGTGAAAAGCAGCAACAGCAATTGACGTTTGTAACGAAAAAGTTACGTAGCCTAAAACTAAGGAAGCTAAGATCACTAATATATACTTGGCAGATGGGTAGATGCATTCCAATTCATACAGCAGCCTGTAGATCCTCCAGCACCAGCTGGTCGGACTATGATATTCAGTTAAGACTCAAGCGCTCCCGCAGCCCACTTTTTTTTTCTTGTAGACGCAGAGCTCTTGCTGTTGTATGTGGTCAAGACTATAATAACACAAGCAAGTCCCACTTAAACTTCCCTTAAATGCTTCGACTACAATTACCAGGGAACTTTATTCGGGCCATATTGGTTTCATCAACACAGTGAAGTATACACTTACACGACTGAACTTGGTGGTTGTTACTGCACTTAATCAACCTCGAACAAACTTCGGTTCAGTACATGTCCTCTGATGATACAATTACAGTGAAAAAGCGCAAGTTTGGCTGTGGTGTGTCGCTTGGCAAAAAAAGACATAAATAATGGATTCTGATTACTCGTAATATGTCCCGCAGACTTACTACCGGTATTATATGGCATTCATTTAATCACAATTAGCACACTTGGTCTCTCTATTGGATGTGCTTCTTTCGAAAACTTTTCCTCGTCCTCGTATTAGATTATTTAAGCTGCAGCAAATGCAGATATCTATATATACTACTATATTAAAATAATAGACTCGATTTTTTAGCTTTAATACCGAGAAACCGGATGAGTACTGTTTTTTGTTTTATATAGTTTTAACATCATTGGTACTTGAAGATCACCAATTTGTTTTTATATTTTCTCAATCAAGCTTCGCTTATTAATAATCAAAGAAAATTCCTTCTAAAAAATCCGGAAAACATCAGAATTTTTTGGATTTTACAATCTTGGACATGGGCATTACATTCACGCTAAATCAGGGAGGCTCTTTAGTGTGTTTCCAAAATATGACATTTGTATGGATAAACTCAAAAACGATATTACAAATACGTGTAAATTTTCATTCAAAATTTGTCATATATTCATCAAAGGAAAAACTCTAACTCAGTGCATTGAATTTGAACAACCCCTAGAGTTCTGAATGTGAACATGGTGTGTAAATTCAAAGCGAGGAAAACATTTGGTAAAAAGCATGGAATTCTTCATTAGTATGAATTAAATTTTTAGATGAAAGATATTTACAGCATCAGAATGGTTTTCTGTAAATAATTTGACTGTTATTTACAATGCAGCTTCATTAATTTTCTCCAAAATCGTTCCTGAGCGATTCCGCAATTTTCTGCTACATTTATACGGGTGTACATATCGGAGGCGTTTTTAACTGTGGTTAAGGCCCGTTCCGAGCTTTTTCTAACTAAGCAGAGTGTAATTAATTGAAATTAAAAGAATTATTTTAGGCTTAAAGCTTGGTTATGTAAATGTCAACAATACGGCGTGTCGATGTAATATTTCGTAAATGTTCAATATCATATGTTATATATGCCAACTCGTGCACGCACGGGTCAAAGTCTAGTAGTTATACATGTAACTACCCGATTGATTTTTTGTTTGTTTGCGGGCATGGCGAATACCAATAACTGCCTCCAGTTAATAAATACATTTGTTCACGTATGCTAGCAAGTGGGTGTATCTATTTCACTCGAAAAGTCAGGGGGCCTTTCTTCTGGCATTGTATTTTAGGTCTTGGCATTGACATCGTCAGTCAATTAATATTCATGCCCCTGACAAAGTCAAGGCTTATCTTGTACCATTAATCCATTTGGAAATACTAAATCACTCTTCAATAACTGCAATCATTAGCAGGGTATTTAGCTTTCATCACCAAGCCATCCCAGCAGGCAGAACATTTTGCAGGAGAATGTATAGTAGTTTATCTCTGTTGAACTTTATTATTATACATGTAATAGAACAATATAAACCTTAAAATAAAATATGCAAATTTGGCTTCAACTTTTAGTAATTGCAATAGCTCAACAATTACAACCGTAAGCATGGTAGTTTTTATTTTATTTTTACAATGGAACTAAAGGGGTCAAAATTCATGACCAAAACAAATTGTTGGATGGTTAGAATGAAAAAAAGAACTATTAAAAACAAAGGCACATAAAATTGTAGACATATAATTTGCATTCTTATTTTCAACTGAACCTCATTTTAAATCATTTTCTCTCATCTAAGTAATGTAGTTTACATAAAGCACTATACTTTTCATATTTGATGATAACGACTAATTATAAAACCTTTGCGATCGAAGGAGAAAGTATTAGATGGGGACTCGGAATCATGAAGCAGTCTTAGACTGAAGTCAAAACATGTACACTGTCATAGACTATTTTGTATTATCATTGAATACAACGAAAAAAACAAAATGCTTTTAATGTATCTATATTTTACGTAGATAGTTTATTCCAAATATTGCATACACATTTTTTTAAATTAAAAACAAAAAAGCGTGTTACATTTTTTTTTAATCCACACACAGATTTATGCATTTTATAAACAAGCTATATAGCTAAAGGTACATGAAGCTTTGTACGCATACACACTGTGACAACTTGGATACACATAAAACTGTCCGTGTTAATTCTACCAAAAAGATTTAATGTGGATCGGAGACCTTAGTACTAAATCAGTTTCTATGAATATATTCTTTTTAATTAGATAAGACAGGGCTCTAATTTTATCTTTATTTTGTATTATGAACTTAATTAATATGCATTATCACAAACCTTCAAACTTTTGACACTTGTTAAAAAAATAAAAGACAATTGATATGAGCAACTTTTAAAAAGAAATATACTAGAAACAAATTCTGTAGCAATAAATGACATTTTGAATATTATAATGAAAAATTATATGCTAAGTTTCAGTTATGGCTGCTTAGAAGTGTAATGTGGTTATTGACAAGCAAAGGCAAACAATGTTTTGTATAATACATGTTAACATCTTGAACTTTTTTTCATCTTTTGTATCTTAATCGTCTTGTATTGGACCAACGGCAATGTAACCATATCTGAAATTTGTAATATTTATTGCCATACAGTAATAAATTAAAGATTTTTTTTTAATTTATAAAATACATCAACAAATCTATCTATTTCGTAGTAAAATATTCATTTCTGGGATAGGTGAATACATTTTAAACTAAATTACGTCTTCATAGGTCGAATTTATAGGAAAATTAAAAAACCTTACCCTTCATAATATGTAGAATTCACCTGTTGTTGAACATAGCCTGAAAACATTATTTGTAGAACTTAAATTTTAACTTACAAAGATACACAGCATGTATTGCGTTTTATTGAAGTAGAATAATACCTTCTGTTGAAGCGAGCCGTTTCTCCCCCTCTTGAGAACTTGAGCATGCTCTTTCCGGGCAATCTATGCTAAATAAAACAATTACACAAACTTTAATTTCAAAATACATTTGGTTTATTGTATTATGCTTTACATTAAAATAAGTTTTGGAATATTTTTTCTGATGCGCTTATTCTACTCCAATGAAACCTAATGGTATCCTAACAAATACTTTCATGTCGCACAATGATGCTCAAATGAACTACTCTATATAGTACTTCCCCCTTTCAAAATTTGGATATATCTGAAATAATTTCGGGAATGCTAGATTGTTTTGTAATTTTGGAATAAAGTAGATGAAAGATAAAATATCCTCATTATATGTTATATATCTTAAACAATAATGTAAACTTTATAAGTACTGTAACTCTGAAGTATGGACCACTGAAAACCTTTGCACTATGTTTTCTTTTTTCAAATATCAAAAATTTTAATTAATTAAATCTTCAAATACTGTTTATTACTTATGCGTTTACAAAATTTGTAAATGTTTGTACAATGCATAAAAAATGCTCTGGTAAGAAAAAAAGAATCTTACGTTTTCGTTGTCTCCGATGCAGGTATTTCTGGTAATGCTTGAATGTCAAAATATATATCTATTGCAACATTTTCAATACCCTCAAATTGTCAAATACCTGGCCATAGTGAAGAATATAGATATACATAAAGCACCTCGAAATTCATTTTATTTGAGCTAAACATTCGCTGCGGCCGGGGTGTTAACCTCACGACCTTTGGAACCCACTCTCCTAGCAGTGAGCAGCCACCGTGTACAACAAAAAATCTTGCTTTCGAGATACCAAACAAAACCTAGCACGCTGGTCGCTCACTACAAGGTTGTTTAAGATACAGGTAGAATACAGGGAAACGGCTATTTGAGAGGATCGGAACAATACACATTGCATAGATAACATTTAATAAGCACAAACATTGCAACATTGTGATGAATCTCAAATTGACATATTATAACTGCTCAAAGGGAAGAATATAGATATACATAAAGCAGAGGGAAATTCACTTTATTTGAGCTCAACATCCGTTGCCGCCGGGGTTGTTATCTCACGACCTTTGGAACTCATTTTCCTAGCAGTGAGCAGCCATCGCGCTAATCACTCTGTCATATAGACACGACAAATAATCCTGCTTCTTGCTTTCGATAACGAACGATACCTAGTGCGCTGATCGCTATCTACACGGTCGTTTGACATAGATGAAGAATATAATGAAACGGCTATCTGAGAGGATCGGAACAATACGCATTGCATAGATATATACATATGGCCGCTCATTGCTAGGAGAGTGGGTTCAAAAGGTCGTGAGGTCAAGCCCCTGCAAGGGCAGAGATGGAACTTAACGATCATATCAAATTGCATATTCACTTACAAATTTTGAACATACATTCTAAAAATAGAATTAAGAAATGGATATTGAGTACTTATGTTAATTATTGCTTTTACTTACACCGATTACCAGATATACATGCAATTGTTTTTTCTTCTTGACCATTCGAGAGATGTTTGCTTTAAGGTAAAAAAGGTGTAATTGTTTCATTCATTGTGAACAACCAAATTATTTAATAATTAATACGAAACACTTCTGTTGCAGTTCAAAAAACGCCAATAAAATAAAATCAAATATGTTTCTTACATACCGGGGTCTGTCAATTCTAATTGCCCAACCTTAAAAAAAAAATTAATCATCAATAATAATTGTTAGTAATTAACATAATTTAAGTATAAAAATCAGGGTTATTGTATACATATTTAACCTTTTCATGACTAATAACCAGTGTCCAAGTTTACATCGCAATTAACGGTTTACAAACACAAAAACAAAGTAATGTTTTTTTTTAAAATCCATGTCAGTCATTAAATATTGAAGACATATATAGGTCCGTATTTTGACATACATGTAAAAGTAATTTATGTAATATTAAATATGATAATATTTAATGTCCCGAAAGCCAAAATTTAGTAAAACTATGAATAGCATCTGTTGTACACTAACAATGTACTACTAATTGTATAGAAAATGATGCATTTTTTCATTTTCAATTTGCAATTAGGTAAAAGATAAAACTAGACTTTTATTATTTGATCATCATTGAAAAAAAAGCAGATTTTGATCATTGATTATGAAAAACTTCAGACCGGTATAATGGATATATATAATCATTTACATGTATTAAAAGTTGGAAATCTAGGTCCGAGATTAATAACCGAATTTATTTAGTTTTAAATGCCAATTTAAAAAACATTTTCTCATTGATTCCCATTTACATTGATATTAGAAACACATATTTAATTAGCGTTTGTTATGAAGTATCATACAAAACACAGGATGAATCTCTGCCATTCAATGAACTGAAATGTGACTGATCGGTTACTAAAAGGCGATTGAAAGGCTTGGCTATGCCATTCAGTCAACTTTCCAGACCTTTCAGTTAACATTCAGTTGACTGAATGGCAAAGGTTCATCCTGTAAATTCACATCTCTGAGGTATCAGATGGCACAAATCTGTAGTATGGGCGCTTTTATTTACTCATACGATCTTGACACGAAATGCCTTCTATGATAAAATAGCAGATTTAAACAATTTCGATTAATGCTTTACAGATGCTGAATGAGATAGATAGAAATATAATCAAGATATTTTAAAGTAATTTGTTAATTTTAAAACATGTAAAAGTATGGGTCAAAAATAGATTTTTAATAATGTTAAACCTCAAAGACTCATGCAGCTATATTTTTTGCTCCTTCAATGATATTATGAAGGTCAAAAGATAAAAAAATCTTTTGAAACACAAGTCATTAGCAAAAAAGCATATAGTTTATAAATAGTGCCTGTTTGGGAGGGTAACTGATGAAATTGACACCCTGAGAAAACCATTGTCAGCAGACGCGAAGCGGAGGTTGACAATGTTTTTCGAGGAATGTCAATTTAAACACTTACCCTCCCAAACAGGCACTATTTATTTTATTATACTGAATGTCCTAATTTTAAAGAAAATTTTACTGCTTTATATAGAAATGAAGTGAATTCTACCGCGAACCGTACGCGCATTTTTTACGCGCATGTAACAAATCGTTGTGTTACCCGCTGCAAAGTATGTTGCTAACGCTGAGGGTAATACCAACTGCGTACTAACCAATCAGATTTCAGTATGGAACATGAAAGTATAATGATATAAATTGTTAGACGAATCAACTAAATAGATTACGTCCTTAAGAATAACAATACTTGCTGGCTTTTTCTTTGTTCTTCAATCTTAAAACTGGTGTTTGTGATTATTTTATATTTATATTCAACACCAAAACATTAATCGTATCTGACCGAAATGAAAAAGGAATCTTTAAAATTAGCCCTGTAAATGAAAAGAAAAGATGTCATTTTATGGGGTTTTAAACTAAAATTAAGTGCTGTGCATTTACAAAATCTAGTTTATTATTTCATGTATATGCATTCTTATGTAAAGCTCCTTTTTGAGCAACATTTGTGTTCAATGTAAAATCATCTTTAGATTCAACTTAGGGTTTTACATGCTCAATGTATTATTTTCTGCCCTGCAATGTTCATCAAACTTATTAGATATGTGATTTGGAAATATTTACCAAACATCCTGATTTCTTTTTGTCGAAAAAGCACACCAAGGACAAGGATTTGAAGAATAACGGTCAAGGTCAAAAGCCCGGACAATGCAGCAACTACAGCTGTGTTATTTTCAGGTTCCTCAGACATCTGTCTTTGCATTCCTTTTTTCAATAAACATTATTGATGCTTACACGTAATTCAAAACATAACGTTTTACTGGTTCAGTAAAATATCAGATTTAAAAAATTGGTTTAAAAAAATGATGACATGAAAATAAATGAACAAACGCAAGATCTTTCAGATTTGATGCAAAATTGTTTTTAAAAATTTTTTTTTAAAATACTACAGAACCAAAAAAAAAAAGATGCAATATACTTATGTCAACATTTGTACTTTTTTTGGGGGGGGGGATGTTGTCGTGTATCTCATAACATCAAAATATAGGAAGTTTAAAATAAAGAAATTAGGAAAAGTAATAGTAAAATATGTTGAATTTTATCTTATCAAAACAATATCTTAATAAAACACTAAACAGGGGATCTCTATCACAGAAATCTTAATAAAACTCATTATTGTCCAAAGATTGTTCATCTATAACGTCATTATTATGGTCTACTTATTCCCACAGTTTTGCATTTATGATAAATATACATATTTTAAATGATTAAAAGTTGGGCTTAAATGAAAGAAAGGTTCATAATTCTGAGGTCTGATCATCATTTTTTAAAAAGTTTTAAAAGAATCAATACTTTGTTCTTATACGGATAATTATTAATCAAATATATTACCTTTTCTTGTATCAACGTGGACTGAGGTTTGAACAGATGTAAAACCTGTACCGCATGTTTTTGAATTTGAAATTTCACAAAGAAAATGGACATCACTATCAACTACTGTGACGTGATATTGTATTTTACTGTAGAATGTTATTTTTCCGCCAGAGATTAATGTGGCTTTTTCTTCCGACTCCTGCAGACTAACTTGGGTCCATTCTGCTTTCTTTTCCTTTTTTATACACCAATTTACATATTTCTGAAAAAAAAATCAGAGATTAAATGAAATTACAAAGAAATTGTAAAATGAAATCATTATAGTACAAGTCATCCAAAGATCTGTAAAATACAAGCGGTTGTTGTTTTAACTAATATACTATTATATATAAAACTATCTTTTCCCTAAAGTCACACCACTTAATATATAGAACATATGGACAAATTCCCGTTGAATGGTGTCCCGTAATGGTAGTCCCAAACCAAGCAATGTTCGGGTTCATTGTTCTTTTGCCAAATGAAATATTACTAAATAAAGATACAATATAGATGTACATTGATTATTAAAGAAAGGTATTTTGAAGGAATACACATGCAGAGCAGATTTTTGCAGATATTGTTATCTATAATCAAATTTTCTAAATAAAAAATTAGAATAATACATATACCGAAAACTATGTACTTCTGGTAAGAATTGAAGCAGTACAAATTAGATTCAGCAATTTCCCTGCTCCCTCCAATTTGATGCGTTTCGGATTAAGCACTGATTGCTTGTCAAAGAGGATAATTGGCGACATTCTCCATTCTTCTAATGAAGAAAAAAAGGTTGTTTTTTTATTAATATTATTTTGGTAGTTTTTTATGATTATTCTACAATTAGCCACACATATATACTTTGAGATTTATCGCCGTTGAATATATACATTACACATAAAAGCTCTTAAAAGTATTATATGTATATATATTATGTTTGTGATATATTTTATAAATAAGAGCTTTTGGGTTGTATTTTATAAACAATTTATGTTTTTGTTTACATTCTCAATGTTGAAGTAAAACTTTACTTTTGGACCTAACCTGAATATGATAAACACTAGGTATAATTTTATCACGAGACTTGTTTACTTGACGCAGAAGTGTGATCTCTGTATCTTGCTTATGACTCAACGACTGACACATTTTTGATTGATCATTGGAAATACATTTTTATAGCATTTTAAAAAGAGAAATAGACTTGACCAAAATCGTGATCACGCCCCTTTAAACAAAGAATTAGAATGCATTGTTTGCTTGATATGCACGAGCGTTATGCTACCCTTCCAAATATATATAACCACATCTTACAAAAAGATATGAACAAATACAGATACATGTACATGTTTGTTGTAAATATGCACATTGATTTTCCAAAAACATTAACATATAACACTGAAAGTGAAGTATTTTTTACCTCTTTCAATGAGAGTGATTGGTATGCGAAATTTTAAGTTGATTCCTCTCTCCCCGCATTCATAACCATAGTCCGGGTATCCAGATTCACACATAATGTCTAATAAAGTGTCATTTTGGGAAACATGATAAAATATGGCGGATTTCTGTACAACGCGACATCCGTCTTTGCTCCTGGAGGTGATCACAGTTTGAGAGCGATCTTGCAATGACATGACTTTAAATTTTCCCGATATTATTTTGCACCAGCGAATATCCTGTTTCAATCAAAATAGCGATATGATTATAAAATATAAAAGTAAATATATATATGAATGGCCTTCTTATGTTTTTTCTTCGAAAAAGCACAAAAATGTTAAAGGAAAGAACAATTTTTATATACATTCTGTATTTAAAATAAGCGATATGCGATCATGATCGCAAGAGTCATAATATAATTTTACTACATCTGAAATTGTTCATAAATGCAAGGCTTAGACCTATCTTTTTCTGATTGATAGTTAATTTTAATCGTAGGCATGTAGCAATGTACGAGAATAATCGAATTGTCAGGTTCTTTTAATCACGCGAGGCAGTATATCTTCCATACAATGAGGTACCTTTTTAAAACAAAATGTTCCATTCATTGCCATCTTAAATCTTGCATACATGCAATACCTGTGTGTATTTTTATAGTTTGAGCAACTCCGTCAAAAAAGAGTTCAGAATCAATTCTACCGTCAAAAATCATTATATAAATATTTTACAAATCCAGCATATTATGGGTTGATAGCGGTGAGCATTCGGATTTGACATTTATCATTTACAGTTTCACTACAAACGTTTATTGGTTGGTATTTTTAAATATATATAAGTACTTGTTTTTCAACCATTTATATATATATATATATATATATATATATATATATATATATATATATATATATATATATATATATATATATATATATATATATATATATATATATGATTTCGTAAAAAGTACCACCCATCATCTTTTAAATCAAATTTCATAATTTTATTTATTTAAACAGAACCGTTCAACAACTTAGGGTTCGTTAACATTAAAATTGAGTTTCTAAGTTTAATTCTTTTGTGCAAATATCGATACTTTAAATAAAAAATTAAATACATATGATCAGTCGATTTATTATGAATGGGTTTGACATAGAAAATAATATAATTAATGTTTGCCAGGAATAGAAAGTCAACTTAGAAATTCACGAAGTAAAATATACATGTACCTATATAAAGACAATATATTATTAACACAATAGCACCGTTTAAGTAAAGGCAAGTGCACTCTTAACAAATTTAACTAAGATATAATAAATAATTGTAAACTGTGGTACAGGTAACTTATCCTATATATTATTGTTGATTATGTGCTGATACCCGATGGATGTGACTATAATGACACCTGGGAACTGCGCTCCCATGTGCCATTATGACCACGCCCATCAGGTATCTTCACATAACCAACAATAATATATGGGGCAATTGCTATCTAAATTTTACGTGAATCCTGGTTTTTTAACACAATCTGGGGCATTTAAAAATAAAACCACATCGCTCATTTGGTTTTTTTGGTAGTAGATTTTAGTTTCGTTTCATAAAGTTATCTATTTCTAAGTCATTAGACTCTCACATTAATCAGCTATGAAATATTCAGTTTTTGGTAAACATGAAATCATAAATTAAGGCTACTAGTGAGTATTTCAGATGAGAAACACAAATGAGTCACAGGACAATGTGACGTCAAAAAAAAAAATATAAGACAATAAAATCGACATAAGTTTTAAAAGAATAGAATTCAAATCTTCATTTAGAACAAAGCTGGAAGAACTATTTCATTTTAATAAAAAAAAAAATTGACAGCCAAGCAAGCCGCATTTTTTCGTGAAAAAATAATTTAAATGTTGTGTGAACAAAAAAGTATTTACCTTTGTTGGATTGGAATTGACGTTTTCTACCTCTCCTACACATTGAAGCTGTACCACATCATCCATCTTATACAGTGTATTGGATCTGTCTTTTGAGAAGCGTTCATCAACGTTTGATATGCTGTGCATGTATTTAGGGGATTCTCCTATGATTGAAATAAGTCGAAGTGATAGTCATGTTAACGATTTTCATACAAATCACGAATTATACATGTTCAGTTCCCTAAATGATAACTAAAAGTCTAAAAAAAAAAAATGACGGATACGCATTCAGTAACCTCCTCCAAATTTTCTTTCAATCGAATGAATTTCAGAATTTTAATGTTATGTGTATAATTAAAGCTTTACAAATGCTGTGTATCTTGCGCGGAAAAAGAGATTTGGTTGTCCTGGAAATACGTACATATATAGGTATTCCTTATTACATGGATAGGACATTTTTTAAAATCAATTACTTACATTTTTACAATTCATAAATACAGTCATTTGTTTAGGGATTCGTAGAACATACCTTTCACCGAGAAAATGCTGATCTCTGAACTGTATATAGTTTTGTTTTCTTCAATAATTCCACAGCGGGCTTTAAAAAAGTGTGATGATCCATCATGCACGTATCTGATCGTACAATAGCCTTGAACATAGCAAAGCACCAAGACCTGCATGTCCCGCTGAAGAAGGTAATAGAAAAATCATCAAATGTAGTATCCTCATTCACTCTGTATGTCAAAGTATCGTTCGCTTCAAGGATAGATGTCCAGTCTCCGTTTATTTCCTTCTGCAATTCATAAGTAAGGATACTGTTTTCTTTCACAGTTTTTCCACAGGAAATTGTTACCTCGTTCTCGCCGGCAGAATAAGAAGCTGGATACATGCTGAACGTTATTGGACCTATGGCAGCAAAATTAAAAAAAAGTTCACACATTTACATTTAGTGGTACAACCGAAACTACCAATTTACTATATTCGCCCTTATATACGTTTAACGTAAAATGATTTAATAAATATTTACATTGATAACTTATACCTACTGCATAAATGAAAGCAAATCAAAGCAGAAAATAATTCCAACACAACCATCATGGCAACAGGAAGAAGGCGCGAAGTGGAGTTTAAGAGTCAATTGTGTCCTATATAATCAACATCACGCATGTCGTTTTTAAATAAAAATGGGTTTTAAAAAAACAGGATATTCTGAAATTCAATGCATGACTCAGAACAATTTAAAGTTGCAAATATTTGCGCTTTTAAAAAAATTTTGGTCCACTCTAAGGTACTTCAATGAGAGCATAGAATATATTTGAATAAGGGGACGAGAAAAAGAAATGGTTGTTTGAATTGTCAGATCTCAATCAAATATTTCAGTGAATCATCAATGAATAAAAAGAATTACATATAAAAAGAAAGAAGCACCAGTTATGAAGATTACGATGGTGATGAATTATAATATCTAAGGATACATTAAGGGTTGTGTTTACTCAGGGTTTCAGTTCTCAAATTTGGATTTTGATTAAGTGCAATGTAATGAGTAAAATGTGTTCTAAACGAAAAAGTATAAATGAAATGAATTATTATAGACAAAATACTTGACATTTTTACTTTATTACGGAATTGGGCTAAATTCGGACTAAATTTTGCAGATTTTTGTTTTTTGCGTTAACATTTTTGGCAGTACTTTAAAGTTCTATATTTTAGTCCATTTAATTTTCCATATTTTCTGATGGTTTGGCCTCACTTATTCGTTAAAATAAGCGTTTGGCACGAATTGCATAAATATTGAAAATTGCTTAAAAACGATAAAAGACACCATATCTCAAAATTTTGATCATTGACCTCATATCAATTTTATGTCAATAGAATAAGGTCAATATAAATAGTTCCATACTATAAAGATTTTTGTATTATCATCACTCCATATTTTGTAAAATTGGATAAAAAAAAAATGGGTAAGGATTTGAAAACTGATAGAGAAAATTCGGACCATTCATAAACTGTATTTTATTTTTAATATATTTAAAATTAAAAATCGTACATTAAAATTGTATGGTATTTTTCTTGATTTTTCCAAAAACATTCAATAGACATTAACTCAAAAAGTAGGTCATTAACCTACTTTTTTGAAAGTGAAAAATAGCACTACAATCAAAGGTCTACAACGTACAATAGATGGTTTTCATTATCATCAGTGAATCTTTTTTTCATTCTGAGTAAAAACAACCTTAAATTAAGATTATCATTAGATCCCTTGATCCGCTCCAGTAGATCGCTACACAAGGATTTCATTTTGTAACGGTCTATTGGAGCAAATCAGTGAGGACGAATATACTTATAGTCGCTGCAAGCCTTCAACCTCTGGGTTCTTGATGTTTAAGGGGGATATCTTGTACATTTGAGGATAAGAATGTAAACAATTCTTGAACTGGCTTGTTTCTGCCAGAAACTGACCAAAACTGTTGCAAACAGAAATAAAGACAATGAATGTGAAGTCCTACATGTCATTTTGTTTGAAAAGTATGCATACAAGAACATGACAATGCCTTTTTAATCACATAAAACAGCTGTCGAACTGCACAACCACAGACTTATTTTGAAGAGTTTAAAATCCAAAAAAATATTAAGGGAGTTCATTGGTCTCCTCTCTAGTTTAAGCTTGCTTATTCAAGTTGCAATTTAGTCTTAAAGTAGGGTATCCTTTTCTTAAAATGGGCCTCCATTAACACAAGGTATTTTTGTCTGCGCCTATGGAAGTATATTGAAGATATATTTTCTAGAAATAGAATGTATTCTTTTTAATTTAAGAAAATCACTTTTTAGACCCCTACCCCACTTTTAAAAAGAATTTACTCTAATTTACATATAGAACTGAAACAAATCCCAATTAAACAAACATGGGACAGGTATAGAGATGTGTATCAAATTCAACACGGATTATTTTGAATTGATATTAAATTTTTTCTATGAAAATATAACGTCAATGTGTCTCCAAAGACACAGGAGTTCTAAGTGTTGACTGAATTTTTCTTGTTCTAAAAAAAGACTCCATGCCGACTGAAAAAAAAACCCAGGGTACCCTATTTTGAGACAAAGTTACAACATAAACGTGCAAGATTTTGACAAAAAATTGGTCAGTTTCGGGCAGAAACAAGCAAGTTCAATAGATCTTTACATTCTTATCCTTAAATGTACAAGATGGCCGCACATCCCTCTTGATGGTCTTTTTTAATCCAAATTTCAGTCATTAACACAATTTACCTTCTGAACAATAACACTTCATACTTATCTTTTGTTCTATTGATTAATTTTTACTCTGGCTGTTGTGTTAAATGAGGGATTACAAAATGTCTTGAATGTATAGCCATACATGTAACATATAGCTGACCAAATCAGGAAGCTGTGTTTCACCTTCATTCAGATGTTTTGTCTTTAGATTTTATATGGTGTTTGTGATAAAGGCACATATTTCAATAAAATATTGGAGGGTATTTTGTACACTTTTCTCATATGTAGTTTTATATTTATATAAATTTTACTCTTTTTCTGGTTATCTCTATCAATCTAAGCAAAATCGCAAAACTAACTTTAGAACATATCATTCAGCATTTCGTTCAAACGTTTTACTCACTTTATCCTACGTACGACTTTTAACTATAATATGAATGAGTATCAATACAGAACCGATCAGACCCAGACGTAACCCGGGTAAACCCAAACGAAACATTGGACGCAAATTTTCATAAAGCAGACCCTGAGTAAACTCCAAGTAAACCCTGGAAGTAAACATAGGCTTTGGTTGTGGTCTACTCTGGTGTTAGGTTGGGTCTGGTCGGTACCGTATGCTTAGGTAACATGCTAGTCAAACTGAGAATGCATCTCCTTGCCCTGAGAGGTGTACATAATTATTTCATGAGTATTTGATAATGTAACTAGATGCCTCATTTCAATGTTAAAGGAATTAAAACGTTTAAATTTTTAATTATTTAGTTCTGGAAAATTTTATTTTTGTGATTTAATTAATTAATTTTCAATGATTTAAAGTGCTTAATAAGGTTATAAGTATTGTTCTTGTTCATTACCTGTATTGAACATGCAATGTGATTTAATTTTGTCAGTACTTACCAATACTTATGGAGCATGTGCGCTACGAATGTTCGTAAATATCATATGTAAAAGGGTTGGTACATGTATCAAGGAGTAAAATCAGATCTTAATTTATATAAGCAAGAATAAAATCAATATCTTAAAAATATTTATTAAAAACAACTACAATTAATGGATTAATTAATAACAACAATATTTGCATCTTCAAAGGTATAAATTACAAGCATACCATTAATATAAAATATGAAAGGTACAATGTATGATACTCGTAATTGTCAAAAAGAACTCAAATTTGAAACAGATATAGGTATAGAAGTAAGTCAAAAATATATCTAGATAATAAGAAATGGTTTTTCTTGTCGATATATTATTTCCTTTTCTCAGAACCTTAAGCCTTCGTAGTCCTGTTCTGCTTGTTCCCTTATCTCTTCTTCGTATATAGCTCTGAAAGGTAGCAAAAATGATTGATTACAATTGAATAAAGAAAATATGCCAAGAACAACAAAGATAAAAAGGTTTCAGACAAAAGTAAACGACCATGTACTGTAATTCAACCAATTACGCCACGTTGATATTAAAAAATGACAGTTTATAATGCCATTCGCATAGATAAAATTGAAAGCGTTTTATTTGGAAAAAAGTAACACAATAAGCCTTACACTTCATGGTCAAGATTTAAAAAAAAGTTAAATAATCATAAACAGATATACATGTATAAAAACGCTTAATTTAAAAGTTTTCTTATTAAGTTAATAAAATTTATTTAGATTTTTTTAAAGAAATACTATGGCATTTAATTGTATAAACTTGAACGTCATTTTTTGTGACAAGTTATGCTAAAAGTAACCTAGTTGTTAAGAAAGAAAAATGCAGACATCGACATTGAAAAGAAAAACCGCCCGACCAATCATTATTCCAACATTTCTTTTAGGCTTTCGACTTAAAAAAAACCTTAGAAAAATTGAATTTCCTTTTAAATAAATGTTAGCATAATAGTCTAATTTAAAAGATATCACATATTTATAGTATGTTACTGCATTTTCCTTTTGTGTTAATATGCATTATTATGATAACATGGAAAATGTATAATGTATAATGTATAAAAGACTTACTCTTTTTTATCTTGTTCAAATGCAAGGTTTTCATAAAAGCTTTCTCTTCCAACTGTATTGCTGCAATCTGTTGATTTGTAACAATCGACGTCACTGCAACATGGTCTATGCATTAATATAACAAGAGGCCCATAGGCCACATCGCTCACCTGAACAACAGTTCCTTGTAACATTCTATTTCGTAGCATACATGTATGTTATTTCTATTTTAAACTTTGAACCCCTTTCTGGGGCCCCAGAATTGGTCCGGGGTTTATGGTTGGCTTTAACAATTACATTATTTGAGGATCCTTGCATTGTAATCTCACAAACTGTAGCATTGTAGTTCTCAAGAAGAAAATTTTTAAACATTTTCCATATATATTTCTATGTTAAACTTTGAACCCCTCTTAAGGCTTCAGTAATGTTCTGGGGGTCTTGGTATATAACTGGTATAAATTTAATGAGAAACTTAAAATTTTGCTACATCTTTTTTATAATGTATTTCAAGGTGGTATGGGACAGCTCCATATTGTGATGCAATTCTTATCAGAAAAAAACCATAATTGCATGCATGATTTTAAATTTTTTCTTTTCTGAAATTTTCACCCAACAGTGTAGCGTAATGCGTTACATTATAATTATAAATCTGTAACTCCCTAAATATGATTATCATAAAGACTGGACAACATGTGCTGGTGAAGTTCCAAAAAATAAGGAATTCAGACTATTTTGTTAACTGTAGATTCATCAACACAGACTGATGAATCCTTTTTTAACAGCATGGCCATGAAAAAGTGTGTTTCCTCCTCTGCAGAAACACAGACTGATGGAAAGCTTTTCATTGATAAAGGGATTCAAGTTTCTAGACCTGTGTTCACCTTTGAAGATGTAGAACAGGATGACTCCAAAATTTTATTTTACACAGGTATTCCTAACAAAGAGACATTTAATGCTGTGTTTGATGAGATAAAGGATAATGCACTCGAAAGTACAACACGTGTAGGGATTTCATCTTTAAATCAAGGACGACCAAGAAGACTAAGGATTATTGACAAGTTTTTTCTTGTTCTCATGAGACTATGGCGGGGATTACTCCTAGAGGATTTATCAGACAGGTTTAATGTTAGTGTTTCAACTTGCAGCAATATTTTTAATTTAATATGGAATGATTTTTTGTTTGTTCAGTTGCAGCCTTTGATAATGTGGCCATCCAAAGAAACAATATATGCCACCATGCCATGTTCATTTAAAGGAAAATTTTGTAACTGTAGAGTCATATTAGACTGTACTGAAGTTTTTGTGCAAACACCTAGTTCTCTTGCTAACAAGTCATTACTCTACAGTGATTATAAATCCCATATGACATTTAAAGGACTCACAGGCATCAGCCCAGCAGGTGTTCCGACATTTGTTTCAGACCTTTGGGGGGAAGTATAAGTGACAAACAATTAACAAAGAATTGCGGAATTTTAGATTTGTGTGAAGTTGGCGATGCTATCATGGCAGATAAGGGTTTCGTCATTTCAGATCTAACTACGCCAAAGGGTATTCATCTTATTATTCCCCCTTTCAAGAAAAAAAATAAACAAATGTCCAGAAGTGATGTCTTACTGACTCGTGAAATAGCACATCTTAGAATACATGTTGAAAGACAGATGGAAAGAATTAAGAACTTTCATATTTTTGAAGGTGTGATGCAGTTAAGTATGGCATCTCAGTGTTCTAAAATTTGGAAAATTTGTGTTGCTTTGACAAATCTCCTTCCTCCTTTGTGTACTGTTCCAGAATATGACATTGCTTCATAGCTGAATAGTGAAAATGTGCTTGCATACAATTTAAAGTTCTTATGATAGAAAAAAATATTCCTATAACTTGTTCAATGTCTGCATACTACCAATATATATAGCTATAGTTATTAAATGAGATTTTCACATTTTTTAATTGCATGTGCATAAATTCAATCTCATTATAAAGAAGTGCATGCACACATATTGAGTACTAAGAACTCATACTTTTTGCAAAACATATTTAAAATCTTCTAATTATATTTATATATATATAAAACAATACTTCTGAATTTTTATACATTTATTAAATGTATGACAACAGCAGGAGATAGAGTTATAGACTATCTTAAAAGCAATGACCACCATGAAAATATTAATGTACGTATGTTTCAAATTCAAAAATCATATTGAATTGTTTGTCATTAAGGTAATATTAATTCATTGACAGGTACATGTATTTGTATATCTTAATTTATAGATAAGGATTTTTGCACATATGAAAACAATTCTCATTCAAATATTTAATACAATTGTTGTAATTGGTTGGTTTAGTACAATTGTTGTATGGTTGAAATCATAAGAATTGTATAGCATTGATTTTTCCATTCTGTATAATTGACATTAAGTTTCACAAAATGAAGTTTTTTTAACATTACATGTATATCAACTTGTTATTCTGCAATAAAGGAATAGAATACCTGAACTGCTATCCATTTTAAGTTCTAAACAACTGGCGTCGGAAGCAAATTGAAAGGGGGGGCTAGAATAATCCTCAGAAATCTTGACAAGCAAAAAAAAAAAAACCTAATTCCCAAAATCATGACATTGCTAATCCTTAGTGGGGGGATACCTAGAGTTCCAAAATACATGTAATTCTTACTACCAAAAAAGCCCCCCCCCCCAGCCCCCCGGTTCCGACGCCTATGATAATAAAACAACTGAGCAAATTTTAAGGGGACTGAAGATCCATGTTGCAATTTATTTCAGAGACCTTTACAACCTCTGTGTGAATAGTTCTGGAAGCATGCTTTTCAGATAAAAATAATTCAGTCTATTTAAACATTTCAACCAGAATGATTCATCAAAATGTATTCTTGCTACAGAGAGTGGTGGCTTCAGTGTCCATATTACAAAATCACACCATTGTTTATTACAAATTGCCATTTGACCTTGTACCTGAAAATAATAATTATGGTTTGTTTTTAGTTTTAAATTTGATTTTCATCAAGTGAACAACAAAATTCAGAATCAAGTCCACATTCAGCTGGTGAAAGGATTCGCCTTCTGTCTGATGCTAGACATTTAATTTCTAGCAGACCAATCTCACCAGTTGGTAATGTAACAATACCATCAGGACTCCAACCTAGATGAGGGTATTTTGGATTAACAATAAGTCCTGACTGACTCACTATATATGAAGGATATAGTTTACAATAAAATCTCCTAGCAGCAGGCTCGTGTTCAATTCCCCACCAGACAAATTTGTTGGTGGGAAAGGAAACATCATACAAAAAGCATTTCAATAAATTTTGGGGGTCAGTTTCTGGCCTTAGCTTACAAATTTTTCCAAAATTTGAACTTGTCAACCTTCCTTTCCTGCATTCAAACCAGTTCTGACTTTTGTTTTGACCCTTTGTAAGTTTTTCAATTTTGGCATAATCAGCATCTGACACAGAGAGACTCAAAATATTTGCACAAATCACTTTGTACTTGTGAATTACACAAGTCTACACTATCATGATCCATAAATAAAATATTATGAAGCAATGGTATATTTTCCTCAGTACCATCTTTTTTCTTTGCAAAATATGTAAGCCAGCCTGCTTTAGATTTTTTTTCAACAAGAGTTTTTCTAAATCTTTCTACGTTGAATGTTGTTGATGCTATGATGCTGTTAGTTGCAGATTTGCTGGTTTTATTTTCTAGAACTGATGAACAGCCAAATGAAAACTTTTTGAATTTTATTTCACTGCACTTTTTTGGACTAAGTTTTCTTTTCCTTGGGTTGTTCCACACACATTTTGTTGATGAACATGAAAGAAGACCACTTTTCTTTTTTTCAGCAATGTCAGCAAGTGTATAAAGTAATGCAGAAATGTGGTTGCACGCCTCACCAAAACTGTGATTTAAATCTAAAGTGAAACAAGTACTTCATAGAAACACAAAGATTAAGTTTTTAAGTTTTTTCCCGATCTTTTTTTATTTAAATTTTTTTTTTGGTAATTAAGATACTGATTATATGTATTACACTCGTACCGGTGCCAAGAGTATGTCAATTTTTTTTCTTTTCACTCTATATATCATTGAAAACCAACATTTTTTAAAGATTCGTTAAAAAATAACCCCTTAATTAATTTTGAAAAAATTGGATTGACCAATTCAAAATATAAAGTTCTCTATTTTTTTTTTGGCATCATATTTATTACAAAAGATATACAGTATAGTAGAGTCTTTAAAAAATATCTTTGTGTTGTGTTTGAAATATCATACTTTACAATTAAATGAGTTGTCAAAAAACTATTTCAACTTATGTCAAAAAGTGCAAATTGAATCTAATTAAATCAATAAAAAATTATTCAAAATCTTTCCAAAAATAACAACAAAAACCCTTTTAAATATGTCTTGTTTCGATGAAATGTATAGGGAAAAAGGAAAAGTGTACATACTTCTGGCACGATAGTGTACACAAATACAATTAACATACCCTGCTGTACAGGTGCAATGTGCAGCGAACACATTCCCTGTAACCTTTGACAAAAATGTTTGACACATCATAGTCAGGACGCTTGCTCATGTCAGCTGATGGGAATGATGGTATAACTTTACAACGTATGGCACAATGAGAACTTTCATTATTGATAGGGTTGTATTCCATGCACCGAATGGACATGTTTATCTTCAAGGAACACTTTTGATTTAAGTTGACGTTTAGTGTTCATTTTGATTACAAGATAATTATAAATATCTTTCTCTGAAAAATCGGGAATGTTAGTAAAATCTGATGACCAGTTAGACATAGTGCGAATATCGGGTATGGGTTCTCCATCTGGAAAAGTTGACGATTTGGAGTTTTTCTCAGACTGATTGTTTTGCCCTTGGACAGCCGTTAGTTTAAGAATTATAACACCGCATGCTCTTTCGACAAGTTCCTTTTTGCTACCTGATATTATTTCATTATTCTCTCTCAAAAATTCTCTTAGTTTGGCGATCGTCCAGTCATTAAATAGCGTTAATTCAGCGGAGGCGTCCATAACAACATACGTTCTAGTCAGCGGAAGTTACGCTAACAAAGAAGAGTTACAATTTTATAAGGGAAATAACTCACGTTCTTGAAATGGGGAATACACTTGTAACCCAGGCGACGCTGTAAAAATAAATCTCTGATATTTTAAGAAAATATTTACATAAGTGATGTTTTTATGACCGTTTGCAGACGACTCAAAACCTCTTGACAGGGGCTTTTAAATGTCCACCTAAATTATGAATCAGCATAATAAAGGTTCAATGTATTTTGTTGATCATTAAAGTATTCTACAAATTTTTACATCATTATTTTAAGTGAATTCAGTACAAAACCATATACGTTCTGCGGTAACTTATCATTTATTTATTCACTGAACATTTGATATTAATCTTCTTCGAAATTTTGAATTAGTTCACATATTGAAGATTGACTTGCATTGATTTTCTATTTGCTTTATCCTGAATATTCTTTCACCACTATGTATATCGTTTTCGAAAAGAAAACAAGAACAATATTGATAATTAACACATCATTAAAAAAATCAAAATGAAAATTAGGTTATTTTTCGGGTTAAATATGCTTTTAATCATAATATTAAAGTGTTAAAATTTATTATTTAATGACTTATATTACATACTTTTTAGTCTTTATAACCAATCCTAAAAAGGTAATAAAAATCAGAACAAAAAACAGAAACATATTTCTACTTTCCAAGTACAAGAAGCACAATGAACACAGATATCCATGTAATATTTAAAAAAGATCAATTATGGATGTCTCAGAATCATATATAACATTTAAAATAAAATTCGAAAATCATCTAAACTTGTGTTCGAAAACGGTTATAGGCAATTGATATAAGATTCAAATAAAACCGTTTACTCTTAGGGAATATATTTTCTGTGAGAAACATCCATGCAAAGAAAAAGTAAAATTTACATCAATAGCGTAGTTATGAAATTTACCACAGATGTGGACTTCCCGCCTTCTGAATAACACAATTAGAAAAATCATTACAAGTACCAGTATGAAGCCCAGTATTACAGATACCACAATAACTCCAATAACGTTACATTCAGGTTCATTTACATTTGGTGGAGGCACTACTGTAAAGAAATTAAAGAACTTTTAATGGGTAATAGTTTGTGCCAACTAACGTTCTGTATGATGCAAATTCTAGTATATGCATCTCTCTTGTGTTTTTGTGCCTTTCTTTTTTTTCAGACAAAGTGCATTGTCTAAAAATGTATTATTTTGACGCTTGGAGCAGCGCACAAATATTATTTATGAGATCAAAGGAAAACATCAGCAATGACACAGATTCATAATTTTAAAAAACCACATTCCAGTGTACCCTGCACCTAGGCGTAAAAATCTCATAAAAGATTTGAGTTTGGGTAGATAAGCCAAGAGCAGGCAATATTTACCTGCACCAGAGATAACGCATACTTAATGCTGACATTGTCATATAGAACTTGAAGCAAAAAAATAAATAAATGGGATATATTGTTGCTGACATTTGTTTTAAAAATAAAAGAAAAACTTGATATTTATAATACACAATATTTTAGTTTTCTTAAGAAAATCCCATCGGTTGCTGAAAAGATGATTATGAAATTAACAATCTTAATGTGAAAAGTTTAACACAACATTACAAACAAAACAATTACAAAGATTCATGCCTCAGTGTATTTGTTGCAAACCCTCTTAAAAAGGATTGGGAAAGGGGAAGGGGCGTCAGAAACTTAAAAAGCTTTACGATAATCAAACAGCTTGTTTAATAAAATGTTATAATCGACATCACATAATTTTGCAATGTTCAAGTTTAGTCCGTATCAGCTAAACAATGTTCCGTTCATAAGTAAAATAAAGTTCTCTAAAAAGTATGTTTAAGAAGATGAATTTGATTTCAAGATTAGAGTTAGATTGAAACACGTTACATGTACCGCAACTGATGAATCCTTGGACCGGACGGAAGCTGTGCATTGTAAAATAATGGTTCTTGAAGACCCATCCAGCTCCAAACGTCCCGGATTTATCAATAATCTCTTTTCGTGAACCAGGATTGGTGACATTTTCCATTAATCTTTAACAAAAACAGAAAAACATGAAACATAAAAATGATAGTTATGATGCATGTACCTTAAATAAATTCCCTTACTTTATAACAGGTACATATGTTTGGCTTGCCCTACCGTAATATGTTTATGATATTCAGGTTTATAATCTAGTGTGTGTGTGTTTCTGGAGGTCATTATTTGAAAATAAAAATCACAATAATGTACATAAATGTCGTCTTGGCATACATTTTAGGTAGTTGAAGGCAATGTATGACCCTAAAAACTGACAATATTCCTTGCATTTATACATTAGCCAGACTGATATTTTCATCAGAGAGGAGCGCCCTGATACCACCAACCAGAACGACATTTGTCATGCGGCGAAAGCAGCTGAGAAAGAAATATCAAAAGTGGCCAAAGGACCCAAGAAAAACCATCGGTGTTCCTGGCATGAAGAACTTACAAAGTCCATTACGTGCGTCTACACCATCAGTATAGCATGAGAAAATGCGACCATAATCAAGATATTCTTCGTCAGCGACTTGACAACATAGTATTCCACTATAAGAACATCCATGACAACTGTCCTGCAGAAAGCTTATGCCGCACGGATCCAAACTATGAACCAAGCACGATTGTAATTAGAGATCCTGTGGCAGAAAATCTCCTCAACAGCGCCGTCTGGAACACAGTCGTGTACAAGTGCCCAGAGGACTATAAATTCGCAATGGATACTTACTACGTGGAGTCCTTCAACAACGTCCTCAACATCTTCTATGACAAGCGGATCAGCTTTGGGGATGACTCCTACAAGATGAGATCTGCGCCAGCCATTTGTCACTGGAACGAAAATGTAGACAGGCACAACACGTGTGTACGAGAACTTATATGGAAAAGTGAAGAAGACATTGGTGCGCCGGACTTACGCATATCGACACAAGATCTGGTGCAGGTCCCTGGACTTACTCCAAAACTGAACATAACAAATTCAAAGCTGCCACAAGAAAAAAAACAAAAAAAAACCACGCACACACAACACACAAACATGGCTCTACAGAGAGAAGGCCTCCACGTGGCTAGAGCTGGAAACATCGGCCAATTATGCATATTTCGTTAATAAAAGTAAATGCATAATTGACCGATTGCCAACGTCCTCTGAATTTATTTTTATTCAATTATAAATTCAACTTCATTGATAATAATATCGTTACAATCTTCATCCGTTATTCTGCAGTTTTCAGTACATTCTCTCAACCAATTGACGCATTCTGCTAGATAAAAAAAACACAGTTTTAACATAATTAGATTATTACATGAATGATATAATCAATGGTATCAAAATAAATATTGACTTCTTTTTTATTCCTTATTTTCCAACATGCAATGTATGAGCCACACAGGTAAATTTTAGCAGCTCGAGTATTGTCTGTGTATAGAATCATTTCCTGTGTATATGAATTAGCAGCGTTGACAACCGCGCGTAGAATTCAAGCCCTAGAGGCATTCAAGCCTGTAAAAATTAGGCCCCGCCCTCACTTGAGATTTACCATCCGGTAAAAATGTTCGGCCTTTAAGAAAATGATATTGGAAAAAAAAACAGTCAAAAGTCGTACAGGGGATGTCAGGGGCATGCATAGAGGTATACAGTGGCTTACAGGCCAGGAGATGACAGGGGCAAACAGGGGGTGACAGGGGCTTACAGTGGCACACAGGGGGATTGGTACAGGGGTGCACAGGGGATGACAGGGATTACAGGGGCTCTGTACAGTGGCACAGAGAGGATATACAGGGGATGACAGTGAAAACACAGGGAGTAACATGGGAAGAGAGGGGAATTTCATACGGAAAGGGTTTTTTAGAGCAAATAGTGCAAGGAAGATGTTAACATTGGTAGTTGATTGGAAGATAATGAAAACGTTTATCTTATCAATTATTATCATTTTTGTATGATATTGATAAAAATTCTATCGATTTTTCCACACATTAGGAATACTGTGCAATCCGCATAAAACCAAGTGTTTGTTTTGATTTGCTTTATTCAATGTTTTGAGTATCAACTTGAAGTTTCACATGATTCCCAAAGTGGTAACAAACCCCTTACTGAATCAGTCTAACAGTCGGTAATGCGAAGTTTGACAAGGAGTATGAGAAACATAAAACCACTGAAGGTATCAGTTCACCAACATTTTGAATGGAATGATTATTTTCTCCTTTTTTTGTTTATTGTTGTAATTAATTGCATATTTTTAGTATACTTGAGGCGATTCTCAAAACACGTATTGGCTGTCAAGTACTTGTTCGAAAATGCATCGCATTTGTTCCCTCATTCGTTATATGATTCAGAGAATTCCTATCAAACTTCGCCCTAACCAAATAAGACTCTATTTGACAATAATATAATTAGACAATTAGAGTACAAAAAACAACATGTTTCAATTTGACAATTATACTACTTCGTTTAAGTGTATAATAAAGATTAAAATTAATGTGACAAATAAGTAGCTCAGTAGGTCTTCATTGTGACATGTTCCTCATTTAAAACAGAAGTACATTACCGATCAGACCCAACCCAACAGAAAGTAAACCCCAACTAAACCCTGGGTTTACTTTCTGGGTTTACTCTGGGTTTACTTCGGGTTTACTAGAGTGGACCCAGAGTAAACCCAGAGTGGACACATAGAGTAAACCCAGTTAGAAGTATTCCCCTTAAAACAGACGCAAACTGTGTATTCGGAATATACAAGGGGCAGAAATTACAGGCAGTAGGATGGTAGAATAAAAGATGGGTCTGCTTCACACTTCAGTGCGTACTGACGACCTCAGAAGCAATATCCAAGTATACCCAAAGTAAATCCCGAATAAAACCAAAGTAAACCCCGAGTGGTCCCAAAATGTTCAAAAAGTAAACCCAGAGTAACCCTAAAGTAAACCCCAAAAGTAAACCCGGGGTTTAGTTGGGGTTTACTTTGGTGTTAGGTTGGGTCTGATCGATACTGTATATTACCAATGAATGAAACTACAATCGATTTTGTTGTCATATGTGTATTGATACACTGAACTTACCATTTGTTTTACCATTTTCTTGAAATACTCTACGACATCTGACATTTTGCCAAAATAATACAGTGTATGCATATTTCACGAATTTTGAAGCAAGGATTTTGATCTAGTGCAGAGTTTTGTGATTACAGAAACAGACATCATGAGCTTAAAAGTTCAGGCAGTAGGGGTTCTTCAAGCATCAATAAAAAATTTATGCATTAAACAGGAACACAATAACCGAATACTGCAATAATTACTTGTTAATACATTGAATGTTTATATTTATTTTGCTGTTTATTTCATATATATCGTTGATTGCCTCAGCAACTGTAAAAACCAACCAATCAATACAGAATGTAAAAAAATAGCATATATCAAAACTCCTTTTTAAGATGGCTTGATGGTCGTGGCCATTTCTAGACTGCATTAATCTTCATTGAAAGAAAAGTTCTATCTAACTTTTAGGAAAATACCAAAATTTAGGAAAAAATATATATCAATTTTCTTACATGAATGGTGATTTGTAGCTTAACAAATCTTATCGAAAATTGTCGCGTATATCTTATGGCTAATTTATTGACTAACCAGCACCATTAACCGATCAAGGCCTAATTGAAACTCATGCTTACAATTTGCTTGTAAACGTAATAAAGACAATAACACATCTTAGAAGTAAAAATTTTCTCATTTATTTCAATATGATGCCAATATAAAGAATATTAAATGAAACATCATAGTGACTAGAAGTTCAACAGACAGTTGACTAGCAATCAAATAACAAACATTAAAACAAAAGGGGATCTTCAGGTCACAAAAATACTATAACTAGTATACATGTTAAAAACTACAAAAAAAATACAATGAAAACAAAAGTGGTTCATAAAAAGGTCATCCATCTGAAGGGTGTAAGCATTAGTCATCGTAAAAATTCAACATGCAGATTAAAAATATTAAAATAAATAACACAAACATTTTGCAGTATTTATTATGAATCATGAACATTAAAAAACTCATCATGTGATTGGTTAGAAAATATAAAGAGTCTTTTCATAAAATAAAGCATAATATAATTTAAATAGTCTAAGATGCGATTTTCAATATTTGTTAGTTAATAGTATATACAAATAATATAATGTTAGTGGTTGTGATGCAGTAAAAAAGTTTTACAGTTGCACTGCTTTCCTGACTCAGAACATCACATCCTAGGACTTGTAAATCCATAAGATAAAGAGACAAAAATATTTTATTGTAGGTAGTAATACACTCATTTGCCACAACCACATATTTAAAATTGAAAAAAAAACCCACAATTTTATTAAATCATCTCAAAATATGACATGACTAAGAAATATTATTTTTCGTTTTGTGTATAATGGAATATCATGCGAGAAAATTAGTAACAACCAAGTAAAATTTAATATCATAATAATTTTAAATTAAATACAATAAAAATGAATCTTTTGTTGTATAAATGAATTGCTTTGGGGAAAAAATATCAAATAATCATGAAAAAAATAAGAATATAAAATATTAAGGCCAATATCGCAAAAAGGGGCTTTTAATTGTGTTATTCTAAGATATTTTTTTTTCATATACATATTTGTACAAGTAAAGACAAAAATACTTGTACTATAACATTTTGCAGTTACAGACATTGTTGTACACGGCATAATGTGCAAATAACTACAAACATCAACAACGCACTTTAAAACTTAAGGAAACTGTTAAAAAGTATTGCTTTTCTGTATTGTACAACTTCTGATAATTACTTTATTCCTATTGCAGATTATTCCATAATATTTTATAACCTTATACATAAATTCAATGGCATCAGCAAAAAAGTAATTTAACTCTCCAAATCATATATATTAAACCGGATTGGATAGGTTTACTTTGCAGTTATTAAAGAAGTATTTTCAACTTGGTTTTCTTCTTCATAATCTCAAAGACTCATATTCTGATTTGTTATGCCCCGTTGCAACTTCTTCGTATGTACATGTGTCCCTAAAAAAGTATTATGAGATTTATTCATAGCAAAATTTGATGCAAAAATGCCTGTAATATGATTTCCCTCCCTCAATATTTTTCTTTCATTCTTTTTTCTCACTCTCTCTCTTTGACTATTTCTCTTACATGTTTTCCTCCTGTTGAAATATTTGATTTTCATACAAATCATGTCTCTCAGCTGTAATATTTAACTCCTGTGTCTCACAATGTTTCCTACAAGCAAACAACATAGGCCATAAACAAAGTAAATGGAAAAGAGTGTTTTAGAGGTGCAAATACACTTATTTTACACTAGTGTGTATAATAATGCAATGTACAAGAATTAATATTTAAAAAAAAAACTTACTTAGATTTGTCCACAGATTTGATTTTTTTTCCGGTACCAGCTAAAATGTGTATTGTGTACATAAAAAAAGGAAATCGAAACAAAAATATTAATATCTAGAAATCAGTGGTATTTATACACCACACCTCGCAACAGCTATATTTGTTTTACTGTTTACCTTTTTTGGAAGGCGGTCGTTTTTCTTTCTTTTTAGGTGAACAACTTCTAAATGATTTTTCGACATACCTGTTATCTGGACTTAATTGAAAAAATGATTGGTCTTTTAAAAATTTACATATACCTAGCATAAATTGATACACATTTGATCATTACAAACGAAAGTAAAAGAACTGATGAGTAAATATGATAGCATTAAATAATTATACACATAAAAATGTACATGTAATACCTTATAATGGCTCGTTCTCCACCAAATGCATAGATAAATATATATATATATATATATATATATACATATATATATATATATATATATATATATATATATATATATATATATATATATATATATATATATATATATATATATATATATATATAACTTACTTTTTAATTGCTTGTGATGCAGGTAGTGCTGGCAAAATATAGTCAAATGATGTGGATTTATTATCAAAATATAATCGATATGTCTTTCAAATACCAGAACATTACATCATAAGTTTTTGAATTTGCTAGTCGAGTTTTTTTTTCATATATTATTATTTGTTACATCTACCTTGTATTAAATTGTTTCTTATACTTTTAAAAATAAATTAAATTTATCAAACGCATTATGATATTTGATTAATACTTAATGGTGTTCAAAATTACTAAAATGATTTCAGTTAAAATTCGCTCTTGATTGTTGACAAAATCTGTTCTAATAGAGGCTTGATACTACAAAATATAACCTGCAAGTCCGACTTCATAATATATGTTATGAATACAAAATTTTCTAGAGAGAGAGAGAGAGAGAGAGAGAGAACTGAGAAATAGGAATGATTACTTTGAATATACTAATGTTAGTAATGTTCTGAACGCATGAGGCAAAACAAATACTCGTTAATTTAATTCTGCTATCATTGTTTTCTGCTGCCGAATAATGATTTATGAAATTGTATGTAAACATGCAAAGCTTTTGATTTTGCTCTTTTTTAACGTTTTGGTACCATCACTAAATAATCAAATAATAATTTGCATTGTAAACGTGCATAACACAAAATGGCACTTACCTTTAGTTTTTGCCGCTGCGTCGATCGAAACTTTCTCTTCACTGAGAAAATATTATTTTGATATAAGAAAAAATATGATTAATTTCATATCATAGTACAGGTATCCAGTTTGTTAAATATATAAAGAACAAATTCAACAATTTTCATAAGACTTGCAATTATAAACAGCTTATTCAATATTTTTAAAAAAATACGTACCGGTTAATTCTTAGCACAAATCCTTTTAATATAAAAAAAAAAATAAAAAATTTAAATGAATAAACGTTAATTTTTGAAAACAAAAAATTCTTAAAAAATTTAAAGATCACAATAAAGAACGATAAAATCATAAGTATTAGATATATATGCATACTGAATTTTGCCAATTTTTAAATTAGGTATATATATATATATATATATATATATATATCTATATCTATATCTATATCTATATATACCTAATTTAAAACATTGGCAAAATTCAGCATGCTTCAGTCCCTTACCCCGAAACTTGATCTCTTTTCTTCTGAACAGCACTATCAGAAAAAGAAGTGTTATAATGACATTTGAAACCAATATAACAGACACGACAGCTACTCCAGTTTTGCTACATTCAGGTTCCAACTGTTTTTGTAGTTGAACATCTTTAAAACCTGCAGAACAATATCAAGGAAAATCATTATAATCAATGCGTTTTGTTGTGCGTATATTATCATCCAAACTCGGGTAGTATACAATATATGTTTGTTTTATTCAAAATACTTTTTAATTCATGTTACCAATGTGTCACTTAATGCAAGTCAACTAAACATAGACCCAAGAACACTTTTATCTATATATCATTTACATTAGTCTTTGTATGATGTGATACTGAAGATTTTTCATGAAATAAAATATGGCATTGCAAAAATGAAATTAGTTTGTGGCAGTGATAGGTCTTTTTCGGCACAAACACATAAAACTTTCAAGGTTAAAATTTACCTTCATCAATTTCGTTCGTCAACGTCTTTCCACCTATTGAAATGCTTGTTGTTGCGGATGCCAGACCCGATCCACAAAAAGAGTAGCGAGATATTTCACACAAAAAGACAATTTCCCTGTCTAATTTTGTGATGTGGTACTTTATTCTACTAAAAATTGTTGTTCCTTCGCTGGAATTCGATACTGCTTCCAATTTCTTTTCTTGTAGACTAATCTTTGTCCATGTCTCATTCACTTGTCTTTTAAAACACCAATTCACTTTATTCTAGGAGAAAATAATAGTTTTAAATTTGATAATAAACGTTTAGTGAAAGTGAACTTCTTTAAGTGGTTAACAGGAGTATATTAGAAGGATTATTATTTTATCATGATCTTTTAACATTTAACTAGAATCATCAATTGTATAACTAGTTTTAATAAGAAATTAAGAAGAAATATGGAAAAATATTTACTGTCTTTCCTTCCAAAATTAAGAATTTATATCAAACTGATTAAGCAGTTAACATTTGGACACATTTTTCATCAAAGGTTTAAAAGTATCTATTTCTCACAAATATCACTTTTAGAATGTCTTACATTTTTTGTTAATTTGTTGTTCTTATTTCTTATTAATTTGATGTTATTACTTTTGTTTATAAGCATTAATGTTATATAGCTGTTTATTAATGCATCGGGCAAAACTCAATCAACCCATCTGCAAAAAATATTATGCATGATTTTAACAGCTTTTTGTTTATTTTTTTTTTCTAGCATTTAAACCACCGCGAATGTAAATAAGAAAAATCTTAGATGTTAACCCCTAAAAGAAGATAAAAATTTGGAGATTTTGAGAAAACATTGTTCAAATACGTTTGTATGATATTAATGATTAAACTAAATTAGGGGTTTTGGACCTAAAATGAGAGATAAAATCCGTAATTGGCATCTTAAAATCTTTAAAGTACACTAATAAAGTAAAGTACATGTACAATCATTAAGACATAGAATACAAACATCATATATTCACCTGAAATGATGCTTGCTGGAAAAGGGTTGAGGCTGTACAGAGAAGATAAATGGTTTTTCCAGCTCCGCTTAATTTAATATGATTTTTGTTAAGTACAGATTTTCTATCATGAATGGCAATTGGCGAAACTCTCCATATATCTGATAAAACAAAGAACATGTTATTTTTTTCCATGGAATTTCATACAAGTTTTGGGAGCAGTAATTCATATTGTAGACCTTTATCTTTTTCAAAATAGAATAATACTTATAAATTTTATCCTACACTTAAATTAAACCTGTCGTATAAAAAAAACATAAAATTCAATTCCTATCACATGTTAAGCTTTGTATCATATCCAAAACTTAAAATCGAATCATAATAATTGCACATAAATATGAATCATTGACCTTTATTGGTATTAGCCATCGGTATGCTTAGCGTCAGGTTGATCCCACTTTTTCCACACGTATAACCGTGCCCAGACTCACACATTAGATCCACATCGGTGTCATTTTGTAAAATATGATAGAAAATGACTGATTTCTGAACAACACTGCACCCATCCTTGCTCCTCGACACAATGCTCGTGATAGGAGGATGTTGGAGTGACAACTTTTGGAATTTTCCGGTTTCGTTTTTGCACCATCGAATATCCTAGTGAATATACAGAAATAATTAAAAAGCTCATTTTTTCTGCCAAAAAGCCTAATTTTAATTTTTAAAACAAACGAGTGCCTACGTGTACAAACACTATTTACTGTTTATTTTATATTTAAAAAATAAACTTTTTACCATTGCAGGTTTTTGGGATGTGATACAGATTTTGACATATGTCACAATTAATTGATTTATCCATGGCTTTAATTTTCCTGTCGGGTACCTCTGATTCTATGTTCATATCCTTTTGGTGCCTCATATATTGTAACTTCAGGTATTGGTCAATAATGGACTATACCCGGAATATTCTATTTGTTTACTTTACTATAAATACACATGTTTATGGTCAGTGAGCCGGGATCCAGTAGCACGCACTGCAGTAGTAGCACAATGTATAGCTAAGAGTATTTTTACGGTAACCAATTTCCTTATATTTTAGTCTTGTTTGTAATATTTAAGACTTTAGGTAACTGTTCTTATAGGTGTTCGATAGTATTTTCGGGTTAACGTTTTACATACCTTGTTTTTACCGTAGAGTTATGGTGCGTTTGTGTGACAAGCGTGGTTTGTTAGTTTATTTGTGAGTTTATATTTTGTAGTCTTATACGGCGTTATTGGTCATACGTTGACTGTTTTGTAACGTTACGGGGTCTTATACACTTAACTATATCACATGTTAAGAGGTCTTATACGCTTAACTGTGACATTGTTTGATACGTTAAGGGGTCTGATACACTTCACGGTTTTGTAAAGCGAGAATTGTTCGTTGTGATTGTATGGTGTTCAGTTACGGTAATTAGGTAAATAAGTATATTGTGAAAGTGAAACGTTTAATTTAAAACGTTGTTTATATATAACTAAGAGGTTCTAGCAAGGTTCCAGCAATGTCCCAGTGATGATCCAGCCATAGTCACCAGTTGTCCGGTATTTAACATCTTCCACTCGTGTAACCTCCTACGTGTATTCACCTACTGTTGGTGTACGGATAACCTCATCTTAGACCTTAGTACCGAAGGGGGACACATTGGAGGAACACTGGAGGGACACTACGAACAAACGTACCGCCATAGGAGCCCCTGTGTTATCATAAACGTATCCTTTTATGTGTGATAATATATGTTTGTGTGTGTGTGAATATGTATATATGTAAATTTATTGATTTTATATATAGATAAGATTGTTAATACTTATTGCTGTTATTTATGGGGCTGTTCGACTGATTGGACGCATGACGGCTGTCTTGACAACATATTGTTGATTTTATTATAAATTTGAATTATATAAGAAAGTTTTTGGGGTTTTTTCAATTTAACGTCGCAAAAACTTACGAGCATTTTATCGCTATCTACAAACCGCGTATTTTCGACGTTCAAATGTATTGTGACGTCATCTATACTCAAAATGTTCCGACTATGACGCCATATTTTCGAGTTCAGATATGCATGTACATTCATATATATCTGAATATGCAATTATATAATAATATTTTAATAATAAAATATAATGTACCTTACTGTTCATGCCATTTATGTTTTCTACTTCCGCAATACACTGTAACTGCAAAACATCATCCTCTTCAAAGTATATTTTATCTTTATCCTGGGGTACGATAGAGATGTCCGTCATATTTTCAGGGGTTCGCCCTATAGTTTGTTTAAAAAATATGAGCAAAGATTCATCTAGTAATTACATTCATAAAGCATTAACAATATGTAACAAGAACGTATTGTAGAACTGCCTTGAAATATAATCTCCATCATATCATCATTTGAAATGGATTAAAAAGAAAAATGTGTTTAAAAGCCACATCACAAGCATTATTTTTTCTTATGTTTTTCTATCTCTTTATTTGGGCAGTGTGATGATTAATGGAAAATACTGGCATCAAAACTGAAGAATTTGTGATTTATATTTGTATATTTACACATGCAAATGTTTTCCCTTATATAACAATGTTTGCGCAATACACTGTTATTCCTGTATAACATCATAATGGGTCAAGCGTTCAAAGTAGCGCATGAATAATCTAGGTCACTACTTTTTCTATGTTCTCAAACTAACCGACTTAGATATCGTATTGATAACATAATTTAGGTATAAAAAAATAAACCTATCTGTATTTTTTTATACGAACTCTTATTCATTAATTTTCTTAAAAAATAGAACATTAATTGTGGTGGATAAATAATTCATGTTAGATAATACGTTAGACCTGTTAACAGAATAATGTTTATGGATCGACATCATAACGAGGCGTTCTTGAAAATTACAATTGCAAATGTCAAAGGAGTTAATTCAGTTAAAATTCATTTCTTACTTTATTACAAGCCCGATCAAAAAATTGCAAAAGCAATATTACAGACCTTTCGTGTTTCGTCCTTTCACGGATTACGGTCAAATTTAACTCCTTGTGCTTTTCTGTCCATTTTGTTTCGAAAAAAAGAACTTCCAAGTTAAAATTGCTTTCCTCTCTAATGTCAGAGGGAAACATTATGCTCTTGAATTTGATTCTGAGATTCTCCTGAAATTGCCTAGTAAGTAGACTGTAACTCAACTTTCAATATCTTTGTTTTCAAATTTCTAACCACTATGCGACTTCAACAGAAGTGGTGCTATTCCGCCAAGCTTCAATCGGGTTTTTTTTTCAATTGTAAAAGTGATTTTCTTTTCTTTTCTTTTTCTGTTTATAGCAATAAAGAAGTGTTGTCTTGTCAAAAGTTGTTTCATAATTATTTATCATGATAATCAAATGCATGCAACATTGTAAGTTGTACTATTTTTTGTTACATCATCTTAATCGAATCGGCTTTCTAGTTCATAACAAAAGAGAAAGTTTGGATCTTTGTTAATGTCATAATTTGCAACAAATGTAAAAATAAGAAATACGGTATCATTTTGGATGTATATCGGGATAAAAATACGGGTTGGTACGTGATCGAATCTTCCAAAAAAGGTGATCGAAAAATCAACGATCCGTTTAACAAAAATGATTTTTTTTAATTGAATGATTTTTATCATTTCAGCAATGTGACCAAAATGAAATCCAACGACAACTTTGCAGAAACGAAATAACGAGAAAAATCAAAGTACTGAAGTACTGATGGGAGTTAATTTTATCGATTTTATATCTTAAAATCAACTATATGTTATTTTGTTTGGCAAGTAGTTCATAATCTCTATTGGAATTACGGACATTTTTATAATGTGAATTCTCGGACTCTTCCGACAAAAATTTCGAGAAAACCTCTTATGAATCATGTTGTATAGTATTTAAATAAAAATAGAATTGATTTCACTAAATTATGTACTGGTATTCGAAATACTTTAAAAATTGTATGGGTCCAACCAATAATAAACTCTAGTCTCGTTCAATCAGATGCTCGACTGTCTCCGTTAATCTCCGACAAGTAAGTGATACCAGGTCACGTGATAGCTTGATGATGCGATCTCTAAATATAGACTGACTCGCTGCTTGTCGGAGATGTACGGAGACAGCCGATGGTTGAACGAAACTATATTGAACTCTGGCGTAAAAATACATACGACTGCAAAAAACGTCTAAATTGTTCGTATTTTCTCCTGTAACTATTAAGCAGACCGATGGTGATAGCTTTATAGAAACTGAGAGGGCTGAAATCTAAGCAATCCCGTTCTAACAAGTCTATCGATTGCTCGAAACCCTAAGGGGCCCGTTTTTCAACAAAGGCCTAAGTTAGTCCGACTAACAGAGTTGCGCCAATATTTAGCCGGGTCTAAGTTGAGTTTCTCAAAGAAGCGTAAGTTAGGGTTTAAGCGTCGAAGAACTTAGACATCTCCGCTGAGTATTCAACGAGCGCATCGTATTTTTATGATTATGTGGTGGATCAATTTTCTATTTCATAGAACATGTACTCGAAAGTACACATATTATACAAATAACACATAATGCGCATAGTTTAAGTTGTTTGTAACAGTTTACTATTGACAGTAGATCAGGGGCCCGTTTCTCAAAAAGGCGTAAATCTGGGCCTAAGTCAGTCCGACTAACGAAGTTACGCCAATATTTAGTCGGGTCTAAATTGCGTTTCTGAAAGAGGCGAAAGTAAGGGTTTAAATGTCGAAGAACTAAGACATCTCCGCTGAGTACTAAGCATGCGCATATCGTATTTTGTTTTGCTTAGAGGCTATGATTATATGTGGTGGATCAATTTTCCAATTTATAGTACATGTACCCGAAAGTATGCATGTTGTACTTTACCACTGAATGTGAATAGTTCAAGTTGTTCATGATAGTTTATATTAATGAAAGTAGAACAAATGCCTGTACACTTCTTTTAAACATAATGAAATATTAGAGAAAAACAGTTGATATGAAAGAGGCATGTTTAAGACGTTTCAGAAACTAAATATATGACAATTAAATGCATTGTAGATGATATTGAGGCACAATCGTACATATTGATTAAACGTAACAATGCATAGAAATTAACTCCAATTTTCGTTTAAACTTCAAATACATGTACTTAAAGAATGCCCGCATACGTCTGCAGAATGATAAGTATGCTTCATATAGATACATGTATTTAAACACTTTAGGATGCTGGGATTAGGCTTGATTCACTATATTATTTATAGAAAATAATATAACAGCAACCAACTGAAATCGAAAATATCTACTGTATAAATAACATTATATGAACCTTGTCCATGTCTACAGAAGAAAGAAAAGTTCCATCCTCTGTTCCAATGTTGAAAGAAGGTAGACAATGACATGGAAACGATTCTTGATTTTCTGCGATTCAAATGGTAATAGTTTTGAAAGATATTGTCAACAATTAACAAGACATGAATTATCAACATTTAAGGCCGGGGTCTACCCCAAATCCCTTTCCTGTTTTTGGTTTAATCGATTGATTGTTTTTTTTTCAGGGAGGGGGGGGGGGTTGAAAGTTATATATACTGTATACAGGGAACTATTCGCCTCCGTTTAATTTTCAGTCATCTCACCCTCGTTGTCAGCGGACGAATTTAAGATTTGTTAATATTCTATGTCTAATATTAAGTAAATTAAGTAACAATTGTGACTGGGCGAATTCACGACAGAGCGAAACATTTGCAAGTGTAGAAGGGCGGAAATTACACGGAACGAAAATAACCCTGTACAGTATCTTGATTAAAATATAGATATAAAAGCAGTCATCTAAGAACACCCTACTTATATGAAGAAAGTTTTATAAATAAAAAGTTTAATGGAAAAGGCATGTAAAAAATTCCATATCCCCCCGGATAAAACATTTTGCATCTTTGCGGTTTTAACAAGTACATTTGAGTTTTACTTTTTTCCCTGTCTGCTTAGGGTTATTGGGATGGGGTGTATACATTTGTTTATTCAATAAGTATGGCAAATGCAATCTAGTTGAATTTGTAAATAATGCACACTGTTGTTAAACTGCTAAAACTGCTTTTGTATTGCAAGTCGACAACTTCGAAATAAAAAATCCCATCCCTTGAAATACATACATCTTAATTATGATGAATTAAAACTACAACTGTATCATGAATTCAAGTAATTAAACATCAATTCAGTTAAATGAGTACAAAAACATATGCATATGCACGAAGATCATTGATAGTACATGTAAACCAAGCCTATTGTAAAAGATTTACAATCGATGTTCAATATGAACGCAATTGATCACTTTATCCTAGAATTAATAAGATTAATGAATTTGATTTCCAAAAATTCAAGGAGGTGTGCATGTGAAATTTTAGAATCTTTAAGAACCTTGACAAACGCATGTCATTAGATCTAAAATTGATTCACACTCTGCACGCTTCTAAAACACATTTTTAAGTAATATTTTAACAAACAAAATTGATTGTATCTAAATGCGAGTTCATAGACATTCAAAATAAATATAGTTTTCATGCAGTTTTGTAAAGATATCGATGTTTTTATGTTTATTTAATTTATCGGGGTTTACCCATCTTTAATTCTTCATACTTAAGGTTTTCATTAATGAGTAGTAATGTATACATGTATTACATTCGTTAAATAAGGTGAGCCCATTATTACAAAATTGATTAAATCTTAATTTATTCAGATATAGGAACAGTTATCGAACAATGCGTATTTTTTAAAGTTATACGTACATGTACAAATATTTCAATAAAGGTGAATATTTTCCTTAATAACACGTAAAACAAACCAAAAAATTAAAATTATCTGTTTATTTTGCCTTAGAAACACAACAATCGTCATTTCTGTCCACAGACTAAGGACTTACGCCTAACCATTAGGAGGCATATATTTAAACCCAAATTTAGTCCCGACTAAGTTTCCGCTTTTTGTGAAACGCGACTTAGTCTGGTTTTGAGGTTTAGTCCCTGATTTAGTCCGGACTAAGCTTACGCCTGGACGTAGGCCTTTTTGAGAAACGGGCCCCTGATGTCTTTACGTCTCTTAACAATGTAATTTTAAAGAAAATACAGATGGTGTGAAAGAAGCAGATAGTAGGAGGTTGCAAAAACAAATATATGCCAATTGAATGCATGACAGACGATATTGAAGCACAATTGAACAAAATTGAAGTAATCATTACATGAAAACCTACACTTTATAAAGAATGCATGTGCAGGATACATGCAGTAGTAATGTCAGCATAGATGTGCTGTATGATCATCAAACTTTATAAATATTTAGATACTTTCAGATGCTGAGATAAGGCTTGATACTTTTTATCATATCACTGATTTATTTATAGAAAACAGTATGACTATGTTTTAAACAGCAACCTACTTAAATCGAAAATTTCCACTGTATGAATAGCATGTACATGAACCTTGTCCATGTCTACAGAAGAAAGAAAAGTTCCATCCTATGTCCGAATACTGTAACAAATTAAAGAATGACATGGAAAGATTCTTGATGTTATGTAATTCAAATAATAAAAGCCTTGAAAAATATTGCTAACGATTCACAACACAGGAATTATTAACATTTGAGGCTGGGGGCTCGACAACTCCCTTTTCTGTTTTCGGTTCAATAAATTGGTTGGTTTTTTTATGGGGGTGTGTTGGGTATTGAAAGTAATATATATCTTGATTAAAATAAGTATATAATAACAATAAGCTTAAAAACCCCTCCCTTATCTATGAATGAAAGGTTTATAAATGTATAGTTCTATATCCCCTTCGGATAAGGTATTTAGAGTATCTGATTTTTTGTGAAGGTACTCCTTCAAATGATGTGAAGATAAATATATGCTAAGTTGAACAGTGTTAACTTGTGAAGTTTTTAAACTAAAATCAATAATCTATCTGGCCCCGCCGTTATCAACTTTCCTCAAGTCAATACTTAGTCTCATGTATGAGCTTGGACATCACATTATACGGAATTGAGTTGTGGACCGATTTGAGCGACGTATAAAGTTTGGTGACGGCGGGACCAGTATTAATATGCATGTTTATGATGGATAAACTCGGAGTTGTTGTTCATGTATTCCACAATATATGTATTGTAGAATTACAGCATCTTTTTAGTTATTGTGTTGATATCAAAAATCGGGGTATACTCATCTTCAAACCTTATGTAAGTTTTATTGACGAGTAGTAATGTATATAACGTAGGTTCAATGAGTTAAGCCCATTATTTATCAAATTGTTTAAACTTCAATCATTTAGAAAATAGAAACAATTTCCTTATAATAAGTATAGTATTTCAAGTTATGTATGTACAAAATTAATATTTTAATAAATGTTAATGTTTTCTTTAATGACACGTAAAACAAACCCCAAATTCTGCCTATTTGCCTTAAGAAGCAAAATACTCGCCGGTTTTGGGTAAAGACTAAGTACCTACGCCTATCTGTTAACAGGCGTAGATTTATACCCAAATTTAGTTTCGACTAAGTTTTTACCTTTTTGTGAAACACAATCTAGTCTGGTTTTGAGGTTTAGTCCCAGACTTAGTCCGGAATAAGCGTACGCCTGGACGTAGGCCTTTTTGTCCCAGCAGTCTAAAACTAATCCCAAACTGCGAGAAATACTTGATGGATACTTTTTAAAAGGATATATACGATATTGGTCAAATTTGGGCTCCATATTTCGCAATTTCTAAACTGTTTCAGGTACATTAAAATGTTTTGTTAATTTTCAGAATAGTTGATATAAAATATTTTTTTGGCTTATTTATTTGATTTTTTGCATTAACTGGTGATATATGACGTCAGAAGAGACACTATTTTTTTATAATTCAATCAAAATCTTTGGTGAAAATATTTTAGTTGTTCAAGCAATCGCTCAATGTTTTTTAAAGAAACAATCTGTTTTATGCTAAAAACGCGAAAATGACGGGTAGAGGTATTCTTTATGATGTCATATTTTTAAATTGTGGGTAAATAAATCAAAAGGAAAGTTATGATAAAATTTCAAAAGCATATCGGTACAACGAAAGCAAATTAAGAGTAAAATGACGATGCTCATTTAATTGGTGGGGGGGGGGGGCATTTTAGGCTCAAACCATTTATAGTACTTTACACATTTATCTAAAAAGAGTTTTGAATTCGCCAAATGTTATATTTGCACGCTGATAACAATAGCGAAAGGGGCGAAAATAAAAAGGGGGCGAATATTTTTCTATATAGCGTATCTTGAATATAGCCATAGACTAAAATAAAATCCCCTAAATACATTAACGTATCGCTGCCTTCGAAGTTTGAGATATTATAATGTTATGAAATGTTGTCTTAATGGTTTCTTTAAAAAAAAAGATATGTAATCCAGCAATAAAAGGAACTGTAGAAAACAACGTTACATTTTAATGTTAATACAAGAATAGAATTCCAGGGTCCCCCGCCGGTCAAGCAGTATACTAGTATCAAGTCTATCGACCAAGGCTGATTTAGAAACTTGACCAAGGTATTAGTGGTATAAACATTTGGTATAAATTTAATGAAAATCTGTCAAAATTTGTAGGCATGAGCGCGATTACAAGGTCAATTTTTGGAAAAAAAAACGGAGTCATGATTGTGGTCAAAGTCCCATTACTCCAACAAAAAGTATCGACCAATGCTGATTTTCGAACTTGACCAAAGTTTTAGTGGTATAAACATTTGGTATAAATTTGATGAAAATCTGTCAAAATTTGTAGGCATGAGAGCGCTTACAAGGTCAATTTTTGGATAAAACGGAGTCATCATTGTGGTCAAAGTCCCATAACGCCAACAGAAAGTATTGACTAACGCTGATTTTCGAACTTGACCGAGGTAATAGTGGTATTAACATTTGGTATAAATTTAATGAAAATCTATCAAAATTTGTAGGCATGAGAGCGCTTACAAGGTCAACTTTTAGATAAAACGGAGTCATTATTGCAGTCAAAGTCCCATAACGCCAAAAAAAAAGTATCGACTAACGCTGATTTTCAAACTTGACCAAGGTAATAGTTGTATAAACATTTGGTATAAATTTAATGAAAATCTGTCAAAATTTGTAGGCATGAGAGCGCTTACAAGGTCAACTTTTGGATAAAACGGAGTCATTATTGCAGTCAAAGTCCCATAACTCCAACAAAAAGTATAGACCAATGCTGATTTTCAAACTTGACCAAGGTAATAGTGGTATAAACATTTGGTATAAATTTAATGAAAATCCGTCAAAATTTGTAGGCATGAGAGCGCTTACAAAAAAGTGTGACGGACGGACGCACGGACACACGGACTCACGGACCCACGGACCCACGGACACACGGACCCACGGACACACGGACGGACGGACGCCTGGCATTTCTATGTCCCCGCTCCGCGTTGACCGTCAACGCGTTTCATTATGACTTCGAAAATTAAGTATTCTCGTGCCACCAGTCATTATTTGATATTTGATAAAAATGTACATACATCTGTTATTAATATTTTGCAAACTACAAAATACAACTAGCAAATACCTTTAATCGATAATATTGTTGTCTTAGAACTGTTGTCGATTATTTGACTCTCATCACTAAGGACACAGCGAAGGTCTGGAGATATCATTGGATCAATCGTGCATTGTTTTGACTGTACTGATCCTTTAAGTGTCACTTGCTGATCATATCGAGTATTTCTCTCCAAAACTGATAAAATGGTAAAGCTAAAAAACGTATTTTCGCTTTTCCAGAAAACACCTGAACGATTTGATTCGACAACAGAGGTCCAGTTATCATTTGCATTTCTCCGGATTTGAATATACAGGCTCATATTGTTTAGCTCCCGTATAGCATAAAACCAGTTTGAACATACAAAAGACACGTTGCTTTCTCCAACAGGGTAGACTGAAGGAACCTTATAAAATCGAATATAACCTGGGGAAAAAAGATGCATTGAAATCATAACAATAAGAACAAGTCAAAATATTTATGCACTGAAAGCCGGGATTTTTTGCGTGCAGTTGTGCATACAGCGTAGGATTATGACTGGCACGCCCCGCCCCTCTTGAAATATAAATGTAAAAAAGTGCGGAAATATAATTATTTCTATTTTCTATGTCTATCTGCAGTGTTCAACAGTAGTGCAGTTCCATTTGGTGTTAGCAAAGCGTCAGAGTGACTAATTTTTTTAAGGTGGTTATCATTGACATGTCTGAGTAGTAAAACTATTTAATATATATTTAATTCTAAACAGAGCTTTTACACTTTAAGAATTTATACTTTCTTCGATGTGCAGCCGAGTACCAACGCTTTGTAAAGAAGTCCATGGATTTCTTGTACATGGCTTTTACATGTTCCAAAATGCAATTATTGTCTTTAAAATATTTCCTCGCTAAATTTATTTGAAAACAAAAGTCTTAAAATATCATTTAAAGGTTTGGTAGCTCTTTGTATGATTATTTGGTAATATAGCGGCTATTTTTTGCTTTTACGCTGTTTTTATTTTTACTTTTAAAGTTGTGCTATTTATAGAATTTTTCAATTTTGATTTTCCTGCCAACAGTCAGGACTCTACTTTTACCAAAGCCCGGCTTTAATAATAACTAAATCGTATATCTATTAATGTCACCATAAACTACATCTGAAAAATTTACTTGATAATCCAAGAAAACAAACACAAGGTAAACATACCGCAGGAAAATGGAAAGCACAAAGAAATCCAAATACAGATGTTCATTGAAAAAGCCATTTCTTTATCAGGAAGTTTTCAAACTAGGCCTTTCTGTTTATGTTCACTGTGAAAATAAACAAGATGAGTTTTACATCATAAGTGTTAAAAATTAGTTGATATCCTCTTTAGTTTTGCCAAATGAATGTGCGTTTATGTAAAGTATCTAATGAATCATAGTTTTAATAAGTCCCTCTTCAAAGCAGATTTTTAACTTCCTTCTTCTCAAACAGTATTACAGAACTGAAAAATCTACTAATATCTTTGTAAAATGTAAGTGTTCTAAATTGTCATTTGACGTTGTCGTTGCTTAAACATAATTCGTTAGTACGCAAACATTCTAAAGAAACCGTGTGCAGGGATTGGGTCAATTACAATAGAAAGTAATTAATTAAATTACAATAACTTGCTTAAATCCTTCAATTAAATTACCATTACCATTACATGTACAAGAGTTTTCAAATGGAATTAATTAAATCAAATTACAAATCACATGTTCATCAAAATTTACTAAAACCATGTTGTACTGGTAGCTACAGCATATAAACTTTGAAGGAGGTATGTCTATAATGTGAATAATATTTTGTCATAATCAAAATACTTTTCCTCTTTTAGAATTTGCTAACTTTGCTTACTCTCAGACTGATGGGTAACGAATTTTGGAAAGAAAAAAATATAAATGTAGTTTTAGTGTTTATTTTAAAACGCAGGTAGACACTATATGGAGGTGTTCCATACCTGTACCACCTTGATATTCAATAAACATTTAAAAGTAATATCCCCTACCCTACATCCATTATGTCAACTAAAGTATTTCCTGCATGCAAAACTTTTATCTGAAAATTGTCTCCTCTGCATTTACGAGGGTCAATCAAAAAATACGAAGACTTTTGTCATAGTTATGTTACTTAACGTCATATCATTACTAAATTTGGTAGACATAATTTAGCAATAGTTTCAAACAATTTGCGAGAAAAAAAGTTAATAGATTCCTTTATTTCTAATAATTGTTTAGAATCTAATCCTGCAAAAATGAGGTCACGGCGCACGGTCAAAATTTGTGTTATGTCAACAATAAACCATACAATGTTGAAAGTAATATCTCTATAAATTGGGCTTAAAACCAAATAATATTGAAACCTAAGGTTAAGTTTTGTCTCGGTATTCTATGTTCCAAATAATGACGGGATATATTATTTTGTCGAACAGATATTAGTAACTAAAGACAGATAGTCCTCTTTAGAATTGACTAAAAACATCGACGTCGTCGGACGTCACGGCGCAACGAGAGGTACAAATAAAATGGATATAACCCCGGAAAAAGCCGACACAAGCTGTGAAAATGCTCAATGGTGCATAAAATAAGTCAACAATTATTTGCAAGTTTGTGTTTAACTGTAATAAATTTTTTGGGGGTGGTGGTAATTGTATTTTGAGTATAAAACAGTCCGAAAGAGAGTAGAATATCTGTAAATATTTGGTCAAAAAATGAGTAATGTCAACCGACGTTCAGGGTTATCCTTACTGTAAATTAAGAGATACACGGTTAGAAAATGAAAACTTTGAAGAACTAACTTATGATTCTCGAACAAATGTGTGCAAATAAGATGTTAAGTGGTTTAGTGCAATTGTAAATTGTAAGGAGAGGGGCACAAGAGACTAAGCGTGATATAAAGATGGGGTATATCTATAAACTGTGCGTGTTTAATCTTGACGTCATGTTTTGAACTTTACCGTGCGCCGTGGTGACAAAACATGTTGTTTTTAAAAAGGGGTAACAAAAATACCGTTTCATCAAATGGACTAAAACTTCGCTTATCAATAACATAAGTATTGGTGCACAGATTTATCTGTTAAGTATGGCTTTCATGAAAAATATATGATAGACAGCCACATTGTCTTCGTATTTTTTGATTGACCCTCGTATATCCACTATTTTTACTTTATAAATACAATGTCAAATTACAGGTTAATATCAGGTAGAGGACAGACTATAATTGTTATCAAAACACAATTCACACCTGTTGTTTTATACCTAATTATCAAATGTTTGCAATAAGGGAACACACCCTGTGGACATGTTTGGCATCTAAAACTTAAAACCCATTTGAAGCCATACATTTTAGCTCTATGTATTTTAGGCTATCAATCACAAAGCATGACTTGATAGTTTATAAAATTGTAAATTAAACAGTTATTTTTGTTTGACTAATTCAATGACAATTGACACACTTATCATTCCAATAAGAATGAAAATAAGTTTTCTTTTTAAGAAAAAAAGTAAGCAAATCATTAAATTCCTGTGCTTACTAAAATTTGTGAAAACTTAAGTAAATAATTAAATATTGAATTATGGAAAAAATTCATTTTGAAAAATATTAAGTATAATGAATATGATAATAGTTCAATGATTTTTATTTCTCTTCCTAACTTGACCTTGTACCATCGATAGTGTGGGGAACAATGGGTAGTGAACAGTTTGATATTTATATGTACATCAGTGTGTAATTGAAAGTAATTGAAAAGTAATTGAAATTACATGCCTTTTTTAAAAAGTAATTAATTTTACCATTACATGTAATTGCAAATTTGGTCAATTACACATTACTTACAATTACATCAAAATTTGTAATTAATTACACTCAATTACATTACAAATTACCATTACCCCATCCCTGACCGTGCGTATATTGTTGTTTTCTTGTTTCGTCCGTTCGTCTATCAGTCTGTCACGGTTTCTTTCTCATACTGCTCTAATATTTAACAAATTGAGCTTATCAAATCTAAGGATATGTCTTAGTGTGTTATGTTGATTAAAAGGTACATGTAAATTATGTAGGTATTAGGAATTTTAATTTGATCAGTGGCCAATTAGAAACTATAAAAATGACCTTTTTACTAAGAAAAGAAACGAATTTTTGACCCAGAACTCATCCTACATTTTGCACAATATCCATATAATATCTTCGAACTTGATTGGGGGTGTCCTGTAGATGTGCAACCATGCAAGTTTCAGAATTTTAATTTCCATCATGGGGGTCCAAAAATTACGTTTTATGCCAAAACATGGTTCCCATAACGGTGACATTTTATTCATTAGCCAATCAACTCTTGGAATAGATTTGAGAGATGTCCTGGTTAAGTGTTATTAGGTTTTGCAAATTTTCATTATTTTCTTCATATTTTCTTCATGGGTCAATGGATGCTAAAAATGATTATTTTTTTCTACAAAGATATGTTCCACCATAATAGACGGTTTGTTGAAGAGCCCTCTCTAAGAACAAACGAGAGTAATGGTGGATCAATCGAACTGCAAAACTCCAATGCAGAGCCTATAAAGAAACCATCTATCGCTATTTCGTGCATCACGCATCACGCATTCGTGCGTGTCTTAAAGAATAAAGATGAAAATATTTGAAAAAAACACCATCAACCTATACCTGAACTATATCTGGAAATCTGTAATGACGCCATACATGTATGATGAGACATAATGGCCATAATCGATAAAACTAAAGGGTAGGAATAATAAGAAAAAACCGTTCAGGATTCAGCCATTCCTTTATAATTTAAATGATATAAACAGTGGAAGGGTGAACTATTCTGCTCTACGGTGTTACAGCAGGAACTCCACATTTTCCGCATCATTGTTAACTACACCCATCTTAAAACAACGTCGCATCCTTTAAAATACTTCTACTCCCACCCAGAACAGAAAGTTATTAGTTTTAATTTTTATTCTTAATTTTCCTGCCATAGGTTATATACACTTACTTTTTAACAGAGTCAATTCACTTTAAAATGTAAAAGAAAAACTGATGAACTAATTTTTTATAATAACATAGCCTTTTGTGTTGATACATATTTACATTATCAGTTTCGGAAAAGATATGATCAGTAAAATCAGTAAACGATAAACTATTTTATATAATATTTCTTTTATAGTTTATTTTTTATCTGAGGTTAAATTTTTTTTCACCTGTCATATCAATTTCGTTTTCTATTGTTTACTTTGTATTTGTTTAAATATATATATACCCTTTTTTGCCTGTGTAATATTACCGATAATTTGACTACTCGTGTATTATAAACTCTAATAGTATGTAATATAATTTATTTACTTTGAAAAACTATTATTGAAAAAGTGTTGATTCAAGATTGTTTGCATTTGTTGTTTCGTTATATGTACAAAACATTTATGTTTATTTATGCACAGAACTTGTTTACTTGACAAAAACATGTTGGTCCTGTGTTTCGATCAAAAAATTGACATTCACCATCTGACATTCATATTTTGATTGGACGTTGAGGTCAAGGTCTAGTAAATGAAAGGTGCTTACAGGTTTATATAATTCAAGATATAAATTCTTTTAATGATTCTTCATAACAATATCTTTGTTTCATAGGGTGTACCGGGGCTTAAAGTTTTGGTAGACACTATCAAAAATCATGTTTTAACAGCCATTTTCTATGAAATATGAAGAAAAAGGTAACAAATCTCGGAGTTTTGTCCATTTTTGACTAATGAGATATATGTAGAATTCCTACAGTCTCTCCAAAACCGGCATTAAACAAGCTCTTGATCTCCTCTTTAAAATGATGTCAAATTGAATATATATACCGGGATTACTTTTCCTGCGATTAATATAAAATGTCAGAATATGTATTATTTTCTACATAATTCCTTTAAAGTCTTTAAATACGGGAAAAAATTCATCAAACCAATTATGACGTCATAATGGTTCTAGCACCAAAACGACAGTCTGGAATCATTTACTAGATCCTGACCTTAAGATACCTTATGAAGCATTTTTAACATTGTAGTTGGGGAAAAAATGTGAAGTTTTTTTTGTTTTTTTTTTATGTTTGCTATAAATGTTCTACTTATTTTTTATTTTATTAAACGTTATCTTAACACATTTGCGAACATTTTTTCTACTTCGTGATTTAACGCGAAAAAAAGATGCATTCCATAAAAAAAAATACGTCGAACGGACAATGTAACTTTCTGTTTAATGGTTGCTGCGAATTTAAAGTTTGTTACAACAAACTTCGATGCCATTTTCATTTCTACCGCAAACAATAAAGGCTCTTTTTATCATGACTAAAGTTATTATTCTAATAATTTATTAAAATTGCATGCATTTGTTAATTATGCTCTACAAACAAATGAATCAACTGAGACAGAACTAATAAAGACTAAAAAAAACCCTGCTCTTTATAAAAAAAAAATGATAACACGGGTTAGTGTTTTAGAGCAATGTGTATCCTCTTCAATGTTTATTTTAAAGAACTAAACGCGTCTGTTTAAACACCGTGCCCCAACACATTTTCACTGCTTTTTCGTCCAAATAAAAAAAGATAATACGTTATTTATCGAATTCAATAATTGATCAAAGTACTGAAAGGACTGACACGAGTTGATGCTTCAGAAATCAGACATTTATTGCCCCTTTTCTTTAAATTGACTTCGACTGAACATTCTTAATTTCCTTTTTCCTTTTTCTTTATGTTCAAAATGGTTATTTTGGGTATTTTTAATGTCTTGCCAAAATTTAAAAGTCATATATTGAGTTAGAAGCACGATAATGAGTTTTCATTTCGTTGTTTTGTAAACAAAACCCGAGTCTTGTTATTGTTTAAATAATGTGTTTTGTTAGTATGAATTTCCGTCAAATGTTGCTGTCTTCTGTTTATAATATCATTATTATATAGAGGGATGTTCGACCATCTTGTACATTTGAGGGTCAAATTGTGAACATATATTGAACTGTTTTGTTTTTGCCCAAAACTGACTAAAACGGTTGTCATAACATAAAAAAGCAATAAATATGAGTTTCACTTATTGTTCAGTATGCAAATTACGCATTCAAAAACGGGAAAACAGTAAAACACCTTTTTTAAAGCTGCACGATCCGATTTTATATCAAATTTTGTATACGCTTTTAAACTAGGGTTATGCTAAGTATGTGTATAATAACAGACATTGCAGTCTTTTTCCGGTCAATTAAGCCATATTTCAATGAAAAAATTATAGCTTTTTTAACAAAACAAAGGGTATCGCGTTATTTCGCCTCATTTTAAAATTCGCCCCTGAAGTCGAGGCGGGGATGATTGTATTACGACTTTGCATCGAGTGTTAATGTGAGTTGTGGCAAAACAAAAATAAGAAAATTGGTTCGTATGGATAATAATTAGACCATGCAGCTTTCAACAGGTGGTTTGTATTGTTATGACGATCAACACAAATAATGTTAAGTTCATTCAATCGGCCACATTTAACTGAGTTTATATATATCTTTCTCATAATTAAATTTATATAGTTACCTTCTGTACCGGTACCTTATTATTAGGTAGAGAGTAACTATCTATTTTTTATTATGAAAAAAAAATGTATAACGTCTATGCCTGTGATTTATCGTATCTACTTCAATGAAAGCAAACCGTCAATATGATAAAATGATGGTCTCTTTTTCTGTCATTCCTCAAGTTATTATACTTCTTTTCAGAACCTTGTTCCATTTTTACATTACATTTCAAACCTTTTTTACAAAACTACATGGACACAAGATTTTCAAGGGTTTTTATAAATCACATGCACGTGACGTTTTAAACTTTTCTCTTTAAATTTTTTTTTCATTTAGAGAAAAAAGTTTTTAAAAACGTCAGGTGCCTGTGTTATATCTAAACAATAAAATGCTTTCTTTGGTGATATGAAGATGGCGACATAGCGGAAAAAATACATTATCCGCGTTAGCGGGTTATGGAAATTTTTTCTGCAAAGATCGCTACCTTCAAAACCCACATGAATCATCAAAGAAGCATTTTATTGTTTTTATTTACATCTTTTTAACAAATTAATAAATTGGTTGTAAAAAGTAAGTAAAATTCACAAAATTACTGTTAATGTACATCAGTACGTTAGCTAACAGAAACACCAAAATTGTCTCCATGATTATATTCCGTGCAGTCCGTGATTTTTTTTTAGGTTGCTGCATAGTTTTTGGCCAATCGATAAACGGGGCTTGTAGATTTCAATCTTGTTGTTTTTATTATATAGCATTTAAAGTTATTCTTCATTGATATATAAATATAATCTACTAATATAAAATTCAAATGATTACACCAAAAAGCATAAAAAACAAAATGACAAAAGTCTACTCATGTCTAAAATGCACACCATTAACTATGTTTATCAAACCGATTTGTAAAAATATGATACTATTTCTTAATCAACGCTGCTCAAAACTATATATCGCCACACAGTAACTACCACGCTAATTTATTTATAATCTATGACGTATATAAACAGGCGCGCAATTCCCGATGTGCATGTTGCAGGGCCCAGTGACCTTCAACTCGACGAAAGATCAAACCACATAGACCCCCCCCCCCCTAGCTCTTGATTATTTTCAACTCTTGAGCTTCCACTCTTTGTTTTTATAACACTAAAATCATTTCACGTTTGATAAAGTGTAAGTAATGAAACGCATTCATGTTCTTGAATTTCAACTCTTGTGTGGGAAAACGTTAAACGTCCACCACTGAGCTTAGCTCATCTACATAAAAGCGATTACAGCGGGAAAAAATAATTTCCTTTTTAGTGTTGCAAAGTGAAAATCCGTTTATATAAAGTATTTAATTAATCAAATTTTAATTATATCTGTTAACTTCCCTTTTCTGACACAGTATGGCAGATCTAGAGTTTCAAATTCTGGTAAAAAATGTTTGAAAACTGAGAGTAGTATGTATTGCCTTTGGTTAAATGTAACATGGTAATATTAAATGTAACATATGGCATTGTTTATAAAAAATAAGATCTTAAATTACAATGTTAACATAAAACATACTTTTTGAAGTACAAAAACAACAATTTCTTTCAAAGATTCTATCACCAATACTCAAAGCTCCATTTCAAATAAGCACCGGATGTACCACATGTATGTAAGGTATAGCATCTTTTTGTTGCATTCAAATTTTTCTTTGTCTCCATGTGCATTTATTCCATAAAAATATTGATGTTGCCATATGTGTAACCCCACGATTACAACTCATTTAAAAGCAAACCAATTAACTTATTAGTGTATTCATATTTTACTGAAATGCTAGATTTTATCTCAAAGTCAGATTTGTAATCTAATAATTGATGTATATCATGATACTCAACTTCACTACTGATTTGCTGTCGATGTTGGGACGATGGCTGATGATTGGGGTCTTGTGGGTTCTGTATACTGGAACTGCTGGGTATACGGGCAGAATCTGGCGAAGTGACCCGGAAGTCGACAGTAGTGGCGGACGATGTTTGCGGTCTTTGTTTAATATAACGGTTTTCTGTAGTTGGGCAAGTTGAATCTACAGACGACTGTTGAATTTTGCACTCCCCCCAAAAAGCTGCCGGATGGATAAGCCATCTAACACTCCCGTAGTTCTCTGGAAACCCAGTCTTTCATACGGAGATTGTCGCTTTTTGTTTGCGGCTCTTGAAATGGCGGACGTAGTCTGGCGGCATCCTCATTGTTGTCAGCAAAATCAGAATCAACATACTCCTTAACGGTCCCCCAGCCATGGTTATCGGCTATGCGTAGAATTTTGTTCCTATGACGAATGGCCTCTTTCTCGGAAGAAATTAAATTAGTGATTCCGCTGAAGTCACTAGATATAAGTTTCTGTGATAGAAGCTCTAAACCACGCAGCCTTTCCTCGTTAAAGTTAAACTGAATCTTATTCCCTTCCCCTCGAAACTCAAGAGAATTTGTAGGCTTCAGTTTATCTTGTACTTCTGAAAGTATTTTTTCATCAAGGGTGGCGTCTAATTATAATCTGCTATAGAATAAACTGACGGCGTCCATAACATCAAAATCCTGTCCAGAGTCGGAATTAGTCTCGGCCTGTGGTTCTCGGGGAACATCTCTGTTCGACGTCGAACAATCGAATACTCTCCGCGGTAAATCAATTTATGCAGAGCGCAAATTAAAGCGCTCGTACATGAAATAACCAGTCTTGAAAAAAAACAGGTAATGCGAAAACGATCGGAAATTAACGAAGTTAAAAACGTAAAGAAATAAATTTATTCAAATTCACAATCTATAGCCATTCTGAAAGTGTCCGTTCTACATAAATCATCCCTGAATCCCTGAAATATTTTTTAAATATGGCTAAAATCACTAATGTGGAAAATCTCAGCCAGATACAGTATCTGAAGGCGGCTGGCAAGTGAACAATCCTAAATCCATCATTCATGCAAGGACTTACAGTTTTCTGGAAACGGATGTGCTCGAAAGTTTTAAACCAGTCAGACAGAAGTGTACATAAACATAAATATTCCATGACCGTTTAATCCAATATCTTTTCTAAATTCTAAAATAAAATATTATGAATTGTAGCAAAACATTCAGTGAAAAAAAACTAAACAAATCTAAAAAAAAAAAAAAAAAAAAGTATCGGTCTAAATGATACCACCCTACCCTATATAATCAATTGAACCCTGCCATTAGACCAGAAACTCTGACCCAGGGGCCGTGGAATGATGCCCCTTCCTCATTATAGCTATGTACTTAATTCATCAGATGTATACCTAGAAGCAGAGGAAGAGATTTTCGAAGAATTACTGTATACATTTAGAGCCCAACGCTAACAACAATACCCCCTACCCAGGGGCCATGAACTTCACAGTTTTGAAAGAGGCATTCTTCCGCATCATAACTATGTAATTATTGTTCATTTGCTTAATATTCAGGAGTAAAGGAGAAGATTGTCAAAGAATTGATACATTTTTTCTAAACAATCACTAGAGCCCCGCTCTAACACTAAGATCCCTGATCCGGGGGGTAATGAAATTTGCAATTTTAAAAGACGCATTCTTCCTCATCATAACTATGTACTTAGTTTATGGGCTTTATACCCAGAAGCAGAGGGGAAGATTTTCAAAAATTAAATTATTTCAGTATATAATTTAGAACCCAACCCTAACATCAAAGTCAGATGTTGTCTGATGCTGTCTTATTACGTTTGTTACGTCACGTAATAGCGAGTCATTGGTGACATCGCTGCTTTCTACTCAAAATCAATAACCAAACTTCGACGATGGAGAAATTGACAAGTTGTGAAAATTTACAGTGATATTCTTTACAGATGAGAAGTTCGAGAACTAAGAATGAAATGTTAAATTTAGTAATGTGTAATGAGTTATTTTATTAGGCAATAATAAACAACTCAGGTGGGTCTGCTTATTTAATATTTACCATTTTTAAAACTATCTAACCTTAGCCTATCACAGTATCGGACTTTGATATGTCAAACCATCGGGGTTTTGCGCAGACTATCAGACTTTGCATTGGCGCGAGCATCAGACTTTAAAGCCCCATCACACTTTCTTTAATTTAAGACAACATTGATACGCCGTATATGGTGTGGCGTTTTCAGGCCACAAAATGCGTCATATAATTGCATAATAAAAGCTTTGCCAGCCAGAATAGCAATTAACAATTTAGATGATTTGTCCACTCTTGCATTTAAAGTGGGTTTTTTTTAATTCCGATGCTCTGCAACAGAGACTTTAAAGGGATGGGTTTTTTCTGGAGTATTTTGACAGTCTTATTCTGCCTATCAATCGCATCCCCCAACCCTTAATGAAACTGTGGTAGTGCTTATAATTTTTTGATCGCTAATATGACCCATAAATATGTACAAATTTCGAGAAAATTAGTGATATAATGTGAACACTATTGTGTGTTCCGGATCTACCAGCAAGTAAAAAAAAAAGTAACCTTTCAGTGCACATCATTCGTAGTTTGAAATTATTCTTGCAATGCCAATACTAAAAATATTAAGAATTTTTCGAACTTTGAAGAACTTTAAAAGAAACAACCCAGTGGAAAACCTCATCAATAAAAATACAGTTTCAGCATTTAAGAACAGCCTCAAAAATATTAATAGTAAAAAACTGTATATGCATAAATTATTTAACCATGGCAAAAGATTAGAAAATATTTGGCATTGTCAGTTGAGAAATAACAGTAGTAACTTAAATGCTGACCTTTATTCACACCACCTTATTGCTTCTCCACTATGTCAGAAGTGCTTCCTTGAAGTGGAAGACTCTAAACATTATTTCTTACACTGTCCATCATATGCCTCCCAAAGAAAATCTCTATTTGATTATATGAACGACAATTCCATACCAATCACAATTAAGAATCTACTTTTTGGAAGTGATAAACTAACATTTCAAAATAACCTACTATTATTTGATAAAATTCATTTTTACATAAAAAGTACAAACAGATTTAAGTAAATGCATAGGTAAAAATGTACACATTGTATAAAAAATGTATCTGTATCAAAATGGGTACCACTGACTTTCCTTACACTCCTTTCTTTTCATTTTTTATTATTTGCTTATTTGTTCTCCCCCTCCCCCTCCCACCCCATCCCCCCAAACTTTCCATTTTTTCTACTCTGTTATTAATTTTTGTTTTGTTTTTATTACATGTTTTTTCTTTTCTTTCTGATTTTTTCCCTACATTACATATACTTTTTTATTTCCAACCTTAGCAATTAACCATTATTTTTTTATTTTTTTATTTTCATTTTCCTATCATGAGCTATTTGTTTTGTTTATTTTTTTGCACTGTACCTCCTTCCAATCCTATTTACAATATTAATCTATTATACAAAATTCCATGGCAATATATATGTATATATATATATTATATATAATTATATAATTACTCATATTATACCTTGACTACAGGAGAGAACATAAATAGGCATTGTGCCTGCTGTTCAATCCAATTCAATGTATTTATATACTTGAATAAAATACTTATTAAATTAAATTAAAAATACTGCCCTGAAACTTTATCCAAGCAAATTATAATCTGAAGTACAGTGCTGCCATCCTGAAAGTTGAAAAGGATATGATAGGATACATGATACGGGATGCATGATAAAAATAATGATATCAAACTGTAACCTATCCTATCCTATTCTGCATCCTGTAGCCAATCAAATCCGATTATAAATTTCAGAGTGGTTTTGCGAAACGAAAATTAATTACGAAATTGACGCGCACTACATTTTTTGTCAATTCGTAAACAGCGTGAAATTAAGGTCAAACTTTAGCCTGCACAATGCAGCGTAAAATTAAAACATGAATGAAGTGTTTTTGCTTTATTTCAAGACTATAAAAGTATAAAAACAGAAGTATTCAGACTGCGAACAAAGTGACATAGAAGTAGACATGTTTCCTAAGAAGAAACGAATGTTGTTTGTGTGTACTTATGACGTTCCATGTAATAACAGTACCGATCAGACCCAACCTAACACCAGAGTAAACCGCAACTAAACCTCGGGTTTACTTTTTGGGTTTACTTGGGGTTTACTCTGGGTTTACTTTTTGAAAATTTGGGTCCACTCGGGGTTTACTTTGGGTTCACTCGGGGTTTACTTTGGTTTTACTTTGAAATGGCTTTTGAGGTCCACTGTATGCACTGAAGTGTGAGGCAGACTAGTATTTTATCTTTACATCCTACTGCCTGTAATTCCCACCCTTTGTATATTCCGAATACACAGTAAGAGTCTGCTTTCAGGAGTATACTTCTGACTGGGTTTACTCTCTGTGTCCACTCTGGGTTTACTTTGGGTTTACTCTGGGTTACTCTGGGTACACTCTAGTAATCCCAGAAAGTAAACCCAGGGTTTAGTTGGGGTTTACTTTATGTTAGGTTGGGTCTGATCGGTACTGCTCTTCGATGTCCGATCACAAGCAGGTATTAGACCCGGAAATAAATTGAACAGATCAATTAAAGAAATGTAAGCTAACTATAAATGCGTAAGAATTTATATTTTATAATAAGATTCAAATCATTTAGCAACAAATGGGATATTTCAATTTGTAAAGTATTGCTTCCCGAATCGTGTTTACATTTATCGGCGACTGAATCAGCCGATTGCCGAGATTCTCCCTATAATGATAATACCCTATAATGATCCTGATGTGTTGCTGTCTTCCGGTCTGTTTGTCAAGCCTTCAACACACAAAACTCTTCAAACACATTTTTTAATCATGTTGCCGTTTTAAATTATTTAATCCTTTAAGGCAAAATAAACCATTATGAGTAAAAAAAAAACACCACATATTTCAATTTAGGGATTATAACGCTTTGTCTCAGTATATAATAAGGAACAAAATGACTGTGACAAATGAGTAGCTCATTAGGTCTCCCCTGTGATTTGTCCTTCATTTAAAAAGAAGTATATTACTGATGGATGCAACTCCAATCGAATTTGTTGTCATATGTGTACATGCATTGGTACACTGTACTTATCATTTACTTACCATTTTCTTGAAATACTCTACGACATCTATGACATTTTGCCAAATTAATATGCATATTTCCCGAACTTTGGAGCAAGGACTTTGAATGAGTGTAGAATTATGTGATTACAGAAATAGAGATCAGGTCAAAAATTCGAGCAGTATGGGCTTTTCAAACATCGATGAAAAATTCATCCATCAAACAGGAACACAATAACCGAATACTGCAATGATTACTTTTTAATACATTGAATGTTTATATCTAATGTATGCACAAGCTATTTATTTCTCTATTGTCATGCCATGTCAAGATATTCACACATTGTAAAAATGCTTATGATCAGCGAGGTCACATAATGGTCATTTTTGCTTTTGTGGCAAATCCTTATTTGTTGGGGATGTTAATTTCTTATACATCGTTGATTATGCTTCAGCCACAGTAAAAACCAGTCAATTAATACAGAATGTAAAAAAAAAAAAGTTTTATGTATCTATATAGAAAAAATATCAAAATTTAGAGGATAAAATATAATTTTTTTCTTTAATAAATAATGATGTTTGGTTTAAGGGTGTTTTTTACTCAGGGTATGAGTTCTCAAATTCGGATTTTTATAAATTCAATGTAACGAGTAAAAAAGTGCTTATGAAATGAACTATTATTGACAAAACATTCAATATTTTTACTTTATTATGGAATTAAGCTCCAGCAAAGTTAGACTTTTGGTCAAACAGAGGAAATTCGGACCTAATTTTGGCAGTACTCTAATATTCAAATTTAAGATTTTATATTTTAGTCTATATAATTTTTTTAATTTTCTGTTGGGTTAACCTCACTTATTCATTAAAATAATCGTATGGCATGAATTGCAAAGCTATTGAAAAATGCTTAAAAACATAAAAGACACCATATCTCAAAATTATGATCATTGACCTCATCTAAATTTTATGCCACCAGAATAAGGTCAATATAAGTAGTTCAATACTACAAGTGTTTTTGTATTATCATCATTCAATTTTTGCAAAATTAGATCAAAAATTTGTAGGGATTTGAAAACTGATAGAGAAAATTCGGACTGGAATATCTTTTAAAATTGTCACTGAATCTTAATGCTTTTTACCTATTTAGTGCCACTACCATTCGTAAATTGTATTGCACTTTTTTAAAGTGTTTTATTATTTGTAATATATTTACAATGAAGAAATTTCAATTGTAGTGTCAAATTTTATGATATTTTTCTTGATTTTTGAAAAACTATTCAATAGCCATTAACTAAAAAAGTAGGGCACTGACCTACTTTTTTGAAAGTAAAACAATAACTATAATCAAAGGTCTATAGTATACAATAGATGGTTTTTCATTATCATCAGTGGACTTTTTTTTCATTCTGAGTAAACGTCATCCTTGACAAATCTTCTCTGAATTTGTAGGTAGATCCGATGACTATTTTGTTGATTACCCAGCCCCGTTAACCGATTAAGACATAATTGAAGCTCATACTTACGATTTGCTTGTCAAAGTTAAAGAGACAATAACACATCTTAGTTGTAATTTTTTCTCATTTAATAAAAAATGACGCAAATATATAGAATATTATATGAAACATTGAAATTGGCTAAAAAGATCTACAGACAGTTAAATAGAAATTAAATAACAGATAATAATCAAAGTACTGAAAGTACTGAAAAGCGCTAACCTAGCTTGGTTCTAAGAAAATTTACTGTGTGCAAGCGTAGGCGGAAATGACCCTTATTGAAATTTTGGTTTATGTTTAATAAATATCAATTTAAAGTATCGAAGGCCAGATTTCTTTAAATATATGTTACTTTCTGAAAATGATGTGATGAAAAGCTGAACACGACTTGTATATGGATACTTGCCTGAAAAAAGATATGTTAAAATCACGAATTATACCTTTGGAACAGTAATTTATCACAGTTTTTGACATTTTCTTGCAAAGAATCGATTATATTTTTCTATATTTTAGCTTCTGAATACGCACTATATTTTTTCATCACTGCGTAGCATCCCGTGCTGATGTACGTAAGCCCCGCAAACCAATCGTATCTACTCGGCCATTTCCGTCACCCAGTTATTCCTTGCACCGGAAGTAGAAGTCTAACGACAATAAAGCGCTGAGTGCTTAGCGCTTTAAAAAAGGGGGTCTTCAAGTCACAAAAGTACTATACCTAGTATACATGCTAAAAACTACAAAAAACGAAATACAATGAAATCAAAATTAGTGCATAAAAAGGTTACCAACCGGAAGTCATCGTAAAAATTCAACATGTAAATTAAAATTTTTAAGTATCTAAGAATGAATAACACTAACATTTGGGCTTAAACATAAATTGCCTTGTTTAGAAATAAAGCCTATTTTACATAAAGTCTTTGTGTACACATATACAGGCTAGTATGACTGCGTGCTTGAATACATTGGTAATGTTTGTAAGCAGCTTCCTTGCTCAGAAGTAAAGATGTTCTAACTTAGGAATTTATAATGATTAAGTTTTACAATGTTGGCTCTAAATCGTACATAATAATCCTTTATCAGTATTAATTATGAATTTCGAGCATGAAAACTCATTGGATTATGTTTAATTTAATGCATTCTTTACCAATCACTGATAATAAGGAATTGCATCACGCTAAGCCCGATTTTTACAAAATATCTTTAACTGTAACAAATTGTTTGTCTCTAAATGCTGTTTTGAAATAAGTCGATATATTTATACCGTACACAAAAACGTGAGAGAGAGAGAGAGAGAAAGAGAGAGAGAGAATGTTTTCCCTTTACTAAAATGTCTTAGATGCAATTTTCAATCTTTGTTAGTTAATATTATGTACTTATAATAAAATGTTAGTGGTTGTGATGCAGTAGGAAAGTTTTATAGCGGCACTGCCTTCCTGACTTCCTAACCTGAATTCTAACATTCTAGGGCTTGTTAATCCATAAAAAAAGAGACAGAAAGATTTTATTGTAGGTAGTATAACATTAATTTGCCATAACTACATATGTGGACCAAGAAAAAAAATACTGTGGTTTCATCAATATTCGTTGAATACCAATTTTCGTTGATTTCGTTGTTAAATTTATCTTTGAAATTAAATATTCATTGAACTGCAATTTTCACTAATATTTTGTATTGATAGGGTTATTGGCCACGAATTACGTAATCTATCCTTGAATCTGTGATTTTCAGTTTATCCACGAAAATTGATACCCTTGAATATTAATGAAACCACAGTAATAACTTGATTTAATCATCTCAAATATAATATGATTTCTCATTTCGATTTTTCATATTACCGACGATTTTGTTGTTGTTAAGCCTAATGTATTTATGCAGATAAAAATGATAGAATATCATGAAATAAAAATTATTATTTAATATCATAATAATTTTACATTAATACAATTTTAAAAAGGCGTGAATCTTTGGTTGTACAGATGAATTGCGTTAGGGATATAATGATATCAAACAATAATGATTTAAACAATAAAATGCTTTCTTTGGTGATTCATTCGGGATATGAAAGTAGCAACATTGCAGAAAAATACATAACCCGCGTTAGCGGATTCTGTAAAGGTTTCTGGAATGATCGATACCTTCATAACCCGCATGAATCATCAAAGAAAGCATTTTATTATTTATGTTAACATCTTTTTTTTATCAAATTAATAAATTGATTATAAAAAGTTAATAAATTTTACTAAATTACGGTTAATATACATAAGTACATTAGCTAAAAGAAACAGCCAAATCGTCTCCTGTGAGTCTGACATCATCATGATTATTTCGTGCAGTCCGTGATTTTTCTAAGGTAGTTGTAGGTCTCCACCAATCGATAAACAGGACGTGTCAATTTCAGTCCTGTCACTTTCTTGTCAGTTCCAGCCGCTGTAAATTTCGTCCAATCGAAAAAAGGGACGATTTCAGTCTGGCTGTTTCTATAGAGCTATGAATTAACTATTCTGTAAGTTTCCGTAAGAAATAGAGGGAATAACTTTTGGTAGATGTAAATATAACAGAATAAAAACATAAAATATAAAAATATATATTAATAACGGGGCATTCAATGGTGTTATTCTAAAATATTATATCAATGTCAATATTTGCAAAAGTAAAGAAACAACACTTCTTGTATTAAAGCATTTGCTTTTATAAACACTGATGCACATGAGATGATGTTCAAATATCAATCGAAACACTTACAACACAATTTAAGACCTCACGAAGCTGTTTAAAAATATGATTTTCTGTATCCTACAATGTCTGATAATTGCTTAATTTGTATTGCAGAACGTTCTAAATATATTATGATCTTATGTTTAAATTTAACCTTAAGATTGAATATTAAACCGCATTGATTTTTTGTTTGCTTTACATATAAAATCAGTTATTAGCTAGGTATTTTCAGCTTGGTTTTCTTCTTTATAATCTTAAAGACTCATATTCTGATTGGTTATGCCCCGTTGCAACTTCTTCGTATGTACAAGTGTCCCTAAAAAAGTATTATGAGATTTACTCCAAGCAAAATTTGATACAAAAATGCATGTAATATGATTTCCTTCCCTCAATATTTTTCTTTCAATCTTTTATCCCACTCTCCCTATGACTATTTCTCTTACATGTTTTCCTCCTGTTGAAATAATTGATTTTCATACATTTCTTGTCTCTCGGCTGCAATATTTAACTCCTGTGCCTCATAATGTTTCCTACAAGGAAACAACATAGCTCATGAACAAAGTAAATTCAAAAGATTGTTTTAAAGGTGCAAATACAATTTTTTACACTAGTCTGTATAGGACTGCAATGTACAAGAATTAAAATAAAAAAAAACTTACTTAATTTTATCCACAGATTTGATTTCTTTTCCGGTACCAGCTAAAACGTTGATTTGTATTGTGTACATAAATAAGTAAACAAAACAAAAAATATTAATATCTAAAAATCAATGGTATTTATAAACAAAACCTTGCAAAAGTTATATTTGGTACACTTATTACCTTTCTTCGAAGGCGGTGGTTTTTCTTTCTTTTTAGGCGAACAACTTCCAAATGATTTTTCGACATATCTGTTATCTGGACTTAATTGACAAAACGATCGATATTTTAAAAATTTGCATAAACTCAGGATAAATCGATACACATTTTAACATTTCAAACAAAATTATGGAACTGATGAGGAAATATGATAGCATTAAATAATTATACACATATACATGTACATGTAATAGCTTATAATGATTCGTTTTACATCAAATGCATATATATATATATATATATATATATATATATATATATATATATATATATATATATATATATATATATATATATATATATATATATATATATATATATGACTTACATATTAATTGCTTCTGATGCAGGTAATGCTGGTAAAATATAGTAGAAAATGATGTAGATTTATTATTAAAATTCTCTTTGATATGGCTTTCAAATACCAAAACATTACATCATAGGATTTTAATTTTTACTAGTCGAGATTTTACATTATTATTAGTTATATCTACGTTGCATCAAATTGTTTTTATACTTTTAAAAATAAATCTAATTGTTAGCAATAAATTTTTCCAACACATTATGATATTTGATTTATACTTAATGGTGATCAAAATCACAAAAATGATTTCAGTTACATGTACGTTTAAAATTTGCGCTAGATTGTTGACAACAATCTATTCTATTAGATTTTTGTTTCATACTTCAATCTATAACCTGCAAGTGTGACTTCTATATGTTATAAATACACCAATGTTCTAGAGAGAGAGAACTAAGAAATAGGAATGATTACTTTAAATATGCTGATGTTAAGGTGTTCTGAACAACGCATGAGGCAAAACAAATACTCGTTAATTTGATACTGCTATCATTGTTTTCTGCTGTCAAATAATGATTTATGAAATTCTCTGTAAACATTTTGACAACTGCAATACTTTAAACTTTGCTTTTTTAGTACCAACATTAAATACTCAAATAACAATAATTCGCTTTGTATACGTGTGTAACACAAAATGGCACTTACCTTTAGTTTTCGCCGCTGCGTCGATCGACATATTCTCTTTACTGAGATAATATTATTTCACAAATAAGAAAAAATATGATGAATTTTATATTATAGTATCGTATTTATTCAATACATAAAAAAGATCAAACGTTTTTCATAAAACTTGTAATTATAAACAGCTAATCTAATATTTTTGAATTATACGTACCGGTCAATTCTTAGCACAAATCCTTTTAAAATAAAAAAAAAATAAAAATAAATAAACCTTAATTTTGAAGAAAAAAAAACCCTTTAATATTTTAAAGATCACGATAAGGAAAAATATCTTATTTTAAAATAAGTCAAAAGTATCAGATATATATGCACACTGAATTTTGCCAATTTTTTAATTTGTACATGTTATATCAACATAGCAATTGCAAATAATATTAACTCAGACTCTTGAATTACAGGTACATGTAATATATTTAAATTGAATTCATGCAAATCAGTTCGAGATATTCTTAAGCATTCTAATGAAGTATATAAAATCTGAAAAATAGTTTATTCTACTGTTTACTTTAAAAATAAATATATATAAAAGGGTAATTTCATGTATACAAAATCAAATAAATCAAGACATTGTTATCTTTAACAATTTCTTAAATTAAAAAAAGATATTCCCAAGAGTAAAAGGAAACAATGAAATACATGCCCCTTACCCTGAAACTTGATCTCTTTTCTTCTGAACAACACTACCAGAAAAAGAAATGTAACTAGAGACGAGCTCGTTGCAAGCAACGATTAGGTCTTCCGTCGTAGCTGCGTCATACTTGTGACGTAATACAAAAATTGATACCTGACCATGGTGCAATATTAGATGTGTAAACACTGTGTAAAAGAAACAAAGTACATGTATATAAGCAAATACAGATCTTTAAAAGTTGTCTGAAGTTTGATTCGCCGCATGTTGTTTTTTTGCATGTGCATTTTATTTTGAGAAACTTATCTAATCATCATAATTGACTCAATATACACAGAATATGGACGACGATTATAATCAGACAGTGGGTATGCCCGGTATGAACGTAAAAAGACCAAACATTTTACTCGCATTTTTTATCGAAAGCAAGGGCCAATGAATCTTTTAGAATGTATGCGGAGATCCTCGAAATTTTACAGGGGGTTCTGAAGAATAATTTTGTTTTTGAGGGGGGAGGGGAGGGGGCATGCGCGGATAAGAAAAATTTTCCTGGGGTGGGGGTTGAGTGTCTGACGGTTATTTGAGTTTGCCTGGGGATGTCCGAGGCATATTTTTGTAATTTTATATTGTACATGTAATGGAAAGAAATTTTGCGGGGGTTGGGGTGGGGTCTGGAACCCTCACCCTACTCTTCTAGATTCGCGCATGGGGAAGACCGATGCCGGTAATTTAACGGTAATTTTAACCCTTTTTATTTAATTAATCATTTTCAAAATTATCGGAATTCCAATATTACCTTTAAACGCAGTTAAAACTTAAAATACGAACCATTTAGTCTCGGTGAGTATTCGGCCAACATGCGTCCGCGTACGAAAGAAATGGCAACATTCAAGAAATTTGGATGGACGATCTGGGTCCTAGGTCGTCCATCCGATTCTTTTTCAGACTAAGAGCTACAGAACTGCACTTAGAGAATGTCAAACTGATTATGTCAATTTATTTTGTCTCAAAGAATCAGTTTTTTTAATCAATAAAGATTTACCTTAAAAAAAAGAAATCGGGCACAATTTTCAATGTTAGCATTTTACAATTTAAAGGTCTAATAAAATTTTGAATGAAGTTTCAAGATACTACTCTTCGATGTTTTATACGAAATGTTGCATGGAAAAAAGATTTACATCGCATATATATTATAGAACTAATTTCTTCTCTTTTTTATATACATCAAAATAAATCCAAGAAAAAATCTAAATATTTTTTTCCTTTATATGTGTTAATGAAAACGTTGCATGGTCAGCAAGGGCCGGTTCTATGTCGTGCAAGCACCCACTTAATAGATTGTTACACGGATCTACCACGATGACAAATATCGAAAAGGCAATATTGTGGGTGAAGGATGAAAGTGTAGTTTGTTTTTTAGGTTTATTTTTGATAATTATATTTATCTGGATCAATTTCCGTTATGAAGTCAAGCATATATTTTCATATTATTCTTGACTTAAAACATGTTGGAAAAAAGAAATATTGTATCAAGCAGTTAGTTATTATGCGCAGATCATGCATTCCTCTATGGTTTTAACAATTGCATGTATCAGTTACTACACGTTTTTGCTTACGGAGAAGTAAATTTCCAAAGAGATGATATAGTTATCAGTTAAGTTCCAGATTGTCTTCTGCACATGCAAGCACGTGTGTAATCCTGATTTAAAAATAGGTATAATGGCCGGGGGGGGGGGGGGGTCATCGCAACAAAATTGTGTATTAGCGTACTAGAGTGTACATTGTTAATTAATGATTGATGTTGAATTGTTATTAACAAACAAAATCATAAATTTATAATAACATACACTAAAATGCCAGGGAGTTCTGCTGGACGCGATTTCATTTGTCTTCAATTAATAGGGTGTAAGGATGCCCGCCTACTTAATACATATGCTCACGCGTCAACCGATTAAAAATGACTGTATTTTGGATTTATAAATCGTTCTAAAACATTCGATCTGATATTTCGTTGTTAACAATTCAAAACTTTGAACGATTAAATTTGTTTTTATACCTACCCCGACCCTCACGGAAAAATCCATTCAGATCAATGGAAATTTCATTTACAAGACTCCACGCCAGAATCAGAATGTCTCATTCATTAATTTTTTCGTAGTTAAAGTGGACGAGTCCAAAATAGGAATAGAATAGGAATAGGAATACCATGTGAACATATGCCGTGAATGCAGTTTACATTGCGTCTATTTTTTTATTTTGAGAGTCCTTTTTATCATGTTTATCATGGCTTGAAAATGACGGAAGGCCCTTGAATGTTGTTATCTTTATGCAGGCACGTAGCATCCTATTTGAAAGGGGGGGGGCAGACTCATCCAAAAAAATCTTGACAAGCAAAAAAAAAAAAAAAAAAAAAAAAAGACTTTCCCAAAATCTTCAAAATCCTAATCCGGAAAAATTAGTTGCTGTGAGAAAAAGTGTGGTGGGGGGGGGGGGGGGCACCCACAAGCTTGAATTAATAATTGTCTGACGATGCATCTTTAATGTGTCAACATTTATATTCATAATTGATGAAAACGTTATATGGGATGTAATAAGCAACAATGAGCAAGAGTGTTCAATTAAAAGGGCTTTTCACATTGCACGTGTGTAATCCTGATTTAAAAATAGATTGCCATATTTGAAAGGTCAAAAAAAAAAGAGGGAGGTGTCATCGCAACAAGATGATACACATTGTCTAAGTAGTACAATGTAAGTAATAGTTGGTGTTGGATTATCATCATTAACAAAGAATCATCAGTTTGGATTAATTAAAACAAATATAAATTCATATAATTGGAATATTTACTGGAGGGACTACGTACAAGTAATTCGCCGAAGTGGGGTACGTGTGACCCGATTTTCGATCAATTGGGCGATTTCATTCATCTGGAAAAGGGTTTCACTCGCGTGTACAAATGAAAATGTACATCAAACAATTGCTAGTCAATTAAGTGTGTATGTTAATTGGATAGATTTCTTCATTCAATCCAAAGTATAATATATGTAGTTATTAGTTGACACCCTCCCAATGGATCTATGCCGATGGATCTATCTGAGATCTCAGCTGTTGCGTGAATGGTAAAGAAAGACTTCGCGCCATAATACGTCTCATTCATAATTTTGGCTCACCGATTAGTGGGCGAGTCCAAGTTAGGCAAGAGCACATGATGTGTAGATGGTCTTACCCACTCTATTTTCTTAACTGGTCATATAATAAATAGAGATATCATGGATCTTTCACTTTTGTCGGAGCATGTAATAAATGGAACCAAAAAATAAAGTAATTCTAATTGAATTAAATTGAAGTTAAAATGTAAATACCCCCTCCCACCTACGGATTAGGATTTTCAAAATTCCCCATTTTTTAAATTCCATATATGCAGCTAAGGTAACTAATAATGCTTCCGATGAAATACTTTGTTCAGTAATGCAAGGTTTTAAGAGAGCAATACTTATTTGTTTAAAAAATAACACCCTAATACTTCGCATTTCATTCACTGTTTGTAGAACAAGCAGAACCAGTATCAGTTCGATCTCTACCGTATGTACATTGTTCGAATTTAATAGCCCTTGCATTGCATTGCTTTGCATGTACAAAATATCTTTTAAAAATTCAACACTGAAAGTGTTTATCTATATGGCTATTAATCTATATGTACATGTACACATAGCGTACACATGTGATTCAAAATACCCCAAACGGAAAAATTCACTTACTGAGTCTACATTTTATAGAATTTGCAAGAAATACATTGCGAGTCTGAATGTTTGTTAATGTGTCAATCTATCAATATACAGTTTGTTAATTATTTTCGATTGCTAAGGCTACATCGTTTTTGATGAACATTGAACAACATTTTTTCCATGCCATTATTTCCACGGAAGATAGCGAGTACAATTATAAAGCACAATTTATTTAATTATCTCTTTAATATTGTGTACTAGTATGTAATAAATAATTTATAAATTGCTGCCGAAGGTTGTTTGGTATTTTCGTTTGTAGATGCATTGCAAGTAAAAAACGTGAAACGCGGGGCAAGTCATAATTAATATCCCTAATAACCGTTACTTAAAAATAGCGGCTTTGGATTCAAATATTATCGTATACGAATATTAAGTTCACTTTTTAAAATCATCTCCACGATGATAATATTATATCCATTGGAAATCAGTATTTTGTTTTGCTTTAAAAGAAATGTTCTATCGGGAGCAATCCCGCGTTCGTTTAAATTGCCAGCGTACATTTGTCATGTCAGTAATACACATTGTGCTTTATATGACGGCCGTGTATACGTACTGTAGAAAAGTTGAGTTTAATTACCATGCATTCGAACCATTTTATTAACACATCTCCCAGTACTGAAACAATTCAAAATGTCTCTGTTACAGTAACACAGTGGGGCGTTAAACATGTGTACGTCCAGCTCTACAAGCATATGCACTGTCGTCAAGGCGACGGCCTGAATACAGCTAGCGACTCTTCTATCGATCGGTTACCTGAGTCTCGTAATGCATCTAAATATAGAAAGGGGCACAGTTATGAAACAAACAACAAAAATAAGGTCAAAGACGTTCATCTTTATGAAATGAATATGTACATATGAATAAAAACATTTGGGAATTTTATGTTGAATTATTTTTGCGCGCTGCATGTAGCAGTTAGTGCATTACAAAAAGCCCTTTCATAACCTCCTAAACGTGAGCACCCCCACAAAAATGGACCGAACTGACAACAATTGTTTCTGCAAATACTGGCTATAAATTACGAAAACATTAAATTGAATACCACGGAAGGATTTAAAATTAATTTCTTTACAACTTTGCTTCAATAATGCATTAGAAATTTTTATTCCTTTACAAGTTATTGACAAGAAACTTTTGACGCATCTAACTCCCTAATTATAGGGGCCAGCCCCTTTTTCTGTATACCGAATGAAAGGTCTTGGTAAGACCAAGATCTTTTAAATTACATGTTATAACAAATTTTTATCAGGTAGAAAACTAACATGGAAAATACGCGAATTTTTTTGAATTTTTTTCGTACCTTTGTTTCAACATCTATACCACCCCTTTTATTTGCATTTAAATAATAAATAAAATATATCTCGCACAAATTCAATGTATTAGCTTCCAAACCAGCCCATCTTTGAGACTCTGCCAGTCATCGTTATAGCTAAACCCCCCTGGACAAAAGAAGTCGTTAAATTTTACTAAAAGGGGAATAACTCAAAACCGGATGGGGATTTTCCTCAACTAAAATATGCAACGACAACATCACGCGGCATGTTATCAGTCCTGAAAATTTCAAAACAAACGGTGAACAAACGAGCGAGATATTAAGGATCAAAGTTGGCGTCTAGAAGAAAAAAAAAAATAATAAGAAATTTGAAAATTTTTCAGAATAATAGTAAGGTCTTCCGTTGGAAACGGAAGACCTTAATAACGACGATGGAAACCAATATAACAGACACCACAGCTACGCCAGCTGTGCCACAGTCAGGTTCCAAACGTTTTTGTAGTTGAACATCTTTAAAACCTGTTGAACAGGGTCAAGGAAAACATTATCAACAATACGTTTTGCTATGGGCAATCATGTTCAGGCAATATACAACATGTTTCTTTTATTTAAAATGATATTTTATAAATCATTTATTCGACCAATGTGTCATTTAATCCTCGTCGACCCATATACCAAAACTGTCATCTTAAAATCAGTTGCATCAAACCATTGTACGTTGTGATAACAAATATTTAATAAAATAAAAAAAAATGCAACAAAAAATAGTGCGTGGCTGTATCTTTTATTGGTAGAGCTAGTATTTTTAAAAGACAAAAACACATAAAACTCTAGGGGAAAAATTTGATTACCTTCTTTGATTTCATTCGTTAATGTCTCCCCACTTATTGAAATGTTTGTTGTTGCATGTGCCAGACCCAATCCACACCTGGAGTAGCGAGATATTTCACACAGAAAGAATATGTCCCTGTCTAATACTGTGACATGGTACTTTATTCTACTGAAAATTGTTGTTTCTCCGCTGGAATTCGATACCACTTCTACTTTCTTTTCTTGTGGATTAATCTTTGTCCATGTCTCATTGACTTGTCTTTTAAAACACCAGTTCATTTTGTTCTAGGAGAAAACAAACGGTTATAAATTTGATAATAGATGTTCATTGAAAGTGAACTTCTTTAAGTACGTATCAGGAGTCCAATCAAAAGATTTTCTTCGTTACTGTTATCTTGAATATTTTACTTTATTACAACTTTCTATAACACATAAGGAAAACCGGTTATTGAATATTAATAGCTTTTCTTCAAAATTTAGAATTTATATCGAACTAATTTGAGCAGTTAATATTTGGACACATTTTTTATTAAAGGTTAAGAATTATCTGTAGTTCACAAATATCATTTTTTAAATGGCGCACATGTGTTGTTAATTTGATGTTGCTAATTTCTTGGTAATTGGATGTTATTACTTCTGTTTAGAAACAATGTTTTATAGCAGTTTATTAACGCATCGGCACAACTTAGTTTCAACCTTAGTGCAAACAATATTTTGTATAAATTTAAACAGTTTTTTCTTTTAAACATTTTTCTAGTATCAAAACAACTGCGAATGTAAATTAAAAAACCCATTGAAGTTTATCCCAAAAAGAAATTAAAAGAATTCAGAGATTTCACGGATTTCGAGAAGCCATTGTTCAAATATATTTGTTTTATATTCATGATTAGAATAAGTAAGGAGTTTTGGACCTAAAATGAAAAAACCGTAATTGGCATATTTTACTAAATCTTTAAAGTACACTCATTGAGTAATGTACAATCATTAAGACATTGAATAAAAAAACGTCATATATTTACCTTTGATGATTCTTGCTGGAAAAGGGTTGAGGCTGTACAGAGAAGATAGATGGTTTTTCCAGCTCCGTTTAATTTAATAAGATTTTTGTTAAGGACAGATTCTCTATCATGAATGACAATTGGCGAAACTCTCCATTTATCTGATAAAACAAAGAACAAAAAATGAACATATTGTAATTGTTTTCATTTACAACATTAGACAAAACACCCATACACGTTGATTTCTTTTGAATGGCAGCTACACATATATATCTCGGAAACATTGATGTATATTAATTCTTATCTTTTAGTTTTTGCTAATTAGAATAATACTTATATATTCATCAATCTTATAAAACAAAGAACAAGAACAAGACAACACACACAATTTATTTTTTATGGTAGTTTCATACAAGTTTTAGAAGCATTCTTAATGAAGACCTTTATTTTTTTTCAAAAAAGAATATTACTTGTAAATTTTTCCCTACACCTAAATTAAACTTGTCGTATATAAAACTTGAATTGAATCATAATGATTGCACATAAATATGAATCATTGACCTTTATTGGTATTAGCCGTTGGTATGCTTAGCGTCAGGTTGATACCCTTTGTTCCACACGTACCACCGTGCCCAGACTCACACATTAGATCTACATCAGTGTCATTTTGTAAGATGTGATAAAATATGACCGATTTCTGAACAACACTGCACCCATCCTTGCTTCTCGACACTATGCTTGACAGAGGATGATGTTGGAGTGACAGCTTTTGTAATTTGCCCGATTCGTTTTTGCACCATCGTATATTCTGCAATAAAACTCAATTAAACAAAATACAAATACCTACAAACAATGTGTACTGTTCACCATATTTGAAATAAACTTCTTAATGTATTTTAAATGCACGTTTATATTAAAATCGAAACAGAATTCGGTTTGAAAAGAAATTGATCAATAAATCTTTATATAGAAAGCTTTCATTGTATACATAAAAGGTGGCAAATTATATAGGAATATGAAAATAAAGTTAATAATCTATAAACGATACTGAAACCAATATCCCCATTTTTGTCATAAATCATGAAAGAATTGTCTATATCATTGTAATATTTCCGATGCTTCTCTGGAGTAATTTCTACCAAAATGGTAAATCTTAAAAAGAATTTTTCCTAGAAAATTATACACATACAAATGTAACTAGAAAATAAGAGATGAAACGATACATATCTAAACAGTATCGGGCACTATTGCACTGCTGATGTATTATGCGTGTGGTTTCTCCGACAAAAGGCGAGGTAAATAAAAGCAATTATGATACAGTGGGTGTGTACACAGTTTCCGGTGTCTTTTTATTACACCGTAATCTTTCTCTCAAAATCTTTTAAACAATTGTCCTACATGACTGTATATCCAAAGATAAAATTGGAAAAGCTATCAAGTAAGACACAAGAAATGTTCACTGAACTGGGAATTAAATACTCTTTGTATGATCTTGAAATAAAAGAAATGACAGGTTTAGGACTATGAGGTAAACAACTCCAGTTATATGAGGAGTTAAATTGTACATGAAAGATGTTGATTTAGACATTAAGAGAATTTTGTTTTATTCAGCGAGTTCAATTTGGGTTGAACTTTCTAATCAATGTCAAGCAGTCTAAGAACAACAGATGAACCTAGACTAGTTGGCTAGTGTATGTAAAACATGCGCTCTAAAAATGATGAAAGCGAGGCGATATCCGAGATGGCTTCCACCTTTGTAATTTATCTGAGGTACTCTCTTTTTTAACTGTTATTTTTCCTATACAATATTTAAAAGCTAGCTATCAACGTTAAACATGCACTATGTACATATATATGTACATTTATCTAACTTGAGATTGTTGGCTTTTTAAGCAAACATGCAATATATACATGTGTACCCTTCTTACTTGGTATATTTCACTATTTAATTATTAGTGGGGAGGGGGGTGCTTTCTGATGCTATGTGCAAAATGGTAAGGTCTACCTTTGCAAAAAAGTAGGGGGAGTCCCCCTATCCCCCTCCCCGGTTCCGACGCCTATGCACTCTGTATATGTACATTACATTGGATATTTGGCTAGATGCCTATTTAATATACATGTACGTACCTTACTTGGGATGCCATTGATGCTTTCCACTTCCCCAATACATTGTAACTGTAACACATCATCCTCTTCAAAGTTTATCTTGTCTTTATCCTGGAAGATTTCCTTGGGGACGATGGAAATGATTTCCATTTTTTCAGGGGTTCGCCCTAAGGTTTGTATATAAAATATGAGTAAAAATCTATTTTTTTCATTCTTTTTATCTTGGGCAGTGTGAATATTTAACTCCAGTATTAAAAATGACTGGCGTCAATAAAAAAGAATCGCTGTTTCATAGGGCAACTCACACTTCGAAGGAAACAATTAAATTCGAATAGATTTTATCACAGGGTACACATGTAGCATAAGAAAGGAAAAAGGTATTATTCTCGTTTTGCCTTTAGGATTGACCCCGCAACGGGAAACAACTTTTGCAAAGCGTGGATTTAGTTGTGAGAAACGAATAGTTAAATACAATGGTTTGCCATTGTTGAAAAATTGTATGAGCGGGGTTTTTTTTTGGTTTTTTTTTTGGGGGGGGGGTTGTTTTTTGTTTTTTTTTTGTTTTTTTTTGGGGGGGGGTGTTTTTTTTTCTTTTACATCCACTGAGTATTTACTACTTTATTTCTATAAGCAAACCAATTGTGATTCATAGCCCTATAGAAACTCATAGGGCTTAAATATATGCCATCCAGTTCGTCTAACCAGTCTATCGATCGGTCAAAACCTTCAGAACCTAAGAATTTACGAACTGCACAAAATAATTATTCTGATGCCAAACTGATATCCCCCTTTACGTCTCATGCATAAGTTTAACAATCATGTTTTAAAAAATCAAATTTTCCCTAAATCATTTTAATTTAAATAGATTCATCATTTAGTGTGAAAGGCATTTTAAATATATCACTAACAAAAAGTACACAATTACTGGTGTTAGGTAATTATCTTTTATTGATGCAAAAATTGTAAATGGGCAATCTGACATTAACTAGAAAACTGACCAGTCATGAAGGGCCCCGCTATGACAATTAATATTGAGAAGTAAATAAAACTTTGAATTCCATCCTCTTTATATTAACAATGATGAAAAATAAATGCCCGGCATAAGATGTAAAGAACTGCAATATATATAAGGTGGTAAAAAAAAATGAAAATTATAAGTAACAATGTATTTTTAAAATTTCAAGATAATTCCTGTATCCAAAATCTCTAAATAGTAACCTTGTATCTGCATAAAACAGGGATAACCTCGTGTCTTATAAAAAAAACTAAATTAAATGTGTATTTAAAAAAGATTCAAACATGTGTTTTACAAAATGCAAGCCTTCAGTGAATGCAAATACATTGTATCACCCAGGATTGACCTCAACTTCAAAAAAAACATCAGTTGCAGACAAAGGTGTTCATTAATCTTCATATGACAGATAGAGATAAGCCTCTAAATTTTCTGCAGCAGGCAAGGTAATTAATCCCAGGGGATTAATTGTTCTGCTCTCTCATCCTTTTCTTCTAAATTTACAATAAGATTTTTTTTTTTTTAAATTTTCAAAAATGACAGAATGGGGTTATTATATGATTACCTGTTAAAATGAACAGCATAAAAGCAGAAAAAAATAAAATTAATAATTAAAAAATAAAATAGTGAAAAAGGATATCTTAATATATATCTTGATTATAGAATTCAATAAAATTATCATTAATCATTGTGTACGGTATTTTAACCAAAATAAAGTTTGAATATTATATATTTTAAATCCATATTTCAAAGAATGTACACACTACTACACATCATTCAAAATTGACCTTAACTTCAAAACAAAGTTCATTTGCAGACACAGGCAGTGCAGTAATTAATCTCAATGTGACAGATAAAGAAAAAGCTTAGGATTTTCTTCCTGTGTAAGGTTAATTAATCCCAAAGTACAAATATTGCACAGCCTTCAAAGTATACAATGGTAACATTATCAGTAGTTATCTCTCTTTGCCCATTCATTATTATGCATAGTTAAGGAATCTACCCCACCACCCCAGCTCCAAACCAGAAGACATAGAGAACCAAACTTAGCATCAAAATATGTATTTCTGCCTACTGAACTACCATATCAAATTTGAACTTGATTGGGCAACCATGAAAAAAGTTATTAGAAAAAAACCTGAAAATTTGTGGACGGAAGAGTGACAGACGGACAGACAGAAGGACGGACGGACAGAGTGATTACTATACGGCACCCGCAAATCCTTGTTGGGCCCTAATAAAACATATTTTTAGATGTGGATCCACAAAGTTGGTGGGTTTTTTGCTCTTCTACACTATCAAACGGTTTATTTTCGTCTTGAATTATCACAGAAAGCAGAGCATTAGATGGGTACATGTACCTTTTATAAAATACACATTTATTTTAGAAATGTTTTGAATTCGCCCAGTCTTACAAAATTCGCCCGCTAACAACAATGACAAAAGAGGCAAAAATAAAACGGGAACCAATATTTTTTCTATTTACAGTATCTTGAATTTAGTCATAGACCAAATTAACATCCACTGACAAACGATTAGGTCATGCTGATATAAAGTGTTGAAACCTATCGTTACTTATCCTTACAATAATGAAATTTCAAAAAAACTTCGGTAACATTGCTGATAAATCCACACACATGAGATTTAGCTGCACTATTACTAGGAATTTATTTGATAGGATACTATCAGACAATTAAAAAAAGAGAATTAAATTTCAAAAACATGACACACCTTTTCTTATATTGAATTTGTTTCGAAATTGTGCTGTGATTAAATTTACCCTCTTTTTCGTTTCACTGTAACTGAATATAGTACAGTGCATCATGATGCCGTCATATACCACGTAAAAGGAATGTGACAGTTGAACATGTAAAAAATTATATCTGCTAGTAATAATTACACAAAAAATTACATGTATTTCAATGTTATATTTCAGAATTGCTCAATTTTTTCCCACATATATCTCGTGCATTTATTAAACGTAGTCTTAATTCATTTGCGAACATTCTTTTAATTTTTTTTTAAATTTCACTACGCAATTGGGATTTAACGCGAAAAAAACATTCCAGCAATCAAAAAACCTGCTTCGAACAAATTTACTTTCTTTGTTAAGGTAGCTGCGAGTTTTCGGTTTTCTTTAAAATAAACTTCGACGCCGTTTTCATTTCAACCCTGAAAGATAAAAGGGTTTTTTTCGTGACCCTAGTCATTTTTTTTAATAATTTGTAATTAAAAAAATTACATGCTCATTTTGATTATGTTCTATAAAATACAACACAAAATTTAAATCAAAACAATAACCACCCTCAATCGAGAATATCCTCTTCTCGGTACTGTCGATTATTTGACTGCGATAACTCAGGACACAGCGAACGTCAGGGGATTTCTGAGGATCGACCGTGCATTGTTTTGGCTCTACTGATCCCTCAAGTGTAATTTGCTTATTTGAATATGCATGTGTCCCGTTTGTCCAATTTAATGATAAAACAGTATAACCATCGAAAGATGCACTTTTGTTTTCCTTAAATTCATTTGCTCCATTTAACTCGAAAACAGATGTCCAGTTATCGTTTGAATGGTTCCGTAGTTGAAGCTTGAGACTTGCATTTCTATGCTCCCATACCCTAAATAATATAACCCGACTTCTACATCCGAAAGACAAATTAGTTTTACCGACAGGGTAGACTGTAGGATGCATATAAAACCTCACAACTCCTAAAGAAAACGAAAAAAAAGGACACCATGAAAATACAAAAAAATATATATATAAAATTATAAGTTAACTGTCTATTGATGTCACATTAAACCATATAAGGACCATTAACTAGATTAATTAAGAAATCAAACATTACATATACATACCGCAGGAAAATGAAAAGTACAAAGAAATTAAAATGCAGATGTTCCTCAAATGATCCATCTCTTAATCAGGAAGTTTTAAAACTGAGCATTTTTATGATTGTTCTTGTGTAAATAAACAAGTTTAACATCTGAGTGTTGTTGTCCAATCAAGAATACATTAATTTATTTCCTTTTTAATTTTGTCAAATGAATATGCGCATATGAAAAATATCCAGGCCAGGGAATTCTATTTTTAATGACTTCCTCTTAAAATAAGATTCTTAACTTCCTTTTTCTCAAACAGTACAAGTTGCAACATCTAGTAAAATCTTTGTAAATTTTAAGTGTTGTATGTTGTCCTTGGTTATATCAAATGTTATAATTATGACAACTTTTACACAGACAAAGATCTTCAATTGTGATGCCAACATTGTATTATACTATCTTCTCTATAGTAATTTAAAAAATATATCAAAGATTTAATCAACAATGTTTAAAAATCAATACCAATTTAAGACCTGTTGACAAGAGATTTGCCAACATTTGAAAAACAATGTTAAACTTTGAAGTAGATACCTTTAAGTGGTGGAATTAAGTTGAACGTCGTCGTTGCATTCAGATTTATTGAGGTGTCAAACAATTAATGCTTTAATAAGCAATTTAATTTTCTATTTACATCTTCCCAGATGTGTTTTCTAATCGTACAACTTACTTAACACCAGCACATAATTAATACTTCAATATGTTATTATTTTACATATAGACTTCTGCTGCATCGGAAGTAGATCTGACCTCTTGGACTTTTAGACTGAATAATCTTATGTCCGAACAAATTCTGTATGAATATTTGATTCCAAAATATCCTCAGACATTTTACTACAAATATCGTCTCTTTACTGGCCTTTAATATTCTAAGAAACACCATAGTACCAGCTCCGTAAAATGAAGCAATGAAGTTTGTTGACATGTAAAAATGACAACTCTTAATCAGGACGTAAATTAAAACATGCTTCACTTTCCGTGTCTGTTAAGCATGTTTAAGAGAAAATCTGAGGCAAGTAAACCAACGACCTCAGTAGTGAATTTGCGTTGAGTAGTCCAAAACTATCACAAGTTTTTTCATGTGCCGTAATTAGCGACATTTTAACACTTAAGTAAATGTAGTTTTAAGGTCGTCTATATGATTTTTTTTAGATCGGGTGCTACAGACTATTGCTGTGTATAATGCTTATATGCAGTGGACACGTATAAATTGTTGTGTATTTATATATACTTATATAGCCAGCAAGGCTACACCCATCAACAAGGACTAAATATTGAGATTTTATACAGAAAACTAGACACGAGCTCGTCGCAAGCAACGATTAGGTCTTCCGTCGTAGCTGCGTCATACTTGTGACGTAATACAAAAAAATGATACCTAACCATGATACAATATTAGATGTATAAACACTGAGTAAAAGAAACAAACTGCTATACTACATATATATATAAGCAAATACAGATCTTTAAAAGTTGTATATAGTTTGATTCGCCGCATGTTGTTTTTTTTGCATGTGCATTTTATTTTGAGAAACTTATTTAGTCATCATAATTGACATAATGTAGACAGAATATGGACGACGATTATATTCACACAAAGGGTATGCCCGATACGAAGGTAAAATGACCAAACATTTTACACGCATTTTTTATCGAACGCAAGCGCCAATGAATCTTTTAGTATATATGCGGAGATCTTGGAAATTTTACACGGGGTTTTGAAAAATAATTTTTTTTTTAGGAGGGAGAGCATGCACGGATCAGAAAATTTTTCCAGGAGTGGAGGTTGAGGGTCTGGCGGTTTTTTGAGTTTGCCAGGGGATGTCCGAGGCATATTTTTGGTACTTTTATAATGTACATGTAATTGAAAGAAATTTTGTACACATGCTAAAAACTACACGCACACAAAAGACAAAATACAGTGAAAACAAAAGTGATGCATTAAAAGTCCATCCACTTGAAGGGTGTAAGCAAGAGTCATTGTAAAAATTCAACATGCAAATAAACGATAGCATGTATTTAAGAATGAATAACACTAATATTTCGGGTTTAACATTAATTGCCTTATTTAGATATAGCTATTCTACGATTATTCGTTATGTACGCATATCCAGGCTGAAGTAAATTTGTTCTATAGTTGGAATTTATAAGGACTAATTTTTAAACTGTCGGTTTTAAATTATACATAATAAACCTTTTGGCACTATTTCTTATGAATTATTAACATGAAATCTAATCAGTGATTGGTTAGAAAATATAAAGAATCTTTGCATGAAATAAAACATAATGTAATAATAAAGAAGTTGCATCACGCTTAACCCGTTTTTTACAAAAAATCTACAATTATAACGACTTTTTTGTCTCAAAATGCAGTTTTGATATAAGTCGATATAAATACCATACACAACAGAGAGAGAGAGAGAGAGAGAGAGAGAGAGAGAGAGAGAGAGAGAGAGAGAGAGATGTTGTACCTTATTGAGGTATCACTTTTAGTCTTGGATGCGATATTTAATCTTTGTCAGTTAAAATTACAAACGTATAATAAAATGTGGTTGTGATGCAGTAGGAAAGTTTTATAGTGACACTGCCTTTCTGAATCGTACCCTAACATTCTAGGGATCGTGAATCCATAAAATAAAGAGACAGAAAGATTTTATTGTAGGTAGTATTACACTCACCTGCCACAACCACATATTTCGAACTGGATAAAAAAAATCACAACTTGACATAATCATCTTAAAATATAACATGATTAAGAAATTTTATTTTAATTTCAATTTTTATATAACCGGCAATTTTGCGTCTCTTTTTTAGTTAAGCAATGGTTAAGTCTAATATATTAATGCAAATAAAAATAACAGAATACACTGATATAAAAATTAATAACAATTAAAATTTGATATCATAATAATTTTACATTAAAGCTGACAGGAACTCATAAATACGCATTATTTCCCTTTTACCTCCGACTACCGCCATATTAGTTGTCGATTTCTATTGTTCTGCTCATCGCTACACACCCCCTATAAAAGGCCGAGAGCACTATTCATGCTTCACCGCATTCAGGTATTTCATTCACCCGAACACGTTACCTTGGACGAAAAGACGTGTATAAACACGTTGGGAACAAAAATAATATGACAACCACTTCACTTGCAAGGCATATCCAATGAATGACGAAACAAAACAGACTGAAATCCAGCCACAGATACTTCAAAAATCCTCGATAATTGTAGACCGTTTTCCTGTGTATATTATAACATCGCACATGCGCAAACTACACACTGTGGCAGATCGAGCAATGTCAATGATCGCATGGATTTTAGAAACGGATCGTTTTTGTAGAAACGGATGGAAACGATGTTACGTTGTTACCTTCTTGGATTGACTATCGTTTAGCTATTGTGTTGGATGTACTGCCGCCGGGGTTTTAAAAATGATGCCAACGTTATGCATTCTGTATGAACGACACGCGTGTTCGATGTGCATGCGAAGTAAGGCAGCACTATATGTGCAAAATATTACGGATACCTTGGAAATTCTTTCAAAGAATAAATATATTTGTATTTTATTGATTGTTTTTTCCTTAAATATTTATTACATTTTACTACATTGTGTAAATCGTGCATTTAAAGTCCGTGCAACCTGAATGCCTCGATCAGAAGGCAACCAACCGTAACTTTCTCAACCGGTATATATACCCCAGTGACAGTAGAGGAGCGATCGAAACTAATATGGCGACCAAATGCTTTTATGAATTTATGTCAGCTTTAAATACATTTTTTTTAAAGTGAATCTTTGGTTGTACAGATGAAATATACATATATATATATATATATATACAGATAATAATATCAAATGATAATGATAACAAATTGAAAACATAAAATATGAAAAATATAAACTAACGGGGTTTTCAATTGTGTTATTCTAAGATAATATTTCAATGTCCAAATGGTAAAAGTAAAGAAACAACACTACTTGTATTATAGCATTTTGCAGTAATAGACACTGTTGTACATGACATGATGTACAAATAACAATTTAAACACAAACAAAACACTTTAAGACTTAAAGAAACTGTTTAAAAATGTTGACTTTTTGTATCTTACAATGTCTAATGATTGCTTTATTTGTATAGCAGTACGTTCCATGCTTTATTATGATCTATGTTTAAATTTAATCTTAAGATCGTATATTAAACCGGATTGGATAGGTTGGCTTTGCAAACAAAACAGTTATTAATCAGGTATTTTCAGCTTGGTTTTCTTCTTTATAATCTCAAAGACTCATATTCTGATTGGTTATGCTCCGTTGCAACTTCTTCGTATGTACACGTGTCCCTAAAATGTTTTTGAGATAAATTCAGTGCAATATTTGATACAAAAATGCATGTAATAATGATCTCTCTCCCCAGCTCTATTTCTATATTATCCCACTCTCCCTATGACTATTTCTCTTACATGTCTTTCTCCTGTTGAAATTCTTGATTTTCATACAAATCTTGTCTGTCGGCTGCAACATTTAATTCTTGTGTCTCACAAGGTTTGCTTGAAAAAAGTAGATTAAAATATTGTTTTAAAGGTGAAAATTGCTAATCTTATTTCACACTCGTGTGCATAGAAATGCAATGTACAAGAATTCATATAAAAAACTTACTTTATTTTTTCCACAGATTTGATTTCTTTTTCGGTACTAGCTAAAATGATGATTTGTGTTGTGTACATTTATGTGTAAATTCATACAAAAATATTTAAAATATCTAGAAATCAATGGTATTTCTACACAAAACCTTGCAACAGTTATATTTGGTGAACTGATTACCTTGTTTTGAAGGCGGTCGTTTTTCTTTTCTTTTAGGAGAACAACTTCGGAATGATTTTTCGACGTACCTGTTATCTGGACTTAATTGACAAAAAGGAGTTTAAAACTGAGTATATATTTATATATATTGATTGCGCCCATGAGAAAAGGGTCCTTATGGCATTTTTTCAACATTTTAAGATTTTTACAAAATTGAATTAAACACATCTCAAAGTTGTCAAATCTAAAATTTTATGGCTATACGCTAATTCTAAGTAGAGTTTTTTCCCAATTAGAGTGATGCTATTTCATAAGGAAAATCACAACGTCGTGTTTTACATACGCAACGTCAACAGTTTTTTAAGTAAAGGTTATCAATCATTACTGTGAATTAGTCATTTAATAAACGTAAAATACAGCACTTTTTTATCAGAATCTTATTACATTGTTGCATATAGTTATATGCCTGCATCTATGTTATTCATTTATTTTAAAAACAAAGGTTTGTTTTTATTGGGTTTTTTTTAATCAAAAATACCCCGGTAAAATGTTTCTACTGACAGCGTAGTTGTCTGCCAGTGAAAAGCGATTTTTCAAAAAAAAAGAAAAAAAGAAACGGCGGTTGTTTAATTTCAGTTTCTTTTGGGATATCAACGAGAAACCATTAAGTGGAGTAATCTATGTGAACGTATTTCATTTACATAAACACTGTCGTTTCCATATAAACAATGAATAGCTAAAACAGATTAGTCGCTTTTGTTCTTTTAAATAAACAACAGATACGATTTTCGTGATATTATTAAATATGTCATCTTTTAGACTTGAACTTTTAAAACAATATCAGAAGTCCCGTATCGTACAATTGTGCATGTTTAATCATGATCCATTGTACAATTATACATGTAGTAGCAGCATTGAACTATTCTTTTGAAGTTTTAGAAATTGTTTCAGAAGTAACTAGACTTTAACCTGTGCATTCACAGATAAACACAATTAAAAAAGTAGTTAATCGACCACTGCCGGGATCATGCCCTTTACACCACCCTTTCTGTTCAAAAGATTTTTCCATTCGACTTTATGCAGAATTTATGGAAAAGAGTGCCCTTTCCCTGGATCGGATGGTATTCACCCCCTTCCAATACTGATAAATTTCACATAATACAAAATGGTTTTGTGTGTTTGTGGAATATTTTTACTTTCGATTCGATCACTTCTAGACACATTTTTTCAAACTACCGTGATTGTTTTTCTACAAGAGTTAAGCCTCCCCCCCCCGTGCTTACACATTTCGGGCGTGCCCACACATGAAAAACAACATCCGGACACTTACTTTTCCACGGCAAATATGTAGGTTTAGTATTATAGAGAAAACATGCAGTTTGCAGAGATTGATTCCGTGTTTTGAATGTACACATGTATATTTCACCTTTAGTTTTAGATAACTCTCAACCGTTCATTACCCATAACCCACAGCTTATGCATGCATTTTAATACACCGTCAGTGCGCTGTAATTAGTCTCTAAGTATCCTACATTCCAAAATCATTTGTAAATCTTACACAATTAAATCAGTAAAATAATTTTATGAATCCACTCCATCGACTAAAATAAATGTGAAAATAAAACTCAGGTTCGGACTGGATCGTGAAACTGTCTGAATTTTCAAGTTCTTCAGTAATGGTCAGAAGAAAATGTCCGTCATCAAGTTTTAAGATTTGTCTTGACGATTGCAAAGTTATTGATTTATTAATGCTAATTGAATTAAAAAATAAGTCCCGATATAAAACATGAGGTATGTTCAACGTTTGTAATATTAAACATTTTCGATCATGATTTATCGGTATTAAAGTAGAAAAGAGCGAGTCGTTTATTTTATATATGGTAGTAAAAATATGTTTTAATTATGATGTCTACATTTTTTCCAATAAATTATCACTAAATACTCATGTTTGGAAAAATATTCCGAACTCTTGTTTCACCGTAGGTACCGGCAAGAAAACATTTCCCCCTTTTTTAAGCATACTGCGTGCGTCGTCGTAAAGAATCTTGGTTTTTTTTTAATTTTTATATAGAAATCAGGTCAATGAATAATTAGGTTGGAGTTAACCTGTAATTATGTAATAGGAGTCACGTCATGACTATTTTGTTGTTCTGGCTCTTTATTTAAATTTATAACTTGAAATAGGAAGTTTTAATTTTCAGAAAAGGATAACAGTATGATTACATCATTTCTGAATCATTCGACTGTTTAACACCTTTTAAACATACACAACAATATCAAAAACAAAATCGAAGTAATAAAGACAGAATTACAAGCAAAATTTAATATTAACATAGCAATTTTCAATAAAAAAAAAATAGAAGAAATCGTCTGTTTAACACGTCCTTTTTAACAAAAAACACGGCCGATAGGAACATTAAGTGGTGTTTTGACTAAGTTGTACATTGAGTTAACTTCTTTGTTTTTATTTACATCCACCAAGTATGATTCCTTCTATTTCTGAAGAAAATTAATTGTAATTCAAATCTCTGTAGAAACTGACAGGACTGAAATCTACATTCGTTTATCGATTGGTCGAAACATTAATCGACTAGTTTTAGAAAAATCCTCGACTACACGAAAGATTCATGATGATTTTAGACTCAACCTCCCATTTAAGATGACGTAGCGGTTCCGTTTATTTAACGTATTGATGTACATTAACAATAATAAAGTTAATTTTACTTTTTCTTTACAACCAATTCATTAATCTGTAAAAAGAAGGATCTAAATATAAACAATAAAATACTTTCATTAATGATTCATATGCGGGTTATGACGGTAGCGATCATCACAGAATAAAATTACAGAACCCGCAAGGGCGTGTTATGTTAATTTTTATTTATTTATTGCAATGTTGCCATCTCCACATCGTGCATTACTTACCAGAGAAAGCATTTCATTGTTTGATTCGCGCTTATTACACCCACCCATTTTTGCCCCTCCAATTCATTAAAAAACCAGGAGTAAATCATACTTGTAGCTCTATAGAAACGTACAGAGCTGAAATCCTCACGATGTACTTCTAGATATTAAATCAATCGGTCGAAAAAAATCGTGGGCAAAGATACAAATAATATGAGGGGGAAATAAGATTAAGCGCCTTTTCAACAAATTCCCATAGGGACTTCTAAAGAAAATTGATAACATTGAAGTCTACTGAAGGAACATTGAAGGAAATCGGGGTCGCTATTTTTTATTGTTAAAGATAATTAATATACCAGTGAAACTTTATGCAGGAAATTTCATAAAAAAATATATAGGGTAGAGATAATTAGACCTGGTCTCGTTAAGAATTAAAACAAAGAATTGAGTTTTTTATGGGCATATCATATTCATTTTGTACATGTAAATGCAGCGTTCCTAACATTAGGATGTGCAAGGAAACACAAACACATGTTATCTAAACTTAGGACAAATTAAACAATACAAGTGTTTACCGGATCGGTGAGATGGGTGCAGAACTGCAGACTTTATAATCCCTCTTATTTCTAAATAGTTTTTTTTACTGTGATATTTTCAGCTAGCTGGTTTAACCAGACATTTTTCTACTTACTGCTTTTGTGTAATCTATCAGGAAGATATGTTTATTGTACATGCAGCATACATTAAAAAGTCGTACATCGTTGAAACAATACCGGCAACGGTACTTGCTGAATAAAGACGATACAAGTACATGTATTTGTTAAGTTCATTTTTTTTTTTTTTTTTGCTTTCTTAATCCACGCACTTAAAGCGTAGATTCCTATTTAAACACGATGAATTAATATCCGTGTCAAATCGCGAGAAGTGCATCTCGCGAATTTTACAATCTCGCTTTTATTTCTGGACATATGTATTAACCTACATTAAACGTGTACTATGATAAAAATTCGGCATTCGCGATTTTATGTTCTAGCGATTTGATGGAAAACTGCTGAATTGCGGAATTAATTAAGAACCTGCGTAAAATAAGAAATCAACAGTATGTGCATTGTCTGAATATTTGAAATAAGATTTCTTTTAAATTAGATGTAATTGGTGTAAATATGTTAATATCAATGCGCTGTAAAAAAAAAAAAAAAAAAAAAAAAAAAAAAAAAAAAAGGTGAAGCACCTAAAATTGATAAAATATTTCTATAATTCTTCTCCAAATCATAGCCAAGTTGGAGCATTAAGCTCAGATCGGGAAAAACATAAATGCATGTAGTTAATCAAATTTGTGTTCAAATGAAGTATGCATGATAAGTACGAAAGCCGAGAAGGATCATTCGAGATTCGAGATTCGAAATACGAGATTCGAGATTCGAAATTCGAGATTCAATATCTAAATTAACCAATCAAATCATGGATCTGAAACCTGTATCCTAGCAACATCAAACTGTTCTAAATAAAGATCATTCGTACATGCTCTTTCCTACAAATAAATTTCTTAATAGCTCTCATATAGTGGTTATAAAATGGTTAAATTAACATTGATGAATTAACCCCACACAGTATAAACAATTAAATTAGAAATAACACTGTTGGCTTTGCGAATCTAAGTGGTTTTGTTTGCCCTGTATGTATTTCCCCCCGAACAATTTCAACCCGAAGTGTATTCGCCCCAACTGTGTAAAAATCGGCTTGCGAAGAAAGATCTGTTTAATCTAAATGTTTTAGCTATGAAACGAAACTCAATGAAATAATCGACAAGTCAAAATATAGTTTATGATAAAGTTTTAAACCATAGAAAAGAGAGGAGGTAGCTAGGGTAGGGCAGACCAACTAGCAAGCTTTAATTTTAACGGTGTTAGCACACCTGTGATTTACATCGACTCTCTCTCTCTCTCTCTCTCTCTCTCTCTCTCTCTCTCATCTCCTAGCATTTCCTTTTCCGTGAGGGGGTTTGGGGTATTTGTGATGTCTTACATTAGCTAGCGAAAATGATAAAAAAAAAAACATGAAATTTTCTTTAAATTGTGTGCGGATGTTGTACGCCAATAATCTGTTTTCAGTATATCCATTTCAAGAGGGGGGGGGGGTATATAGTCCTAATTAATTTGTCAGTTATTCTGTCCCCACTTTGTTTTCTCTTCGTTTTCCAGGGTTTTTTTATTTGGCTCGGCAAATTAATATAGAACTTTCTGTGTAGCTCCATAACGATGCACTGTAGATAAATTATGAGTAGTTTTACGTTTGATAAACAGGTACATATCCGTACTTGAATTTTAATTTGACTCTTATAATCGGATTGAATATTCCAATAATTATAGGGTAGGAAAGAGTAGACGGGACTTTTTTGCGCATATCCTACTGTACCATTCATTCAACACAGGTATTAGCACTCATCGAGTTCGACTTGCTTTCCTTTTCTTTCATCCACTGGATTTAAACTATTAATTTTTGAAAATATTTTGAATTTATGGCCTGATTATATATAAATTAGAGCTGCGCTGGTGCATATATTTACTCAAATGGACCAAAATATAACCAAATGAATCTAAAAATTTTGACAAAATTAGTTTTAAACGTACGACTCTTTTTCAATTCAAATCGGGTATGTCCTTTAGAAAAATCTTGAACCACACACATTTTAGCAATCGCAACTTCTCGGGCCTTTCCGGCAAGCTCGGAAAAACACCTCGAATGTATTACCTTGGCGTCCATGACAACCCCCTTTTTTGTAAAACTTGATATCAATGCAACACATTTTACGATCTGTTGAGATGTGAGCTATACTTCATTAAAGTAAACGATATACACTAAAATATAACACAGAAGCGACATACAAGACTGTCTAGTCGATACTTATTTAATGGGAAGCGACTCCATTTTGTATAAAATTCTAACATCCGGTGTTGTTAATACATTCGAGGTGTTTTTCCGAGCTTGCCGGAAAGGCCCGAGAAGTTGCGATTGACATTTTAGCAAATAAAACGGCAATTGTTTCATTTTTTTAAGGGGAGGGAGGTGGTGCCGGTAAAGGACATGTATTGCTTGTGGCAGTTGTGCTATACTCTCATTTGTTATAATAGGTAATACTACATATTGATATAAAATGAAAGTTTCCAATTACACTGTACATAGCTTCTATCATGCATTTTGACCCGTGAGATAGTTTAAAACAATTTGCAAAGCATTTAATGTAATTCAACCGATCATTTTTGAAATTTAATTTTCTGGATCCCCGCCTGATACGTCCGCCTTCTTGTATATTAGAATTACATGTACGTTGACCATATGTACACATTATGATTAACTTAATCGGCTATGTTATGGGACGATAACATTTTTTATCAATGTTTTTGCAGGATATGTAACAAATAACAGCCTATTTGTGGGTTTTTGCACTGATTATTTGAGATAATTTGCCGCCATCTTTTATGCATTCCACACACCACTCACAATTTCTTTATTTGGTGCTCTGTGTGTATGGCAACAAATTGGTAAATATTCACCACTCACCCCTTGTAGCTTCATCCTGATTACATTTTATCTGGCTAAGTGTAATGTAGTAGTATATTAAATACACACATCTTTGTTTGCAGTGCTTATTTACATCTTTAGAGATTTACTTACAAAAAAGTAAACATTTGTATGACTTATATGTAATTATTGTCAATTTTGGTGCGGTGGGGGGTAGGGGGATAGGAAACTACAGAGAAACTTAACTTGGTTGTGAAACATATGCTTTTATTCTTTCTTGTTGATATATCAATGAATGAATTATAACAAAATATATGTACAACAATTAATTTTGAAATATTCATGCACAATCAAATAAAAGGTTTTACTGTTCTCTGCACAAGAAATCGGCAATGTGAACAAATCGGCACCCTATCATCCCTACCTTTAATTGTAGAGAGTAGGTATCCTTCTATATTGAAAACAATTCCAAAAGTAAGACTCATAATAAGTTGTTTACTGAGGAAAAGGGAAAAAAAATGTATTTATTAATAATTCCGTATGATGTGATAATATCTCAATGATTTGTTTATAATCATAGTGTTAGTGTATCACTGTATGCATACATAAAAACGATAAGTAATGCTTATATTTATTAGTCAAACAGGACAGATTATTTATATTTAGATTATTTAGATACATGTACTAATCTTCATGCGGGGATCTAGAAAGGAGGGGGTCAGGGGATCTGGACCCCCTCCTCGGGAAAATTGGAGCTTATTAAATTTACATAGTAAAATTTTTTAAAATTGGCCTAGGACCCCCTACAGAAAAAATTAGCTACGCTTATGAAGTTCTCTACCATAACCGCATTTTTACACAAAAGGGGTGAATAAACCCGGGTTTTAAACTATTACTGGTGGTGAAATACCTTAGGGTTCAAACGCATCAGGTGGAAATGCACCAGGGCAAACAAAATCACTTAGATCCGCGAAGCACACTGCATTATTACTAGTCTACTTAGATATTCTGTGTAAAAGTAAATACAAATAATTTTTTAGTTAGGTAGGGAGAATTGAACATAGCATTTATTTGTATATAAGAGCATGTACGTATGTTTTTTATTTAGAACAGTTTGATGTCGCTAGGATACATATTTTCAGATCCTTGATTTGATTGGTTAATTTAGATATTGAATCTCGAATTTCGAATCTCGAATCTCGTATTTCGAATCTCGTATTTCGAATCTCGAATCTCGAATGATCCTTCTCGGCTTTCGTAGATAAGAGATGATTTATAATGATGTGAAAATTAGATTTTAAAAAAGGTATAAAAACTAAACGCGATGAAAATGACGCGTTATAAAATTTACGCTTTTCAGACGACGTTATGACGTAACGTCTTATATTTGTGTCGTTATTTCTCTGTTTTGTAAAAAAATGCCATAAGCACCCTTTTCTCATGGGCGCAATCATATATATATATATATATATTCAATAAATCCTTTTTCTTGGTACCGGGGATGAAAAAACACAAAAAATAAGTCCAGTGCTCAAAAAACTTTTATCTATAGCGCTTTCGAGATTGACGTCAAAATGTTCTTGTTTACTCTGTTTTTAAATCTACTGGTAGGGCTCTTCAGTAGATTTAAAAACAGAGTAAACAAGAACATTATGACGTCAATCTCGTGACGTAAGGTAGGCAACGTTCTTAATATTATGTATTTTTATCATCTGCATATATATACATGCATATAAACATGCATATAATTATGTACAAGAGACACTGGACTTTTATTATTATTATTGTGTTGACTCTTTTAATGCACTGTATAATGTTTTAATGTTTTGACGTCACTATGTTTTGACGTCATAATCACGTCTTCAACAGTTTGTTTTTACAATGTTTTGACGTCACTATGTTTTGATACATAATCACGTCTTCAACAGTTTGTTTGTATTACGTTGCCTACCTAACGTCACGAAATTGACGTCATAATGTTCTTGTTTACTTTGTTTTTAAATCTACTGAAGAGCCCGGTAGGGCAAAGCGCTATAGATAAAAGTTGTTTGAGCATTGGACTTATTTTTTGTGTTTATTTATATAAATATATACATGTATATATATATATATATATATATATATATATATATATATATATATATATATATATATATATATGACTTACTTTTTATTAACTTGTTGTGTAGGTATTGCTGAAAAATATAGTAAAAAATGATGTAAATTCAATATTAAAATACATTTGTATTTAAAATACCAAAACATTACATCATAAGATTCTAATTTTGCAAGTCAGGTTTTTATATTATAATTAGTTATATCTACATTGTATTAAATTGTTTTTATACTTTTAAAAATTAATTTTGCAATAACTTAACCAAACACATTATGATATTTGATTTATACTTACTGGTGTACAAAATCAGGAGAGTTCAGTCGTGTTTAAATTTCGCGCTCTATTATTGACAAAAATATATCCTAATAGATGCTTGTTACATTCTACATGTATAGTCTATAACCTTCAAGTGTGACTTCATGATATAAGTTATGAATACACCAATATCTAGTTATATTATTTCTCTTTGATTTTTATGCTAATCATTTACATTAACACCACATTCAATTCAAAACATACAATCAAAGTACTCTGTGAGAGAGAGAGAGAGAGAGAGAGAGAGAGAGAGAGAGCGCTTATTTCGTGAACAGGAAAATAGGAGTGATTACTTTAAATAGGCTGATGTTAAGAATGTTCAGAAAGCATGACTCAAAACAAAGACTCTTTAATTTAATTTTGCTATCATTGTTTTATGTTGAGGAATAATCATTTATGAAATTGTCTCTAAACATTTTGACAAATGCAATGCTTTAAACTTTGCTTTTTCAACGTTTGATACCATCATTAAATAATCAAACAACAATAATTTGCTTTGTATACGTGTATAACACAAAATGGCACTTACCTTTAGTTTTTGCCGCTGCGTCGATCGAAACTTTCTCTTCACTGAAAAAATATTGTCGGGGTTTTTTTAATAAGAAAAAAATGATGAGTTTCATATTAAAGTATCAAATTTATTCAATACATAAAAAAAATAATCAAACGTTTTTCATGAAACTTGTAATTATAAATTGCTAATCTAATATTATTGAATAATACGTACCGGTTAATTCTTAGCACAAATCCTTTCAAAATTAAAAAAAAAAATAAAAATAAAATTAATTAAAACATTTTTGTTATGCAATCCTTTGTTATTTTAAACTATTATATAGCATAAAGTACTTGAAGATTTGAAAACAAATCCAAAGAGTTACCTGTAAGTGTCCAATAAGTTTAAAAAACTGTCCATTATTTTAAAGAATGGACAGTGAAATCTGCCCAGTAAAAAATAATGGATAGTAATTGTAAACTTATTGGACAGATACAGGTGACGTGTAATAAAACAAATACCATGCAAAGCCATACATCTGAGAACAAAATGAAATTTAATTAAGCACGCTTCGAAATATAATAATCCAAATGAATTGACACAACTCTGTAAAATAATTCAAATGCACTGGTACATGAGTGGAAAATAATCCAAATGCAGTTGTATACATGTATACATGTGTGGAATCAGGAAAATCCAGATTTGACTTTGCCTCCGCTTTCTTAGATAAACCACTCCGTATTAAGTCATCCAAATCCTGCTGATTCAGAGGTTCTAAAAACCTATTATTGCTCTCTACCTCTTGACTGGCGTTAATCATATCTTCATCAGAGATATCAGAAAAGACACAGTTCTGAATTAAAACAAAATCTGGCCCAGCCTCCATATCTAGAATGTCACTTAGAACACCATCCGTGTTTGGATGATTTTCATAATCATCCTTGCATTTTGACTGAGTTATTTATAGAAAATGCTTTCTCCATCAGAGTAAGGCATCTCGATACTAAAACACAAGTTGTGTGAATGAATGAAAAATCATGCAGTTCAAGTTATACCTAAAAAGTCACCTGAACCTGTCCACTAAGAAGACAATAGAAACAGAATTCTACTCAGGACTGCATTTTTGTTAGGGGTGGTTACAAATAGCTCTATTTTCATTGTCTACTGGTGTACCTGTTCAAGTCCATTCTTAAAACAAAAGAGGAGAATGTTTTAAGTCGGATATAAGCCTCAAACTGTCCATTCTGTGAGAAAAAGAACTGATCTCGGCCCTTCGGGCCTCGATCAGTTCTTTCTCTCACAGAATGGACAGTTTTTGGCTTATATCCTTTACATAAACGTTAATTTTGGAGAGAAAAATTTTTAAAATATCTTAAAGATCACGATAAGGAAAAATATCTTATTTTGAAATAAGTCAAAGGTATCAGATATATATGCACACTGAATTTCGCAAATTTTTTAAATTGTACATTGTTATATCAACATATCAATTGCAATTATATTTACTCAGACTCTTGAATTACAGGTACATGTAATATATTTAAATTGAATTCATGCAAATCAGTTAGAGATATTCTTAAGCATTCTAATAAAGTAAATAAAATCTGAAAAATAGTTTAGTCTACTGTTTACTTTAAAAATAAATAATGTATATAAAAGGGTAATTTCATGTATGCAAAATTTAAAAAATCAAGACATTGTTTTCTTTTACAATTTCTTAAATTAAAAAAAGATATTCACAAGAGTAAAACGAAACAATGAAATATATGCCCCTTACCCCGAAACTTTATCTCTTTTCTTCTGAACAACACTACCAGAAAAAGAAATGCAATAACGACGATGGAAACCAATATAACAGACACCACAGCTACTCCAGCTGTGCTACAGTCAGGTTCCAAACGTTTTTGTAGTTGAACATCTTTAAAACCTGCTGAACAGGGTCAAGGAAAACATTATCAACAATGCGTTTTGCTGTTCGTATAAGGGCAATCATGTTCAGGCAATATACAACATGTTTTTTTTTTCAAATGATATTTTATAAATAATTTATTTGACCAATGTGTCATTTTATCCTCGTCGACCCATTTAACAAAACTGTCATCTATAAATCAGTTGCATCAAACCACTGTACGTTGTGATAACAAGATTTAATAAAATGAAAAAATGCAACAAAAAATAGTGTGTGACTGTATCTTTTATTGGTAGAGCTAGTATTCTTAAAAGACAAAAACAAATAAAACTCTGGGGAAAAATTTGATTACCTTCTTTGATTTCATTCGTCAATGTCTCCCCACCTATTGAAATGTTTGTTGTGGCATGTGCCAGACCCGATCCACACCTTGAGTAGCGATATATTTCACACAGAAAGAATATGTCCCTGTCTAATACTGTGACGTGGTACTTTATTCTACTGAAAATTGTTGTTTCTCCGCTGGAATTCGATACCACTTCTACTTTCTTTTCTTGTGGACTAATTTTTGTCCATGTCTCATTGACTTGTCTTTTAAAACACCAATTCATTTTGTTCTAGGAGAAAACAAACGGTTATAAATTTGATAATAGATGTTCATTGAAAGTGAACTTCTTTATGTAGTTATCAGGAGTCAATCAAAAGATTTTCTTCGTTACCGTTATCATGAATATTTTACTTTATTACAACTTTCTATAACACATAAAGAAAACCGGTTATTGAATATCAATAGCTTTTCTTCAAAATTTAGAATTTATATCGAACTAATTGAGCAGTTAACATTTAGACACAATTTTTATTAAAGGTTAAGAATCATCTGTAGTTCACAAATATCATTTTTAGAATGGCGAACATTTGTTGTTAATTTGATGTTGCTAATTCTTGGTAATTGGATGTTATTACTTCTGTTTAGAAACAATGTTTTATAGCAGTTTATTAACGCATCGGCACAACTTAGTTTCAACCCTAGTGCAAACAATATTTTGTATGAATTTTAACAATTATTTCTTTTAAACATTTTTTCTAGTATCAAAACAACTGCGAATGTAAATTAAAAAAAACCCATTGAAGTTTATCCCAAAAAGAAATTAAAAGAATTCAGAGATTTCACGGATTTCGAGAAGCCATAGTTCAAATATTGTTGTATTATATTCATGATTAGAGTAAGTAAGGAGTTTTGGACCTAAAAGGAAAAAAAAACGTAATTGGCATATTTAATGAAATCTTTAAAGTACACTCATTGAGTAAAGTACAATCATTAAGACATAGAATAAAAACGTCATACATTTACCTGCAATGATTCTTGCTGGAAAAGGGTTGAGGCTGTACAGAGAAGATAGATGGTTTTTCCAGCTCCGTTTAATTTGATAAGATTTTTGTTAAGGACAGATTCTCTATCGTGAATGACAATTGGCGAAACTCTCCATTTATCTGATAAAACAAAGAACAAAAAATGAACATATTGTAATCGTTTTCATTTGCAACATTAGACAAAACACCCATACACGTTGATTTCTTTTGAATGGCAGCTTTACACATATATATCTCGGAAACATTAATGAATATTAATTCTAATCTTTTAGTTTTTGCTGATTAGAATAATACTTATATATTCATTAATATTATAAAACAAACAACACGAATTGTGATAAGACAACATACACAAGTTATTTTTTATGGTAGTTTCATACAAGTTTTGGAAGCAGTAATTCTTATTGAAGACCTTTATTTTTTTTTCAAAAAAGACTATTACTTGTAATTTTTTCCCTACACCTAAATTAAACTTGTCGTATATAAAACTTAAAATTGAATTTTAATAATTGCACATATAAATGAACTATTAACCTTTATTGGTATTAGCCGTTGGTATGCTTATCGTCAGGTTGATCCCACTTTTACCACACGTACCACTGTACCCAGACTCACACATTAGATCTACATCGGTGTCATTTTGTAAGATGTGATAAAATATGACCGATTTCTGAACAACACTGCACCCATCCTTGCTTCTCGACACTATGCTTGTCAGAGGAGGATGTTGGAGTGACAGCTTTTGGAATTTTCCCGATTCGTTTTTGCACCATCGAATATCCTATTGAAAATATGGAAATAATTGATATTATAAGCTCATTTTTCCGCAATGAACCTCAATAACATATAAATATGAACAAGAACGCGTACGTGTCCACATACTATTTATTGTTTGTGATATATTTCTAAAGAAAAAAATCTTATCTTCATTGCATGTTGTTTCTCCAGATGGATACAAATGCAAGCAGAACTCAGCAAGTTAATCATCAATGAAAAATAACAATAACAAACTGCAACCGTCTCAAAACTCAATAAAGCTAAATACGAATTTAAAGCAGAGCAACTCGAACCCCTAAAAAGATAGTGGTTGGAGCAGGTGCCTAAGAAGGTAAGCAGCCTCTGCCGACCGGTCGCACCCGCTGTGTCTTTACTGCGTTTAGAACGGTCATGAACCTGGCATGAAGGAATCGCTTGAAGACACTAAATCCAATATATCAGTTTTTGACATATATTTTTAAGATATTGCCTATCCTATGTCAACATGCCCTCCCAAAAGTGAGTATAATGTAATAATGGTGTAATTTCTACCGAATTAGTAAGTGTAATGCGCAAGTGGTCATAAAAAGAGAGGTTTTTTTTTTTTTTTAAAAATATCCATAAAACTAAAAAAAATCAGACATTTACAGATACACGTCTTAACCGTAACTTACATTCTTGCAGTGCAGATGCAATATACGTACGGTTTTTCCGAAAATAGACAAATGAAATTAAAACAATGACATTATATATGTATTTATGTGGAATAGTTGGCTTTTTGACCCTTTACGTAAACACACGGTCAATCTATATATGTGTCTCCATCTTACTTGGGATATTTGACTATTGATTATTTACGTAAAGATGCACTCAATGTATGTTTCTTACATGTGATTTTGGCTAGTTCGCTATTTAAGTGAAACGTGTATTTATATGTGATATATATATACCTTACTGGGGAGGCCATTAATGTTTTCTACTTCAGCAATACATTGTAACTGTAAAACATCATCCTCTTCAAAGTAAATTTCATCTTTATCCTGGAATAATTCCTGAGGGACGATGGAGATGTCTGTCATATTTCCAGGGGTTCGCCCTGTAGTTTGTATATAAAATATGAGTAAATATCTATCTAGGAACCACATTTATAAAGCATTGACAATATGTAACAAGAACGTATTGTAGAAAAACCTTGGAAAATAACTTCAATCAGATCATTATTGAAACATTTTGGCATGGTGATAATTTAACTTCAGTAATGAAAAAGACTGGCTTCAAAAATAAAGAAATGTGATTTTTTTTAATTATAAAAGAAGATAATTGAAGAGTCGTTTCTTTCAACAAAAATGATTTTATTTTCAAATTTAATCATTTTCATCGTTTCAACATTGTAGACGAACGAAATCAAGCGACAAAATTGCAAAAACGAAATAACAACTTTAAGAAAATGATGATAACACAAAAACAAGAGGCCCAATTAATGGGCGACATCGCTCACTTGAGAAACACTGGCTTTATATGGGCGTTCAAAGGATATTAAGCCATGTGGCCCCTCGGTAGATTAACCAAAAATGAATATCCGAATTTTCACTTATTTTTGCATACACTTAATCTTTGACATATTTACCTTCATGGAATACAATTTTTACCAAAAATAATTTCATATGCAATATAAATAACTAAATTTTCAGTTGGTGTTCACGGTTAACTTCCAGTTCCCTTTATTTTAGCCCCCCCCCCCATCACTTTATAAAATTGTTTAAATACATGAGAGCATAAAGGTACATTTTCTCCCTCCACTACTTGCTACTTATTGTATTTTAAAAAATTCTATATGTGAAAGAAGAAAAGTGTACCTCAGTGCACCAGAATGAATGCGCTCAATTCCTCAAATTAAAAACATTGGAAAATTTAATTGGCCTTCTCCATTATAGACGATTGTCATTTACCAGGCATGAATTCATTTCGTATGAGCTTTCATATCCTTATTCACTTGATTGAAGAAAATAAACTTAACTGAAAATGTTGTCACATATGTTAAAGAGCTATAATTCAAATTAATGTATTGGCAGGCATGTCGCTCTATTGTACCAAGGCCCTTCCATTATTTTCATCTTTATTAAAAAACAACAAATGTGTACAAACAAAGATGAATTTCCATTGCAATATTTTGTTAAGAACACCGATAATGCTTTCATCCTCATAATTATATTGTGTCAGGCCTATGGAAACTGTTTAAAAGGCATTGTTTTCATTTACTTGTGTTCGAAAAACTATCTAAAATGTGTGTAGATTTTATGCAATTCATCGTTGAAGAAGGGGCACCAGAAAGTAATTACAGCATATCATCCTTTCAGCAAGACATTTCTACTGATCAACCAAAATTTCAGTGTCAATCGTAAAATCATAAGCAAGATACATAGCTTGGTTTGAGTCATGGTTTTGTTCACATGAGTTTATTACATTTAACTTAAGAATTTTAAACTTGGTATTTCCTATTCAGCATAGCTGCATTTAAAATATAAACAAACTAAAGAATGACATCAGCTTTGTGTACAAACATATAGTAGCATAGTGCGCACAGCTCCGTATCTTGCTTATAACTCGAAGCTTGACTCTCAGGTTAGTAAAATTATAGGAATTTGTAAACAATTTAAACAAAGTGAAAACTCAATTTATTTTTCATCATATATATACTTTAGTAATATATTTCTAGCAGCAAGAATAATCTCCGTTTAGATTGAAATTGCTGAACATCTTAATAGAACATGTTGCATTAATCAACTATTGCGTAGAGATAATACCGAATTACACGCACCACCATAATTTGACCACGCATGATGGCCCCACCCTATCCCCTGAAATCATGGTTTGAAAAAACTAGAACGAATCAACACTACCTGAGGATGCTTCCACACAAGTTACAGCTTTTCTGGCCAATTGGTTTTTGAGAAGAAAATTCTTTAAAGATTTTTCGCTATGTATTCCTATGTAAAATTCGACCCACCCATTGTAGCCGCACCCTACCCCCGGGATCATGGTTTAAACAAATTTGTATCTACACTACCTGAGGATGCTTCCAAACAAGTTACAGCTTTTCTGGCCTACTGGTTTTTGTTGAGAAGATTTTTCTCTATTTTTTCCTATGTAAAAATTTCGACCCACCCATTGTGGCCCCACCTTACCCCCGGGGATCGTGATTTGAAAAAAGTTGAATCTACAATACCTGAAGATGCTTCCACAGTTCCAGCTTTTCTGGCTAACTGGTTTTTGAAAAGAAGATTTTAATGATTTTTCTTTATACATCTGTATCTAAAAATTTGATCCCCCATTGGGGCCCCACCGTACCCCCGGGGATCATGGTTTGGACAAGCTTGAATCTACACTACTTGAGGATGCTTCCACACAAGTTACAGCTTTTTTGGGCCCATTGATTTTTGAGAAGAATATTTTTAAAGATATTTCTCTGTATATTTCACCTCAGGTGAGCTAACAAATATTTATGTCTCTGCTACACGTACACGCACTTTTTATTTCCATCAGCAAAATTAATCTCCGTTTAGACTGAATAGACGAGAAAATACTTACAACTAGCCTAAAACACATTGCAGTAATCAACTATTACGCAAAACAGATACCGTATTACCATTAGAATTTGTATTTTAGTTGTTGAAGTACCGTACCTAATAATGTATCTTATTTTCCGCAAGTAACAGTCAGCTTTCTTACTTTCCGATGTCTATATTTGATTGGTACGTAAAAATTACAAAATACAGGCGATAGTTCCCCTAAGTTACAAACCGTAATTCATGAAAACGAAACGAAAATCAAAACAAGCTAAAACCACCGTCAAAGGTGAAAATGTCAACGCATTGGAACATTAAATCTCAATTTACTTCACAGAATCGGCATAAATGTATCTTGCACGTTTCAAATATTCCTTTCGCACGCAAACTGTTCCACAACAACCAAATTCATCTTTGTCAGATTGACGCATTTCTTATACGTTCAAAATGGCCGCTTCTTTGTTTCAAAGAGGGTTTTGAAATATGGAATACCGAACCCGAAGTTAAACTGATTGACCCTCATTCTCTCTATCTTATTATCATTTCCGTAAATAACTCAAATTTGAAACAGAGTTAGCCCTTAATTTTTGCAATTTATATTTTCCTTCCCTTAAGGATAATTTATGCTAAACTACGTTGAATTTGACTCAGTAGTTCTTGAGAAGAAGATTTTAAAAAATGCACCCCCCTTTTTCTACAGTTTCGAGGTTTTCTCAGCTCTGAATAATGATAGGTCTTTCATTTCTGCAATTTATATTTGCCTTACCATAAGGATGCTTTGTGCCAAATTTGGTTGAAATTGGATAAGCGGTTGTAGAGAAGAAGTTTAAAATGTGAAAAATTTACAGACGGACAGACAGACAGACGGACGAAGGACAAACTGAGCTTAATGAATAAAAAACAATATAAAACACAATAGTAGTATCAAATCAACAAGAAGTTTGAAGTTGAAATCTACAGACCAATCTACACATTACAAAAAGGTATGTCATTTTGCCGTCATCTTCGGGGGAAACATCCTAGATTTCTCAAGGAATCTTTGGTAGCTTTTTTTTTTAGAGGTTTTTAAATTTGTTATTTGACATTAAAAATCCATTGTCTTTGTATTTAATTGTCCAATTATAGAGCAACCAAGACATTGAAGAAAAAAATCAAATTCACAGAAAATCCGCAAAGAACACTTCAACAATTGATAGCATCAAGAAGGGGAAAGTTAGATTTTCCCTTTTGACCTTTGTAAAAAGTAGATTTATCTACGAGAAACGGTCTGCATACATTGATTTGCAATTGTTAAAAAAAGTGTATGCCTGTTTTATTTCTAAGATTATTCTAATTGAAAATCAACAATAAACCAAAGTTCACAAAATGTGAATTCACATAAATGCTTTAAATATTTATAATTACATCAACACTGAGTATTTTCTCCTCTTTTTTAAAAACAGACCGATTGTGATTCATAGCTCTATAGAAAGGGCTGAAATATACGCAATCCCGTTTTAACAAGTCTAACAAGTATATCGATTGGTTGACAGCTTCAAGAGCCTAAAAAATTCACAAACTGCGCAAAATACTTGATAGATACTGTTTAAATTTACACATTTATTTAACAAATGTTTTGAATTCACCAAGTGTTAAATTTGTTAGCTGACAACTACAGCGAAAGGGTAAAAATAAATCGGGGGCGAATATTTTCCCTTATACGGTATTTTGAATATGGTCATAGACTAAATTAACATCTCCAACATACAGTATCTTAACGTTGCGTTAGAAGTTTGAAACTTATTTAAATTACTTGTCTGATAATAATAAAGTTTTAAAGGATCCTCGGTGAAGTTCAACGACATATAATTCCAAAACACATGAGATATAGCTGCACAATTATTAGGAATTTATTCGTTAAGATACTATCTGTCAATGTTTTAAATAAAGAAACATTTTATGTTAAATTGAATTTGTTTAAATAGTTTACCATCTAAACTATGTTTTGTTACAAAGATGTTGTCAGTGATTTGGCAACGCCTTTATTATTGCGTTCGTAGTTACTAAATATAGATTTTATGACGTCATCGGATATCGTGTAAAAAAAAATGTATGTACGCATGTGACAATTGAACCTTAACATTATGTAACAAATTTTGATATGCTAGACAATATATTTTGTGTATTTATGTACATGTATATAAAGGAATTTATGTGATCTAAATACTTATACCGAGCGCAGCGAGAGGCGGGCGAAGCCCGCCTCGCGAAGCGAGGATTAATGGTAACACGTATATATAAGAAAATCAGTGAAAAATGAAAGTTGAATCAGGGGTACTAAGGCCAAAAAAATTTTCTTCCAACCCTGGGCGCCGCCATATTGGCAGCCATTTTGTTTTTAAAAAGTTAGTTCGATCATTGATTGACTGGTACTTATCGATGTTTGTTGCCCCTAAACTCGATTAAATAAGTTCCAGTGTTTCAACAGAAGGTAATTCGAGTTAAAAGAATTTAAAAAGGAAACCATATAATTTTCAATAGTGCTTCAATCAAGAAACACGACATGTTCTATGTATGTCTTATCAAATTATCAGATGGAAAATAAAAACATTAAGGTGAAGGAACTGATCTTTTAGATACCGAATAAAGGATTTAATTTTATTACAGCGGCATTCATATGAATTAAATTGATAAACAATGAAAGAAGAAATAAAAAATAGTTCGGAATAACGTTACTCTCTTCGGCTATTTCCGAAGACAAAACTTGAACGTTTTACGTCTGAAATATGACGTCACAATGTAGACTGAGCACGCGGCGTTTAGTAAAACTTTGGCTAATGATTGTAGTAGGCAACCAGCTGAGGCGAGTTCAACAGAGCGAGCGCTTGCGATCGCTCGCCAAAATTTGTGTTGCGGGTATAGGGAATTTTGGCGAGCGCTCGCGCTCGCTCGCTCTGTTGAACAGGCCTCAGGCGGATCCTACTGTGTGCGTTTCAAATAAATTTTATTCTACAAAAATCAAACTGCACTGTGGTAAATCTGCGCTCGGTCCAACGGTCACACCGTTTACATATTAGTTTAGGTATTATATAGTTTTCTACTATGTTACATTTAATTAGTCATATTTGTACAGTATGAGGATTTAAAGGGTCTTTTGGGGTTTTTATACTCATACCGGTAAGAGCATTTTCAGGCTATTAGCCTGATCCTAAATATTTCAATTTTGGCTCCAAATTAGCTTGCATCGGAAGTTTTGGCAGGTGTTGTTCTTTTTTGTGAGTATCTAAATTTTTTGGGGACATGCAGAATACAATTTTGTTTCTCGGACATTCATTCATCGTGCGCTTGCATAGGTTTTTGAATCACTCAGTGAATTTTAGAACTAACTTAGGACTTAACCGTGAACACGTTGTGTACAGAGGTTATTCGGGTTGCACGATTGATAGACTTTCTCAGAGAGGTATCCGGGAGGTGGATAAGTTTAAACCAGCTTTAGTGTGTTTGCAAATAGGCTCTAACGATCTCTGCAGTATTGATGTAGAAGTACATGATTTAGTTGATAAAATAGTTGACTTTGCAGAGATGCTTCGAGGTCGGGGAGTGCGCAGAGTTTGCGTATACCAAATCCTGCACAGGAAGCCTCCCACTAAACCAGGTAGATTTGCTGTTGACTCAGAGTGGTTCAATTCTAGGGTAGATTTAGTTAACAGGCTTTTGGATGAGAGGCTAGGAAGAGATTTTTTGTCAGGAGTCAGATTCTGGCGCCATGCTGGCTTTTGGTCACCTGAAAATAAAGCTATGGTTTTTTGTGAGGATGGTGTGCATTTGAATGAGACTCAGGGCTACCCTAAGTATTACAACAGTGTCAGAGCATCAGTGGTTTCAGGACTTAATAGCCTATAGCTTCATTAGCTTGTGGAAAATGAAAGCTCAGTGTTTAGTGCTGGAGAAAAATAGTATATAAAATGTCACAAACATAAAGGGTTCAAATATATAAGTTTAGATTCACAGTTGATATTCGCAGTTTGTTCTAGTACGACATACACTGAACATAGGTATTATACCAAGTAGGGTTAAATTGTAATGACTTTAATCATATTGTTCATGTTGTTGATACAAAATATTTACTATCGTTTGGACTCAGGTGTTGCGCATGGTCCATTGCTATAGGCTTGAGTGTAGGTTAGTTGTTTTGGCCAATATCTGTATGTACTAATATATGATGGACGGTTTAGCTCCTATACTATTGGGTGTTATATGGTGATATCCCCCATGGTTAGACTATGATACTTGGTAAACCAAATAGCCCCTAGTTTGTTGGGTGCTATGTTATGTAATATCCGGTATGCTTGGATCATATGGTAGCCGTTTAGCCCCTATATGGTTGGGTGCTATGTTTTCATATCCAGTCTGGTTGGATTATGATATACATATGTATGGCTTACCAAAGAGCCCCTATATGGTTGGGTGCTATGTTGTTATGTCCAGCATGCTTGGATCTTCTGGTAACCATTTAGCCCCCTTATGGTTGGGTGCTATGTTGTCATGTCCAGTACGGTTGGATTATGATATATGGCTTACCAAGGAGCCCCTTTATGGTTTAAGTGCAACGTTGTAATATCTGATGTAGTTGGATTATGTTTGGCGGTTTACCTATGATGTTATATCCAGTGTGGTGGTGTTATGATATGTTTACTTATTGGTCACCATATGGCTTAGTGATCAGTTATCATATCCAGTGTGACTAGTCTATGAGGTGTTTAGATAATTAGCTTCTACATGGTTGAGTGTTAGGTGGTTACCTTAATGTGGGGTGAGTTATACATACTTTGCATGCATATTGAGTTTGCAGTACAAGTTTGGTTAGCTTTGTGAACAAAGATGTATAGATAGGTTTAAATTTTGAGTTCTTTTATGGTAAGCTGCTAGGTCTACATGTATGGTATAGTTGTAGGTTATCAATTTCTAAAAGTTTTGTTTAATATATATGTTTGGTAACCATTATTTTGAATCATGGGATATGTGTTTAATAGCATATTTGGTTTAGCATATTTGTGCTTTGGATTGTAGGTCAGAAACTTGTGGTTAACGGAGCCAATGTACATGTACTTGCCATTACTTTTGTACTTACATTACATTTTTCAATGGTTTAAGTCATTACTGAATGACATAAAATTTTTGATGTATTATAAATTTAGGTTTGATGGTGTGATTCCAATTGTTAAAAGGCATGAATAGGCACAAATAAATCCAAAAATTTTAATCTCTGTTCACACATGGGAAGGACTCACTGGGGTTTAGGATAAAGTTCAAGTTGGGTTTTAGATCCTGTAGGAATTTACTGTTATTGATAAGGCAATGTATCAAGAATAAGGGTTGGTTACATTAAGTCATAGAAAACTTCAGCTGTAGGGTACAGTTTTTTACAGCGTGATGCCTAGACCAAAAGTTGGTGTGAAAAGAAAAAGAGCTGGTTCGGCGGAAAGAAAAGGAGCAAAGTCCAAAAAAGATCAGAGCTCTGATCATCAGGAGGAAACATTGGTAGAGAGAGTAACACAGGCGGTGTTGGAAGCATTAGAGGACAGAGCTGTCCCCGCCATTCCAGACAGGAGCGAGTCCCCCCAGAGTTTGGATGGTGAGTCTGATTCAGAGATTACATTTAAAGAGATAGAAAGGTCAAATGATGAGTATGCTTCCAGTGAGGCAATAGATACTTTTACTTGGTCAACCCCTATTTCGGCTATGGTTCCTCAGAAGTTGAAACAGAAAATATGGGAGGATCAGTTTATTGATCTCGCGGTACTGCTCCCTAATAACTTGGTTCCTGGTCCAGAGAGTAGCAACTATACATTTAAACTCGAGAAGAATGACAACATATCGGTAGTACCAAAAAAGGCCAAACAGTCTATTAACTCCATTTTTCAATGGACGACAGCTTTCTTGCGCTTTGTTGCCATATATGCTGAGAAATTTCCAAATGTAACACCAAATCTCATAAAACATGCAGAGACAGTACGTGACATGGCTGCATCGGGAAATGTGTCATGGCAAACATATGATAAGCAAATAAGAATGGATAGACAGATAAGGGGTACTCCATGGGGTAAAATTAATGTAGAGTTCATGCTGCAGGCCCAGAGATCCAGACAAGAAAACAAGCAGTCCTTTCGTTCCTTTCGTACAAGGCCTGGACAAAGATCAGCTTTTACAAACCAATTACCAAGAGGTATCTGCTGGTCTTACAATAGAGAGGGAGGTTGCAAGCTTGAGCGCTGCAAATTTCAGCACATCTGTACAGAATGTAAGAAAAACCACCCTAAAACAAAATGCAGAACCCAAGCAGTCGTTAAGAACCAAGGTGTCAACTCCTCTTTGGGAACAACAAAACAACAATGAAATTGTTACCCCAGTAAGACCCGAAGTTTTGAAGTATTTTTTAAAGGGCTATGATACTGCTATGGCAGATTATCTGGTGGCAGGTTTTACTTACGGGTTTGAATTGCATTATGAGGGACCAAGACAATTCAGGTCATCTAAAAATCTTTTGTCGGCTTTGCAGAACCCTGTTATTGTGAACAAAAAACTACAAAAAGAGCTCGAGGCTCACAGAATAGTGGGACCTTTTGTTACACTCCCTTTTGATAATCTCCAAATTTCCCCTATTGGTATTGTGCCAAAAAAAGAAAAGGGTCAGTTTAGGCTCATACACCATTTATCTTTTCCTGAAAACAGTTCTATTAATGATTTTATACCAGAAGTGTTTACAAAAGTCCATTATGCTTCTCTTGATGATGCTATGAATATTATTGTTTCATTGGGTAAGGGTTGCCTGATTGCCAAAACTGACATTGAATCAGCTTTTCGCATCGTACCTATTTGCAGAGAGGATCATGAATTACTGGGTTTTCAGTGGGATGGTTGCTTTTACTTTGATAAATGCTTACCCATGGGTTGCGCTAGTTCTTGTTCTATTTTTGAGAAATTTTCCTCAGGACTAGAATGGATTGGTAGGGTAAAGGGTCGCATTCCACACATAGTACATGTTTTGGATGATTTCTTATTTATCGGTCCACCTGGATCAGAAATTTGTAATCAGAGTTTGTTAGTTTTCAGACTTATTTGTGAGAGCTTAGGTGTTTATTTAAAGGAGGAAAAGACATTTCAGGCAAATACAAATTTAGTGTTCTTGGGTATTGAGATTGACACTGTGGCGATGGAGATTAGGCTTCCTGAGGACAAATTGGTTAAGCTACAAAAAGCGATAGATGCAGTGAAATACAAACGCAAAGTTTGCCTAAGAGAACTTCAGTCTTTAATAGGACTGCTTAATTTTGCATGTCTTGTGATTATACCAGGACGCACTTTCTTAAGACGACTTATAGACCTTACTAAAGGTATTGCAAAGCCACATCATCACAAGGATCTTACTAAAGAGAGTAGGCAAGATTTAGCGGCTTGGTCATTATTCATCAATCATTTCAATGGGAAATCCATATTGTTTAAACACATTTGGAAGACATCAGAGCAGTTACATTTATATACTGACGCTGCTGGCTCTTGGGGTTTTGGAGCTGTGTTTGGAAGAAAATGGTTCTATGGAGCTTGGCCAGAGAGTATGAAAGAATATAATATTACTCTAAAAGAATTATTTCCAATTGTTGTAGCTGTGGAAGTATGGGGCCGCGTTTTGCAGAATTCATGTGTGATTTTCCATTCTGATAATGCTGCAGTGGTCAACATAGTAAATGCACAGACATCAAAGGATTCGAAAATCATGATTTTGGTTAGAAGACTAGTGTTGGCACTTATGAAGTACAATATATTGTTTTCTGCAGAACACATTCCAGGTTTGTTCAATACTCTACCTGATTTACTTTCACGGTTACAGGTCAAAAAATTTCTGGAGGTGTCATTGGACAGCGAGGACGAACCAACAGCCATACCAAGCCACCTTTTGCAGCTATCCAAAACACAGCTGTTACCTTGATTGAGGCAGCTTTAGCCCCTAATACAAAGATTGTCTACAAGCAGGCCCTAAATTGTTTTCAGACATTCATGCAAAGTTATTACAATACATGCAGTATTAAGGATGTTTCTCTCGAACACATTATTAGTTTCGTTTCCTATCTATTTAGTATAGGCAAAGCACCAAGCTCGATAACAACATACTTGGCAGCGCTGGCATATTATTTTAAAATGTCTAATATTCCAGACTTTTCAAATCATTTCTTGATAAAGAAAATGTTAAGTGGGGCAAAGCGTCTGGCCAGCTCTCCTGATGTGAGGCAACCTATTACTCTGGATATCCTGGAAAACCTTTTAGTAGCCGTGCCTCATGTAGCCAATTCTAGTTACCAAAGATGTTTGTTCATGGCTATGTTTATAATAGCATTTTATGCTTTCCTCCGAGTAGGAGAAATCACAGTTCGCTCCCATTCTAACCCAAATTTGCTGCTTTTGAGTAATGTATCCTTCAAGACAATAGCCAAAGCAAGTTGTATGATCATAACAATGACCAACTTCAAGCATAATCTGGGGAAAAATCCTGTGCATCTGGAAATCAAACCTCAGCCAATCCGCAAATTTTGTCCTGTGCAAATCATGAAGAATTATCTCAAAGTGAGAGGTGTGAAGGATGGACCTCTGTTTTGCTATGGCTCTGGAAGGCCTATATCCCGTTCAGAATTCTGCAAGGTGCTGAAATCGGCTCTGAAGTTCTCAAAGTTGGACAGTCATAAATTCAAAGCACACAGTTTCAGAATAGGAGCAGCAACTCAGGCTCACCTGCAGGGCTTCTCAGATTCACAAATAAGAGTTATGGGAAGATGGCACTCCGAGTCATTTCAGAGATATATCAGGGTGTCCTTGTTTCCAACATTGTAGTTTCTATATCACAATAATGTTCTGGGATATTTGTTTTTTAGGGTCCAGTAATAATGGATAACTGGCTGAGGCGGTATCCATTATTACTGGCTATGTATTTGAGTCTTTTTAACATTCAGGTGTCTGTATGAGGTTTTAATAAATCTCATATTGTCAGGTTTGCTGTTTTACAAGATTAACACATATACAATGTAGGATATTTGTCATATAGGGTCTACTGATAATGGATAACTGACTGAGGCAGTATCCATTATCGGTGGCTCTTTATTTTCATGATGTTGAAATCTTGCAATTTCCTTTTGTTTTATTAGAGTAAAGTGGGAAGAAGTACATTGTATTGAAGTAATAGATGTTTACAATATAGGGCATGAGACCCTAAGTGTTGCGAGTTGATGATTTATCATCTTGATAGTTTATATACTTTTCAGGTTTTATTTTAACAAGTCTTATGACAAAGATTTATCATGTTCCAGGTTTAATTTTAATATTAAGGGGCGACTATCTGAGGTGGCACCCCCATATTCGAAAAAGTAATTGGGATTAAGTTGTAAGATGTGTAACGGGTGTTACAAGGTATTTAACATCAAGATGTAGGTGTGTTCACGTGTTTTTAATTTTGTTTCTTTGGCAAGAAATGTGTGAAGAATATTTTTCAGTAGAACAATTGTTTACCTCCAGCTTTTAAAAGGGCTGACATATTTCATGATCACTTAATTAGCATTGCTTGGGAGGTGACTAACTGAGGTGGCACCTAAGGTTGTCAAGGGAAGTGTACATGGATGTTTACATGTTTAGATATATAGACATTTAGGGGCTTGTTTTGCATTGTGACAGCAATTGTTTCAGTTTAAACATGTACATTTTACATTTGGATGCATTCCAAATATGTCTTAGTTAATAAACTTTATGATTATTGAAATGGGTTATCTAGGGCAATAACAATGTATTTCATTTCACAGTGAGCATGCATGTCAAAATTAACACATGTTATTGCATCTCTTTTTTGCTGTAAATTTAGTTAACCACTGTTCTTAATGTTCTTAGGAAATATTTTCATAAGTTGGGATAGACTAATTTCTACTTTAATTTTTGATTCTCTACTAGAATCTTTACTGTTAAACGAAGCACATTTTTGGGTGGGGCGAGGGACACTTCTCATGCAGTTCAGTGTTCCTCTAGTGGGTTATTTTTTGGGCCCCACCTTCTGCTGCATTGTTGATAATTTACTAAATGTATGCAGTCTCACATTTTCATTCTTATATTCAGTATAAGTTCATCTGGCATTTTTAATAAATGCTCTTCACACAAGCCATAGTTTTTCTTTATCAAGGTAGCAGCAGAACAGAGCTGCAAATGTGCTTCAGGTTATATTCAACAGTAATAGTAATGTAGGGTTACCAGGATTTAAGAGCACATAAGTGTATTTATGTACATGTATATAAAGGAATTTATGTGATCTAAATACTTATAGTTTAGGTATTATATAGTTTTCTACTATGTTACATTTAATTAGTCATATTTGTACAGTATGAGGATTTAAAGGGTCTTTTGGGGTTTTTATACTCATACCGGTAAGAGCATTTTCAGGCTATTAGCCTGATCCTAAATATTTCAATTTTGGCTCCAAATTAGCTTGCATCGGAAGTTTTGCCCACCTCCACCCCTTCTATCCTCCTTACTAAATATTATTATAATTATTTTTGTTTGATTGGTATGGATAACTTCCTTTTGTAAAAGGTGTGGGTTATTTTTTGAGCCCCACCTTCTGCTGCATTGTTGATAATTTACTAAATGTATGCAGTCTCACATTTTCATTCTTATATTCAGTATAACTTCATCTGGCATTTTTAATAAATGCTCTTCACACAAGCCATAGTTTTTCTTTATCAAGGTAGCAGCAGAACAGAGCTGCAAATGTGCTTCAGGTTATATTCAACAGTAATAGTAATGTAGGGTTACCAGGATTTAAGAGCACATAACATAGATTTATTGTGATGTTATGAAATATTGTATAAAACGTTGCCAGAACTTATCTGCGAACTTTTTATTCTGTCTAAATGAATTCTTTAAAAAACATAGAATCCAGCGATAAAAAGAACTGCAGAATACAACGTTACATATAAACGTTAAAGTAGCCGTCAAAGCGTTTCATTCTGACTTCAAAAGTTAAAAGCACTTTTTTCTCGTATCACCAGTCATTATTTGATTTTTTAAAAAAATCAACATGCATTTGTTATTAATGTTTTGCAAAATACAAGAAACAACTAGCAAATACCTTCAATCGATAATATTCCCATCCTCTCGTAATTGTGGATTATTCTATTCTCATCACTAAGGACACAGCGAAGGTCTGGAGATATCTTTGGATCAACCATGCATTGTTTTGACTGTATTAATCCTTTAAGTGTCACTTGCTGATCATATTCAATTTGTCTTTCCCTAACTGATAAAATAGTAAAGTTAAAAAACGTATTTTCGCTTTTCCTGAAAACACTTGAACGATTTAACTCGACAACAGAGGTCCAGTTGTCATTTGCTTTTCTCCGGAGTTGAATTTCCAGGCTCACATTTTTATTCTCCCATTCAGAAGATAACCAGTAGTCACATACAAAAGACACATTGCTTTCACCAAAAGGGTAACTTGAAGGTTCCCTATCAAACATAATAAATCCTGGAAGAAGAAAAAAGATGTATTAAAATCATAACAATACGAAAAGAAGTTAAAGTATTGATGGGCTGAAAACCTGGCTTTTTTAATGTTCAGTTGTGCAAACTATGTAGTATTATGACTGGAACCCCAACCCTTTTCTTGAAACATAAATGTAAAAAGGTGTGGAAATATATTTCAATTTTCAAATTTCAACACTAGTGCAGTTGCATTTGATGTTAGCAAAGCGTCAGAGTGATTAACTTTTTTAATGTGGCTATCATTGACATGTCCGAGGAGTAAAAATACTTAATATGTAATTAATTTCAAACACAGCTTATAAAGTAATCCACATTTTCTTAGATGTGTAGCCGAAAACCAACGATTTGTAATGAAGTTTATGGATTTCTTGTAAGTGGTATATGTTCCCAAAATGTAATTCTTGTCTTTCAAATATTTCCTCGCTAAGTTTAATTGAAAACAAAAAATCTTTAAAATATTACAAAAAGGTTTGATAACTCTTTATTTGATTATGATTATTTGGTAATATAGCGGCAACTTTTACTTGTACGCTTTTTTGTTTGGTTGTTTACTTTGTGCCATTTATAGTAGCATTGGTGATTTGCCTGCTTACAATAAAGACTCTGCTTTGCCCAAAGCCCAGATAAAAACTAACTAAATTGTATATCTATTAATGTCACCATAAACCACATATGCAAAATGTATTTGATAAAACAAGAAAAGAAACACAAGGTGAACATACCGCAGGAAAATGGAAAGCACACAGAAGTCAAAATACAGATGTTCATTGAAAGAGCCATTTCTTTATCAGGAAGTTTTAAAATGAGCATTTCTGTTTATGTTCACTGTGAAAATAAACAAAATGAGTTTTATCTCTTAAGTTTTAAAAATTAATTCATATCCTCTTTGGTGTTGCCAAATGAATGTGCGTTTATGTAAAGTGGAGTGTCTAATGAATCATAGTTTTAATGTGTCCCTCTTCAATGCAGATTTTTAACTTCCTTCTTCTCAAACAGTATAACAGAATTGAAAAATCTAGTCAAATCTTTGAAAACTTTAAGTGTTGTAAATTGTCATTTGTAGGTTGACGTTGCTTGAACACAATTCGTTAATACCCGATCATTCTAAAGAAACCGTGTGTATATTGTTGTTTTCTTGTTCCGTCCGTTCGTTTATCAGTCTGTCACGTTTTTCTTTCTCATACTGCTCTAATATTTTGCAAATTGAGCTTATCAAATCTTAGGATATGTTTTAGTGTGTTATGTTGATAAATAGGTAGGTTTTAGGAATTTTATTTTGATCAAAGTGGTCAATTAGAAATAAAGGAAATGACGTTTTAGTAAGAAAAAAACAATCTTTGCACCAGAAGTCATCCTACATTTTACACAGTATCCATATAATATATTCGAATATGATTGGGGTTGTCCTGTAGATGTGCAATCAAGTTTCAGAATTTGAATTTGCATCATGGGGGTCTAAAAATTACGTTTATGCCAATACCTGGTTCCCATAACGTTGACATTTTAGGCATTAGCCAATCAGCTCTTGGAATACATGTAGATTTGAGAGATGTCCTGGTTAAGTGTTATTAGGTTTTGGAAATTTTCATCATTTTCTTAATGGGTTTACTAGATGCGAAAAATGACTTTTTCTACAATGAAATCATTACATCGTACTAGACGGATTTTGTTGTAAAGCCCTCGCTAAGCACAAAAGAGAGCAACGGTGGATCAACCGAACTGCAAAATTCCAATGCAGAGCATGTAAAGAAGCCATCCAACGCTATTTCGTGCTTCACAAAAAAATGGTTTAAAATATAAAGATTAAAAATAAAAATATAAGAAAAACACCATCAACCTACCTGAACTATTTCTGGAAAACTGGGATGTCGCCATACATGCATGATGAGACTAAATGACATAATCGATAAAACTACATCGTAGAAATAATAAGCGAAAACCGCCCAAGAACCTGATGTGTGAAATGAAAAAAAAATTGGAATTGCCCTTTAATAAATGAATTTTAACATTATTACTTAAACACTTAATAAACCTTTGAAATCAGCATTTCGGGAAACTGCTCTCATGATGCCAACATTAGCATCCGTATGCGTAAACGTAATTACATGGTGATGTTTTCATTTTATAATTTGATGATAGTATTTTTTTGCTGAGAAACCATATCTTTTGCATAACTCCAGTGCTGAGTTCTACTTAAACGAACCATTCTAATTCAGCCATTCCATTGTAAAAACAAAACTTTTATTTGATATAAACAATTGAAGGGTGAACTATTCTGCTCTAGTGTCACAGCAGGAATTCCACATATTTCGCATCATTGTTAACTACACCCATCTTAAAACAACGTCACATCCTCTAAAATACTTTAACTCCCACCCAGAACACAAAGTTAATAGTTTTAATCTTTATTCTTAATTTTCCTACCATAGGTTTTATACACTTACTTTTTAACAGATTCAATTCACCCAAAATGTAAAAGAAAAACTGATGAACGTATTTGCTTATTATTATATAGTCTTTTGTTTTGATGCATATTTACATTATCAGTTTTGGAAAAGATGTGATCAGTAAAATCAGTAAAAGATAAACTGTCTTTATATAATATTTCTTTTATGGTTTATTTCTTATCTGAGGTTAATTTTTTTTCACCTGTCATATCAATTTCGTTTTTTATTGTTTTGTATTTGTTAAAAAATATATACCCTTTTTTGCCTATGCAATATTACCATTAATTTGCCTACCCGTGTATTATAAACTCTATCAGTATGTAATATTATTTATTTACTTTGAAACACTATAATTGAAAAGGTGTTGATTCAAGATTGTTTGCATTTGTTGCTTTGTGATATGTACAAAACATTTATGTTAAAAAAGGTGCCTACAGGTTTATGAAATTCAAGATAAAAATTCTTTTATTGATGCTTCATAACAATATCTTTGTTTCATAGGGTGTACCAGGGCCTAAAGTTTTGGTAGATACTATGAAAAATCATGTTTTAACAGCCATTTTCTATGAAATATGAAGAGAAAAGTAACAAATCTCGGAGTTCTGTCCATTTTTGACTATTGAGATATATCTAGAAAGCCTACAGTCTCTCCAAAAACGGCATTAAACAAGCTCTTTATCTCCTCTTTAAAATGATGTCAAATTGAATATATGTACCGGGATTACTTTTCCTGTGATTAATATAGAATATCAAAATATTGTTTTATTTTCTACATAATTCCTTTAAAGCCGTAGAATACGGGAAAAGATTCATCAAATCAATTATGACGTCATTTCGATTCTAGCACCAAAAAGACCGTCTGGAATTATTAACTAGATCCTGACCTTAACGAGGCCGAGTACAGATCGAGTACGCACGCTTTCGCGAAGCGTTTCATTTGTATTGTGATGTCATATTTTTGCTTGGTTGACGCCGTGGCGTGATAGTTTCAACTGCAGATACTCAGCGAAATTTGTTGAAATAGCTCGCTTGATGCGTAAAATTTATATTATATTGTGGAATAAACATAAATGTCAGCTATATATGGGTTCGGGTCGAAAATGTAAAGAGGGTTCAGCAAGCCTAGCCCTCTGTCACGTTTTCTCAACCCGCCTAAATATAGCTTACTTCATATATTTCAAGACAGTAACCATGTATTTAATATAAATGACCTTTAATATGTGATGTTAAATATTTATTTATTACTGAAATATGTCTGAATGTTTTAATAATACTATAAAGATCACCATTTCCGCCTTTGTCAAATAAAAAATAGCCATTATCTGACAAATCTCGGAAATTGAACAATCATACAAAAAACAACTTTAATAAGACCCCTGGAACTAACCAGGAGGTAAAAGGGATTTTTTTTAATTTGACCATTTGATGCCTTTTAGAAATAGAAAAAGAAATCCTTAGGGCAGAAGTTTTAAAAAAAATGTGCAAAATTGATACATTTTAAGCAAAATCCCATAGGGTCCTATGTTAAAAATTAACAAACTTTGAGATGACCCCTTAAATAAACGGTATGGTAAATGTCTTTTTTTTCCTTTATCTTAAAATAATAATTATATCAGTAGAAATTCATGTAAAAAGTTTCATTCAAAAATCTAGGGCAGAACAAATTAAACCCGGCCTCGTTAAGATACCAAATGAAGCATTTTTAAAGGGGCATGGACACGATTTTGTTTTTAAAAAAATTCCGATTTTAATGTTTACAATGCTTCAGTAAGGCATTTTAAATAGGCAACCAAAATTTGAGTGGCATTTGTTGAGTTATAAACGAGTTACAGAGCTTACAATTCTTCGCTATGTAAACAAAGCGTTTGTTTACATTTTAAATGTTGAAGTGAAAATTAGACCTCACATGAATGTATTAATCGTTAGGAACTGTTTATTTAAGCTTAAAATGAATAAGAAGATAGACAAATCAGCTTGAAAAAGATTTTTCACTGGTATATTGAACCTATGTAAACAAACACAGGGCACGAGCCTTGTATCTTGCTTATAACTCATCGACTGGCAGCCAAATTTCATTTGATCAGTAGAAATGCATTCCTAAAGCAATGTAAATAATAAAAACAGAAAAATAAAACTTGATCAAAATCGTGACCATGCCCCTTTAACATTGTAGTTGAAAAAAAAATGTAAAGTTTGTTTTTTTAAGGTCTTCCGTTTCCAACGGAAGACCTTTCTATTATTGTGCGGGAAAGATTATTTTTCTTTTTTTTTTTTTTCTTCCTAGACGCGAACTTTGAGGCTTCATATCTTGCTTATTTCTGAACGGTTTTTGCTCAAATTTTCAGGGCTAATGTACTTTACAAAACACTATCTGAAGCAATTCATAAAATTTAGAATTCCTTTTCCGTTAAAGAGTTATTCCCCTTTTAAAATATTTTAGGGCCTTTTGTTTCCAGACAAAGGCTCCGAGACTATGATAGCAGGGAATGGGAATCCAACGAATTTGAATAACAGAAACATTGTAGTTGTGCACATCTGTTTTTGTTTTTAGATTACGTTTTTTATTTAGGAAAAGGTAGGGGATCAAAAAACAGGATTCAAAAAAGTGCGAAAATTTAGACATATTTTCCTTTATATCTTTTAAACGAAAAATATTTTGTTAAGACATGTAGAATAAAAGTTGTGCAAAATATAGAGGGCTTTCATTTGACACCAATAAAAAAGTACTGGCCCCTTAAATTAAGGCCCAATGGCCCCTAAAAAATTTTGCTTAATAACTCAAAAACGGTTAGGATTTTGATATGGCTGTCGCTGGAAAAGTTGTTTGTTGGGATCTCATAAAGGTCGTTACAATGTTATTTTGTATGTGATTTGTGTAGTATGAGTGTAAAAAGCTTTACATGTTAACATGTACCAGTTTTCATTTGACAAATTAACGAAAGTCTTTGCGCGTACAACACGCATAAAGTCACCGCAGAAAGTATGCTGCTTTATACAAACGGCATTAATTCATAAGAATTTTTTTTTTAGAATACGTGCTTTTTTTAGGAGTTTAAGTCATTGTTGTTAACTGGTTAAGTTCTTATAATGCTCAACCCTTAAAAACGGGATTTGGAAAACAAATCATTGTTTTTCTTTTCTAGTAAACCACAAAATATATGGAATTAAAAAAAAATCTATGCATTACATTTTAGTTATTAATCCATACATTTAAAATCTACCTTGAATCAGAGCTGGTGTGTACCATTACGTAAGCTCTCCCTCGCCCGCCGCCGAGAAAATCGGTCACCATGGTCGCGGCTGGACTACCTAGCGGTCAGGGGTTATCTAATACACGAGAGTTGCGTCTCTCATATATGAGTTTATTTATCCGCAAACCCAAGAATTTTTTTCGTTTTGATTACACATGTTTTTTATGGATTAAACGATTGGGTGTCAATTAAGAAATCGTTCAGTTAATTAATAACAGCAATGTCATTCTCAATCTAAAGCAATAATAGATATAGATAAATTGTGGGTTTTAAGTTTAAAATAAATAACTTCTATTTGATAGAGTAAGGTCATTATACTGCAATTTTCAAGGCTTACTGGGTTCTGAGCTGTGTGGGTCTGTGCGTTGTACCTTTACGTAATCTATCGTTCGCCCACGGCCGAGGATCTCAGCCACGGCTGCACTACATAGCGGTTTTTTATACACAAGATTCGCACACCGAGACGCACACTTCCATGCATATGAACGTGTTTGAGTTAATATAGTCGTAAATACAAGAACTGTTTTAATTTTATGGTATAAAAGTTTGTCCATTTGGTATTTATTTAATTAAATTTGAGTGTAAATGAATATTAATGAACGATATTACTCCAAATCGGAAACATCGTCAGACATAAATTAATGGTTGGTTTGTTTATATAAAATATTTTATAAACTGTACAAATAATGTTTTAAATCAACAACAACAACCCCCCCCCCTAAATATTAAACATTTAAATGATGATCATCCATCGCCCATGGCTGAGGAGATCCGGCACGATTGGACAAGTGATCCGCGGTCGGTTCGTGATCTTGTACCTTATCACGCGTTCATGTTTCATATTTTGGCATTTTGCACGGAACCAACTATATTTTATTATGTTTTCAACTATTATTTTGGTTTAAGATGAAAAGATAAATTTATTTTACTTGTACAGTTGATTAAGCATTGGTGTATACGATAGCGTACAAGGTAGTTTAAAATCAAATCAAATTATAATCAAAGTTCCATGTTACGTGTTTGCGGTAGGTGCTAGCACGATAAAAGAATGTCCTGAGTTGAGGCATTCGATGATTATTTAAAAGAATATTCACATGAGTTTTAAACAACTTTAGATTAGATTCTATCGGTCACATATTAATCACTTCTGTAGTTTTTCTACATGTTCGTTTCATTATGGAAGCGAACTCATTGCTGCCCCCCCCCCCCCCCGCCCCCTCCTCCCGCCCCGCTGACAGGAGCTCGCGCTGTATTTTTTTTTTTTTGGCGAAACGATATCAAGATCTGTCGAAAATCATTTTTGGTGGCTTCTTCTTGTTTCACTTTCCCAACCGTTTGTTTATTCGGTCAGTCTGTGTTAAATCAATCGCCACGTGCGACCGAGAATCTAGTGTCGCTTCAGCGCACACAGCTCAGAACATATATAGCCCCGGGTCATCAGTTGTTACGGGCCGCCGGAAGGCGGTCCGTTATTTGATACACATTTAAATATTGTTACTGCGTTTCTGCGGGATAGTTCTTTTTTAATAGAATTAATACTATGCTTATTTTTATGAATTTAAAGTAAATTTGCATGTATAAATATGTTTTATGCCTTTTAGAAAATATCACATATTTTTTGTTTTACTCGTAAATGAATAGTAGGTCATACTTAGTAGATTATGGTATTTGGCGCGTTTTTATCGAGACTATAATCTATTCGGAAAACTTCGGAGTTCTTCATTCTTTATCAAAAAATTTCGGAGTTCTTCATTCTTTTCAAAACAATGCATCAGGATCGGTATACGGGACATACTAAAGACCTGAAATACTAAAGACCTGAATGTCATTTAATTTTATATCAATGATATATTTGAATTTCTATGTGCCGGGTCAAATAAAATGACTTTGCGTGTGTATTTATTATATTTCCATGTAAAATGTGGTAGAAAATATCATGAAATGACATTATATGAATTATTTACGCAAGAATATGACAGAACTTAAAATTTGAATTGTCTGGAAAATTTGAACTAATCAATTTTAATTTTATTATGAGGTCCCTTGAAATCATATATTAAACTAATGCATTTGTTTTTATTCAATAAAATGCAACAAAAAAAAAACCAAAATGGTTTGAAATACATAATTTTCAAGAGAAAAATGATGAGTTGAACTTTGTATTAGAGTAATATACAAATCAATGTGTTCTCTATTACTTCATACTATGGCAATGATTATACAATTTCCGTTAGAAATGCTTACAGTAACGAAAGATTCTTTATGATAATAGTAAAATGTTAAACTTCAAAACAAGTTGCTGAAAGTATATTAAAATTTACCATAAAAATTAGTACAACCAACTCTAATTTTCTTCTTTGTGGTGTGTTTTTATGTAAACAACCAATGATTCATACAACAATTATATTTTTGAGGCCCATTTGACGCTTGCGTCAATATGATTTCTTGTTATGTAATTGAGTAACAGTTGGAATGGTGCTTTTACTACATAAAATATAAATAAAAAATCATCCAGAAAAAATGTTACCGTAACTCAATAGTCAATACCAAAAATAAAAATCCGTATGATTACAAACTGAAATCGGTTTTTCAGTATTCGGCGGGATTTGATTTTTCTTTTAACATTAGTATTTTTATTGGTTTCAGAGAATACGATGTAAAAATACAAACAGGAAATTAATCTAATATTATTTACATTGATAATGTTGAAAAATATTTAAAATTAAATTAGTCACATTCGTTAGAAAACAATGTTATACAAACATCCGATAATTTTTTTTCCTATGTCGTATCATTCGCGTAAATAAATATGTTCTGTACATATCCATGTACCTCAGAAAAAATTCAAATGATTAAACAAAAAAGAAAGTTGTAATTACTATTTCGGATTCTTTTTCAAAGTAATTTAACATTGTATTGAAAGATCAAGAAATAAAAATGATTTAAATTTTTGACTCAATCTTCGTATATATTACCGGCGCTCCTTACATGTATAACGGCGTACAGTGTATATAGATTATCATGATCTATTTGAATTAAGTTCCATTCGTAAAGATTCCCATAATAATTAATTGCATGACTGTGTACATTGTAGGCAAATCCCTGTGCGTTAATTACGTCTTGTTTTCCGTTAACAGTGGTTTAAGTAATTAAAATAATTACTTGTAAAAATATCTATAATCGGGATTCCAAAGAACTTACTTACCGCAATTCATAGAAATGATCAGTATGTTTTCTTTCTATGTTTACATTTAATTTTGTTCAAATAATTAATCAATTTTCTATCATTTAAATTGTGTGCTTCATCAAATACTGATTCCAATTACCTTGAAGTCATTAATTTTTCCATTGGCTATTGACAAAAAAAGAGACACTTGACTATCCAATGAAAACAAATACACAGAGTTTGATTGACAGGTTTAGCCAGGTGCAGGTCTCACCCGATGTCCGAGGTTATGTGTGCCGCGAGTGGTCTCAATAAGAGTTATCGATGTAAATAAATTAAAAAAGATACATGCTTATCAAAACATGCTCGTGTAAGTTAAAGTTGATTAAGGCTTGTTCCAACAGAAATCATGTTTTGCTAACTGCTAATTTTTTATGTATAGCGAATTTTAATATTGTACAGTCATTTTACCGGTAACGAATCAGTATGCGGTGTCTCGTGTATGCAACTATTATTATCGGAATTCCAAATGTTTTTATTTTTTGTTTAAATCGCGTTTCTTTGTCCTTCTAAACTGTATCAAACTTCCGAAAATATAAAGGATGAATTACGGAGACAGTAATTTCAACACCCCCTCCAGTTTCCTAGTTTTGAATTCGTTTCTCAGTATCGAATTAAGCGCCCTTTATCTCTTCTGACCGAATATTTTGAGGCAAATTAATTTCAAAAATATACTAGAGGTACTTATGGACTTATAAATGAACAAGGAAAAACAATTGTGGGAATATGTCATTTGAACAAATTATATGATCGTTATTTTTATCATACCGTTTTCCGGTCAAATTGAAACTGGACTTGAACATTTTTCATTTCCGTTACTTTATAATATTGAATTTTCATAAAAACACTTTATAGTAGTAATTGATGATAAGTAGTTGCCATTTTCCTTTGTTTTTCCCGTATATCTATCAATTTTTGCAGCCAAATAATACTTCTGTCGCAATGAACCGTAACTAGGAAAACTACACGTGGTTCTATTTGAAGTCGTAATTTCATTCAAAGCTCCATTATTATTTGATATGATGTATCATCTTTTTAAATGAATTATATTTACTAATTATTCACTAAATAGGGATCAATAACAAACTTATTTTCATAGTTAGGCTTTCGTTTTTTCTGTTTTGAACATCCGGCAGCTCATATCTGGGGCACATTTTTAATTTGTAAACAATTCGGTAAATAATCGTGCAAATGGCAAACAACTTCACGCACTGATATAATATTTATTTCTGTGTTATAATCACCTAGCTAGAATTTTTTTAAACCTCAACTTTGTCTTCCACCAATAATTTTTCTAAAAATTATTCGATACTGGCAAATATTCGTTACCGGTAAAACTGTACCAGTACTGAAACATCGTATAAAAACGTTATATATACATGTACTCTGTAACTAGTCGTCTTTTAATACATATACCTTTCTTTTGTTTGTTAAAAATAAATTCAGTTTTGTAAAAAGATAAGTATATCATTTCTTCTAGATTTTTTTTCTTCATGAAAATACCTACAAGAGAGTTTTGCCAATCACAAACAGTTTAAAGTACATGTAATGTAAAACACGGGCTCCATTTTGAAACAAATTGTCAGAGAGTTCCGAATGAAATCTGATAAACGTTTCACATGGTTCACGCACGCTTTGCTCGAAACGATTTAAACGCATTGTCCGAAATTCTGCACGCTTTGTCCGAAACGCTAAACGGTTTACACGAAACGCTTCACGATTCACACGAAACGCTAAACGGTTAATACGAAACGTTTTTCGCACGTAAGTCGCACGCTTTTTTTTTTGTTGTAGTAGTACGTTTCAGGGTCTGTAAATATTGTCAGCACGCAACAATTCTAAATTGCACATTGTCTTCAAAAATTTACAAATATTTAAATAAAGAAGTTATCTTAGAGAAAAGGTTACGTGTTTTGTAAACGGGTTCGGTTTAAAAAAAACAAACACCAAAATTCCTAACATGACACATGAGTACATACTGTTTATTACAATGCTTGCTACCCTCTGAAAATTTAACTCGCCATTAAATATCTCATTTTTTAAAATAATGTTTGTTACGATTACATAAACTGTGTGCGACAAATAGTTTTCCTAAAACATTTTCTTATTATACCCCCCCCCCCCCAAACAAAGTTTGGGGGGGGGGGGGGTATATAGGAATCACCTTGTCCGTCCGTCTGTCTGTCTGTCTGTCTGTCTGTCTGTCCGTCTTGTCTGTGCAATTGTGTCCAGTCTATATCTTTCTTATGGAGATACATTGGAAGTTCTTACTTCACACAAAGATTGCTTATGACCTAAGGGTGTGTCATGACCTTGACCCAAGGTCATTCGGGTAAGGTCAAGGTCACTGGCAAAAAAATGCAAAATTCGTGTCCGGTCCATATCTTTCTTATGGGGAAACATTGGAAGTTCTTACTTCACACAAAGATTGCTTTTGACCTAAGGGTGTGTCATGACCTTGACCCAAGGTCATTCGGGCAAGGTCAAGGGCAGAAAAAATGCAAAATTCGTGTCCGGTCCATATCTTTCTTATAGGGAAACATTGGAAGTTCTTACTGCACACAAAGATTGCTTATGACCTTAGGGTGTGTCATGGCCTTGACCCAAGGTCATTTGGGCAAGGTCAAGGTCACTGGCAGAAAAAATGCAAAATTCGTGTCTGGTCCATATCTTTCTTATGGGGAAACATTGGAAGTTCTTACTTCACACAAAGATTGCTTATGATTAAAGGGTGTGTCATGACCTTGACCCAAGGTCAATTGAAAAAGTTCAAGGTCATTGTTTCAAAAAAGCTAAATTCTGTCTGTGTCATGTCTTATTAATGGAAATATTAGAAGCTAAAAATTAACAGTTTCCAAAAATAAAGCAGTTGTTATTTATAAAAAATGGACAGTGAAATAGATTCATCCAATATTTTCTATAATAGCAAAAATACACGCGTAATGATTTTTTTCTTAGCGGGGGGTATCAATTGTGAGCTTGCTCACAGTACCTCTAGTTTTCTTTTTCAAAACACGTTTTATATGCAGGCTTTCAATCACAACACGTTTTTATAACAAAAGCAGAACTGAAAGTTAATAATTATAATCGTTTGACACCATATCACATATATTTTCAACTCGCAGCAACAACGGAAGACCTACTCGTGGCTTTGCCACGAGCTCTGCTCTAGTTATTCTTTATGTTTGCTAAAACAGTTCGATTTACTTTTTATTTTATTAAACGTTATCTTAACACATTTGCGAACATTTTTTCTTTATTTTTTTTTTATTTCTACTGATGCATTCCCTCAAATAAAATATACGTGCAACGGACAATGTAACTTTCTTTTTAAAGGTTGCTGCGAATTTATAGTTTGTTACCATAGACTTTGATGCCGTTTTCATTTCGACCTCAAACAATAAAGGCCCTTTTTTAACATGACTAAAGTTATTATTCTAATAATTTATTAAAATTGCATGCATTTGTTAATTATGCTCTACAAAATAAATGAATCAACTGAAACAGAATTAATAAAGACTTAAAAAAAACTTGCTCTTTATTTAAAAAAAATGATAACACGGGTATGTGTCCTTTAGAGCGTGTGTATTTTCTTTAATGTTTATTTCAAAGAGCTAATCGCGGCTGTTTAAAGACCCTCCCCCTACACATTTTCACTGCTTGTTCGTCCAAATAAAAAAAGATAATACGTTATTTATCGAATTCAATAATCAAAAATAATTCATAGATAATTTAAGTTTGTATTTCATTCATCGAAAAATATATCGTCTGCATTCGATTCCGATCGATAGTCTGCGATCGATGTACTTGTAAACAAATATGCCGGTGTATTACTTACAAAACCTTTGGGGTTACGAGGAACAGTCGTCTCAACCAATCAGATTCATCTCGATTGAAAATATGATCAACTACCTCCTCTCTAAAGATAAACTGATCAGCTGATAGTCGGAGCTGTTACTAGAATAGAAATAAAGTTCTTGTTATTGTGAATGTTGCAGAATAACAACCTTGGTCACGAAATGTTGTTTAGAAATATAAACACCGAATCGAATATCGTGAATGTTGCAGAAAAATCTCCTTGGTCTCGAAATGTTGTTTATAAGTATAAAGGTCTCGGCTTCGCCTTGGCTTTTGTATTTCTAAACAACATTTCATGACCTCGAAGGTTATTCTGCAACTTTCACGAAAACTCTTACTTTTTTTTTCTTAAATAGTCTCCTTTCTGAACTGTCGATTATTAGACTGTCGTCATTGAGGACAAATCGAACGCCAGTGGATTTCTGAGGATCAACAGTGCATTGTTTTGACTTTACTGATCCTTCCATTGTAATTTGCTGATATTGATATTAAATCATCCCATTAACTGAAAATATAGTAAAGCTATCGAAAGATGCACTTTTTTTTCTCTAAATACACCTGTTCTAATGAACTCGATAATAGATGTCTAGTTATCGTTTGTATTGTTTCGGAATTAAGGTTTCAGGCTCACATTTCCAAATTCCCTTTAAGTAGGTGACCTAGATTATCCCAATGTCACAATTCCTGAAAAAAGAAAATATAGACACAAACAAAAACTAACTAAGTCATATTTCTATAAATGTTACTATAACTCAAATTTGAAACATTTACTTGATTAATTAAAAAGGAAACATGAAGTTAGGTTCACCGTTAGAAAATGAAAAGTAGAAAGAAATCAAAATACAGCTTTTCATCGAAAGAGCCATCTCTACACAAGGAAGTTTTAAGACTGAGCATATTTGTTTATGATACTTGCGTAAATAAACAAGACAAGAGTTACACCTGAGTGTGTTTGTCCAATCGAGAAAAAAAATAATTTCCTTTTTAGTGTTGCCAAATGAAAATTCGTATATGCAAAGTATCTATTTATTCATTGTTTTACTATGTTCCCCTTTAAATGATATATATGTGAACTTCCTTTTCCCACACATTTTGTCAGATGTGCAAAATCTAGTAAAAGTTTTGTAAACTGTGAGTGGTGTGTGTTGCCATTGGTGAAATATTATATGTTCATGTAAAACTTATTACATTGTTCATAAAGAATGCAGTGCTAACATATAACATACTCTTCTAAAGTACAAAAAAACATATTTCTAAAGTACAAAAAAACATATTCATCGTCGATTAAATCACACAAAATTATTTCTGCATATTAATTACACCATGATTAAAATCAGTTTAAATGCATGTAGATATACAATATACATGTAGGTTTAAGGGCGTTGAATTAAATTAGCTATGTTTTTATCATTATTTTCTATCCTTGGTTTAATTGGTTAAAAAAGTTTCCACTTACCTTCCTTATATAATATTCTTTTTTATAAAAAGGTCAAAAGAAGAGAATATTAAACATTTACTGCATGATTGTGATTGTGATTCCACCAGAAAAATCATATTTATGTAATTTTCCATGTGGAAAAAATCTTCATTTTCCCCTTACAATCATGCAATAATTTGTTTATCATAACAAACGACAGAGAATGATATATAAATAGTGCCTGTTTGGAAGGGTAACTGTTGAAATTAACCCCCAGAGAAAATCATTGTCAACCGACGCGAAGAGGAGGTTGACAATGGTTTTCTAGGGGTGTCAGTTTCAACAGTTACCCTCTCAAACAGGCACTATTTATTTTATTATACCTAGTGTCTAAATTTTAAAGAAAATTTTACTTTTTAATATAGAAATGAAGGGAATTCTAGGGCGAACCGTACATGCATAATTTACGCGCATGTAACAATTTATTTTGTTACCCGTTGCCAAGTGTGTTGCTAACACTGAGGGTAATAGAACGGATTACCAACTGCGTCTACAACAATCAGATTTCAGTATTTAACATGAAAGTATAATAATATAGAATACATCGGGTTTTAATAGTTCTTAAATTCTAATAAAGCAATAACGTAGTTAATGTTTACAGGTTTCTTTCTATCGCAGTTTTCTGATATAAAACAGGATTTCAACGATTTTTATAGAATTGGTTATTTATTTACATCGTATGCTCATCCTCGGGATTCTTCATACGGAATTCGGAATGAAAATTGGAAGGGCGAGATATGATGAAAAATATGACGATGACAGGGAAACATGAAGTTTAATTGCCCTGGCTCGTGATTTTCTAGAGCCAATCAGATATCGCGTTACATAGAATGATCCTATTGAGGTATAATAATATATTTCATGCCCGTATTTTGCTTTCATTTTTCAAAGAAGCCGGTGAAAAAATTGCTATAATTCATGCACCTTCATGGCAGAAAGCTACAAGCTTATGTTGTAGTTTCTTGATACCTGTGTCATTTAGGAATCAATCAAATCAATATACATCAGTAAGAATGACGTGAAAATCAAGCTTATCATTTCCACATCCTGTTTTTCTCTCACATTGAGGGTGTTGAACAATAAACAACTCAACAGACTGACCGCTAGTGCCGACACTGACCCTCCTCCAATGGTCCCTGACATCGATGGACATCAGTTGTCCTCCATCAGGGCCGTCAAATATCATATTTCTGTGTACAGAACAAAAAGTCAGATATTATGTGCCTGTAAACAAAAAGTCAGATGTCATGTTCCTGTGACCAGAAAGTCAGATGTAATGTTCCTGTAAACAAAAAGTCAGATGTCAAGTACCTGTAAACAAAAAGTAAGGTGTTATGTACCTGTAAACAAACAGTTAGATATATGTACCTGTAAACAAAAAGGCAGATGTCATGTACCTGTAAACAAACAGTCAGATATCATGTTCCTGTAAACAGACAGTCAGATGTCATGAACCTGTAAACAAAAAGTCCGATGTCATGTACCTGTAAACAAAAAGTCAGATGTCATGTACATGTGAACAAAAAGTCAAATGTCATGTACCTATGAACAAAAAGTCAGATGTCATGTATCCAAGAGAGTAACATAGCCTGCAACCTGAAAGTCAGATAGTATATGCCTGAAACTCGGCAAAAGTAGTTATCATATCTTTTTAACAAGAAAGTCGGTTATTTTTTTCTCTGTAATCATAAAGTCTGATAACAGGTATCAGTTTAACATACAGTCAAAAGTAATGACTTGTTACTAGAAAGATAGCGTGTATCCAATAGTCAGATACATTTTACATGAACCCATAAATAACGATTACATTATCTTTGAAATAAAAGAATCAAAGCAATTGTCATCAAAACCACAAACTCTACAAACAGTTACTCTATTCATTATAATCGGTTTTTAAAAAGCCGCATAAAAACCCAAACTAAATTGATTGGACATACAGTGTATACATTAATAAGGAAATGAAATAATATTTATAAACTTGCTCACACTGTGCGTTGGCAGATTAAAATATTACCACTAGGATTACAAATGCTTGTTAATAGAATGGAAATCAGCCTCTGATTTATTTTTTTTTGCTATTGTTGTTGTATTTCGGATGTTGGAATGGCTCAGATTCTCCATTATGCTGTATCGATCTTTATGTTTCAGTTTTGTTACATATATTCACGAGGTATGTAAGAATGATTCCTTCATGAAAGCTGTTTTTATTCTCGTTTTAACTATGTTTTTGGTCAGTTTGAAAAAAAAATCGCAGACCCTTTTCAATGTTTTGAACTTATTAATCAACATTTTTGAAAATATTATAAACGTGTAGACATTTTTCGTTTTTATAAAGCGACATTACATATCCAAATTGAATCTTAATATGTCATAGAAATAAATTAAGATCACAGATCGATATTTTGATTTGGATAATGACCATTTACATTCACTTACCGATATCAAAATATGTTATTTCAAAATGCTATTCAAAATGCCCCTTTGAAATGATTTTGCATTTTGTCTTTTAATTTATACATTATTGGTATTTCATATGTAATTTTTAACAAACGTTTCTGAATCTAATGCAATTCATTCTGTAGTTAGATAAGCATACTTAAATCAAAATTCAGTAAAAGATCACTTGTTTAAATGCATGTAACGATGTAAGTTACTAGTTACGAGATTTCAATAGTATCCGATACAAATATATAGATATAGTATCACAAAATCCAACATCATCTGAAATTTAACCTTATTTTCAAATGACCTGTGCTTTTTATTCCTTTAATTTAACTGTACTTATTTTTATTTATTTCGACATCTTAACACTAATACAAATTATTTGGTTTTTATTGAAAACAATATTGAATTCATGATACTTTAGTTTTCCCATTCCTGCATTAGAATATTAATGATTTATTTACTTCTCTAGGATATTTTGATTTATTTCTGGATCAAAGCAGCTACTCTATTGGTGAAATCAACATCACACTACGATGTTACAGTTTACAGAAGAATTGGGAATACATGACAATTCAAACTCGCAATCAAATGACCAATGACTTTGAAGCATTTGTAAGACTTAACACATCCGGTGTATATTTGGAGAGCAAGGGTACTTCTATTCATGGATTGTCCATTGACGGCCAATGTCCTATCACTGATGGATGCTATATTGAAGCTTTCATGAAGATGTATATAGATCAGTGTATAGATCATCCCGAATTATATCCCACATTTAGATGTCAGTTTTCGGACGGCAGTCGTTTATCGTTTACATCTGAGAAGAGTTTACGGTTGAAAAAAGGTAAAAGTATTTAAACGTCATTTAAAAGGCAATCGAAATCTAAATAAAATACTGGTTTACTATAATTATGGTAATTATGGTAGTCGATTTCTTATGTAGAGAGAAATAACGAGTCTTGATTTTGAAGAATTATGATTTTCAATGCAAAATATATCGACTACATTGTCAGGATTTATCTCTTTTTCAAACACTGCGGTAATGTTTCCCTTTTATATGTCAAACATAGATCAGGATGGATTCAGACACACTAAAAATTCGCAAATTCAGACCATCATATAGATACGAGTGTTATAGACGGGTATTTGCGATCAAACTTCAAGGCGCAAGTAGTTCATCAAAGCCGACTATGCTCTGAGTAAAATCATTAACTCCCTCCCAGATACATGTATACTGATCGTTTATTTTGTTCCTCACAGTTAAAACGTCCTTGCAAAGAAATAATTTACCCCACTGTGTTTTGATTTCATTAAAAGAGATCAAGAGGTAAGAAATCAAGCAAGTTAAATTTGAATTTTATTACGGTAGCGTGTAGTATTACAGATTCATTACAGTTATTTTATTTCTACACTTTCATATAAATGCTATTCCATTACACCTTCTGCATTTTAACTGTGGTGTCATTGTTGGAGATGAAATTTAACAGTAAAACGGAAGGGTTTTGCTATTTGCATTTGTTCTATAACTGATTTGAATTTTGACGAGAATAAATTTTTATGAGTAAAAGAAAAGTCCTCAAACGAAACCGATTTTATTCAGATATATTTTTAAAGTGTATTTTTCTGCCAACAAGTTTTTGTTCAAAAACAATTCACATATTTTGTTTCAAAAAATGTCGTAACGATTATCAACTCGTTAAAAATGCATAGATGATCAAAGCAAGATTAGGGGTGTAATCAGAAACGGGACAAAATGTAGTCGACAGTCACGCATTGACACACCGTATCATTAAAATCTTTATTTCATAATCAAAAAAGTTTTAAAATCAGAAAATCGGGAACTAACCTACTATGTTTCAATTTTCTGTTCTGTATAATTTCCACTTTAACAGAATATGTAATAAAACATCGCAACTGATTACATAATAGATATTCTCTATATATCATGTGCGTTAATTCAGAAAAAAAGGAGATCCCTAATACGAGATATCTTTTTTTCAAATATTACAACGGATTTAGGCTATACTGATTATGTTTTAAAGACCCCCCCCCCAAACAAAAAAAAAATAAAAAAAATTATATGACAATATAAATCAGATATGCTTGTGGAAATTTCGTATATGTTCCTTTATGTTAAGTTTTTGCAGATCAGTTCGATAAAACAATACACTTTGTTTGAACAGGGAAATCACCAAAAACGATGCATATGCCTTCCATCATATCTCGTACAAAGATTGAAACGGAAGACTTTAGAGGATTTAGGCATGTCTTTCAGTTACAATGCACAGGAGAAGTTGAAAGTATCAACGGTAGACCAAGCCAGGTAATCTAAATAATAATAGTTTTATAAGCATCATTTTTTTTTCGGAAGGGTGCTAGATGTTTTAGAAATACCAGTCGCTGATTTGCATTAAATCTAAAATTGGTAAACGTGAATATTAAATAGTTTGGACTGATAAAATATATATGTGAATAATGATAATAAAAAATGAAACTGCACCGAGTTGCGAGGTCAATGGCTTATCTGTTTTTCGATAATTACATGCATAGATTTAATTGTTTTAACCAGGAAGTTGACACAATTGTATTTTCATGCAACTTTTTTTATCAGCATATCCGATGGTGCAAAAAAGTATCTGGGAATTTCATAGTTATGGCATTACAGGATCCTCCTTTTACAACTACTTTATCACAAAGCAAAGATGGTTGCATCATAATGCAAAGATCCATGACATATTATTCAGTCTTGGGCAGTAGCGATGACCAAATTATGTGCGAATCTGGGTATCTACAATCCAGCACTATATGTGGAAATGGAAGCGCATACTCAACTTTACAAATTCAAACCAGCGATTTGGAAGAAGGTAAGGGCTGAAATTGTTTTTAAGACCTAATGGTAAAGACATAAATTATATATTTCATAATACTAAAATTTCAACATTTACGGCAAACTTTAAGACTTTACATATAGGATATTCAGTAACCAGGTTCAAGGAAAAAATCTTAATGTTTGATGAGGTAAAATGAAAATTGGCGATTTCATTATTAATGCATGTATGATATTATCAAGGGAGAACACAAGCATATTCACATATTCAAACAATTAATTGCTATGTTTAAGGAAGTAATTAATGTCTCATAATTATATCGTAATTGTAAGCCAATAAAATGATAATTGAAGCATAACCGTCGTCTTCCGAAAATTATCATTTCGCCAATTTAGATTGTTTTTCCGTAAAAGAATTTTCCGCAAACGTGTTTTTGTCAATACATTGGATGAATATGAGCGGAACAGGTAGCGCAGATGGTAACTTTAATGTAGATACATATATTTGTAAAGTACTAACGGTTGATGTTATTGACATTACTACTTATATATAATATATTGTAGTTATATAAGTTATATTTTTTTTTAAATCTGCAAAGTTTCATCAGCAAATAACTTACCAACAATAATAAATATATCATAAAAGTGGTGGCTAAGAGGTAATCAGATGCAGGTAGAAAACAAATTTGTATACATTTTAATTACAGGTAAGTTATAATAGCCTGTTCTCTAATGGTCAATAAGTAAAAATATCTTATTTTGCTTACTAGAGACAAATAGCTATGATTTTCAGAAATTAAATTATATGTTTATGTTTAAGAGTATTTCGTTTTGAGAAATATTCTATCTACAATAATTAAAGTTCCCTTGCAATTGAGAAGCCTTTCTTTGGTAAACGTTATTTAGGTTGCAAAAGCAAGCATTAATGTGTAAACATATATCAAACCAGATTAGCAATGAAATACATGAAGGTCTTCAGATTTCTCGCTGGATGATATCACCCTTATTCTTTAATTGAATAAATCCCATCAACCACTCGCCTTCCACAAAACTGCTGTTGAAAAATCATATTTAACAGAGTTTTTTGTTTTCTCAACATAAAGGTAAGAACATTGCAATTATCCTTTCAAACTCTGAACTGCAGCTTTAATGGTTTTACCTTTTTTTAATTATCCATAAATTAATCATATCTATCTTTAAAATTTTAAAAGATTTTTGGGCCATGGACTATCATTAGGTAGCCATTAAAATTTAGTAGCTAATTGTAGGCTTTCCTATATCTTGATACAGAATTCTTCGCAAGGAGATTAAAATACTAAAATAGCCAAGACCATCCAGCCTTTTTTGTCTATTCTCAATCATTTATCATCTGATATATCATTTCAAGTATCTTTTATATATACTTTTCAGATGGTTTGCTTGCTGGGTAATAATATTTCAAAATGCATAGTATTGAATCATTTCTAAAAACTTATGATAAACTTAAAAGAGATGCTAATTTCCTTTTTTGTTATTTTCAGAAGTGTTTGTCGATCACTGAAGTTATACAAAAACTGAAGAATACGTTACAAGTGGTGAACAACTCTATGCATTTTTGTCGACAAAAGGTCCTGCTTTCACCATTTTATTCTTGACGAAGGTTTTATATTTTTGAAGAGTTTTTCATCAATTGTCGTTGACACTCTGATCAATGCTCATTATAAGTCAATACGCACAGGGATGATAAAAAAAAGATTTTTTAATTATAATGTCTATATATTTCATTATTTCATGAGTGCATGTTGTTCATGTAATACAAAGGGAAAAAAATGAAAATAAAAATGATTTTACTATTGATTTTTTTTAATCTGACAAGGCATTTTCTTCTCACACAGATGAAAATAAAAGCAGCGGTAGAGACCATTTCACAGCAAATTATTCAAAACCAGCAAAAATAAATCTCAACATTTAAGTAAGCAAAAGAACATAAATCAAATATAACGTTAGTAAGATTTAACTCCTTTACATTTTATCAAAAGCAAATATCTTGAAGCAACAGGTTTACTAGTAGATGCTGCTGAAAAAAGTTATTCTTATACAAACGCATTTTGATAAAAGCAATTCTTAATCTTAAGCGGTTCTGTCAAATTGTGCAGGCTTTAGACATAATTGAAAAATTATATGGAAAATGTACTAGGATTGGTAAACCATAGTAAACTTGCTTAATAAGAATGCAAAATTGTCTTTTTAACTGCATTAAACCAAATTTAAGGGGGAAAAATTAAAGAAACCAATATAATGAACTTTAAACATTAAAATTTAACTGTCAACAATGATATTGTTAATATATCCTTAACCAATAATACATGTATATGACTAGAGTCTTTTAATACATCATCATAATGTTCACAATACCCTAAGACCCCGACAAAAACATTTATTTTAAAATGAAAGTATAAACACAACTATCCAATATGACGAGGATATAGATATTTCAGTCAATAACAAAAATGAAATTCAGTACTTAATTTAGTTATCTGATATTTATAAATTTACTATAATTATCTGCTTTTATATAAATATCAAACTATCACTCAAAGGATACAAAAAACAGTCAGAATACCCTTTCATTAGTAAAATCACACATGCAGGTGCTTACGAAATCAAAATAATACTGAATCAGTTAAAAACAATGTTGTAATACATTTAATATTATTATAAATATATATATATGCATCATATATATTATTCATAATTGTTCATATATACATGGTTTTATAAGGTAATATATCAGCAGAATAATATTCACTGGCAAATTAAGAAATTTTACATTTGTATTTAACAGAATCCATATAGAAAATATCTTATAATTTTCATATTTATATTTTTAAAAAAATAATTAAATTGTTAAACAAAAAGTAGAGGAATGTTTACTGAGTAAAATTTGAATTTTAAATCATATTTCTAAGGAATGTAAAATAAAGAAGTATACGCATATTTCTTATTCAAATTATTGCATGTAATTCACGTGAAATATATCAATATATTATGGAAATTAAATCACTCTGGAAAACAATGTTCTCGTCAAACTGTTTTGCAGATTATTTGTAAAAAAAAATTGTAAACACATCAATTAAAATCACTTTAAATGCATGTAAATATACATGTACAATATTAATACACATGTAGGTTTTTTTTATCACATTGCTGTAAATAAAATATATCTTGTTGGTCCCAAGAGTAATGAAAGATCATCAATGTAGAAAATTAAAGCAATAAAATGAAGTTTTTATTCATATTGAAATGGTGGCTATAAGATGCATACTCCCTACCTTTCATCTCAAAAGGACTACAAAAAAAACTTTTCTTTGCCCACAAATAAGAAGACCAAAGGGGTCAAATTTCTACTAATGTTTTAAAGACGTTAACTTTCTACATCTTTTTACTAAGAAAAACAAACTAAATTGTCTAAATTCTAAGGTACCGGTATAAGAAAATGGATTTCTATCTTGCGAGTCAATATTGTTTGTGTATCTCCTGGATAAAAGTAAACTTTTAACAAATCTTTCTAAGCTATTCTTCGAAGAAAATTAAACATAAAATCTATACATGTAACTAAAATTCAGTGTAAGTCCATAATTTTTGCTAAAAGTGAAAAGATCGTAAATAACACACATTATAAACTCTGATTTAAAAATCAACATTATTCAAACAATTCTAGTACATATGATTGTACGTTCAATCAAAAACAAGAAAATACTCTAACAGTAATACTAAGGATCATTAACAATCAAGTTATAACTCTGTAAACTGATCTAACATCTCTTTAAAAAAAAATTGCAACTAAATATGTCATTGAAAACAAAAGAAACAAAGTAAATGCAGGAAAATTAAAAAAGTTCCTAATCCAAACAAAGTTACTAGTAACTTTGTTACTAATTAATAATAGTTACTAATTACTGGTAACTTTGTTACTTACCATAATTATGATAGGCATCTTAATAGTTAACGATAAGTTTCTGAATTCTGCTTTCTGAAGTCTGGTTTTCATTTCTTTTTTTATACAGTGAAAGGAAACTTGAGGCACCTTAATGGGAACTTTTTTTCAGTTTAAAAACTTTAGGCAGAAAAAAAGTTACGTTTTAAAACAACCAGGTTTGATTTAACGTACTCCATTGCAAATGTTTAACTCCTTACAGTTTGTAATTAAAACTTAAAAGGATAAACCTCACATCTAATAAAACATCACAAAAAGCATCGCTTCTCATCAGCAGGCAAACAGGAAATGGACGGTTTTATTGCAGATTCTAAGTTCTTGAACACATTGGACTACTCCTTGCGGTCTTGTAGGACTTTTAGGATTGCGGCACACTCTTCCTGTGCATATTTCACAGCAGCAGAAATCTCCTCTTGGACCTGAAAGGTAGAAGTTTCTTTATAAAGGATTACAGTTTAAAGTACTAAAAAGAAAAGTACTGGTAAGTAAAACATTTAAAACATTTTAAAAATTAAAATGCAATGTAAAAAAAGAGATTTAGACTTCTGATTCAATAAGATGAAGTAATCAATTCATTTTTTTGTACACCAAATTTTCAAAAGCAGTTCAGTGGTATTTGTTTTTAAGTACCACAGGACATATAGTTAACCCCAAAACATTTTTTAATTTTTCTTTCAAAGATTGCTAATACGAAATTAGATAAAATACTAAGACACTTTTGAACACTACATAATATAAATCATGTAGAATATTGACCATTTGAATATATTTATCAACATACAAAACATGTCCATCTAGTGAATATATCACTTATGCTAATCATATAATATACATTTTCAAACATGGTACTTGCCTGAGTTTTGAATTCTTGGTCCTTCAGGTCAGACAAGTTGGTGGTCACATTATAATATGTCCCCCAAACCGCAGTCTCCAGCATTCTTACTCCCACCTGAGAAATTAAACCAAGAAATTCATCCAATGCCATACAAAAAAAATTGCTTATTATAATTCACAGTACATCTGCATTTTGATGTTCCAGCAATAAGGGGGAGAAAAACAGTTTAGTTATAGTTTCAAAGACAAAGCCGCTGTAAGTAAAATCTTCTATTTCGATTAATCTTACTATCTTATTTAGAAAGGTATTCTCCTGAAAGCTTAAATAATTGAGTTATTTCCCTTCTCAAAAGAAACTTTATTGCCAAAGAAATATAACTCAAGCAATAAAGATGAAATGTCTGCCTACATGTGCCATGTTATAATTTAAACATGTTGACAGTTTTTGGTCAGAAACCATATAAAAAATTGCTGCCTACATGTTTGAGATTAATTCAATTCATTTACTAACTTTTGTTTGAAAGTTATGAGCCATTGAAAAATTTATATAAGGGAGACAACTCAATGTTACTGTTCAAAGGAAAAAATGAATAGATATCTTGAAACAAGTAAACTTTTTTAAAGGAAATAATAAAACAAGTGTCAATGAATTCAAATGCAAATGGGAATTACCTGGAGGTCAGATTTACAGTTAATGTTACAAACAGTAGATAACTCTTTAAGAGTTGGCCATAGTTGATTGGCAATTCTTGATACTGTCACAGGAACTTGTATGGCTGTCTGGATTCCTTCCTGCATGGCTAATTCTCGACTGGAATTGAAACAAAAGAACAGTAACGAACAAGTTTAAATAATTTCTTTTAAATAATATGAAAATTATTATATTTATCCTAATATTACACAATTTCCTTTTTTTTCATTTCACATTTTCTGAAAGGATTTTCTTGAAAAATTGTGAGAGAAAAAATTAGTCAAAATGGTAACTGATGAGCTTTTCGAAAGTTCCTATAATTAACAAATCTCAATTCTTAAAAGGAACTACAAAAAAGATATCTGTTTAATCTATAGGAATTTATAATGGACTTTGATTATTATCGTGTATTAGAAGGAACTTGATCAAACTGAATTATTCTAGCTAAATATCATAATAAGATTTGATACTACTGCTCCACTCATACTTACATCATTTGTTCTTCCTCTGTATCCTTAGGCAACTTCATTGCTAACTATTATGATTAATACAAGTTCATGGAATATTTTTGGTAAGTTATAACATGTACATCTTATAATCTAACTAAAGAGAAATTCTGATCATCAACATTCTTATATGATCATAATTTATCAAATTACTTTCAATCGTTTTATTCTCATGTATCTTAAGATGATGATGAAAATCTTAATAAAAGCAAAATTATACAACAAATAATTTTAAAGTCTAGAAAAGGTAAAAAATAAAATTGCTGTTTTGAGTTATAACAAAAGGACCTTCCTCCACTTACCATATATTCGCTGTATGCGGCAGCATCTGCGTCAACAAACTGCATCAGATCTTTCATGGCTTTATACAGCGGTGGAATCAACTCTCTCATCTTACTGTCCAGCTCGTAAAACTTCTTGTTTCCATAGGTCAGGAATCCCACCATGCTTCCCAAAGAAGCTCCCTGTTGATAATGTAATGTTTAATTTTTAAGGTTTTTCATCCATCTCAAATGAAAGATAACTCTGTACCATAAAAATTTTTTATGTTTCTAACATTACCAAAAAAAATTTTATTACCTAACTTGCAAATTATATCATTGGTTTATTAGGTAAACAAAGTTTCCAGTAAAATTCCTTATACAATTCCCTATTTTTAACAATAAAATGATTTTTTTTTTACTAGTTTCTATCCTTGGTCTAATATGTTAAAAAAGTTTCTACTTAGCTTCCTTAAATAATTTCCTTTATTTTTTTGAAAGTTCAGAAGAACAGAATTTTTTTATATAAAACACATGCACCTCCTTGGCAAAAATTACAAATGTTATGTTGATGTTGCTTGATTTTTAATAACTGTGTCAATTAACATCTCAATTAATCAATATAATGATTAGTAAAAGTGACAAAAAATGATGCTAATCATTTCAAAATCATGTTTCCCTCTCATAATGAGAGGCCATGTTGAACACTGAACCACTCACCAGGCTGGCTGCTAGTGCTGACACTGACCCTCCCCCAGGGGATGGTGACCTTGACCCCACAGTCATCACAAAGTCCCTGACATCCATTGACATAAGCGGTCCTCCATCAGGGCCATCAGATATCATATACCTATAAAGAGTAAGATATCAAATTAAGATATCAAAGTAAGATATCAAAGTATGATATCAAAGTAAGATATCAAAGTATGATATCAAAGTAAGATATCAAAGTAAGATATCAAAGTATGATATCAAAGTAAGATATCAAAGTAAGATATCGTAGTAAGATATCAAAGTAAGATATCAAAGTAAGATATCAAAGTATGATATCAAAGTATGATATCAAAGTAAGATATCAAAGTAAGATATCAAAGTAAGATATCGTATTAAGATATCAAAGTAAGATATCAAAGTAAGATATCAAAGTAAGATATCGTATTAAGATATCAAAGTAAGATATCAAAGTAAGATATCAAAGTATGATATCAAAGTATGATATCAAAGTATGATATCAAAGTAAGATATCAAAGTAAGATATCGTACCCCCAAAGTTGACATACTTATTAACATTATCAAAATTTCTAAGTTAACATATATACACTGTATAAAATTCAAGTGCAGATCTTAAGGGTGCTGACGGGGGTGAAGAAGGGGGGTCTCCCCATAAAATTTTAAAATTTCTTCAATTCACGCAGTAAAGTCATCTAATACAATATAAGATGGATGCTCATTTGTATATATTCTGTAGCTGTATATAATCAAAATATTTGACAAAAGACTTCATCTGTAGTACATGCACATAGGCAAAAGTTCATCGTTGGAACCCAACGGTTTTCTATCTGTCGCACTGCTTTTGGTTGAAAGCAGTGTAACGGATAGAAAACCAATGGGTTCCTACGATGGCAAAAGTTCAGAAAATTACTTTATTTGCAACTTTATGTATATGAAAAACATTGAAGATGACTTTATAAAGTTGTTCATTAGACCTAATACAACAGTTTGATTCAGAAAGAGATTTGATATTCTAGCTATCTGCTACTGGTAGTTCTCTACATATAAGTTTAGCTTTTTTAGTAATTTGTTTTTAGACTTATTATCTTTTTTTACCTCAAATATTATCTAAAATATATTCTATAAAGGAGGAAACTAGAGAGATTCTCAGATCTATAAAGTATTTGGAAAATGATTATCATAAGAATCTTTTTTTTTTTAATACATTTTTTATGAAAGGCCACACTTCATTTTTTTAATATGAGCAAGAATGTTAATATGTAAAAAAAAAAAAAAATAATAATAAAGCACAAATTAATTGACAGAACAAGATTTTGAGATCATTCAATTCTTCCTAGAATAGATGACTACCTCTCATATTTCTGGTAGTATTGTTCCTTGAAAACCAAAATTTACTGAAATTATAATCAGAGATTCGACATTATACTTTTTTTTACCTGTAATGATCAAAACAAAAAACTTTTTTCTTGGATCTTTTTAAACTTCAGCCATGTTTATGATTTTTTTCTCATTATTTTGATATTTCACATAAATTACATTAATAAGTGATTTTTATTAAAAACGTGATTTATAAAAATTATAGGTGATGATGCTACGTACTCAATAATCCTTTCCTTGGGGCTGAATGGCCCAAGAGAGTTTAATCCCAGTCTGTTGATTACCTACAAACAATACAAATAAAATCAAATACAGAATGTCAATTATCAATTATTACCCTTGATCAGATTACTACAATTGCTCCCTGGGTGTAGTGCATGGAGAATAACAGTACTGTTAGGTCTCCCTTTTTTATTTTTTGTAAAAGGGCAACAACTCTTTTTAAAGAAAGAAAAGAGAGGTAACTCTGATTACAAATCATTTCAGAGAACAACATTTTTATTCTCTTACTGGAATACATTTGTAACTTGCAACTAATTTTTATATGAGAAATTTAAAATTCAATGTTAACCAAGTATGGTGGTAACAGATTTTATGTATCAGGTAAACTACTGAGGATTTTCCACGAAAGCTTTACATGTATATAGATCCACCCACCAGTCTGAGTTTTTGATCCTCCTCTAGGATAAACAGGTTCTCTTTCTTCATGTAATAGTCTGCTGCCTGTAGAATCGCCTTCAGGGGAACCAGTCCAACAATTTGTGAGCCGCATACAGCTAGATTCAGGTCCTGCAAAATGTAGAGCACATAATTCGTTGACCATCTAGATGATGGATGAAGGATTTCAGGAATCTACTTTATATACTGTTATACCTCAACATCTAGAACATTAGTATCACAAATAACATGGGTAATCGTTTGTTGAAGCAAAACATTTTATATTCATTACTGTTATCTAACATTGAGTATCACTACTATTATGATGTACGTCATCAGATGGTCAATCGCAACAAATAGCTGTGTCTGATTTTTAAAATTAAAATAAGGAATTTTTTAAAACCACAGTTTCACAACCAGGCATCAATTACCAGTATTTCAAACGTTTCTAAAAACAGTTGAAACTATAATTTGAGCTTGATTTAACTAAAGGCATTTGTTGACAGATTTGAGCAGTTTAAAAGTAATTTTCCTAAGTTTTTTTTTTTAATTGTAAACAAGATCAAACAAACATACATTAAGTTTCATTTTTTTATTAAATTGAAATCTTGATGAAAAAACCTTTTGACTACCTCTGCATCTTTGAGCACCTCCTCGTAGACTTTGTGTATGGGGGTTTCGTCGTGGTCAGTGATGTTGACGGAGACCTGAGCCATGTTTGCCTCCTCCAGGTACCAACCTATAGCCTGGACATGCTTCAGTCTCCCGGGCTTAAATTTATTAAAAAAAAATAATAATCAAGAGATGATTTAGAAAATTTTATCATTAAGCCCTGTAAATCAAAATCATAATATTCTTTACCGTAAAATTTTTTAAATATATAATCTTTGTGAAATACAACTCTAAAAATCAAAATTTAATTTTCAAATTTTTATACTTTTGTAGGTTGATTCTCAGTTTCATCATTTTTACCAAAAATAGGAATTTCAAAATGAATTTGTAAAAGTAAATAATGAAAAAAAAAGATTTAAAAAAATTGCTTTATTGACAAAATATTAGAAAATATAAAAATCCAAACTAAATAGATTAATGAAAAAAAAAATTCAAATTCAAATATACATGTATATAAAGATAAAGTATGAATTCAAATTTTTTTATTTATCAACAACAGCATTGTGTTAATTGATTAAGCATGCCAAACAGACACACAAAATATTGTATTAATTATGCTGAAAGAGTGAGTGATTCAATTAATGATAAAACATGTGATATCTGGTGCTACTAATCTATTCTGGAAATATATAATACAATAGTAACATATTGTCATTGTCAACTCATACTAATAGTTAGATTACCATGTTTGCATAAAATACATCAATTTTTAATAGTTGATTTTTTTACAACCATGCATATACATGCACAAAAAAGACAGCGGTTTGAATTTTCTTAATTGGCAACGTAAAAGCTGTATTTTTATTGTTGCTGTAGATTCACTGAGAATGATGCATCTCTAGACAGAGGCCATTGTTGACTCCTCTCCCCCACCCCCCTACTGACCCGATTTACTCTACCGCCCTTCACCCCTAAACTTATATTTTGTTATATGATATGAATTATTATCATCTACATGCATGTACATCTACATGTAACTATGAGTGGTATATACTCTAAGTCATGTGACACCACAAATGGCCGACTCTATATATAGTTCTATGGCTAGCCTAATATAGTGTGCCGGGTTTGTTTAAAAGTAAGAACCTTTAAGTCCTATTTCATCACAGTCTTTCAAAAATATTTATTTTATTTCATAGCTCGAGATTACAACCAAAAGATCTAGCTTAGTACTCACTAAAAAAGAATTCATATTTATGCTATATTATCCGACCAAAATATTATAATATTACAGTTGGGATGAGACATTTGAAGAATATAATGATTTCTTTGGTAAATTCATGTGGATTAAATGGAGGTAGCAACATTGCAGAAAAAATACAGTTCCTACAGAGCTATGAATATTACAATCAATTTCCGTAAGAAGTATAGAGGGAGTTCTACTTGGTGGCTGTAAACATATATAATTTACAATAATATCTCATTTAGTCAATCCAGCATGATTTTTTTTTCATCTTGCAGCAAAATTAGTTTTACACACATTAGTTTCACACACATATTAATTAATGTTTAGTACCCACAAGATTACTAATTATCATGCCCATAACTGTATATATAACAACACCTTTAATGCAATGGGGTTTTTTTTTCTGAGTACAAAGACCAGAGTGTTTATAAATAGGGAGATTATGGTGTAATTCTAGGTCTACCTTATTGCAGAATAATATCCATCGCAAAAATGATTATATACAGTACTGTAAAGGTAATCTATATCCTCTTTTAATTAAAACTATGCTGTCTGTTTTAAAATTAACATACAAAAGGTTTTTAACATCTTCTATATATATATATATACATATGTATATTACCTGGTATTGCCATTTTGTCCCATAATGCTACAAGCATGATCAATAGTTTAATTTAAAACCCTTTATACAAAATGTGATTCACAAAGATAGGTCAGAGGCAAGCATCAAATTAACCAATTAAAGAATATGTCAAAGTTTTAGAGAATGGTGATTATATCATATTCCTTAAACTGCTTTATATTTAAATTTTATCCAATGAATTTTTAACATTATTTCTCCTTTTTTTCGAACATTTCATTCATTTATTTAATTCAATTACATGTATTTAAATTTTTAGCTTCTTTTAAAAAAAAGGAATTGCATCATTATTCTTACTAGATTTATTAAATTAGATTTAGATGAAAGTTTATTTGAAGCAAAGCATTATAAAATTTAAATTTCTTTTAAAAAAATGAAATCTCTTTTTCTTATTTTTTGTGAAGTTAAATTAAGAGTGAGGCGTCCAAATCTATATCACACGGCTACCTACCCCTTCCGCATCAAAACCTGTGCCATAACACTGCAAAATAGGGTTCAAAGTTCAACATAAATCTTAAGCTTACACATCTTTAATCAATAGTCATTATTTCATCCAAAAATAACATTTTAATCTTGTTAATAATAATTAATTAATATTTAAGAAATAAACAGCAATTTAAAAAGTTCACTGGGATCTGAACTTGGTTGGTCACATGATAAAATCCTGTGAAGCCTGAAGATTTGATCACATACTGGTCAACCAAGTTCATACCACGGTGAACTTTTTAACATTGCTGTTTATTACTTATATTTACGTTTGAGAATGGCAAATCGTTTAGAATCATTAATATAACAAAGTTTTTACATTTATAATAATTGCAACCATCAAGCAATAAACGTGTGCAGTTATTGTGATGTCATGAAAAAGAATTGAACGTTTTCGCTATTCAATAGGTTCATATAAGGAAGCATATTTGCAAAAATAAATATTTGTCTTTATTATCATGTTACAATATGTATTCATGTGCACTGCCTTCGATCTCTAAAACATATCAAAACAATTATATCGCAGAGGCTTTTAGAGACTATATATGGTTGCTATTAGGTTTTTGAAAGATAAGTATAATTTATTTCTGGTTACCACACAATTGCTTTTAAGTTTCAAAAGGATAATTTTTATGGATATACTAGCTAGTACAAAGTGTTCTTGGCAATATTATACAATGTACTTTCAAATAATTGAAAGTAGTTTATCTTATGAAAGCAAATGACAACCCCATGCAAATAATTTGTTAGTTGCATGAAAGATAAGTTATAAGTTTCTGTACAAATATGTACTTAGAAATGTGAAGTGCAAGTTAATTTAGTTGTTGAAGTAAAATATTGTCATTATAATAAATTGTCCCATGATGATTATGATATCATTATACGGTATGTATAGTTATCAAAATTAGTACCTTGCAATGTGCAGAAGTGTGTCATTATGACATTGAAATTATATAACAAGCTTATAGTCAGGGCCCATCCCTGACAGTTGTACAAGTTTAAAGACACTGGGGAAAAACTGTACCAATTAAACTTATGCCATGTGTGACTATTATAAATATCCTTAAAAGTCTTCTCTTTGTCATCTGTGCAAGAGTACACTCTTTATATCACAAATTTGAAGATAAAAATAAATAAATAAAAACCAGCAACTTCAACCTAGCTGCTGGCAAAATTATTGGAACAATGATTAATACATTTAACTGGACCGGGTTGCTCAGAACAATGGTTGTATTTAACCAGCGGTTAAAAGCCTTATCCAGAGATTAAATTTTGACCACTGGTTAAAATGTATTCTGTCTAGATACAGATATAAGCATCCAATTTGAAAAAGCTAATACATAAATTACACATTTACACCAAAGAAGTTTACAACATATCTATATCTATGCAAGTAACAATATTGCCCTCCCAGTCAATAAGGCTTATATTGACATTGTGGCCCTCACCTGCTCTTTGCCCCTGCCCTGCTCGCGGATGTTGAGGGCGATACGATGGGCCTGCTCCTTTGTTGACAGAACGTTGATGTTGTAGGCAATCAGGAAATTCCTAGCCCCTGTCACCGTAGCTCCCCAGTTTGGTACAAACTCTGGTAGTCCAAAGTCTGGTTTCCATTCTGGTTGTGACAGCTAAATAGGGTGAAAAATTCAATAAGAGCTATAATGTTTACAACAAAATAATTTTTATCAAATAATTGTACTAAAGTTTCACTTATCATGCTTATAGAATACCATCCCTCTACTTCCACTTTGGTACCTAACATTATCTGTTATATACTAGAAAAAAGTTATAACAAATGAATGATGAATTTGAATAAATTATATAAAAGAGCCCAAGGGCATTCAACTATGGAGAAACAAAAGAAAATTGCTCCCTGTATTACTATTGGGAGGGAGGGGGGAAATTACAAGTCCATCTCCCACTATCCCCATTTCTAATATCCATAAAGGTTACCTGTACATTTCAATTTAAATCATTCCTGCTTTTGTCGGGAACAGTGAGTATACTGTTTACGGGGTTATTTTCGCCCCATTTCATTTTTGCCCTTCAACACTTGCAAACGGTTTTGCCCTGTCATAAATTCGCCCAGACACGTTTGTGTATTAAAGAGGCAACTTGGAACATTGAAATTCACCCAGTCTTAAATTTGCCTGCATGCTGACAACGAGGGCGAAAATTAACAGGGGAAAATATTTCCCTGTATACAGTATATACATTTTCAAATTTGATTTGGGAGTGTTGTAATAATGATTAATTGTTCTGTTATTAACGTCTTGCATACCATTTACAGCTTTCTGAATATTTAGCTAACCGCACTAAACAGACGCTGATGCCATGATAATATAATTGTTTTTACCTTTTCCGGCAGTAATTCATATTCGCCTTGTCTTATGTACGGAAGTGACTTCCTGTCTGGGTTATCTGTTGCCTCAGCATACAAATACACTGAAATGATTATTATATGTACTTGAGAATCAGACTTCAAGTCTGAGTGACTTACTCAAGAATCAAGAAAATAGATTTATCCAAAGCAGTGTAGTGAAATTTTTACAGTAGCAACTGTTACAGTACTATGGAATCTTAAAATTGTGGGAGCTAATTTTTGCAGTTCGTCATTTTCTTACACCTTCTTGGGAGACGTCATCTTTTTGTGGATTTATTTGTATCATTAAAAATGTTTCATAATTTGTTGAGGATGTAAATTTGTGTGTGACTGAAGGAGACCCACATCAAATCCAGAAACATTGAGTTACCACTACAGTACTTCTAATAATTCCAAACACTTTGGGAATCACTTTAATATTCAGACTATTCTCTCCTAGCATTTTAATAGAAGTAATATTTAGTGTCCATTCACTTAAGATTAAATTATCAAGTTCCTACAGTATACTAGATCTTAATATATTAAACGCATATATTTACTAGAATAATTCAGTATAATTTAACCTGGGTTTTTTTTTTAATATCTGATCAGACTAATAACTATCTACGAAATATAACCTTTTTTTTTTATCTAATATACAGTATATACTATATACTGTTATATACTTTATGTATTACGGTATTGGTTGATCCAGATTTCCATTAATTAATGCAACCTATTTGTAAATATCAGATCAGTATTTAGTAACTTTCTAATCAATAACTTTTATTTTTATCCACACTATACTTTATGTATTATTAATTGATCCATATTTCCATCAATACAATCATCTTTTGATGATTTGTGATAGAGCATCACATCTATTCAAACAGATACCTGGAACTCCGAGCTCCATGGCGAGTTTCTCTCCGAACTCCTTGGCACATTCCACACACTCCTCCATACTGACGTTCTGGACTGGGATAAACGGACACACATCCAGGGCTCCCATTCTTGGATGCTCACCTACCAAAAAATTGGATACACACTTTGAAAGTTCAATGTTCATGCATTATTTACCCCTTTAGTTGAGCTTCAAGGTTAAAACTGCATGGCATTGCATTTGTATCTGTCTGAGAGTATTCTAGATACATTAAATAATTTTTTTATTCTATATCTCTAAATACAAATGATTTCAAAATAGAGAATCAATGGGTACATGTATCATAATGAAGATATGTATTTCATACCAATTCATTATTTCTTGAAAACGGGAATTTTTATTCCTAATATGTATATTTTTAAAGTGGTTGATGATGCAATTATAGATCTACGCTTCTCTCTCACTATAAGGTTCTCTCTCTCTCTCTCTCTCTCTCTCTCTCTCTCTCTCTCTCTCTCTCTCCAAGCTCCTATCTATTACTTGTTATCTCTCTCTCTCTCTCTCTCTCTCTCTCTCTCTCTCTCTCTCTCTCTCTCTCTCTCCTTAAACTTCTTTCTCTTTAGATATCATGGTTTTTCCAAACTTATGCTTATGGGCATGTTTTTCTCTTTCAAAGTCACTATTCTGAGTAGACCCTCTCTCTCTTTTGCTCCCAGAATCTCTCTCTCTCTCTCTCTCTCTCTCTCTCTCTCTCTCTCTCTCTCTCTCTCTCTCTCTCTCTACCTTTGTGCCTCCTCATATCGATGGCTTGATAGGCAACCCGTGCCCCATTGAGAGCCCCTTCTACAATGGCCTCTGGTGTACCCACAAATGTATAAACAGTGCGATGTGTGGAGGCCCCAGGGTCAACATCCAGTAAATTACATCCCTCTGTTGATGCTATTGCATTAGCAATGGCCTCAATTACCTGTAAGATAAATTAGCATTGTATATATTAGCATGGGAAGTGTGGCATTTTAATTAGAATGCCATGATAAAAACAGATAATTTTAAGCACTTGAGTGTTTGAAATTGTATAAAAGTAAGCCTAAAAATGTTATTGAGATTAAAGCTTAAGTTTTTAGTGAATGATTTTTTAAGTGCACGTGCAATGTACAGATCATTAATTCTTATATTGTATAATAAAAAAATAAGGTCAGTTGAGATTCTCAGATTTCAAGGACATTAATTGATTGATTGATTGATTGATTGATTGATTGAACACCTAATTTTTTCAGTTTGAAAATCTAGTTTATTTGATCCCTTTTTGAATCAAAAATAAAACATTAGCTGCCTGTCGCATCATATTTTAGTTTTGTATGAGAAACTTAATAATAATTTTCTTTGAACCCATAACTTATAAGAATACATGTCGAGAGAACATTCTAATATTTAATTCTAAAAAAAAAAATTGAAAATGTTTTTCTTTGTTTTTTTCCTTCTCCAAGTCTGACTGAGATACTAGCTCAGATATTGCGTTTGCACTAGGTAAATATGAACATAATACCTATCCTGCTGAGTCATCAAGAATGTTAAAGATCATAATGTATTTTGCACATGCATAATTTATCCCCTTATCTGAGGCTTTAATTATAGCTGCATGCGCATTACTAAATATAAACTTTTAATTATGTTTTTTGTTGCGACATCTTTGTAGACTCGTACATAAATTAACTTTTACTTGGGTTGCACGTGATTATTCAATAATTTTAAAGTTAATCTTGTAAATTATAGATATGTCAAATCTGACAACTGTCTCCATAGATGGAAACAGGACCTTTTGATTAGATAAAGATCCGTTATAATGGACAAGGAGATATCAAAATTGATAAAACCAAGAAAAATTAGAATGATTCTCTCAGTATGTAGACCGATTCATTGAGAACGCACGTACTTATGCAGACGATCCTGCAATCTACATGCACAATCACGCACTGTCCGCTATAGAAACTTACCTCCTTATTCCGACCTTCCGAAAAGTTCGGGACACATTCGATAATCCTGGGCATTGTTTTATTTTTCTCTGCCTCTCTAAATTCGTGGCAAATGAATTGCGTCGCGTAGATTATGTTGGAGAGTCTTATCTGTCTGTCGTCCGATAATACAATTTTCTCACACCTTGGAGCAGGTGCCCGATTTCCGGATTTTTACTGTGTGTTTTACGTCACAAAGCTTTGTGTTTCCACCAAGGCGATGTTTCTGTGACGCGTCTCTTTTTGTGAATGACGTTTTACACACGACACCATTTTCATGGTTGACGATAGCTTACTTTTGCACATATTTCCCCGATTTTTTGACAAGACCAGCGCATTTCAACCAATTTAAGCAGGTAATATTCACAAAAAATCGTACGAAAGATTTCACTGTGTCGTTTTGAATCTTACTGACACGATCGAGTTTGATATCGACAATGTTTTGATGCAGACATTTAATCTATATCATAGCCGGTAGACTAGCATGAGAATCAAGATGCATGCCTCACTCTGTTTACTGTGTGTGTAAGACACATGTAAACATTGGCATATTTTAGTAAATTTGGTCTCCATATCTCTTAATCTTCGCAAGAATAGATGTGGGTCTGCAATTGTATACCTGTCAATTCGACCCTTGTGTAATTCGAACCTTTACAGTTAGATGAAAAAGGAAAGTTAGAATAAAGTGGCATGTGATTGAAAAAAAAGGGTCATTCATTATACATGTAATTTCTCTTTGTAGTGGTAAACCCCAAAAATGGTGCGTCCAGTGAAAAGACGCAACTCATCTGTGGCGTACACCAAATATCTCATAGAGGCAATCAAATACATTAGGTAAGATCAAAGTTGACCATTTTATTTTATGCAATGCATCTATAATATACATAAGGATGTAGACCTTAAAATTCCATTAAATTTAATATTAAGAATTTTTTCTTTATCCCTTTTTAAATTTATTTATCTTAGACTTTTTTGATTTTAATTATTTTTATTTGAACAACCTGAATATTGTCTAAATATCTAAAAATTTGCCTATAGGGCAATCAGGTTGAAACAAACAGTAAAAGTTCCTTGAACAATACCTGAATATTAAGATATTTCTAAAGATAAATCACCTTTTATGCAGGCATCAGAAACAGATTCCAAATGTGGACAGAATCTCTCGTTACATGAACCGAGAGTACGGTCTCTCAGATCAGTTTGTGGAGAAACACCTCCATTACGCGGTGAAGGACAGCATCATCCACTCTTACATGGCGGTCGGCAAGAAAGGGAGCATGACTGGGGTGGAGCAGGAGGGCTTTAAAATTCCAGAGGATGAGGAAGAAACTGTGAGTTTGAAATCTTCCCAAAGTCTGCTCATATATATCATAAACAAGTAATAATATTTTTAATTTTCACTTTCACATTTTATGTTCATTGAATCAGAAGTGGTGAGAATTATCACAGGCACACTGCTTTCGAGACCACACTATTTGAGAGATCTGTAGATTATTTATGATCATGGTTATTCTTTATGATAAAGAGATTTGTAGTTCTTAATTTACTTTCATTTTCCACTTTCGTTCTCATAGACCTAGAGAGGGGATCATAGATATTATACTAGTGATTTATATATTTACTTTCATTTTCCACTTTCATTTTCATTGACCTAGAGAGGGGATCATGACTGGTACTGCTTTGAGTGTCACACCGCGGGGGAGGTCCTCCCCTGCTCGGACTGTTGGAGAGTGTTTCACCCCAGCTGTACCCTGGAGGAGTGGACTGGACCCAAATTTACCTGTAGCATCTGCAAGGTAAGAACGCAATGTGAACATTCAAACCATATTAAATTACTGTAAATTCCTTATTAGATGTGAAGAATTAATGTTCGTGTAAAATTGCGAGAAGCAGTCCTTGCAGATTTTACAAATCTTGCTTTTATTTTTCAGACTATTTGAGCTATATGAATTTATAACCAAAAAAAATTAGAGCTCACAATTTTATATTATATTCTCGCGATTTAATGCAAAATGCATAGAATAAGGAATTTACAGTCACCGTAATACATGTGTTTATATGTATATACAGGAAAATTTTTGTACCATTTTAAAAAATTCACAAAGAATTTTTAGTGTTACCATGATAATTAATGATACCATGGTAAGCAGGTCCAGGGTAATATCTGTACGTATATAGACCAGTATAATGGTCATACATGTAGTTTAACCAACTGGTTTTCAGGCTTTTAAAATTATTTGTGTGCAAATTCTTTAAAATCTAACTAAAACAACAACAACAAAAACCAATATGAGAAGGCTATTTGCAACAGGCAACAGATATTAAATCATTACATTTAAATGAATTATGCCATGTCAGTGAATTTGATTTTAATGATTTGAGATCTATCACATTGTTTGAAATGATCAGTCTTCATGAAAATATGGGTTCCCATTTCTGTACTAAGTGCAAACAACAAAAGTCAAAGCTTCTTTAAGACTTGGGACCATAATCAGTGTTATGTTTCATCAAGACTGAAAAAATGAATTTTATTATACTCTTAACTTGCATTTAAAAGACAATTTATGTGCTAAATACTTACAATGTTTTTCTTTTTCTTTTTTTCCTGTTTTGTCCCCACAGGACATTGAGGTAACTTCTTTTGTTGATTTAGGTCCATCTTTTACTACCAGTATTTATTTGTTGATTTGTTTACAGTTCTCAATGTTAGTTACAAGTTTTATTTCTACCTGTTAAAATTAGTCTTACAAGTATTTGTTCAGTGTTTCATTTATTGAATTGGATTAGAGCCTCTGTATAGTCATGATTTTTTTATATTTAAAGGGTTTTCTATCAGTTCTTTAAGTTTATTAAAAATTTGTTGGGACTTTTGGGTTTTTTTTAATTTAAAACTTATTTAAATAAGAACTTTTTTTGGTGAGAGAGAGAGAGAGAGAGAGAAAGAGAGAGAGAGAGTCAGGAAAATTAAATTTGAATTAATGGTAATGTGAACAAAAATTAATGAAGAAAAACTTACTACACGTTTCAAGCAAAAAAATATATTTCTGGGGCTAAGGGAGGGAGGGAGGTCGGAGCTAAAATGATAGTACTGTTGATTTTTTTATCAGAAGGGATAGGAGCAACTCAAACACTGAACTTTTAACTTATTGAACTAAAATTATCCATAGAAAGCATCTGAAGATGACTCCATTATACATGAATAGATAATTATCAATAATACTGCTTTTCATGTTTTTGGGGGGGAAATTGCAAAATGAAACCGAACATGCAGCAACATGTACATATCCAAGGAGATAGAGCTTTCTGTAATCTCTTGCCTGGTAGAAGGTATCTGTGGGAGTTATGACAAACAGAACTTTTGCTATAGAACTGCACAGCTTTAATGAATTGTGCATGCCTGCAAGATGTCACCATTAAACACTGTAGAGGTCAAACTACATGTACATGTGTATATGCTTTGGAATTCAAAGGAACCTCTTGATAGCTGAGGGGCTGGAGACTTGCTGAATGGAAAAAGCCATAACTTTTCTCAACCCCAGCCCTGCCCTAATTCCCTCACCCCCAGGGCTTATAATTAATGGCTGCAGTTTGTACTTGTATCTGGCTTTGGTGCTGACAAGTAGATGTCGCTGCACAATTGGAATAATCAGATACTTGTATATTAGAGTATTGTGTAATAAGATATGTTGGATAGCAATACACTATGTAGAAGAAATGCATCTTGATGATTTCAAATGAACTTTTAACAAGTATTTGAACCGAATTTATCTGTTTAAATTTTATTATTATGAAGTATATGTTCAGACATACAAATTTAAAAATAAAATGCCATAATAATTAAGTTTAGGTTTGACAAATTAATGTAAAGTAATAATGCTGATGATGAAATATAATTTACACCCCAGCTCTCAATAAATAGAGAACCCGGAGTTCTTGCTCCCATTACATGTATTCTTGTACAATGTATACATGTGTATTTGTATAGCACCAAGTATTGCTGCACTACCCTCACTTATATATTGTAAACCAGTTTTTTTTTGCATGCGAGAAATTTTGGCAAGAGCCTCTTCTTCAGAAATATTTTCCATTGCAAGCCAGTCTTCAAATATCTTTGGTATTTTTCCAGATAAGCCACATCTTGTTCATAAAAATTTGTAGCCAAAATAAAAAGTTTTTGCATATGAAAATTGGTTTACAGTAGTTGGAGAATTCCTATATATATATGCCACCTCTCTGTTATTCTTATACTGGTAAAGGAATTTCATGTTTTAAATTATTCATGCAATTTGATATAATTTTCAAACCAGGCATCCAGAAAAAAGAAGAAAATCAAGAGAAGAATGCTGAATACATTGTTAGGTTACACAATACAAAGAATGAAAGAGAAAGTAAGTTACACCAAATTACAAAATAAAAGAGAAAGTTTTACCAAATTACAAGATGCATGAATTGAGGTTGAAAAATATTTTGATCAAAGAAAAGGGATTGAAAAAAATGAAGTTTTAACAAATTTAAATATTCTGAATTAACACTATTAAGAAATAAGGCCACAAAATGTGATTAAAAATTAATGACCAGTCAATCATAATTAAATTGAATGTACTGCCTAACTTGTAAATGCTGTTGACAGAGTTGCTGCCCTTTAGTTTTGGCATTTGCTGTATATAAAAATACTACTAGCAGAATATAGTAGCATTTAATATATACATTTTATTTAATGCAATTAGACCAAAGAGCTACACAAGATAGGGCACAGGGAGGAGGAAAAGAAGTTTGAGAAGTTCTTTGTGTACAAGACGATGGATCTGAACCACATTGAGATGAGGGTGGACCACCATAAATACAAGACGCTGGAGGAGTTCATGGCCGATATTCAGCTGATCTATCACAACGTGTACCTTATATATGGAGGTAATGAACTCACACTGATCTATCACAATGTGTACCTTATATATGGAGGTAATGAACTCACACAGCTGATCTATCACAATGTGTACCTTATATATGGAGGTAATGAACTCACACAGCTGATCTATCACAATGTGTACCTTATATATGGAGGTAATGAACTCACACAGCTGATCTATCACAATGTGTACCTTATATATGGAGGTAATGAGATGTGATCTATCACAATGTGTACCTTATATATGGAGGTAATGAACTCGCGAAGGAGAAGATTTCTAAGGCTTTCGTTGATGTTTTATGAATGTTTCTTGTTCTGTATCTTGAGATAAAAGGTAGACACAATGGGTACCTCATACACGGAGGTTATAAACTCACGCTCGAGATTTGTTAGGCTTTCACAGACAATTTTTGAATGTTTTTTGTTCTTTTTCTTGAGTTTAAAGGTAGAAATGAAGTTTTGGTCAGAAAGGTATACTGTGTACAGGGTTATTTTCACTCCGTGTAATTTTCGCCCTTTTATCCTGAGAAAAGTTTCTCCCCATCTTGAATTTGCCCAGACACAGTTATTTTAAAAGAAAGGCAATTTGAGACATTGGAATTTCCCCAGTTTTAAATTTGCTTAAACTACAGTAATGTACTTGATTACACTGCCCAACCAAATATGCCTTATTTACATGCAATTTATTTGTTATGAAAAAAAAAATGCTCAGAATATAATCTTGGCAATGTGAAAATAGCTCACACAGAAATGTCTTGTACAAAAATTTTTTGAATTTCACCTGAAAAGAGTTTCTTTCTATTAATGCATGTATGGTAATATACATATTAATTTGCAAAATATAGAGTACCTAGCACATAAAACTCTTTATTTGATTTTCAATTGACGTTTGTAATGTGGAATTCATACAAAAATGACCTATATGAAATTCATATGAATATTTGGATACAATTAAGAGATATTTTACTGATGTCTAAATTTTCATTTTCAGAGGAAAAGAAAGGAATGGTGGATTTGGCCCAAATACTGGTCACAGACTGTAAATATGATGTAAGTTACTGATAGTCATAATGTAAGCCCAATGTGTAGATACTGTGGAATCATTAGATTTCGTGGTGGCTCAACTTTCGAGAATTCGTGGGTTCCTCTCATCCATGAATTAACATCCTCCATGAATTAATAATTTAAGGTTAAAAAGTCATAATTTCTTATATTGGAATCAGAGAATACACAAAATTACGTCCCCACGAACATGTAAAATTTAAGCAATCCACAAAAAATGGCCCTTACGAATTTAGATTATTCCACAGTAACTCTTTGATTCTAGATCTGTTTTATATGGTATTTATTGTATTGTTTGGAGCAGGGTTCCAAGGAAGTTGTCTATCTCTGCATACTTCATAAGCATTTCGATATAAAATTAGTGAATTATTTTTCAAGATGTCTATTATTATTGAGGAGATGAAGTTCAAAATTTAAATGTGCAATTTTGCAATTCAACACTTAAATCAAACAGGATTAATGTAAATACTTAATGCATTGGCATGGTAGCAGAGGATAAGTAAGAGCGAAAGACACTTATATTGTACAGTACATGCAAAACAATTTCTTGAAGCTTTTGGATTCTTCACTCAAGTTTGCTCTTGATTCAGAATATTTTATTGATAAACTCAATATGATTTCACCACTGTCCAGTCAACCTATACATGAACTCTCACAAGTGCTCAGTCAAACAGTTTGACTTTTGTACTAGCTAGGTTATAGAATGCAATAGAGAATGTTTCAAACCTGATTTGCAACTTTGCAGCCTACGCCTGTTAAAATGCATCTCACATGTGTACAAAGAGACTTTAGCAAACTTATAAAAATATTTGCTATGTGTAATGTATTTAATTCTTCAACTTTCAGATAGAAGAAATGAGGCAATGCAAGAATTGTTACTACATGTCCAATGCCAAACCCAAGGATTGGTTTTGTCAGCCCTGTGTAAGTATCATCGTGTAAATTTCACATAACATGAAATATTGTGTGGTCAGTGGACAGCTAGTACATGTATAATTGACAATAAATGTAAAAAGGGAGATGCTGTAAACAAACTTTCAAAACCTTATAGAGAAACTTTTGTAAGATGTGTTATAATCTTATTGTTGCAACTATTTCTGTCCTCTAATCAGACCTTTCAATATTGATATCGTCACCACAGTTAGTCACCAGAAATCAGTCAATCACTTCTTAATTGAAATATAACGTAATATAATACTGTAAACAGAAAAATATCTGCCCCGTTGACCCTTAATGTCAGAGGGCGAAACCTTTTGCAAGTGAGGAAGGGCGAAAATAATCCTGTATACAGTATGTCATTAATGATAATTAAAATAATTGCAAAGATTTTGTAAATTCTAGTTAATTTTTTTTCTGGTTCATGATTTTACAGAATCCTCCACATGAACTAGTCTACGCAAAATTAAAGGGCTACTGCCATTGGCCGGCCAAAGTGATACGTTACGTGGCAGATAAATATGACTGCCGATTTTTTGGTGCACCTCATCAAAGGTATGAAATCGGTTTTATGATTTGTTAATGCATGTGTTTTTAGTAGAACATTTATTCTGCCTTAATTTCATGTTAATTCCTTAAATTAATTTGATTTGAAAAAAACCTATATTTGCAGTAAAATGTTTTTCTGCCTTTATCCCACTTGTTAATTCCTTAAAAATATTAGACTGATGTATCTTTGTCTACTGGTACTTAAAACAATGTAAATTCAAATTTAAGTGCATTCAATTTAATACACATGTACAATAAAAAATATGCCTTTTATCATTATTATAATGATATTGAACTGATCATTATGGTAAAGAATATGAATTACACTGTACATGAAGATTTTGGCTGTCTGTCCTTTGCTTGCCATATAAAGCAAATATGAGCACTAGTAAGATGAATTATACACTTTCTTTATAGAGCTCTTATACCTAAGGACATGATTAAACCTATTGAAACTAACATCAAAACCCTAACAGTGAAAAGATCAGCAGGTATCTCTCTCTCTCTCTCTCTCTCTCTCTCCTACATTTTGTACTCTCTTCTCTTTTTTATCCATCTACCACAGAACATATTCACTCTCTCTCTCTCTCTCTCTCTCTCTCTCTCTCTCTCTCTCTCCTAACTCATAGGCATGTGTTTAATCTTCATTTTCATTTAAAAAATGATATATTGAAAACAAAATCAAATTATTTGTATTTGCAAAGGATTTGTAAAAGCATGTGAGGAGCTGGCCAAACATCAGAGACTGCTGGCAGAGAAACACTACACTGATGACAACTCTGACTCGGACGAGAGTCCCGCGGACAGTGACCAGGGGCCAGAGAAGATGGAGATGGGGGGATTGGAGGAGGATGAGGAGGGAGAGGATAGCAGTCCACTGGAGGTCAGCTCAACCAGTGTCAGTCCAATGAAGAAACGCATCTGTCTGAAGGTCAGTGTGTTTGATTGTTAGTTGTACCCACATCCAAAAAATGTTTTGGGGAAGGGGGAGGAGGTCTAAATGGGTATCATCATGTCTGACTGTTCCACATATGTACATATCAATTTAATTACTTCTAAAGCAGAAAACATCAGTATTTTACGCTTCACATCAACGTTGTTTCTGGCCTGTGGGTGTGATTATTACCTTGATCCAATGTTGTCCATCACAGGTCAAGGTCACTTTATCATAAAAATGATATTTTTGCTTTTTGTGGTAAAGAGTTGTTCAGTGGCATTTGGCCAATAATCAAAAGGTAGTTTGTTAAGTCCACACATCTGTACAAGTACCGGTATACCAGATTTTGCCAGGTGTGCACCGGCAACTTTTTATTGGGGAGGGGAAGGGGGGTGGCAAACTTTAGCTTCAAGTCTTCCCGTCCCATGTAAAAATACTTTTATTTAATGGTGTGCTGCTGTCTCCTGCAAGACTGTAATGAACATTTAATAATTTTTCACTTTTCAGGCTCCAACCCCAGAAGACAATAACCTTGTGACCTCCAGTGAGGACAAAGTTCCCAAGGTCACCATGTTGAATGCTTCCAGTCAAACCATCACAAAGGTCAGTGTCTGTGAAGGAGTTGGGGTGGTATTTGTGATACAGTTGAAATTCAGCATATCAAACACTTACTAGTTCTTGTTGAATACTGTGATATGTCTATGTGATTTTGAAATGATTTCATGACATTGTTGTCAATGATGAGAAAATATATTTTCTCTATGTTAAGCATTTGAAAGGAATTGATAGATAAGAAATGAAATAAAAGATAAAGATGATATACATGTATACATGATTGAATCTGAGGAGAGACTCAATGGACTTAAGGTTCAACCATTGATCACATGATAAAACAGCTTCATTAACTTATCTTCAAGAACTTGGTATATCTTTACATACACTTACATAAAATCTGAGATTTAAAGTGAAAAGGTTCAATGTTTTATCAGCTAACCAAGAGTCAGAGTATACAGACAGACCAAGAACCAAAACCAGATTCAACCAGTATCAAACTGGATCCAGCCCAACCAATCCAGTGCAGTCCAGATGCTTCTGATGCTAAAAATGGTGAAGATGAGGCCCCTGTACTGACCCCCAACAATGGGGCCACAGAGGGGAAATCATCAGAAATGTCCTGTAATTGTGATGAGAAGTACGAGAAGGTGATAAGTGACTTGAAGGCTAAAATGGAAAAGAACCATCAGGACGATAAAGAGAAAGCCCTGGAGGAGCTCTCAGATAGGGTGAGTATACATAACAGTAAAGAAGAGAAAATCATCATAGAAATTTTAAGATGTACAGTACAGAACTTGCATGTATCTCTAGCTATGCAAAACAAGTAGTAAATGGATGTATAAGTTTACTTGTTTAAGTTAGATAAACTGATTTCTGGCAATTTTGGCAAGTGCTTGTGAGTGCTCTGCTGAACAAATCCCTAGTGTGCTTGTATTTGTTTCAAAGCATTTTTATCTGAAGTTCAGAGTTGCCCAAGAATGTTTAGGCAAATGAAGAAAGTATCATAAATTTCTGTTTCTTCCATTAGCTTCAAAAAGACTTTGAAGAGGACAAGCAGCAAGCAGTGTCGCGGGCGATGGCCAACATGAACCGCGAAATCGAACGCACCAAGCAAACCACGGAGGAGAAGTGCAAGAAAGAATACATGGAGGAGATGAAGAAACTGGCAGCTAAACACAAAGATGCAATATCAGCGACCAAGAAAAAACAATGGGTAAGTTATACAAACATGTTAACACAAAGGGCAATATCAGCGACCAACAAAACATAATGGGTAAGTTAGTTGTTTTGTATGCAATTTTTTAAAATTATTTTTTTCGTGACAATTTCAGTGCTATAACTGTGAGGAAGAAGCCATGTACCATTGCTGCTGGAACACCTCGTACTGTTCTGTCAAATGTCAGCAGGAACACTGGCACAAGGAGCACAAACGCGTCTGTCGACGGAAACGGTAGCCATGGCAACCAACGCACTCCGTCATCCTTCAGACAAAGGGAGACCACTGGCTTCAAGAAGACTCGAGTGAGCGATTGTGATGAGACAATTTCTCTGAATTTAATGATAAAAACTTGTGAAGTTGAAAGACGTTCCGTCAGCCATGTTGAATTTTGTTGCAGCAGACTTATAATGAGAAGAGTTCTCCAGTTTAGTCAATATATATTTTTTGTTGCCATTCGTTTCATAGATTTAAAAAAAATGTCAGATTGTAGATATCTTGTATGTTAGAGTGTCGGTGAAGGTTAACTGAGATAAAATCTCAATCTTTATCGAGAGAAAAAAATCTTGTATACACACATAGTTATATTGTACATACTGGCATATATGTACCCATATACCTGTTGTAGATTTTTTTATTTTTTTCTTTCAATTATTGATGAATCTTTATATTTTTTTTTTTTTTATTTTTTTTTTGACAATTTGGAAAAATTTATATTTGGGATTTTTTTGAGTATTTTGATACTAATAAACGTTGCAGGTTTTGCTTATACTGATTTAGTTTAAACAGTAAGTTTTAATTTTGCTTTTTTTTTTCATATTCATGTACATGGATTGCTACGTGAATTAAAGATTTTCTGACTGTTCAATTACATGGTATTATTATTACATGTAAGTCAGAATTAGAACTTGCATTTCTTTTTGAAATTTTTATCTTATAGAAATAAGATGTCAGATTTTTACAGATACAACTTCAGACAGCTTTCACTTTACATTGTTCATAATTACACAACTGGCGTTGATTTATTATTATCATTCACAATAGCTATCAATGTTGACATATTCTGTCAGATTTAGCTTGTTGCTCATTGCATTTGTCAATACTTGAATAGAGTTGAAGTCAGTCTGATTAAAATCACACCTTCTGCTAGTGGAAGGTTTTATTTAAATCAGACTGGAGTTGATTTTAATTTTAATTTTATTTAAATGCAAGGAATTAATATCTGGGTAAAATCGCAATAATCAGATCTCACAAATTTTAAATCTCGTTTTTATTTTTTGAATATATGTAAACTACATGAAACTATGATAAAAATTCGGCATTCGAGATTTAATGTTGTCCCGATTTGATGGAAAATGTCTGAATCGCGGAATTAAGTACTCGCGTTCAATAAGGAATCTACAGTAAGTAGACTTTATTGTAATGATTGAAATCAGCATCCCTCCACATCCATTGCATTTAAACTCTATACCTTAAACATTCTACGATGAAAGTAAACTTACATCAAATACATGTATATTTATAAAATATATTATATACAAGATATTTGTCATGCGTGTACATTACTGGTAGATTTAACAAAATTGTATACCATCTTTTATTCCTGATGACTTAATTTTGCTATTTACCAATTGAAATATAAACTAGTTTGCAGCGACTAATTTTTCGGGATGAAGATGTAGATTATCTGGAAAAAATAAGATCAGTAGAGAATTTTAAGGTCTGGTTTGCATCGAGAAAAATTTGTGATAATGAGGCTCTTGCGAAACCTTGCAAAAATTTCTGTCATGTGGATAAAAGTTGATATATAGTTACTGTATTAAAATGTTCAACTTGACTTCATGTCTCACTTGCACACATATTAGATAATCATATAATTACACTTACAAATTGTATTCCTTTCAAAACATTTAAACAGTGTTCATTAGTTGACGATCGTATTGTATGATTTTGCTCCAAGAGCAGTTTCTTAGGATATTTTTTTTTTTTTTTGCTTTTTCTTTCTTTTTCTTCTAAATAAATTTTCAGTATGTGAAAATGTCTCTGTTTGTTTAGGGATTTAATTTCTAAAAGAGGAACACATGAAATAGGAAAGTTATTAAATGTTAAATTTAAAACAAAAACAAAAAAAGACAGTGATGTAGGAATGTAAAAAAAAAATTGTTCTTGAATGGCAGTTATGAAATAGAATTGAAATCCACTTCACATGCCTTTGTACGAATTTCTAAATGTTGATTTAATTCACATATGTTCTGTATCTCCTTAAACATTTATGAAAAAAACAAGAATGATTGTATACATACAGCTTTTATAAATAAATGACAATACAGTGTATTTGAATAGTTTTGGTATGATTTCTGTCTTTAGTTGGTATTCTTGCTTATTTGGTATATACAGTGTATATAATGTTTTACTATGAAATTTTACCTCATTTGGTTTGGCGTCCTTTACAAATCAATGGCATTTTGTATTTGCAGTGTACTTATTCAGGTAATTCTTACTTGTAGCTGGAATCATTCAAATTTGCTGGGGCCAAATTGTGTGGATAGTTTAAACTTTCAGACTTTTGAAAATCATATTTTTATGATTTAAAAATTATAATCTTTCCAGTTAATAAGAGTATGTAATATGTGACTGTTCTAAACACTAAAGATGATGAAAAATAAATCCTGAAGTTCACAATTACTAGTATATAATTATATATGTATAAGGTATTTTCATACTTTAATTTTCCATGATGTCTTTACAGAATCTGATTTGAATTTTGATATCCGTATTAAATTTTAAAAAAGTCAAATACTTGGCTGGATTAAGTAAGCATTCTCATGAAAAAATATTTGGCCAAATGATTTCCAAGTTAAAGACAATGTAGGCTTGATATACCTATAGCAATAGAAATAACTCTTATTTGGTAACTTGCGATTATCAATCAATGACAAAACTGACAAGTTATATAATTTGCTTACTTTCAAATTCTGCTTTGCAGGACACTATGCTGAACTTGTTCACAAATCAAAAACTGACGATTTAGGTGGTTTTTATTGTGGTTAAATTTGGTTCATTCGTAACTGTGTTGGTTCAAAAATTTTCAGCTGTCCATGATTTTGTGTAGCAGGGGAAAAAAACCTTCAGTCCAATTTTACTTTTTTTTATTTACTTAAGATCGTGTACAATGTACATTGTCGTATATATAATTTTACATTTTCATAGATCTTTGAGAGCTAGAGAAATTATACTTGTGCACATACTTAATTAGTAATATGTTTTGATATTAATTATATCATCAAATGGTTGAAATGCAGGAATAAATGTGAAAACTAGAATTTTTTGTGATTGATTTATTTCATTTCGTATTGTTAATTTGTTAGGCAAATAAAACCTTTATGTGTACTCTCATATTTAAGTTTTTGCCTCTCCCCCCCCCCCCCCCCCCCCCAAAAAAAAAAATGTAACAAGCATAATGTAACGAGCATAACTGGTCATTCTATTTCAACGAGAGTTATTTCCCTTGATAGATGAGGACGGTACCTTAAAATGCATTTGTGATTATTCTCGGAGCTTTTATCATTATTGATAAATAATAATAATAACAAAGAATATGTGACCTGAAAATTCTAGATACAAAAACTTTCAGCATTCGACGGACTTAAAAAAAAAAAGCTTGCTACTAAAAAATGTCCTGATTTCTGTATTTATTTAGATATATTTACATTTTCCAGTATCTTTGCCTGTGATAACACTACGTATCGATTTTGTACTATATAACCATAATACAAATGACGCCAAAATGAGGCGCCAGCGGGGTTTGTTTATTTTTATTTAAGTATTTAATCGTACGATGGCTAAAAATTATATAAATATAAGTAATAAGGAATCATTCTTTGAATATTATGAGGTGATAATTTCGGTCTGGGCGTGATCAAATCTATCATAAAGCCCTTCGGGCTTTATTGGATTTGATCACGCCCCGACCAAAAGTATCACCTCATAATACTCAAAGAATGATTCCTTATTCCTTATATATACATATAGAGGTCATATCAACTCACCACATTCTTAAACATTTGCATCAAATCTAACCTGAGAACGAATATAATTATATTGAAGGAATTAAAAATGACCACAATAGAAACAAAAGTCATCAATTAAATACATAATGAAATACACCATTCACAGAAAATCGTTTTACTTATTTGAGCTTTTATTAAATACTCTTGTTTTATCTAAATACCCCAGCGTCCAAATTTTAGATCTTGATCTTTAAAGTGCTGCATAAAAAACGTCTTTCATGTACAAGTATATATAATGATAGCTCTTTATGGAAGATGGAAGAATAAAGAGCGATATTAGTATACTAGTACACGAAAGACGTCTTCCATGCAGAACTGGCGTTCGATCTCCAAGCACCATCAAGATTTATTTTTTTTTACATGAAGTTCAAGATCTAGTAAATGAAAGGTGCCTACAGGTTCATAAAATTTGAGATATATATTCTTTCAATGATGGTTCATAACAATAGCTTTGTTTGATAGGGTGTACCGGGGCTTAATTTTTCTTCTAAACATTAAACAATATGAAATCGGATGAAACAATGGAATCGTTTAAGTCAAGATCTAGTAAATGAAAGGTGCCTACCGGTTTATGGAATTCAAGATATAAAATCTTTTAATGATCCTTTATAACAATATATTTGTTTCATAGGGTGTACCGGGGCTAAAATTTTTGGTGAACACAATGAAAAATCATGTTTTAAACTGTCGTTTTCGATGAAATATGAAGGAATTGAGGAACAAATGGAGTTCTGTCCATTTTTGACTAGTCTAATAGAATATATATAGAATGCCTACAGTTTCCCCAAAACGGAATTAAACAAGCTTAAAATTTGACCTCCTCTTTAAAATGATGTCAAATTGAATATAGGTAAACTCGATATTTTTGCTATCAAATTTTTGGGGATTTTATTTTTAACCTCAGTTGAACCGGAATTTACACGAAGAGGATCATAAAGCTAAAATGCCATACTTTTTTTCTATCGGTTAAATATTGATAATAGAGCTCTCTAATAGTTTACAGTATTGTCTGATGCATTGTTAATATGAATAAGGTTTTTACACTGGGGTATTGAAAATCATCATAATATACTTATAATTTAATATACATGAACAGTTAGTCTCTATCCATTTTTAACCGTGAATGGTTCAATGTTTGCTAAAATGGAGTTATCTGCGGTTTTTGGTTTTTGGTTTGTTTTTTTTATTTTGTTTTGTTAAGTTAATTTTTTGCGCAATTTAAGTTCTTACATATTATTTTGCAATTAAGAAATTTAATAATGGTACCCACCAATCGATACGATTTTATCGATATAAAATAAAGCGCAAAAATAGCAAAAAAGAGATCACTGAGAAAACAAACGGATGTGCGGTACATTACTTTAAGTCAAAAGAAGAGCCTAATGTGCCTTGGGCACGTAATTGTTTTCAGTTAATGTCATGTGAACGTTTTCAATAAAATTGCGCATGAATTGACTCGGTTGTGCATGTAGTGAATCCCAAGGATCCAGTGCATTAACATGTATTTTTTATTCAGCTGTTCTAGATAATTATATTCATTTGAGGGCAGTGTTTGAAAGAAATTCATATACATGTTTTAATACTATAGAAGTGATTTTTTCAAAAATATCAGATCTCATTAAGGTCAAGCTCGTTTTAATAGTAAATCTTCAAAAGTGTTGAAAATAACTCTCTCATTTATCAATAAATGTACATCATACAGAAACGGTGCACTAGCTCAATTGTCAAAACTATTTTCCTCTCATTTGAATGTGAAATAAAATTATACATGTTGTATATATTTCATACTGATATGTAATGAAAACAATATACTTCTGTTTATGCATATGTTGGGCCTTTGCAAATTTATTATTGTAATTGTGTTTGTGCCAATAAAATATTTGTATATGTTGAATTTTATTACGCTATTCCCCGACCGTATATAATTACAACGAATTCATATTCCACATAACTATCATTATGTAAGTGCTCATTGGGGCATTTAATGAAAGAACATTCTTTAAAAACCTAAAATTACCGGGTTTAAATCATAAGATTATTAATTTAGAAATATTTTCTTTTTTACATTATTCAGTGCATGTTTGTGTGCGTAACGTATGGTCCAATACATTTCATCAATGACGCGAATGTCGCATATAGTGTGGGGCGCAAGTGGGTTTTGACTATAAATTATACAAAATGAATATAACGTTAAAATGTCATTAATATAATATTTAATTGAACAATAACTGAAACAAGTATAACTGTGAGTAATAAGAAATCAATCTTTGAATATTATGAGGTAATCAAATACAGTCGGGTCCTGAACAAAAGTTTGTATGCTAACAAGTTTTGCAAAGCTGGAGTATTAGAAAATTTTCAAATACATGTATCTTAGAAATAAGCATAATTACTGAAGTCTTTTTCTATAATACCATAGTGAGTACATTTTACCAACTGAATGAAACCACAGGGTTTTAAAAAGAAGAATCATGCTTCCTGAATTTTTCATGTTTCTTTTATTTTATTTCATCAATTATTTCATAAATTAAGAAGTTGACAACATTTTTACACATTTGCAAGATATAGAGCATGTGCAGGTATAAAAAAAAATACTGACAATAAAAAAATTAACACATGAAAGGCTTAGACATCTACATGTTAGCATAAGATGCATAACATTGAAATAGTTGTCCATATGAGTGACCTTGACATCATTATTGAGGTTACTGTCACAAGGTCACAGTTGTCTGTTTTCTATCAGTTTGAAATAACAAAGCAAGTACAGATACAATTGTACTGTATTAAAAAAAATCTCAAAAAGAAATATATGACTGCATTTTCATAATGTACAGATAATTTTCATCATTCTCTACAAAACTGCACCAATGTTTATTCGATGAATCTACATTGTTTTTTCATTACACTTAAAGTACCATGTATTTATAAACCTTTCTTTTTATGATATACCATTGCAGTAAAGTATACACCAACAGTTTTGCTATTACATGGCTATGAATTTCTTATTTCATCACTATCATCACTATGTAGCACTTCTCCAAAATAACTTCATCAAAATGCCATGACAATGAAAATTTTTAGTTTTTTCCCCCTTAGTTTCCAAAGAGACAGCATTGCATGCACTAAAGTGGCTTAGGTTCAGTTTTTGTCTATCAGCTTTCATCCTCATTTCTCCTTTGTTGCTTCCTGTTGTTCAAACAGAGGGTAATTGTTCAGTACATCCTCCCAAGTCCTTTGTCCAATGGATAGCGCCTTCACAATGAGGGGAATTTCCTCCAACTGGTAAAAAAAGAAATACATGTCCTTATGAATATAATTGATTTAAATATTTTTAAATATTTAAACCTGACAATTTTTGGGCTAGATTCTTTTCAACTTTGTTGGCCTCGCTTCTCTTACCTCTCAGGTAAGAGAAAAGAGACCGTACATGGGTTTCCAACAATAAATACATAAAGAAATACCTCTTTGCTGTATTACATGTAAGTATCTAGTGAAATCTCTTAATTTTTATATTATTATTTTCTTAAATTAAATTAAATGAAAAAACATTGATTTTAATTGAGTATAGCAGCACACAAATACATGTACTACAACTATTTGGCGCATTGGTAAAATCCTAATTTTAATACTTCTGAACTGATATTGTTGTTTGTCAAATGAAATAAAACGCGCAAATTCAGATTGAAGCTATGCGCTTTAATGACTTACTGGTGCCCTGATCTGCTTCATGCTGTCCCTCTCTCGTAGAGTGGCAGTGTGCGGAGCATTCAGTGAGTCAAAATCTATGGTCACACCATAGGGAATAGCAATGGCGTCCGTCCTAGCGTATCTCTTCCCGATGGAGCCACTGCTGTCATCCACACGATGGGAGATATCATTAAAAGTCAGGGCCTTAGCTGCAAAAAGATTCAAACTTGAAGTATGCATGTATATCTAATAAGACACAGTTTCATGTTACACATGTATAGGGTAAGAAGTATACAGAAAGAGGAAAAAAATGTAGTGTGAGGAGAGAGAGAGAGAGAGAGAGAGAGAGAGAGAGAGACTTACAGAGTTCCTGGACAAAGGGCACGAAGCTGTCCTTGTTACTGAGTGGCAGAACCGAACACTTGTAGGGAGCAATGATGGCAGGCAGTGACAGGAACTACAAAGTATCAAGTGAATGTTACATGTCAACAACTCAAACTACAAAATATCCATGTTACAAGTCAACCAAATATCAACATAACTTTTTCAATATCAAGGTATAAACTAATCTACAGGCAAGTACTGGTATATTTACATTGTCTTTTAGTCTTAAAGACAGTACGTTTTGTAAAAACTGAATATGATTACTATCTTCACTTGGTAATGATTCTTTTTTTTTAAGAATTGATATGAATCAACTATTTTGCATAAAATATAATAACAATAGGAATCTACAGTACTATTTCCCTTACCGATCTCTGTTCATCACCCTCTCTGATCTTAAAGTTGTGTTCAAACACAGAATACATGACACGTCCGACACCAAACGAGGGCTCTATCACGGACGGAACAATCTCTTCAACTGCAAGGGTTCAATACAAAGTAGACGTTAAGATTTAGTGAACCTTCTGTATCATGATAATAATATCATGCTGCATATATGAAAAAGGTTACAGACGAGACACTAACAGGAGGTACAAGGTGTTGCTTTACCTATATTAACTTTGAACTCTCTTTGAATAGAATTATAAATCTTCAACTAATTTAGATGCTAAATGTTTAGATGCTAGATGTTCTTAAATTTGGGGAATTGTCTGGCCAAGCATATGTCATTGAATTAAAATAAAAACCCGCCCAATTCTTGGCTTCAGGAACAGACAAATCCTTAGATATGCACACAACTTTTTTTCATCCAATCATTAAATTATACAACCATGTTATGCATGTACATTTTTCACACGTATTATTTTAATACATGTATAAAAAAAAAATCTAAAAAGAATACCAATTTCTGGAAGATTAATAAATAGGAAAATATTCGCCCACGTTTTATTTTTTCCCCTTCCGCCCTCATAGTCAGCAGTTGAATTTAAGACTGGATGAATTCCATTTGCATTTGTCTCAAATTATCCCTGAGACTCTTTAAACTTAACTGTGTCTGAGTGAATTCAAGACAAGGTGAAACTGTTTTCAAGTGTAGTTGGGCAAATATTAGATGGGGCGAAAATAGCCATGTATATAGTATATAGTTAAAACTGATATAATAGATGCAAAAAGAGTTGTAAACTCAATGAATATGCCTGAACATTTACATTTTCAAGTGTCTTTGCCTGAGATAACACTACGTATCGATTTTGTACTATATATCCCATAACTACAAATGACGCAAAATTGAGGCGCCAGTGGGGTTTGCTTATTCATATTTAAATATTCAATCGTACAATGGCTTAAGATTATATAAATATAAGTAATAAGGAATCATTCTTTGAATATTATGAGGTGATAATTTTGGTCGAGGCGTGATCAAATCTATCTTAAAGTCCTTCGGGCTTTATTGGATTTGATCACGCCCCGACCAAAATTATCACCTCATAATATTCAAAGAATGATTCCTTATTCCTTAATTAATATTTGAGCAGTGCTTGTCCTTACCATGGACCTTTTTGGTGTAGCGTTTGATGGTCACCATGTCAGACTTGAGGGTGAAGGTTTGGGTTCCTACTGTAATCTGAGATTCACTGAAAAAGAATAAGGTACATGTATACATGTATATTTAAAGATTAAAACATTACATGTATAAATATGTTGCGATTTAATCATTTTTCAATGAACACTTATTTTCTAGGATTTCTTAAGCATTCTCCAGTCAATCTATGGAAATCTAATGTTCATTGACATCAGAATTATAATTTTTTTCATTGCTGGAAAACGTACATATCCTTGAGCTGAAAAGAATTTTTTAGTGCACCCACACAATTATTAATGATCTAGGTATAATCGCTTCATTATACTGCTCTACAATCACGGACATTTAAGAAATAATTTAATTTTCTGATTTCCTGTACAAATTGAGCGTGATTCAGTTTTAAAATTGATATAAATCTGTTTAAAATTCAAACGTAACGTCAAGTGGATTAGTACGTTGTTGACGTTAATGAATTATGACGTGCCTTGTGATGTGCCAACCAGGTTTTACTAATTTATCCAATCAAATGCATCGTTCCAACCAGAATTAAATTATTTACATGTATGTGCTGCCTGGACCAAATGTCTTTGATCAATAAAACTACAGCATAAACCGCCCCTTCTTATTTCTGTATCGCACTCACCCATTGGTGGACAGTTCCTTTTCTATCCTATCACAGTCCTCGACACTGAGCGCAGCCAGGTATTCCCCAATAGCCTTGGCGTCCTTCTTGAAGACTTTACCCAGACTTCCCTTGTTGGACGTACACTCCACCACATCAACCTCCTTGTGTGACCATTAAGGACTCGTAAAATTATTATCTCTCTCACTTTTTTTTTTTAACAAAATTAAATAATAGAATGAAAGTTATAATATTGATTTGTAAGCATGAATTTAGACCAATAAATGATGCTTTCAATGAATACATTTTTATTTTATCTCTCTCACTTTTTTTTTTAACAAAATTAAATAATAGAATGAAAGTTATAATATTGATTTGTAAGCATGAATTTAGACCAATAAATGATGCTTTCAATGAATACATCTTTTATTCGCCATACGTGTCAGAGATCTAATTTAACATGAACAAGTGAAAGCTTGTAAATGGGTTCTTTTCAAATGTGCAAAAGCAGCAGAAAGTTGATATCTGATACAAAAAAGATATCAAGGTGTTTCACAAATTTTTTAACAAATTATACTGAACTTTGCAGTTCAGACATGTAAAACATTCCTTAAAATGTATTGATTAAAGGTCCTCCTAAAGCCAATGTCTGTGTTTTGATACACGTATTACATGCTACATGTACAGGAATGATATTCTCTGATTTAAAGGATATGGGTTCTTGCAGCTTCTTCTCTGCCACTAATTTGGTCCCCGTTGCCTTGGAGTGCTGGTTCAGGTCATAGCACGATCTGTCTGCACAGCCCACACACTCCACCCAACCCTGAAAGGAAAAGATGCACATATGTTTAAGAAATAATACCATATTTACGGTAATTTTCACACCGGTCTTATTATCACTTTTTTACGTAATCTCTTTTAAATTGCAAATTATTGAATATGCAGAAATTATATTCTGTATCATTTTCTGTAAAAAACTTTTTGAAGCGCAAAAAATGACAGATGCAAATTAAAAATGCTGCACATTTTCAGATTTTAAAATTCACGAGGGTTGCTTCTCAAAATTATACACATATATTAATTCTTCACATTTTTAGTAATGTACAGTAAATGTTATAAAAAAAACCCAGCATTATCCGGCAGGCATTCTTACATAAGTAGTTTTGCATTCTGCGTCCCAGCAATCACAGGCGTAATGAGCCATCTCGTTGGACATGTGCTGTCTGAACCTCAGCTTCTTCCTGTCAATGCCACACTTCAACATGAACATCTGGATCCGTCCCATGAAGTAGCCAAGTGTCTCATTGGCTATCAGTTTCTATGAATGAATGAAAGTAAAGCTAAGTAACCAGGCATCTCATCAGCTATTAATTTTTATAATAAAATGAGAAATAAAACGAGGTAATCATCAAGAATTAAAAACATGCACTACACTGTACAACATAGCACAGGGAATTGATTTTCTTCATTGAGTCTCATAAGTAAAAGTTTGGAGCAGTAGTTTAGAATTTGAGTTTAAGTAAACTTTCATGCCCAAATGAATCAATTGATTTAAAACAACAACAAAAATAAATACACCCAGACAAACATGATAAATCTTAAATTAAGGAAATCTGAAATTGTACAAGTAAGTGCTCTCAATCAATTTCAAATAATAACATAACAGATTGAGAAGAAAGAGGTAAAAGGTGGTGTTCGTATTCCTTCCTTATGAGATCCTCCCCCTAATATTTACCTGTTTGACTGCCTCTCCCAGCTTCCACACCTGGGGGGACTTTCCATCCATCTGGTTACAGGCAGAATACAGCACCACGTCCAAGTCCGCCACATTGCTGAACTTTGGGTGGTCCTTCTGATTCGGGTCACAGAAGTGCTCGATTTCTGCCATAGTGAATTCTCTGTGGAAAACATTTAACAATATCAAACATTTTTTAGCTTTTACTCAAAGAAGTCTATTTGGTTTACTCAACAAATACAGAGGAATTAATATTTTCTTTATCAAAGTGCTCTGAGGGCAGAGAACCTAACTTCGAACGAATCAAATTTTCAAATATCATCAACTCAAACTGAGGCTGAATAAGGTGAAAATACCCCTGTATACTGTGATTCATACATTTTCAAGAGCATTAATTTTCATAGATTTAATAAAATTTTCAGTTTTGGAGATCACATAAAATTTGTGGATAACCTTTCTACCATTTACATCTAATATCCATTGTCATACTTTGATGAACGTTAAAATTTGTAGATAGGCTAGAGAGCTGAACCCTGAAGAATTAATGTGCAAATGATATTGATGAAACTGCAGGAGTATAAATACCTGACTCTAAGTAGCCCTGATCTGGGCGAGATTTCATTTCTGAATGCATTGCCAATCTGAGCAGCAGCAAATGGGAGCTTTCCCTGATTAAAGTTCAACAGTCGCTTGAAGTTGACAAAGATTCCCTGGGCGGTCTCTGGTCGAAGGAAGCTGTGAACAGAGAAGGATAATTGTTACCGGTAAATAATTGATAAATGTAAAAAATAAAATGACTGAACTGTACTTGTTTGTAGTATTTACATATTTGTAAATTTTGTTTCTATCACTTATCTAGTGTCTTTAAGGTCAAAAGCTCAAATCTTACAACTGAAAGTATTTAATGTTGATGAAATTCTAAATAGTCAAACTTTTAAATAGATTTAGACTGTGAACAAAATTCTGAAATTCAAATTCTGGAATATTGGACTGCCTGATAAATTAATTCCCCCTATCAATGCTGATCAAAATCCCAAACAAGGAAAGCTGTTAATAAAGAAATCACTAATGAAATGCATTTCATAGTGCATTGAAGGTTTACCCTTTGATATGCCCAGTGGGGCCGATGGCTGTGGAGAACATGAGGTTGAACTCCATGGGTTCTGACAGGTCATTGTTGGTGAGGGGAGACTTCATGTTGTACTTCACTATTGTCTTGCCCATGTCTTCCTTTGACATGCCATCAATCTGGAAGAATAAAAATCAAAGTACTGAAAAGGAACAAAATCAAAGTACTGAAAGAGATTAAAAGCATTGTACTGAAAATCTTTAACTTATGACATTTTAATCACATTATGTCCCTAAAAAGATAACATTGTTAACATTTTCTGTCAACTCTTCTTAATCTCCTTCTTTCATTTAAATCATAATGTCCCTAAAAACTTAACATCTGGAATTATTTTAAACCAACCAAAACAGAAACTTATCAATTCCCAACTTCAATATCAGTAACATAATCAATGAAGAATTAACTTACTAATGGCATAAGATTTCGGATTTCAGTCTTCGTGTCTGCGTCCACTTTTTTGTCTGTTAACATCTTTTCAAATGTGGCTAAAAAAGTATAAATTTAGAGTTAGAATTTATGGCATATGACATTTGGTGTTACCTTTACATATCAACTTACAAGGAACTAAGAAATGCAATCTTTATTCATTCTATCAGACTCCAAAATATTATAATTGTGTTAGCATTTGTAATAAGTTATTGGTTTCCAAAAATAAAATTCAAATGTTTCCATTGAATACATGAATTGAATAAGACATATTTCATTGACAAATATCAAAAGGATTGTTCACAAGTTCTGCAACTTAAATAGTCTTCTAATATATAATAATACTTAGTTTTACAGAGTCTTCATTATAAAGCAGGTATTTGTAATGTATCTCACCTTCAATCAGATGATCGGCTCTGTAACAATCTCCGTTCTTGAGGTCCTTTACCATGTAGTCTTGGAACCTCTCAACATGACCTGAGGCTCTGCAAAACAATTACATAACATCAAACCAAGGTGTCTGTAATGTGAATGTAATCTGATTCTATTGCACAGACATTTAAAGGCAAGCATAAACTTCCTGTTTTGGCTTTAAAAAAACACAATACCCAACTGTAATTTCCCAATAAAATATGAGGAATTAATATTAGCAAACAACCTTTGCAGATTTTCAAATCTTGCTTTTATTTTACGAACAGTTGTGAACTATGTGAAATGATAGTTATAAAAATTTGGTTCTCAAGATTTCATGTTGTCATAGTTTGATACAAAACGACAGAATCACGGAATGAAGAACTTGCGTAAAACAAGAGGCCCAGGGGCCACATCGCTCACCTGAGCAACAATTGCCTTAATTCTGATCAAATTAGCATTACAGTATCAAAATATCTTGACAACTAAGTACAGTAGATCTTGCTAAAAAAATTGAAAATCTGCCAATTTTTATCCACCTCTTTCTTTTGTTAAATACCAAGCCCCTTTTCTTGTTGTACCTGTAAGATGATTTTTCTCTTTTCCTATATACCCCCCCCCCCCCCATTTTGTTGCCCCACTTTTCTCTAGGGTATCATGGTTTCACCAAACTTATATCTGCATAACCTGTGCTTTCACACTAAGTACTGAGTTTTGGACCGAAAAACTTTCCCAGAATATTTTTAAAGATTTTCTCTATATATGTAAAAATTCAAACTGCCATCACGGCCCCGCCCTACCACTAGGGACTCTGATTTTGAATTTACAATACCCGAGGATGCCTCTACACAAGTTAAAGCTTTTCTGGCCAAATGGTCTTTAAAAAGAAGATTTTTAAAGATTTTCTCTATGTATACCTATGTAAAAATTCATCCCCCACTGTGGCCTCACCATACCACTGGACTATTATTTTAACAAACTTGAATCTATACGACTTGGAAATGCTTCCACTCAGATTTGGGCTTTCCTGGCCTAATAGTTTTGAGAAGAAGATTTTTTTAGAGATTTTCTCTATGTATAAAAATATATCCCCCATTGTGGCCCCGCCCCACCCTCAGGGACCATGATTTGAATAAACTTGAATCTACATTATCTGAGGATGGTTACCCGCCAATTTGAGCTTTCTTGGTCATATAGTTTTTGAGAAGAAGATTTTTAAAGATTTTCTCTATATATTCCTATGTAAAACTTGATCCCCCAATTGTGGCCCCACCTTACCCCCAGGGACCATGATTTGAACAAACTTGAATCTACACTACCTGAGGATGCTTCCATTCAAATTTGAGCTTTCTGGCCTAATAGTTTTAGAGAAGAAGATTTTCTCTATATATTCCTATGTAAAACTTGATCCCCCCGTTGTGGCCCTGCCCTACCCCAAGGGACTATGATTTGAACAAACTTGAATCTACACTACCTGAGGATGCTTCCATTTTAATTTGATCTTTTCTGGCCTAATTGTTTTTGAGAAGAAGATTTTTATAGATTTTTTCTATATATTCCAATGTAAAACTTGATCCCCCCATTTTTGCCCCACCCTACCCCCGGGCACCATGATTTGAATGAGCTTGAATCTACACTACCTGAAGATGATTCCATTATAATTTGAGCTTTTCTGGCCTAATAGTTTTTGAGAAGAAGATTTTTAAAGATTTTCTCTATATATTGCTATGTAAAAATTCATCCCCCTATTGTGGCCCCACCCTACCCCCCGGGGGCCATGATCTGAACGAACTTGAATCTACACTATCTGAGGATGCTTCCACTCAAATCTGAGCTTTCCGACTAACGACTACGACAACGACAACGACAGACAACGGACAAATTGTGATCAGAAAAGCTCACTTGAGCCTTTGGCTCAGGTGAGCTAAAAAGAGGAATCTACTGTGTTTTAAAAATTTTAATGTGGCTGTCTAAATAAGTTGCTAAATTGCCTATTCGTTAACATTCTTGCACATGACATGTAAGATGCATGACTCACACTAAGACTGGCTCTGGAGTTAACATTGAGCAATCAACTTCCAGCATCTGTTCCTCCAGGACAAAGAAGTTCCTCCAGGTCTGTAGGATGTTGGCTTTGACAGCACAGCCCATTGGTCCAAAGTCATATAGACCGTTCACACCTGTATAAATACATTTAAAAGTCATACAGACCATTTGCTCATGTATAAATTATAAATTCATACATTACAATGTGATATAGAGAATTCACACCAGTATAAATAAACTACAAAGTGAGATTATGCACCCGTTTTATACTAAAAAGAGATATAAAAACTATTCACATGTGGGAGTGCAACTTTAACCCCATGGAACCCCAATGTACCTCGGGGAACCAAAATGGTACCCCATAGTATAATATATTCAGCAAGATGTTCCTGTTGTTGGACACTCAAAAAGAAAAGTGTCTTATGAAATTCTTTTCTTCTTTGTTTGCTCAATATTCAGTCACATTCACAATGACTCTGGTCTTACCTCCATAAATAGAAAAAGACTGGTCATAGAAAAACTTCTGTTTGAGTAAATCTTCCATCTTCCCTCTGTCAATATTGTCCTTAGCTCCCAGTTCTAATTCCTTGCAAAATAATAAACAATATTAATATTGATGGAGAAAAAATTACTCTAGAATAATACACTATTGATTCTACATTGTCATAAAATAGACTTGTTTCTAAAAAATTCAGGTATAATTTTTTTATCTATTAATTTTTATTGGGTAAGTGGGGGAGGAATGGGGGTAAGCTTTTTAACTACCTTATCTTCCAGGGTCTTCTTTCTGTGTTTGAGTTCAGACACAGCTTTCTGGATATCTATATCTGGAGCTTTGTCTTCCTTCAGTTTCTTCACGATATCTCCCTGAAAGATTCAGTTTTCGGAGATAATATAGTTTAACTTTTTCTGCTGTAGTAAAGGGCACTACTAGTTTTTTAAGCTTCTGACACTTGAAATTCACAGATAAGTTTATACTTATCGACATGTCATTGACATTTTACTTAGTCCCTTAAGTTCCATTTCTGCACATGCTCTGATGCAAAAATAGGTGTTGTACATGCAATGCCACATTTGAGAAATAAAATATCATTAAAATTCAATGGTTGATCTAATCATCTTTGGAGCAAAAACTGTACTACTACAAGTCTACAAAAACATTCATATACAAGACTTAAACAATTTTAATAATTCAAAATATAATCATGCTAATTTTAAAAATTCTTAATAAGAAAAATTACTATTTTAGAATTCATCAATCATGAGTTGAACAAGTGATATCATATATTTGTTTGACTAGGAAGTTTTTTGGGGGGTTTTTCCTGTCATTTTTTCCTTTTAATTTTAGGGGGTATATCGATACCCTTCTATGTTTCAAATCAACTTTTTTTATTTTAATTTTATGAAAGATTTTAGTTGATTAACATATGTTCTAAAATAATTTATGTGGTTTCATCACCCTATAGAGTCTAAATTTTGTATGAAGAGAAAAACTTCATGAAACCAAAGCAAACGATGAAAACATATGGAACATGTGAAAGTAAGGTTGCATCATCTTGACCCAATTTACCTGTTCCTTAACAGCGACCCTCAGAGGTGCTAACATTTCTTCTATTTCGTGATCCATGATATCTGACGGTGTTTTTAACACGTGAGAAGTTGACCTCGCACAAAATAGCACACGACTGGCGTGAAAGTTCCGTTTAACGTTTCTCTGTGTTAAAACCTGTGCTCGTGGCCACAACAACCTCAGGATATGTCTCATGAGATGTAACAGTTGATTGACAGACCGGTGCCACGCTTCCGAAAAGCGCTGATACTAAAACAAGTCCCACGGGGAAAACAAGTCCCACGTAAGTCCCACGGCAAATGCGGCTATATATCGATATAATTATGATTGATTATGATTAAAAGGGATAAAATACTATTAATTCACACAACAAAATATTTTTATAAGCCTTTACTACGAATTTATCGACGAAAAATCAAAGATGTTGGTAAAGGTAGATAACTCGTACGTAGAATTCATACGGTAGCAGAAGAAATCTATATGCCCGCCTTTTAATTGATGGATAATTTTAATTTTCTCCAACAAAATAAAATCTAATAGCAGTAAAAAGTTGACTTTATATTCATTAAATAACACAAACTAAGTAAAAATCAGGTAAGTACACAACTCCTCCGCAGAATGCATTCGCCCGCCGAGAAAAGAGCAACCTGTCGCTTACCTGATGGGTTATTTTAATGTTTTATATTTTCAAACTTAAAAATGATCATATTAATAAAAAAAATTTTATTATGCCTGTCACTGAGGCTTTTATGATAAATTATAATACAGTGGAAGATTTAAGAACTAGTCTATACGAAACACACAAGCCTGAAGGAATGTACATGTGTACGTTTAAATTACCCTTGTCGAATACCTACCTATATTAATGGATATGATTTTTTCATTACCTTAGTTTTTTGTTTTTTTTTAATCAACTGTACGAGGGTTGTTAGAAAACTTCGCGGACAGTGATTTACGGCAAAATTACTGTGAACTTTGTAGGATGTTTTATTAAATGACTACCATTTGAAAATAAGTATGCAAAAAATCATATGAATTTATTTTTTCCAAAAGATACAGCGGTTTTTACTTTGCGTGAATTAGATTTACGGAGCAACATTTCATATTTCCACGAAGTCAGGTGACGTCAAACAACTGAAAGTCAAACATGTTACTCTTTTTCACAGTAAACATTTTTCAGTTCCACGCACTTTTTAAGACATTTAACCGATTTATAAAATGCACGTTCATACCATTATTTGTCAAGCTTTTGTATAATGCCTTTTGTGGCATATCGTAGATCATTTATAAGTGCAAGATCCAGGCTGTAGGGGGGAGGGGGGTGCTGCAAGGGCTAAAAAAAAACAGTTTTTCCATCTTTAAACCTCTGTGATTCAAGTTGTAAACGTTTTTCCTATTAAAAAAAAATAGTAGCATTCATATTGGAATCCTTTGGTCTCCATCGGAGATTTTCCTGCGTGCAAACAAAATTAAACGACGGCCCGGTGCTCCAAGATGTCCAAAAATATAACAGACGTCAAAGTTTTTGACTCATTTTTCAAGCGTTGTTCGTCCAAGTTCGGCGATGAAACGGTCAGAAATTCTTCAACTTAAAACTTTCATAAAATGACCCTCCTAAGTTATTGTGATGTCATATGAAATATCGTTTATTTTTATGCACTTCAACGGTACATTTTCTTAATAAGGAAAAATGCGTACAAAATATAAAAAATTTAAAAAAAAAAGAAAAAAAAAAGAAAACTGACATGCTCCGTGAAGCATATTCATCAAATAATTAAGCTGTATATTTTTTATGGTGCATTTAAAACAAACAAATCGTTTCATATTTCTTAGAAAATAAAAGTTATATCTGAAAAGTTTCGCTAGTATCATGTAAGTAGTCCGCTCACAAGTCAACTTGTGTGCGAACTTTTCTAATAACCCTCGTACACATGAATAAGAATTCAATAAGAATTATTGTGTTTTAAAAAAGTATACTGTTAAATATTATCATAACTTTTTCGTCTGACGCGAAAATGCGTGATCTTGATATCATTTAACTAAACCAATAAACGATTCAACAAATAACTATCAGATTATTATTTACATGTATATCAAAACGTAATAAAAACCATCCGTTCATCCAGAATATTTTTGAGGGGTATATTCAGGTTTGTTAAGGGAGGGGATCGAGGAAATTTAAGAAATTTGATTTGTTCCACGGGGGGCGGAACTCCAACTCCCCCCCCCCCCCCACCCCCGAATCCCATCTAGATTCAGCTCATGAAAAGTATGTGATCGAAAATCATCTACAAAGCCAAAGAAAAATTCTTACATCTACTCCAAGTTTTTCATGATGTACACAGTTACTAACATTGTACTATATACGGAAATGTGCGGGCACTTTGCTTTAAACGTATATTCTTTCTCCATATAAATTTACTAAAATTATGAATTTTGGAGAACAAATAATTATAAAATCTATAATGCTTACACAAGTACGTTAGCCTGTTCTTTTTCAAGTCTAGATCTAAGACTTTCACTGCCTAGTTCACCAAGCTATATGTAAATCTTCAATTCCTGATGTTGTTTCTAAAAACAAATATTACATACGTCATTCATAAGACTGTAGCAAAATTTTACATTGCATGATATCAGTGTAACTAATGTAACCGGGTATATTTTGGTTTCAATTTTCAATGGAGAAAAAAAAAGGCACCCGGTTCAATGTTTAACGTTGTAAAATGATTCAACTCAATGACATGGCAATCTTCTTGGTTAATATATATCTGGTCTGTTTCGTAAATAATAATGAATTATACTTTCCTTTACAAAAACAATTTTGTTTTTCTGTATTTTATCAGCTTCTCGAAGATAGTAACACACATGTTTAAATGTTTACGGTTATGAATGTATATAGAAATTATACTTAGTTTGACTTGTTAAAACACTGATGGCTTGTAATATATTTTGATTAAGTGTTCAGTGTAAGTGTACATGAGATATATTAAGTTTTAATTGGGTGTCAGAAACTCTGATAATTCTGTTGCATGTAGCGACCTTGCTCTATTAACGGGAATAATAAAAGTGGACTGCATAGTATTTTGAAACATAACTTTTCTGTGTTTCGTAGATCTACTCGTTCATAACTGTTATTTTTTCTAGTCACCTAAAACATTTGAGAGAGAGAGAGAGAGAGAGAGAGAGAGAGAGAGAGAGAGAGAGAGAGAGAGAGAGAGAGAGAGAGAGAGAGAGAGAGAGAGAGAGAGAGGGAGAGAGAGAGAGAGAGATGGGGTGGGGGTTGTGTACACGGTGTGCTTCACGGTCGTCTCCCAATATACAGGTAGGTAAAGGTCTATTGTTTTTAAAGCGACAAAAAAAAACCGTTCAATTCACACAGAATATACAAGAAACTAACACGTGTATATATACACGTGTATAGGTAGAGCCAACGATCACCAATCATCTTTGGACATGTAGCCCCCCCCCCCCCCTCCCTCCACTAGCCCCAAATATTATAGTAAAGTAGTAAAGGAAATAATAAGCAAGTTATTTTGTAATTAGTACATGATTTATGGTGATAAAAAAAAATACATTAATCAACGTGCTCGTGTTCAGATTGTGACAATGGTCCAGCTCCTTTTTTTTCTTTCTTTTTTTTTTATACAAAACTCTGCGTGTAACCGTTTGAGGGAAAGTGAAGTGAATGATTGTTTGTCGTATGAAAAACATATGCATATGTCATTAATACATGTATATACATTAAAAAATCAATAATATTTGGTAATGCAGCCATGCATTATTCTTGACTTTCTTTTTATCAGGGACGTATATACTTAGTATATACGTCCCCGTTTTTATCAAATGTAAAACATTTCTCGACCTTCGATTCATTCTGTTCACTAATTAGTGTGATTCATTAAAATTGTCGGAATGAAATTTTGCGAACATTTCGAATGTGAATGTTGCAGTGGAACTCTTACCGACTCGCTACAAAAATATTAAAATATGTCTATCAGTTTGAAAATGATTGATATATTGGCACAGATTTTTTGTGCATGTCTATAGCTATTTATTTATTTTCCTACACATTCAATCCCGTTTGCTTGATAGTTTTCTCTATAAATGTATTTTAATTGTATTGAAAAAATATATGTACTAGAACAGTTAAACGCAGGTTCAACTCGATGTTTGTATGGTTTTTCCGTTCATGAAGAGAGAAAGAAAGAGAGAGAGAGATTAATGGAGAAGACGGAGAAAGAGATGAAGTGAAAGAAGGAGGGAAGACAAAGAAAGAGAGAAAGAAATGCATATAAATATACATACTTGTTTACATATACGCTTGTGTGATTCAAGCAGTTATTATGAATAATTCGATAAATAAGAAGTCGAAAACATTTATTTCAGTAGAAAGTTACTTTTAACATATGCATAGATTTCCATAGGTTTCCGAATAAATTGGGGGAATACAATGGAAATCTCGAGAAAACAGCTTGATTCCTTGCTGAAAATTGACAAGCAAACAACTATATATTTATACATGTTTTCAAAGCCTTCTCTTTTATCATAAGGGTTTCTAAAAATATAACGATCTCTGCTGGTTTCTATTTTTGAAACACGATTTTTCATTCATTATGTAGAAAAAAACATTTCAAACAGAGTTGGTCTTTAGACCCAAAGATCGTGGAACAGTCTCGTGAACGGTAAGCTGCCGTAGACTAGAATATTCTTGCTGACAATAACAATTTAATAACAATACATGTATATGTAAGTATAACTCATGAACATCCATCAAATATGTAGTCATTATTTCAGTCATCATTTTTTTTTTTTGGAGTAGATGCAATATTTTTTCTTTGACTTTTAGGAAGATTTTCACCACTAACAGACTTTTCATGAGCTGATCTAGATGGGATTCGGAGGATGGGGTGGAATCCCCCCCCCCCTGAAAAAAAAATCAAATTTCGTAAATTTTCATTGTAAAATGACCAAAAATATGCCTAGACCCCCTCCCCCGACAAATCTAAATACCCCCCAACCCCCCCCCCCCCCCCAAAAAAAAATACTCTGAATGAACGCATGGTTCTGTCATGTTGTAAATTTTGAATTTATTGGGTGGGTGTAAATACAAAATTTCCAACATGTGTAAATTTTGTATTTAAACCCACCCAGTAAATTCAAATTTTACAACATGACAGTTCTTAGAGAGAACAGAACTGGGTCAAACTTAAGAGGAGTAATATACGGACTATATAAAACTCGTATCACCCAACTTCATGTAATATAATAAATTAATCACAGCAATAAGTAAACTTCTCTTCTGAACATAATCATAAGGCAAAATGTTAACTTTACAGCCATCTGAAATAATTTACAAATAAAATGACATAACTATAAATGGCACGCGTGCATTTTAAATCCACAGTCGTAAGAATTCTGTGTTAGAGTTTTCCCTTTATTTTTAAGTCATTCGCGCTTTTTTTTCTAAATTTGCGTAAAGAAATTAATAATTTTATCTATGCATTTTTTAGTACAATGAAATAAAAGACTAACATACAAAAAAAAAAAAAAAAAAAAAAAAAAAATTAGGAATTAGTTATTTAGATTATGGATTCTGCGTAATTTTTTTTTTACTTTCATGATTTTTACGAATTTAGTGAGTGTAAATCAATAAATGTGGTTATTTTTTTTTATCAATGTTAATATGATTATTTTTTAAGTTAGAAAATAAAAGTAAAACATTAAGATCGCCCATCAGGTAAGCGGCAGGTGTGCTCTTTTCTCGGCGGGCGAATGCAATCTGCGTAGCAGCTGTCTACTTACCAAACTTTTACTTAGTTTGTGTTATTTAATGAATATGAAGTCTTTTTTTTTATTGCTATTAGATTTTATTTTGTTGAAGAAAATTTAAATTATCCATCAATAAACGGCGGGTATACAGATTTCTTCTGCTGCCGTATGAATTCTACGTACGAGTTATCTATATTTACCAACATCTTTGATTTTTCGTCGATAAATCCGTAATAAAAACTCATAAAAATATTTTGTTGTGTTAATTATGATTATTTTATCACATTTAATCATAATCAATCATAATTATATCGATATATAGCCGCATTTGCCATGGGACTTACGTGGGACTTACGTGGGACTTGTTTTCTCCGTGGGACTTGTTTTAGTATCACCCTCCGAAAAGTGAAACCTAAATTCTGATTTTTGAGCCCGATATTAAAAGTTGAAATCGACTTTTTGTGCTTATTCAAAATAACGAAATTTAAAAAATATATATGAAAGAATTGAAAGAAATAAAAATCTTTCCAAATTCAAAGAATAAAACACAAAAATTTATCTTGTCCGAATTTAAACATTTACTAGCTCGATGTTCAAACATATTCAAATCCAATATGGCTGCGCCCATGAACAAGTTTTCCGTCGTATGAATTTATTTTTATGGGAGAAAGAAAACAAAACAATGATGCACTTAAGTCATTATTCTTATTCAGTTAATCGGGCAATTTGGAAGATTACTCGGAATTTCCACAAAACATGTCAACATCTAAGTAAATCAAAAGTGGTTTTAGGTATTGAAACGAGCTGTGACGATACAGGTGCTGCAGTTGTGAATACAGAGGGTCAGATTCTAGGAGAAGCTTTGAATTCACAAACAAAAATTCATGTTGAGTAAGCTACACCTAAATTTGCCTACTTTATTTTATTGTCTGAATACTTCATTTTCAACTTTTAGTAGTACAGTTGAACTTCGCTATCTCAAACACTGATATCTCGAATACAATGGATATGTCGAAATGATATGTAATTCCCAACTATTTTTTAAAAAGTGTTTTAACCTCGAAATCTCGAATTTTCAGATATCTTGAAGTTTTTAAATAATCCCATTTAGTTTTAAATTTAGATAAAGTGTGACTGTATGATTCATGGTGTTGTCATTTGAACAACACAATTATTTGTCTTTTAGTTTGCATCTATAGGTTCATTGAAAACATGAAAGTTATATTCACTGGAGATCACACTATAAACTTATGTAGTTGGAAAGGTGGAATAAACAAATTAATTATAGATAATAAGAGAGCGCTGGAACAAATATTGACATTTTGCCTGCTGTTCGATCTAATTCATGTATTCTTAAATACAATAAATACTTCAATAAAATACTTATTAAATTATTAATAAATACATAAATTTGATATTCGGTGGGGTATAAAAGGGAATTGAACCCCTGCATCACTTGACAGAGACTCAACATGCAATTCCCATGAAGTACCTGGGTATTGTTCATCCAATGTTCATAAAGCTCAATCTACAGATTATGTGTCAGACATTTTTTGTAGGAAAACAAAATAATATGGTATAGTACATGAAACTATGTTGACATTACAGACATGGAGGAATTAACCCCTCAACTGCCAAGTCACTGCATATAGAGCAGATAAAGAATGTGGTTACAACTGCATTACAAAGGGCAGGGACAACACTACAGGTTTGTATGTATTATGTTGATAAGGCCAAAATAAAATTATTGTTTGTTTGGAATTGCCTCCCTCCTCATAGAAACACCCAGTCTGATAAAATTTTATTGGCAAAAATTGAAGAACTTTTTTTCTATATGGAAATTTTTATTTTCTACCTATTTTCAATTAGTTAAACTTCAAATTTTAAAAGAAAATCTCTCTCTCCTGGTTCTAGAAACTTCCAGGCGGCAATCCAAACAAACAATTTTTAAAGGATGGCCTAAGTAATGATTAACATGTAATAAAAGTGAAGTTTTAAAAAATGATAATTGTTTCTCCTGCAGACTCTGTTAATATTCTCTTATAACAAAGGTTAGACCTAAAACTGTCAAATGGAAATAATATAAGTAACTGGCACTGACATATTTTATCATTTTTATCACTGTGACACTAAATAACATTAATAATAAACATTATCTATGTCATTCACATGGTATTATTTAAATGATCATCCATTATTTTGCAATAAATATGAATAAGGAAAATTCATGTAGAGCATGCCCTACTTTAATTATGTACAGATCATGTAATAATATATTCAATCACTCATTCTATTACTTTTAACCAGTTAGTAGCCTCTAGCCATACATTTCACACACAATTATACAAACATATCACACAAAATTTGTAGTGTGTGGTGGTGCACTGTGGTTGATCTATGGTGTATTATAACAGAAGAGAAGTTTGTTCTTTAGACAGTTTTGAGAGATGTTAAAAAATATACACGTTAGAAAATATTCAGTACATTGTTTTAAATAAAATTCACATTATTTCAACAAACAAGAGCCATATGAGTTCAATCTATATTTACATGTATCTCACTTTCCAGGACCTGGATGCCATAGCAGTGACCACCGAGCCAGGCCTGGCTCCCTGTTTAGGGATCGGACTGGGATATGCCAAGGAACTGGTGACTGAGAGTGGGTGTGTGGTCAACTAAGTCCTAATATTTGGTTACCTTATGTCAGAGCCCTTTGTTTCTATTACAACTGTTGCACACACACACCCCCCCCCCCCCCCCCAAAAAAAAAAAAAATAAAAAATAGCTTTTTAAGTTTCCATTTTATCATCCACGCAACTTTGCTTTTTATTATGATTTGAAGCTTATAAGATTTGTCTGTTAAGTTTTCTACATGTTTGAAACTTAAAGATATTCATTATGAACATTATGAAATGGGCACATGTATATACAGTAAAATCATTAGAACTCTTGAAGCTCTGTTATCATGTTTGATTTGTTGGGTACCCCTTACATACAATTTTAAATCCTGATACTGTGTATTAATAAGTTGATTTTCTCTTTCAGTTTACCCATGATTCCGATTCATCATATGCAGGCTCATGCTCTTACTGCTAGGCTGCTTGAACAGTAGGTATACCCACCTTACAATTTCAATTCAAAAAGTCTAGTAAGTGTTACAGTGAAATAGTTTAAAAGTATGTGTACCGGTAAGTGTGATAAGTGTTCCAAATTTCAATATTCTTATTGCAAAACCAACAGAAATTTTCTGCACTCTGCACTAATTTATATGTACATATATTAACATGTAGCTAAAGTGAGAAAAATACTGTAGTTCTCTCAATTTTTACTGCATTGATCCCCCCCCCTTCTTTTATTTTTACTACATGGAGTTTCCTTTCCTTATTTTTACAGCATTGAGTTTCCTCTTCTTTTTTTATATTACTTAGTCCCATTTTCTTGAATTTACAGCATTGAGATTCTGTTATTTTACTGTAACGGCAATAAGTTTCATCATCTTTCTTTAATTTTACAGCATTGAGTTCCTTTCACTTACATTTACAGCATTGAGTACCCTTGACTAATTTTACAGCATTGAGATTCCTTTACTCATTATTACAGCATTGAGTTTCCGTTCCTGGTGCTGTTGATCAGTGGGGGACACTCCATCCTGACGGTGGCTCAAGACGTGGACCGCTTCCTGCTGATTGGGAAAGGTCTGGACACCTCACCCGGAGATTGTCTGGAAAAGGTATGCATGGGAAGCACTGTGGAGCACGTGGTTATGAGCGTTAGGCCAGTAACCAAAAGGTTGCTGGTTCAAACCCTGCTGTGGTCACTTAATGTTGCATATTGTGCACTTCACAAGGCCTTTATCTACATTGTCTCAGTCCACCCAGCTGAAATTGGGTACCTGCTTATGCTTGGGGTTAACCTGCAATGGACTGGTGTCCCATCCAGAGGGAGTCGATGACTCTCATCTGCTTAGCACCACAGAAACTGGGGATATGCACTGGCCCTATGCACCTTCATGGCATGGAGAAGGATTTAACTTTAACTAATGCATAAGCAATTAATATACATTAATATACAATCTTTAATAATTTTATGAACTTTGAGAAAATTATATGCCTGAAAAAATATATGTGGATGCATTTGGAGTTTTAATTTGATTTGTTTTAAACGTAGTTCTTGATATCAGATCAGTTTATGATACAATTATGATAAGATCAGGGTAATGAAACTGAATTTTCTGTAAGATTGAAATTGGTGTAAGTACCATCTCAAACCATTAAACAACTATTTTCAATTGATATTTTTCAGGTTGCTAGGTGCTTGAATCTTAAGTCTCTCCCTGAGTGCCAAAATCTCTCCGGAGGGGCTGCCATTGAAATGCTGGCAAAAGGCGGCGACCCCAAAAGGTTTGCTTTCAATGCTGCCCAGAACAGGGTGCCCAGTTGTGATTTCTCCTTCTCTGGTGTACGTACTCAAGCGGAAACCCACATACAAAAGGAAAGGGAACAAGAGGGTAGAGTATTTCTATTTACTGAAAACATTTAATTTAAAAAATGTGACGTGAATGGGCAACTCATCACTAAATTAATAGTTGTTATTTATTTATTTTTTTTGTATTATTACAAATGTTAAATATTTTATGTAACCTGCTAGTACAATATTGTAAAGGTTTGTGAAAATATGATAACTTAGATATCAATCTTATCAAATTTTGAGCTTTTTTTTTTTATATGTCACCATTTGAAAGTCTAGCTTTAATATAATTTGCATAAGAATAATTATTTTTTTTCCAAGGTATAAAACACAATATGAATTGTTTGTATTATATTAATTTGTTACTGATAGATTGTGATGCAGGTACCATATATCCAGTTTAATTTTTTTTTTCGTGTCACAAAATTTGCGAAAATGGGAAAATGTGTAGCATTTTTAATTTGTGTCAGTCATTTTTTGCGATTTAAAAAGTATCTATAGAAAATAAACAGAAAATAATTTCTGCATATTCATTTATTTTCAATTCAAAAGAGATCGCGAAAATGTGAAAATTAGATAATCGTGAAAATTACCAGATATACAGTATGTATACAATAACAAAATGTTTACTTTAATAGGAAGATTACCTTTCAAAATGTTGAAATTTTTTTTTTGCCTGTCAGGTATCTCAGGTGAGAGCATTATCAGCACCGTAGGGGACTTCTGTGCCTCCCTGCAGTATGCCATCACCTTTCAGATCTGTCGCCGGCTACAGAGGGCTTTCTCATATTGCGAGCTACAAGGCTTGTTACCTGATAACTCCACACTGGTAAGGGGGGGGGGGGGTTAGAGTTAAATCAGAATATCACTTTTGCTACATGCTACAAAGTCACAAACAGGTAGTGGGGTATTGGTTCTGTTCATAATTTTTTTTTTACTATCATGGTAACCAGTGAATGTTTTTATGTCTGTATATAGGCTTAGATGGAAATCAGTTCCTTTTAGACAATTTTAGTTTTCATCAAGAATACTTAGTGTAATAGTTTTCAAATAGCTTTCTTTAATATTAATCTTCAAAAAGAAATAGAATTGTCTAAGAAAAGTTTACGGCTCTTAATGACAAGGAAATGCGTTCATTTTGAATGTTGTACAAGCTAGGAATAAACAAAAATCAAATTGTGACTTACGTCAAATGTCATATAGTGTAGAAGCAGAAATATTTGTTGAGGATTTAATTTTGTGATTTTTAATAGTTGGCATTATTTATCAATGAAATTAAATCCATGACAAATGTTTAACCCAAGTATTCATTTATTATAAGTTGATACGCAATACATTCTAGAGATTATGATATGACGAAATTAAATCCCAAAGAGATTGTTTTTGTTAACGAAATTTTAACCCAACAAATATATCATCTTCGCTAGCCAAGGGTTTTCGGTCCACTTTACTCCCCATTTGCGAAGATGCAAATATATGTGCTTCTTCGGTATTTTTTTTTTTAATTCATGTGCATTTTGTTTCTCTTTGTATGACAGGTAGTGTCAGGGGGCGTGGCCAGTAATCAGTACATCAGACAGTGCCTGCAACAGGTGTGTCAGATGAACTCGTCCAGACTCGTCTGTCCCCCGCCCAAACTCTGTACAGACAATGGGGTCATGATAGCATGGTGAGTTCTTGTGGAAATGGTGCAAGACAAACTTAAAATGCTGACTTTACTTTTCCTTACTTTTGAACCATTTTAATTTGTGGTGACCAATTTTTCACTAGCTCAGCCTCCAAGACACAGTTCAAGAAGTTTTATGAAACTGAAATATATATACATGTATATTTGTTTGAAGAGAAAGTCAACTAAGATGTTTTTTCTGCCCTTGACCTTTACCTTGGCCTTGACCTCATTTTTCTTTATTTTACTCCTGGATTTCTTCTTTTCAGGAATGGCATAGAAAAACTTAGAATTGGAAGGGGGATATCAAGTGATCCACAATCTGAGAATTACAGTCCAAGGTAAAAAGATATGTATAGAAATATAAAGATAGATATTACGTACAAATAGTAGTACTGTACACATACATGTGTTTGTTCAGTAGAAAACCATACAGTTCCTTTAACCTTTAAGATTGGACAAGTTTTCAAGATAAAATATGTAACTTTGATGATTTTTGGTTTAAAAAATACAAGTAAGTGTAGCTGGAGTAGTAGACTTCTGTGTGTAGAAGGAAGAGACCTTTCGAGAATTAATTTCATCCTGAAGTAATTTGGACCCTGTATGACGATGGTTTTAATTTCTTGTTTCAGAAGTCCAATTGGAGACGACGTAACAGAAGAACTCTTTAGGCTGGGGCTGAAAATTCCCCGTCTAAAACTCGAGATTCAGCCGTGATAGACCTTATTAATTTCCTCATTGACTTTTAACACTGAATAATGTTTATGTGTATTTCTCCTGAAAGAAGTAGTCATGTACATGCATGCTCATACATTCTTGTTCCTGTGTATTGAACAGGGTAAATTCTGTTTAAAGGGAAATTATCACCAGTTTTTATTGCCACCAGTTGCAAATTGCAATAAAATGTGTTATTGAATAAAGTGATCAATTGAACTCCTTTTTTCCATCATGTATCTCCAGATTTTGAAGCGTATCAAGCTTTGATCTCCTTGTTCAGGACAGTGCTAAGTTTGCATTAGCAAAATTTAAGTACCGGGTAGTACTGATATATCCTCAAAAACTGACCCATGCCATGTGGTAATTAAATGAGCTATATGGTCATGGCCAAATTTGGAATAGCTATATTATTCAATCTCCTAATAAGAGCTTTGTATAAAGATAGAGAAAAATATTCAAATTTAAAGCTTTCATATACAGTTGAACTTCGATATCTCGAACACTGATATCTCAAATACAATGGATATGTCGAAATTATTTGTATGCATGTCCCAACCACTTACCGGTAAGTATTTTACCCATGATATCTCAAATACTTTGATATCGGAGGAATTTTTATACAGTCCCATCTACAGTTTGAGATAAATAAGTTTGACTGTATTTGAATTTAAGTAAAAATTTTTATATCTGAAATTGACTTCTAAAATTCAAAGTAGATCTGGCCCCGGGGCCATAAAACTTAGACGAGCTCACTTTTGATCTCAGTCTCACTTTTCCACTATAGGTTCCTTTTGTAAAAGTGAGACTTAGATCAAAAGTAAGCTCGTCTAAGTTTTATGGCCCCCAGGCCTGATGGGGTAATTTGTGACCATCCAACCTCCTCTAGGCTGAACATCAAAATGACCTCATTTATAGATTGCATGTGTTATCATGTGACCATCCTTGTCAAACTAACTAAGAAAAGAGACTACGGAACACTTTATGAAATTTTAAAAAATAACATTTTAATTTCTCATTTCATAGAAAAAAAAATCACAACTTGAAAACTTCACGTATCTAACAAGCAAATTATATTTTTCTTTATAAAAAAAATCAAAGCTTTAATATTCCACAACAGATGTTTCATAGCATCCAATATATACTGTAGATTCCTAATTAAACACAAGGAATACATATTCATCTAAAATCTCACATTTATTTTTTGGACAGATGTAAACTAAATGAAATTATGATAAGAATTTTAGCGTTCGTGATTTTATATTCTTGCGATTTGAAGCAAAACAGTTGAATTGCGGAATTAAAGTACTCGTGTAAAATAAGGAATCTACAGCATGTACTTTACATAATTGTAATAATATATACCTTGTTGTAAAGAGAAAACATGACTTTTTGTACATAAATGCAACATGTACATGCAAGACACCAAATCATTGCGAAAATGGGAGTTTATAATTACACTTGGTATTATTGCAGGGAACTTTATGCACGGTGTTTAAATCAAACTTAACAATATCATATTCCTAAAAGAAGGAGAAAAAAATCATTTTCAAATTCACCACAGCTAAATTCTAGTTTTGCTTAATCTTGTGGGTGTTTTTTATATCTATTTCACTATTTTATACAACTGGCCAAAATTTGTAGCATTGCTAAAATGAACAATTAATTAGTGTTGCATAAACAATGATTTTGCACATTCAATTTCTTACTAGCATAAACCATTATGGTACAAGGTGTTGACAAATTGCATTTCTCACTAAATTTTCATAAAGGAATACATGTGTGAATCTAATACCATGGAGTAATTTATCTAACACAAGAGTCATCTCCCTTTTCTGAGGGATACTGCACCTCAATTATCATCAATAATTGTAATCCATCTTACTGGCACTTCTAATGATACTAAACATACCGCTTACAAAACCAATATTTCTCTTCTGAATTTTAAAGTTATGTAAAGCTTCTTCACAACTTGAAGGCTAAAGACCATGTCATGAATCAACACTAAATCAACTTGGATCGCTATACTCTGATTCATATACATGTACCATATTCCATATTATCTATATCTGAATGCTTTTATTTGTAAACATCAATTATATCAATTTGGATGAAAAAGGGTTTTTTAGCAAGTTGATCCTAATCAAATTTAATTATGTTGGAATCATTTTTTAAAAAATCATGTTCATTTCAACATTTTTAAAAACTATGCATGTTTCTACATGTAAAGTGAACTTCACTTAACAAATTTAAATAAATTAACTTAAATAAATAACTATAATTAATTAAATAGGTAAAGAACTCTGTTCTGAAAAAATACAAAAGGAAAGTATCATGAAAACAATGTGATCAATTTAGAAAAATACAATTTCCTAAATATGCAACATTTCATCTGTTGATCATGTACATGTTACAATGTTATTTTTCTCACCATTTAATAGCAACAATTTATGAAGGCAAAATGTTTTAAAGCAAGTTAGCCAGCAATTTAGCCAATGTCAAAAGAAAAAAAAAAACCTTATATCTTACTGATAGATGCATAAAAAAAAAGCAATCAATTTATCTAAATAGAAAAAAATAAACTTTCCACAACAACTTTGTGAAAATGAAATTAACAAATGTTTTACATAAATTGAAAAAAAAACCTTGCCAAATGACAATGGGTTCTATATGTTTTAAAACTCATCTTTTACTTTTCTCTATGTTTCAATACACTTTTTTGACTATTGATTAAAAATGTACTAAGGATAGTTCAAAAAGCAAAATCTTTTTCTCCGTTTTGAGCCTAATATTCAATTTGCAATTCTATGAATATACTTATACATCATATCTTTGAGTCATAATAAATCTGTGCTGAAGTTTAATTCAACTATAGATTCTAACATTAATTCTAAAAATACATCTATATTTAAAATATGACTCTCTTACTAGTGTGTCTTTACTTACAATGCCTTAATCTTCATGTTACAAGTAAAGAGAAAACCTTTCACTGCTAATCAAAAGCTCTAAAATAACAGCGCAAAACAGTAAAATACTGTAAGCAGAGTTTAGTTTGCTGAATCTTGGCTATAGGCACAGAAAATAACTTTTAATTTGCCAAACGAACAAAGCACAATTACCAATAATCTAGATTGGATGAATGGAATGAAAATAAAATGGGTTTTCAAATAACCCTGTATACAGCATTTGCAATCAGTGAAAAATTTTCACCTTTAAATTATTAGTACAACAGCATACAAGCCATAACCAAGCAAGACAGAACCAAAAAAAAAAAATATATCGCAAAAATAAAGGATAAGAAAATACTGTTACAGAATTGACCAGTCATAAACACAGTGGAGGACAGGTATGCAGAGAAAAACTAGATCTGATTGGACGGATCGTTAGATGTCTGGATGATGAGGCGATCGTGAGATATGGTGGACTTTCAGTGTGGAGAATTGAACTGGACGGAGATTAATCAAGAGAGCGAAAAAAATTTCACAAGCTTGGAAAGTTAGGGAGTTCCAAGTCAGGGGTAGGAATTGCAAAGTTTGGTTTTCTTATCCTTCCCACCCTTTCTATTCCAAGTATCAAGCAACAACATCTACTAGATGAAAAATTAATAAAAAAAAAAAATTCGCATGTCAAGGGGAAAGAACCCTTAATTAACTGTTCGTTTTTTTTTCTTTCCCCTTGTTCTATTCCAAAATCCAAGAAACAACAACTAGATGAAAAACACTAACATACATTAAAACAACACCCAAATCATTCTTTTTTTATAAAAATCAAGAGAAATTTGTCTTTGTGTCGCTATCATGTTCACGTTCTAATTGCTATTTTGGATTTTGATATACCCGGTATTTCTTTTCTATATTAATCATTGCTGCTTTAGGAAATAAAGAACAAAGCAATTTGCTCTGAGATTGTTCTGAGGTTCAGAAACAAAAATAATGTCTAAAAAAAGATGCAAAAGAAAAGAGGTTTATCTTAGAGTATACAGTTGAGCAAGGGATGCTTTAAGCTTTAATGTCTGATGTTGAAAGCAGAGCAATAAAAAAAAAAAAAGAACTTTTTTTTTTCTCAGCAAATGCATTTGTAAAGGGGTTAATTGGGGTTGTATTTTTGGATAATCGGTAAAAAATGTCAGAGAAAAATGAAATGGGGGAAGAACAGGCAAGGTCAATCCAAAAAGCTTGGGGGAAACACCATGCAATTTAAATCCAGTTTTCTGTGTTCCACCAGAAACCTTTTTTCTATCATTTCAATATTTAGACGGAGGAGAAAAAAGTCAAACATTTTGTTAACAATGTTGTAAGAAAAATATCATGAACATGTCGTAATAAAGTAGAAAGAAAAAAAAAAAACCAAACAAACAAATGAAAATAATAATGCACATAAATTCTAAAGCACAACAATTAATAATCTGATACAAATGGACGTATAAAAATACTTTATAGGTGAGAAAATATTTCATTTGGAACTGATGATAGACAACTGTTGATCAATTGTGATTTTAAAGTGTACACATATATAAATGTAAATGAGGTATATATATCATTTCTACCAATGAATCTATTTGCCTAAACAGTTAATGCCATTTCTAAAGTTCATGGGGGAACGTACATGTACATAAGTCTGACTTGCTAGAAGTAAATTGCAAAAAAAAAAATGTTTATGAACAATGGAATAAAAACATTACTGAATCATCTGGAATGTTGTGGCATTATTGTGTAGTAAATGTTTCAACACACAATCTTGTGCACTCGTTTAACTAAAACTGATAAATGAAATCAAATCAAAAATGAGTTTCAAATGATAATGTACTGTTTGAAAATGCCCATGTGGGTTTGAAAAAAAAAAATTAATAACACTATACGGTTATATTCTCAATCAATAAAACTCTTTACAGCAGAAATTTAGCACTTGTGGCAAAACATATAGGGGGGATGCTTGTTTTTTTTTTCAAAAATTTTACAGTCAGTAATGTCTACTTTCTAGCGAACAAAGATGTGTACACATTAATATGGGACAATAAATTGGACTAAAAAAGGTTGTGAACATGTAATTTACAAGTGTTATTTGAAATTGTAATAAGCAAAAATAAATCTAATTATGGAGATTTTCGATACAACCTTTTAATATCTTTGCAACTAGAAAAAGTCAGTCTCCTTAGCATAACTTAATGAAGACGTATGTAATTGTTACATTGCTCTAACAAAAAAATATTAAGAAAAGAAACAATAATTATTCATGTGCAAAGATAAAAAAAATATATATGCAATCATATTCACAAGCAGAATGTTGAGAAAAAAAAAAATAACAACAAATGAAAATTTCTCTCCAGGGGAGGTTACTCCAATGAAGTAAGTGGAGCTGGAGAGGGTTGTGTCCCTTGATTTGTGTACATGTTTCGCAATGGGCAGAACGCAGAGTCGATGCTGGGCTTAAAAACATATTGAGACGTCCTGATTGGACAAGACTTCAGAGGTACTTTAATGGACGGTTGACTTGGTTTCCTACAAAAAAAAAAATTTCAATAGCAACCTTTACAAGTAAAATATTCCAATTTTTTTCATTGTCAGCACAGTATACAATGCATTCCATGAAAAAAAAAGAAGCACAAACTGGATACATCTGAAGGCACATAATATATGCTTTAAGATGCAAGCTTCCACAATTACTTACATGTCATCTTCTACAATGACCCTGATCTTTTCGCAGCCGTCTGGGGGTTCGCGGCCGAATGAGTATGACTTGTTTGGGCGCGGACTGGCCACCACTTTAAAATGAGAATCAGGTGTGTCCGACTCGCATCCCTCAATATCTGGTTAAAATATTGAAAACTTTAACATCCAAGCCTCCACTCAATTAAAATCAAACAATGATATCTAAATAGGACAAAGAACATTTTCTTGTTATCTGATGACTGGAGATATACAGTTATTCAAATACATTTAATTTCATAAACATTTGTCCAGACTTCTATCCATAATATTCAAAATATTGATATTTGACATACACTATCATACATGTACATGCAGTTAAGCTGTATTAGAAACCAAAATCAGATTTTAACTCAATATTACATACCGTTCATCTAGATTTTATATCTATCCCATTTACCGTACAGTTTTGAGAAAAAAAAAGATGAGTACCTTTCTCTACTTTCTCATAACCCGAGTCGACCCCACTAGAGGGACGTGAAGAGTCCATGTGGCCGGGGATGATGGGAATGGCAGGACTGCATGAATGTGACCTGCTTCCTGAGCTCGTGTCGTCAACGTTGATTGTGGGGGTCCCCGCATCTAGGACCCCTGAGGGCGTCTGGGTGTCCACACTGCGAGTGCTGCTGGTGCGGTGGGGGGTTTCCGGTATCGGAGCTCGATGTCCATCGGGAATCTCAATCTTTTTAACAAAAAATCAATAGATTGAAGAAATTTATTTCTATTACAATGAAATTCATACAATCAAATAAATACAATCTCTTTAAAAAAACAACAACCCTAATCTGTTCACTAAAGTGAAAATAAATATTATCCTTTGACTAAAATCCACTAAGCAAAACAATGCCTTTGTCTTAAATTTTTACTCTACAATTAATTGTTATATATAAGTAAGAAAAAACTTGAACAATTTAAATTATCACTTAAGAAATCAATGGCATTTAAGTACTTGTGTTAAATAATAAATTTACAGTAATCTTTTTATTCTGACATACTTGTTCTGTTTCCTCGTTGTCATGATCAATCGTCTTCAGCACCAATTTCTCAATCTCCTGATGATGAAAAAGCAATGATTACCGGTATAAATATTCAAGAAATAACCAAAAAAATTGATATGAGGACATTACTAAGAAAATACAGATAGAGATGGATTGACCAAGTCCTAAGACAGCCAACAAATGATGTCACAAGAATTGTCGCACAAAAATGAACCCCAAAATGGAAAGAGGAGGAAAGCCCGACCAAAAACAATATGGAGGTGAACTGTCGCAAAAAACCTCAAAGACATGAATCTTATTTAGCTGGGGAGAGGTGGAAAAGAAGGCCAAGAACAGAGAAGAATGGAAATCTCTTATTCTTGCCCAATGTGCCTCAGGTTGCAACAAGGAAAAGGTATGCAGGTATGAATATTCAAACTTCATTGGTTTTACAGCATTCATCTTTATTTAATTAAATGACCCTCAGACTATTATGATTGTACTTGTTTGCACTCTGAAACTTTCTTTTCAATTTGACCAAACAGGAAAAGTGTTAATTTTGAGTAATTTTCAGATAGACCAATGGGGAAAAATTGGCATCATCTGGAGGCCGATGAAAGCATTTATCATCTTTCGTCAAGAGCTAATAATTGACATGAGCTTAGAAACATGAGGTACCACACTGAGTCCCTCCACACTGCACAATCATACCTCCAAAGACTAAAGAGCCTTTTCAAACATTAAATGTAAAGCGTTGTATACCTTAGTACATAGTCATCAACATAAATGTAAATAGTCATCTCCCTCACACAGATATCGACATGATGTACCATACTGAGTCCCTCCACACTGCACAATCATACCTCTCAAGACTAAAGAGCCTTATCAAACATTAAAGAGTTGTATCCCTTAGACATCAACATAAATATACACAGTCGATCACATGACGTACCATACTGAGGCCCTCAACGCTGTTCCTCTGGTACCGAGACATGTTTTTGTGGGACGGCATGTGTGCAGGGATCCCCAGGGGTTTGGAGGTCCGGGTGGGGGGGACATTGAGGTTCTGGAGCGCCGCAGGGGCGGTCGCCGACAGAGCGTCGTGACTGGCGGGGACAGGACTCTGTCTGGCTTTGTGACTCTCATTCTTGCTGGACTTTAACCTCTGTCTGATCGCCTGTACAGGAAAATAAAATCAATTTTGTATTTACTGTATGTAAAATGGAAACTGAGATATTATTTAAAAACTTTTGCTTGATTGCCTGTTCCAATCTATTAGTTCTGTTACAATATCTTCTCATGTAATATTTAGTGCACTATATATGTCTATACTAACGCACAGTAACTTTAATTTTTCAAGAATGATTTTTTTTCTTCTATTTTCAACCTTTACCTGATTGCCTAATACCTATACAGACAAATGACTTCATTTGACATGGATATTTTTGTCACAATAGAAACTTTAAAAGATATTTTGACACGGATTCCATCGTCAGCATAAATTTAATCCGAGATTATAAATCAAAATTTCCACTTTTACGTAAATCAAAATTTCCACTTTAACAAAATCAAAATTTCCCCTTTTACGCACTGCCAACTGATCCCCAGGTCCAAACGACCTGGATCGTCGATGATCCTTGGATTTTTTTTTCTGTTTCTTGTCATGTTTGTGAGCATTGTGTCGGACAATATCTGCTTCCTCAGTCTGTAAAGCATATACATACATACATTTAAATAGACAAATTATTTCCTCATCATGCTCATGTTACATGTACATGTACATCAATTCATCTGTTTGAGTAGATCTACAAAATTTATGTAACTCCTGATCGGGTAAAAAAAAAAAAAAAATTAAATCATAAATGTCAAAAATCTCATAAAATCCGAACAAATTAAAACATGCTTATAACAAAGTGCCAGGGAAGGACAATTTTGCTTTGTTATATAAGCCTTCTTCGTTATATCCGAAAAGTATTCAATGTATTTCAAAGTCAACATGGTCAAAAGGAATAAAATTCACTCCACTTTAAGCCTCAACTCATTATATAAATAAGCATTTTTGCTATAAGCATGTTTTACGGTTCATTACACACTACAAAGACACAAGAACAAACTGTGTGTATCCTATAACAGGTTAAATTTTTTTTTTCTAAATTCTTTCCTCCAGTACGTAATACCACTACATTTTGCTCCTATAGTTTCTCAAAATCTACAGTATAATTTTTACATTTTGTTTCTATTGTTACAATTATTTACCTGTGTGCAAGCATCGACTTTGAAGGTTTTGGACAGGATCAATTCTGGGGACGGCCACTGGCCCTTCAGATAGATCGCCTCAAGTGACCCGGTTCTCTTCAGGGGACTGCTGGTACCTCGAACAGCCTTAGGTCGCTCAACTAAACCGAACAAAAATTAAAACAAGTTGAGTCTACTGCACACTACAACAAATTACATACAGTTTAAAGTCTGTGTTTCCTGCTGTCTACATCTTTGTTGTTCAACTTTCACTTTACATAATGTTCATGCATTTATTTTTTTTTTGGTCTGAATTCTCACACGATGTGAAAGATTAATCAGGAATCTATCCTAATCAATATGTAAATAGACCGCCATTTCCAAAGATAAACTCTTATCTTCCACTGAAATTCATTCAGAGAAACAAAAAACCTTTCGGATTATCATTGTACCACATTGTCTATGTGTGTGGTCTTGTGGGGGAGGGGATACATGCAACACATCTGGAAATATTTAAAATCTATTTAGTGTACAGTTGCTTTCAATTGGTAGTTTGTAGTTAATAGCTAGGCAACATGGGGCATGCATGTATGCAGTATCAAATTTTGTCTCATGGCCACTGCCATTTCTTTATCAGAAAAATACTCAAATCCAGTTATCATAGTGACTGGATTTTCCAACTTTTCTATCGATTTTTAGCATTCTTTCAGATTTTTAAAGTGGTGTACTTCTAGTATTTATCAAGGAGGTGAGAGGCCACAAGGGTTATAGTTTGTTTTAAAGATCTTCTGATAAGCATCTTAATGACCCAACAGAACAGTTCAAGCACAACTTGAACATGTTGAAGGCTTTATTAATTTTTTTTTTAAGATTGGGCAACATTCACACTCTTTGCTTTAATGTTTCCTTATACATAATTTCTCATATTTATGGCTTGTTTTTATTTCCACAACTTCATAAAATTGTGAATATACAAAAATTTGTGGTTTTCCACTGCATACAAAAGGGACAGCAATATGGCATTAATACATTTTATATCACATGGCAAAAGGCAAAAATTGCATTTATATATTCACATTATGAACAAAAAAAAAATGAAAATTATCTCATAGCAAAATATGGCATAACTTTTTTTTTGGAGTTCATAATGTGAATAATGCTATTTTTTCCTATTGTCATGTGATAAGAAATGTAATAATGACAGAAAAAACTACCATCAAAAATAAAACAGTATAACAGTATGACTATCAAACTCTTGAAAGTGCATGAGGAGCATAAATTCCTATCCATTGATTTTCCTAATTATTTACCCATCTACCAAAACTGTGTAGAAAAAAAAAATCCTAAATTTTGAACTTCTACCCCAAGTAGTTTAGAGCTACAAGTAGGCCCTTTTCATATATCAATATGCATTAAAAACCTATTCTCTACAGGGTAGTTGATTCAAGGGTCAATAGATGCCATTGTGTAATTTTTATCACCAAGAGTAGAATTTTACCAGATTGGCTATTATAGTACAATGTGTACTATTCTGGTACTTGTACTTATAAACCCTCTGTCAACCAGACTGGATAATATAGTACAATGTACTTATGAAGTTGTACTTGTACTTATAAACCCTCTGTCAACTACACTTCAAGAATGAGTAAACTTCAGACATCAGAGATTGCCTGTTACTGATAATAAACTTGACTCTTGACTTTCAAGTATCATAAGTTTACATATGTATACATGTACTTATTGTACAGTACTGTATGTATATCTGTAGCCAAATAAAAATCAATTGGAGCACTGGCATTTATTTTTCAAATGGCCGACTGTACATAATTTGATTTACATATATCATCTAAACCATTGTAAATTGTATATTCTTGAGAAAATCCAAACAAACATGATGCATGTACTGCATATTGATTTAATTTCTAAAAACCTAGTATAAAATGCAGGGTTGTCTCTAAGACCCGGGAGGCGGGGAATTTCCCCGCCTAAAGTGACGTAATTACCCGGCTATTATTGCATTTCAAACACAATCTAGCTATGAGCTAGACCCCCAGAACCCCTTCTACTTTTTTATTTCTCCCTTCTACTTCAATTTTTAGAGAAAACCCTGAAAATGATTAAAAAAATTTTGAAAAAAAATCCCTGGAATTATGATAGTGATAACTTGAGAGGTTGTAGAACACAAAAACCTCTCTAATAAAAACAAAAGTTTATCCCAAAGCAATTTGTCACAGAATTAAAACCATCATATTCTTACACCTCACAATGACACCACTACATACATGTACATTATACCTCATCTAAGAATTTGGAAAAGGTTAAAATCATTGAATGACAGGGCTGCATATTCATGAGGAGTTTTTTTTTTCTTGATCAAATAAAGCAATGTCTGACACTCATTTACAGGCAAGTTTCCTTATAAATGTCCCCAAATCTAAAATCTTTTATACCCAAACAGGGTATTCAAGTCTTACTTCACAGACAGAACAAAACATTCCCAGTCCCTGGCTACTTCACTTCCTTGTTTGATGTTCATTTAATATTTAGTTTGTAAACATGATAGCATTGTATGCACTACAGTCATGTTATAAAATCACTATGTACTATCTACAATGATTCTGGAGACACACTCTGAATATATGCATTAATTTATTTCGAATATATTTAGACAACAATGGTGCTAGCTACAATTTTTCAAAGTAAAAACATGTACCGGTATATATGCCTTTGACATAAATTTAGCAAAATGTGTGCATTCCATTTCCACTGAATACACAATTCATCAAATTGTTACTCAACTTGAATCAAATCAGTACTACGCAGATGTGGTTAAAAATAAAAAATCTATACTTGTAACTTCTAATGACTATTAATCTTAAAAGTCTGCATTATCAAGCTTTCAATACGCATAAATTTTTTTTCTTCCAAAAAACAGTTTGTACATGCGTGTTCAGTAGTTACAATGATATCACGCAACATATCAATGAATAAAAGTCAAAACACTAAGACAGAGAATGGGATTTCCTCTGTTTATATTAGTCATTACACAGCTTGTTTTCATGTAGGATGCTCTCATTTGGGTATCATTGAACTCCCAAGTTCATGACTCTTGAAATTACCTAAGTCGGTCGAAAAACACTAAAATGTTTATCAACATTCTCTAAATATATTTGAAAATTGAATATTTGATGATGATAACACTTATGTTATATCATTTAATATTTTATGTTATGGACAATGATAACATTATTTTGACATCAGCTAGAAGTGCTTAATGAAGATTCAATAGCCCTGCCCTGATCAATAAGTATGTGTCATACTTTGACAGATGAAGAGTCCTGTCAACAGGTTTGTTTAAATGAATGTGTGGATTCATTTCAACTTATCACTGATTAAATTAAACGTTCACTATAGACCTTACATCTTATATCTTTATCATATATTCTTCATAATAAAAATTTATTTTGAATTAAGTTTTAAATATATAAAGTATACAGAAAATGTTTTGCTTTGGATTGGTTTGTTCATTTTTATAAAGAGTTTTCATTATCTATTTAAAATGTAATGATGTTATAAACTTTGTCAAGACGATAAACAGGAATTGGCAGTGTGCCAGCATTTCGGCCATTTTAATGACAGTGGCCTCAAAGGGGTTTAACTGAAAGATACAACTATCCCGTTGATTAAAGGACAAAATTGGTAAAAGCTATATAATAACACCTTTCTCCCAGCAGAAAAATGTCTTTTAAAGGGAGGGTCTCCCAGCAAATAAGCATTTACTTAATGTAAAATATCTTAACCACTATTTTAAATGGTGCACTGAATTTGACATTTGACAAAGCTCTCGAAAATTGGCCCACTGCCAACATCTTTCGATGCACGTTGTTCAAGCTAATATTTTTACCTCTGAAGTTTGGCGAATTCGGCGACTTCCTCTCCGGAGAGTAGTTAAAGTCTGGAGATCTTCTGGGTGCCCAAAGGTTGGGTGAGGACGGACTTTTACGGGTGGGACTTCCTTTCAAAGTGAATGGCTGTACTGCTTTCATAGGCCGCATCGAAGGCGATGCAATTTTACGCACCCGTTGAGGTTGTTGTGTCGACATTATGTTTGCTGTGTATCAATTTTAGAATAGTTCACACACTCACACTGATAAAATACTCTTTATCCCTCCATTTGACACTCAATTTCACCTCATTCACAGTCGTTGTAACTTCGGCAGACTTTTTACACAAAAATGTGAACCACGTGATAATTTGGTGCAATTTCATTGGATAAAACTTTAAGTGCAAAAAGTGACAGTTTGTCTGTTAGTGCACAATAAGCTTGAAGATTTAAAAATGTATTTGCAAAAAATGCAGATTTCAAATATAACAGTTGTTTCTTTTGACACATTTTTATTCACAAGCACCAGTATGCAGCCGTACTGTAGAAGGACATTAATTTTATGCTATAAAACACCTTTTATCCATAAAGTTAGGCCTAGTTTAAATTGACAAATTATTGCCCTTTTATGCGCTGATTGATCAATAAAATCATAGCTGACTTAGAAGCTACACTTGTCAGTTAATTATTGCTAGTAGCCTAATTTATCATGCAGCTATACATGGGCGGACCAAGGAATTTTGCATGCCGGTTTGCCGCTAAGGATGGAGGTGGGGGGGGGGGGGGGGGGTTACTAGTGATCGAGGACTTATCTAATACTACAATGTGAATTTCATAAGTTTTTTTTTCATAGAGTTTTGGACCTTACCAGTCCCCTCTAAATCCGCTCATGGATAAGATATATATCTGCATGTATATTATAGTTTAGAAATGAAGAATATATATATGATTATACTCAAAATAAAAAAGTATATAATTTGCATTGTTCGTGTACTATATGATCATGAGTCAGCTTCATTCTGTAGTTCTGCATAAGATTCCAACGTGGCAAAAATTAGCTGCGCCGTATGAAATGTGCGGGCGGTGCAATGCAATGCATGCATATGTATATATGGAAGGGCCAGAGATCATGCACGTGCTTGCACGATAGCTGAAATTTAATTCCTATGATTGCAAATTTTGTATATGTTTGAAATGCCATCAACGAATATAATATTAGTAACATTATATTTTAAAAGCTCGCCTACTTACGTAAACTTCGAACCAAATTTCAGCGTGGGTGTTCGTGTTCGATATTTTTTTTTCTGTATAGAGCACATTTGTTTTTGGTTTGGTTTCTTTGTTGAACGTATCTACTGTAACCGCGCGCGACTGCATCATCTTTTAAAGGATATACATGAACTTTACCCCCACCCCACCCCCCAGTGTCAGCTAGATATACATTGTCGCATGATTACAATGTATAATATACATTGATCATGTAGATATCTGATTATCTACATGTAGCTGGCATGGGGGGTGTTGGGGGGTGTTAAAATACAAAATACATACAGTACTGTACTTATAAACTTCATATTTACTCCAAAAGGTGCATGTCTGAAAAGAAAATATATATCCTTGACAACCCCTTCTAATGAACAAAAAATGTGTGGAGGGAAAAGTTGCCACGGAAAATCCTATTTATAGCTATCAAAAGAGGATATAAAACCGTAGTTGATCGAGTTTTTGAAACTTTGAATGTTTGAATTTGACTTACGCTTACGTGCCAATTAAATTACACATGCAGTATGTTCATTTATTCTTTTTCACGGCTGTGAAATTTACAATGATAATCTTTGCGAGATAGATTTGTTGTATTCTTTTAGTATGATATTATACTTTTTGGTTAACATTTTTATTTCGTGCAGATTTTAATAATTGCGTGCGGGTACATAAAATTTGTGGTGTAAAAATAAAAATGTAAGGAAATCGAAGTGATTTTTATTTTTGGTAGGACATTTTTATTTTGACCATATTATAAAGTAAGATATAATAATAATGTGGGGATACCCTAAGGCTTTCCATATCTGAGCAGTATCATATGCGAAGTGGGCAGGATTTTTAAAACAGTACTTTTTTAAACATTTTATAATTAATACATCAAAGAATCAAATATTACATCTACTATTGTACATTTGTATCTTAAAGTTTATGATTTTTTTAAATCACTTAATTACTTATCAGCTAATCATTGTAAAACATCAAATGCAAATAGGTGTATATTATATACACAGATAAATAGCATACAGAAAAGAAGATTGAAGTACTTGGTTTACACGTAAACGAAAACTTTATGAACAAGCTATTGAAACCTAACTCGCCGATCGAAGTTCACTTCCGGCGTTTTGTCAGATTTTGGTTTTGCCGCATGTACCGTCATTTACAACACGATAACTGTTATTATGCGTGTGATCAAATCTTCCTGTGATGCATATTGCTTGACTTGACTTAACAGATTTGATTTAAAACGAGATTTGAATACATCTATCGTGAAATCAGATGAAATTGTCAAGCAAACATTTAGCGGTTTTCTCTTGCTATAAACAGCTGTTATCAGCTTGTTATATCTGCTGAACGACAGCAAAGTTATTTTTTATGTAAAGGAAAAGATTGGTAAGTGCTAAAACAATGGGTGATGTTTTTGGAGAGATGCAATAAAAATATATGAACAGCAGTGCCAGTGGTCACTGGTTTGAAATTTTAAATTGATACTGTTAATTGTGGTTTGACGATTTTGATTACTCAATAATTATCAGAATCCTTAGGAAAGTCTTGCGTAACGCGATGGGAGAAATAATGACAGACCAGACTGGAACTTGTACACTGGCCCTCTGAATCTTTGGTCAGGTGCTAACCGTGCTATAGACTCATAACCCACTCAAGCTATTTGAATTGTTCCGACTGCCACATTCCTCCCCTTTAAATGATATTTGCAAAGATCAACTCAGGTTTTTTCCCTGGACAGAGTTAACCTGCCAGTTCCAGGGTTTGGCATGGAACCAAATGTAATGGGATGGTAGAAATAATGACTGACCAAATGGGGATTCGAACCTAGGCTCCCTGAATCTCTTATCTCTAGATAGGTGCTTTACCCATTGAGCTATATCTGGCACCAGTATTTGAAACAGTCTGACCGTCACACTTGCATATACTCTTTCTGACCGTTTAACTTGTATGTTTTTTTTCATATGCTTAGCTTAATGATAAAAACTGCATGTTTTTATAGCAAGATCATCTTTGAAAATCTTCAAAGAAATATTTTGAAGATATTTTTCCCCCTACATCTTTGAAAATTAAAAAAATGATAAATGTGTATTTAAGATGAAATACATTAAGGGCTAGGACATTCTCTTGTTGCAATTCATGTTGAACAGATGACACTTTATTTTGCATAGGATAGCCAGTAAAAGGCATGTCCATCCACAACATTCTGATCAGCAGGACCAGTGATGGTCTTCTCCTGACTGCAAACACTGACACCAGGGGGTGTAGTGATCCAGAAGAACTGAAGAAGAGTTTCAACCAAGCTAAGTTGTTAGCCAGGATCAGTGCACGGATACCCGATCGAGCAACCTATGTCATGGACCAATTTGCAATACAGTGAGTTATTGGAGTGATTATACAAGAATTTTGATATTGCTACATACACAAAGCTCCTGCATTGTATTTGAAATATGCTTTTGTTAAGTAAAACTAAAATTCACCAGATTTCACCAGAAAACAAACACTATCCATAAAAGCACTGAAAGACCCCCATAATTATCATTAAAAAAAGAAAGAAAGAAAATTATTTTATCAACTTGAGAATTATCTTCCTGTTAGCAAAAGATCTGGTAATCAGGTTCTTAAAAGTATATTTACTCGTATTTAGCAAATTGACCACAGTGGCTTGTCACAATGTTTTTCAACATTTTATATCTTCCACCTTCTATTCAATTAAATACAATATTAATTATGATGGTATATTTTATTGTATAGAGGTGGTAGATATTTAAAGTTGAAAAACTTTGTGACAAGCCTCTGTGAATTGACATGAATGACCACCTAATCTATACAATTAAATACAATAAATATGATAGTATGTATTTTATTGTATGGAGATGGTAGACATTAAAAGTTGACAAACTTTGTGACAAGCCCCTGTGAATTGACATGAATGACCACCTAATGGACAAATGTCCAAGACTTTATTTGTATGACAGACTTCACTTGTACATGTACATAACGATGTGTGCTTTTAAATACAAAGATGAATCATATTGTACAATGCGAATATGTTTAATTTGATTTATCTCCTCCTTTTCCAGCATGATATCGGCCCTCAACTTGACCTACTTGGTAATATGTGACAGTAACTACCCCAGCGTGCTCGCCTTTGCCTTCCTGGACGAGGTGCAGAGAGAATTTTTACAGAGCAACGAGCGAAGTCATGTGGAATCTGTGACACGACCTTACGCCCTGATACAGTTTGGTGGGTGAAGAGATACATGTACCCCTGAATCAAGTATCGCACATACATTGTTATGACTTCTTACAGAAACATATCGCTATTGCTTTTATTTAAAAATACATGTTGTATTTGCAGATGCTTTTTTTTTTCATGTTTATGTATGTATTATTATAACAGTAACTTTATCTGAAGAGTCAGATCATGTCAAATTGCCAGGTCATCAGATTAAACGAGACACAAAACGTCAAGTTAGATATGATGATCCACTCCTGGCAACAAGTCAAAATTTGGCCTTCTGAATCAAGTTACTATATTGTATTATGAATTGATTCTAGATTTATTATATAATCTTCCACTATAAGGTGGAAATAACAATTGATAATTGTAAGTATATGGTGCATAATTAGGGACTTAGATGGGGCTCAGACAAAACACATTGTTTTGCAAACAGATACACATTATTATTTTACAGATACAGATAATCATTGTTGTGTTTGCAGACTTTTACAGATTTGTTTTTACAGTTAAGCTCAGATACACACCATTTCTTATTAGCGATACCGGTAAGCACCGATTAGATACAATAAATACGGGAACACATTGTTGTTTAAAGCAATATGAGCTGCAATTTTCATGCTGGTATTTTTTTTCACAAAAATGTTATTTTCTACTAGAATGACAAAAAATATCATGGTTTATTAATTTCTGTTAGCCTTATTTTTGTTGGAAAAGCTGTAAAGGTCAAGATCTAGTAAATGTAAGGTGCCTATCGGTTTATGAAATTCAGGATATAAATTCTTTTAATGATGCTTCATAACAATATCTTTGTTTGATAGGGTGTACCGGGGCTTAAATTTTTGGTAAAAACAATGAAAAATCATGTTTTAAACAATCGTTTTCTATGAAATATGAAGGATAAAAGTAACAAATCTTGGAGTTTTGTCCATTTTTGACTAATGAAATATATCTTAGATTGCCTACAGTCTCTCCAAAAAGGCATTATACAAGCTCTAGACCTCCTCTTTAAAATGATGTCAAATTAAATATATGTACCAGGATTACTTTTCCCGCGATTAAATATAGAATGTCAAAATATTGTTTAATTTTACACATAATTCTTTAAAAGCCGTAAAATACGGGAAAAAAATTCATCAAATCAATTATGACGTCATAATGGTTCTAAGCCTTTATTGAAGCAAACTTGAATTATTGTCGTCCTGTACAAAAATTAATCTGCTATATATTCCTTAGAAGAGAAATCTTTCTTCTGACAAAAATAAATGATTTTTTAGAATCTTATTTATCATAAAAGTTTAAGTTTCATGCAAACTCAGCACACTAGCAGGGTTTTGCAGAAAAATAAATTTCTTATAAATACAGCTCATATTGCTGTAAGTTTTTTCATATAAGTCACAGATACACATCATAGTGACACTGGTATTACAGATAAGGATTACAGGAACACATTGTTGTTTTTACATTGATTACATTGATTACAGATAAGATTGATGTTATTATTGATGATAAGCAATGTTGTTTTTACAGACACAAGCCTTCAAAAGATTAAGCAGAGATACAACAGTTCCCGTTCACTGCAGAGCAAGCTGAACCTGTCACAGCTGCAGGAGGAGATTAGGCTCCGCCCTCCCCACATGATCACCCCAGAGGAGCTCCGCCCAGGGGGAGGGGCATCAGCTGACAGCTCTAATGACATTCAAACTCATTTTACTTTAGGTATTTCAGAATCATAGATATTTTAGTACATGTACTATGATATCTAGACTACTTTTACTTTAAACAATTTTAAGTCATCTCTAAGATTTAATAGATGTACCTTAATAGAGACATGAATATGGAGAGGGGGTCTAAAATTTTGTTAACTTGTGGTTGAAATGGTTAAATTTAATGCAGTTATTTCATTCACTTGACTAGTTTATTGAAAATTAGAAATAACAGTTTGCAATTTGCCATACATGTAATTTGTCAAAATTTATTTGTATGATTGAGATAAATATCTTATTTTGATTCCAGCCATTCCAAAGAGGTATGGCAACTACCTTCCCATTAATCTTCTGGTGGTTGTGTCCATCTGTCTGAACTGTTTGTGTGCCTTTATGAACTTCACCAGAGGAATCACAGTTATCAATGATGCACATATAGAGGTAAGAAAATAGGACTGATAAATGTATTGCCATTTTTCTCCACTGACAGGGCAAAATTTTTAATAAATTATCTTTTAAGTTTCTCTACCCAAAAAATTTCAAATTATAATTGGACAATTTTTATTGCAAGATTTAAAAAGTGGAAGATGGTAGTAATGATTTGTTTTCGAATGAAAATGAGTTTTTTCCCTTTTCTATTTGGTATGTGCGATGGAGATTGAGAAACTTATCATTAATTTTCTGTTGGCCTAAAAGAGTAAAGTCATCTTTGATTACAGAGCAAATAACACTCAAATTCTCATTATGATATTAATAAACAAAAAGTGGTAGACATTTTAATTTTTTTTTTAAGTTTATGTTTTTAGAGAGAAAAAACCCCCAAATTTTTCTACCAAAATAAAATGAACATTCAAATGTTACATATTTATGTTCAAGTTCTAAAGGTTAATTGATTTCGTGTTCCATGTACATGCATATGTTAGAGTGTATTAATTTATTGCAGGCATTTGCTCAGATCTTCCATGTTTTATCTCTTATGAATGACTTTGCTGTTGTAGAAAGATGATTATGTTTGTATATCATGTATATAGTGCATGTATTTTGACTCTTCACATTTATTTATTTATTTATTTTTAGGACTTTTCAAAAGACCATTATCAAAATGCAGCTAGTTTCATCTTTTGCAGTTTTCTACTACTATTCCAGGTATGCTCACTGGACGGTAAAATTTGTTAAAAAAATCATGACAGGTGAATTGACGTTGGATGTTAAAGTATTCACTGCAACAAAAGATTATTCCTCTTATTCTGTCTATATTATTTCTCCATTAAGCAGTGTTGTTGCTTAGAAAGTCATGAATTTTTTTTTTATTTTATTTTTTTTTTGCGGGGGGAGGGGGGGTAGTTATATTGGCACATTTTCATTTGAACTTGTAATATGAATACATGTAGAAAATAAGTTGAAATAAAAGTACTTCATCAAACCTTCATCGTATAAAAAGTCTTTAAGTTGATTACTGTTCATCAAAATTAAATCAAACCCTTATGTGCAAAAACATTTTATTTTTTGTAATTCTCCTTTTTGACCTGTAATTGTAGATATACCTTATGTGTTACCCCCGCAAACAGAGGAAGCCCCTGGCGTGTGCCACCCTGGGCAGTGTTTGTTTGTGTCAGCTGTATCTATGGGAACTACGAAACAACGTACAGATCTTCTTCCATGTGACTGTCGCGTGCTACGGAACGTTTGTGATATTTACTAGACCTGTGCAAGAGAAACTACCCCAGTACACTCTATAGCAGTAGCACAATCTACGAAATTTATGCTGATTTAATTTAATTTTTCTTCACTTGTTTGTTGCATTTTAGTGTAAAGAAATTATTTTTGAATGTTTTTTGCATGGTGTTTTGAAGTTTATTATTCTTGACAATTATAGAAAAAAAAATTGATAATCATTTTGATATTAATCATTTTGATTTTATTGCTCAAGTATTATGATAAAGTATGGGGTACACATATATCTTTATGCTGGTAATTACACCAAACAAGACAGTGAATAGAACCCTCTATGATGCTATGTGCCCAATGGTTAGATCTAACTTTGCAAAAAAAGTGGGGGGGGGGGGGGGGTCACCATGGTTCCGACGCCTATGCAGAATACTAGTAATTTTGCATACTGTATTTAAAAATTTAATTTTATGGGGCAAAAAAACATAAATAAAAAGAATGTAATTTGTGTAATTTTCCTTCATTTGTTGACTTTTTATTTCTTATAAAAATGCAAAAGATAGTTTTGTGTTATGATAATAATTCTTATGTGATAACAGAAAGAGAAATGGGAGAAAGAATATATTTTTATTTTCAAAATTTCATCACAAAGTGTATTATAAATGTACTGTAAAACCAGCAATTCTTGTGATGCAGTGATAAATTATTTTTTGAGGTTTTCTTGTTTTAAACTGGTGTTAGTACTGTTTACATGTTTATTTTGTTGTAAATGGGACCAATTATGATATTTTATCATCATGATGCCTTTCTCTTTGATATTCAATCACAATATTTTTATGAATAATTGAAATTGTCCATTATATTATAATAATCAATCACTTTGAGTGAAATTTGGAAGAATTAACGAATGATATTTTACGTTATGTAGATAGTCAGTGACATAAAATGTCTTTAAATGCATCATGCGTTTGAGTATAATATTTATACCTTAAAACCTTGAAAATAAGCTGCTTATTATTTTAAGTTTTGGTATGAAAGTGGGGGTTTATTTTCAAAACCGGCTTATTTTTCAATTCAAAACTTTCAAATCGCAGCTTATTATCCAAACAAAAAACAATAAATTGTAATCGGTTGATTGTGAACTACTTGTTTGTTCTAAAATTAGGATATCCAAGTAAACATACATATCTTCAAGAGTTAAATTAGCTGCAAGTCTGTAGCTCCCGGTCTGAAAAAAATCGGATGGAAGACCTGGCCCCAAGATCATGAAGCAGTCTTAGACTTAAGTCAAATTTTATACACTGTCTTATTGTCTTGCGATTGAAAACATCGAAGAAATGAAATGCTATTGGAAAGTGTCTCTATATTATGTTGAAAGTTACAAAGTTTAAGGGTAATTTTATGACGTTTAATAATTTTATAAAAGATTGCAATTTAGACTTAAGTCTAAAAATGCTTCATGATCCTGAGGCCTGTTTTATGTGGAGATTTTTTATTTGACATATTTACAGTTTATTTATCATTGTATCGGTCATAATAAAAAAAAATACTTTTAATTTGGGTGACTTTTTCCAGGTGTGTTATTCCACGTGGATCGTAAAATGTTGTTTATGATAAAGAAGCTTATAATTTGAAAAAGAGGTCGGTTAGTTATTTTTTATGTTGATTGAATTATCTGCCCATCTCACAGTTCAGAAGAGTTTCTTGAGCAGGATTTTACTTTAAATTAAGAGGGCTTTATAGTTGGGGTATTTTAGGCTATATTTACCTCCTTATGAAGAAGATCTCTGTATAGAGATACAGGAAAAAGCCAAAATTTTAATTTTAAAATTCCAGATATCATATGCCAAAGTTTGGGACAAACCTAATGGTTGATTTGCATGGTTACCACACAGCCTCCATAAAATTAAACTAAAGAAATTCTCTTTCATATTCAATTGTAAAATATCTTTAACATGGCGGCCATAATTTATAAATGACTGATAAAAATAGTGATATTTCCATCACCACATGAATATATGCTTATTTTGTTCACAATATCATCATGAAATGAATAGATTTTTTATTGTTAAATGGAAAGTTTTGTATTTAATGAAATATAAAGATCAACGTACTTGAGGTTCATAACACCACCTACTGCTGATATTTTTGTTCTACCTAAGAATCAACGCGGGTTATGTATTTTTTTTCTGTAATGTCGCTACCTTCATATTCCGAATGAATAACCAAATAAAGCATTTTATTGGTTAAATAAACATGTTCAGATAAAAGTGTCATTGTAACTTAGGGCAAATGATTTCCATTAGTCACCAGTAAGTCTGTATCATCCAGACGTTTATGTGTCTATCTTCACACGTCTGGGTGATATTTTGTTGTTGTCACCATGTCTTTGTATTCACGGATATTGCATTTATTTAATTACTTAAGAAATGAACAAAATAAAACATCTGGTGTTTTCAAATTATGGCCCCATATGATTTAGGTGTGCCATCAATAGGAGCTTAAACCTAGAACAATTTTAACAAGACATCGGACTTTCGGCATGAACTATCTATTTTATTGTATCGAAACAAGTAATATGCACAGATTGCGTAGTTTTAACGCAAAAGCCATATCGTAGCAGCTAGCATAGCCGCTAGGTCGTAGATATCTAGGTCTATTGAACGGACCGCTAGGTTAGTCGCTAGGTCTCGGGTTTGAAGCTGGAAATATTCAACTAAATACTACTTACATCGACATAATTTGTTAATTTCAAGCGGCAACATACATGTTAAAATTCATTATAACTTAAAAGATGAACAAAATATCGCCAAGTTAAAACATTTCATGTTTGTTACAAAGTGGAAACTAAGGTGGCCACCTTGAATTTGATGCTTGGCATAAAATATTTAGGCTACGAATATTTACGGCTAGGCTAGCTAGATTACCGATCAACTACGACGCTCTATGTAACAGCTACGATCTTGAACGCAGCCCTGGTTAACGATGAAATAGACTAGCAGGCCTACGTCACATTGCTGTTTGACACAGCTACCCAAAGTCCAAGTTCTTGTTAAAATGGTTCTGTGAATGCTATTTAAAAATGAAAAGTGTGTGATGCAAAAATTATGTTTGAACTGATGTTCATGTGAGCAATGTGACCATGGGCCTCTTTAAGTCTCGTCAAGATCCAGTAAATGAAAAGAGCCTATATGTTTCTTTAATTTGGGATAGTGGAATTCTTTCAATGGTGCTTCACAACAAAATAAGATCTACCGCTTGATTTTAAGATAAATGGTGTTCTACTCTGTCATTTTTATTAAAGTATGAAGGAAACTAGCTTCAAATTTCGGAGGTTTAAAAATTCTCTTTTTCAAATGTTGACGAATGAACTATATCCAGAATGCCTTTATAACATTCTCTTTAAAATCGGCATGTATAGAATTTGTTTAACCTTTTGTTTGAAATGATATTAAATGAAACAAGTGTCTGGGTTACTTTTTATAGCATTTTCAATGAAATGTAAAGTAAATGTTTTTATATCATTCTCTTAAAATCATTAAAAACGTAAAAAAACAGTATATCAAATCAATCATGGCGTCACCTTTAAAGGTGCACGTAGCCATAAAATTAAGAGCCGTTGAAATGGAGACACAAGAGCTTTGGTTAACGATGATAAATTTTTGTAGCAATTTTCCCACCACCAGAAAAAGACAGGTTCGAAATTCAACAAAATGTTTTGTTTCTTAGAAAATGAATGAAAGTCATAATCACATCCGTAGGCGCAATGTTGTCGTCATCCTTGTTAATTTTGTTGCAGTTAATTATCACTTTTGTCGTCAAAACTGCCGCCGTATCCACCTCTTCTATTGCTTTCATGGTTTTTGATCTTATCTTTTGCTAGCGTTGGCGATATGATTCAATAGTCATTTTGTCATCATTGTTGCGTTGTTTTTTGTTGTTGTTGTGTTGTTTTTTTTACCCTATTCGTGATGTTGTCGTCGTTGTTTTGTTGTTTTTTTTCTTATCGTGCTGTTTTTTTTTTTTAATTTAACTGATCGTGCTGTTTTCATTGATTTTTTTTACTTTATCGTGTTGCTGTTGTTGTTATTTTTTTTTTTACCTTATCGTGTTGTTGTCATTATTATTTTTGGTTTTTTTTTCTTATCGTGCTGTTGTTATAGCATTGAATGATTTATTTTTGACGTCGTCGTGTCAATAACTGCCGTCAGGTGAGCAGACAAATTGAATAACGCGCGTTACTGATGAAACCAATTATTTACTTGAATAAATCGATACAAATTGCAGATCACGGAGGGAGTAAATTAATAACAGCAAGAATAGCTGTTTTAATAAAGACCAGTTTAAACTGGTTATCACATAGACTGTTGAGTTGAGATCGATGAGCATGAAAAATATAATCCATGAAAAAAACCCTTAATGGTTTTTTTTACAAAGATAATCAACTTTTTTGTTGAAGAATTGTAAATCATAGTGTTTTGACAGCACGTATGAAATATATATTTTAACCGATAATATAGAAAGCAATATTTGAGAACTACTTATGTAAATAACATGTAAATTCATACGCAGTGATTAGGTGTTGCAGTCGTCTTACCAACAGACGTGTCGCTAAATTGCCATCACCCAGTTAGTTTAAAATCCGTGCATAAAAACCTTTGTTAGTGTAAGAGCAATGTAAACATAAAACATATTTACACCGCACACAGTGCGGGGTTCGGCTGGACCGAGGTCCAGAGGTGGCTGCTACCCACCTCTCCCCTGCACTGCGACTATCCATCCATGAATAGTCGTGCCATGTTCATGGTGCCTTTCAGTGCTAGTCGGCAGAGGTGGCTCATAAATCCTTTATCCTCTATGACTACTGTCTTTAAGGTCTTGGTGTTTTGCTCACACCAGCCCCCTCGCGCCCCTATCGCGTGTCCTAGCACTTCTACATCAGTGACATTGAACATTTTCCTTATCTCCTGGCCAATGTGAGCGTACTTGCAGTACTTAGCTAAGTTTGCTCTTTGTAGTGATGGGCCTGCTTCCCATATCACTGTGGGATCTAAAACGACCGCCTTTTTGTCTTTGACCAGGACGAGGTCCGGTTTCCACGTCTTGTTCTGAACGTCAACTATTTTGGGCTCAAAGCATACCGTCCAGCCCTCACCCTTGCACTTTTCCGCCACACAGTTGACTATAGCATTGTGCCGACGAATCCTATAGTCTTTGACTTTCGGGCAGGCACCCGAGATGTGTCCCATTGTCTCAACCGTTTGATGACAATGTCTGCAGCTGACGTCGCCAACTGCTTTCGTGCGGGCCAGTGTAGCTCTACATGGGTACGTATCGGCTCTCAGACTCACCCCTGTGATATAGTCAGCCTCATTGAAGTAGTTGGCGTGCGGATTCATCCAGGTGTTGCTCACCGAGTGTCGGAAGGTCTTAGCTGCCTTGCCGATTTTGAGCTTTTGTGTAGCTTTACTAACAAGCTTTCTCCACCGTACCTTCCCCTTGGGGGCATCAGGAATCTTAAGCCCAGCTTTATCAGCCATGTTTTCGACCAAGGCCCGGGTCTGTATGACTTCCGTCATTCGCCGGATCTTGGAATCACTAGACCGACATATACCGCGAAGCATGTTAATGCGTTGCGCAGGTATACTTTTTCTGAACTCCGGAAACCCCATGCCTCCTTCTCCTCTGCTCAAGTAGAACAGAGTGGTAGGAGAGCAGTCCGGTAGTTTTGCCCACCTTCTGATTGCCGCTCGGACTATCAAATCTAGCTTTCTTAGCACACACATCGGGTAGGCATCCTGCGTAAGGGCGTACGTCAATCTCACCAAGGCGTAGTGATTCAAAAGAACCAGTTTTTGCCTCGGCTTCAAATGGGCACCCCCGATACTTTCAACCATACCCTCTAGCTGGGCGACTATGTCCTTACGGATTTTCGTCACCCAAGGACTCATCTTCGAGCCAAGGTACTTCATGCAGCCATCCGGGGGGATGACAGGGACTCTTTCACCCTTTATAGCTACCTTGGTTTTTGTCGTGTTCACTGTGTAACTTTTACTCCCACATGGAGTAATGCAGGAGGTTGCAGACTTTTTGATGTTTAGCCTCATTCCTGTCTCGCAACAAAACTTTTCTACCAAAGCCAGGTTTTCATTCATTTCGTCCGGGCCTTCTGTCATCAGAGCATTGTCATCTGCGTAGCATAGCGACTCAATGCGGTCGCTCTCTTCGGGCCCAAATTTATAGCCATTGTTCTGTCTACCAATGACCTCCAGCAGGGGATCCATCGCTATGTTGAATAGCAGAGGAGACAGAGGATCACCTTGCTTGACGCCCCGGGTCATCGGGATTTCTCCCGTCTGCCCAGCGTCAGTTTGGAACACCGTCGAGGCCCCATCGTAAAGATCAGCAACGATGTCTATGAAGTGTTCTGGAGACCCAAATCGCCTCAGCCCAGCAATGAAATGCTTATGTGACACCGTGTCGAAGGCTTTAGCGAGGTCCAGGAACGTAACACAGAGCTGTCGTCTCTCTTTCTTGGCGTGGTGAATCATCTCGCTTAGTAAGAACGAGTTTTCAGAACATCCGCTTGCGGCTATAAAACCCCTCTGTCGTGGGTTTAGGGCACAACTGTCTAGCACTCTCCTTGCCAACAGGCTAGTGTAGAGTCGTAGCACGGACGACGAGATTGTCAGGGGCCGCCAGTTGTTGGCGTCCTCCAGCCCATCGTTACCTTTAGGTAGCAGGATGCTCCTATTCCCTTTGAAGATCTCTGGGACCTTCTTTCTATACAAAAACGAGTTGAATAGATTCACCAAAATGTGGCCTTTAGGGTCTTTCGCCATCACAGTTTTTAGCTCGATTTCATCTGGCCCAGCTGCTGAGTCCTTCTTGGCTCGTTTGAATGCCGCACGGATTTCATCCGTGGTGAAGGGCTTCAGCAATGCGAGTGGGTCGACTTGTTCAGCTGGTGGATACGAACTTAGATCCACTTCTTGTGATACTCCCCCAAACCGCTCCATGTAGGTGGCCTCTACAAGAGTGGGGTCCAGTTCACATTTGCTCCCAGTCTCTTTTCCATCCAGTAACAGGGAAGTCAGCGCCTTTTTATCCTTCCGATACAGTTGCTGGTGCTTCCTGTACATATCGGCCTTCTGGCTAGCCCGTTTTCCAACCGGTCTGCCAGAAGCCCTAGCCCTGCCTCCTTGACGTTTCTTCGAGCTGCCCTTACGAACAGGGCTAGCAAAGAGCCGCGCAATCTTGTCAAGGAGTGACGAATAACAGCTCTCCGAGTCTTCCCCCTCCACGAGGCGTAAGAGTACCTCCGCACTCTCCCCGACGAGTGGTCCGCCCTCTAGATTTATTGCAGCCTTCCAGTCCTCGTGACTGGGGCCCTGTTGCGAACCATGAGTCGGTGTCGCAGTTTGCTCCGTGGCAGATTTCTCTTTCACGGGCGGTCTAGATTGTTGGGCAGCCTTCGCCAGAGCGCGCCTTTTGTCGCTTATCTGTTTCAGGGTTTTACTCTTCAAGTGCTCAGAGATAGCCTTGTTAATGAATTTTACACCTTCGAATTTGCTCTCCAATTCGAGGAGCAGGCCTATCTCTTCGTCAGTCGTGCTGTTGTCATTATTGTTTTTGTTGTTTATTTTACCTTATCGTGCTGTTGTCATTGTTGTTATATTGTTGTTTCTTTACTTTGCGTGCTGTTGTCATCATTGTGTTTGTTTTTTGTTGTTTTTTTTAAACTTATCGTGCTGTTATTATCGTTGTTTTTTTTTGACCTTATCGTCATTAAAAACACAATATAACATTGATACACCTAAAAGCTTTGAAAAACTGAGTCATCTTTATGTAAATTCTGTGTATACTTAATGTTTATTTATTCGTTATTTCATATTTGGATGAAAATCTCTATTATATCATAAAAGTACAAATATAAATTCATCAACATACTGTTTTATATATGAGAGAGAGAGAGACAGACAGAGAGAGAGAGAGTGCAAATGTTTACATTTGCATTGTTTTACATACTTTAATAATTATCATTTCCAGTTTATGGTACTTTAAACAATTTCATAATAAAAACATGTTAGACATGTTAATAGCAGAGAGAGAGAGAGAGAGAGAGAGAGAGAGAGAGAAATTCAATTTTTTTTTGGCTATTGTGTAATAAATTAGGATGTAGACATTAGATTAAATGTCACAACAATTGTTCTCCTTCTCTTGGTGCATGGTGTTTGAGGCTTAGAGGTTGGTTAATTGTTGTCAGATACTCATCTTTCTCAGTCTCTCCAAGTCCTCTTCAAATAAACAATGCAGGCATGCAGTTATATTCCTGTATCATGCAAATCTGTGAATTAAAAAGGATAAAATGTATACAAAAAGACAACAATTGTGAAATAAAGACAAATATAGTCATAGTTTGGGACTAAACTTCACATTCACCTTAAATTTTTAACAGTTCTGATTACAAAATTTGTTTAAAATGGACACTTCAGAAAACATGTACTGATTTATGTATACATGTATGTACCCTGTTGTATGCATATGAGTCTAATATGAGTTACATGCATATACATGTAAAGATGATGATTTTGGTTTAGCAAAGCAGTTCGCATCCAGGTGACATTAAACTCTTAATAATTCAGTAATTGAGACTAATCCGGTTTGTCGATTGAGAGTACAGTAAATGTAATAATACTTCCCATGAAATTTTCAGTTAATGTTAATATATTTAGTCTTAAAGCATATAAATGCTCTGTTATAAATTTTTTGTGAAATATCATGATATTTGAAAAATTGTCACTTCAACTGAAAATACCCAACCTTCAGTGAAAAAAAAGAAGAAATAGAATCACACCTTTTGCAAACAAAAGAACCTCTCAATTTCACTTCTGATCTTGGAATGCATGTTTGATTAAATTTCTCCTTGGCTGCAGTTTGTGGGCCTCATGAGATATGGCTTTGGGAGAATTAGGTACCAAGCACAGCAAGTGTCACCCAGTAGAACATTCCATGTTCTTATTCTTCCAATACTTTAAATAAATAATTTTTAAAATGTATTTAAAATACAAAACAACAGATTTTTTTAAATCATAAAGATATATACTTAAAACATGTCAGAAATGCATTTCTTAATGTAAAATACATTTGAAATAGATAAACTTCAAAAAATATTTGCATCATGATTGGGATCTGCCCAGTGAAAAGAAATTAATAAGGTCAAATTTAGATATCACTAATTTAATTAACTCAATATACATGTAACTATATGGAGTTTTAAAAATTAAATGTTTCAAAAATTTAAAATGCAGTTATTCTTAAAAAAAGTAATTTAAAAAAGGAAGATATAATATAAAATACATGCACATAAAAATCATAACAATATTGCTCCAATCAGATATAATTTTAGTATCCTTTCATTGCTTGACTGTGCATAACATTTATTTAGACTATAGGCGTTTTAGAAATAATTTTGATCCACCACTTGCTATTTGTCAAAAGGGAGATAAATCTTAATATGCAGTAACAACATTGAAAAAAAATATGCTAACATGTTCACTCAATATTTATTTATCAATTAAGGAGCTGATAATTCCTTTCTCATTAATGTTTTAAAAATTCAAGGAAAAAATTGTACAATGTTTTTGTATGGGTACCATTTCACTAATAATTTTGGAAATTTTTGTTAAATGTCTTATGTGACAACAACAATATAATCAATGTGAAGGTCAAATAAAGAAAAAAAGTACCTTTTACTGCTGTCAACAATGCAGCCTCCTCAAATGAAGGGATCCTTCAACATAGGGGGTATGAACCATGTGCAAAATCCTTCTTCCATAAATATATCACATAGATTACTGCAACTTTTCATGTCAAGCCGGTTGCTTTTCCGTATCTAATATCGTATGTAAGATTTTTTAAACTTTAAAATTTCTGGAAAATGCTTCTTATACCAATTTTTTGAGTTGAAGTGGCAAAATCATTACACTGGTGGCCATATTTAATCACTGTGTTAAATCTTAACCAAGGTACTGGGGGTGGATTAAAGTTAACACAGAGTTAACACATGGTTAAACCCTAACACACTTTCGAAAAACACTTAACCATTTCGTTAACTTTAACACCGAGTTTAACACAGAGTTAACACGGTGTTAGAGTTAACCACCTTTCGAAAAACCGGGCCCAGGTGTCATTATTGTTTTTGTTTGGATTTTAAACCTTATCGTGCTGTTGTGATTGTTGTTTTTGTTTTACCTTATTGTGCTGTTGTCATTAGTGTTGTTGTTTTTTGTTGCTTTTTTTTAACCTTATTGGGCTTTTGTCATTGTTTTTGTTGTTTATTAACCTTATCGGACTGTTGTTATTGTTTTTGTTGTTTTTTTAACCTAGCTTATCGTACTGTTGTTATTATTATTGTTGATTTTACCTTATTGTGTTGTTGTCGTTGTTTTTGTTGTTTTTTAACCTTATCGTGCTGTTGTTATTATTGTTGTTTTTACCTTATTGTGCTGTTGTCATTGTTGTTGTTTTGTTGTTTCTTTCCTATGAATACCCCCTCCCCTCTAGTTCCGCGCATGGATTTGTTGATCTTTCAGCCTCCTTTAAATTCTAGGGTTGATCTGATAGGTCAATCATTCAGCTAGCATTTAGCCGGCTTTAAGTCAAGATCTTGTACATGTACTTGTAAATAAAAGGAGCCTACAGGTTTATGAATTCAAAATATTAATTCTTTTGATAGTGCTTCGTACCAATAGTATTGTTTGAAAGGGTGTACCGTGGCTTAGATTTGTGGTAAAAACAATGAATCAAAGTACTGCGGTACTGATGGGAGTTATTTCTTGCAAATCAACGATATGTTTCTTAAATGTATTTGAATTACATTTTTTATATGAATTCCCGAACTTTTCCGACAAGAACTTCGAGAAACTCCATAGGAATACTGTAGTGTAATATTTAAAGATGGAATTCATTCCATCAAACTACATATCAGTAATCGACAAATTTCTGAGGAATTGTATGGATCCAAGCAATATTGAACTGTAGTCTCATTTGTGCACTGTTCACTTCAGGTTTGCCAGAGTAACTGGCCAATAAAGACACTCTGGAATCAATCACTAGAACTTGACCTAAAGGCACCAGAGTGTATTTTGGAGCTATAACCAATATTACTTCATATAATTGATTAGCCCCGATAATCCCTATCAAACAAAGTTATTGTTATGAAGCATCATTGGAGAATTGACATGATCATAAATGTCAACAAGAGAAAAGATGTCAATGTGACAGCAAACCGGGTTTTTTTTAAGTGAACTGTATCCATTATCAATATCAACCCTGAATTGATAAACACTACCTACCGTACCCAGTGAAATGGAGTACCCTATATGCAATATTTTGCCCAAAAAATGACTAATTTCAAAAGCTGGTATTTTTTTCATAAATTACCAGAAATCGAAATCCTAGCAATATGCACATCTCTCATATATTTGTACAATTGATCTGCAAAAGAACAACTTCCTATCTTGAAAACTGTAGGAAGAGTTATCCGTACAACGAGGGTACCCTATATGCAATATTTTGCCAAAAAATTACTAAGTTCAAAAGCTAGTATTTTTTTTCATTAATTACCAGAAATCAAAATCCCAGCAATATGTACACCGCTGATATATATACAATTGACCTGCAAAAGAACAATTTCCTATCTTGAAAACTGTAGGAGGAGTTATCCGTACAATGAGGGTTCCCTATATGCACTAAGTTCAAAAGCTGGTATTTTTCCCCTCAGAAATTATCAAAAATCGAAATCCTAGCAATATGCACACCTCTCATATATTTGTACAATTGACCTGCAAAAGAACAATTTCCTATCTTGAAAACTGTAGGAGGAGTTATCCGTACAATGAGGATACCCTATATGCACTAAGTTCAAAAGCTGGTTTTTTCCCCCCAGAAATTATCGAAAATCGAAATCCTAGCACTATACACACCTCTCATATATTTGTACAATTGATCTGCAAAAGAACAACTTCCTATCTTGAAAACTGTAGGAGGAGTTATCCGTACAATGAGGGTACCCTATATGCACTAAGTTCAAAAGCTGTTTTTTTTCCCCCAGAAATTATCAAAAATCGAAATCCTAGCACTATACACACCTCTCATATATTTGTACAATTGATCTGCAAAAGAACAACTTCCTATCTTGAAAACTGTAGGAGGAGTTATCCGTACAATGAGGGTACCCTTTTGGCAGCCGCCCGCCCGCCCTTCCACCATTTTCACCATTTCAATAACCGGATTTTTCCGGTGGAAAACCCGGCTAAAACCCGTTAGGCTCCTTTCATTTATTAGATCTTGACCTTAACTTTCCACTGAAGTGTTCATATTGTTTCTGGTTATGTCAAAGAGATCACCCTCGAACATTTAAAGGTGTTTTAATGTAGAATTAATCATAGATGCACAAATGTTCCCTTGGCAACCTGCTGCTAATTCTCAAAAATCTAACGGTTTCCAAAATATGAATGGCTATGATTTGAAGAAATTCAAACCAGATCAAATGCAGGTGCTAATATATCGAACCCACGTGACGATGTTAATCGTTTCAAGGGTTGCGACAGCCACCCAGGTAAATGTTTCTATCTATTTTTGCCTATGTATATAAAGGATTCATCCATTCAGCGATTCTCATGCATTATCAAGACGTGCTGCTGACTGCTGAGTAAGATCCGGGCTTTAACATAAATTATGTAAGTACATATTATTGTTATCATTATTGCATTTTTATTATTATCCTTATTATATAGCAAACTATCTATTGTGGAACCAAGGCGCCAACGATAGAAATATTATAGTTAATCTGAATCTTCTTTTTTACGAGGCTTAATATAAGTTTGTTAAATAGAAGTATACCATATTAATTGATAAAACTTTGTGGGTTTTTTTTTGGGGGGGGGGGGGGGGGTTAATTCTGCCTCCCTTCAAGATACACCGGCCCGTAATATTCAAACTTTTTTTTAATTGTACATTGCTTTATAGAGAAGGACTGTTTTTAAGAACATGGATGTCAAAATTAGAAATATGTTCAATTGTACATGTACATGAGTATTTATTGCGCATATCTATTTGTTGTTTACGTTTTCCAATTTTGTCCGTTCCAGGATTTATCGCTTTCTTGTGGTGTCTGCCCTGATCTTCTGTACGGCCAGCATGTCCCTCGTGGGTCCGTTCAATGCGCCCTACAACTGGGCGCCCACAAAGGAACACTTTCGTAACATAGAAGATCTGTACAGGTACATTCAGCGCTTAAAGACGTACAAGTTCTTCGCTCGCCACCGATTCTCAAGACCCAGGTACTTACAAAAATGGAAGCGTTAAATTAATTTCAATACTAGATATAAGATCTGCAAAAAATCTGAACTTTTTTTCAATCGATAAAATATTTTTTTTCCTTTGTTTTGTGTGTGTAAATATGAAAGTAATTTTTGTAACTTCGTAAATTAAGCGTTTTACGAATTTGTCTTATTTGGCAGCACTATTTGTATTTCTTTGAAACCTTTTACAAGTATCTTAATATCCTCATTTAAGTTTCTTGTGTCAGACTTATTGTTTTTTTGTGATCTTCGTGGGTAGCACTATCCCACGCATTCACATTCCCATCTAAAGCAAAATATATTATATCCATGTACAACTTAATCCTTAAAATGATTATCCACAACAACACAAAGCCTTAAATTTATCAATTCGCTTAAAATTGTCCCGCAAATTGAAATTAAAAGATTTCATTTGACGACACCTCTAGAATTGAACCATTATATTCTAAATGTGAAATCTTTACAAAACATTTATAAATAGTGGCCATTTTTATCCGTTTTTTATCCTACCGAAAATATTCGAAAATTTTACCGTAAGTCGACGGTATTAAATTATAATGTCGGTACATATGAAAGCATATTAACTACTTTTAAACCTGTTTATGACATCAGTCAAAATTTCTGAACACCAGAATAACCAAATACTCGCATGCTTATGCTGTCATGTTCACATTCGAATTGACCGCAATGATTGCCCATCTGAACAATCAGTACTTTGATTTCGTCCGAAAAAGTAAAAATAAAAAAATGCGTGTGCTTGAATTAGGATTCTTATGCAGTAATTTTTTTAAATTATATTTTTGCAGGTTTGCTTGAGATCTAAGCTCTGTACAGACAAGTAATGCATTTGGACAGAAGGTTTCGTTTCCATGACAGTTACATGTTTGTTCTGGTGAAATTTTGTCAATTAAATGTTTCCTACTACAATGTATTTTACTTTTGTCTTATTTTTGTTTAAAGAAAATCAATATGATCGGTTGGAATGGGTTTTGGATATCAAAACATTTGTCCAAAATATATTTTGTAAATACATTCATTTAAAAACACCTAGATTATAGGTTGGATTACCCATACATTCGACTTATGAATTTTTTTATATACTTATTGGGGCACTTTATATAAGTATGCTGAAAAAAAAATAATTAACTGAGTTTGATTAAAACGGTTACTAACAAACACTTTATATCACATAAGTATATGAAAAGGTGCGAGGGATAAAATAGTTTAGTACTTATTATAATCAAATAATTCCCTGAAATTAACATTTCATCTCTCTTTTTATTTAAAGTTATAACTAACTGATCAACATGTCGATTGCCTCTTCGGTACTGTTATATGTAAATCTTAAATATCTAATCAATATCTAAAAATTGTTAAATATAGATCATATAGGTAAGTTGAAATCAATGATTAAAGTTACAATGAACTTATTTGTGCCACTTGTTTGTGCTTTAACAGTTATCCCCCTTGTCCCCTCCCCATCTGGATTTTTTTTAAAATCGATTATTGAAATAAGTTTATTTATTTTTCGATTATATATAACCTGGGTATGTAATTGGCACCCAAGGGTTTCTATTTTAAGTTCATCCCCTTTGATTGCATGTACTTTTCTGAAAACATTGAATGTGTTTGGGAGTAGAAGTAATCACATATTCTCGTTTGGGGGTGTGTCTTTCTATGCTGTTATCAAATTTAGACAAACATCTATATAACTAATATTTTTGAAAAGCAAACACATAACTAAGATTAAAGCATATCTAGCCTCATTTCGTGTTGTTATACTTTCATGTTAAATACTGAAATCTGATTGGTTTAGACGCAGTTCATAATCTGCTCTATTACCCTCAGCGTTAGCAACGCACTTAGCAACGGGTAACATTACGAATTGTTACATGCGCGAAAATCATGCGCGTACGGTTCGCCTTAGAATTCACGTTATTCCTATCTAAAAGCAGTGATGTTTTCTTTAAAATTAAGACATTCAGTAAACAAAATAAATAGTGCCTGTTTGGGAGGATAACAGTTGAAATTGACACCCCTCGAAAGCCATTGTCAACCTCCGCTTCGCGTCGGTTGACAATGGATTTTTCGGGGTGTCAATTTCAACTGTTACCCTGTCAACTATTTATATAATGAAGCATAATCATAACACTTATTTGAGCATGCAAATGGATGGAAATCTATCACTTGCGATTTTGTGTTCTCTCTCCATTTGATATTTCCAGGTAGATTAATTTTACAGGTGTGTAAAAGTGCACTATTAGGCGTTTTTTCGCTGCTACAATTCTAGTTTCATTTCAGGAACGTTAGTTTCATTTATTAGAAAGACAGAGAAATGAGAAAAAAGTGCAACTTACGTCATTGAAATGGTTTAAAAGAAATAAAGATAAATTGAAGAGATTTTTTTATTATCATCGTTTGACGCTCATCTGAAATTTTTAATAACATCTACCCAGTACACCGGCGTTATATGTACCTAGTGTCTACGAAATTAAAACATACATCCTCTGTGTACATGTATAAAGCGTTGACACAAATGATCGATTAAATGCGTTAATCTGAAACATACGATCATACGAAATTAGAATTAAAATTCATGCAATATATAGAGAACGAGGCTTAAGCCATTCACGTAATGAAGTGTATGTATTTTAACTTTTACATGTAGAATATTCACAGATTTATTCTGCATAATTATGATAAAAAATATGGATAAGCGGGGGACTAAAGGTATTTATGGTTTTTACGTTTACAAACACTCCATTGACAGTGATTACGTGTGGGATCGATCCTCATTTGTCAACAATGATTCTGTCTCGGATTCTTCGTCACTTTCACTGAATGGAAGTGTGTTTTCTTTAACGTTCATCTCCGCCACTTGCGGTTCTCCGCCCGTTAAAGGAATGATTGTGAAAGTGAGATCGGGATTCACTTTGGACTTTGGCTCCTTGGAGTTGTCAGAAAGAAAGCTTCGGGGGTCAAAATCGTCATAAAACACGGGGCGTACGTCATCAAATTTGCCGTCTTTCTCTGTTTTCGGAGCATGAACGACGGATGCAACGTGTTGCGCTAGTAAGTAGAATACCAAAAGCAGCACGCTTTCTGTGAACAGTAAGTAACAGAACCACATCGGCGTCAGTCTGTCCATCAAGGTTCCAAGTACGATAGGGTTAACCATCGTGCCCGATGATGACGCAATCAGAAACAAAGACGCAACTTTTCCAGTGATCGTCAGAAGTTCCTCCTCGGTCCAGATGAACATGGTGGGGAATATAATGGACAGGGCGAACCCCGCCAACGTGGCACACACCCAAACCCCCGTGTCATAACCTTCGTTAGAGGTCAAGAACAGTCCCATAAAAGCAACGATCAGAAGGCCGGTGTACATGCATATCATTCGCACAGGAGTCAAGAACTTCACAAGAAAAATCCCACAGAAGCGACCCCCGCCAAACGCCGCCCAATACATCGACGTAGCAAAAGATCCCGCCGATTTGGTCCAATCCATTTGCTTGACACAGAACGTTGCAAGGAATCCCGCAAACGTATCCTCTATTGCACTATAGCATGCCATGATACACATCATGTTGGCAATGGCTATGACTTTGGATTTAAATGGTAGCACTTTCTGCTGTGTTTCTTGGGTCTTTGGTCTCTTTTTCAGCTTTTGTGGTTTCGTTCGAAGCGATTTTCTGTACAACACGAAAAAGAACACAGCGGCAGTTGACGCCAAAAACGCTGACATCAGATATGCAACGTAAATCCTGGATTTTGGGGCAGGATGGGGAACCAGTTTAGTGACAAACGTAATATTTCTGGGCAACGAAATGTTTGCTGTGGACTTCAAGGTGGAGTTGATGCTTGACAATCTTCCGGTTCCGTTGATTGCCACCGTGACAGTATCATAATCCACTTCCGGTATGTAATAGTCTACGGGAGTTTTGCTTAAAAAGAATGTTTGATGTTTCGGAGCCAAAAATGGAGCTGTTGCCATTGGCGACAAAATACCTCCCATAGCAAAACAGAAATGAAGGGCCTGCATGTAAGCTCTACCCTCGTCACCCCATGTGTAGACTATCTCTGCATTACAGACTGAAACATATCAAAATCTGGTCATTCAAAAATTATCTCTATTGAATTAGAATTTTTGATGGTTATGAAAAGAGAACAAAAGTACATGAGTATTAAATTAAGAAGAATAAAATCTGAAAAATTCCACCTCGGGAAAAACAATAATGTATTGTTTTTAAATATTATTAACTGAGAAAAAGTAGTTCATTCAGGATAATATCATGCAATAACAAGTCACCTTTTTGCAACAAAACAATCGGATTAAGATCAGATCCTCGATGCTCCGGTTTATATGATATGTCGCTCGCAATCAAATTGGCAACACAAATGCTGAAGTTTCAAAACAGATGAAGTGTCAGATTACAAACTAAAAGTTCTTACTTGCATCTAGAGCTCCACAAAATGTCCCTTTTGCAATATGCATGATGACCATGATTTCGTATACAAAGCACCACGGGATGATGGCCGCCGTAACAGCGTTGCCAAATACAGCCAGAAACAGCAGGAACAGCTTATTGTAGCTGTCGAATAGGACCCCACACAGCAGGGATCCCGTCAGGTACCCCACGGAATTGGCCGTCATGAAGGCGGATCCTCTTTTTATGGTGGTGGAGGTGATGATTTGTAGGTCGAGAAACGAAGGACCAAACTGACCAATGATCCAGCCCTATAATACATAGTGACTAAAATAAAGAATCTATCCCAACTGTACCCACTGTTATTGTAAATTACTGTTAATTATATGATATGGCACAATCGCAACCTCTCGGGCCTTTCCGGCAGGCCCGAGAAGCTACGATTGGATATGGCAATGTAAGTAATGCATACGCTAATACACTAATACCACCATGTAAATAACCGTTAAGAAGGCTGATTGATCGTGGTCATTTTTAGACTATTTTAATCTTCTAAGAATTAAGAAGAAAAGTTCTGTATAAAGATATGATATAAAGTATTCAAGTTTTAAAACTAAATTATTTGATTTTTTTACTTAATGAAAGATTATAACGAACTCAATAATATCTGAAAAATTTAGGGGAAAATTTATGGTTAATTTAAGAGTTGAAATAATTTACAGTCTCCGGGCTGTGCACTTCCTCTCTTTTGTGATTGGTAGAAAATACATGATGTGAAAATTTACATTTATTTCATTGGTTGATATACTGTTCGGCACAAGGGAGATAATTTTCTGATGATCAATTTTACGTACGACTTAACAATTTTCGTAGATTTCAAATCTTAAAAAGTGAGAAAACGAAAGAACAATAAAAATGGCTCTTACTGAAATTCAGGCTTTCATTTCCCTGTTAACTAGTTGAAAGCAATATTCTGTAACATCTCTTGAAATAATTTGTTCTCTTCTTTTGTTTTGATTATACAAATACCAATGAAATTTGATACGGTATGGCTAATATCAGTACACAAGTTTGTATATTACAAACGGTGAAACTAATATCAGTAAAAAAAAAATATCAGTAAAAATAAGTGATACTGAATGCAGTTGTATTAACTTTGATTTTACTAGAGTAATACAATCCTTCCTAAGATCTCTTTTTACCTACTGCAGTCGATTTCAAATAAATAACACGCTGTAAACAATTTTCAACAAACAATTTTTAAGCACGCACGCTTAAAAGGCACATATTAAAAAAAAAAAAGTTCGGCACGCTATTGCATGGAGAGGAAGGCGACATTTATATAAAAAAAAATAATTAAATTGTCTTTGATATCTTATTGCTGTTAAGAGTTTGCTCTAAAGACGGTAAGCTTTTTTTAAAAGCTAAATTTTTTGTTGATCACTCAGCATCCTTAAACCAAAAAGAGGCAATACATTTGTCTGTGTTTGTTCCCTCAGCAACGGGCAAGTTCCAAAAAAAATTCATCGATAGAGCAGTTATCATGATAATAAAAAGTAAACTCGGCCAGGAACCGTTGATATTCAGCTGGTATTATAGAGCTTCTTTGCAATGTTGTAGTAATCATGCAAAAGAATTATAAACACAAGAAACATGTCAAAGACATTTTACGACAACCATTATTCGTTTCGCACCATAAAGATATTGCGACGTTTCCTCCGAAATACTTCAATAAATAACAAAAACATATATTGGGGAAAAATGATAAATGAGTTCATAGTTTTTCGCCACCTACCAATATCATAAATGACCAAAGCAGCCCAGCGGTCAAAATAATCTTTCTTTTGAACTCCGGGTCCGTTTTAAGCCTGATCAGGAATTTAGGTTTCCGCCTCTTTTTCTTGCGATCCCCTTCAACTTCGTCGTCCTTGCTCTTTCCGAACGGCACCCGTTCGTACATTCGCCGGATCCGCTCAATGATTTCAAGGTCGGGGCCGTCGTAGGTCAAGCGGAACTTGTCCACGGTCGAGACTTCATACTCCTCGTCCTCCATCCTCGGGCAATACAGATGTTGCAGCCCTGTACAAAGAATATATTTTTAACTCCATTAGATTCGTAGGGGGCAATTTTCTTGGACTGTAATTATATTAACATCTAGGTTCATGTCGGGGAGGTCATTTCTTGGATTTGTTTTAAGAGGCAGTCTACGGTAGAACCATGCAAATGGCTATCAATGGGAGTATATCGAAATTTCATGAGACTTGGCACAAATACTCATGATAACCTAACTTGATTATGATGAGAAGGATTTTGATTTCATTACATCAGTAACCATGGAAACGGATGGCACTTGGGTTTTCCCTTGTTCTATTTATAGAACTTTTGAGAAATCAGACAGTATGCAAGTCTTTTTAATTTATTGGAAATATTACACACTGCAATTGAATGAAACTCATTTCTTCACATTGTGAAAACCCATAGTAATTCTAAATAATAGGAATTTAAATTTCTAAACACAATACACAAAGATATGAGGGCCTTAACTTCATGAAAATACTGAAATTTTACCAAAATTGACCTATTTGCACTAAAACCTGCATAACTGCCCAAGAAACGCATCAATTAAAATAATATTTTGTCAACTTAAAGAGTCTTTACTTGTCTTTAATCTGTTTGATGGAATTTGGTTGCAAATGAAATTCAGTGGAACTATCGAGGGGGGGGGGGGGGGGTGGACATGGTGCACTAACACTTAGAGTAGGTAAAATGCTCTTACATAATTATTTAGATTTTCTCGCCAAATAAAACAACTGAAGAATTAAATAGTCTAAAAAATGATTAAAAATTAAACACTCATTATTACTATGGATTGCCCTTAGTTCTTTGGGGGGGGGGGGGGGGGGGGGGGAGAGAGAGAGGGAGGGGGTGCAATTGAACGGAAACTTGGACCATTAAGGTAGAGCTTGCAATCCAATACAATTTGAATCTGTTGAGTATTGTATACATGTCATATATCATTATGTCCAGGAAAAAGAGCTCTATTATTGTAAATGGTTCTAAATAATATTGCCCTATCTTGTTTGAATTATTTGCTTAATTCACTCATGCAATTTTAAGCCTTGTGCTAAAATGTATCTATAATTTGTTATCAAGAATGTGTTTCACCCATAAATAAATTTCTCGGAAAACTTACCGGTATGTGATTATATGTTTTCATTATGAATGTTGTGTGATAATGACAAATATTAACTTTGATAATTTAAAGATTGGTTTCTTAATTTATGAATGGCACTATCCTATTACAAGAGATATTAATCTTAAGGTGGTTTGGGACACTTCCATGTTGTTACATATTGTTTATCGAAATAAACAATAAAATGATGTGTAATTACATATTAAGTACTCACTAGTTTCTTTCCCTATAATGTCACTTAACAGGGTAGTGCAGTGGGTGAGAGGGTTTACTACAAATCTGCAAGTCATGAGTTCAAATCCTGCTTGGGCTTTTACAATTTTTACCTCTCCAAATATTTTTAAAAGCTATTTTCCAGTTAAATATTGTAAAATTTGAACATTCTAAACTGATGGAAATATTTGATTTATAACATACATTAATCCATAATAATATTGACAGATGTCCCATACCACCTTAATTTATAAAAGTATCCACTTTGACATAAAACTGTACAATAACAATGGATTTCATGTTACATGTATTCAAATTTTAATGAGTGTACATATCAAACGATTCTTATCAATACATATTTTTAAGCAAAGTTTACAACATTAGCATATTGATAAGATGATATTTGAGAAAAAAACAACAAATAACAATCTTTTAACTTAATATATAACCTGTTTAATATTCATGGATTATTTGGTATAGTAATGAACGTTAAAAAGTACATATAACCACCTGATATGAAAACAAAAATGCCTACATGTAACACTCGTTTACCAGAAATACTTGAAATGAGCCTTTGCTTCAAATGGAGCAAAAACAAAGACCAAATTACTCCTGACCAGTTATTTACATGAAATATGACTAGCCATTCTTTACAAAGCTATGCAATAAAATATGAATAGAGACCAATTTCAACCTTCAATGAATATATCAGATAGAGAATTTCAATTTCAGAATAAAAAATACAAAATTTGTGAATTGAAATATTCATTATTCAGTTACTTAAGAATAATAGATAGAGATGTGCAATTAATTTAAATTAAGAAAGCTATCATCACCAATTAATACATGTGTCCCTATTAGCCAAATAACAACATCAATAATACATGTAGTGCTATTAGTCAAATAAAATCATCAATTAATATACATGTAGCACTATTGGACAACTATTATCAATTAATACATGTATCACTATTGGCCAAATAACAAAATCCATTCATACATGTAGTGCTATTAGTAAAATAAAATCATTAATTCATACATGTAGCCTTTTTAGACATCTATAATCAATTCATACATGTAACACTATTAGACAACTACATGTATTAGCATTAATAACCAAACAACATCAATTCACACAGGTAGCACTTATCTATTAGTAGTCAAATAAAATCATCAATTCGTACATGTAGTGCTATTAGACAACTATTATCATCATACATGTTGCACTAAAAGCTAAATAACATCATCGATTCCTACATGTAGCACTAATAACCAAACAACATCAATTCATACATGAAGCACTATTTGCCAAATAACATCATTAATTTAAACATGTAGCAATTTTAGACAACTATGAACATTAATTTATGTATGTACGTTTCACTATTGGCCAAATAACATCACCAATTGATGTACCGCTGTTAGCCAAATAACCTCATCAATTCATACATGTAGCACCATTAGTCTAAAAACATCATCAATTCAAACGTATAGCACAATTAGCTAGCCAAGTAACATCATCCATTCACACAAGTGCTATAAGATAACTTTTATAATCAAATCATTCATAAAATGCCATTATCTAGCATACATCCTTAATTGATGCATGTAGCCCTATTAGCCAAATAACATAATCAATTCATACCTGTAGCACTATTAGTCCAAACATTATCAATTCATATACATGTAGTGTTAATAGAGGACTAACATCATTATTCATGCATAAAATGCTATTAAAGAAATAACAACATCAATGTTTTTATCAAACTTACATTATCAAATAATTCATTCTTGTAGCTCTATTAGACAAACAAAATTATCAATTTATACATGTAGACCTACTAACCAACATTCATACATGTAGCACTATTGGCCAAATAACATCATCAATTCAGACAAGTGACGTTAGACAAAATTTATCATCAAAACATTAATGAAGTGTTATTATCTAGCTTACATCCTCAATTGATACATATTTATTACATGTTTGCCTATTAGAGGTCTAATATAATCAATTTATACCTGTAGCACTATGTATTAGACAACTTACATCATTCATACACATATAGTGCTATTAGAGGACTAACATCATCAATTCATGCATGTATCACAATTAACCAAATAATATCATCAAGTGACTGTGATACTTCATTGGAAACTTTAAATTGAAATTCTAGCTGGAAAGAGTTTGAACAATAACTTAACTAAAAAGACAAATTCTGATTTTCTATACATCAATACTAAAAGTATCAACATGTATACATTTACACCAGTGTGACAGTATCAGGAAATTGGATACCATTTCAAGAATAACAGATATCAGAAGTAATCACCCTCACATTCAAAGTGAAAGAGTATTTCCTATACAAAATTGTTCTTAACCAAGTGTCAGTTCAGAGACAATACTGGATAATACTTGGCTACGTTCAACGGCAACAAGATCACTGATTACATTTTGAAGATCTTCATCATTTTCTGCACTTTCCTCGCCTTTCACTATGTTGGATACTTTCTGCTTTTTCAAACATAAGTTTCCAAAGAAGCTTCTAATCTGTTGAGGAGAGAGCCATTCATCTGGAGAAAACACTCTGTTTCCCTCTCCATCTGTTTCGGATCGCATTTGTCTAGAAGCTGTGTGTGGACTTGGTTTTTTCCCCGTCTCTTCTCCATTTCTGAACAAGGCAGTGAGGTAATTTCTCACCTTTCCAGAAAAGCGGGATGTCTTTTTTCTTCGTTTTAGAGCGTAGCCATGGCTTTCACAGAAATATGTTGGTTGTTCAAAAACCACTGGGACAGATGAGAGAATTTGTTGATTAAGTCGAAGTTCACTGCACTGTGCTGACCAAAGCCTTTTACTCCTGTCCTCAAGGGTGTCCAACTGCTGTTCATCATAGACATGCTGACCGACAGAAAGGTGTTGGACAAGTTGGTTCTCTTTCCTAAATACTTTGATGCAGTCTGGATCAATGCAAGGAAAATGGTCCTGTTGTTTAACTCCTTGAATGGTAGTTGGCTTTGGGTCTGGCTGTTTCACTCCAGAGAAGACCTGAATAATACCAAATGCATATAGTAATTTATAAACTTGATAATACCTACACTCAGAAATAACCATATACCCCAGGTATTAAAAATATGTTTTGTATTCTTAAAATTTGACTATATTTGTTAAAAGAATCAAATAAACATGTAAAAGCAATTTCCTGAGTAAAATTCTAAAGCTATTTTGCAATGGCACATCCTATAAACAGTTTTTAAGTTACTGATTTCACTCTTATTACTAACACTGATATATATTATTCTAGAAATGTTAAAGCTGAGCATATTAGACTACTATTAGTAACAATATGTACTCTAATATGCTGCAATTTGACAAAATGTGTCATTTTGATGCAATCCATCATTCGTAACTGTAAAATGATTGAAATAATTACAATGTACTTACCAAGTTCTCATCTTTCAATAGCAACTTTTCTGAAATTCTAGTCATATCTTCTGCTGAAATAAGCTTTCCTCTAAGGCCATATGCTTTATATGCCATCATTCCATCATTTTGAAAAATGAAATTGTTATGCTGTGATATCTGGAAGGATTTGAGCTGTCCAGAAAGCACTGGTGTTTGGGGTTCAGCTAAGAGATCTACTACTGAGATGTAGGTGTTTCTGATGCCACCATGACTTTCAAGTGCCAACTTCATCTGTTTAGCATTGAGGATGTCATTACCTTCATTCACATAGTTCAGCATGTGAAGTCTGCAAGTTCCAGTCCTTGAGTCACACAGGTCCTTGCCTGATTGAGCTTCGCTAAAATTGTACTCCTTTATAGATAATGGCAGCTCATCACGGAATTTCCACAGGTAGGACAGCATTGGCAATGCATGATAGCATCCAGCATTATCTGATCTAATATATGCATCCCTTAGATGTGGATGGAGAGACTTTAATGTCTGGAAAGCATCACCAAAGATCTGACTCACCAAGTGCCAACCCTGCTTTCCTTCTTCAATGAGATGAATCATAGAAATAATGTCAAACTTGTTACTGTTGTCAATGTCATCTGAATGTGGGTGACAGATAACAGCACAAATCATGTGCCAACTAATGCCCTGCTTCCCAAACCACTCACTCTGTGTCTCACGGAAAGTCTGGGGCAAGTACTTCATGGCCCAATCGGCAATTATCAACACCTCATGTGACTTCAAGTTTTGGAGAATGTTCCTTTTACACAAGTCCTGATTAACATTCCTGATTAAATGATCCCTCCACGCCCAAACTTTCTCTGCTGACACCCCAAAGTCATGTTTAACTTCTTCCCTTTCTTGGATGCTTGGAAAATTTGTACTCTCTATTACGGTATGAATTTCGGTTCTAACACTGTACATGATGTCACAAGACTCACAGGTACCAGTGTGAGCATGCTGGCACTCTTCTTCCGACAATGCATATTGTATACAGTGTTGAGCACAGTCACTTTCAGGTCTGATGTGACTTCTAAACCCACTCTTTAGATGCAGCTTCAAAGTGTCAATCTTCCCTTTAAGTTCAGCTATTCTAATCTCTGGAAGTGCAAGATTTGACACAATCCTCTTCAAGGTATCGATGCCCTCTAGACCATCATTAACAAAGTTGTCCAAACCATGAAGAGATTGAAGCTGAGAGGCTGCACATGCCTTGATAATTTTGTAAAGAGTTGCCCTGGATGGAGAAATTAGAGAATACTCCTTGCAGTAGTTTTCATATGCTGTAATAAGCCGAGAAGCAATCATTGTTCTAATCATCTTTGGAACTTTCACTGTAAGGCCTGAGGATAATTTCAAGTTTTTTGATCCAAATCCAACAACTTGAAGATAACACGGAGCAGAAATGAATTCAATAAAGTGATGAATTTTCTCCTTTGAAAGGCGCAGTCGGGATATTTTTGGTGGAGCTACATACTGTCCAGGTCCATGTGTTGAAGCGTACTTTCTTGCAGCATCAATTTTGTAGATGGTCAATCCTTCAATAAAAGTCTGAAGCTCTGACTTAGTGTACATTCCCACAATTATGGACAAAATCTGTATCTTAGTTGTGTAATCTTCAGCTTTTCGGTAAGCTTCTACAACAGTCTCTGTGAGGGGATCTTTAGGTCTGGGTTCCTGATCTTTAGGTTTTATGCTTTCCAAGACATCCTTCATCAAGAGGGAGCCCTGGGATGGTGCAATGCTTTCACAAACATATTGGAAGGCAGTACGAGCTTGACGTATGTAGTACATTCTCGTTGAATACTGAAGTTGATCAAGATTCATTGATGGCTGTGATTTTAAAGGGGAGTACTTTCCATCTGACATTAATTCCATAGCTTCATTAAAGATTTCACGCTGTGATCTTTCATCTTTGGACCAATCAGACCCCACAGTTTTCTGAGATGACAGAAGATCAAAATCTGAAAATAAATATAACAATAAATATATATATACCGGTATATTCCTTCAAATATATTTATTCAAAGTATTAGACTAAACCCAGCTGTTGGATACACGCATATATATACATTTGAAACATTCAATTCTGTATGAACTTTTTCGTTTTCAAATATGTGTGAGTATTTCAACAAGTAAATTTCAAATTTAAAACACTTTAACACTATAAAAAATGTACTGTGCATGTACATCTTTTCCATAGAATGGCATAGATATCTAATCAAATGGGGGAGGGGGGGTAGTTTTAAACTGATTAGATATTGACATGATTGATATGTATTGATACATGTAGTAGATCCTAGCAATATTTACTGGTACACATAATTGGACTGTTATATAAATATTTTTGGTATGTTAAAAAATATGCCATTACCGTTTACGCAAAGGCGAGGGTTTTCTTACCAGAACCAGTGGGAACATGTGTGCTCAGCTTCATCCATATCTCTCGGCTTTGAATGAATGTAATACCCCTCGCGACTGTGCCAGATTGAGATTTGTCATGTAGTGGATGACAGCATGTTCTCCTTTTTCTTTTCCATTGAATCCCAAATTCTTGCCTGTGTTTAGCACATATACGTCCGCTGAACTTTGACAGCCTCAGCCCATGCACACCAGCACGGTTAAGAATTAACAATGGTTCTGGTATGTGTGCAAAATCTGACTCAGAGGTACATTTAAAAAATCTCAAGTGTGCTGAAGTCTCTTTCTTACAGTCTTGAAGTATATAATCTGCTTTCTCTTTACAATGTTCACCAAAACTACATTTCAAACCATCCATCTTGTTGACATCTGCTTTCTCCAATCATTCTTCTTTATCTTCTTTACACGAGAGTTCCACAAAGGGAGATAATTTAATCTCTAAAAATTCGGAATTTAAACACCGGAAAATAAGCTTAATATTTATTTGCAACCAAATTCCCATTCAGGTATATTTCTTTATGGATAATTCTATTTTTTTAACCAAGAAGTTCTAAATTTAAAACGTTTCTTGGGGTTTTATATCCTGCTATGAGAAGTTGTGGATTTTGGACATTACCTATCTTATTATAATATTTGATCATCTAGCTTAAAATCAAAGAATGAATTAAAAAATATTTGTGCACCAAATCAAAGGTATTTGTATCAGATGTTATGTGAATCTGACTCTAGGTATGATTAAACTCTATTTAATACTTAAATGACTATCTGAAATTAGCCTTATTCATGCATGAAATTTATCATGAATAATGAGCTAAAAATAGAAATGGTCTTATCTGGGGGATTTCGGTGGTGCAGATAAATTTAACCATGAAAATTTGATAAAATAGACAATATACTTTAGATATATCCAGATGAACTATGAAAATTAATCTTCACCCTTCATTATAAAATTTTGATTTTGCATGGTTCTATCGTAGACTGCCTCTTAATGATATAAATTGATTCATATAGATACAAAAGTCCATGACGTAACGATGCTAATTCAATGCGACGTCATTATAACATGTTTTAATTAAATAACCCACTATTTGCGTAGTGGCACACATAAAATATTATCACTGTTCCATTTTATGAAGTTATATTTTTAGTAAAATATCGTCCAATTTGGAGAGAGGTCCATTTAAGGAATTTTTAAAGAGTTTTTAATGGAAAAATCATGCATGTTTATGTTTTGTAAATCATATTCATTGCTTTTTTGTATATACATACTCTTACTGATCGATGTCAAACTCGCTGAAAATTTCGTCGTATATAATTAGAACTCTTCTCTATTTTGAGGAAGAAAAGTATCATAAATGACCACAACCACCAACCGTCTTTGATTTATAAAAAGTTACATTTGTCATGTGAAAGCTCATAATTGGACATTGAATTACATTTTCAAAAAATACTCTTTGGGAGTTTTGTTTAAAATACGATGTTATGATCAAACAAAAAGGTTTCTTTATCTCCACATGTATTAAAATTATTATTTTGTCAAGACCTAAAAGTTTAACAATAGGAGGTTTGTGCCAAACATCAATTTGATGTAGGTCTGCTTATTTCACTTTTTTCTATCTATGAGCAAACAACATTTGTACGATTTTATGCTCTGCCTACATAATTCTTTCTATACAATTATACTGTAAAGACCATTTGAGGTTTGCAATCAATTTCAACATGTATGATGTGTGAACTTAATATTTAACGATAAATCGTGGTCTTGTTTTTTTTAAAAAGGCTCTTTAAATAAAAAAAACATTAAACTCAATGGAGAGAATAAAAATGCATATTCCAACTTGTACTGAAATCATATTTCTAGGTTACCCCTTATATCCTTCTTAGCTACAATGAATGTTTACCTCTGTTCTATGCATATCAAAGATACTTATTACACATAATTTTTTTTTTGGCCTCTGATTTACCTGGAATAACACTTTCGAAATCAATCATGATTGTGGAGTAAACTGAATGCGTCACGTTCGCTCAATCAAAGTTTTCTCATGTCAGAATATCCATTTTCAAAATATCCATTAATTTTTTTCATTCATTTTTTGTCCATGATCATCTTACAGCTTCATTTCACCGGAATTTCAGAGATTAAACAACAATCCCTTCAAAAAGTCTAGCACATCATTCATGCCCTTTACCAACGTGTTTATGAATTTGAATTTTGATAATTGAAAAAAAGAAGCATGCATCAAAACATGGGATTGCGCAATAGACAACACGTGGTCGACAGATATTAATGTTTATATTTTCTATTATAGTTTTCTGATTTATCGTAATGGGCCGTGTTAATGTATGCCCTCTCTGATGAATTAATTACAGTGATTGACAACCCGTTAAGGGTTCAATGATCGAAGCACAGACATGTACCAGGCCCCGAGGGGATAAAAAAAAATAGTCCGGTAATGTGCACAGTGGTGGTCGCATACAAGTGCATTTGTCTAACCTAGATTTCCTGATATTTAGGCTCAAATGTTTATTTCTCAATGTCAAATTTACATTTTCATTAAATAAATCTTTCCAGGAGATCATCTTCAACAAAAAACAAATAAAAACAAAAGGGATTATAGTAGACTAATGAAAAAATAAATGAATACAAAAGTAAGATAAATCAAGAGCCAATTGATGAAAAACAACAAAGAAAACTATTGAAAATTAAAAAATAAAAATAAAGGTAAGATATAACAAGAGTCAATGGATAGAAAAACAACACAGAAAAACAGGCACTTAGCATTGTTTTTGAAAGTGGTGGGGGGGGGCGGGGCCAGACTCATCCAAAAAATCTTGACAAGCAAAAAAAGGGGGGGCAGGTATACTTTTCACTTCAATTTCACTGTTTATTTCCTTATTTTGAATTCAATTTTTACATGGTCACAGAAAAGTGGGGGGGGGGGGGGGCAACTCCATGTTAATTCAATTTTTTTGTATGTAAATTTAAAAAAAATCTTTGCTGCGCAAAAAAGTAGGCGGGGGGACAGCACCCCCTTGCCCCCCCCTCCCTCCCCCACCCCGGATCCTACGTGCCTGAAAAACCATTACCTTTAATAAAAAAGGTAATAAATTCACAAACAGGTATAAAATGAGTACATATTTATAGATTCTGTCTGTCTTATTTCGCTTAACCCCCACCCCCTTCCTCCCCCCCCCCCCCGGCCTCACGGCCTTATTTGACCGACGCATGAGTACCGGTATTGCATTTTGAGTTTTCAGAACAATGAGATAATATGTATACTTTCCTTGCATTGTTTCTCAATTATGTATGCCTACATGTAAACACCTAAGTCATGCTTACCAACTTCATATTGCTCCCTCAGTACTCATCCCATATCTATTATAGCGCACCCTTATTACTCTTTACAAAATAGAGTTTTATTTTTGCATTCATAAAGTACATGGGATATAATACACATAGTACTTATAAGTCACAGCGAGGCCACGATGAGGGAGTAGTATTACAAATTAAACTCACAGCTTGTGTCAAAACAAAATATTAAATCAAATTAAGTTTTTTTTCCTGGATCTGCACCTGAAATAAACCCGGTTTGAATATTATATTTATGATATTTTAAAACAACATTTGACTTACCTTTTATCTATAATTACACAACTCTTCCAAACCGTGGCGTTAAATCTTTTGTCCCAAAATGGTCTTAATGCAAGGCCAGTGTGGGGCGGCCATGTAATTAACTTAATTAAGTGATTAATTGTGATCGCATCCATCAGGCCGGGCGGCATTGACTGGCCGTACACTCACTCTTATGTGTTTTCCTCTTTTGTCTGGCTAAAACTGTTAAAAATATGGGTTTAATTGTGCGTGCGTGTGTGTGTATACTGTACACACTTGGGTATATTTGTGTATATTTACATCTACAACGTATTATTCCCTCTATTTCTTACGGAAACCTTTAGTTAATTCATAGCTCTATAGAAACAGCCAGACTGAAATCTACACGCCCCGTTTATCGATTGGTCGAAATCTACAGCTGCTGAAACTGATAAGAAACTGACAGGACAGATATAGACACGCCCTGTTTATCGATTGGTCCAAACCTACAGTTTACTTTTCATAATCAATTTATCAATTAGCTAAAAGAAAGATGTTAATATAAACAATAAAATGCTTTCTTTGATGATTCACTCGGGTTATGAAGGTAGCGATCAATGCAGAAAAGATTTAAATAACTCACTAACACGGGTTATGTATTTTTTCTGCAATGTCGCTACCTTCATATCCCGAATGAATCACAAAAGAAAGCATTTTATTGTAAAAATGTTGTTTAGGCGTGATTGTCTGATGGTACAATAACTCTTCTAAGTTTTCTGGCAAAAATTGTTAATTAAATGATAGTGCGTTTGTACGTGCGTTTGTGCGTAAGTGTACATGCATGTACATTGTGTTTGTGTATGTGTAACTGTGTAATGTGTTGATTTGTCGTGGGCAGCATTGACTGGTCGACAGTACACCCACTGTTTTACGTTTTCTCTTTTAACAAATGTGCATGTGTCAGAGCATATATATATATATATATATATATATATATATATATATATATATATATATATATATATATATATATATATATATATATATATATATATATATATATATATATATATATATAAAAGGCTAAGTGGTCAACATATTACCCATCAGATGTACCTAAAAATTTAAGAAATTATTTAAATCCAACCATAAACAAATTATTATTATAAAAAAAAACCCGAATTATTTACCTTCTTTCTACATCTTTATACATGCAGAGCTCTTTCACCAAGATGATGTATATAGCCTAAAAATGGCCCCAACCATCAAGCCCTCTTAAATGTATTTAAATTTGCACGTGTGTGTACGTGTATGTGCGTGCATGCACGTTTGTACGCATGTATGTGGTAGTGCGTGAGTGCGAGCGTGACTGTGTTCCATTTAGTTGTTTAAATTTCTATCAAGAAATTTTTTACTAATGAAGATTGCAATGAAGGACTGAAGGCCACGTGACAGGATTCCCTTCTTTGATTGGCTCTTAGGTGTTTTGAATAGCAATATATTAATTAACGCCATTTTATCGCAGTAGTTTATGCAGTATGGAGTGGTTCATCTTAGGATGAATTTATTATTTTACGTATAATGTCGCGCAATTTTGCTTATATAAACACTACGAAATCAAGAAACTTGCAAACAACATTTAAAGAAAAAATCAATTTTTTAATCGGTATTTCATGACATTTCATACATGTATCAGCTTGATGCAGTTGTATAAATTAAAAATGTATATAAAGATTTCAACAAGTGCCTTATTTACAAAAAAAATTAGTACCTAATTAGTACCTAATGAGGTGAATATGTGTAGGACGGCAAATAGTCCAATCATATATAGATATATGACGTCATTGAAAACGCAAATGAGATTTTCATTAATTAGAAGATGTAAAACGTGCGATATTTAATTTGTTTGCACATGTCGATGCTGTTTAAGACTATACATCTTTCAATAATCATAATTCATCTCATATACATGTATTAGAAATTTTATACACATAGACTTACCTAGACTATAATTGTATGTACAAATCATATTTTGTTGTTGTTGTTGTTGTTTGATTATTTGAAATTGTTGGTGTCTTTCTTTTCTTCCTATTACATGCGTATCATTAAGTAGCATATGAAAGAATGAAAAAAAAATAGCAATGTATGATGAAGATTTAGATAATTTGATCTTTCGGATATCAATTAATAGATTACAAATTTCAATATTTATAAACCCAGATTAAAACTACATGAACACGTGTCTGCATTTAAATGTATTCAAAACAAATATTTGAATTGTCACTATTTAGCGTATTTTCATATAATTATCATCAGGGATAAATAAATGTTCATCATTGCTAATGGAGCTATGGCCATTTTGAATAGCTTTTTGTTGCTGTTAAAGTTACAGTTATGAATAAAAAGCTATTTGAAAGGAAAGGCGGTATGATAAGTTTTAGTTTATTATGAACGGAAAATAAGTCAAACAGTTCCCCCAGACAAAAGCTCGAGTGAAAAGTGATCTTTCAAAAAATTATGAAAATTGCGAATTTTAGAAGTTGTAAAGATCAATGTTTTTGCATTGTGTGTAACAAAAATATGATTCCCTATTCTATAACGATACCATAAAAGTTAAAAAGCATAAAAAAGGAACCCGGAGAAAGATAGACAATTAAAACAATAATAGCGATCTTAAAGCCAATTTAAGAAGTCATTTTTATCAGATTGACAGCTGTGTGAAAAATGTGGTTATCGCATTAAAAACACTGAACATTTATTCATCTTATGAACTCTTAATTTGTTTTTTGTCCGACTTGGACATGCAACGAACGATTCATTGTCACGTGAAATTAAACGTTTTGACATATTGGTAGTGGACTATCGTGCTCAGAGATGGAAAATATTAGTACCATTAAATTCTTCAGGTACACGTACTTTGCTTGCTTCAGACTTTCTCGTTAGGTCTTATGCAAGGAAATAGCCAACCACACTGACCAATTGTAGTTCCATATATATATATATATATATATATATATATATATATATATATATATATATATATATATATATATATATATATATATATATATAATCCCTGCATTTTGATCATATCAATTACTGGATATGTCAAATTAAACAAGCATCTATACTTATAAATTAAGTTTTGCTTGCATCAGCGTAACTGCTTACACCTTGGTATTTTAACACTTATTATACGATGTCCGAAAGCTATAGTTGAGTTTTATCTGATTAGTAATTATTGTACAAATGATTAAAAACCTACTTTCATTTTCGATAAACCAACTCGAAATAGCAAAAATGAGAGCAAGGTGGTGGACATGTTTTAGTAGTCTAAGTCAATGGGATTTAGCAATAAAATATATATCCTTGCAATGAAATAATATTGAATGATCACGTAAACAGTGAGTATATCTATTAGGAACTTACTAGGATTACACATAGAAATTAAGATTTGACAAATGCTGTATAAATGAAATGAGACAACTCGCTTCCTGAACGCGCGATTTTAGTTTTGATGAGCTAGCGAAGCTCGATCTTTGGCGAGAATGGATTAGAACTTTCCAGAACGGTGTGACCAAGAACGCGGGTTTACTAATTAACGTCATGGCGAAAAGTGTAGGACGGGTTCATCATGTATCGGGGGCAGATATTCATACCTTGAATGTGATATCTTTGGATGGTACAAAAAAGTCAACGAATAAATTGAACAATTTGACGCAATTTTAGTTTTAATAAAAATTATATATTTTCCACTACAGGGTGCCCAGGAAAGCGTTTTAACTAATTTACACCATGGCGGAAAGTGTATGGCGAGTTAACCATTGGGCAGATGGTTTGGATATAAAAAATGCAAATATGCATACTCTAGCGGCTTTTTTTAAGGTAATGGTCCATACCCCACTAGATAAATAAAATGCGTGCAGAATTTTTTCATATTTTTCAAACATGTATCTGAGGATATGTTCTCATCAAATTTTATCCTGCTGGGTGGTCCATCGGTATTATAAAAGCTAGGGTCGTTGCTAAAAATAGAACCGATTGCGGAAAATGGCGCTTTTTCATACATAAAGAATATAAGCCTAAGCCTGAAATTAGAATTTCACAAAATAATTTTTTGACTTATATCCTATGTAAAATAAAGGAATTATTATTTCAAAACAAAAATTTTTATGTTACACTTGCTTATTTATCGAAAATAGATAAATCTGCATACAAATGAGATAAAATGAAATAAATTTTCAAAGAGAATTTAAGCTCTTATAATTTTATTTACGTACAGAATTCTCTAAAATTTTGATATTATTTACACATTAACGCCCTTAATCAATTGGAAATAAAATTACCCAAGGGATCGGCCTTTTCAGGATCACAATGGGCGTATTTTGGGTAAAAATCATTAAAATATATATTTTGAAAAAAGATCCGTAAAAATTAAATTGTGCATAGGTTTATTATTTCATTACTCTAAAAAAAATGTTTAGATTATTGTTAAATAGAAAACATGATTTAAACAAACTGTTGATCAATCTGTATTATCTAGTCCGCAAAAGATTGTATCTTTGGATATCGGTAAGTATTATGGATCGAGATCGGTATTTAGAAATTGCAGTCCCACGCTTGGATAATGCTAACTACCTGATATATGTCTGTAAGACAAAACCTCTATTCAACTTTTTTTTACTGGTTTTAAAGACTGTTCTTAAAATGAAATAACTTTTCTTAAGCGCATGATTTTAATTCTAAAAACATTTTTTGTGGGGAAAATATATCTATGCTCGTTGCTAAGCGAATATAGAATATAGATGAAATAAGTCAAATTATTTCCCCTTGTGTATTTATCTCCCTTATGCACTGGAATATAGATCTCGGTCAGGATGTTTATGCATCTTCAGGGATTAACGTTCAAAGAATTGGATTAAGTTCAACCTTGTAATGAATTGATGTTTATGCAGGACAAAAGTAAGCGGTATGTATTTTCAAAACGAGTACTCAATCGACACAACCCAGTCAATTTCTCATTTCGCTGAGTAATAGGCTAATTGATTGCAGTTTTCAGGATTTTTAATAGATTTGTTTTGAATTAATTTCTAGGTCAGCTTGATTTTTTTGTTTTGAAACACATGTACACCTTTTAGCGTTAGGTCTCGATTAGATCGGGCACGGAAAAGACGTACATGTAATAACGCGTGAATTACGTCAGACGTTGTTTTGTGACGTATGGATCATTACCTTAAGTTTCATAAATTTTTATACCACAGTCGATTGGTAGTGAACCTTACTTCTCGGCCCTTTCCGGCAAGCTCGGAAAAACACCTCGAATGTATTACCTTGGCGTCCATGGCAACCCCCCTTTTCATAAAACTTGATATACCAATACAACACATTTTAGGATCTGTTGAGATGTGAGCAAAGTCAACTATATACCCTAAAATATACCACAGAAGCGACATACAAGGCTGTCTAGCCGATAGTTACTTTTAATGGCAAGCGACTCCATTTTGTATAAAATTCTAACATCCGGTGATGTTAAGCCCGAGAAGTTGCGATTGAGTCTATATAAATAAATGATGTATTGTATGAGGTAAAATGGGGGAAGGGATGACCACCTTCAACCCCCCTTTTCATAAAACTTGATATCAATACAACACATTTTAGGATCTGTTGAGATGTGAGCAAAGTCAACTATATACCCTAAAATATACCACAGAAGCGACATACAAGGCTGTCTAGCCGATAGTTACTTTTAATGGCAAGCGACTCCATTTTGTATAAAATTCTAACATCCGGTGATGTTAAGCCCGAGAAGTTGCGATTGAGTCTATTTATGCTTATCTTTTAAAAAGATTGGTGAGCTAGCGCTGTAGCCATCATAAAACACAGAAGCAGATTTCGAAAACATTAATTTAAATTTCTGAATCGATTAAGATATAGAATTGTGATTCTAGAGTGAGCTTCACATCGGCAATGGCATAGCTTATTGACTGTGCCTTAATCATTATATATCTACTGTAATTTCAATTTCGAGGTGAACATTTTCAAGAACAATTGGTAATGTATTGTAGCAATCGTATATTCTCGGGCCTTTCCGGCAAGCTCGGAAAACATATCTGAGGTTGCTTTTCGAGCTTGAAGGAATTTAAGATAAGACAAGCTTTTTATTATAACATTTAAAATAACTTTGCATTATAAGACCTAAGCTTCTGTTACTTTTTGACATTTACAATCAAACACAAAACTTAATATTAAACGAAATTCAAATGGTACAGTTTGTCTATAGAAGTACGATATTCCCAGACATGCGCGGATCCAGAAGATTTTTCCAGGGGGGGTCCGAAGGATAATTGTGTTTGCCAGGGGGGGTCCGAGGCATATTTTACTATGTAAATTTAATAAATTTTCATTTTCCAGGGGGGGTCGGGACCCCCCCGACCCCCCCCCCCCCCCCTCTAGATCCGCGCATGCCAGAATCCACTACTATGGAGTCGAGCATGGGTATTTCAGTGAAAAAGACTAGCGTAGTTGCTAGCGCTCGAGAGCGCTAGCAATAAATAAATGATGTATTGTATGAGGTAAAATGGGGGAAGGGATGACCACCTTCTACAATTTTTTTTTTAAAATCAGTATTTGATCTGAAATTCTAATTTGGGACAGTGATAGAAATCTTTTATCATGCACACACTTAGCATAACCGTCGTTTAAATGTTCATAAAATTTGATAGAAAATCGGATCGAAAGGGTTTAAGATAAACTTCTGACGCAGTATATCCGAAAATAAAAAAATAATAATATAATGGTAAAACATTTTAGCATTGTACCATTAATGTGTAAAGTGTTAATTTCCATTTATTGAAAAATTAAACCAAAGGCATTTTCTTTTTTACTGTATATAAAACATTCAATATTCTAGGATGAGAAAGATAACTCTTACTGATTGGAGAGATTTTGTTACAACTATACAAGAAAGTGCTAAAAAGGAGTGCTTAATTTTTTTTTATTATATATGAATTGACCATGAATATACAAATGTAACTTACATGCATCATTTTAAAATCCATTTCATATTTTTCTATTTTATGCTGCGATAGTCAAATCGCCATATCTAATTACTTTGTCTATTTTTTTTATCTAATGATTAGATATTTTATCAATTTTTGAAAAATCTAGCAGCGCTTCATTACTTTAACTCTGTTTCATTTAAATATATAGATATTATCTTTCATGAAAATCAATGTACCGAATCCAAAAAAATAAAAAATAAAGCAGATTTATTAGCAAAGGAACATTTAACCTTAATAAAACTAATAATCGCAATTTGTTGTTCTATTTCATTGCTTAATCAATAAGGTGTTTCTCTTGCAAATGCTTATGTATTATATATATATATGGTAAAATTTGGTTGACAAAAATACTTTTTACTTTTAAAGACATGTAAGATTTTTATTATTTATATTGTATTGTTATTTTGTTTTCAATTGCTGTATTGAGCTTGAGCAATACGTAGAAAGCGATGGATATACAACACCTCTAAGGGTTTTCTTTGAAGTCTACAGTGCTCGTCCAAAATGTCCCCGAGTGGACGCAGATTTTCAAAAATGCAGACCCAAAGAAACCACGAAAGTAAAACCGGGGTTTAGTTTGGGTATACTCTGGTGTTAGGTGGGGTCTGGGCGGTTCTGTATACAAGTACGTCTTAAAACCATCCATTGCATTTCCGTTAACTTCCAACTGCTCATTGTAAAAGTTAAAAATTAACAACGTCGATGTAATTTTGACTCAAAATTGAGTTGTCCAACAAAAACGGTAATCGTAAACTATTAAAGGGGTGCACGAAGTTCTACGATTTGCAAGTTCCATTTTAAGTTCATCGTAAGTCTACATGTGGTCTGGTGAATGTTTAACATATTGATAATAAATTAGTTCATGTTTGTCAATTGCTGTAATTAATGTTTCCAATAGACATAAAGAAAGCATGCATGTGTCTTAATGCGTTTAAATAAAATCGTTTTTGTTATGCGATTTAAGGTTTGAACTGTAATATAAGTAGTACAAAACTTTTCTTAAATAAACGACTACTGTTCCTACTCTTTGATCAGCTGTGCTAAGAGGTCAAATATAAATGTAAAATTTTTGATATGGTTCATGTTGCTTCAAAAAATTCTACACCCAACTTATAAAAAAAAAAAAAAAAAATATTATATCAACAATAACTGTCTGATATTTATTTACGCTAGCAGAAAAAAAATGAGTTTAGATTTGATCTGGTTCTTTATTGTTTTTTAAATTAACGGAAAAGAACAATAACAGCAATATCAACAAAGAGAATCCAGTTTTGTTCCAAGTAAATTGTTCTATACCAAAATTCTAATTTCACACAGTGTAAGATACCTATTTCGCTGAAAATTGTTCATTTGAATCTTCACAAATCGCCCAGTTGCTGGTTTGTTACATACAATATGTATAACTTCAGCATTTTCACCTGGGCCTGTGAAAGTCCCACATGTGACAGAAAACGAACCAGAGTCCTCACCCAAATAAACAGTCACTTGCTGCAGACGTTCACCTGGAAGGAAAAACCTCTAAACATTAAATTGTACCTGACATCAAAATACTGTAGCAATACCTCCGAGTCGATACTTCATACTTCATGCTAAGTGGTTTTTTTAATATAATTGAAAATAGCATTTCTATTTCAACGAATTCTATTTTACATCTTTTTTAAAAAATTTAGCTCAGTCTGTTTTTTGCACTGGTTTTTATCTATCAAATGAATGGTTCTTTCTAAAACACTGAGCAGTATCATCTCAAACTAAAAAAAGAAGATATATTAATTGTTTATATGACTGGTTGTCTACATCTTTATATAATTTCTTTACATTTGCAATTAATTTCAGGAATCACAAAAAAAATGTATTAACGTAAAAATAAATATTTTATCTTTAGACCGAAAGTGCTACCACTTTCACTTTCACTTACACATACATAACCAGTCATGTGATATCTGAATGCCATTCGATGCCGTAAATTAGAAAACCAAACGCCAAAATGTGTCAAAACAAGCGAGGCTTCACTATATAATAAAAATATATTACCCAAGGTGTCGATCCTGTTGAATAAAGTAACGTAGTTTACATCAAAAGTGTTTTCCAAGTCAATGACCATCCAAGGGGTAAAATCATTCTGTGTACATGCACACTTAGCGCCATTTAGAGTATTCAGAACTTGGTCATCAACGGCATAAGACGGGGAATGGTGGGGTGGATTCCACTCGGAACTCATTGACACCAACTTAAAGGAAGCAACGTTCGTCATTTGCCTTTCTGTAAAAAATGAAACTCCGTTTCAATGAGTTTCAGAATGAGAGGAACTGCTTTGAAAACTGCATATATGTGAATTTTACAAACATTGTAAAATCAAAAGCAACAAACTAAAATAATTGAAATTACAGCAACTGGTTTTTTTTAAATACTAACAATGATTGAATACTGTGGAATCATTAGATTTCGTGGTGGCTCAATTTTCGTGGAATTCGTGGGTACCTCTCATCCACGAATTAACATTCCCCACGAATTAATAAATTAGGGCTATAAAGGCATATTCCTCTTGTATACATGTATACGAAAATACACGAAATTACGTCCCCACAAACCTGTAAAATTTAAGCAATCCACGAAAAATGGCCCCCACGAATTTTAATAATTCCACAGTAATTAAGTTGAACTATACAAAATAAACTTCTTGATTAATTGCTTTTTCCAACCCGATAAGTTTGCTCAAAAACGTTTAAATTATACAACGAAATCTAAGATCACAAATCAAGGTAATTCATTATGAATACACAGTTGAACGTTTCAAAAAAATAATAAAATGAACAAAAGAATAAAAGATACATGCTAACTATATTCACACGATGGTATAATGATCATTCAGGTAAGCAGAATTAACAATTAATAATTATCATTATTCACTTATCCTTTAATTAAAGATTTTAACAACGCTCTGAATCAATGATGTAAAATCAGCTCTGACGTCATCAACTGTCACAAACGTACCTTACCCAGCCTTAGTTTTAAACTTCAATAATTTTTTGCACTTAAGTTGAGGACTGAGTTGATCGAGTAATTTAAAACTTTATGAACGGTGGGGCCAGAGTGGATATGATATTGCTTCTTACACTAAGAAAAAAATTTAGTCGCAGTTTTCTGGGCTGTACAAAGTCTTTACAAAAAGCCAATGATATATGCATTAAGGGGAACAAGGGTTTGCTGTGTAAAATTATTTTTCAATGAATTTTCTTTGCTTTTTTAAACATATTTATAATAAGATGTCCACTGTCACCTATATTATTTTCATGACTACCTTCTTACCTTGCAAATAAAAAATGTTGATAGGAACTATCCCCCTTTTCTGGCTTTATGAATTTTTTTTTAACAATTTCAATTTTCTGTAATAATTATTTCTTTTGATGGAATTTATTTGCAAATCATATTCATTAATTTTGAGAACGAAAACAAATTTCAAAATGTTTACAGCATTGGCTCTTTTACATTGTAATATCATAATTTTTATCAAAATATTGCTGAAATCAGCACTTCACATTTTGAAGTTTTTGATTCTAAATTTACAAAATGTGATGGCACATAAAAAACTGTCAATAAAATTAAAACAAAATTCATATATCAACCTTAGAATATGCTTTATAACTTATAAAATTGTCATGACAACTTTCTGGGCATTTAAGAGAGATGTTTAGTATTACGAGTTAAGCAATTAAGCTTATCTGGTCGTGCGTAACGAACAACCAACATATACGCCTAGATATACCGAAACCTTTTACTTGAATGGGCGAATGATCTCTATACACAATAAATTGTCGAAACCCACGCAGGGTTCACTTTCATGAATAATGAATTAAGTTTGAGGAAATGGGGAATATACATGAATAAACATTGATTCAGCAGCAACATAATTAAATAGTTTATCGATTTTGTATCTTAATGCATGAGGTATTTTTGCAATATTTAACAGGATGGAATACTAATGACTTTCTGATTAACTGTACGATGATGTTTAAAATGAATTCGCCTTACAGTTGCTTTAAAAAACCCCAACAAAACAACTCCTCTATTGAACAATTTCAAATACGCTTGACTTTGAACAAGTAAAGCATGCAGCTATGAGGTTATAGGTAAACATATGAAACCTATTAGCTAGCTTTTTAGAAATGAATGAACTACAATTTTCATTTAAATCACAAGTTCATATCATTGTCTGTTGCAATTGATAACATTTTTTTTAGAGTAGAAAAAAGATAGTAAAAATGATTTTTGACAGTAATGGTATTTCACAAAAATTGATTTGTATTATTGCGTTTTCAAACGTTTAAGGTATCTCACTCCTCATGTTTTGATTTCATTGCGCAGATGATCATTATAGTTAAAATGAATATGATTTTATTTATTTAATCATCACAGATAGATTATTATTTCATAATTACACAACATTCATAAAGAAAATCCATTTGAATTCAAGAAACAAGCAAGTTTTTTGGGGAACTATTTTTTCGTGCGGAAGGCTTTTTAGACGAAAATTACAGAAACAAGCAATTTTATGAATTTTCAATATACTTTTCTTTTTATTATACTTTATTCATTATTCACATTTTTAACATTTGATAGGTTTGTAACATATTATATAGGTTCTGTGTGACATGTACAAAAACAAATCTTGAGAATGTGATAGCCGTAAAGCATAAAATCATGCATATTTATAGAACATGTCTGAATTTTTTTAAGCCAAATTTTGCGAGAATTTTACCTTTGAAGCCCTATATCTAAAATTTGACATCACTGACCCCCATGTTATATTATGTCAAAATGATACTGAATACATATTTAGGCAAACTGGATTAATCTTATAAAATTCTTGATATTCAAAAAGTTTTTATTTCAAATCAAATTGTAACTATTATTGAAATTGTCTATTTTAACTGAAAAAAGGTCACAAAAAAAATTATGCAGCTTTGTACAATTTTTTTTCGTAATCCCTCTATTCAGTGTGACCATTGTGCGTAATTAAAAACAATATTTGAAGAAATAGGTTTGCTTAATCAAAAATTCTGACAACAAATCCTAATCAGGATGAAATTGCATTTTAGGTGCAAAAAGGTAAAATTAAATGGGCCATAACTCAGAGGGATGGATACTAATCCCCCATTATCTTTGTATTTTTTAAGTTTGTTTTGTCTACAGATTTCAATGATATACTTCTCAAGAAAATCTTGATACAACAACATTGAGGAGTGGGATACCTTAAATCTTAACAGCCAGGCCCCCTTGATTTACGCACTGGTAAAAAAAACCCCAAATGATTGCTGGAACTAATGACGGACTTTCAAATATTTGTTATGTATGCTTAGTGATTAGCATCAGGGTCAAAATTCATGAATTTCTCATTTTATAAACCGATTAATGAACACGGATCGTTTATAGACATAACTTAGATATCGAGTGGATTCGGGAAAAGAGGGGATTATTAACCATGCTACATTTGTAAGATGCAAGTTATTTTATTTGGCAACTTAGCAAATTTATCACAGCATTAGTCGAAAAAAGATGAAACTGAGAAATAAGAAAAACAATCGATATAAAAAGAAGCAGATAAAAATTAATAAATTTCTTAACCAAATCGATTTCTAATCTCTCTCTCTCTCTCTCTCTCTCTCTCTCTCTCTCTCTCTCTCTCTCTTCTAGTGCTAAGATTTGAAGCCCTGAGTCGGAAAGGTAAAAGCAAAATCAAATCCCCTCACAGCATCACAACTGCCACTTCCAACACAGATTTGACTGTAAAATTTAAAAGTAAAAAGATGCTCTATAAAATTAACGATATTTCAAGAAAACAGCTACAGGTATTATGTACAACCTTCCAAAATTTCGATCCTTTTATTTCTAGCTTAAGATTACAGCGCTTAATATATCATTGATTATGTTCAAAGTTAATAATGTACACTGCTGTAAGCGTTATTTTGTAAAACACGACATTTTACAACGTATAATTAAAATATGATATTTTAATAAAAAAATAAATAAATAAATAAATAAACATGTGAGTAAGGAACTCAGATGCTATCTACAACATGTGCCTATGTAATCAAGCGTGCAGTCATATTTTTAATACTTGGATTCTGGTTTTTTTTTTCAGTAGCTTAAGCACAGTCAACGAGATATATCGAATTAACAGCACGATCATTTAAACGAGGGCTTTCCATCAACAAAAAGAAATAATTATGTAACCTTTCTGGTAAGGAGGTATACCGTATATCCGGTAATTTTCGCGATGATCTTATTTTGGCTTTTTTGCGATCCCTGTCAAATTGCATAATATTGAATACGTAGAAATCATGTCTTATACTATTTTCCATAAGAAACTTTTAAAATCGCAAAAATTGGCTGAAGCAAATTCAAAATGCTTCATGTTTTCCCCATTTTCGTAAATTTTGTGACACTCAAAAAACGGATATTCGGCGTTTCCCTATTCTTATGATGCAATGACCGGTAGTTTACAAAATAAACATGATTACATAAAAGTTCATGCATTTTTTGAAAATCAGATTCACAGTGTAAAATTCCGAATTTTCATCTTCTAGCTAGGGAAATTGTCATAAAGAACATATCAGTATTTTGTGATCGTAACATTCAACAACAATAAAAATAAATAAATGATAAAATAAATCAAATTAATATGTATATAATGTTAGTGCTATATACATTATAATAAAACAAATATCCAAGAAAATATACTGAAGATTTTGAGAAAGAGTTTATTTTTCAAATAAATGATACAGTTGCCAACAGTGGGGTACAATGCTGGTCAGTGCCCTACAGTGGGGTACAGTTATGGTCAGTGCCCTGTACAGTGGCATATATAGGAGAACATTGCTGGTCAATGCCCTGTACAGTAGCGTTCATGATCAGTGGGGTACAGTGTTGGTTAATGCCCTGTACCGTGGCGTTCAGTGGGGTACAGTGTTGGTTAATGCCCTGTACAGTGGCGTTCAGTGGGGGTAAAGTGAAAGTCAGTAGGACTGTATAGTGGCATACGGTGGGGTACAGTGGAGGAAAGTGTAAGGTACAGTGAGATACAGTCAATGTACAGTAGATGTCAATGTCAGTCAATTTTTTGGAAATATTAGTGAGTATTGAATTCTGTAATGCTACTTCGCTTAGCCTAACTAAGGAATGTTCTAGAAAAGAGTACTCAAAAAAGACAATTACACAGACCACTACACAATTAATTAACCTCAGTTGATTGAAATCGAGAATAAACAATAAACATATTCAATAGATTTTCTTAAGTACCTAATTTGCAGTAGGAGCATACGATGAATTAAACAAGAATCAAAATGAGATCAAATACAAAGATTAATTTACGTGTATTTGTAGTCTGTTTGAAATTGTTTTAATCGATTTGAAACAAACAAATCAAAAAGAAATAATTATAATCCACTTCTTTAGCAGCACGTAGATTGAATTAATTTTATTTGATTTCAAATGTATCTTGTTACCAAAGCTTTCTGATTAGATTTGGTGAAATGTTCAATTTCATGGTGTTTTTGAAAGCATAATTAAAAAAAGATAATATCTTTAAAAAATATTTCACAGCCACCTGCACGTAGTTCCAATCTTTCTCACTTGCATCTATTTCCACAATCTTTCATAAATGCAATACTATTGGTTCAATGAGCCTCTTTTTATATTTTTTATATTGGTCTTTAGAACCATTGGGACATTCAAATTAGCTTAAACGAAGTGCCTGGTCTCTTTCAAAGGTGACCTTATTAGTAAAAAATGAAAATAGGGCAAGATATTTTCAAAAACTTTTGTCAGGAACCAGAAAGCTTATTATACCTAAACTTATCATTAGCTTTCTGATGCATGGTAGATTTAAGTTCGTTTAAATCAAGACCTCAGTGGTTCAGAAATTATATCTGAAGAACCGAAATGCCATAATTGTGGGAATATTTAACAAGAAAACTATTATACCAAATTTCATATTGAGTATATCGCTTTTCACACTTTGGGTTCGTCGGAAAGAGTCACGGGGGAGGGGGGTGGGGGAGTTATAAGATTATATTGAAGATGATAATTTAACACATGAAACACTACTACAGCTGTAGCTACTCACTTCCTAAGAGTTTCCTATATATCTATCATTCCCCAGCTAAGGCACTCCACTACCCCCGAGGGTCGTGATTTGAACAAACTTGTATATACTTTTGAAAATTTTATGTTAAAGTTGGATGTTTCAGGCTATTTGGTCCTTCAAAAAAAGAGACTCCATCTTATATTCCTTCTTTTCTTATAATCTTCCCTTTACACGGGACCTAGCTTTTGAAATCCCTCTTCTTAAAAATATTTTGTGCCAAGTTTTGTGGCATGTCAAACGTTGCAATATTTGATATTTTGAATTTGTATTGTATATTTTTTAAAATTTGTATTTACATTTTTTAAAATTCAAGTTATATAATTTCAATTTGTAATCTATGATTTTTCATTACTATTGATATTGTTTTTATTTTAACTGTACGAGTATAAATTTCATGTTATTTTATACTTGTACATTTGTATTGGATATTTTCATATGTATTGGACAAATTTCATTTGTAATGTAAAATTTTTCATTTGTATTGTAAATTTTTTTCTCATTTGTATTGTATACGTATGAAAAAATGACAATAACAAATTATCAACTACTAGTATCTGAAAAATTAGATAAAAAATTATTTGCATTGTATGTTTTTTTTAAATTTGTATTGTTCTCATATATTGTATATAGATGTATTGGTTCATTATGAAGCATTCTATTGGTTTTGTATCATTCTCACTTGTATTGAAGCGGGGTAATTTGCAAGATGTTTTTGGTAATTTGCAATTTGTCGTCTTTCTGTGTTATTTTTATCAAGAAATTTATTATGATCACGGACCTAATAGTTTAAATGGTGTAAACCATTCAGAAACCTGATCACTACCCAATTCGATAAAGGATAATACAATCATGTATTTAGCCCATTAAACCCTTTGCATCAAAGCAAAAAAAAAAATCGTAAGTATATAACACAAATGAAAAATAACAATGCAATGGAAATTATACAATACAAATAGAATTTGTATAATACAAATGAAAATTAAAGAATACAAAAGGAAGATATAGGATACAAGTGAAAACCATACAATCCAAATAAAAAAGGATAGAATTTAAATAAAAGTTATGAAATACATATAAAAATTTATACAACACAAATGGAAAAGATCGAATATTGCAACATCCGACATTGTATAAAGCTTAGTATGAACTGAGCCATTGGTTCTAGTAAAGATGAAAATTGAAAAAGTTTACAATGGAAATGGCTACAACACCAACGACAAAAACAAAAGGACACATTTTGAAGGAAAGAGCTCCGTTGTGCCTTAAGGGTAGGCAGGACGTTCATTTCGTGGACCAGGAGACAGTAATTATATTGTATATAGTAATAAGTTATAAACATAAATGGAGGTCAAGTTGTTTTTATCGTTTATACAATTCATAGATGTGGTAAAGAAGACATCTCAATTTTGATTTGTATCCCTCCCACTTTCTCAGTTTTTATTTGGTAAGCTGACATTTTTGTAAGATTGACCAGATGTACATGTAATATGTAAAATTTCCTAATTAAACGTACGTAGGATGGGAGAATTTTAACGTTCTTAATTTTAAAAATGCATTCTATATGTACAAAAGGATGGGTGGTTAAAATAATCATAGATATACTCTGATTATTACTTAATTAATGTTCATAAATGAAAGCAAAGAACTTATTACTTTTTTATGTTTCAAATCAGAAGTTGTAAACAAAACAAAACAAAACAGTTTTAATTCCAAATATAGAGTTAGGGCTATTCGTATTCTAGTATTTCTGTTGAAAGCCAAGAAAGTGCCTGTGAAATTTGTATATATTACAGAGCATATGGTAAGGTTGATAAATGTGTATCAAATTCACATTAATTCATTCAAATTAAATAGTTATCTCAGAAAAATGAAATTGTAAAAAAAAATCATAATGCCAGAAAAGGGTGGTAATCTATATAAAAATATCTCCCTTGCAAGATAAGAAAGTGGCCGCAAAAATTATATATCTTGTAGAACATCACTCTAATTCTGATGTGTAAGAAAAATCAAAATAATTCATTGAGAAATAATTTTACACTGCAATGTTATGTTTTCCCCTTCAGCTTGGAGTATTTTCACTAATCATTTATATACATGTATTATATTACAAACGTGAGTGTCCTCATTTTGTAGGTTAGTGATCCTTACCGTAATATTTCCATGGGTCTGTGCTGCTATCAGCAAAAGACACGTATGTTTTCCCTCCCAGCTGACAACAGAAATCTAAGTGGTTGTAAAAGAATGAAACACATTTATTTTTGCAAACACATTTCATTGCACATTCTGTCAAACTCAGTACATAATCTGGAATGACGGCAATCTCTCTTCTGAAATACAGATTTGTTTTTCTCTTAAAATATACAGACACTGAAGAATCCGAGAACGACGTTGATAAACAGAGAAAACAAAATAGGAAACTCTTATCCGAACAAAACAACATAATTAAGAATTGAATGCGGTTTGATCGAATTCTATTCTTGAACTTGGAAATGGTGAATGTGTTGCTGCTTATAAGGTCGCCATATTTTAATCAATCATGAGGACGCTCCAATCATTATCCTAGTCATTTTATCTGTATACTTTTAGTATTCATAGTAGGATCACTTAAGGTATTCGACCCATATTAGAACCTAATTTTTCTAACCCGGAATATCCACCATGTATTAAATACGCTAATTTTAATTCAAAGCTTTTTAGAGTATAAAAAGATTTACCGAGAGAAATTTCAAAAATGTATTATAAACTAGGCAGTAAATATTAATGAAGATTGCATTAAGATATATGGCGACAAGCACATTTTTAAAATAAAAAAGTAAATACTGTGGTTTCATTAATTTTCGTGGGTATCAAATTTCGTGCATTTTCTGAAAACCACAGTTTCAAGGATACGTAATTTCGTGGCCAATGATCCTATCAATACAAATTGTTAGTTGAAATTGAACTTCAATGAACATTAAATTTCGTGGATCAACTTAACAACGAAATCCACGAAAATTGGTATTCAACGAATATTGATGAAACCACAGTACTAGGTATATCAATAAATGCTTTGGTTAAAAGATGAATTTAAACATAAGGAGTACAAAAATTAATTTTATACCATATATATTTTTTAAGATTGATTTTAATATATTAAAATCAAGGGGGGGGGGGCAACTCTTCAAGAACAAGAAAAGGTCATTTATTAGGACACATTCCACGCCTACATACTGATACTTAAAAATGAAAATGTTGTCCAAGTATACTGAGTACTAAGCCCATACATATATGTTATGCCTCCAGAGTCATTGAATCTGGGGATATTATGGATCGAATACCTTAAAGTATGCTAAAATACATAAATGTAGTATGGATGTGAGAAAAAAAAAATTGGAGAGGGCTTGGATCGACATTTTTTGCGAGTTTATTACAAATGTGTTTTTTTTTTTATCAAAATGAAATGTAATGACTTCTAAGATTTTAATACATAGCATCTGCATTGAAATTCGGGATGGAAGTTCACACAAGCGGATACCTTCAATAACTGTTTTAATATACTTTATTTGATATAAGACTAACTGCATGTAAAAATACAGAAATATTGATGATATACTGTCATTTGGTTTTTTGAACTAATACTTACGATTTTTTCTGACGAATTAGTACTTGTATTAGCTAAGTCCAAGAAGTCTTATCGCTTATATTTAATACACACCACAATTTATTAATACTTACGCTTAATGTAAACCTAAAAAAGTTACATACCTGGTTTATAGATTTGATATCTTACTTCCAGCGTACTGTGGAATCATTAGATTTCGTGGTGGCTCAATTTTTGTGGAATTCGTGGGTACCTCTCATCCACGAATTTACATTCTCCACGAATTAATAAGAGTTATAAAGTCGTTACTCCGTTTATAAATATGAGAATTCACGAAATTACGTCTCCACAAACATGTACAATTTAAGAAATCCACGAAAAGTCACCCCCATGAATTTTGATGATTCTACAGTATCTTTCAAGTTCTCGATAAAATTCCTATCAATAAATTTTCTTTAGTTCAAGGAGAAGAAATTGCTTTGTGAATTCGTCAAAGATTTCACATCCTAAAATTATACTACTATACAGGAGTACAAGTGTAATGTTAAAAAAATATATTTTCTTTCAACGATGCTGTTTCCTGATTCGATTTCGCCTCTATTTTCCCGCTCCTTCTGGGGGATGATTTGTTGTCTTTTTTTTACATTCAGTTTCACTATCATCAAAACGTTGTTCTTATTTTTTTCATGGATCTGAATTGAATCCATGACAATAATTTTTTGATGTCTTTCCTTTTTATTTACAAATTATATCGAAATGATATGAAACGAACGAAACTATTTAAGTTTCGCATAATCTTTGTTTTTATCTGTCTTTAAAATTGCATAATATTTGTAAAATAAAAGTTCAAACATGATTTACAGATTGGAGAATATATAAATGCTAAGATTACTGAAACAATTTTTTTAGATCCGCATATTCTTACCTATTACATTGTATTTTGCGAGAAGTGCTATAAGATATAAACTAAATGATATTACTTCCTTGTGATCGGTCAAATTTTGATTCAATTTTGATTTAAAAAAAATGATTGCACTACAGATCGTCTCTTCATCATCACCTCGCTTTGGAAGATTGTATACATAGGTTTGAAGAAAAAAGCAAACTTTGTTTTTATATTCAATAAAAAAGAAATAAAACGTCTTACTGGCGTACCAAGACATGATGAATTAAATAATAATATTAAGATTTATTCATAACAAATTAAGTTTAATACAGTTTGTTACTTGCGATTAAAACAATTTTTCTTATTTATCAGTATAAATTAATTCAGAATATTTATTCTTGAGCCAAACACATTTCTTTATCAGAAATTATAATTTAACGATCCATAAAATAAAATTTGATGTATCATTCAACCTTAATTAAAAGGTATAAATACACTGTATATGTACAAAATCATGCACAATGAAAACCATAGTTTACGATCTTAAAAGAAAGTGAATTTCAATGAAATTGGTTTAAAACTACCTGTTTCCTTTACATACATGTAGTCGTTAATATTAGGAATACTGAATTCAATATCATAAAAACTGTTTATTCTAATAAAGCTTCACACTAATTAACATGACTTTTTATAAACTCTGGAGATTCTACCTAATTATTGTGACCAACATGACGAAATGAGTTTAATGATGTAGACGCAGGTGAAAGATCAAGACAATATTAGAAAATCTTGAATAGAGATGTTGGAAAAAATAAGTTCTAATGTGAATCTTGCTAAAAAAAAACCTACAAATTTTGAAAGGTTGAAAGAAATACTTCCCAGTCAAAGTATATTTAGCTGATTCAACGAATACACCGTTTCCTGGTAATATTTTAGCTCTGAAACATCTTAACATTGCTGAGATTAAAACTTTCAAACGTCGGGAATAGAATACAGACATTTTGGTCAGCTAAGCTTTAGGTGCAGTCGAGTTCAATGTAGAAGATCTGATATATCTTTACACTTAGCATTTAACATTCATCTTTTTTACATTTATCTTTATGTTTTCTCATGCTGCACAAATGCAGCTAGAAATTTGCTGAGTAAAAAATTGAATCAACACCCATGTTGAGATGAAATATGTCATTTATTGATAAAGACAGAAAAATGGAAATTAACTATATAAAATCACAGGGGGTAGATACATACACAGTACATAGACGTTCTCAGAGAATACCTGGCATAGTTTTTTTTTAAACAATATCATTCAGGTAATTTCATATTATTTGCAATGTAAAATTTACTTGAATATATTTAATTTCTATACAAAATGATTAAGAGGTTTTAAAAAAGAATTATCGGGCTTTTTTCATTCAAATGAATGTAGAATGGACGGAAAGGTGTTCATAAATGTCAAACTATTTAGCAAAGTTAAAAGACGGAACGGAGAACATATGAGACAAAATACAATAAAATTTGTTCTTATGTGACCCTGGTGTCATAATGTGAAACATTCTAAAATTCTAAACATTGTACGATTTTGAAAATCTACGGGCTAAACATATATCTTGTAGTTAATATATTGTAATATGTATCAAAGTATAAATAAAAGGCAAATACTTGTACATGATATAGTGCCGGTTTTGCAAATATTGTATTGCATGATGAAAACAAATAAAAACTGCCTCGTCTTATCAATATTTATAATGAGTTCATAACAGCACAATGGAATAATTGAGCTTCTTCTATAGGACGGCGTATTAATAATACAAACGATTTTTTAAATCGCACAAACAATTTTTCAAATCGTTCAATTGATCTGAAAAATCGTTTAAACGTTTTAAAAACCGTACAAACGAATTTATTTATTATCTCAATTTGAAATGACACTTACACGCCGTCGTTTGTTCATGCATACGTAGTCTGACGATATAAACAATATAGTGCATGCTTTTGTATATTCATACGGCGCATCTGTTCGATCTCAAGACGTTTAAAACTTCTTTAAACATCCTAGGACTCTTTTAGATGCATGTTATTTTTTTTTAACGTGGGGGGGGGGGGGGGTCTAGTTTGGCATATTTTTTCAAATATTTCATACCAGTCTGTGTTTTAGCATTTCACGTATGCTTATATGTCATTTAAAGTTTATTCCATTGTCTTAGATGCCGAATTTATAAGTTCTGTATTAGTTTTATTGCCGTTTGCACCTCTGAAACCCTTTAAATTAATTTAATATCAAAACAGCTTAAGAAATTATTTTTTCACTAATTCTAATGACCTTACCATTTTGTTTTGGGGTATAAATCTTCATTTTTTGAAGAACTAAAATCTCGTAGGCGGCGTTTTATTTCAAAATGGGTGTTTGATACGTCTTTCTGTCGCCATAATGTCGCGGCATTTTATGTTTTCCTATTTAAAATAGCAATAGATTAAGACAATTTTTTGATTTCATGTATTTAGGACAATCTTTTCTAGATAGCAGTTTTATTATAGTTGCATTATTTACATTTTTTACAAGGCAATTTTTTTCCGCCCCCTGCAAGATGATTCCAAGCCAGATTACGTTTTAACGTTTTAAATGATAGATTTTGTGAGGAAAGAAAAGACGTCACGACCACCTTCCTGGCGACTATCTAAATGAAACGTAAGATATCATGTGACACGTTTAATCCAATGACGTTGCGATATTTAAGTCCAAGAGAAAACAGCGTTTTATTGATCCTCCGCAAAGTAGGCTCAGTCATTTTGAAGGCAGGATAGGACAAATTACCATAATGGGTTCTCCAAAATCCTAACAGATACTGTTCATAAGTTCTTATATTTTACTAAGATAATTTTTTTTAGATAGTGCCATCTGTTTTTGGCACCATTATAAAGAAACACGCTATTACTGTACTTTTCGATAAGATATTCTACAAGAATGTATTTAAATTATATGAAAATCAAATAATTAATTTAATGCTCCAGTTATTTAATAACATCGGTCGAAAGAAATTCTAACTTAGTTGTAGTGTGTCAAACGTTTAAAAAAAACATAAAATTTGCGCAAGGGCTAGAGTATCGGGTTTTAATGCTTGACACTGTCCGTTTATTGCCTGTTGATTCACAATGTTTTTAACGATTGAGGGTCTGCATGCATAAATTATCTAAGGTTATTGTACTAGTCATTTCTCTTGACAACAGCCATCTTTCTAAAGAGTTGTTTCGGATGGTTTCATTTATTGTTAAAACTGAAAACTCAAACGAATTTAATTTCTTTTTTCCAGTTCAGGTAAGAACACTTTTTTTATTTGAATTACTGTTTTCTTTACAGGAGCGAAATGCATGTGTGTTTACAGGTGTATAGATACAAAATTATGTATTTATATACGCAAATCAGTATGCTTATATAAAATAAGGTATCTGTATACGCAAATCAGGTTTCTTATAACTGATAAAGCGGACTAAATTGAAATTACCACATTCAATCTCTTAATTAAGAAAGTATATATCATTTAAGAAGGTTTAGCAATAATTTTTTGACAGGGGCATGGTCACGATTTTGGTCAAATTCTTTTTTTCTGTTTTTATTTTTTACAATGCTTTAGGAATGCATTTCACATGACCAAATAAAATTGGAGAGTTAGTAGTGAAGTTATAAGCAAGAAACAAAGCTCACAATTCTTTGTCATGTAAACAAGGCTTGTGCCTTGTTGTTCAATATACCGGTAAAAGTTCTTTTGAAGCTGATCTTTCAATCTTCTTATTCATTTTCAGCATAAAGAGGAAGATCTTAACGTTTACCACATTCATATTCGGTCTAATACTGGAGTATTCACTTCTACGTTCAAAATGTAAACAAGCTCTGTAACTCACTTACTATATATCTCAACGAATGACACTTAAAATTTGGTTGCCTACCCCCGGTATTTAATATGCCTTACTGAAGCATTGTAAACATTAAAATCGGGAAAATAATTTTTGACCAAAATCGTGGCCATGTCCCTTTAAATAATGAAAAAATCTAATAATTCAATCTTATAAATTTGGATATTTCCCTGTAATGAAAAAAGAGCCATTCTTGTAAAAGTGATCAATACAGCCTCAACATGGCCACGACCATCACACCTTCATAAAAAATATAATTTAGTAAATGAATCAACATTGAATAACAATTCTTATATTATTTTCTTTAGAATTTTTGCATATGCTTTTGCCAACCTAAATATATTTTTTCGTTGTTTAAAACAAACCCATACCCAAGTTCTTAAAATCAAGGTGTTAAACACAGCTGGATATATTAATTGGATCGAAAGTTTGAATTTTGTCTTCTTTTTTAGCAGTAAATTCTATTTTTATCTGGTTAAAAAGACCAATTGCTGTGTAACCTACTGGTCGATTTTTCTTGAGTAGTTTGCGAGCACAAAAGTGAAATTTGACACCATCTATCCAAACGAGTTTATAATCAAAAGTGATCTCAGAATATCCATGTTATTCCGTGTAATTTTGAATGTCATTTTTATCGCTGGATGCTTTAAACATATACTTACATGTCAACTATACTTTCGCTTCGACATTTTCTTTACGTACTAAAATAAGCATGTGCCATCACATTAAATAGGATGTTTATTATCTTACTTGTTGAATATACAAATTAAAATAATATTAATTTCAATTCTTTTAAATGCTTTTGAATTGTATTGAATTAAAGAGTATAACAAATATAGCTCAGTGACATGTCATATTTTTTAACATTCATTCGATGCAGTGCAGACACCAAGCGTTGTGTCCAGAAGAAATATTTGCATTTCATCTGACTTCCATTCCCAAAATCCCCTATCAAATATTAGACTAGACTTGATTGAGTTTCGAAAAAGCAGGGTCTTTTTTAAAAAAATTGATTCGAGAACAACTCATTTGCCTTACCTAAATATGATGGCTTTTTACATTTTATTGACTATTCTCAAAGGAGTTAATAATGCATACGTTTAAAGATAATTGAAATCATCACAACCCACAACCCCCCTTCGCCCCCATTAAAAAAAACAACCTACGAAAACAAAACAGAAATAAAATGGGTAGGGTAATTCATGCTAGAAAGAAACGTGTCCTTCCTTCTGTATAGTCAAAGAGTCAAATATACAAGTACCCCCTCCAAGAAATAGATGTATTTTCACAGAGACTTTTTTGGAACCACTTCGTTTTCCTGGTATGTACTTGCAGCATCTATGGTTTGTTATCTTTTAATAAATCACATTAACTAAAACTAGCGCGTATCTAATTAATCATTAATTTAAGGTATGTTAATAATTCTTCCTTATATACAGGAAGAAACAAATCTAAATTTCTTTAATTTCATGTATTTAGGACAATCTTTTCTAGATAGCAGTTTTATTATAATTGCACCATTTACATTTTTTACAAAGCAATTTTCCCTGCGCCCTGCAAGATGATTTTAAGCAAGATTTAACGTTTTAATAATATATTTTGTGAGGAAAGGAAAGACGTCACGACTACCTTGCTGTCGACCATCTAAATGAAACGTAAGATATCATGTGACACGTTTAATCCAATGACGTTGCGATATTTTAGTCTAATGGAAAACAGTGTTTTATTGAACCTCAACAAAGTAGCCTAAGCCATTTTGGAGGCAGGATAGAAAAAAATACTATAATGGGTTCGCCAAACTCATAACAGATACTGTTCATAAGTTCTTATATTTTACTAAAATATAATTTTTTAAAATAGCGCCATCTGCTTTTTGGCACCATTATAAAGAAACACGCTATTACTGTACTTTTCGATATGATATTCTACAAGAATGTATTTAAATTAAATTTAATTAATTTAATTTAATGCTCCAGTTATTTAATAACATCGGTAAAAAGAAATTCTAACTTAGTTGTAAAGTGTCAAAGGTTTTAAAAAAACATAAAATTTGTGGAACGGCTAGAGTATCAGTTTTAATGCTTGACACTGTCCGTTTATTGCCTGTGCTTCACAGGTCTATTTCAACGATTCAGGGTTTGCATGCATAAATTATCTATGGTTATTGTACTAGTCGTTTTGCTTGACATCTTTCCAAGGAGTTGTTGCAGATGGTTACATTTATTACAACAGGTAAGAACGCGTATTTGAATTACAGTTTTCTCTACAGGAGCGAAATACATGTATGTTTATAGATATATAAATATAAAATAATGTATCTGTATACGCAAATCAGTTTGCTTATATAGCTTATAAAGCGGACTAAATTGTAATTATCCCCATTAAATCTCTTAAGATAGTATATGTTATCTAAGAAGGCTAAGATATGAACTTTTATTAAATAAAGAAAAAAAATCTATTTATTTTATCTTTTTAATTTGGATATTTTCCTATTATTTAAAAAAAGAGCCCTTTTTGTAAAAGTGATCAATACAGCCTCAAAATGGCTTTGACCATCGACCCCTCATAAAAAATATATTTTAGTAAATGAGTCAACTTTGAATTAGAATAAGATTATTTTCTTTTGAATTATTGCATATATGTTTTATGCAAACTGAAATTTTTTGTTTTGAAAACAAAGGCATACCCATCTTCAAAATCGAAATGTAAACGAAAGCTGGATATATTTTTTGATTAAAAGTTTGATTTCTGTCTTTTAAGCAGTACAATTTATAATCATCTAGCGAAAAAGACCAATTGTTGTGTAACCTCCTGGCCAAATTTTCTCGAATTGTTTGCTAGCACAAATGTAAAATTTGACACCATCTATACAAACGAGTCACTACTCAAAAGAAACTTCAGAATTTCCATGTTATTCCGCGTATGTTTGAATCTCGTTTTTCACCGCTGGATGATTTAAACATATACTTACATGTCAATCACGCTTTCGCTTCGACATTTTCTTTTCGTACATGTATAGCTCAGTGACATATCTTATTATTTTAAAGGGGCATGGTTACGATCTCGGTCAAAAATTATTTGTCCGATTGTAATGTTTACAATGATTTAGTAAGGGATTTTGAATAGGCAACTAAAGTTTGAGTATCATCCGTTGAGTTATAAGCGAGTTCAGAGTTTACAATTCTTTGCTAGGTAAACAAAGCTTTTTTTTTTTACATTTTTATGTTGAAGTTCCAGTTTTAGACCTGAAATGATTGTGGTAAACGTTAGAAACTGTTTATTTATGCTTAAAATGAAAAAGAAAATATACAAATCACCTTGAAACAGATTTTTACTGGTATATTGAACCTACGTAATTAAAAACAGGGCACAAGCCTTGTTTACATGACAAAGAATTGTGAATCTTGGATCTGGCTCAAAACTCTACGTCTGACTCTCAAATTTCACATGATTATTAGAAATACGTTCCTAAAGCATTGTAAAGACCAAAAACAGTATAACGGACTTTGACCAAAATCGTGACCATGCCCCTTTAACATTCATCCAATGCGATGCAAATACTAAGCGTTGTATCTATAAGAACTATTTTCATATCTTCTGACTTCCATCCACAAAATCCCCTATCAAATATCAAACTAGACTCGATTTTGTTTTTTTCTCAAAAAAAAAAAAAAAATGATTCGAGAGCAACTCATTTGCAGAACTACAATGTGATGGCTTTTTACATTTTATTGACTATTTGCAAAAGATTTTCTGATGCACAAGTTAAAGATAATTTAAATCATCCAAAAAAACCCAAAACACAAAAACAACCCACAAACAAGAGGCCCATGGGCCACATCGCTCACCTGAGGAACAATAGAACAATGTACAATAATACATGTAGATCCTGTATAAATAAAATCCATTCCCCCCCTGGATATTCTGATGTTTATGATCATTAGTCCCTTTTCTAACAGGATGATTTTATAGTCATATCATATCTTGAGTATTGCAGTTCTCAAAAAGATCCTTAACAATTGTTTATATATGGGATATAAAGCTACATCAAACTCTGAACCTTCTTGTGAGGCCGAAGAATTGTCCTGGAGCCAAAGTCTTCACAATTATAAAGAATCATCTGGCTGATTAGTTTCTGAGAAGAAGATTTTTAAAGATTTACTCTACATATTCCTATGTAAAACTTTAATACCCCACCCCCCCAAAAGTGACCCCACCCTACCCCCAGGGATCACGATTTTCAAAACTTTGAATTAACACTACTTGAGGATGCTTCCACACAAGTTTCAGCTTTCCTGGCTGATTAGTTTCTGAGAAGAAGATTTTTAAAGATTTACTCAATATATTCCTATGTAAAACTTCGACCCCCATTGTGGCCCGACCCTACCCCTGGGGGTAATTATTTTCACAACTTTGAATCTACACTACCTGAGGATGCTTCCACACAAGTTTCAGCTTTCCTGGCTGATTAGTTTCTGAGAAGAAGATTTTTAAAGATTTACTCAATATATTCCTAAGTAAAACTTCGACCCCCAATTGTGGCCCCACCCTACCCCTGGGGGTCATGATTTTCACATCTTTGAATTTACACTGCCTGTTGATGCTTCCACACAAGGTTCAGCTTTCCTGGCTTTATGGTTCTTGAGAAGATTTTTGAAAATTTCTCAAATATTTTTATAAATTTCTAATTATCTCCCCTTGAAATAAGGTGTGGCCCTTAATTTTCACAACTTTGAATTCCCTTTGCCTAAGAATGATTTGTACCAAGTTTGGTTGAAATTGGCTCAGTAGTTCTTGAGAATATGTTGAAAATGTGAAAAATTTAAGGACAGACGGACAGACGGACGACAGACAAAATGTGATCAGGAAAGCTCACTTGAGCTTTCTGCTCAGGTGAGCTAATAAACAAGATAAAATGGGCAGGGTAATGCATACTAGAAAGGAACGTGTTCTTCCTTTCGCATTCTCAAATTTACGAGTGCCCCCTCCGAGAAATAGTTGTATTTTCACAGACACTTTTTTGGAAACCACTTAGTTTCCTTAGTATATAATTGCAGTATCTACTTTTAATAAATCACAACAACTTAAACTAACGCGTCTCAAATTAATCTTTAATTCAAAATATTATTAATTATGCTTCTTTATATGCAGAAAGAAGCAAATCTTAAATGAAAAATGGTAATTTTTAAACATTATAGGAGAAGATCGATTGTAACGAAAAAATAGATAAAACCTTTTGTATTGTTTATCTTTATCATATTTCTAAAACAGCAATCTATGGTTAAGCATAAAAGTTCATGAAATTATTGAATTTCTTTTTTCATCAAAAGAAAGACGTGAGATACCAAACCCTTATTCTTTTGACTTGCGATGGGACACTTGCATATTGTGGCTTCATTTTTTTATCGAAATAAACAATAACATCAAGTATAATTTTGATTTTTTTCTTTCCAAAAATCTGAATAAACAGCGTAGCGCAGTGGGTCAGATCGTTGACTACTTTTCTGTAAGGCATCAGTACGAATCCCGCCGGGGATTTACCTTTATAAAAAAATTTACAGCACATTTTTTGTCAAATTCTAAACGGTGAAAGTATTTGGCTTTCAATGTACTTTTATCCATATTTATATTGACAGGTGTCCCATACCATCTTAAATAGGTTCGCTTCTTAGGGTTTGGGTAGCCATTTTGGGTCACCTCTAGTCTGAAAATTCTGCGTCACATATTACTTCTAATAGTGTATTTTTATTTTACAATGCCAAATATACTTTATTGAATAAAATTGTTTTAGAAAAATTAAATTTTACAGAGTTTAGCAAGGGACTATACTTTGTTGCGGAATTTTTGCTAGAAGAAAATGAACAATTTTCATAACTCACTTGTTTTAGAGTACTGTTACTTTAGCTTCCTAATTTTCAGCGCAAACCAAACTTCTAGATAGTTTGTGTATTAATTACAATATATTCTTGGTGTTCTAAAAACATATAAAACAATATTATGATATTTCTATCGATATATTTTGGTATATTAAGCTTATATTTCATATAAGTTAAGAAAAAACCTCTAACTTTGGTCTAAAATTAGCTTATTTCATGCTATATCTCAATTTTTTTTAGATGTGACCCCTACTTGCTTTACTTTAAATGAAACATCAAACGTATGTATATTTGTATGCAAAGTTTTGGAAAGATAACATTGGTATAATTTATTTTATTTGCGTTATAATTTGATTACATATGTAACATTTGTTGTTGTGTTCATTATGAACTGGCCTTTGAAGCCTCCAGTAAAGCAAGAATTTTTAAACTTTGACTTAGTTTTTACTTTTATAGACACTGCATGTGTTTAACTTCTTACTGTATTCAAATCATAATTCAATAATTGTTCAAACTATAAATATTTGTTTGATTTCATCAAATTATCAATTTCCATGTCAAATTTTAGCAAAAATTTTAAGAAAATTATCATTTCTGTTTGGGGTCCTATATTTGCAAAAAATGACATGTGATATGGGTCACATAGAAATTAAATGAACATTTTAGGTCCCCAGCTTTATATCCAAGTGGTTTTGGGATGAATGATATTACTATTATTTCGGGTGCCAACCTCCATAAGCGCACCCAAAGAAAGATGGTCTGACTTTAAATGCATAAATTATTTTTTTCAGCCATGCGTCTTCGTTAGCCAGGAGTGACGATCAACGGTGCTTATAGAAAAAAACATCGTCACCCTTGGCTAGAGAAGACACCAACCATGCTGAATTGATAAGTGGGGCACAAAAGATCAGTCTTTTAAAAGAAACTATGACGGAACCATAAGACTTGCTTGAGCTGGCCTCAAACGTCCAAATATTTGAATTTTTGAGCAACATTCACATAAATAGAAAAATCGGCTGGTCGTTCGCTGTAACTTTTTAGTCTACAGTACGAATGACTTATGTACTTTTAATTTTTTTTACAAGTAAGCTGGTAAATTCATAATAAGTTAAATGTTTAATTAGTTAAATAAAAAAAAGTTAATTAGTTAAATAATAATGATAATTAGTTAAATGATTATCAGAGATAGATTTAAATTTTTACAATAAAATGCATCTTTAGTAGATTTCATTGCAGAATTAAAAATAGCAAAAAAAAATTCACCCGAGTTACATGAACATTTTACACTTATTTCATCCTTACACATTTTATGTTAAGGTTATCGATCTTTTAAATGCAGTTGTTTAGAATTGTCGTCAATCAAAACAATACAAGGTTGAGCACACAGGCAAATATGTCAATAGATCAATAACTCTTTGCAAGTCCTTTTATATACTGTGGATCTACCAAAAATACAATTTTTCTTTTGGACTACTTTAATCTTTGACAATGTAAATATTAAAGTTAATAAATGAATAATAAGTAGTCATCTTACCTAAAATATTTTCAAAAGTGTACATGAAATCGATCATCATTTCTCTTTAAAAAAGTAATTCAGTATCATAAAACTTAATCACAACTACAAATAGCATGTTATTTGAAAAGAACAAGGTGGAAAAATAGAGGAGAAATAGCAAAATTTAGTAGTTAATATTTGGCCGCAAAATAAAGGATATTTCAAGGTATTTGTTTTGTTTTTTTTGTGTGATTTATTGTACTGAATATTACTCTGGATCAATCCTTCGGACAAAAAAATGGCATTAAAAAACGAGCAAAATTTCAAAAACTAACCCTTTCAGTGTAATTGGTGTTTTAAAACTACATTAATATCTTTATTTTTCTGTAAAACACCACTCAATTGAATGTCCTGAATAATAATATCGTTTTCTATGTGATTAATTTTTATCGGTTTTGGTTTTAGCTTAAACGAATTCTACGTCCCCATTTCCAGCAGTGTGGCTGTATAGAACAAGTCAAATTGTAATTCGTCATGCCTCGTTGGGAAACCTAGGTCAATTTAAGATCGTTACCGGCGATAAAGAGATTAAATTCAGTGGTTTTGGCTTTCATCCAAAATTCAAGGCTACGCATTGAATATAATACATCTATTATCTGATACTTTATAGTGGTTTGATAGCCTTATATAAACCTATAGACCTGAAGTAACAGGCAGAGGTGTTATATCAAGTCAAAGAGAAGCATATTAATAAGGATATCAGTTAAATTACATTTGATCCTCTTGTTTTCGAATCAAGGTCAGGTCAAGGTCACTACCTTTTTCCTCAGCTTAAAGAATGATAAAAATAAATGTATTTATCTGCATTTATGTAGGCATTTGTTTAAGATATGAGGTTCCTACTCTTCGATAAAATGATAGATTATCAGAATATCTATCAGCCTATACTACGAAATTGGAATAAATATTTAAACTAAAAATGATATTGCTTATCCCGCATTTCCTCTATTTTTCCTTACTAATGAAGATATTTTGATTAGTTTTTATGCTTCCAATATTGAAATATTTCTGATTTTTATATATTATAAAGACCTTATATTAAGATATAAACTGACCAAAACGCTAATATATTAAGAATTTAGCATGAGAGAAAATTCGATTTTAGTGATTTTTTCACACAAATTTATTTATAGAGTGAGCGCTTACAAAAGGTACTAAAAATGTAATTTGATAGGCAAATCATACTGTAAAAACACATGATGATCCCCAAGCATCTTATTATTAGTTCACATTAGTTGAAACAATCAAACATTAATGTTATTGTTTTGAAACTACTAAAAAGATTCATGATTCTTAGCAATTTTGAACTGCAAAAACATGTCTCCAATTCCGGGTCACTCCTATGATTTTCATGTTAAATTGTTTAAAATTAAGCAAATAAAACTTTATAAATACACTGATCACGGGCTATGGGCCTTTTTGTATATGATCAGTAAAAGATATTTGAAGGAAAACATTTACAGACCATCCAAGAAACGAAATTATAGGAATCAAGCGCTTTTTGGATCGAGATTTTCACTCATCTTCGACTTTCAACATTTGTAATTTACCCTGCAGCGTGGTTGATGTGAAAGTTGTGGCAGAGTATTAATAGCTGAGTAATATTGCACATGCATTCAGTTATCCGTCAGAAATTGTTCATCATAATAAGTGCTCAATTAAATTTACACTTATTGATAAACAAACTGAAGGAGTTTCCCCAATTGCGGGACAGTTTTCCTGAAACACATTTTTTGTGGCTTTACGAAAACATGTAAGAGGGTGAGAAAAAAAATAAACTGAATGAAATATTCCATGCCACTCTGTTGTCATCATATTCGTTATTTTTCTTTGCTTTTATTATCTTTAGTTTCACACAATGATTATTTCTTTCTGAAGCACAGCCCTCATTTACATTTAGAAATGGGTCCCTGTTACTTGTGTATCAGTGGTTTTAAATATTTTTTCCTGAGAGGCAATATTTTGTCAATGCTGCATATTAATAAAAACCGTTTTCAAAAACGATTTCCCGACATTACTGAGAACTTAAAGTCACATGACTCGGAAATTGAGAAAATGATTCGAAAGTGGGAAAGCCAGGCCTTGTTGAAATACCTCCGTAAATATAGTTCCTGTGAATTCATTTTGAAAAAAGAAATGACTGCTTAATAGCTCACAAAGTGTAATTTCAATATGTATATAATATAAAATAAAAATTGAACAACTTTGCAAAATATTAACGAATCAGTCTGACGTGACCCGGAATTGGCGACTTCACTGTATATCTATAACATTCTTTTACTGTCCTCTGCAAATTCAACCAGATAAGTTTAATTAAGGAAGAGATTGTTGTTATATTCATGTATAGTATTTTTAACTGTCAGTGTTCACTTCCAAGTGACAATACACACCTCAGTGCTCCAAATGACGATACCTGATATTGTACAGGGAGCCAAATTCTAAGGGTCCACGTAGTATAAAATTTGTACATATTTGCACTATATGAAATAAACACAGCGGATCTAAAACAGGACGAAGCTGTGCTATTCAGTCAACTGAAATGTGAGTGAGTGGTAACTGAAAGGTTACTGAATGGCATAGCTATGCCATTCAGTCACCTTTCCAAACAATTCAGTTAGCATTCGGTTGACTGAATAGCAGAGCTTCATCCTGTGTAAAGTGAATACAGCCTTTCGTTCAGACGATCCAAAAACCAACACCCTTGCGAATGATATTGGTCTTAAGTTGCAGTTTCCAAAGCAAAAACACTTAAAATGGGAGGATACTACTTAATATCATTCGCAAAAAAGTTGCTATTTACATTAAGCTTGCGCAGAAATATACCAAAAAAGTTTGTTTTGATGTTTCCTCACGGATAATTGATTTCAATCGGCATTGTCTTATTTTATCTATACTGTTGATGAGAAGACATTACAGTTAGTTGTGGAAATGTTGAATATTTCACATTTTTTTCATTTTGTAATTTTCAAATTGTTATATCTGTCAGAATGAACACTTAAAAAGTTTTATTAAGAATACATCATTATTTAGGTAGGGTTACACTGTTTACATTCAATCCCAGTAGACTTTTAGCTCCGCTACACATTTGAAAACTATAAACGTGTACAAGGATTTCGATGAAATATGAGCTTTTAAACATTTCATTTTGCTACAAAAACCCGTAATTCAGAAAATTTTGCATGTCACTAAGACATTAATATTAAAAAGATGAAAATGAATAATTAAATATGAGGTAACCGATTTCTCGATTAGGGAAATTAAAAATAATCAAAAATTGTACAGCATGTTACTAAGGCCACCAATATAATTTCTTGTTCGTCGGACCCCGCGCGCTCGTATTCAAATAAAACTTAACAAATAATATAATAATCAATTTCCTGCATCCAGGAAATTCTGCTCTATTTTCTCTTTTATTTCCGCCCTATTTCTTGCAATTTAATTAAATAGTTTTAATTTATAAATCAGAAACAAGTAGAAAAAATATAATTGTCCGCAACAAATTTATTTATGTACCGCCTTAAAACTTCTGTTATTATATTGGTGTGGCCGAATTTTGTTTTGCTTTTCAGAAGGTTCGTACATGTAGTTCTCTAAAATTGGCTATTCATTTATCTATAGGAGGGTATACTATAAATCGTGAAAATCGAGGATGGATATAGCTGGATAACACCAATCAACTTTTAAAGGACAGAGAGAATTAGAAAAGAATTGCCCGTGATCCTTGCTCTATACGGGATTCAAATAGGCTTTAGTCAAATGAGTGAGTATTGATAAAATACTTTAATTTGCGTGCGGGAATTTTTTGCTAGGTTTGCGAGAGCCTGATCATCGCGAAATTCCCGCCGTGAACCTGTTTTTGACGTACGAATATTGTAACAACGAGACTGAATGAGTCTTCTGGCGCAAAAATTAGGCGTTGCAAATCAGAATATTCCGAATAAATCGCGAAAATAAATCGCCGCGATTATGCATTGGATTTATGTATTATAAATGGGTAGGTAAGAAACCTTTAAGCTGTTCAAATGGGATTCACAAAAAAGGAGACTGGGTGGTCAATGCTCAAATTATCCATCAGATCTACATTAAAGTTTTTAATCTCATTTTTAAGCTATATACTTTTAATATGTAAAGTTCAATTTCTTATTCTATATATTAGCAAAAAAAAATAAAAATGTTCCTTTATTTTTATACTAAGCTATTCTTCTTTAGATAATCAAGATATTATAAAAATGGCGAAGACTATTCAGCCTTTTTAATTTGCATGGTTATCTGAGACACAACTGGATGTGTATGTGTTATTTTGACTGGGCACTATTTTCTTTTAACTACATTTATTACATACTTAGTAATAAATACAGGTTTTTTGCATATGTGATAAAGATGACATTCCAAAACTCATATCGGCCTCCGGGGCTGATACAGTTTATCAGCCCTGGGGCTGATACGGATCCGTATCACACCCCTTGCGGAACTCCTCTGCCTTTTTCCGTTTCGGCATTTGTGCATGTTTACAGAAGGAAACTAGAACATTTCTTACTTCGACATTTTTAAATGCAGTTGAAAACTTCAGTTTTGAAGCAGTAAATCTTAAAACACTAGGAAATTCCGGTTCTGTAGCTACATATTTGGTTAAACAACAATATCTCATATTTTATTTAATACATGTACAGACTACTTTCAAATAATATTTAAAATCGATTTGTTCAAGTTGATGCCTATTTTATTTTTTATTACTAAGTATGTAATAAATATGATAATAAATTCCCTTTTCAATATCACAGCCTGTATCAGCCCTCGACCAATATCATCCTTCGGCCCTCGGGCTGATATTGGAGTCTCGGGCTGTTATATGGAAAAGGGTATGTATTATTCTCTATGTATCAAACATCTCTACTTTCGTAATCCAACGTTTTGATATAGCTTTCTGTCGGCATTGGTTAAAATAGACAAACTCGTTTTAATCATTAACATCGTCTAATTGTAGAATGTTCCCCAAACTTAAAAAAAATGTTATTTATATTTCACCTTTTGTCAAAAATTTATGTGAATGGTTTTTTAAACCTATTTTGAATATGTCACATTTGATTAAAACTATAACCATCTTAACTTAATGAAAATTAAACTTTACATATTAAAAGTAGGCCTTAGTGACTAATACCATACTTGAAAAATCGTTATGAAACAAAACCGTGTTTAGAAATTAAAGAAAAAGGACTATGTGTGGTTTTTTGCATTTTTTGCCCCCCAAATTAAAGTTTTATAAAGTGCTTTAAAAAAAAGGATGAAGATAGTTAAAATCATATTAAAAATAAGGATGCAAAAGGTTATCACAACAGTGACGTCATAGTGTAGGAATGACGTAATGAAGATTGCCTAATTTTGACTGATAAATTGATGTTTTGAGGCTAAATATGGGTGTTTTCCGATGATTTTTCGACTGGGAAACATTGAGCGCAGGCTTGCTCAAGTACCATTTTTTAGTATAATGTGTATAATTATCGTAAAAAAAACATATGTTAAAATCTTACTTGAGCAGACCTGCACTCTATACTTCCGAATACAAAATATAAAGCAAAAATGAGGATATTTTCATCCGTTTGCAAATTTGCGGGAATAAGGTCATAAAGTTGACGTCATAGATAAATAGCCAATGAGCAATGGTGGTTCAAATCAAGATTAAAGTGATAGGCGTCCACTGTACAATGAATCTGAAAATTTGATTCTTGTACGACACTATTTAAAAATTGGTTAAAATTGGGGGCAGATATTAGACCATACCGCACATAGTCCTTTGATGGCTTATTTGTTGACCACGAAACTGAACAAGTAATAAATGCTACAAGGTCTTAAATAAGCCCCAAACAATTTTCCAGTTATTTTGAGGTAATTTATTTTGTGAAGTACGGCGATTCTTTCCAATCATAATAATAATAATAATAATTTGAATTTTGTATATGGATAGCATTTTGTTTAATATTTACATACATACCTTTTATTTTAGCAGAGAACTTGGACTTTGCATCGAACGCTTAACCTCCAGCAACTTCTAAGGCTATCAAGTTTTCCATAGTAAAGTAGAAGAAAATGGTATATGCAAACAACTTCAGAAAAAATATTGTATACTTTGTTTTCAACCTTTTCAAATTTAACCTAGCTTTGCAGATGATCTTTAATAATTTTTATTCGTGTTTTTTAGTTGATTTGCTAAATTATAAAATACTGTATTATACACAAGCAAATATTCGCCCTCGTTTTATTTTCGCCCCTTTCGCCCTCGTTGTCAGCGAGCGAATTTAAGACTAAACGAATTTAAAACAATCTTTGAATTACAGTGTTACTTAGAAGGTGTTTGCACATCTGTGTCTGTGCGAATTCAAGACGGGGCGAAACCGTTTGCAAGGTAGAAGGGTGAAAATAATCCGGGGAGAAAATAACCAAAAAAAAAAGAAAAATGAACGGAGTCTGTTATTTTCTATTTAAAGTATGGTATTAAGGATAAATTGAACTCGGTGGTCAATATCTCAATGTATAATATGTTTTTTGAATCAACATGTAAATTCTTCAAACTTAATAGTATTTCATTTCTTTCAATAAAATGCCGAGTCTAGTTTTCAAATAAAATAGTGCACACTACTTAATAACTTCAATAAAAATCATATTATGTGCATGTACGAGTTTATTATATTATTATTACATTGTTCCTGTTATGTTTTTTTAGCGTCCATGGTTGGCAAGAACCGTCGTATTGCTGATAACTCTTGGATTAGCTGCTGTCCTGTTTCAGTATAACACTAGGCAGATAAAATCTAGCCAGCACACATCTTCAGACGAGAAATTAAACACAGTTCAGCCCAGAGAAGTTAGAAATAAAGAAGTTAAAAAATACATTGCAGTGGCATCTAAAGAAGATAACTTGAAAGAAAAGAAATTAAAAAAAGAGAAATCAAATGTTAAAACCAAGAAAGTACAATCTGGTGGACCTTGCAACGAAAAGATAAATTTGTCAATTTGTGCAGACAAAACACGATACAAAATTGAAGATATGTTGGAAACTGATGACGAAAAGAACGTTGTTCGTGCAGCCCAGAAAATTTCAAGCAAATACGGAATGGTTATGATGACGTTTATGAACAAAGCTTTTGTTCCCTTTCTTACAAACTGGATGTGCCATACCAAAAGCATGGTGGATTACTCTCAAGTTCTAGTTCTAGTTACAGATAAAGCAGTTCACAGTGAAATAACCGCCAAGTATCCTTCGCTCACTGTTGTGTTCCTGAGTATATTCAAAGACATTAATACTAAGCAAAGGTACTGTTCCGCCGGTTTTATGCGCATGGGTATCTATAGAACCAGGGTGGTGAATTGGATTATACAAGAAAACATTCCAGTCTTTCTTTTCGAATTGGATGCCATGTGGACGAGTAACCCAATACCATTTTTGACAAGCAAGAATGAATATGATTTAACGATTATACCAACGTATGAGAAATCTTTCGAATTAGCGATTGGGTTTTACTATGCGAGGAATACCACTCGGTTAAAACAGTTCTGGATGGAGCTCGATCGTCGACTGGACTCACTAATGACCATGTTTTCATGTTTAGACAATGAAGAGCATGTTCGAGCCAAAGACAATGATCAGATAGTGTTGAAGGAACTTATCATAGAACATTATGGCAATGTTATTGTCTACTTTTTACCACTGACGCGATTTCTTGATGGAAAGTGGTACTCTAAACCAAATGAGGACCAACTGAAAAACGCTTTTATTCTTAACTTCAACTTCGTCATCGGAGTTGATGAAAAAATACAAAGGGCAAAAAAATTCGGACACTGGTTTGTCGCAGATGATAATGTTACATGTATTAGTCATATGAATAAAACAGCACCACAAAAACCTTCGTAGAAGAACAAGCAGGAAATAGTTATCAAACGATCAAATGGTTCCTTTGGGTGATACATTTTTATATATTTAGCTTTAGGAAGCTGGGTTGTCAACAAACTACATAAGATCGACTTCTTAAAACAGATGAATTTTCAGTATTATTTAGTTTAAAAAAATCTAAATATATTTTTGCTTTAAAATTGATATTTTTTTTTATATCTTTTGACAATATTCGTTTTCTCTAGAAGACTGTTTCTCTTTGCTCGCCCCAAATTCTACAAGTCTTTGTAAGCCTTTGATTTTTCACATTTCATTGCATTTTGCTAGAGAAGCCTCACATAAGAAGCCGAGAACTTAAATATGTATGTCGGTCACTGTAAAATCATCAGATACAAGTAATTGCACTTCTATCAAGTTAAAAAAAAAACTAGTATCGAATATACCGGCCAATGCATTACAAACAAACAAAACGAACAGTAAAACCAAATATAATGAAGACTTTATGAGGAACTCTTCAAGCTAACATTAAGATTTAGAAGCGCAATATCGCATTGCATCAGCCATTGATAAGCCCGGATGATAACGTTGAAAAATTGCGCGAGATATCCCAAGTACTTCCGAATGGAGAAAAGATGTAAACATTTCCCATTATAAATCTCCATAAGAAATTTGTTTTCGTTCTTGTGATCTTTTATGAGTAAAAAATGATAATTGTTCAATGAAGATATCTTGGACATATTCCCTTTTATCGATTTCAGCTGTATTTCTGTCACAGATATGTGTATTTTTATTAAAAATCATCAAAAAGTGATGAAAGCAATAATTTGGGACAGACTATAATGCTGTTAACATTATCGTGAAACCTTAAAAAAATGAAAAGGTGATATTTATATTTTTTTATTAATAGATTTATTTAGACTCTGGGAATTGAATTTCAAATTTTGATTTTGATTCAAGGATTTTTTTGCATTTATGTGCAGCAATTTGTAATATCGAGCAATTTTGTTCGCTGTATTGTTTGTTTGGAAAATTATCATCATTAAGTACCAATGTCTTTAATTAGTTTTAGGAGGATGTAACCACATACAATTCTCTATTAAGGCATTTTTGTTGACATAAAACAAAATGACCCAACTCCTTTCCAGATAACCGTCTGTATTAGTTTGTATGAAGTGTTAACGCATTGTTATTTTTAACTTCTTTAAACATATTGTCATCCATATTAGCCTCATATGTTGTAATGACTCCATCCATCGTCATACTTACGTGTATATTGATGTGGCAGTGTTTGCAATTCTTCGTACAAAATATGCTATGAAGAAAAATGTAAATATGCTGTTTATGGTTTTTTTTTTTTTTTACCAAGTGTGGAAGTGTGAACTGTATAGATTCTATTTAGAAAACTTTTCGGTAATAAATACAGTTTTTGAACTCAGTTTCTTTTGATTTTGCTGTACATAAAATCATTCGTTAATTATCCAGCAACATATTCTTACTGCCTGGTTGAGGCCATTTCTGGACTATATTGATCAACTAAAAAAAGAGCTCAGTATGAACAAATGGAAAATATATATATGTAAATATCCGAAAACTAAGGTATATGATTTTTTTCTTTGCTAAAAAATAGTTTAAGGTTGAATAACACATCGTCATAAAATGGATGACCTTTGATCGAAACGACATAATGATTTTGTTTTATTCAAAAGATTTTATCGACAGCAGCATATAACTTTTTATCCCAAATTTGCAAATTTTTCGCTTATTTGGCATATGTATAGTTTATTTAACATTATATCTTTGATAATCAAATAATTTACTGTTATTTTGAGTGACTTTTTCCAGGTGTGTTATTCTTCCTTAAAGCTTAATAAATCATTGCTAGAAATTTGATGTAGACCTGATTGATAATTTTATAACCAGGCAGTCTCCTTAAACGGACACTCTGAGTTCCAACGAGATCTGTTAAATGTACGCTCGGAGTTCACTTTTGAAGTTAATTTGATTCACTTAATTGGAGAAGAAGCTGGCCTGACAATATGAATTTAAATGCCTTGAAACAACGGCTCTGTGTCGTGTCAATGTAGATGTCGATATATGTTTCTTTAATGTACCTTCCAAAAAAATATTCATGAGTTATTTGCAGAATCGAATACACCAAACAGTTCTTGATGTATCTACTAGTATTTGAATTTTTTTTTTTTTACTAAGGATAAACCTAATAAATAAGCTGATAACTAAGTCCAAACTACATTAAAGTTAAAAAGTTAAATAATTATAACAAGCGTCTTTGACATTCGTTCCAAGTATTTCATTGCATGTGAATGTTATATTAAATGTGTATATAAAAATATCAATGAAAGGAAATTCATGCTGACAAATTGCGATTAACTGAATATATTGGATATTAAGTTCTTGCTCACTTGAAAAAAGTTTCTCAAACAAGCACACACTGATGTAGTCTAAAAAACTTTAAAGAAATTGTATTTTAGAATATGTTTGACTTGGAATTAAAAATATCATCAAAAATACGGCTGAAAACAATATTCTTTAAATAAACGAATAAATAGTTTGACCGGGAGTATTTCTTGAATTTTTTTATACCATCGATTGACAACGATGTCAAGCATAATACACGATACATTTTTGTAATGTCATATGTTCTTATTTGTCCCATGACGTGCGCTACCTAACATTGCATAAAGTCTGATTAAATCGCATCGGCGCAGGTGATTAAATACATTGATTCATAAGTTCTTAGCCTATCAAATATTATCCCTCTTTTGTTAACAGCTCTCTTGGCTCTCAATCGAAAATGTGACGTTGCTGTAAACTTGGAAAAAAATTTGGACGATTAAAAACATCACGTAATAGAATATTTAGCGACTGCCAATTAGATGAAAAAGTGGGTTATGTTCTAACAATTAATAGATGAAAAATAGCGGTAAACTGATATGGAGCACATCCAATAGCTATAAAATACATGTACCTGTACAATTGAATATTATTTATGAACATTGAATGGAATATATTTTGGAGGCTGTCATCTTGCACTACTGTACACAAAGGGAGATAACTTTCTCAAGAATGTCAACAATGATTTTAAGAGGACTAGGTGGTTTTTGACTATATTTATCTCATGAAAAATATAAGATCTGTATAATGATTTAACAAAATTTTATATTATTAAGCTAAAATTTATAAAATTTGTTTTCCATAGTACTTGTTTAGAACCTAGAAAAACATCAATAAATATTGAAGCTAAATTTGGGGCCTAATTTGATGACCTCCCAACCTCGTTGATATATTTTTATCATATAAAAAGAGAAAGTTTGGATCTTTAGTTTTAAAGCAAGTCTTAATCATAACAGATGAGATTTTGAATACTAATTTTTGTCTTGAAATTTTAAATTAGTTTATTAATAATGGTACAATAACAGCCTACAATTTAAAAATAAATCAATAAAAATTACTTCAGTCTCGTGTTAACCTTGGCCAATAAATTTTGAATACAACTTTATATAAAAACTTCCTCATAAGGAAACTAAAATTTACAAGCACTTTTTAATTGTTAGATTAAATTCTTATATCAATATTCAAAGAATGTTTGCAATGAAAAAAAAATCAAACAAATAAAAAACATACCTGACAGGGTGTGTGTACATAATACTCGTTTGGTATACTTTCATTCAAACATAAGAAAAATTATTTATGTAAATCTTTGATTGTTTAACATTCTCTTCTGAATCATTCTTTTATTACTCATGTAAAATCGTTACGGACTAGGGTATAATATAACATCTTTTTAAAAAAAAATTAGTTTAACTGAACATGAAAAATATATTAGATGTTCATATTTAATGAGTTAAAGCAAAACATAGCTAACTTAATTTAAGACAAGAGTTAATAAACAAGGATAAAATACGGATGCTTCGAACATGAATATTTTTAATCTGTGGTAAATACAAACATACACATTATAAATCAATTGTAAAGCAAATAAATTATACAAATGCAATTAACAACTCTTTTATAACAAAATGCGCACAACTTCACATACTATTTAGTATACAAAGTGTATACATATTATCACATTTGGTACTTTATTGAACAAATATATTGTATTCGTGTTTAAAACGCGAATATTGAAAAAAAGTATCACAAGACTGAAAAATGATTCCATTCAGGTTCACCGCATACTTTCGAAGATTTTAAAAAGTCTAATGTATCTGTATAATACTACGTATTTAATATACTAGTACTATTTAAACGCTCAGAATAATTCAATATCTAAGTTAATTACTTTTCAAAAAAAGACAAAACCAAAAGAGCTTGTATCTATAAGTTGGAATGGTGTTTTCTTTTCTCTTGGCAAATGTCTTCAATTTCCTTTTGGAAGAAAATATTACTGCATGTACATCTAAAATACTGCTTTATTAACCCCAAAAGGTAAAAATAAGCTTTCAAGCTAGAGAAGATGCATGTATTATAGAGTTCTAAAATTTTGAATAAAGTTAAACTTTCATAACACAACGACGTTCTTGCAAAACAAATCATCTCTCTTGTGAGGATTAGTCAAGTTATCTTTTGAGTTGACCTACGAAAAATCTATTACTTACATGTATTTCTCTAAAGACGTTCTTCATTTAGTTCACTTTCAGCAATGAAACTCTTATGCTCAGGATTATCTTGGTCCTCAGATCGAATTTCTATTTTTTCATCCCTGAAAGTGTTTTTCAATCGACTGATATGACTAGCAACTGTCCAAACTAGACATAATACCAAAAATGTTATGACAGATTCTCCTAACAATAGGTAGGGAAACCACATTGGAGTGGAATTCTCCATTAAAAATCCCAAAACGATTGGATTGATCATTGTTCCCATGGAACAAGCTATGAGGAACAAGGAAGCTACAAATCCCGTTACTGGTAAGATGGACTCTTCTGTCCAAGCGAATACTAACGGGAAAATCATGGACATTGCTAAACCAACTATCGCGGAGGAAATCCAAATACCCTCATAAAACTTGAAGTGTGCCGCTGTGAAAAACCCTGCGAATCCTATGATCATGAGAACAATTAGAAAGAAAATCAACTTAATAGGCTTAAAAATCCGGACCAAGAAAATTCCAAGAAATCTGGCAATGGTAAAACTTATCCAAAATACAGCAGTAACATTCGAAGCCATATGTTTCGTCCACTTTAACTCACTGACACAAAAGATGGCCAGAAAGTTATTGAAACCATCTTCCATGGCACAGTCAATTCCAAGGAACACCATTAAAATAATCAACACAAAGGCCTTAATCCCAGTTGATAACTTCTGAGTTTTTCTCTCTTCACCCACGCTATCATCCTCAGAACTCTTAGTCTGCACATCCGTGGGTCGGTCAGATGTGCAGGCTAACACAAATAATGGAACAGTAGCTGTTAGGGCAAGAAAAGCTGCTATTGAATATGGGACATACAATCTGGACTCGGTCCATGGGAAATTACCAGAATCAGATGTTGTTGCATTGTTTGTGTAATTTGCTATGCTTTCATTTCCTGTGATTGCACTAGTGATATTCATATCTTTCTCTGGAGCAAGGAACGGGCTAGTGACAAAAGGAGAAATGGCTCCTCCAATAGCGAAAGCGAATTGAATACTCTGTAGGAACGATTTTCCGTCATCCCTCCAGATACTTATGAGAAGAGCGTTGCCAGCTTAAAGAAAAAGAAGCATTTTAAGGTAATTATTTAGTGTACAATGAGCATCTTTGTATAAAACAAAACCTTTAGCTAAAGTTGATTCTTGAACTACTCATGAGAAGGTGAAACTAATAATAAACCGTTATTATGCTTTACATATTTTCATATTTTATGAAGAGTTGTTTCTTTAAAGTAGAACTCCATAATTTAGTCATACATGTAATACATACGGCTTCACCACACATTTACTTTAACGAAAACTGGCATTATCTCAAATAATCATCATATGCATTAACAAGATTAAGAAATTTAAGTGTGCTTCAGTTGTCATATCATTATTGTTGAGAAAATATGTCATGATCCCGTTTTTTAGCGGGTTTTGGTGTTATGTCGCCATGTTTTCTGGTGTTACTATATACTTGAGTTTATGCATAAGGCACTTCTATTTCATCTTTTATCTTTAATCACATTTTTTCTTCCCTATGCAATTTTTTTTTAATGGCTGGTGTAACTATGTTTTTTTAGTATTTTTCCAGGCATTTCATTTTAATTATGTCAATATATTAAATCAATTTCAAATATAGTGCATGTTGTATGTTATCTTTTATAATATTTTTTCTAGTGATATATTCAAAAACAGTTTAAAATTTAATTACAATTTTAGCAATTTTACTGCCTATGTAAACACTACATTTAGGGTTGATCCCAACTCAAACCAGCTTTGTAACTTAGTGGAAAAACGCTTGCTTTGTGATCAATTACTCGAGAGTCGAATCCCTAGGTATGAGCACGAGAAATATCAATTGCCAATATAAAATGAATAGTAATTATATAACGTTTGGAACTTTGAAATGAATTTTCGGATAAGCCTTTGTAACCCATGACCCCGTTTTTGGCATTCAATTCAATTAAGTTACATACTATAGTAAGCGACTCTATATTGATTTCTTTGATAACACAATTTTAAACTAAATAACGTATCCTTGGAGGTCACCATATTACCCATCAAGTCTGCCTTTATATTTCTCAAAAAAGATAATTCTTTATGTCATAAACATCAATGAAGAAAGAATCCAAACGAATAAGATTAAAGATTTGTATATAATTTCATATATATTTAGAGATCTTCTTCTCATATGGTGACTAAATATGTCCACATCCATCAAGCCCACTTAATTAATACATAGCTGCAGGTCTGTAGCTCCCGGCCTGAAAAAATTCGGATGGACGTCCGTCTGAATTTTTTCAGACCGGGAGCTACAGACCTGCAACTAACTTAATACAATGTTGTACAATTATTTTTACAAATTCCTCAGACAGTAATGTACAGAAATATTGAAGAATTCACAGCACCATGAATATAAAAAATAAAAGGTTATTTAAAGAAATTTCATCTCTTTAAATTACATTTTGTGATATCAGATAAATGAGAGTACTTACTGGTGTCCAAGCCACCTCCGGCTAGTCCCTTAAACACGTGCATGGCAACCATCAATTCATAGATGTAGCACCAAGGAATGACAGCTAAAATGAACATCATTGTTAAAACTGTCCATGCCACACAATATGTCTTCTCCTGTTTCATTTTGTCAAAAATGATTCCCAAAACTACAGAGCCTACAAGAATTCCAACAGAATGACCAGTCATGAATGCCGAGGCTTGTTTCAGGGAAGTGCTGGTGATGATTCTTAAGTCCAATAGAGATGGTCCAAACTGGCCCATGGTCCAACCCTGTAATCAATCTACCAACAGTCACTTAGTATTCAAAGCGTAGAACTTTTATTTGATTCTTTTCTTATGAAATGCAGACTTTTTTTATTTATCAAACTTTCTATTTAATTCGTTCCTCCAAAGAAGGTGACTATCTAACTATTTGACATAATTATTCACACAGTCATATGGATACATCTACCATATAAATCATTTGAATAATAATTTTCTCAAACTTTTCAAGTAACAATTCACTGTTTAAAATTCACTAATGATATATTTCAACAGTTTATTCTAATTATTTTAAGAGGACTGGATAATCGTGGCAATTTTTAGACCACATTAACCTCCTTAATATTGATATAACAATAAAGGAAGTAATTCAAATCCATAAGATAAAATATTTGGATTTTTTATTTCATGGCTAAAAAAAATACATTTGAAATTTCAAAATCTGAGTGATAATTTGCTGACTATCAAGCCTCCTTAAAATATGATTTTTTTTCTCTGTAACTGAACATGTAAACACCCACTAAAACAAAAAAGCTCCACATAATACCCAGGGAAATCAAATATTTCTCTCGGTATATGGCATCACGCCTCAGTCTGGCCAGAATCCCTTCCTTTTCACTGTCCTCTTCAAGGATAGACTTGTTGAGACCTTCTCTTTCTTCTATGTGGACGTCATTGTCATTCACCTCCAAGTCCTTGAAATCGTGTTGTGGTGAGCTTTTATTTTTGTTGACCTCTTCATTGCTTAACCCCATTGTTCTTGATGTCTGAAATTAACAAAAAGAGAGAGATGACGATAATATTACACTATAGAATGAAGAAAACTAAAACTACAGTAGGTTGGTACCTTATAATGATACAAAAGAATATCTAAATGGTAGCTATTGTGGTTGGCCGAAATCACACGTGCGAAAACCTCTCCAACCCCTAAACAAAAGCAGAACATGATAAACAATGAAATGGGGAAGGGTGGGGATGAGTGGGTTAATGCTAGTATAAAATTATTTCAATGACCCAGATTTAAAAAAAAAAATCTTCATAACCTGGTTGATATAAATGTCAATGGCTCAATACTGGTGTTCTGGACAGAGAAAGAAAATCTTTTTAAGGGTGCTCCATAGTCAATAAATTAACCATCAAATGTACCGTAAGCTTGCATTTGATATGTTAAATATGACTTTGTTTGCTATAAACTATGATTCAGTAGAGAAAGATTTCGTATATTTTAGCTTTCGCTGTGGAATGAATTCCTGCATCATTCTACATACATATAGTTCCTCTTTCTAAAGGAGATAAATATAGTATAAAAGATGGCCACAAGCATCGATCACTCGAAACAAATCATAACAAACTGTATTAAAACTAGATTTTCAAAACAGGTACAGGTTTGCACTTGAACTTAAAAATATGAAAGACATGTATACATACGAAAGATGGCCGGGTAAAGACGCATTCATTTATCTCACAGCTGACTCATAAGACATGTAATCGCTGATAACTGGCAATGTAAATAGAAATAACTTGTATTTACATGTACATGTAGAAGTGTTTACATATATACATGTATATATATAGCTCAGACTTCAATCACAAAAGATAAAAATATATTCTGTATCTTCACCTATTCGTAATATTATTAAATGTCCTAAATTATCTTAATTTTACGGAATAAAAGTACACCAGTTGTAAATGTGAATTACATGCAACTACGAATTAGTTAAACATATATGATACTAGCAAAAATAAACATTTAGGGAGTGCTTAAACAATTTAAGAAGCTTACAATACTACCTTAAATGACCGCTTTTGATTTTAATAATACATGAGGTAAGATATGCATTGATCGTATTTAAGCAACCCTTTATTGAACACTTGATTTCTGATAACCTCCTACACATTGTGTTTGTTTTAGAGCTTTACGCCGGCATCCGAACAGCTATAAAACGTAAACATGATAAAGACTAGTGTGACCAGAAGGAATCGATCGTTTCTCTTATCAGTAAGCGATAATACAACATACAGGAAAATATTCGCCCCTGTGTTTATTTTCGCCCCTTTCAGCAGGCGAATTTAAAACTGTGCGAATTCCAGTTTCACATCTCTCTTTAAACACTTTTTGAAAAACACTCTTTTAACTGTGTCCGGGCGAATTCAAGATGGGATGAAACTGTTTGCAAGTTTAGAATTACACGGGGCGAAAATAACCCTATTTGTACAGTACATGCCATATAGTTGCATGTAGTAGAATACATATTACCTTTCTCTTTAAGACTTGAAACTGGTTTCCCCAATTATTAGTCTTCTTTACTTTACAATCGAAGAAGTTTGCATAAAAGTTTGGGTCGCAGTATTCTATTTCATATATTCATCGTCTTCTAGCTCTACCGTATAATCTTCTACTGTATACAGGAGAATATTTGCCCTCGTTTTATTTTCGCGACTTTCGCCTTTGTTGTCAGTGGCTGAATTTAAGACTGGGAGAATTCGTAGTGTATGGTGTAGGGTGTAAGGGTCAGGGTGTATAAGGGAATCACTGAACGGTTGGGTGTAATGGTAAGGGTTTGCAGTATAGGGTGTGAGGGTGTAGGGGAAGGGTGTAAGATTAGGGGTTAGGGTAAGGGGCACAATATCTCAAATTATCTCTATATAAACACAACTTTGTCTGGGCAAACTCAAGACGGGACGAAAACGATTGCAAGTGAAGAATGGCGAAATAACACGGGGCGAAAATAACCCTGTATAGAGTATTCTTCCTCCAGGCTTCTCTGGTTGGAGAAATTCCACTTGAATATCATTAGAATTTTTTGAAAATCTAGCAGTGAAATATATAGGTGAAGTAAACTTCACCTGAAATTTGTGTGAATGCTTCTTCACGTGAAATCATGTTGACTAGCAACGCACTTTGAAATTTTTTTAAATGCGTTATATTTGGGACGAAGTTGACAATTTTTTTAATCAATGTGCGTTATGAAGGTACATCAATATTTGTTATATTTTCGAGACACTAAACACATTTTGAAAAAAGTATTAATTACAAATTTCAATTTCAATTTTAATAACTTGATATAGTGATGATTTGTAAAACACTAATGAATATAATTAACGTTCTTTGAGAACGGGGGTGACAAACAAATATGTGAAAATAGTATCATATAGCTGCAGCATGCGCGGTTCTAGAAGTGGCTACGGACCCCTTCCCCCTTTGAAAAATTCAAATTTATTAATTTCACCGAAAATAGCCCCCCCCCCCCAGTTATCACTCAGACCCCTCCTGGAAATATTTTCTGGATCCACACATGTGCAGTATTTATCATCATTACTTCAGAGGTAAAATGAGACATGTTTTTGTTCTTGAAAAAAAATCACATTAAAAATAAATCACACAGAAATTCCAGAACAGCCTTAACAATTTATTACACAGTTGGAAGGCAATATAAAGAGATAAACAATTGTAAAGTCCACGACCTTACTCAGATATAAATCTATGTGCCTGGCTTTTTAAAGTGTACACAAAAAACACAATAGATTTTAAAAATATCAATTTCTTGGTTCTGAATGTAAACAATTGTTACATACAATTTCCTCCTATGCTTCCTTTTTTTTTTTGAAAAAAAAAAACATAATTAGCGTTACAGATTTACACAAACATTCTATCAGACAGTACAGTTCTTTAAGCAGAACAGGAAATTAAAAGGCAAATACATATGTAGAAAGTTTAAAATACCCTCTGGATAAACTCAAAGTCACCTTGACTAGATGTAGGGCATTATAACAAAAATATATATTGCGTATACTAGGTGGAGTTTTGTGTAAATAAATAATTAGAAAAATACCCTAAGCACAAGTACCATTTGTTTTCATAAAAGTAAATTTGACATTAAATACCTATTTTAATAGTGGTAAAAGCAGACCTTGTCTCACTTCTCCCATTCTCCCATTATCTCCCATTCAAGATCATTAAAATGAAAAGATCTATGTTTCAGATTTCATCGTCACTTTAATGAAATTGAAGTTTTTATTGTACATGGTCTTCACTGTGGGCAAGAATTTGACATGTTTATGGAATTTTAAAGAAAGATATCTTTTAATAAATCATCTGTACACATAACACCGAACAGTTCATTGAAATACCGTTAAGGTGAGACAGAAAATGTGCATTTAATGTCATGTGTGTTGATAACACATTGAAACAGAAAATAAAGGGAAAGAAACAAAAAAATTCAAAGAAGGGAAAATATAACAATTTCTGTTTTTTTTTTCTTTCTCTAACATGTCCAATAACAATTAGAGATCTCCAAACATACAATGTACATGAAAATTTAAAAAAAAATTCATCTTAACTTTGCTAATATTTTAAATGAATCCAGATAAATGAATCAAGAATATGAATGATATATGTTTACTTAGTAAATTACGTAATAACCTGTACTTATATTAAATATGGAGATTTCTTGGATTTCAAATCCCTTAATTGATCTACTGATCTTAACAATGCCATTATTTAAATACCCAACCATGAATACACCTAGATATGCTTTGGTTGACATTTGTCTGTACATACACATTTATTAAGGTTTGTGTTTCCTCAAAATTTACAACCTTAATGACCTACACAATTACATGTAATGGCCAGGTTGTATGGACCAAAAAATAAATTATAATTTGGGGAACATTTAGGCAAGGGATTATATATGTATGGAGTAAAATTTTGTGACTATTTTCTAGATTCTTTTCAAACTCAAAACAGAGATAACTCATATAAATGCACACACTTTGAAAATAACCATTTTTTTATTGCAACTTTAATTTCTCTGTGTTGCCAATGTAATAATTTTCATAACACTTTAGCTTACTAATGTATTTTCAAACTGTCGTGGAATTTTCTATTTTAGATAAACAGTACAAGATGGAATGCAGTGAAAACTGTCAAAACTAACATTCAATACACTGTGGCCTATTCAAAAAGTAAATACTTTGAGACAGAAGGTTTGTGTCAAAAAAGCACGTTGTCAAATAAGACAATATCAGGTATCAAATTGCATCATAAATAAACAGTAAACCTTATAATTATTATTATTTTTTTTATGTACAGAAACATTGTATTGGAGCACTTAGATAAGTAAAATCATACATAAATTTATCAAAGTCGATTTTTCATTGACAGATTCATCAGTCAGAGTAGATCACAAATCCTTTTCAAGTGTTTTTCATACTGAATAAAATTACAATCTTTTTAAAGTAAAATATTTTTCAATAAGTAATCTATCGGTTATTATGGTAAACAATGCACTCATATCCAATTTGGGTACCATTTTGTATTTACAGGCAAAAATAAACTGTTTCACAACAAGTGTCACTAAGTTATGAACACTGTAAACATTATTGTTGTTAAATTTACCGAATAATACACCTATCTTATCAACAGCTATTGGAAAATTAAACCTTGATAGATACATTTCTTCAACTGCACACCATATCTCTTTTACATTAGGACAATCATTAAAAGATGCTCAATGGTTTCAACCTCTACCTTACAAAATGTACAAAGCTCATTGTCCTTTAGTTTTAATTTCATTAAAAAGTAGTTTGTTGTAATTATTCTGTGTAATATTTGAAATTGTAACCAGTGATATTTTGATTCCTTTGTAGTTTTAAAAGGGAGCTCAAAATTTTTACCCCAATCCGAGTCACTAAATCAATATTCTTCTTAATGCCATTTATAAACTGCTTTGATTGTTTCTTTCTTTTTACTTATTAAAATATTATACATATCTTTACAACCTTTGTTTTCTTTCTTGGAAATTGCAATTTTGTTTGGTATATGTGCTTGTATTTTAATTCTTGCCTCTTTAATATTGTAAGTACCAATTCTATCCAACACAGCCCTTTTAAGTCTAGCATATTCTAAAAAGATTGTATTTTCATGTAAATTATTAAGGGATTAAAGATTTATGAAATTGCATTCTGAATCGAAAAGATCGCTTATAAATATAAAGCCTGCATTAAAATAACTTTTTAGGAAAGCTGAATTACTATCAATTCTAATATGTGGGTTATACCATATGTGTTCACTGTGAATGTTTTCATTTTTAAGAACTGAAATGTCTATTATTTTCTGCCAGCTATAAAATACTTCTTTCCAAAAACAGTTATGCATTATATTACCAAGTCTGGATAGAGAGTCTGTTCCTCTTAGCCATAAATTTTTCACTGTTATATTTAAACTTGTCTCTAACAAATTAACCCATATAGATTTTGAATGAGTTAGTCTCCTTATCCAGCTTGACTTTAAGGCCAGAATAAAGTCATTATAATCTACCATTTTAAGACCGCCAGATCTATAGTCTTGTATAAGAGTTTGTTTATTTACTTTGTGTATTTTGCTTCCCCAAAGATAAAGGTATAATTCTCTCTCAAAATTTTCTAAGAGGTCTTTACTTGGATTGGTAATGTAAGTATCAAATGATTCATTTTTGGAATTATAAGGGATTTTATGACAGTTAATCTTCCAAATATTGTTAATCTACGTAATTTCCACTGCTTTATCAGTTTTTTTTATATTGTCTAGTTTTACATTGTAATTTAAGTTTATCATATCATCTTAGTTTACCGAAAATTTTATCCCTAGCAAGTCAAAGTTTGTATTGTTCCAATCAAGTTTCCATCTCGAGTGATGAAAAGTTTCTTTTGAGAATTTTTTACTTCCTATCCACACCATCTTTGTCTTAGAAAAGTTTATATTTAGTCCTGATATATCCGCAAAAAAATCTAGTTCTTTAAGAATACCGTCTAATGTTTCTGGTGATCCATTTGTAAATAAAGAAGTGTCATCTGCATATTGTGAAATTTTGTATTCAGTATCTCCTATTTTTATACCTTTAATTTCTTAATTATTTCTAATTATTGTTCCTAATATTTCTGCACAGAGCAAGAATAAGTAGGGTGATATTGGGTCACCCTGTCTGCACCCTCTTTGAGGATAAGAATAGTCCGATATTATTCCATTTTGAATAATACATGTTTTTATGCCATTATAATAGGTTTGTATCCAATTTTTTATTGAATTTCCAAAATTAAATAGGTCAAGTGTATGAAAAACAAATTCCCATGATATAGAATCGAAGGCTTTTTCAAAGTCAATTAACATAAGTAAACCTGAGGACGATCACGTGACGGGCTCACAGGTAGACGCTACTTTCGAGCTCCATAGTTTTGATCAAATTTTCTTGGATTTTGACGACGAATTGATATAATTAATGGTTTTTGTGGACTTACATTGACTTTAGGATATACATGTAGCTGATAATTTTCCTGGCGTTAATGTGAGTTAATGTGTTTTTTGTATATATAGTAACATTTTTTTGTGTACCTGAGACTCAGTGATTAGTTCTCAGAATGTCGCAAATCTCAAAACCGGTCTATTTAAAAAACAGCGAAATCCTCACTCCAGCGGAGGGTAAAATTACTAATTTTTTATTGGTACAGTGTGTTACCAAAGTGGTCGGAGATACCGTTAAATGTATACAGTTAGATAGAGATTTATGAAAAATTTATTTGACCACCAAAGAGGGCAGGGACAAACTATTGCTACAAGGCATAGACGTAGAAGATCAGCATATCAGTGTCTATGATTCAAACCCGTATTCTACAGGACTGGAAGCGCCCGATGACAAATCTTTAAAAATCACAATCTGCGGTGTTCCTCTTTCAGTGGATGATAGTGCCGTTTTCGAAATGTTATCGAAATTGAAGGTTTCTCCCATAACAGAAATGTATTATGAAAAAATTAGAAATCCTGAAACAAAAAAAATGACAAGTGTACTAAACGGCAACCGCTTTTTGTACATTGAGCCAATTCTACCAAACACATATCTACCAAGAAACGTATATTGTGCGGGGCTGAAATGTAAACTTTTTCAACAGGACCAGCATGTTGACAAACCAATAATAACGTGTACCAAATGTTGGCAAAATGGGCACAATAGATTTAATTGCGAAAATGAACCATGCTGCGCACTGCAAAAAGTCGGGGCATAAACCTAGGTGCGATAAATGTGAATTCTACATTCCAGAAAAACTAAAAAACCTCCAAACCTTTCAGGGAGAAAAAGATGTTCTTTCAAATTTTTATCCTTGTGAGCTGAAAATCTTTGGGGAGAACTTAAGGTCGGCGGAACAGGCTTTCCAGACCACGAAGGCGCTTAGATCAGGCGATGTCATTCCAGCGGAGCGCATAAGGAACTCCAAAACGGTGCTGGAAGCTAAACGCATCAGAAATCTAGTCCAAAAATCTTCTCAATGGAAAGACACGGAAAGGGATGTGATGGAACAAATTATCTCTGCTATAATAAATCAATGCGAGGAAATGAGGGACACCCTTAGTTCCTACACACCATCGGTGTTCTTTGGTCACCCAGTGTATGACTGGGGCACTGCTCTATCATACGAGGAAACCGTCAAAACCTCACCGAGGGCCTGGCCAGGAAAGAACATCATGGGGGACATCATTGCCCATGCAGCGGAAAATTTACGAAAGAGCAAGCATTAAAAAGAAAAAGTCATCAGAAAAACGGTAACTTCTTCAAATACATGTTTTGTTAAATGAACACATCGACCATTTTTGAATGTCAACTTTAAAGTTATTGTCGCTTAACGCGCGCGGATTTAAATGATTACTGTAAAAGGCAAACTTTATATGACTGGCTTAGAGATATTAATTGCCAAATTGTATTCTTACAAGAAACCCATTATATAAACGAAAAAGAAAATATTTACAATGCACGATGGCAGGGTTCAAGCTATCATTGTTTTTCTACCTCGGCGCATAGTAGAGGTGTTTCTAATTTATTTCAAAAAAAATTATCTCTTATTATACATAATGTACATAAATCATATGATGGAAGAATATTGTTAATCAATATTGAATATGAACAAAATATAATTACACTAGTTAATATATATGCACCTAATTCAGAAAGTGAACGATGTAATTTAAAAAAAAAACAACTTACATCATGGGTATCTCAGTATTGTTTAAATGAAGAGAATATTATCATTGTTGGAGATTTTAATTCTTCCTATATTGCCAAAAACAGAAGTTCAAAAAGTATAGATAATATGAAATATAAATTTAGTCTAACTGATATATGGGACAAAATTAATCCTGAAAAAGAGGGAAAAACTTTGTGTGATTCAAACAATAACCCAAAAAGTAGAATAGATTATATTTTTTCTACTGAAGATTTATGTTATCCTATTGAAAAACTCTTTCTTAGAACCCCCCCCCCCCCCAGATGTTTCAACTTCTAGAATGAGTGACCACATGGCCTTCATTTTTTATTGTACAGTATCAACAAATAGGAGGGGTAGTGGCTATTGGAAAATGAGTACGTCGATTTTACATGACATAAATTTTTGTAACATTATTAACAATTTTTGACCAGATACCTGAGAGCATAAGTAAGGAAAATGATCCACAAGTACGATGGGAAATCATTAAATATCGGTTAAAAAAACTATGTATCTAGTACTCGATTAAGAAAAATAAGAGCATACAAACCCGTATAAAAAAATGAAAAAGAAATTGAGGATATTGAACTTTCCGATTTTGAAAATAAAAAGGGTAAATATAAACAGAATCTTGTAAAAGAATTAGATACTTTGTATGCATATAAATCTAAAGGGGCAAAGGTAAGAGTTAGAGCTCATTGGGTAGATGAGGGTGAAAAGAATACCGCATAATTTCTAAGATTAGAAAATAAACATCAATCGCACAATGTAATAAATAAATTATCAATGGGAGGAAACAGCTTAAATGATACACATGGCATTCTAAACGCATTAAGTTCTTATTATGAAAAGTTGTACACGTCTGATCATATCTCATTATACGACATTGACCAATACATTGAAAACACTGAACTAACAAATTATTTATCTGATGAAAACAAAGAAATCTGTGATAAGATCCCCACTATCGATGAATGTGCGGAAGCCGTATATAACATGAAATTAAACAAATCACCGGGTTTAGATGGAATTCCTATAGAATTTTATAAAATGTTTTGGAAACGTTTAAAACTTTATCTATATGAAAGTTTTGTAAGGTCTTTCGAAGTGGGTGAACTATGGTCATCCTCTCAGCGGGCTTCTGTAATATCGCTTATACAAAAAGGGACCCTATTAAATCTTGATAATTATCGTCCAATAAGTCTTACAAATTGTGATTATAAAATTCTAGCTTTTGTACTTGCAAAGAGGCTTCAAAAAGTAATGAATAAACTTATAAATAGAAATCAAACTGGGTATATCAAAGGAAGATTAATAGGGTTTAGATGGAATTCCTATAGAATTTTATAAAATGTTTTGGAAACGTTTAAAACTTTATCTATATAAAAGTTTTGTAAGGTCTTTCGAAGTGGGTGAACTATGGTCATCCTCTCAGCGGGCTTCTGTAATATCGCTTATACAAAAAGGGACCCTATTAAATCTTGATAATTATCGTCCAATAAGTCTTACAAATTGTGATTATAAAATTCTAGCTTTTGTATTTGCAAAGAGGCTTCAAAAAGTAATGAATAAACTTATAAATAGAAATCAAACTGGGTATATCAAGGGAAGATTAATAGGGGAAAATGCCAGGTTGGTTCTAGATATTCATGATTATTGTAAAGAAAATAATGAAGAAGGAATTCTATTGTTTACTGATTTTAAGAAAGCATTCGATTCGGTTGAATTCGATTTTTTGTTTAAAAGACTTAAAAATATTTATTTCGGAAGTAATTTCTTGAAGTGGATAAAATTTTTATATACAAAGCCATACTTTCATGTAAAAAATAATAATTGGCTGACTAGAAGGTGTAAAATGTCACGAGGCATAAGAGAAGGATGTCGTGTCTCTGCTTTACTATTTATCTTTGTTATAGAAATTTTGGTATTAAAGATCACTGCGTCTGTAAGTATACAGGGATTTAATTTAGGACAAACAAATAAACTAAAATGTGTACAACATGCAGATGAGTGTACGTTTCCATTAAAAAATGTAGAATCATTAAAAGATGCCATAAGAATAATAGAAAAGTTTGGAAGAATGTCCGGTACTAAACTGAATGTAGAAAAAACAGAAGGTATCCTTTTGAGGCCACTGAAAAACTCACTACAATATGTAGATGGTATTAAAATGACAAATAATCCAGTTAAATCACTTGGAATTTACTTAGGACATGACAAAGAAGCTAACGATGAGAAAAATTGGTTGAATAAACTTAAAAAATTCGAAAAAATCCTAGACTCCTGGCGAATTAGAAAGTTGACGTTATTTGGAAAATGCACAGTTATAAATTCTCTAATACTATCTAAACCATTGTATCTGTTTACAGTTCTGGAAAACCCAAATATTGAATTCATTAAAAAACTAAATAAAATTATTGATAACTTTTTATGGGGTAAGAGAGAGAGAGGATTAAACGCAAGTCATTTGTAAGATCAATAAACGAAGGTGGTCTTGGCCTCATAGATGTGGAGTGCAAATTAAAAAGTGTAAAAGCGGGATGGACCAAAAGACTCTATAATAAGAAAAGTTCTTTTAGAAAATATAGATAAGACATATTGAAAATTAACGGAATAGATTTTGAATATTTGTTGAGAAGCAATATTGTTAAACCAAATGATCTAAATGTTCTACAAAAATTCCCAAAATTTTACAAAGAAATTATCTGCAGTTTTAATGAATGTAAATCCCCACATGTATCACGAAATCAGCTCACCGAAAACTTGTGGTTAAATAATTTTATTAAATGTAAGGAAAAGCCACTTTTCCTAGAATCGTTGATAAAAAGAGGTCTCCTATATGTTAAAGATATGTTTACAATAGATGGTATAAAATATTTAAATGATATTACAGAAAATCTTAAATCAATAAGAAACTATTTATGTGAATATCTTATCATAAAAAACGCTATTAGAAAGTTGAATGTAGATTATTCAAATGTAAACAATACCAACATTCAAAATCCATACTTTGATTTCTGCGGAAAAATAAAACAACCGGAACATCAGAAATCGGGATTCTACTATAAAATTTTATTATCAAAAAAGAGACAAAGACCAATAATGCAAGCAAAATGGTCAAAAGAATTCAATATATCAAATGATCAGTGGAAAAATATATACACGGCTGAGATAATAAACGCATTTGATAAGCAAATAGCAGAATTTAACTATTAACTTCTACACAATCAGCTGAACTGCAATTATAACGTAAATTAATGGAATAAAGATGTTGGAAAAAATTGTGTAAGTTGTGAACAATATATAGAACATTTAATATATGGATGTTCTGAAACAAAAAAAATATGAGAAAAGGTATCAGGAATATTAAAGTTGAATATAACATGGAAAACAATTGCTGTAGGTTTTTTCTCTGAGTTTACAGACACTACGAAAATTTTCAATAATGTCATATCTTTTGTAGGGTATAAAATATATAAATATAAAATGAAGTGTAGACTAAAAAACGAAATTCCAAATGAGAATGCGCTTTTAAATACTCTGAAATCATCTCTTTATTATTATTGCTTTATTACAGTGAGTGTATTTACATCTTTTTATATATGATTTAAAAATACAATCATAATTACTAAAGAAAATATATATATATATATATTTTGTACATTATATATATAATTATATGATTGATTTATACTACTGAATAGCACTACTGATCCAGGGGGTCCCAGGCACCCCAGGTGATGTATATCTAGAGAGCCTCTGCGGAGGTATTATCTCGAATTTAAATGTATATTGTTTAATAAATATAGAAAAAAAAAACAAAAACAAAAAAAAACATAAGTAAACCTGGAATATTGTTTCTTTCGGTATAGTTCATTAGATCATATACTAATCTGATATTTTCACCTATGAATCTACCTTTCAGGAATCCAGTTTGATCTCTACTAATTAATTTATCCATGTATAACTTTAACCTATTAGCAATACAGCCTGATGCAATTTCATAAATAACATTTAAAAGGCATATTGGTCTCCAATTTTTTAGATACTGTTTAGATTTACCACTTTTCGGAATGCAGGTTATTATACCCAATTTGTTGGGCTCTGAAAAATGCTTAACTTGTTTATAAAAGTTAATAGCTCGTGTAATAAATGACCCCAAGTCATGCCAGAAAAATTTGAAGAATTCACAAGTAAAACCATCAGGACCTGTGCTTTTCTCATTTTTCATATTTTTGAGAAAGGATAAAACTTCATATCTTGTTATAGGCCCTTCAAGACTAATTGACTCCTTTTTACTTAATTTTGGCAAGTTACAATCATTCAGTTTGTCATTAATTTCACTTAAATCTACATTTTGCTCTCTTTTTGGTATAAATTCTGATAAAAGCATTTTGTTTCATTTAATGTATCAAATTGATCATATAAAAATCAAAAATCATATATATCAAATAGATCCATCATTTTTAACAAGTTTTGGTATTTGCTTATTGATATAATTCCTAGATTCAAGTGTAATGAAATATTTCCTAGGTTTTTCTCCTTCATCAATCCACTTTACTTTTGATCGTACACATTGGCCTTGAAACTTTTTTTTTCTTATATTTTCTAGCTCTTTCTTTTTAATATTTTATTCATTTATATTCTGATCTGTTAAATTAAGCTCTAAGTTAAGTATGTCCTTTTCAAATTGTTTTTCTTTTTTATTTATTTGTTTTTTCTTAAATGCTGCAAAGATATTGATTTACCTCTAATTTCTGTGAGCAGAATATCAATGAAGGTTTGATCAGTAATTGTAAATTGGATAAGCTCATTGTCTATATTTGTAACGCTTTCTCTCTCATATATGGGGCATGCATACTGAAGCTTTACTTTGTTAATTTCTTCCTTAATTAAAGTAACATATTCCTTATCTGTTAATAAAGAATAATTAATTTCCAAAAACCTTTGCCTTTTTTATAATCACTAGTTTTACAAGATAATATGACTGGTGAATGGTCCGACCTGTAACTGTTTTCCGACTTGACTGATAATATCTTGGGTAGCAATGATTCTGATATTAAAAAAAATCAAGCCTAGCTTGTTTAATGGGGTTTCTTCTTCTCCAAATAAACATTCTAGAATCTGGGTAATTCTCCCTAAAAACATCTTTTAAGTTTAATGTATTCATTAGATTATTTACTTCTTGTCTAGATTTAGGGTTATTATGATGTAGGTAATTCACTGAATCTAATTCTTTGTATAAAATCAAATTAAAATCACCACCTAACATAATGTATTGAGAAGAGTAAATGTCTTGGAGGGTATTCAGTAGTTGAGAATAAAATTCTGGTTTGTCAGAGTTTAGACCATATATATTTATAAGCAGAAAGTGTAGATTCTCTACAATAACATCTAAAATCAAGTAGTTTCCGTTATCATCTCTGTATTGTTCATGAATTGTTATCTCACAATTGTTGTTAAAAAGAATAGCAACCGCTCTTGAATTACATGTAAACATGTATAAGGTTTTCATATCCTTGAATAAAATAAATATTATAATTTTTAGTTTTTAATATCTTAAAAGCACTTCTTCTTTTATTTGGGTCCCCAAGGCCTTGACAATTGACAGTATGTACTTTTAATTTAAAGAAAATATCCATTATCAAATTGGTACACGGTAAACATTGTGCTCCAACATAATTGTGCAGACGTTGTTTTGATAGAGAAGGAAAGTGCATAAATGTATATACCAAAAGTAGGATAAACAAAAGTATGTAAAACGCATGATGGCATATGTAATGAAATCATACTAGTAGGGTAGGGGGAGGGGGGGGGGCACCAGAAAACTGTTTTCAAAAATACTGAATATCATTATATTCTTTGATGAAAAATTTATGGATGCGGTTCTGAGAAATTCAAGAGGTAAAGCCCTTTCTCTTAATATGTTTCATACATGTAATTATAGTCTTTATGAAAAATACGTTAAGCATAAGAATATATTGTAATACAGTCATAATCTTGCTTCTGCATAAATAGAGCTTTGTTTCATAATAAAAACTTTACCTTCAAAATTTCCCTGTGTAAATGGTAACATGGAATAATCTATTGACACATATGACATACATTTTTGTTTACAGCTGAGCCACAAGCACCGGAAATAGAAAACGAAACATAATTACGACACTATATTAAAACAAAGTGGAACTAAATATTCCGGAATTATATGACAAAAAATAATCCGTAAAACATAAAAATAAATAAATTAATAAACAGTACACAGCAGAAGAGAAGAAAAGGTAATATTGGCTCAGATTATTTTAGTGACTTAATTGAATGGTTGTGTCAATCAGATACAACAAACTAAACTCACTACTTTTATATTAAAAAATCCAGAAAAAAAGGGGAAAATTATTGCTGGTGTTTTTTGTATATGTTTCAAATATTAATTAGACATCAAAATGTCGATGTTGATTTTTGTGTTTTTTGATTACCTGAACACACTGGAATGTTAACGGATTCTCTTGAAATGACTTCTTCCGCTGTGGGGGTTCCTATCTTTTCCTTATAGACACTGCCGCTCCCAGCGAAGACGAGTTTGTCCCCTTTCAACTTCGTATCTATATTCTTTGCTTGGTATTTCTTTTGAATTTCGAAGTTTCTTCCGCGTCTCTCGAATTTGTTCCGGCTGATGACTGGCAACTCTGATCGGCGATTTTTTATCTTTTAATGTTTTGATTTTGCTCATGACAGTGTCTTTATTTATTTTATAAGCGAATTGCACGCACACGGGCCTTGGATACTTCCTGTTTTTGTCTTTTTCCCCCATTCTGTAAAACGCGTTGATTTGTAGGGCGTCTACACTATCTTCTTCTATCCCCATTTCATGGATGAAAAAGTTTCTAATGACCTTTGCTAAATTTTCTGAAGTTCTACTTTTTGTGAATTTTTCCTCAAGACCGCTAATGATAATGTTTTTTTCCAAAGCTCTAGTTTGCAGTTCTGATATTTGCTTTTCTTGAGAGTTTATTCGAAATTCAAGTTTGACTATATAGTCCCTAAGCAGTCTAACCTCTCTTGACATCTTTCTTGTGCGTGTTTGTATTCTGTGATTGTGTAAAGTGTGTCGTTCGCCTGTTCTTGTAATTGTTCCCAACGTTCTTGTACTCCATGCTTACCCCTTACTTCCGTAGTGATTTCGTCCATATGACGTCCCTGGGTGTCTAATCGAAGCATGAAACCTGTGAGGGTGCTCTGTATACTATTTATACCTTGCATTATTTCACGCATTTGAAATCCCTCCAGAACATTTGAATCATTGGATTCATTAGCGTTTTCCATTTCTGATTCTGTTTCCGATACTTTGAGGCGTCTTTTCTTGGAGTTTGTACTAGCCATTGATTTTTTAAATATTTACAGTTAGTGTGACAACAGTAAGGCACGGATACAGTAGCGCCGTTTAAGTAGTGTTCACTCACCCGGTATTGGTTTGCTTTTTTCCACTCAGTCCTTTGAATTTTCACAGAACTCTACCATAAAGTCCATTTACACACTCATTATATCTTTCTTTTTCAGTTCACTTAGAAGTACATATCCTTTAAATCAGATTTTGGGCAGAAAATTTCCCTCAAGGCTCACCGAATTTTGTCAACCCTTTCATGTCGAGCATGCGCACTAACTCCCATTATAATGATGGACTCTTGTAACATGTATTGCAGACACCTAGTGACCTGCTTTCCAAATCCAACCACAGGGATAAATGATGCATCTGAATAAATAAAACAACAATAACATTCTATATCATTTTCTAAAAGTTGGATCCCCATTAACATGATTTAGAATTCTTTTGGAAAATGGAAGCATCTCAATAACAGATGTCTGTATAACAGTATTACTTGCCCTTTACCGTAAAAAGACTTTTGGTCAACAAGATATGGTAATTCTTTGCACAACCATGAATCGAAAACCAGAAATGCCTAAAATCCCACATAATTTACTAACTTTAAATTTTCACACCTTATGCATGTTATGCACATAAAAAAGGTTTGTGATGCAAAAGGGTACTTATAACTTAAAATCAAAGTACCGAAGCACTGTTGGGAGTTAACTTTATTGATTATTATCAATTTTAAAATCAACGATATGTTAGGCAAATTTTCATAATATGATCGAATTCTCGAACTTTTCCGACAAGAATTTCGAGAAAACTCCATATGAATCATGTTGTGTAATATTTAAAGATAGAATTTATTCCATCAAACTGTGTATCAGTAATCGAAATGTTTCGTCTAGATCCTAGCAATATTGAACTCTAGTCTCGTTCAATCAGACGCTCGGCTGTCTCCGTTAATCTCCGACAACCAAGAGAGACTCTCTGCTTGTCGGAGATTTACGGAGACAGCCGAGCGTCTAATTGAACGAGACTAGAGTTCAATATTGCTAGGATCTAGACGAAACATTTCGATTACTGATTACTGATTATTGAACTCTAGCGTAGGAATACATGCAACTACAAAAACAATTGAATTGTTCGTACTATATAAAATCTGACTATTTTCAAGGTATTTATAGATACTTTTCTTTTGAAAAACAATGGCACAACATACAGTACACCGAATTTCTCTATTATTTTCAAGATCTACGTCTTGTCAGCGGTGATAATTTGTGCTTAGGTCCAAACACTGTTTCACTTTTAGTTTGCCAAAGTAACTGCGTACGAGAGTTGATTAAAATCAACTCCCAATTAAACAAGTAAGTGCAATGTACAATTACCAAATAAAAGACCGTTCCAATAATGTTTCCAGAAAATAAAAAAATAAAAATAAAAAATCCACATATATTTCATACATATGCGTAACTTAATCCGTAAATGTAAACCAATACTTTCAATACTAATCCTTTAGGACTAGAGTAAAAAAAATCAAAGAAGACATAAATACTGAAAATAAAATATGTTATAAAATATGTAATTAAATACATTTGTAAACCACTTAACTGTAAACTGTAATCAAATACACTTTAATTCACAACTCTTGTCTATAACATCAAAATGCAAAATAAATTACAACTAAATAAATCATGCACAACCAGCACAGCAAGCATTATTATTGTATAAAAAACACACATGTATATTTTGTCTCACTATATAAGTACTTGGGTATTATCACAATTGGTAAGGACTTCTTGAAACAAATATATTTCATATATCACAATAGAATCAGGTTTTAAAACTGGAAAAACTGAATATACTTCATCACATAATCAAATAAAAATATGTTTTCAGTTAAAGTGTTAAGTGTTATTTCTGCAACTTTCAGATATGCAGTTATTCATTTTGTATTAAACTTTCAACATGTTCAAGGTTCTTAATCTAAATTTTTTTTTATCTTTTTCACAAAATAAAAGCATGGCTTAATGAACTCTTGTTGAATCACTTACAAATTTGGCAAAGGAATTTTTTATAACAGTCTCTACTGTCTACATCTATATACAGTAAATCAACTTCAATTCGCGTGCGAGAAATTTTCGCGAGTTTCGTGAGGGCTTCATTGTTGCGAATATTTTTCGCTGCAGACCAGTATTTATCACATAGTACCAAACAGGTGTGGATAAAGTTTAGTCGCAAAAATTAGTCGCCACGAACCAGTTCATCTCAGATAAACCGCAAAATAAAGTCGTCGCGAATAATAGTTGGTTTACAGTATGTTTTAGATGAGAATATCCCTTCAGGGTTAGAGTTAATTTTAGGTAAATAATTTATAAATATGAGTTTACATGTGTGCAATTTTATCAATAACACAGATGGTTAGAATAAACTCCCAAGTCATAAATCCTTACATTTGGAATGTGGCAAACTAAAAAAAAATTATAAGAACACATCTAAGCCATATGTTGCAGGATGAATAATCTTGCTGGTGAGAAATGGTTGATGAATGAAATTTAAGTTTTGTTTATAACCAAAAGATAGATGGGACATCATTGGAGACGGTCCTCATTCAATTCGCTTTCAGCAGAAATGCTCCTGTATTCAATTTCATCAGGGTTCTCCGATCGGATCTCTATTTTCACTTCTCTGAAAGTGTTTTTGGGTAGTGTGATTCGACTAGCAACTGTCCAAGCTAAGCATAATACCATTAAGTTTATGATGGATTCTCCTAACATTATGTAGGCAAGCCACATGGGAGAGGAATTGTCCATCAAGAATCCCAAAACGATGGGATTAATCATTGATCCCAATGACGCTGCTATGAGGAACAAGGAAGCTACTAATCCCGTAACTGGTAAGATGGACTCCTCCGTCCAAGCAAAAACTAACGGAAATATCATGGACATTGCTAATCCTACTACTCCGGATGAAATCCAAATCCCTTCGTAAAATTTGAACTGGGCTGATAGGAAAATTCCCAAGAATCCCAGGATAAGGAGAACTGTGAGAATGAAAATTAACTTAACCGGCTTGAAAATCCGTGCCAAGAATATCCCAACGAATCGCCCAATGGTGTAGCTTATCCAAAATACAGCAGTAACAATGGACGCCATATATTTCGTCCACTTTAACTTGCTAACACAAAATGTGGCCAGAAAGTTGTTGAATCCATCTTCCATGGCACAATAAATTCCGACGAACACCATCAAAGTGATCAACACAGTAGCTTTCATCCCGGTTGATAACCTCTGGATATTTCTCTCCTCATCGATGTCCTCACCCACAGAACTCACAGATTTTACAGATTTCACATCTGAAGGTCGTTTGGATGTGCAGGCTAACACAAATAATGGAACAGTAGCTGTTAGGGCAAGAAAAGCTACTATTGAATATGGGACATATAATCTAGACTCTGTCCATGGGAAATCACCAGAATCACACGTTGTTGCATTGTTTGTGTAATTTGCTATACTTGTATTTCCTATGATTTCACTGGTGGTATTCGTATTTGTATTATTTTCTGGAGCAAGGAATGGGCCGGTGACAAATGGAGAAATGGCTCCTCCAATAGCAAAAGCGAAATGAATACTCTGTAGGAACGATTTCCCATCAGCTCTCCAGAGACTAATAAGTAGAGCATTGCCAGCTAAAAGAGAACCAAAGTATTGAAAAATCTGAGCTACTATCATGACTTTATATGAGCATGACAGTTAAATCTGAGTAACTTAAGTTTATCTTTCTGGACGATTTTGATATAATTGGATGTTCCTGGAATGACTACTAATTACATGCAATGTACTACTGATGAAGGATTTATGCCATATGAATATTTTTAAGAGTTGAAAAACTAAAACTTAAAGTCAAGAATTAAAGAAGTGTTTATCTCTGTAAGGGTCTGACATTTCTTTCAATTGTGTTACGCTCTTTCATCAAAGGACTGAGAGTACTTACTGGTGTCTAAGCCACCTCCGGCAAGTCCCATAAACACATGCATTGCAACCATCAATTCATAGATGTAGCACCAAGGAATGACGGCTAATGTAACAGTCATACCTACAACTGACCAAGCCACAGAGTAGGTCTTCTCCTTTCTCATCTTGTCAAAAATGATTCCCATAACAATCGAGCCTATGAGATACCCCACAGAATGACCGGTCATGAATGCCGAGGCTTGTTTCAGGGAAGTGCTAGTGATGATTCTTAAGTCCAAAAGAGATGGCCCAAAATGGCCCATGGTCCAACCCTGTAATAAATCCACCAACAGTCACTTAAATTATCATTCAAAGAGTAGAACTTTTATCTTATTCTTTTCTTATGAAATGAAGATTTATTTTATTTATCAAACTTTCTGTTCAATTCGTTACTCTAAAGAGGATGACTATTTGATATAATTATTCAGACAGCATAAGAGTACATGTATTATAAAAATGCATTCAAATTAACATTTTGTCAAACTTTTCACCAAACAATACACTGTTTTCACTAATATGATACTCCAACAGTAAATTTAAATTATTTTAAGAGGACTAGATAATCGTGGCAATATTTAGACCACATTAACCTCCTTTTATTGATATAACAATAAAGAAAGTGATTCAAATCTTAAAAATAAAATATTTGGATTTTTTCTTTTCTAAATAGTATTTCATGGCTAAAAAAATTAAAATTTCAAAATCTGAGTGATAATTTGTTGACTATTAAGCCTCCCTAAAATATGATGTTTTTTCTCTGTTCTCTGAGCATGTAAACACTCACTAAAACAAAGAAGCTCCACATAATACCCAGGGAAATCAAATATTTCTCTCGGTATATGGCATCACGTCTCAGTCTTGCCAGAATCCCTTCCTTTTCATTGTCCTCTTCAAGGATAGACTTGTTGAGACCTTCTCTTTCTTCTATGTGGGCGTCTTCGTCATTAACCTCAAAGTCGTCGAAATCGTGTTGTGGTGAGTTTTTAGTTTCGATGACCTCTTCGTTAATTAACCCCATTGTTCTAGATGTCTGAAATTAAAAAAAAAAGAGAAGACGATAATATTACACAACAGAATGAAGTAAACTAAAACTACAGTAGGTTGGTACCTTATTATGATACAATAGACTATATATAAATGGTAGCCATTGCAATTAGCCAAAATCATACGTGCGTATCCCTCTCCGAACGAAATTCATTACATGAAATGGGGGAGGGTGGGAATGAGTGAATCAATGCTAGTATGACATTATTTCAATGATCCAGATTTAAAAAAAAATCTTCACAACCTGGCTGATATGTGTCCATGGCTCAGTGTTGGTGTTCTGGACAGAAGAAAGTAAATCACTTTAGAATGCTTCATGGTCAATAAATTAAGCACCAAATGTACCTAGATATGTTAAGGTAGCTCCATACTCGTAAAATTCTCTGAGGAAAGTTGAAAAACCGAATTGATTTCGACTTAATAGACTTAAATGTCAGCAATTGTTAGAAAAAATATACATGTCATCACACTTTTTGAGATGCCAGATAAACATAAACTAAAGCATATTTTAGCATTAGAAAAATGTATTTTTTTTTGTTAAAAGTAAAATCTTGTAGGCAGAAATTTGTTTTTCTTGTTTAATTTTAATGTCAACTTTATCAGAAAACTAAATTACAAAAATATTCTAAAATTAATCGTTGGAATAAGAAAAACTATAGCATTTAGACATACAACTGAGAGAAAAGTCAGAAAAAGAGTTATTTCCCCTTTGCATAGAAAAAATATACAAAAATTTGGAAATTTAGTATAAAATTAAGTTCGAAAATATCTTGAACCTACCAATAATTCTAATTTTATCCATGTGATTATATTCACATAAAATAAATAAAACTATCTTGCACAGTTTTTAAAGAATTCAAAGTTTTACAAAAAAGTGTGACATCACAGAACACTGGATCTACTTTAAATATAATTTTATTTTCCATAAGCAATGATTCAGTAAAGAAAGATTTTGTATATTTTAGCTTTCACTTTGGAATGGATTCCTGCATCATTCTACATACATGTAGTTTCTCTTTCTAAAGGAGATAAATATAGTATAAAAGATGACCATCTAGCCCTCCAAATAAATCATATCAAATTGTATAAAAACTAGATTTTCAAAACAGGTACAGGTTTGCACTTGAACTTAAGTATATGAAAGACATGTATACATACAAAAGATGGTTGGGTAAAGCCGCGTTCATTTATCTCACAGCTGACTCATAAGACATGTAATCGCTGATAAGGGCAATGTAAATAGAACTGACTTGTATTTACATGTACATGTAGAAGTGTTTACATATATATATATATATATATATAGCTCAAACTTCAATCACAAAAGGTAAAAATATATTCTGTATCTTCACCTATTTGTAATATTACTAAATGTCCTAAATTATCTTCATTTTATGGAAGAAACATAAAAATGATTGTATATAAATTTGCACCAGTTGTAAAATGTGAATGCATCTACGAATTAGTAAAACAAACCTAAATTATTAGCAGAAATAAACATTTAGGGAGTGCTAAAACAAGAAGGTTACATAACTAACCGCTTTTGATTTTAAATATGCAAGAGGTAAAACATGCATTAATCTTATTTAAGCAACTCTGTATTGAACTCTTGTTTCTGATAATCCGTTTCATTGTGTTTGTTTTAGAGTATTACGCCGGCAAACCGAACAGCTATAAAACGCGAACATGATAAAGACTTGAGTGTAACCACAAGGAATCGATCGACTCTCTTTTCAGAAAGCGATAATACCGTTTACAAGAAATTATTCGCCCCCGTTTTATTTTCGCCCCTTTCGCCCTCGTTGTCAGCAGGCGAATTGAAGACTGTGCGAATTTAATGTCTCTCTTTAAATTCAACTGTGTCCGGGCGAATTCAAGATGGGGTGAAACTGTTTGCAAGTTTAGAAGGGCAAAAATTACACGGGGCAAAAATAACCTGTATAGTACCTGACATATACATTTGTCTGCAATGTCCTCATCGGTAGAATATATATTACCTTTATTTTATAGACTTAAAACTAGTTTTCCCAAATTGTTTGTCTTCTTTACTTTATAATCGACGACTTTGCATGAAAGTTTAGATCGCAAGATTCTATTTTATATTTTCATTGTCTTCTAGCGCTACCGTATAATCTTATACTGTCTACAGAATAATATTTGCCCTCGTTTTATTTTTGGCCCTTTCGCCTTCGTTGTCAATGGGTGAATTAAGACTGGGCGAATTCGTAGTGTATGGTTTATGGCGTAATGGTCGGGGTGTATAGGGGAACCACTGTACGGTTGGGTGTAATGGCAAAGGTTTGCGGTGTAGGGTATGAGGGTGCGAGGGTGTAGGTGAAGGGTGTAAGATTGGGGGTTAGGGTAAGGAGCACAATATCTCAAATTATCTCTCTAAAAACACAACTTTGTCTGGGCAAACTCAAAACGGGACGAAAGCAATTGCAAATGAAGAATGGCGAAAGGAACACTGGGTGAAAATAACCATGTATAGAGTATTCTTCCTCCAGACTTCTCTGGTTAGAGAAATTTCCCTTAAATATCATTAGAATTTTTTGAAAATCGAGCATGAAATATATATATGTCAAATTGTTTTTAATCAAATTGCGTTATGAAGGTACATCAACATTTTTTATATTTTCGAGACACTTAACGCACTTTGAAAAAAAAGTATTAACTACAAATTCTGATTTAATTCTTAATATAACTTGATATTGTGATGATTTGTAAAACACTAATAAATATAATTTACGTTTGAGAAGGAAGGGGGTTGGAGGTGACAAACTAATATGTAAAATTAGTATCATGTATCTGCAGCATGCGCGGACCTAGAAGTGGCTACGGACCCTTTCCCCCTCTGAAAAATTCAAATTTATTAATTTTACCGAAAATACCCCCCCCCCCCCCCCCCGTAAAAAACCGCCAGTTATCATTCAGATCCCTCCTGAAAATATTTTCTGGGTCCGCACATGTGCAGTATTCATCATCATAACTTCAGAGGTAAAATGAGACATGTTTTTGTTGTTAAAAAAATCACATTAAAAATAAATAAGACAGAAATTCCAGAACAGCCTTAACAATTTATTACACAGTTGGAAGGCAATAAAGAGATAAACAATTGTAAAGTCCACAACCTTACTCAAATATAAATCTATGTGCGTGGCTTTATAAAGTGTACACAAAAAACACAATAGATTTTTAAAATATCAATTTCTTGCTTCTGAATGTAAGCAATTGTTCCATACAATTTCCTCATATGCTTCTTTTTTCAAAAACAAAATTAGCGTTACAGATTTACACAAACATTCTATCAGACAGTACAGTTCTTTTAGCAGAACAGGAAATTAAAAGGCAAATACATATGTAGAAAGTTTAAAATACGCTCTGGATAAACTCAAAGTCACCTTGACTAGATGTAGGGCATTATAACAAAAATATATATTGCGTATACTAGGTGGAGTTTTGTGTAAATAAAATATTTTTTAAAAGAAAACCCTAAGCACAAGTACCATCTGTTTTCATAAAAGTAAATTTGACGTTAAATACCTATTTTAATAGTGGTAAAAGCAGATCTTGAGTCACTTTTCCTTGGGAAAAAACTTAATTATTTTCGATTAACTCCTATTCAAGATCATTTAAATGGAAAGATCTATGATTCAGATTTCATCGTCACTTTAATGAAATTGAAGTTTTTATAGTACATGGTCTTCACTGTGGACAGGAATTTGACATGTTTATGGAATTTTAAAGAAAGATATCTTTTAACAAATTATCTGTACACATAAAACTGAACAGTTCATTGAAATACCGTTAACGTGAGACAGAAAATGTACATTTAATGTCATGTGTGTTGATAACACATTGAAACAGAAAATAAAGGGAAAGAAACAAAAAAATTCAAAGAAGGAAAAATATAACAAATTCCGTTTTTTTTTCTCTAGCATGTCCAATAACAATTGGAGATCTCCACACATACAATGTGTACATGAAAATTTAAAAAACTTCATCTTAACCTTGCTAATATTTTAAATGAATCCAGATTAATGAATCTAGATTATGAATGATATATGTTTACTTAGTATATTACGTAATAACCTGTACTTATACTAAAAATGCAGATTTCTTGGATTTCAAATCCCTTAATTGATCTACTGATCTTAACAATGCCATTACTTAAATACCCAAATATGAATCCACCTAGATATGCTTTGGTTGACATTTGTCTGTACATTTAGGTATACATGTGTGTACAGGTGTACATTCTGTTATTAAGGTTTATGTTTCCTCAAAATTTACAACCTTAATGATCTACACAATTACTGTGAATTACATGTAATGGCTAGGTTGTATGGACAAACAAATAAATTATAATTTGGGGAACATTTAGGCAAGAGTATATATATGTATGGAATTTTGTGATTTTGTGATTTTTTTCTAGATTCTTTTCAAACTCAGAACAGAGATAACTCATATAAATTCACATACTTTGAAAATAACAATTTTTTCAAGGTTTTCTTATTTATTGCAACTTTAATTTCTCTTTGTTGCCAATGAACATGTAATAATTTTTATAAAACTTTAGCTTACTAATGTATTTTCAAACTGTCATGGAATTTCCCATTTTAGATAAACAGTACAAGTTGGAATGCAGTGAAAATTGTCAAACTAACATTCAATACACTGTGGCCTATTAAAAAAGTTAATACTTTGAGACAGAAGGTTTGTGTCGATCAAAAAGAGCATGTTGTCAAATAAGACAATATCAGGTTATATTTGGAACTTCAAATCATAGCATAAATAAATAGTAAACCTTATAATGATGGACCCTTGTAACATGCATTGCAGACACCTAGTGACCTACTTTCCAAATCCAACCACAGGGATTAATGATGCATCTGAATAAATAAAACAGCAATTAACATTCTATATCATTTTTCTAAAAAATTGGATTCCCATTAACACGATTAAAATTCTTCTGGAAAATGGAAGCATCTCAATAACAGATGTCTGTATAACAGTATTACTTGCCCTTCATTGTAAAAAGACTTTTGGTCAACAAGATATCATGGTAATTCTTTGCACAACCATGAAACGCAAACCAGAAATGCCTAAAATCGCATATAATGTACTTTAAGTTTTCACACCTTATGCATGCTATGCACATAAAAAGGTTTGTGATGCAAAAGCCCTTAAAAGTTAGATGTAACTTAAAAATTAAACAAATATATGTAGTGCAATGTACAATGACCAAATAAAAGATCGTTCAAATAATGTTTCCAGAAAATAAAAAAAATAAAAAATCCATATATATTTTATACATATGCATAACTTAATCCGTAACATGTAAACCAATACTTTGAATACTAATCCTTTAGGACTAGAGTAAAAAAAAATCAAAGAAGACATAAGTACTGAAAATAAAATACATTAAAAAATATGTAATAATATACATTTGTAAACCACTTAACTGTTAACTGTAAACCAAATACACTTTAATTCACAACTCTTGTCTATAACATTAAAATGCAACATAAATTACAACTAAATAAATTATGCACAACAAGCAGTGCAAGCAATATTATTGTATAAAAAATACACATGTATATTTTGTCTCACTATATAAGTACTTGGGTATTATCACAATTGGTAAGGTACTTCTTGAAACAAATATTTTCCATATATCACAATAGCATCAGGTTTGGAAACTGGAAAAACTGAATATACTCCATCACATAATCAAATAAAAATATCTTTCCAGTAAAAGTGGTAAGTGTTATTTCTGCAACTTTCAGAAATAATACATGTATTAGTATTAAACTTTCAACATGTTCAAGGTTCTTATTTTAATTAATTTAAATTTTTTCACAAAACAAAAGCATGGCTAAATGAACTCTTGTTGGATCACTTACAAATTTGGCAAAGGATTTTATTATAACAGTCTCTACTGTCTACATCTACATACTGTAAACCAACTTTAATTCGAATGCGAGAATTTTTTTGTGAGGGCTTCATGGTCGCGAATATTTCTCGCCGCGGACCAGTATTTACCACATAGTTGTAATAAAAGAAACAGGTGTGGATAAGGTTTAGTCGCAAAAATTAGTCGCCACGAACCAGTTCATCTCAGATAAATCGCGAAATAAAGTCATCGCGAATAATAGTTGGTTTACAGTATGTTTTAGATGAGAATATCGCTTCAGGGTTAGAGTTAATTTTAGGTACCGGTAAATAATTTATAAACATGAGTTTACATGTTTGCAATTTTATCAATAACACAGATGGTTAGAATAAACTACCAAGTCATAAATCCTTACATTTGGAATGTGGCAAACTAAAAAAAAATTATAAGAACACATCTAAGCCATATGTTGCAGGATGAATAATCATACTGGTTAGGAATGGTTGATGAATGAAAGTTTAAGTTTGGTTTATAACCAAGAGATAAATAGAATATCATTAGAGACGGTCCTCATTCAATTCGCTTTCAGCAATAATGCTCCTGTATTCAATTTCATCAGGGTCCTCCGATCGGATCTCTATTTTCACTTCTCTGAAAGTGTTTTTGGGTAGTGTAATTCGACTAGCAACTGTCCAAGCTAAGCATAATACCATTAAGTTTATGATGGATTCTCCTAACATTATGTAGGCAAGCCACATGGGAGAGGAATTGTCCATCAAGAATCCCAAAACGATGGGATTAATCATTGATCCCAATGACGCTGCTATGAGGAACAAGGAAGCTACTAATCCCGTAACTGGTAAGATGGACTCCTCTGTCCAAGCAAAAACTAACGGAAATATCATGGACATTGCTAATCCTACTACTCCGGATGAAATCCAAATTCCTTCGTAAAATTTGAACTGGGCTGATAGGAAAAATCCCAAGAATCCCAGGATAACGAGAACTGTGAGAATGAAAATTAGCTTAACCGGCTTGAAAATCCGTGCCAAGAAAATCCCAATGAATCGCGCAATGGTGTAGCTTATCCAAAATACGGCAGTAACAATGGACGCCATATATTTCGTCCACTTTAATTTGCTAACACAAAATGTGGCCAGAAAGCTGTTGAATCCATCTTCCATGGCACAATAAATTCCGAGGAACACCATTAAAATGATCAACACAGTAGCTTTCATCCCAAATGATAACCTCTGGATATTTCTCTCCTCATCGATATCCTCATCCACAGAACTCACAGATTTTACAGATTTCACATCAGAAGGTCGTTTGGATGTGCAGGCTAACACAAATAATGGAACAGTAGCTGTTAGGGCAAGAAAAGCTGCTATTGAATATGGAACATACAATCTGGACTCTGTCCATGGGAAATCACCAGAATTAGACGTTGTTGCATTGTTTGTGTAATTTGCTAAACTTGTATTTCCTATGATTTCACTGGTGGTATTTGTATTCGTATTATTCTCTGGAGCAAGGAATGGGCCGGTGACAAATGGAGATATGGCTCCTCCAATAGCGAAAGCAAAATGAATACTCTGTAGGAACGATTTCCCATCAGCTCTCCAGAGACTTATAAGTAGAGCATTGCCAGCTAAAAGAGAACCAAAGTACCTGTATTGAAAATTCTGAGCATGATAGTTAAATCTGAGTAGCCTAAGTTTATCTTTCTGATCGATTTTGATATAATTTTATGTTCCTGGAATGACTACTAATTACATGCAATATACTACTGATGAAGGATTTATGCCATATGAATATTTTTAAGAGTTGAAAAACTAAAACTTAAAGTCAAGAATTAAAGAAGTGTTTATCTTTGTAATGGTCCGACATTTCTTTCAATTGTGTTACGCTCTTTCATCAAAGGACTGAGAGTACTTACTGGTGTCTAAGCCACCTCCGGCTAGTCCCTTAAACACATGCATTGCAACCATCAGTTCATAGATGTAGCACCAAGGAATGACAGCTAATACAACAGTCATAGCTACAACTGACCAAGCCACAGAGAAAGTCTTCTCCTTTCTCATCTTGTCAAAAATGATTCCCATAACAATGGAGCCTATGAGATACCCCACAGAATGACCGGTCATGAATGCCGAGGCTTGTTTCAGGGAAGTGCTAGTGATGATTCTTAAGTCAAGCAGAGATGGTCCAAACTGCCCAATGGTCCAACCCTGTAAATGAAATACCAACAGTTAACAAATCTTTGAAAACTACTATAGCGAGGAATTTATATCTGTGTAAAATTGTGAGAGGCCAATCTTGTCAATCTTACAATATATGTAAGCTAAATGAAATTATGCTTACAATATGAATTTGAACCATATGAATCAAGGAATTTAGTACTTGCGTAAAATAAGGAATCAACAGTATTACTACTTGCATATGTACACAATGCTAAACCAAAACATCAATTCGAGTTGTATATCTGTTAATCAAATACTCTGTAATACTACCAGTAGTTATTAAGATAAACAGTGCTCCAGTAAAACTTTCATAGAATTTTGGAACTCATTGTCCAACAAAAATTCTAAATGGAGTTTTCTGATGTATAAAGATTTAACTCACCAAAACAAAGAAACTCCACATGATTCCAATGGAAATCCAATATTTTTCACGGTAGATAGCATCACTTTTAAGTTTCTTCAGAATCCCTTCATCTTCCTCTGCTCTTGGGGTGACAGAACTGTGGGGACTTTCTCTTTTGTCTGTCTGTATGTCATTGCCGTTGACTTCCTCTTTCTCTGTAAATGGAGTTTTCTCGTCGTCGGGGTCGTAATGTGAGTTCCCATTCCCATTCTTGTTGACCTCTCCATTGTTTACCCCCATGGTTCTTCATAAGCGGCTGAAAGAATATCATAGCTGAGAATCACACATCATAATGCATGTTCCATGATTTAAAATAAGTTGTGATTCAAAAGTTCTTTTAAAAAATTTCCCACTCTTCAACATTCAAGTTTCTAAATCAAACACATTTGACTAAGTGGTCAGTGAGCTTGCATTATCCAACATATCTGACATAGCAGCCAGTGATATATACGCATATACTGGTGTTGTCCAATCAAATTCTACAGTAGCTACAAACTGTATGGCAATATAGTTTTAACCAAGTAACCCAACTGATGGTTTGTACACTGAGGCCAGGGATATGTATGTCCGTATATTTCTGGTGCTAATTACATTAAGGTACATAACTACCACTACATAACTCTCCTTCTCTGGAATCTGCCTCTTATAACTGCCCCCTAGTACTAGTTATGCACAAGATGTTGATAATGATATGTAAAACCATACCAACCAATGTCAGATATATATGTGACAATTTTATTATTTGTGATTTTTACCAGGAAAATAATAAATAATGATAGATATTAATAATAATAAAATAATAATATTGATAATAATAAAATAATAATGGGTAATACTCTGCTATCATCATGTTTTAACTTATTTGGAATAATGGTTGTGTGAATGCATATATAACTTAAAAGATAAACTTTAAAATTTGTTTAAAATCATGAAAAATTGTCTGGATATGGCCACAAAATTTGCCAGTGACATCAAAATTTTATAATTAATTCAAAGTATAGTACATGTATGTTCCTTTGTGCATTACACTAAACTGTAACAAATGAGACTATCTTCACCATTACTCTATATATTTTACTACCGGTATATGAAAAACAACAAGAACAACAATACATGTAAAAATAGTGCTAGGAAATACGCACTCCATATTTCTGAGTGCTGAATATGAAGCAGAATTGATGAATTTTCCGAGAATTTGAACAATGATGACAACCTAAGTCCTTTTAGATTGTTAAATTGACATTGTTTTGTTTATTAATGTTTAAAATCAAAACATCGGAATAATACATAATGATAATTATTTCATTAAAAAAAAGTGGGCAAAAAAGTACATGTGTATAGTCCTTTGGCTAATTCACAATTGTTTTTTTACCAATAAAAATGTTCAACTCAATGATTAATCGCAGATGCCATTGAAACATATTGTTTCAAAAATGGGTCAGCTGTCCAACATCCTTGACAGTCTTGTTTCTGTTAGCTGCTGATTAATTTTCTGCCAGCATCAAAGACACACCACCTCAACACCCAAAAAATGAGGATCATAAAGTGTGACAATCCAAATAATTTTACTCTATCAAGAAGAGGAAATTTAAAGTGCATAATCATGATAATAGCCTATACAATTTTTGATGTTTTATAGTCTGCTATATATTGAAATGATTGCGAAAAAGAAAAAAATAGAATATATCATGAAAACTAATACATATGCAGTATATTTATATGGAAGTGCATTTTCTGTAAGAATTATATTTTTTTTAAAGTGACCATTAATATTTAGTCTGAGGATTCTCTGTAATGTTATCAGTGATTATTCTAAATTGTTCCTAATTGTTTTCAGTTTTATAATTTTCTGGGGCTGTAAATAATAGACCGGACTTACCCTGTAAACAAAGTAGAAATTCCGAAGGTACATGTACTTCACTCAGTAAGTTGTGCATCCTACATTGGGCCAAATTTTTATTAACACCAAGTTTACATCACTGTACACTGGTTGATGTCCACTGTTGAAAACCTCCAAGGGACATTAATTATAGGAGTGAGAACTAACTAGCATGTCATTTTTCATACAGAGGTTACGATTAATGAGAATACAAGCATGTTTAAGCATCCCTTTGAAAATATTTATATCCAACCTGCAGTGTATTAACTTTACTGCATTTACAAAGCCAAAGGCTAGGAGACTAGGAGTGGTGGTGAACTGGTGAAAAGTCTTTGATGTTGTAAACTTGGCTGAGACACAGATACAGGTATTTTAATTTCAACTGGGTCAAGAAACTGATGTTGCAGCTATATTTTTAGACAGAGACATGAAGTTCAAGCACCATCTCGAGTTTCGATGAAGGTGAAAGTTCAACATGTTCAAATATCAAACCAAAGATAATCAGCCAAAATTATTAAAGCAAGTGAAGTGAAAGATAAAGGATTATAGCAAGTGGCTAACGGCTACTGCAGCTGTACAGGGAAATGCATGCAAAGAAAAAAACACAATATGACAATATATATATACATTATATATGTAAAAATCTTTAAATTTCTTTACCATCGATAACAAGCACGGTTTTTAGTTTTTATGTTGACATTGATATGACGGTATGAACGGGGTAATGCTAATTTTCCCGACTATCCTTATGTAGTAGTGTCCCACCGGTTATCAGGTTATATTGGACACACGCATTCCGTTGACGATTGCAAGTCGAAAGTCATAGAATACGAAACAAGTCGATCAAACTAGCCTATAGGCCTAATACCCAGTCTATATGTAATCACAAAATAAATGAAAAAATAGGGGTATTAACTACTTATATTTCCATTGTCTACATATATTTATCTATTGTACATACCTTCAACGCGGAACTCTGTCACAGAACCGAGAACGTCGACGAATACCGTTTGGAACGGTCCAATTATCTGAAATCCGAACCCGACTTTAATTCCTCGATGGACAGAAACTAAATTTGAGAATATATACGATATCAAATATTCACATTTTTTCTCAATAACTCATATTTAAAATTTATATATTTTTTGAAGAAAATAATTTTCTTTTATGATCGGGTTAACTTACTTTCGGTTTACATAACCGCGCAAATTCTACTTTCGATATGACTGAACCGAAGCGGTTACTTCACGAACTTCCAAAAGAAACTGTTCGTTTACTTGGGAGCTCTCAGGTGATCACGTCTGTCTTCAGTGTCGTCAAAGAACTAATAGAGAATTCACTGGATGCTGGGGCCACTTCTCTGGAGCTTAGATTGGTAAAGTTTTCTCTACATGTATCAGAATCGTCATGCACGAATTCATATATGGCCAGAAATTAGTCCTGACTTTTATTCCTTTCTATTTGTAACCAGTAACATTGATTACATCGGTAACAATGCTTTATTATGATTAATTTTCAAACTTTGATGTACTTATTGTGACAGGTTACAGTGGTTACTGGTACATTGGTTACAAAATAGGGCTATGTTTGGGTTAGGGTTAGGATTAGATTTAGGGGTTAGTTTAGGGTTAGGGTTAGGATTAGATTAGAGCTAGGGTATATTTCTTGATCATTACTTATTTTATGTAACAGCGTTCACAGAATATTTTAAATGTTGTGTTAATTTCATGTATGATCACGGATTATGAATTTTATACACACAACTTATACTCTGTCCCAGTTTTTTGCTTCCACCACTTTTTGCTTGATATTTCGATAATCATTAATACCTTTGTGCTCAAACTATGTTCATCCACTAATATGAAAAATGTCCAGATTATCTGTTTTGAAAAGCCCCCTCTAACGCTTCAGGTTTCAATACACATCTCAAAGTAGAAAGTCAATGGGAATTTTGCATTGCATCAGCCATTAATAAGCCCGGATGATAACATTGAAAAATTGCGCAAGGTATCCCGAGTACTTCCGAATGGAGAAAAGATGTAAACATCTCCCATTATAAATCTCCATAAGAAATTTGTTTTCCTTCCTGTGAACTCTTATGAGTGAAAAATGATAATTGTTCAATGAAAATATCTTGGATATCATTCTTTTTACCGATTTCAACTGTATTTATTTCACATGTTTGTGTATTTTTATTAAATATCATCAAAGAGCTATGGAAGCAATAACTTGGGACAGACTATAACAGAGAGCAATATAATAACTCAACTACCAAATTCAAGCTCCCTCAATGATGGAGAGAATCCACATAAATCACACATTGGTTACTGACGATGACTTAATTTGGGCAATGTCATTGTGTTTTTTATGCTTATTTAATTTAACAAGCACATTTAAAACAAATTTCAACATATTTAGATGCTTAGCGAAGCATATTACCAGGAAATACATTTTGTGCAAGGTTCGCTTTTTAGAAAGGTAGGATTTAAGATTGTTCAATTCATTTGTCAGTTCATTGTTTTTAGCTTACAAGGTTTATTTGCTACTCAGGAGACTGTAGAATGCATAAAATCTGCAGTAGTCTTGTAAGAATGAATAATTATACATAACATAATTAATATTTTTGGCCTCCAGGAAAACTATGGTTTAGATAAAATTGAATTGAGGGACAACGGAGCAGGAATACCGGCCTCAGATATATCATTTGTTGCCAAAAAATACCATACCTCCAAAATTACCAGCTTCTCTGACCTTGAGGATCTAGTGACCTATGGCTTTAGGGGTGAGGCTTTGGGATCACTCTGTAATGTGTCCAGCCTGTCAATCACAACGCGTACTAAGGAGGAGGAAGTCAGCTCCACCTACAATTTTAATCACCAAGGGCAGATAACTTCGTCTCGACCTTCTCACCTTGGAATAGGTAAGGGTATACTTATACATGTATATTGTTAAAGTGCTAATTTGAAAAGGCAGGTTTAATGCATATTCAAATGAATACCAAATTTATTAACAAAATACATTATGATAAAAATAATAAACTAACAAGGGAGCTTGATGTCATGTTTGAAATGCAATGATTAAATGTAATAATAGATACAATGTGAAAAATTGTGAAGTAAAATAAAAATAATAAGCAACCAAAATTTATCATTTATAGTAATATTTTCAGGTACTACTATCACTGCCGTCAATTTGTTTAAGAACTTGCCTGTGAGGAGGCAGTTTTACAATACAAACAAGAAAAAGAAGGATGAGTTAAAACGCATTGAAGACCTTCTGTTGTCATACGGGATTGTCTCCCCTACGGTGAGGATCAGCTTGCGACATAACAAGGACATCATCTGGCAGAAAAATCAGGTCAAAGATGTTAAAACTGCTATTTTGGAAACCCTTGGAAAAAATGTCAGCTCCAGTCTTCAGAGAAAAGAGTTGTCTCTTGAAATACCCAAGGTACTGTGAAACTTGTTATTTAGTGTTTTAGTTTTTAGCTGCAGCATGTATACCTAGAATGTACTCTACAATCAATCTCTCTCTCTCTCTCTCTCTCAATGTTAAAATCTTTAGTTTCTATTTACTATTGTTTGTTTCATGATGTAAACTTCCAGATAAATCTAGTTCAGAAATAATCTATTTGATTGACAGGTAGCTATGGAGTTGTACCTACCCTCCCCTGGCTGTGATTGGACGTCAGTGACCCGCAGCACCAGTGACAGGGGGTTTGTCTTTGTCAATCACAGACCCGTCCAACAGAAGGAAGTGGAGAAGGTGAAAAAAAAAAACCCACAACAATAAATGTAGACAATTAGGCTGATTTTAATTAGATTGGTAAACAAAAAAGCAAGTAAATGATATAAGTTGATACTTTAAGTTTATTTCAGGTAATCTTAATTTGTTGGACAAAAGACTGAGTTTGTTGAATTATAAACTGTTTGAAAACAGCAGTGTCAAGTAAAAGCAATGGTTATCAACATTTACGATATGTCCTTATTAAAAGTGACATTCTTTTTAGACTTGAAGTAAAGAAAAATATGTCCGGATCCAATTCATTTTTATAAAAAAGTCTATCAAAGTAATTGTGTGTCCCAGCAAATTAGCAATCTATAGACAATTGATGATGCCATCCATCCTCATAAATTTGTTTGTTTGTAATTGCCGCCTGAAGGTTTCTAGACCCAGAAGGAAGGGAGGGATTTTTTTTAAAAACTTAAAATTTAACAAATTATGAATTGGTAAAAAGTAAAAATCTCCATATAAAAAAAAATGTTCTGTTATATTTTTTGGCTGATAAAAGTTTATTTTGGCCAGAACAACACCTCATCTCTCCACCCATGCCTTGATTTCACAGGTTAAAAATGATACATGTATTTACAGTGTACCATGTATAACTTTTCCTCTCTCAGATGATCAGGAGTCACCTGGGACTAGAGAAGGGCAGGCACCCCGTATTCATTGCGTCCATAGTCATCCCTCCCTCCGACCTGGACGTCAATGTGGAACCAAACAAAACCAGAGTTTTTCTTCACAGACAGGTATGTGTTAAATTTTTACCTGTGACAAATAAATTAATGATTTTTATGAAATGTTGTACATGTTTAAGTAAAATTTCAGTGAAAAACAAGGGTAGGAGAAAGTGATGCAATCTAGCTCTAATAAATCAATAAAATTTTACTTACCATAATTCATGTATGTTTGAACATTACCTACTTTCCAATGGCTGATCCAACGTTAACCAAAGTTTGATTGACAGGCAGATCATTTCATACAATCAAAACAACAGTACTAAGTCTTGAGACATGAATTTTTTAAACTGATGAAGTCATTTTGATCATTGTAGGAGGCCATTTTGGAATTGTTAGAGAGTTACCTGATAGAGGCTTATGACCAAAACAAGTTGTCAAATAAAGAGAATCATATTTCACTGAACACAGAACCCCTTCCTGTGGAAAAAGAGGCAGAAGAATCATTATCCATCACAAAAAATATCCACAATGATTCAGAAACTGAGGTTAATACTGATTCCATGGTAACAACTGAGCATCGGGTCAAGGTCATAACCCAAGGTGATATGAGTTTGATTGACAGATCACTTCCTGTTTTTCGCATTACACTAGAACAGGAAGAGGTTCAAAATGAAAGTAGTGCTCCTTCTGTTGTTGAAGATTTACCATGTTTGCCAACGACCTTAAACCAAGCTACCACTCATGAACAGGAAACAGATAACATGTTCAAACAGACGTGTGCTGATGAAAAAGAGACTACAAAATCAGGTGTTGAACTCGTTGAAACCACAGAAAATTTAGACATGCCAATAGTGCCAAACATTGTAGTGACCCCAGAAGTAACCATGGAGAGGTCAGAGGTCAAATCTACTGCTGAGAACGAAGACCTCATGGAGGACTCCTTGTCAGAGTTGCTGTCATCTTGGCCAGAGAAGTCAGATTCTAAGTCGGTTAGCAGTATGTCTTCAGACCGTGTATCTTGTGATAATCAGTCAAGCATTCCCAGTGGAGTACAATGGAGCAGAGGTCAAGGGTTAAAGAGCTCAAGTGGCAAGGCCATTGAAGTAAATATTCAAGAAGGGGGTTCAAAGGGAGATTTTATTTTTGTTTAGAAAAGATTGATAATAGAGTAGATGATATCATTTCACATGTAAGAGAGAATGTATGGTAAACATTTCTTGCAAACTTTTGATCAGACTTTGAGAATCAATGCTTATCCATTTGATCTTGACCGTAATATGATAATCCCAAATACCAAAAATTGGATCAGAATTTAAGATTTTTTTGTTGGTATATTTTATACATGGGTTTACTACAGAAATAAACTAGAATCATTCACTAGGAATACCATTTGACACTGTTTATCATTGCAGCCAGTGACCATTCTGAATCATGGGAAACGCCCACTTTCACCAGAAATAGGGGCATCCCCTCCACCTAAGAGGAGATCAATGGAGGTATAATGCACCTCACTGCTCAGGATAAGATGCATCTTTTTAATGACTGTATTGTTCACTTTGGGATAGCATGTATCCCTTTTTTTCAAGTAATTTTATTCATTTTTTAAGCAACTTTTTCTGTTATCCCTTTACATGTTTTTGCTACATGTACAATGTATATTTAAGACATGAAACAGCTTTAGAAGTTAGCAAATTTTTTCAAAACATTTATTAATATAGAGTAATCTATCATGCCTTTCAGATAAAATGAGGATTCAAGGGGAGGTCTTTTTATAAAAGTTTTCCATGATTTTATTTTTTCTGTTTTGATTGTAGGTGACCTTTGATGAGAGTAGAACATTTTCAACCCCTGGGAAGGAAAATGCCTTTAAACTTTTTGCCAAAATAACAACTCCAAAAGGTACAATTGTTACGGTATTAAAAAAGAGCAGATCTGTGAAATCATTTTTTTTCGTGGGGGTCAATGATCATCAATAGCGGAAATTTTCCTGGTTCGTGGGGACGTAATTTCCTTAGAAACAAGTTTGGGATAGTTTTGATAAATATTAAACATATGCTTGTATATACCTTCTTGGGAATGTAAATTCCAATTTTTGGGCAAGGGTTACCTACGAAAGCCACGAACAATGGTCTCCCACGAACAAAAATGTTTCCACAATACTTAAAGACGTGTAGTTTGATACCAAAATGCAAGATATATTGGGTTTGTGATACGTTATTTTGATATACTACATGCATAAATTTCAGTTCAGCTTTAGTTGCCGAAATATGTGATGTACAGTACTGATATTAAAGTCTTACCAACCAGGGAAATATTTAAAGATGCAGAACAATTATTATATATATTGTATAATTAGATATATATTAAAGCATTTAAAGGATAGGATTACTCTCTGACAAGATAGAAAAAGGATAAATTTCTTTTTTCAGTCTTTGGTTGAAATTGTCTAGAAGAATGTTATTTGTTTTTCAGTGATGACAGCTAACCCAGAATGTTCTGATAGTAGAGTATCAGAAATACTGATGGAATCTTGGGATAATTTATCTGCATCAGAGAAGACAACTTACGAACTCAAAGCAGGGGCGCAGAGTTTAGAGAAGGGGTCAGTATTATTGTTTTGCATTGTGTGTATTTGAAGAGCACTCTTCTAAAAATTTAGAAGATTCTCTAATGTCATGTATACTGTCAACCAACTTTTTTCTGCGATGACTTTATTTCATGATTTACTTCCAAAAAACTGGTTCGCGATGACTAATGTTCACAACCAAGCCAAACCCAGACTTGTCTTGTAATAACATCTGGTTCGCAGCGAGAAGTATTTGCGATGATGAGGCCCTCACGAACCTTACAAAAATTTCTTGCACATGTATAAATTTTTTAAGCAGGTTTTCAGTATTCAGTGTTATATGCACAGTAATTTGAAAATATTTTAATGTTCAAAGTTGTTAGGTACATTAACTGTAGAACTCAGTTAGGCCAAACAAGAGCTATTGAATTGGTTGTCATGTACTGCTGCATTTGTTGCAATGCTTGTGCATTGTTTAATTTTGTTGCAAAATTTTCAAAAGGGGAAAAACTCAATTTTCCATTTTAAAGTTAAAATATGAAAATTAAGGTTTGCAATAGCGAACAAAAACAATATACCTCCATGTAACAATATATTTTGAAATTTGCATGAAAACTAATGAATGAAATAAAGGGGTCTTTATGTAGTAAAGTTCTGTGGACTTGTGAACCATTATATATGTGAAGTTTTGCATCCTAATAATAAAAAGTGTATAGCTTTATTCACAACAGACATGTTTTACTTCTTATGACTATTCACAGAACTTCTTGAAAAAAAAATAATTTCAAAACCATGCACCTTAAGAGAACCAAAATTTGTATTTTGTAATTAAGAATGTATTCAAATGGTTAATCTTTAGTTATGCATTCATTAAAGGTGATGTGAGTTTTTGAATATATGCTAATAAATTATCATTTCAGTGGACACAAATCAGTGGCGAATCACAGCTTGAAAAACAAAGTTCAGAAGAGTAACCTGAACACGAGTGGCCTCAGTTCGACCCCTTCTATCAAAGAGCAGCTGATGAGGAACACGAACAGACCCAGAAAACAGCAGGCGGCGCCCAGAGAAGAGGACCAGCGGATTGAAAAGACCCTCCCCTTCAGTATCGGCAAACTAAGGAAGACTTTCTCTTCTCATCCTTCTGAAAGGTCTTTTGTCTTCGTCCTGTCATTTTTAGCAATCTTCATCTTCATCTTCATGATGATGATGAGAAAATGAATGGGTCGATCCTGACTCTCTAAAAAAAAAGTTAGGGTTTTTGTTTTTCTTTTAAAACAATAAAGAATACAGCTGGAATACAAATATTAAAGACAATTGACAGGTGTATTCTGTATTGTATGAAGCTTATGTTGTTCTCTCAGCTTTCCTTTTTAACTAAGTAAGGTTTTTTAGGCCAAAAAAATGAATGATTTGTTTCTCAGGCACTGCTGCATTAGTAAAATTATCGCTGCATCAAACTTTTTTATCGTTATTTTTCCGGATTTTTCATATCTTATCAATATCGGTTTTCTCTGTTATAAAATCAATGTACACAAACGCTCAGAATAAAGGCTTGTCTCTGTCAGTAAAAACGCTATTTATCTGACACATCTACCCAGTGACCTACCTAGGGGGCTACTTGGGCTAATACAAGTTTATGTTAATATAAGTACTCGCTTTGTGGTCGGTAACCTCGCCAGAATTTCCTCAGAAAGAGAGGTTGAAGTTGCCTTGTATTCTGAGTTTACGATCGTGAAATTTAACCCCAAAAGCAATATAATGATAATCATCTAATTTAAAAGACATTTTCATAGCCTAAGTTAAATCCTTTTGTGATTAATAACTAGCGACTGTTGTATTTTTAGAGGTTATAAAAACGGTTGATGCATTCTCATACTGCACTGTAAATTACAACCGATGTTTATAACTTTAGGTGCTGATATTACAATTAGTTAATGACTCGATCTGCCAAGTTCGTGCTAAAATAATCTTAAAACCGTTTGTCTACAGTTATCTTTAAAATAAAACAGATCCAACTATATGACGGCTGTGGGCCAAAGGGTTGGACTAATACCTCCAAAATACACTGAAACACATAGACTGATTTCATTTGTCATTTAGCCAACACAATTACGAAACATTTCATCTACAAAATGTATGAATACACCAAATAAATTAAATTTTAAAAAATGGATAAGATTTTAAATTTTTTAGGAGTTGTTTTATTTTTAATTGACTTGCTTTTAATCCAATTCAAATTAAGGATTGAATCTGTATATTCTATACATGTATTATCATTAGCATTATGCCATTTTCAAAGAATGGAAGTCTACCTGATTTCTCAAATTTCTCCCTATTTTTCTGTGAGGGAGAATTTCAGAAATGAAGTCTTCCTAAACTAAGTTTGCTCTAGCTTGGTCCCTGTTAATACTACCACTGAAATTTCTCTGTTATCTTAAGAAATTGAAGCCTCTGTATTGCCTAGTAGCAGGAATAAAGGACAATTGTATTGTTTGAGAATTTTATGATGACTAATTTACTTTTTCTTGATTTCTGTCCTCAAGGTACAGGGCTCGACATTAACGCTTGTCCGCTTGTCCGGTACCAGTTAAAAAAATATGCGGACAAGTGAATATTGCTGGCCACTTGTCCGACTGGACAAGTGCATTTTTTATATCAAGAAGTCTCCAACATTTAAAAAAGAAAAGAAAGTTTTGTGATAAGTTTATCCGTAGTCTCGTTATAAGTTTATCAATTAGTTATTTTGAATTTCGATCCCGACATCAAATTGCAATGCAATTGAGTTACTCTTGATCGGGATTGAAGTTTACTAATTTCAAACAACTTTCAAGGTGTGGATCTTAGTTCTTACAAAGTACCAAACACATATGTTAAGAAAAAGAAAGGAAGAAAAGGTAGCAAAGATAATGGATTATGGAAAGAAATGTAACTTATTTTAGGTTTCATTCATTATTGATAGACTATGATGACTTTCCAGTTTAGTTTAAAAAAACAGCTGAGAAATCAATATAACAGTTACATGTATTTTTAAACCTGATGCTAAATTTAAGATGTCTTGTAATTTGCCATGACAAAGCTACAGCTGACAAATCATGTTTAATGTTATATAGATCAAATACATGTACATAATTATAGGAAAGACACTGTAAGTTTCCATTTAAAAAGTCAGGTTATTAATTATAGCTAGAGTATTAATCAATAAATGATTTTATTTTAGTAATAGAGTACTGTAGTTTTCAAGTTGACAATATTTGATCTTTAATATTGAAAATTTTTCGGACAAGTGAAGTTGAAGTTCGGACAAGTAAATGTTTTGGTCACTTGTCCGAATGGACAAGTAGGAAAAAAAGTTAATGTAGAGCCGTGAGGTACTGGAGATTAATATGAGAAAACCCCCAAATGAATGCTTTATTTGATAAATTTTTATTTGGCAAATTCAACTAGTGAAATGCCATAGAAATTCCCCTATTTCAGTTCATACTTGTGTTGTTACTGTGGAGGGGAAAGATGGGCCGCAAAATGAAACAGGGGCACAAACCATTTGTCATGTTTGTTCAATTGCAAAATCTCAACCTTTGAAAAGGAAACAGAAACAGCTAAAAAGAACAAATTAAAACAAATATTTAAACTTTGCCAATGTATCAGCTTGATGAATATCTGCTGATGAGTACACAAGTAAATCATAAAATATGGGTTAACGTCACTGTAAATTTTGTCTAAAAAAAAAAAAAAGAAAAAAAGAAAAAAAAAACCTGCCTGCCTCATCAAATTAAATTTTCAAAATTTTGGCCCGAGAAACGAATGATTAATTTTTTTGGCCTTATCAATAAGTATAAAAGTTGTGTAGATAGTAATGTTATGGTCAGAATAAAGGTTTAAAAAGATATCTTTTGATGTACATGTACTTGAATGTTCATTCCTTGTTATAATATTAATAGAGTCTGCAGTAATAAGAATACCATTGAAAAGGAATTTAATTTACCAAATATGTACTCTCCTCTTGCTGTTGAGACAATAAATGTGGTAATGTTCGAATAGTCAGTAAATAAGTATTTCATTTTACCAAAGAAACCTATACTTGTCCATGATGCAGATTTTTTTCTAGGGTAAACAAATAATTATTAGGGCCCCGCAAGGATTTGCGGGTGCCCTATAGTAATCACACTGTCTGTCCATCCATCTGTCTGTCTGTCCGTCTGTCACTTCTGTTCACAAATTTTCTGTTTTTTTCTAATCACTTTTTTTTATGGTTGCCCAATCAAGTTCAAATTTGGTATGGTAGTTCAGTACGCAGAAATACATATTTTGAAGTTTGGTTCTCTTTGTCTTCTGGTTTGGAGCTGGAGTGGTGGGGTAGATTCCTAAACTATGCATAAGAATGAATGGGCAAAGAGAGATAACTGCTGAGAATGTTACCATTGTATACTTGGAAGGCTGTGCAATATTTGTCCTTTGGGATTAATTAACCTTCCACAGGAAGAAAATCCTAAGCTTTATCTTTATCTGTCTCATTGAGATTAAATACTGCCTGTGTCTGCAGATGAACTTTGTTTTGAAGTTAAGGTCAATTTTAAATGATGTGTAGTATTGTGTACATTCTTTGAAATATGGATTTAAAATATAATATTCATACTTTATTTTGGTTAAAATACTGTACACAATGATTTATGATAATTTTATTGAATTCTAAAATCAAGATATATATCAAGATATCTTTTTTCACTATTTTATTTTTTAATTATTTATTTTATTTTTTTCTGCCTTAATGCTGTTAATTTTAACAGGTAATCAGATAATAACCCCATTCTGTCATTTCTGAAAAAAAATCTTATTGTAAATTTAGAAGAAAAGGATGAGAGAGCAGAACAATTAATCCCCAGGGATTAATTATCTTGCCTGCTGCAGAAAATTTAGTGGCTTGTCTCTATCTGTCATATGAAGATTAATGAACACCTTTGTCTGCAACTGATGTTTGTTTTGAAGTTGAGGTCAACCCTGGGTGATACAATGTATTTGCATTCACTGAAGGCTTGCATTTTATATAACACCTGTTTAAATATTTTTTAAATACACATTTTTTAAAGTTTTTAATTTAGTTTTTTTATAAGACATGAGGTTATCCCTGTTTTATGCAGATACAAGGTTATACTATTTAGAGTTTTTGGACATTCAGGAATTATCTTGAAATTTTAAAAATACAGTTGTTACTTATAATTTTCATATATTTTTTTTTAAATGTAATCAAATTAAACTCTCATTCCATGAGCTGCACCCTTATATTTTTACCCCATTTATTTTTCATCATTGTTAATATAAAGAGGATGGAATTCAAAGTTTTTTTTCACTTCTCTATATTAATTGTCATAGCGGGGCCCTTCCTGACTGGTCAGTTTTCTAGTTGTTATTGGAAATTTAATGTAGTGACTCTGATTTCACCGTACTGTAGATGTTACTAAAGTTTAAAAAAAAACCAGGGAAATTAATGCTGCAGGGTAATAGTTTAGATGACTATTCACCACTGGCAATTAGCAGTTAAGGCAACTATTTCATGATTTGATAAAATATTTGCTGTAATTTTACATAGAAAATATACACAAAGGTATAATTAAATTTTTTTTTACTTTCTATAGTCTGATGGCTTCCTCGTCTTGCTGGCAGCTGATTGGTCCCTTGAAGTCATGTGGTATGTGGACCTGTTACCATGACTACAAGATTCACATCTTGAATCCCCACCGTGTGCATGAAACTGTTTTATACCATCGACTGATAAACGAGCATGTTCTACCCTCTGAAGCATTGGAACGACCAGTGAAAATTACTCAAGAGTATGTTAATGTTATTTGTTCAAAAAAGGAGAATTGCCTACATCATTTAATTTTAAGGCAGTTGAACTGGTCTTGATACTCTATGAAATATCTCTTCTTTGTGATAGTAAAATCTTTAGAAATTTGGTTTATTGTTCTTAAGAGAGAGAGAGAGAGAGAGAGGAGAGTAGAGAGAGAGAGAGAGGAGGAGAGTAGAGAGAGAGAGGAGAGAGAGAAAAAAGTGTGTGAGTTGTAATCTTTTAATAAACATTATTTTGAAATCTGTAGGGTATTAGGAAATCTTTGGGAACCATTCAAGAATTTAGCCATTCAACACAATACTACACAAATGTATTCAATTCTACAAGACAGACGATTCACCAGTAATGGAATCCAAATCAAACTTTTCTTTGGTAAGAATATACTTGCCCTTTAAACAAGTATGATTGTCCCCTTTCTTGCCACCAACTACAAGCATTGTTTTTATATACAAATTCTAATATCGATGAAATTGCAACAGATGGTTGATGATTTGAATTACTGAAGATTCCTTATTTTACTCAATTTAACTGTTTTCCACGAAATTGCTGCAACGTAAAATTGCGAATGCCAATATTGCATCATTGTTTCATGTTGTGAACATACGTCCAAAAAATAAAAGCGAGATTTTAAAATTCGCGAGATGTGCATCTTGCAATTGTATGTGTTTAATTAGGAATCTACAGATGTATTGTAATATACTGATAATATCATTATGTTCCTTTCTCAGATGTAGAGAGTGAAATTCAGGCAGAAATATCTGCCCTTCCAGCATGTATTCCTACATATGGCATAGAAGATGTGAAAGAGATACTAGAACTAATATATTCAACAGGAACAGATTCTGTTGCAGGGTCACGACCCCTCAAGGTCATCAATTATCTAAAGGTGAACAGAATTAAATAACAAAAATGTAAAATGTATAATTACTGTTATTTTGAAAGGCATTTTTTCAGGCTAGATTTGTATTGTATGTGCACATTGCTTGAAAGACTGAACACTGTCCCTTTAATTTTGAAATGGAACATCAATATTTAAACAATCTTATTAGAATACTGATCTTCACAAGAACAAATTGCAGAAAGATCTGACGAAGACCATGTGCATTGAGGGTCATGTTCCTTGATGATTGAATGAACTTCATTCTTTGAATATAAGATCAAATTTTTTGAGTAAAAGATCAATTTATCAACCAATTATAATGATTCCTAAGAAGTACCAGTAATTTTTCTATTACTCATCTAAAGTTTGCCACGACTCTTGAGTTCAACGCACATTACAAAATTGCTTACAGAAAAGAGCAACTTGCCTTCTCCAACGTTAGAGAGCCTGACCTCAATGAATTAGAGTCAGATCTCTCTTTGCTTTGTGAAATTGTAGAGATTTGTACCTAAACCAGATTGATATTTTACTTGAGTATTAATTGTCGCTAAAAAATTGCAAGTTGAATTTTACAACAAAAAGTTTATAACTCTCTACACGCCTTTTTTTCAATGCAGTCTGAAGCGGTTCGAATGGCTAGGCAGTTACCACGGCAACAAGACTATGATGACATGGTAGATCTTCTTTGTCAAGTTGAAGAGCTCTTACCAAAGGGATGTAACTCTTGTCTTCATGACAAACTGTTTTTGCATGCTATCTTTGACCTGAATAATATTCCATTAACTCAGTACTCACAAGAAGAAAATTAAATAATAGATGTATAATTTCAATCAATTTCACTGAATAATTTGTTCAAGTTTGTATTTTGTTTCTATAAATAAAATTTTTTAAACCATGGAGTATTTCTTGATATGTTAAAGTTTATACAGTAGTGAAACATCTGTTTTATATTTGTGATTTTATTCGTGATGTAGAATTTAGTTTGCAATCCTGATTACAGGAAGTTTACTTTATCATAGATTTAACTTTATTGACAATTCTTACCATTGATGGAAGAAGTCTTTCATTTTTTTCATGTTTTTAGGTCATCTGAGTCTCTCAGGGTGCAGAACAATATTTTAAACAGACAGCTTTAATTTGTCAAATGAAAAGTTTATCAGGCTAATTAAAGCTGACTTGAACTGAGAAAAATTTGGCAGTGTATTATTTCTGACCCGCTTTAACTATAATAGGTTATATACACCAGTGTTGTACATTATAAAGCAGCTTTCCCCCTATAGTTTAGGTTCCCCTGGAAAACTAATTATATATGGTAGTCTTTTCTCTCCCCTGGGGAGGGGGGGGGCTACTATATACATGTAGTTGTTTTTCCCTCACTTTTTTTGTTCAGATTTTTTTTAAAAATATGTATGAAAACCCAACAAGTATTAAAATCAATTTTTGTACGCCCCGGGTTGCATAAACATGCATTCATCTGTACTTGTTGAGTTTCGTTTTGCCGATTTCATTATATACACAATGTTTAAAATTGTATCATGGGAGCAGGCTTGGGGTAATGCTAAATGTAATGGTAATGCATTGCAATGCATTACATATTTTCAAAGTAATGCTAGTATTGTGTAATGCCACAATTTTAGCATTACAAGTAATGGTAATGTAATGCATTACTTCAAAAATCTAGTGTAATGCTGGCATTACATGGCATTACATGGCATTACTTTGCATTACTATTATGCATGTTAATTTGTAAAATCATAATGAATTGAATAACTGAAATTATATTTGATTAAAAATTGTTTTAAAGAAGAAAATTAATTCTTGAGATAAAAATATTTTAGTTGTAAGATTAAGCATGTTAAAAAAAAAATAAAAAATCCATTCTTAAATTGTCAATGTAACTGGCTATATCAACACAATTTCATAACATTTTAAGAGTCTTGTTATTAAGAATTTCAAATAATTTGAAAAGTGTACTCCAATTAGTTGAACATTCAATGGATTCTTTACTATAAAGAATGTGTCAACAACACACAGTGCCCCCAGGATAATCTAAGTATCAAAACAATCTATTATTTTAAGAGGTGCTTAACACCCCAATTCCCACCCTTCTCTTAACTGTTCCATTAGAATGGAGCACATACATACACCCTTAAAAGCAAAAATGAATGCACTAAAAAGAACGCAGTGTCCAATAACCATGATCTCTTGAAGCTTAACAATTACTTCCAGTATTAAAACCCAATTGAAAATAATTTTACTCTCTCTCTCTCTCTCTCTCTCTCTCTCTCTCTCTCTCTCTCTCTCTCTCTCTCTCTCTCTGTTGTATAAATATGTATTAAGTAAAATAGTTTGGAGTGATAGAAAATACAGGATTCATGTATTTTTTCTATTATTACTTGAACACTTATATATCTTGGATTTTGACACCCGACTGGATGCAGTTAAAAGATGAAACCTGTGAAACTTTGAATATCATTAATTAGTGCAACAGCAATCTTGTATAAGTCATGAAATTTGCACCTGATAGTAAACATGAACCTGTAAATATGTTTAAGCATTTATTTATGAAACATTAACAAAAACTCTTTATTTAGCTTTTAAATTACTTTTTTAAAACTTATTGCCTTTTCACAAAGTAATGGTAATGGTAATGCATTACTTTACCCATGTAATGGTAATGTAATGTATTACTTCAAGAAAATTAAGTAATGGTAATGGTAATTTAATGCCCTAATTCATGAAGTAATGGTAAAGTAATGCATTACTTTACAATGTAATTCGCCCCAAGCCTGCATGGAAGACATAGAACTTAATTTTAGATCACTTGTTAATAAATTACAATGCTTGACAAGATATTCATGTACTCATATGCATAACGCTGTGTTCTGAATTTGTTAATGAAACATATTTTGAGAACTTTGGACAAACTTTGAATTCAACAGTTTTTTTCTGCTCCCGTATTTAGTCACGCAATCTACAAAATCACATGATCGACTATCTATTTGATCACGTGACCGACTTCAATGTTTTTCGTGTTGAGTGCGTCATTTGAAATAAAAATTTAATCGCGGCAAATGAGTCAAACCAGTGGAAAACGATATGATAAAACGATGGATTGTTGTACGTAAATCAGCGTACAGTTAAGTAAAGCAGTTTATCGGATTTTGTTTAGCCATGCTTCATCCATATCTACCTTTGTCAACATAGTCGTCAATGCGTTTGAGATTAGTCTTTCATTGAGACACTTGACACTACGAACATTTCTTTCTTTTACAGATAGACTTCGCCTCCCTCTCTTAATATCAAGTTAATACATCAGAACGCATGACCTCATATCTACAAATAAATAGGAATGTCCCAAACGCCAAAACTAACTTATGGTAATTTGGTGCGTGCAAAGTTAGTGACATAATTACTATATTGAAGGAATTTTATGTTTTTTTTATTCCTGACAAAGACAATGTGCGCTTGCATGCCTCATGAATCTTTTTGTATATAATGGACTTGCCGATATATTTGCCAGAGCATAATGCGGTTGTAAACAACAGACTGGTGTGAATTTGTAGTGATTTTTTAAAATTCGAATGGTCTTTAAATCTAGCCTGACTTATCTTCAAATGGTAAACAATAATTATTTATGTTTTGATTTATTTAATTTGCTATTGTAATAGTAGGATATATATCTGGAATTGTTTTTACATAATATGGAAAGCATGTATGACTTGAAATCTAAGGAAAAAAATGTAGGCTACCTATTATATACTAGTTACAATCTTTTTGAGAACAAGAAAATTAACATGTGAGAGTAACTAAATTGTATTTTGATTTTTGTTTTCCGTATTCAGGATAGTAATCGCACAATAGTAGAAGACAATATCGATGACAGCTTTGGAAATGACCTCGAGAAAAATGGCGACTTTCCCTCAACCGGAAGTCGGTACATCGGATCAACTCAGTACTGGGATTCCAGTTTCCCGAGCTTACTCACTCATCTTGGGGTCGACAGAGAACTTCCTAAAATGAAAAGAGTGCCACAAAAAAGAAAGGTTTTATGATTATTCATTCTGTGAAGTAGACGGAGACTCTTGTATATCTACGGCAGTACTAAACGATGATTTAAAAACATGTTTGTCCGCTTGTTATGTTTCATAAGAAAAAATCATACCGGTAAATTTAAAGGTTGAAACAAATGACTCAAATGGAATAATATAATAGATTTGCAGATATATGTCTGAACAAAGTATAACTGAAAAATGGACTGTTACATGTATTTAACCCGCATAAAAACTTTTTGGGGATTTATAACTCGCGACGTATTGAAGACATACCTCTTAAGTCAGCTGAGGATTTACTAAATTTAAAACTAATTTGGGACCAATCTTTAAATCATAAGGTTTAGAGACTGAATTAAACAACTCACCTATCAAAAGTTGTAGCATTTATTGAAAATATTTACCTAAAAAGGTTTTCAAAATATAGCACATATTGAAATGTTCATACTTTTTGCATTAGGTATTGTAAACGCGAAATGGGATTATACTGAATATATGCAATTAGTCCCATCCTCTTTAATATTTATAGAAATTACCAAATTAAGATTGTTCAAGAATCTTTCAGTGTAAAAGATTCTTGAAACTGAAGAAAAAAATGTTCCTGGATCTTAAAGACTAAGACTTGTAAATTGTGTATTTTAGATTGTGTTACCTTTTCTTTTTTGTAAGACTACAGGCTCCACTCAAAAGTCTTCTGAAACACAGAATTTGGTCTACAAAGAGGAACTGGGAAAGAGAAACGAGGTAAGACTCTCTCTCTCTCTCTCTCTCTCTCTCTCTCTCCAAGAGATTCAGTTCCCTTAAACGTACCTCCGCTGCCTGCATGGGCTTTAATATAACATGTTAACAATTAGACCCATTTTAACAATAGCTTGGACTTTGGGGAGTTGTGTCAAACAGCAATGTGACGTAGGACTGTCTATTTCATTGCTTGCCACTCAGCCATGGCTCTTTTAAATCAACAAAATTTTTCTGGCTTTTGAGCTAACTATAGACTACCGAATCTATGCATATTGTAAACAGATAGCCATGCAATGACCTTGAATTGCTAGTATTACATAATGGTCACTATGATATTTATGTGTACCTAGATGCTGTGCACTGAATGGTGTTAATGATAATTGACAGAATGAACTCTGTGACCATTGTAGCAATGCGTAGTATTCCTAAATGATGTTATGAAACCAGGTGCATAATACGGGCATAATAATATCCAAATTGAGAGTTTAACAACAAGTGACATATTTGGCGATTCTGTGTCTGCAACGATAGCTCTAGTACTCTATATTGACTCATGTATTGTGTATTCTATATATTAACCTTTGTAACCTTTTATGCCGTGTATGAATGAACGTATTATGAGTAAGTGATGCCTCATACTAGGTGGGGGACTCCGAGACCCAGGACTCGGAGACTCAAATCCTGCATCCAGACTCTTTGATTGGCAGTTTTGACGGTTCTGTTACTTTATTTAGGAATAAACTATTAATCTTAATTTTGAACACTAAATGTTCACTCATGATCGTCGTAAATGGGCCGAACTAGTCAGAACTGTCCATCATAAGTAAAATGTTATATATACCCATGTAAAATGATGTTGAACAGAGAGAGAGAGAGAGAAAGAGATTTAGAGATTCCGCTTATAGAGATAGATTCTGAGACTCCTGATTTGGGCTGCTATTAACTGATGTTATTGTAACTACGATCACGCTTAATAAAACCGCTTGAGAAAGAAATACTGGACTTGTCATCCATAAGCTTGAGCTGACCCTCAATAGGATCCTGTAAGACAGAAGGCTTACAATATTTCATCCAAAACCAGCGTCATTTATAACTTGTTTTGATGGAAGAAACAGATAGTTACGTCCTATACCGAAAGTCCAAGGTATTGTAAAAATGGTTCTAAAGTGAAAAATATTTTGTTATTTTTTCATTGACTGAATAAGAAATCACTTTTCGCAATTTTTAACAATTAGGGTCGGTGGTTGAAGATTGAAAATATAGTACGTGAGAAGATGGAACAGTTTGACGATTACTGTACCCAGCTGGTCTCTCAGAACGAGGCTAGACGGGAAGAGAATGAGAGAAACGCCCATCAGCTATATAACAAGCTGTGGTTAGAAGAGGAGAAGGTAGGAAAATCAAATCCATTCAATAATCAAAGAACTAAACATACTGAAAAGCGTCAAGCCAGGAAGAAAATGTTAAAAATATACCGAATGATATAAAAATAACCGTTACGCTTTAAAAATCCCCGATTTTAGCAAATGTAAAGCAACAATATATACCACTGTATAAACGGATTTATTGATTGTAAAATTTATTAGACGGGTTAGAATATACTAGAACTGTTCCACCCTTCCTTCCCCCTTTCAAACTAACTTACACCTACATGTCCAATCGTACACAATATGACGATATCGATATCAGCTTTAACTTTTTGTATTTGCCTATTTGATGTAGGCAAATCGATATTGATACGATATCGTCTATATCGATACCATGGTAAGATAACGTCACAAATTAGACATTAATGCAAAATAATGAATATGGAGTTTTACAATTGCAATATAATATCGATACAATATCGTCGATTTCAACACAAAGTATAGCTGTATAAAGTAATGATGTGCAATGTCTCTACGGTTGAAGTTAGCGAATCGACATTTAAGTACGATATCTTCGATATCGATATAAATGTTGACACCGTAAATTAATAACAACAGTTGTTGACATTCGCAAATCGAAATCGATACGATATCGTTGATATAAAGCCAATTTAAGACAACATTGTTGCAAATAACTTCTTAGGTAATGGAAAATGGTGTTTGACGATAGTGAAATGATATCGATACGATAGCAACATTATCATCGATCTCGATTCTCGATACTACATTGTGTCTTGAACATAATTCAACTTACATCTTTTGAAAAAAGCAATTTACGAAAGACTACAGGAAATGATATAATTGAGACTAAAATTATAGATATAAAAAGACTTTTTTGCCAGAATTTCCCTCCTGCAAGAATGTTTATTGTTTAATATTTGCATGCATAGAAAAGAGAAGCAGTGATAAGAAATTCAGCGTGTGACAGGATATGGCGTCACCACGCCTTAATGCGCCAGAGGGGCGAGGAAGAATGGAGAAGAAAAATTGCCAAGAAAATCCCAGCGTCGCACGAAGTAAGCCTCTGTCTGTCTGTCTGTCTGTCTCTCTCTCTCTCTCTTGTAATAAACATAATCACCTTCTGGAATGTTGCCCCGGCTATTTCTGGGGGTTCCTATTCCTCAAAACCTAGCTCACAAAGTTTTCCTATATGTAAAAAAAGAAACTCATTGCGAAATAACCAGACGCATAAAGTTTGTTGAAACTAAACCTTCAGTTAATAAAGAGGCCCATGGGGCCACATCGCTCACCTGAGCAACAATGGGCGTTCAAAAGATATTATGCCATATGGTCCATCGGTAGAATAACAAAAAATAAATATTGTAAAGTATTCGAATTTTACACTTGTTTTTGCATACACGTAATCTTTGACATTGTACCTTCATGAAATACTTTTTTTTACCAGAATAAGAAAATCCTACGCAAGATATAAAACTAAACATTTGGTAGGGGTACACTGTTAAGTTGTTAACTTCCAATTCCCTATATTTTCGTTCTGCCCCCCCCCCCCCCCCCCCCCATTTTGTAAAGCGATCAAAATATATGAGATCATATAGGTACATTTTTTTCATCAACTACTTACTAGTTATTGTATTTAAATATATATATATATATATATATATATATATATATATATATATATATATATATATATATATATATATATATATATAGTTATTGTTTTTTATTTAAAAAATCCTACATGTATAGATGTGAAGAAGAAAATTGTACCTCAATGTGCTCAATTCCTCAAATTAAAAACATTCAAAAAATTTATTTGTCTTCTCCATTATAATTAAATGACTGTTATTTACTTTGCGTACTTACCAGGATAATTTTCCGCTGTGATATTTTCTAAGGAATAGCGATAATTACTTTATACCCGCAACAGAAATGTGTCAGAACTATGAAAACTGTTTTAAAGATGTCGTTTTTATTTACGTGTGTCGGAAAAACTATCAAAATTGATGTAGATTTCACATTATTTATTATATAAAGAGGGGCTCCCAGAGAGTAGGTATATACAGAATATCATTCTTTTATTTTGTTTGTACAAGTATTTAACATACTCTTATTCATAGAGAATTTCTAATGTTCTACCAAAATTTCAGCATCAATCGTAGAATTATACGCAAGATACAGAGCTCACAGTTCGCCTAGGTTTGAGTCATATTTTGTTCACATGAGTTCATTACATTCAGCTTAAGATTTTTAACTTGGTATTTCCTATTCAGCATTTAAAATGGAAAAAAAGAATGGCCTAAGATTTTCAATTCTTTTTTTCACTCAAGACCATTTCACTGGTATTTGAGGTTCAAAATCAGTTTATACCAATGAAAACAAACCAAACACAGTCAATGATCACATGTAAGTAGGAGTAATAATGACGAAAAAGGGTTAAGTTTACAATACAATAAGTTGTTATAGTTGGTTTCTGGAAGAAGAGACTTTGAAAATTTTCTCAAGAAATATTAACCAATTTTTTACTTTTTTTAATATTTTTAAGATTAAAATTTTTAAGAGTTTTTAAGATCTATGTACAAACATAGAATTGTGAGCAAATCTCTGTATCTTGCTTATAATTCGAAGCTTAACACTCAAATATGGTTAGTAAATAGAAATTGTAAATAATTAAACACAAGAAACATGCACTATAACAAATAAAGAACACAATTTATTTTTTCGAAATGAATCATATATATACATGTATATACCTACATATTTCCATCAGCGATATCAAACTCTATTTAAACTGAATAAACTCGACAAAATGCCGAGCATCTCAACAAAACCTATTGCATTAATCTACCATTACGCAAAAGATAATGCCGAATTACCGATAGAAGGAATTGTATTTCAGTACTTTTTTGATACATCAAATTTTGCTTAATTTGCGCAGGTAAACAGTTAACTGTTTGATTTACCGAAGTCTCTGTTTGATTTGATACCTAAAAATCACGAAATACAGACGATAGTTCCCAGGTTACAAAGCATAAATAATGAAAACGAAACGAAAATCAGAACAAGCTAACACCAACGTCATGTGTGAAAACTGTCAACGTATTGAAATATTTAGCCTCAATTTACTTCACAAAATCGGCACCAATATATTTTGCATGTTTCAAAACTTTTCCTTCATACGCGAACTGTTGCACATCAAGAAAATTCATCATAGTCAGATCGACCCTTTTTCGTATAATGTCATGGCTGCTTTAAACAAAGAACCTCGTTTTAGAAGTATGGAATACGAGTCTTGGTAAAATGGGTATGCAAACTCAGGCCGTAGCAAAATAAAAGCCGGGGCAGATCGGCAATCGTCAATTCCAAATACGCATTATTTCGCAGCAATATTTACAGCGAATACAAATATACTGGTCCGTAAAATATCCTTAAATTTTAATGAGATTGGCAGATTAATACCTGCCAATCTTTTGTTTTGTTCAGGCCAAGTCTTGCCTACCCATTTTACCGTATGCCGATCCCGAAGCTATTAAACTGATTGAAACACGCCTTTCCTTTATTATTATTTTCGTAATAACTCAGATTTGAAACAGAATTAGCACTTAATTTTTGCAATTTATATTTTCCTTCCCATAAGGATAATTTATTTTAAATTAAACTACGTTGAATTGGACTAGGTAGTTCTTGAGAAGAAGATTTTTAAAAACGCACTCCCTTTTTCTACAGTTTCAAGGTTTTCTCCGCTTTGAATACAGATCAGACTTTTATTTCTGCAATTTATATTCGCCCTCCCATAAGGATGCCTTGTGCCAAATTTGGTTGAAATTGGATAAGCGGTTTTAGAGGAGAAGTTCAAAATGTAAAAAGTTTACAGACGGACGGACAGACGGACGGGCAGACGGACGGGCAGACGGACGACGGACAAAATGTGATCAGAATAGCTCACTTGAGCTTTCAGCTTAGGTGAGCTAAAAAAGAGATTGACAGTATTAAGTGTGCGGAATCATTTATTATATATTTTCTTTTTTCCCCAGAAAAAAGATGTCAAACTAGACGCAGAATTAATCACTTGAACTGATTACGTCATAGGAGGAAACACGGTCGTTCAAACGCACTAAATTGTACAGCAGGGTTCAAACATGTCCATAAGCTTATAGAATCATGCGTATTCTTTGTCATATTTTATCATTCCTATGTAATTTTCCTTATTTGTATGTTTTAAGGTGGTATGGGACAACTTCATATTGTGACGTACTTTTTATCAAAATAAAGAATGAAATCAAGTAATTTCTTATATTTTTTCTTTCTTTCCCAATATTGTTACTTAACAATGTAGAGGAATTAGTTAGAGCCTGAGCTATGAATATATGTCATGAGTTCAAATCCCGCTGAGACTTTTATAAATTTTTAATTCTTTTTTTGGGGGGTCAAATATTGTAAAATTTGAAAATTCTAAACCTCAATAAAAACTCAATAAAAACCTGTTTTACTGTCAACCTTTTATCATGGCAATGTTGATTTTCTTGTATAACTAAAAATGAATAAATAAATAAACACACATAAAAAACAACAACAAACACTAAAAATTCATCTTTACTTAAAAAACACATGAATTCTATATTACAGATTACATTGTACTTATACAATTTACAAAGGCATGATTAACACACTAAACCTGTTACTCTTTAAACAAGCATTCTGAGAGAACTAGTATAATTTATCATTAGCAATATATGTTTCTTACCCGCAACTTTATTTGTCGTTGTATGTACCAAAGAGGTTTCGAGATAATTTGGCGAAAGACAAACCCGATGTGTAAAGAGTGGTCGTTAAAAATTAATTTATTCATTATCTGTAAACTCCTTACCGATCTATAATGTCTTAATTATTAAAAATCTACACAACAATTTTAAAAATCATTCTACCATTCCATAACGGAAGTTTTGAAAACGAACCTTGGACAGAATGACCGACTACGATAAAGACTAAACTAGTCCCCTCCGCATGCAAATGATAAAAAATTCTTTTCTTCATAATGGTATCTGATAGCTAATTTGTTGACCTCTCAGCCCCCTTAATTCAAGAGGAGCCCACACGGTGACGTTAAATTGAAAAAAAGGAATAGACCGACTAATTCTGTTCAGCTAGGCTGCTAATAAAAAGAATTTAAAAAAAAAATTGGTGAATCAAAGCAGTGATTGCAAAATAGAGAAAATCATTACGAGGGTATTGCATAAGCAACATACAAAAGTAAAAACGAATCGTTTAAAACCACTTTTTCTATCATATGTAGTTTCTTATTGTTAAAGGTAAACAGCAGGCTTCAGATCAATTCAGTAAACCATAACGAAAAAAGCATGGAAAACGAAGTTGGATAGAAGGACCGACAGACGGAAAGACAGCGATTAAGATCATACATTTTCTTCCTGTTCCACTGGTAGGCAATTTGCTTAATATCAGATCGTTTGATCCGCTCATGTAGATTGCTACACTACGTAGCGATCTACCTGAGCGGGCTAAAGGATATAATTTTAATTATATTGACCAGTAAGGGGTAAATAATTTTTATCACCACTAGGCCAATCATACTTCATTTTCTTTAATAATTAGTTATAACAAGTATATTTCAAGTAAACAAAGACAGCTACTAAAGTTATTTACTTATAAATCTGAACCTGAAGAGGCCTGATGAACATCTAGTTCTTTTTAATAATTTAAAAAAAAAAACACATTTAACTTCATTTTTTAAAAGAAAGTATTTCTACAAATTTCTATGGCTTTAATGCCATAAACAATATCCACTGTTTGCCACATTTCTGATCTATAAGTATTTCATATCAAGCACAATGCATTTATTTAATAAATAATATAATATATTTTAATTACAAATGTGGACCCAAAAGATTCGAGAGAGTTGGAAGAATTCGACCATTCATATCGATTTCTATTCTGCATCACGGAAAGTATTTACTTTCACAAATCCATACGTCTATTTTAGATCAACTAAATTAAAGCAAAGTCATATATACTTTTAATATGAAACATGTTTATCTTAATATTACACTATTTTAAAAGACTATCAAAATATGGATCAAATTAATCATCATCAGATAGTCCAGTCGACCTATCATATTGATTTCTATTCTCTAGCTGCTGTTGAAGAAGAAAAAAATAACGAATATCAAAAATAATGCGTGCACCAATTAATTCCTAGGAAACTGCGCCATCAGCAGTAGGAAAAATACCAATAAGGCACTCATATCATTATTTGGGACAAAACTAAATGAAGAATTGACCACTTTGTCACTAACTTTGGAAAAACCAGTACTTAGAAAGACACAGTAGGAAATGACAGACAGACGGACAAACAAAAAGTTAGCGATAAGAGATAAAGTTTGCCCGATAGGAGACTGATAATACTCATTACCGCTATATCAAGTATACCGCATTTTCTCCAACAAATTAAAAAGGATTGAAACATTTTAAAATTGTTTTAAAATTTAAACTAACTTCTTTAATTTTTTTTTTTACAATTTCTTTACATATACTGTCATAAACGATGACCTTTTTTTCGACAGTTCTGAACTATTATTTTTATTATATGTATATATAATATAGTTTAATTTTAAACAAATTTTATGATACATGTATATTTTTATTCAATTATAGACCCAACAAATTCGAGAACGTCATCTGGAGAATTCGACCTCTTATATCGATGTCTATTCTCTAGCTGCGCAGGCGCAGTATTAATGTATGCAAATATCAGATAAAGATATCAGTAATTTGGGTTAAATCCCCACATTAACAAACTGTCAGAATACAATAACAATATATTGTACATTTATTGGTTTTTTTTTGGCATTTCTTTCTCAAAGTGTTATTTTTACCATTGATGAATAATATTTCAAGCAACGCGTTTATATTTTCTTCTCTATATCCAAATACGGATCAATCGGACAGATCAACCAGAAAGTCCAGTCGATCTTTCATATTGATTTCTATTCTCTAGCTGCTGACGAAGACGAAAGAAAATAACGAGGAGCAAACATAATTCCACCATAAGATATTTACTTTCACAAATCCATACGTCTATTTTAGATCAACTAAATTAAAGCAAAGCCATATACACTTTTCGTATGGAACAGGTTTATCTTAATATTACACTATTTAAAAAGATTATCGAAATATGGATCAACCTAATCATAATGAGAAAGTCCAGTCGACCTTTTATATTGATTTCTATTCTCTAGCTGCTGTCGATGAAGAAAAAAAAATTAATGAATATCAAAAATAATCCACCAATTAATTCCTAGGAAACTGCGCCATCAGCGGTAGGATAAATACCAATAAGGCACTCATATCATTATTTGGGACAAAAGTAAATGTAGAATTGACCAATTTGTCACTAACTTTGGAAAAAAACCAGTACTTAGAAAGACACAGTAGGAAATGACAGACAGACGGACAAACAAACAGTTAGCGATAAGAGATAAAGTTTCACCGGTAGGGGACTGATAATACTCATTACCGCTAGATCAAGTATACCGCATTTTCTTCAACAAATTAAAAAGGATTGAACATTTTAAAATTGTTTTAAATTATAAACTTACTTCTTTAATTTTTTTTTACAATTTCTTTAGATTTACTGTTATAAACGAAGACCCTTTTTTCGACAGTTCTGAACTATTATTAGTATATGAATAGATAATATAGTTTAATTTTAAACAAATTTTATGATACATGTATATTTTTATTCAATTATAGACCCAACAGATTTGAGAAGGTCATCTGGAGAATTCGACCTCTTATATCGATGTCTATTCTCTAGCTGCACAGACGCAGTATTAATGTATGCAAATACCAAATAAAAATATCAGTAATTTGGGTAAAATCCCCACATTAACCAACTGTCAGAATACATAAACAATATATTGAACATTTATTGGTTTTATTTGGCATTTTTTTCTCAAAGTGCTATTTTTACCACTGATGAATAATATTTCAAGCAACGCGTTTATATTTTCTTCTCTATATCCAAATACGGACCAATCGGACAGATCAACCAGAAAGTCCAGTCGATCTTTCATACTGATTTCTATTCTCTAGCTGCTGACGAAGACGAAAGAAAATAAGAGGAGCAAACAAAATACCACCATAAGATATTTACTTTCACAAATCCATACGTCTATTTTAGATCGACTAAATCATAGCAAAGCCATATATACTTTTTATATGGAAGATGTTTATCTTAATATTACACTATTTAAAAAGACTATCAATATATGGATCAAATTAATCATAATCAGATAGTCCAGATTCACGAGAAACTGCGTGTGTATACATGTCCTATCGTGGAAGTGGATTTATTGTTCAGCACAGAGCTACATGTAAATGTAAAATTGACCAGTATGTCAATAACTTCGAAAAAAACAACCCATCACTTAGAAGGACAAAGTAGAAAATGACAGACAAACAGAAAGACGGTCATTATAGGCATAATATTATATAATGAAGTATAATTTTAAACAAATATTATGATATATTTTTATTACAAAATTGGGCCTAACAGATTCAAGAGAGTCATTTGGGGAACTGAACCTCTCATATCGATGTCTAATCTCTAGCTGCATAAAAACATCATTTCCACAAATACTTAATTCGATATGTACAGTTCCTGTCAACTTAATTTATGTTTAAATTGATATCGTTTAAATATAGAACATTTCCATATTCAGATTACACTAAATAAAAAGAATTTAAAACACTTTAATTATTTGGTTATTTTTTCTTTAAGCGCCATTTTTACCATTGATAAATAATATTTAAAGCAAAGCGTTTATATTTTTATTACATAAGGATCAAACGGACAGATCAACCAAATAGTCCAATCAACCTATCATACCGATTTCTATTTTCAGCTGCTGACGAAGAATTTTAAGGAAAAAAAATAACAAAGAGCAAAACGATTTACTTATAGATTCATGAAAAACTGCCTGTTAATACATGTACGATCGTTGCACTGGCATTATTATTCTGCACAGAGCTTACAGTAAAATTAACCAGCTGGTCAATAACAGCGATAAAGCCTAATGTAAAATTGACCAGTTGTCAATTATAACTTCGAAAAAAACAGTACTTAGAAAAACAAATTTGGAAATTTAAGATCGAAATAATCAATATATAGCAATTCACTATAATAATCAGTTTTTGGTAAATTGACTGATTTCAACTATATTTATTGAATAGCTTTGCAAAAACTTCAAATAAATGTTACGGAAAAATCAGGTGGATTCCAAATTAGACCAGAATGAGAGGGGTTAAGAATTGCTTATCAGTATCTGAATTATGAAAGCATTTGATATTCTTAAATCGTTCATGCAATTCTATACGCCATTAGTTAATTATGTAAATTAATACTTTGTAACATTTACGGAACTTACAGGTAAAAAAAAAAGAATACATCAAAGAAACCCGCTAATTCATTCACACAAACAAATGTATCGTTTGAAATTCCTCACCGAACCTATTTATATTATCATCATTTTTTAAAATCACCTCCGTCATACACGATTAATCAAACACTTTTCCAAAAACGAAGGAGGCTGTATAAAAAGGGGTCTTTAAAACGATAAAAATGAAGTATGGCACAAATAAACCCGACCGAGAAATGCGTTGAAATATTTGAAATACACATATTTTAAAATAACTTGATGTTGCCAGTTAAAGTCACTATTTCGATGCCACCATTCTGCCTTTTTAAATTCTACTTAATGGTTATATTTTGTTAGGGAAGATCAAAATAAAGTAAATAGGGTTAGAACTTTTTTTTAAAAGCATAATAATAATGTTCACCATTCAGTAGAAACATAATTTAGCAATTTTAAGTCACTGACTTCGCAAAAGAGAATCTAAAAGTAACTGAATGGTCTGCCTTAACAAAGAAAAGCATTTTTTCAGTTAATGGGGGTACTACGAAAGAAACGAATAATATCCAACCATATCACGTAAACGTGACCTTGCCGACATCATTAACTTTTCGCTCCTACGTGTAGCTCGCTTATGTGTATAAATTCAAATGTAAATCAAACTTACATACTTCTGTGTGATTGTGTGCTTTTGTGTTATTAAACATTATCTAACAAAAATTCATATTAAAAAAAAACTGTAAACACATGAAAACACTGCACATATGCAGTTTACGTGTCCAGATGATAGAGATTATTTGGTGACAATTCAACATTAGAGTGAACAGTAATAACAGTGATAATACCCATTCGAAATATCATCTATTTGAATCAGTCATATGATCAATTCCATTTGAATAAGTATTATCACCTATTCGAATAACTATTCAAAAGCTGAGTAGGTGGCATTTATTTACATATTTCAATAGGCGATATGAAAATGAATATTTCAAATCTTGATTACCAAAAAAACTTAATCAAAACAACTTGTTGAAGTGATAACTTGACTTTTTATAAACAGGAATAAAGTAAATTAAGTCGGATTTTTTTTTGGTGCCATGTTAATCTGAAGAAAATGAAACATTGTCAATAGTTCACAGATATCATGGAATTTCCCATACACATTTTTAGAAATTGCGTCATTGTGTTTCTTCTGCCATGGTTATTTAAATAATATAGTTATGGCTATTATTTTCCTGAGTCCCACGTTATTGAATTTCTATTTGAATACTGTATTTCTACAGATAACAATATACTTTTTGTCAATAAACCGAAGAAATATTTTATTCATACGATTATACAAACAATGAATAAAGAAGCATAGTTTGAATAAATTGTTTTTGACCCCCCCCCCCTACAGAGCCATCTACCACCCAAGCAAAACTGATTGAGATTTACTCGGGGCCCTTAAGAAGTGAGGCCTTTCCAGGGTAGTTCACTCCGTACCTATTAATAATTATTCTCGTTGTCTAGATTACTTGAAATCAACTACCTAACAGGACAGCACTACCTCAAAGTAAGCAAATATGTCCAGGAAATACTAGAATTATATTAGTTGTTGAAATATCTTGTTTTCAACCTAAAAGAGTCATGGCGAAGTTGCTCCTAGAAAAGCCCTGTGTAAAGTTTGGTTTTCCTAGGATGAAGGCCCGCCATTTAGTAAACTGAATATTAACTGATTGGTCTTGAGAGGTGAATAAATGACATAATTAAAACATAAAAGACAATTAATTCAATACCAAGAAAATATCAAACGATCATAATTTACAATGTGATATCATGTTGTGTTTTATATAAAACAGTAAACTTACAATTTTGTGACATTACATTTGTTTCCAATAAAGAGAAAAAATCAGAACTTCAAAATTTGATATACACATGTACCATTTAGTATTTTAAAGGCCCTTTTGACACCACAAAAACAGTTCACTGAATTTCAATGTATCCCAAATATTGACAACAGAACATGGTACGTCCAAAAATATCAGATGCTGAATTTTTTAAACATCTTACCTGAATGTTTAACAACCTTGGGTGTTTTCAAATTTTTTTGTTTAGCACAGAAATGAAAATTTAAACGTTAAATATTTTAACGATTTATTATAATGTCTCCTTTTGTAATAAACAAACTATTCTCAATCTTGTATATTTTTATATAATTAAGATTTCTGATGCATATCGATAAAAATGTGTATATGTAGAATTAGTTTGTTATTTTACATAGGCCAATTATCGACATTATGAATGAATTGCCAAAAATGTATGATAAAGTAAATAAGTTACAACTGTGTTCAATAAACTATTATCATTTGGATTCAAACACCAGTTTCATCATTGAAAAAAAAAACGATGACTCATATGATGACACCAAATAAAGATTATTCTTTGAATATATGAAAATTCTAATTTTTAGAGTCAGAGAGGATAACAACAAAGGACAGAGGGTGTTACCAAGAAAGAAAGTCTTTTGAAAAAACACGGAGGCTCAAAAGTGTAGAATCATTCACATGATAGCCAGCGTACATTAATTATTAACTTTATGAGTTTGAGAGGACCATCATACCTGATAGGATATCAGTTGAATAGCCAATCTGAAATTGACAAAAAAAAATCGGAAAAAGGAAGCAATTTTATTAAAGTAAGGTAATTCATCTTCATATTGTCGCATCAAAATTTTAAAAGAAAAGCAACAATGGACATGGAGACCTATTTCACAAAGAACATTTTCTTTTTGGAAAGAAAATAGAGCGACATTGAGACAAAACATGACATTTCATTTGCATAGTAAATTTCATGTATAACAATATATTTGGGCTGTCATACATACTTGTTCACAAAGGTGACTAATAGGCAATTTTAATCAGGCGTGTATCATAGTTAACAAGAGGGCGTGGTACAGAAAACCTAAACTATTTTGACTAGTGAATATAAAGTTACTCCATTGTATCGTATAAATCGATACAACAATGGAGAGAGGAGGTGTTATCAGAAGGCGCATTTTATAGATAAGATATGTAGGTATTCTAGTAATCGTAATATGTTAGATTGAGTTATATACATTGGTTTACTTTTTTGATCAAACACTACAAAACTTGAAATAAAAGATGATGGGGGGGGGGGGGAGGATTATCAGAAACTCTTATTGAAAATATCAGACAAAACAGAACTTTATATATTGGAATTCCATATGCTATTTTCCCACGCTTTTCACGCAATACAGGTTAATTAATTTTGCAAGGTTGTCTACATTTCGTGCTTAGAATGATGCTGATATATATGTCTTGAAACGACCCTTTTTGTGAGCTACCGTTAATTCGAGTACTGTTATCAGAAATATTCATGTTTGTCGGTCTGAAAGTTGTAGCTATAGTTATGCTATTGTTTTAAAATATACCGCTTATGAAAAAGACAACTGCACTCGATTTGTGACATACTATTGCGTGTACATTCAACAAGCTGGTTTAGTTTTCAAAGAAGAATCACATACGACTTCCTTATGTTTACAATACCTTTTTTTTAAACCAGGACAGAAGATTTTTCACAATATTCTCTTTCAAATAAAGTAAAATACTATTGGGTGTACATCCAACTAGTTAGTTTTCAAAAAAAAGAATCATATGTGACTTCCCTATGTATACAATACCTTTTTTGTGAGGTCTTGTTAGGTCTTTTGGATGCTAGTTGCTTAGTGAATTAACGATTAGCTCTGCCTTAAACTTTGACAAACATACATTATATTACATGCAAAGGTCATTAACTATCATTAAGTAAAGAAAGAAATCCAAAGATTGGGCTTACACATTTTTATGTTGTAGGACATAAAACAAGGTTGATTGACCATATGTACAGGGAAATAGTAACCATAACAAGTGGGTAAAGATGCTGTTGTTGTTCCTATGCTAAAACAAGGAGCAAGTCACTTTTAAGGTATGGGCTTAATTATGTGTAACCGTCACAAAAAAAAACCAAAGTACTGAAGTACTAACCGGAGTTGATTTAATTGATTATTATTTTTTTAAAAATCAAAGAAATTTAATTTTTCATGGCAAGTAGTTTCTTGGCTATATTAGATCAATTACGCACATTTTTCTAATATAAATTATCTAGATTTTCCGACAATAATTCCGAGTTATAGACGGAAAACCCCACATGAATCATGTGTAAATTTAAAAATTGAACTCTGCCTTAAAAAACCCACATAAATCATTTGTAAAATTTAAAAAACTGAACTCTGGCGTAAAAAAAACAAAACGCCAAAAAAATACTAAAATGTATGTAAAATTTTAAATCTGACTATTTTCAAGGTATTGACAAACAAGTTCCCTTGAGAAACAATGCTTTTGACTACATTACATCGAATTTATCGATTATTTTAATTTCAATTATTAAAATTAAAAGTACTTAGTCTTGTCAGCGATGATGATTTGTGCTTAACGAGGCCGAGTACAGAACGAGTACGCACGCTTTCGCGCAGCGTTTCATTTGTATTGTGACGTCATCTTTTTGCTTGGTTGACGCCATGGCGCGATAGTTTCAACTGCAGATATTCAGCGAAATTTGTTGAAAATGGCTCGTTTAATGCGTAAAATTAATGTTATATTGTGGAATAAACATAACTGTCTCGAAGTATAAGCTATATTTGGGCTCGGGTCGAAAACGTGAAGAGGGTTCAGCAGGCCTAACCCTCTGTCACGTTTTCTTAACCCGCCTAAATATAGCTTAATTCATATATTTCAAGACAGTAACCATGTAATTTATATTAATGACCCTTAATATGTGATGTTATATATTTTTTTATTACTTAAATATGTCTGAATGCTTTAATAATACTATAAAGATCACCTTTTCCGCGTTTGTCAAATAAAAAATAGCCATTATCTGACAAATCTGGGAAGTTGGGCATACAAAAATCAACTTTTATAAGACCCCTGGAACAAACCAGGAGGTAAAAGGTTTTTTTTATTTGACCATTTGATGCCTTTTAGCAGTACCTTTAATATGTAGAACAGAAAAAGAAATCCCTAGGGCAGAAGTTTAAAAAAATGTGCAAAATCGATACATTTCAAGCGAAATCCCATAGGGTCCTATGTTAAAGACTAACAAACTTTGAGATGACCCCCTAAACAAACGGTGTGGTAAATGTCTTATTTTTTAATCTTAAAATAATAATTATATTAATAGAAATTCAGGTAAAAAATTTCATTAAAAAATCTAGGGCAGAACTAATTAGACCCGGCCTCGTTAAGTGCAAACACTGTTTCACTTCCGGTTTGCCATAGTAACTACATAGGAGAGTTGCTTTAAATCAACTCCCAAAAAGAAAAATCCAAGTCATTTGCCAACGGATAATTTAATAAAATACTTTTCAATTTATTTTTTAACAAAATAATATAATGTAATATTATTATAAAATTTTAAATGTTTTGTAGTTTATAAGATAAAATGTATTATAGTAGTATTGATTGATTTGAAAAAAAAAACCCACAGGATTTATATGACTAATAAATGATCGAGTACTATCGCTTGACGAAAGCTTCCGATTAATCAACCAAGCAAACCGAGCAAAATTGACATCTCTTATTACAAGCCGTAAAACTTATATAACCCTAACTTAAAATTGTAGTATCCACATTTACTCTGGACTGATTCACCTCGTCCACAAGGCTCCAAATACTGGTATTTCCCAAAAGAACCTTGAATAATATTTAATCATAATTTGGTTAATGACATGAAAGGTGGGTAATTTTTTGTCGGACAATCGTCTATTCTTTGAGCAGATCATTGGGAAATAATAATAGAGAAAACGGGGCCAGGGATTTAAGATTTTAATCCAAATGTGTCAATAGGCCATTTTCTAATTATTTATTCAAAGCTAGGTATTCAAGTTTTTTTAAGCACACAGCGTAACTCTATAATAGAACAATACAAGTGAACCAATTTTTCTGACAATGGAGAAGTTTACACCTTACACTCCAGGCAATATTGATTTTTGAAGAACTCCTCCCCTTGCAAACGTCATTCGTCAGACCAGTTGGTGAACTATTTCTTGAAAAAATCGGTCGAAAAAAAAGCTATTTTAATGTAAAGTGAAGTCTTTATCGTTGCGTTACCATCAGTCTGTTCAGACTTTTTCGCAACGCTCCAAGAAATTTATTTGAAACCTGCTGTATAGCTTTTTGATTAGAAGCTACAGCTCGGCTCAAGTGTGAGATTTGTTACAATTGATCAATACATGATGAATTGATTTTATATGACTCGCTTTTTGGTTCTTTTTTGGTTGGTCCTCAGCAATATTTTTGACCAAGTTTTCTCAAAGCCCATTTTATTATTCAAAAGAAATTTCTTTAAAAATTGAGAGGTGCGAGTAGTAGGGTATTTCTTATAAATTTAAATGCAGTACTGTCAAACTGCTTTCATAACCAACAACTTAAACAAGATGCACAGCCAAAGGATCTAAATCTACAGACAACCACTACCTGCATATTGTTCATCCTATCATTCATTTGTCTAATGTAATAATAATAAAATAATAATAAAAGAAAATCTTATAAGATACACTTTTACTTCACCATTACATAGCTATAGATGCGCTTAAATACAATTCATGATGGCTCTTTTTTTTTAAATGAATTTTAAAGGTTACTCACGGCGAGTTTGCATCTTATTTACCTCAAATTATAAACCATTGTCTTTTTAAACACTAAAGTTAACGTACGAGTATTTTCAAGGATTTGCATTTCAAAGCATTTTAAAAAGGTTTACAATCCATTAAATCCGAAGCACAAAAACTTACTCTATTTTTGAGCATGCCATTATCTCTAAATGGTAGTTTTTTTCGACCATTGAAAGTTTTATACTTCACGAGCATATATTTCGTATTTTAACATTGAAATAGAAGAAGAGGAAAAAGCTTTGTAAAAAATACAAAAAAAATGACCTAAACATTTTTGAGCACAAACACAAAAGATTCATAGGAGTAAAAGATTTCCTGAACGATTTTTAATTATAATGCCTACAAATTCTTGAAAAATCTTCTCCCAAAATAAACTGGTGCCGTCTGTTATTGAAAAGTCTAGTCGTAATTATTCCGAGTGTCGATTGTTCGAACCGGTGACAGTTCGAAAGAGCCCATTTTGTCGAACAATTCAAAAACCTTTTCGAGTTTGGAAAGTCCATGCATCCGTATTCAAGAGCACAAGCAACCCATGGCCTCATGATGTATTTCAATATAAAGTAAGTTCGAGATACAATCACAACCCCAGTTTGGATTTCAGGGTAGTTGAACATGCACTCATCTTCCTTGAAATGGTAAAAAAGCCGATGTTGTGTTCTGACCGCTATAGAGCCCTCGCCACCAAGCATCTGTATCCCAATGCACTTGGCTCTTAAAAAGTAGGGATCAGTATTTAATAGCCTTATTGATGTATCAATCCACATTACAAAGTCAAACTCCTGAAGCATTATTTGAATAATGATTGGCTTCCATGTATATCCACGTAAATTTTGCACATGCCTAGGAAACATTTTAAATGGAAAGGTTCTAAAATTGCAACTACTATTACATATTTCTTGTACACGGTTTGCGTTATCGACAGATAAACCTATGTCATAGACTATCAATACTAGCCTCGGATACTTTGTTTTCCTTAATTTAGTTATGTTTTTATGAAGACTAACGAATTCTTCATAATGGTTGTCTGACAGAGCCGTTACAAATGTAGGCAGCAATACGTCACACGCGTTTGGTCTGGCTAAGAATTCAATGCCATTTTTGTCTAGTTGTAGGCGTTCCATTAACATTTTCGAAACATTGAATGAATATCTACTCACAAATTGCATATTTTTTCTTAATGAAGGTTCAAATTCCTTGTCGGTATTCTCACATCCATTTAAGGTTTCCTTGTTTTCGTTATTTCGTTCCCTGTCAAGTGATACGATAAATTTATCGTCTTCACAGCGAGCTGAAATGTCATCTCTTTGGTTCAGAACGAGATACAGTGAATCTTTGCTCTTATGAGTTTGAAAGGGCAAAAGCAGTGATACACTAAAACCAATGAATACTAGAATAGTAAATGATAGCACTTTCTGCCTTTGATGCCTTTGGCGTAAAAACTTCATCCTTTTGTCTAAAAAAATAATGAATAAAATTGTCGTTTTACAATATACAACTTCATATTCAGAAGAATTAGTATCATTATCTCTTAAAAAAGAAAATCGCAATTAATAGGGTAATATGAATCAAATAGCAGAGCATTTGTGGATAAATATCGGTAAATTTCTTTGTACCTTACATATTTGCACGCAGGTGCACACAAATGCAAAATATACCCTTACATGTGTGACTGTCTAAAAGAACTTATTATTCGTTATAAAGAATTTTTTTTTACTTATAATACACATTCGCATAATGAACACCTATCATAATTTATTCAAAAGTTTGTTGTTGTTGCTATTTTCTTATTGTCAACTACAATGTATATGTAATATGGTATACAGTGGTAATATTTTATATATATACACACACACACACACACATATATATATATATATATATATATATATATATATATATATATATATATATATATATATATATATATATATATATATATATCTTTATCTATATCTTTTTTTATTATAATTTATTATAATTTTATCTCATTGATTAACTTGAAATTATTGTACTATTATCCAAATTCTTTATCTTAGACAACCAATCACCTTTTACAATTAATATGAAAATGTACAAAATGTCAATGGTTTCTACATGTTTAGTCAGTGCATATTTTAAATTACCGTTTTTGTCAGACTACACAATACCATATAGCTGGGATTTTACGGGACTCAAGTTGGTAAATAGTGAACTAATTTAAAGATATACCATTGATTTTGGCGGATATATCATTGGCAGATTCATTTTTCTTTAGTTAGAACCTGCTGTCGTTTTTTTAATTGACAATAAAACCCCCCACAAAAAATTATTATTAGAAGACAATTAAATTCTTATCCTTCAATCTGTCTCCTACAAAAACACAAACTTATTACGCTTATACAAAATTTAGTGTTGCTAATCATACCCCTTAAGTTGAAAAACTCATTAACGTCTTTTATGGTTTGGTTATTTAGATTTTCATGTATTTTCATCCAATCAACTTATAAGCAATACAAGTAAGTTAATGTATGTAAAATTGTATTTGTAACATTGAATACAAGTAACAATTGTCATCTTTTCCTTTGAGCATACATCCATTAATACACATGAACCCAATTATCCATATGCTCCTCGACAAAATTTTAATTTGATGTTTTAAATATTTGATGGATTTTTATTATATCCTCGCCAAAACCCCTACTTTTAGTAGGTTGTAGACATCCCCTTTGCCTCCTTTAACAAAACTGTAACAGGTTATGTACATAACGAACGAAAATTGATTGAAAAAAAAAAAACTGTCTAGTCTTGAGGGTTTTTTTTACCGTCATAAATCAACTATGATAAATGAAATGTTTGTGCCCTTTCAAAACCAACTATGAAGCAATATGACAAAAATGAATGTTTAAAAAATGAACTTCCGTGTCCTCATACAGAAACTGTGTACATTCATCAAGATCTGACATTCGTCGAGGATTTAAACTCTTGGGTGACGGCCTTTAACAAAAACCGCGAAAATTGGGCCACCATGATATCTAATGATTCCTCGGTATTCCATTAAGTCATGATATTGCTATACATTTTAAATGTGCACACAAAACAGGTTTTGTTTGTTTGTTTTGTTTTTAAAACCTCGAATAAAAATAATATCAAAAGATAACTATTTCATTTTCTAAATTGCATTATTTCATCTTATTTTATGATTAACGTATGTAAACTCAACGTATTTCTGAGAGCCAAGAAAAAGTTCATTGTCATTTGTCAAGTTTAAAGCAATATAAAAATAGGCGACATTCTGAACTTTGATACCCATTAAGCATACTTAAGTATACATTGATAACAATAGAGACGGAAAATTGCAAATTTATAGAAAAAAACTCAGATCGTTATTTAGCCCCTTGAAAGTCATGCTCTCGGTTATTATTATTATTTTTTTTTTTGGAAAACACCATAAAGATTTGCCTAATTCGAATATCGAGTTTTAAAAGTTAAGTGGATCTCAGATTGCTTTGTTATTTTAACATAAATATTTATGCTATTATTTTTTAATAAAGTAATAAAGAGGTTTTTTTCATTTTTTAAACCAGTTAACTGGTGACAAATATTGTACACTTTCCAAAGCATTAATGAATTACAGTGAATAACCAATTGTTTGCTGTATACAAGGGAAATATTCGCCCCTTTTGTCTTCGCGGTCAGCGGCCGAATTTAAGTATGGACGAATTCTATATTGTAAATAATATCTATGTTAACAAATCTGAATCTGGGCGAATTCAAGAGCGGGCAAAACCGTTTGCAAGTGTAGAGGAGCGAAACTAACACGGGGCAAAAACAACCCTGTATACAGTATATACATAGAGATTGCTACTATGCTTATGTCATTCAAAATTTTGCAAAGCATTTGACAATTAATAAAGCAGTTTAGAAACTGAGGATATTATAATTACAAAAAGATTGAAAGTGAGATAAAAGAAATCGTTTAAAATTTTCCTTGACAGCTACTTTTCTCTGTAATCCATAAATCAATTAAACTTAATATTATTTTGTTTTTGTGATGAATTATGAATCACTTCAACCGGTTTTAATTTAAAAATGAGTCTCCTCATTGTAAACTATCTTTTACATAAAAAATACAATATACACACTGACACATGATACTTGATTTTAATTAGCACTGGATTATGGAAACCAAGAATGCAAATTTTGATCCATTTTCCAAACATTTTTTAAAGCAAAATAAAATGTCTTTTGTAATATTTTTGCATACACGGCAAATAAAAAATCAAAGTTATTTCGAAAAGTTAAAAATAAATTTAATTTTAACAAGGTTTCATCATAGACTTTTTTTGGCACTTGTATTCACTATTTGCCGATTACATGTACATTAATCAATTAGCGATACCTCTGAAATCTTTATGGGTGACTTTTGATATAAGGCAGTTATTCAAGGACAAGGAATCTTACATTGAGCATTACTAGGTGATCAAATACGGTCGAGGTGATTGAATCCATGACAGTTTTGATCACCTTCGACCGTACTTGATTACCTCATAATATTTAAAGGATGAATCCTTATCACTGCATACAAAAAGTCATTGATTAAATGCACTGGACTATAATTTTAAAACCGAGTTGTGGCTGTGTAATTGACAAAAACGCTTAAAATGTAAATATTTATGAGTAGTGATAAGTTGATTGAAATGGTGGGAATATTCACTCGATTATATTCATACATGTAACCGAGCTATGGAACAACTGGATATCCTAAATATATTTGTCTAGAATTTGGTGATAGCTATATTGAAATCGTCAAATTTCTTTGATTTATTAAGGATGCAACATGTATTTTTACTTAAATACAGATTTGTTATCGTCGTATGGTTTTTAGAAACAAAATCTAATCTTTTCCATCATATCTCATCGTGGAATCATTTAGATTCGTAGAGGGCGAATTTTTTTTTTTTTTTTTTTTTTTTTTATATATATTTTTTCATATTTATAGGGCATATGAGTAGTGATAAGTTGATTGAAATGGTGGGAATATTCACTCGATTATATTCATACATGTAACCGAGCTATGGAACAACTGGATATCCTAAATATATTTGTCTAGAATTTGGTGATAGCTATATTGAAATCGTCAAATTTCTTTGATTTATTAAGGATGCAACATGTATTTTTACTTAAATACAGATTTGTTATCGTCGTATGGTTTTTAGAAACAAAATCTAATCTTTTCCATCATATCTCATCGTGGAATCATTTAGATTCGTAGAGGGCGAATTTTTTTTTTTTTTTTTTTTTTATATATTTTTTCATATTTATAGGGCATACCATGTTATTTCAAGGATGCATCGGTTTTCAGTTTCAGGAAGAAAACTAACTTTCAAAATTTGCTTTAATTAAAGATGTAAATTTGTGGGGGAGGGCTACCCTCGAATACCACAAAAATTGAGCCAACCACGCATTTTAAGGATTTCACAGTACCTTATTTACAATATTCTTTCCTGTTTTTGTGATCGGCTTCGGCCGATTACTGTTGTGTCCATATGAGGCATCCGGCAAATGCTTCCACGTGCGCACACATTCCGCTTGCATAAGTAGTTCTTATAAAAACTTGAAGCTTTGGTTTAGTATTTATATAACATTTTACTCAGTTTTATTTCAATTCATTTACCTTAAGAGATGCAAACATACATTAAATACAGTTCGACCTGATAATTCAAGAATGCACATTTTGTCTCACACGTAAGAATTTTGATCGAAAGATTCATTCAGTAAATGCAGTTGACCTCGATGAACTGACCTCGATCATAAGAAGATGCTCCTTGAACTAACCTCGATCTTTTGATGTTGCATAATAGTAGCTAGGAAGACGGTTTGATTTATAAACAAGGTTACGTTATAATGCCTCAATAGCAAGTTATGATGGCATTCAATGTTTTTCAGTCGAATTAAATCATTTTAATACAACTCTTTCTTTGTTTACGTGTGAATGCTCTTTAAAGAGCCCTACTCAGTATTCTGAAGAAGAAGAAGAAGAAGAAGAAGAAGAAGAAGAAGAAGAAGAAGAAGAAGATAAAAGATTTAATAATTAAGTTAAAAATATAAAACTAGACAAGGAGTTTACGAACGGCTTTCCCCAAATTTATTTCAAAATTAAATTTGTTGACGGTTAAAATGATGAAATTATGGTGTACAGATTCAAAATATTCTATATTTTGTAAAAATACAGTACTTTTTAAAATTATTTTACATCAAACTGATCATGTTGATTGCTTCTAGCTATCTATATATTATTATTGCCGATCATTCCTTTAAAAGGAATACTTGTTTTTCCTGGTATCATTCAAAGCAATCCACTTTCCGTTTATTGTATACAGGTTGTCGCCTTTAGTTGTTAAATAAGGTTGATGGCATACTGTGAAATAATTATTATTTGCGGTGGTTCAGTGTTCGTGGTATTCGTGGGTATCCCTCGCCCACGAACTTACATCCTCAACGAAAATTTTTTATAAAAGAGTAAGTGTACCATCTGAAACTAAAAACTAATGCACCTACGAAATTACATCCTCCAAGAATATGCACTCTTGGAAGTATAATACATTTTAAAATTCCAAACAAACAAGAACCGTTTTTTATTTATTATTAACTAATATCTTTATAGGTTGCGTGAGGCATTGTATTTTTCAATTTGATATAACATGAAACGAGAAAGTACGCGAGGTAATAATTTGTTCATCAGTGCAGCAATCAAATAATCGTCAAAATACATATTTGAATATCATTCCAATTTGCATTTAAATTTTCAAATTTAACGTCCAAAAATATTTTAATGGTTGTTAAATATTTAAAAAGAGGAAATTTTAATGCCTGTAAAAAAGAAAAAAATAATATGAATCGAAAATGATTGCTTTTTTTAAATCAATTTATATGAAACAAAGGGTTATACTCTATATTTTTCAACAAATACAGAAATCGAGAAAGCGTGAATTCCATGCAGATCACATAATTTATGATAAAAAGAATTAGCATAAAGACTTTGTCAAATAATTCAATATCAACATCAATTGAAAGTTCATTTGTACTGTCTGTTTTGATAAACCAATCAACCTTTAAAAGCTTGTTTACTTTCTTATTTAATTAGCTTCAAATTCACGCCTACCAGTATCTGGTAATTTTTCATGTAACACAAATATTTGATTTTGATAACTTAACCTTTAAAAATGTATTTATGTAATATAGATATTGGCCTTCTAAATATTTGATTATGACATTATTTAACATAGCTTGAATTGCGGTCATTCCATACTTTTTTCCTGAGCTGTATTTTTTTTTTATTTTCCTGCAAAAACCTGCTAGTCTTCATACAAAAAATGTTCTAAGATAAATAAGGTTTGAAAAAATCATTAATTTTTGTCAGAGGAAAGATTTCTCATCTAAGGAGCATATAGTAAATAAATTTTTGTACAGGACGACAATAATTCAATTTTGCTCCAATTAAGGTTTCTTAACGATCTTTTCCACCAAAAATAGGCTAAAAGAAATGTAAAAACCATGATATTTTTGCCTTTGTAGTAGAAAATAACATTTTAAAAAAATTCTTTATGAAATTGCAGCTCATATTGCTTCAACAATGCAAATAGTATACATCATTAACATTTTGTAATTAAAGAACATTTTTAAAACATCTTTTAAATAAAACTTTCTATTTTCAATATTAAAGCTAAATTGTTTTAGATAAAATCAAAACTGGATATAACTGATGCACGGATATCCACGAAACTTGTAGGAAAATCGCGTTACTTTTCTATTCTTATTAACAGGTAACTATAAATTAAAGAAAAAACATACCTTGAAAAGTGTACAAACGTTCGGATTTATAGATGGATTTTTTGTTAAATTATAATTTATTCTGACTGGTTATACGCAGTTTTCCGCTTCTGCAAAATATGTATGCCCTCTATATTGCAATAATGTCCGAAAGAGAGAGAAAGAGAGAGAAAGCCCCTCATTTGAATAATTGTTAGTATTCGCACATGCTCAAGATGAACAAATTGCTTCTCATTGATTGGCTGGATATTATGTATTGGTCCATAATACATCGTGTTAGATAGAACAAAACATCTGGTATCTGAGTTGTAAATCAAAATCTTAAATAGCTGGAAATTCCCGTATGCAAATTTATTTTGCTGTTATTCGACCTCTCTTAGAGTATGCGGACACCAATGGGAATAAATGTACAATTAATACAGAAATCATTTAATATTTATTCGTTTGATGAGATATCGGGGCTTCTGATTGGTCGGAAAATTTCTTTGATACCTGCATCAATAAAGTTTTGGCCGGATCTACTTTTCTCATCTGTTCTTACATGTATTCAACAGTATTTATAGAACTTCCAAAATAAACACCGTCAACAAAGTGTAAAGTTGTGCCTGTTTAATTGTCAGCATACAAAATACAAATTTATAAATATAAAAAAATTAAAAGTTTCACCTTCATATATAAATAATAGACATTATTTAATTCACTATAAATAGAAAATCAAGCGTCTTCTCACGATTTCGTCTGCTTAAGATCAATCAACATTTACTGCGAGGCTGGCTGTTCCTTTTTCAGGAATAATTATAACGAACATATAGGCATATACACTTTCACGGTAACACTGCTGTTCAAATTTGGTAAAGATGAGTTTTAAGTTTACACACGTACATGATAAGTCATCAGAATAAGCACCGTAAAACAAAGCTACTTTTTGAGTAGTGCATCAACTCCTTTGGCGCATTCCAAGCGGCAAATATCAATTTAAGTACACCACTGGCTATCTAGTTACCACAACGTTTACAAAAGTCGCTTTGACATACTATTCTTTGTCGACACATCAACAATTTTCGTCCACGATCGCCTCTTCTTGCATGGTTATTCCCAGTTGTATATTCCAGTGATCTCACATGAAAACCAGTTTTAACGAATCTTTCTGCAAATTGAATAACACCACTAGCTATCACATGTATTTTTCTTTTCGTTTCCAGATTTTAACTCACTATTTGTGTTTAATCCATTAAATTCAGCTCATTAGCTCTAAATCAACTGAAGGCGCATCCATTTTGAATATTGTTGTTGTTGATCCTACCTCTATCATTTTGGAGGTCCGTGTTGCTCTGCTTTGAATTTGTATTTGGTTTTATGGATTTTTTAGATGATTGATGGTTTGTTATTGTCATATTCTCATCTTATTAACCTCATTAAGAGGTTTTTTTCTCCATTTTGCATGAATTTATTTTTATCCACTAAAAGGTTTCATAATATATGTTTAGTCTATGGTATAGTGTGTTTAAATCTTATAGTTTTATTCTTAAATTTAAATATTTAAGTTTACCAAATGATAAATTTGTGTCATATCATAACAGCTTTTTCCATTCAACTATAAGATTTGAAATCATCTTATTAAATATGTAAAAAAAAAATCCTTCATTTCCAATCTTGAAAACGAAGATTTTATTATAGTCTAGAACAATGAAATCAAATCTAGAACAACACATTATTGACTGTATACTTTGTTGTTGTTGTTTATTTTTCTGTATATTGTTACATCGTGTTGTATATAATAATAATTCCGAGAAAAAACAAATGTTCGACAAGTTCACTAATAATACTTATATTATATATCAATTACATATATACATGTACATGTATTAAGTTCCAAAAATCTGAGTATCATAATGTATATCCATAAATTGTAACTTGAATATAATAATGATGTCTACTCATAAATTGTAACTTAAATGTAATAATAATGTCTATACTCATTAATTGTAATTTGACAAGAAATAGCTTACAGTAGGTTGTGCTTGTTTTCCATTCCTTAATGAATGTATTCAATAAAAATAGTTTAAGTTTAAATTAATTCAATTTCCATTTCCCTGTTATAGTCTATCTAAAGATATTTATGCAGCGCATTTGGCTGATTTTTAATAAAAATATATTTACCTGTGAAAGAAGTGCAATTGAACTCGATGAAAGGGAATTTCCAAGATATCTTCATCGACACATTATCATTTTTTACTCGAATGAAATCCGATTCTTACGGAGATTTATAAATGGAAATGTTGACATCTTTTCTCCATCAGAAGTTACTTGGACTTGCAATTTTTTAACGTTTAAACTATCATCCGGGCTTGCTGCGATGCAAAATCCCCGTAGACATCACAATATTTAGCTGTGTTTTTGAAACCTGGTAAGCTAAAGGGGGTGTTTTAACTTTAAAATCTTTTTTCATACTTTTGAATAAACATCGTTTGACCCTTAAGGTATTTATAAATACCGAGTAATAAGCAAAATATGAATCGAGAATATCTATGGACAAAGTATAGATGGTCCTTCGTATGCAGACTTGTATTTTACTTTATGCATTATGGTGTCAATTCAGTGATAAAATCTTTTTTTATTTAATTTTTTGTCCAAAAATCAATATTATGTTAAAAAATGACAAACTACCACTGGGTTTTGTCAATGTGTACATATACATCAACCAACAAAGGTAATTGTGCTTTTTGTCTGTGCTAAATTTACAAATTCTACATGCACATTTAACTGACATTAAATTCAGTTGTAAAAATGGCGGCCGTCATTTGCCATCGTAATTTACAGTGCATAGTGCCATTATAAGACAAATGCATGTGTCACTTCAGCCCCTAACATTAAATACGCTGCTAGAAAAGTGATCATATCTTTTCTTCATCAGACCTTGTCCTGTCCGAATGTGGGTGAATTTGATCAGCTTTGTAATTTTGACTCAGTCATCTGATGTTTAGAGCAACGTTCTCTTTTATCAGCAGGCGGTGATTTCGCCTTCAATTTATTTCAATTACCTTAACGTTTTATAAGATTATCGCATGGGCGGTATTCTCCGTGCGTTATTATAATATGAGTTTAAAACACAAACATCATTATTTTCACTTTCCTCCCCAATGTTGTGTTTTAACATTATAAATAATGAGTTGATTTTAAAAATTTTCCTACTTTACATCAAGGGTGAATTGAATTGAATCAATCGTTCGTCAGACATCGAATAAAGGCTTCGTGTCAATAACATTCATAGACAACCTTTAAGTATAATAAAGAAACACAGTCAAGATCTAGTAAATAGAGCCTTAGGACTTCTGAAATTTTAGATGTGAATTTTTTAATGATGCTTGGTAACAAAAGCTTATTCTTATAAGGTGCGCCGGTGCTCAATTTTCAGATTAACAAGGTAAAAAGTCAAGTTTTAAACTGTCTTTCTCAATGAAATATGAAGAAAACTAGCTACAAATCTCGAACATCCATTTTTGACGAATAAAATATATCCATAATGCCTACAGTCTCTCTAAAACGGCATATACTATGGCATCATCAATTTGTTAAATACCCATTTTCGTGGATTTCGTTGTAAAGTTGATCCACGAATTTATATGTTCATGGAAGTACAATTTCTGTTAACATTAACATATTGACAAGATCATCAACCACGAATTTACGTATCCTTGGAACTGTGTTTTACACTTTAACCACGAAAATTGATACCCTTGAAAATTAATGAAACCATGGGAGAATGTTCTTTACCTCTTCTTAAAAATGATATTAATTGAACTCGGGTATCGGTATTACTTTTTATAGTATTTCAAATGAAATGTCAAGAAAATAAATTTTTTTCACATACAATTCCCTTATAGTCAATTAGAACGGGAAATCGGCATATGAAATCAATATTATGGCGTCATAATGGATCTAGCATAAAAAACACTTGGGAACCATTTTCTTGATCTTTACGTCAATTATACATGCATGCATGCTGCGTGCAACAAATAGGGTAACATGTTCTTTCTCCAAATTCGATAAAGCACCATTGAGATAAGGTCTGCGGCATGCGTGTTATTATGGCTAACGCACGTTACTCAATTTGAATGAACACACACCGCTGCAGTTTTGAGGATGTATTCCTCAAACAACGACTCAATGCCTAGGTAAATAGTTATATTCTGTTACATATTCAAAGTTAACCCTACAAAATGCATTTTTCAAGTGAATTTTTACGTCATAATATCTTTTACGGTGCCATCGGTTTATCGAGCGCAGCAAGAATAACACATGCATTGCATCATTGTCAACGTAGTGAGAGTTTAACAGTTATCAACTATCATCAAAGAATCCTTGAGAGAGAAAGAGATAGAGAGAGACAGCCAGACAGACAGACGGACGGAGGGAGAGAATAGAGCGAAAGATAGAGAGAAAAGAGAGAGAGACGGACAGACAGAGAACAGAGCGAGAGAGAGAGAGAGAGAGAGAGAGAGAGAGAGAATTATATATTTTTAAGTTTTAAAAAAATCTTACAAAATACCAAGATTGACTTGCTTTCCACTAAAAATTGTTATAATTTACTTTTGGAGGGAATTGTTCAGTCTGTAAAATGTATTTCAAAAGTGTAACCGATAAATACAGCATCATTTTTCGTTTGTACCTTGTTGTGTACTGACTTTTTCTTTCCTGGTTGATAGCTGATTTTTCCTACACGCACTATAGTACCATTACAAAAATAAGCCTGATAAAAAAATTCAAATTATGGAAAATTTGAATGTAGTCAATAATCAATCAGTAAAACGTCACAATCATCGGGAATAAGAAGCGTTTTGATTGGATACGCATGTATAACAGAAATATCTACAGAATTCGACAGCCTATAAAATTTACTTTCATTCAGCCATAAATATTTAATATATTTGATCGGTATATGAATGGTCAATGATTATATGAAAACAATATCATGTAATTCGATACTGCACTTCAATTTTCATTCAAAAACGTTGATAAACATCAGAACGAAGCCAACGAAATTAGCTTTTTAACAAATAAATAACAAATGCCTTTATAAAACAAATGCATGTGTCATTTCAGACCCTAACATTAAATACGCTGCTAGAAAAGTGATCATATCTTTTCTTCATCAGACCTTGTCCTGTACGAATGTGGGTGAATTTGACTACAAAATGTATATCAGCTTTGGTAATTTTGACTCATTCATCTGATGTTTAGAGCAACGTTCTCTTTTATCAACAGGCGGTGATTTCGCCTTCAGTTTATTTCAATTAACTTAACATTTTATAAGATGACGCTCAAATATTCCATGGGAGGTATTTCTCCGTTTTTATAATATGAGGTTGAAACACAAACATCATTATTTTCTCTTTCCTCTGTACTGTTGGGTTTTCACATAATGAATTGATTTTAAAAAGTTTCCTCCTTTACATCAAGGGTGAAATGAATTGAATCAATCATTCGTCAGACATCGAAAAAAGGCTTCGGGTCAATAAAGTTCATAGACCACTTAAGTATTATAAAGAAACACAGCACCAGCTCCATATTATGGTCAGGATCTAGTAAATAAAAGGAGTCTAGAGATTTCTGAAATTTGAGATGTAAATTTTTTCAATGATGCTTGATAACGAAAGCGTATTCTTATAAGGTGCGCCGGTGCTCAATTTTCAGATTAACAAGGTAAAAAGTCAAGTTTTAAATTGTCATACTCAATGAAAAGTGAAGAAAACTAGCTACATATCTCGGACTTTCTTCCATTTTTGACGAATAAAATGTGTCCATAATGCCTACAATCTTTCTAAAACGGCATATGCTGTGGTTTCATCAATATTCTTTGAATAACAATTTTCATGGATTTCGTCGTAAAGTTGATCCATGAATTTATATGTTCATTGAAGTACAATTTCTGTTAACATTTTGTATTGACAGAATTATCAACAACCAACATACGAAATTTCTTGAAACTGTGTTTTCACTTTATCCATGAAAATTGACACCCTTGGATATTAATGAAACCACGGGAGAATGTTCTTTACCTCTTCTTTAAAATAATATTAAATCTAACTTAGGTATCGGGATTACTTTTTATAGTATTTCAAATGAAATGTCAAAAAATGTCTTATTTTTCACATTTTATTTCCCTTATAGTCATTAGGTACGGGAGAACAACATATGAAATCAATATTACGACGTCATAATGGATCTAGCATAAAAAACTACTTGGGAATAATTTTCTAAATTTTTACGTCAATTTTACATGTATGCATGCTGCGTGCAACAAATAGGGCAACATGGTATTTTTCAAAATATTGAGATAAGGTTTGCGGCATGCGTGTTATTATGGCTAACGTGCGTTACTCAATTTGAATGAATACACACCGCTGCAGTAATAAGAATGTATTCCTCAAACAACGATTCAATGCCTAGGTAAATCCTTATAACCTGTTACATATTCAAAGTTAACCCCACAAAATACATTTTTCTAGTGAATTTTTATGTCATAACATGTTTCAAGGTGCCACCGTTTTGGCGAGCGCAGCAAGAATAACACATACATTGCTTCATTGTCAACATAGTGCTAGTTTATCAGTTATCAACTAACATCAAAGACTTCTTTTAGGAGAGAGAGAGAGAGAGAGAGAGAGAGAGAGAGAGAGAGAGAGACAGACAGACAGACAGACCAGACAGACAGACCAGACAGACAGATGGAGAGTCCGACAGAGAACAGAGAGAGGGAGAGAGAGAGAATTATATATTTTTAAGTTTTAAAAACTCATACAAAATACCAAGATCGACTTGCTTTCCCCTAAAACCGTTATTTACTTTTAGAGGGAATTGATCAGTCTGTAAAATGTTTTTTAAAAGTTTTACCGATAAATATTTAGTAGCATTATTTTTCGCTTGTACCTTGTTATCTGAATTTTTTGTCATGATTCATATCTATATTTTGTAATTTGTTTATTTTTGCATTATACTAGTAATTACATAAGTTGTATCCATGCCCCTGGTTTCTGATTGTAGGTGTTTAATTTTCCCTTTTTTCAATGTAATAGTTTTACATTAAGGAATATCTGCATTGATTTTTAACTGTTTATTTTAAAGTTTTATTCTTTTTTTCTGTTCAATTAGCACTACGGGAGAAAACATTAGAAAGCATTATTGGATTTTTCAAACAATTTCTTGATGAATCTTAAGGTTAAGCTCGTTCTTTTTCCTGCGCGCAGTATAGTAACATTACAAAATTAAGCCTGATAAAAAATTTCTAACTGTGGAAAATTTGCATGTGCTCAATAATCAATCAGTAAAACGTCACAATCATCGGGAATAAGAAGCGTTTTGATTGGATATGCATGTATAACAGAGAAATATCTACGGAATTCCACAGCCTATAAAATTTACTTTCATTCAGCCATAAATATTCAATATATGTGATCGGTATATGAATGGTCAATGATTATATGAAAACAATATCATGTAATTCGATACTGCACTTCAATTTTCATTCAAAACCGTTGATAAACATCAGAACGAAGCCAACGAAATTAGCTATTTATCAAATAAATAACAAATGCCATTATAAAACAAATGCATGTGTCATTTCAGCCCCTTACATTAAATATCTTGTTGATTTCAAAGAGCCATGACTGAGTGGCCAACACTGAAATAGACAGGTATACGTCACATTACTGTTAGACACCGACTACCCAAAGTTCAAGCCGTTGTTAAAATGGTTCTATTTAAGATGGATCTCTACACCAAATAAGTGTAGATGGTTTTTGTTGCACGCATTTGTTACATGTACTCATATATAGTAAGCCCAGTATTCAACAAATTAGACCTCAAAGTGCATCACTCTATCCTCTAGAATTTTATTCTAAAAATTATCAGTCGTCTTCCAGCTTACAATGGAAATAAAGACTCCTATATTTGAAAATTTAATCTGATTGATTTGTATTTGACCTTTTCAAATTAACCTTCCTAAATATGATTTTAATCAATCTTTAAAAAGTACGAAAAACAAAATAATCTTATATCAAAATACAAAAAAAAAAAATTCCATTAAGTTAATAAATGAAGAAGAAATATTTCTTGCATTAAAATTAATTACGAGTAAGTCGAAACAATTTTTGTTCCTAATATATTTGTCAACAAGTACAAAAAGATCTGAAATTCGACAGAGAACACATATCTTAAAGACTTATGACGAAATTAGGATAAATATGAAAAGTTGATCTATTCAATAACTGGAATAACGATATCACATGTACTGTGTATTTTATCAAGTGTCACTCTAAATTGCTGTCACTAAAAAATAATGGAGAATACTTAAAATAGAAAGAACATGTACGTTAAGTAACATGAGGAGGCTTTTTTACTTTGTGAAAATAATACCTGAAAATGCATAGTTTTATAATTGTAATTTTTCATGTAACAGAAACGTTAATATTTGATCATTTAACCTTAAAAAAATTGAATTTCATCAATAGATTAGACCTCTTTAAAACTTGATTGCGAGATAATTGTTTAAAAGAATAACAATACGCAACATTACTTGGTTTAGAAGACTGTACATCTTGAAAAAAATCTTTTGCTTCAGAAATTTAAATAATAATAATAATAATAATGCTATAAATTATAATCGTTTGGTGATTGAGAAACATTAATGAAATTTTAGAATCAAACATAATTTTAATATAAAAGCTCAAATTTTTCTCAAGTGAATTGAAATCAAACTAGAGCTAGATCCAACAAACTTATACCACAGGATAAGCACAGTTCCGACTTTGTGAAGTCAATAACTAATTTTTTTAAAAGATTCAACTATACATAAATAGTAACAACATACCTGAAAATGCGCACATGTATATTGAATGACCAATGACTAGTACTCGTTTGTTCAATTATGGTATGCAGACTGGTTATAAGCAGGGTTGCGCTTTTGCAAAATACATAAGATTTGCTTTATTGCAATAATAAAACAAAAGAAATTACCTCATGTGAATAATTGCTTATATTCCCACGTGCTCAAGATGTTTTATTGTTTGGTATAATGTATGCATTCGTTTATAATGCATCGTGATAGATTATTAACTCACGTTTCTAAACGTCGTAAATTGAAACAGTTTTCCTCATAACTAATTCATAGAGGTTATCTTACTACCGTTGAATTTCCCAAGTACAGGTCATAAATAATTATTTTTTTATATAGATAAACATTCGGGACCCGCGTGTTAAAGTTAAAGTGTTAAAGTTAAAACCTGATATAAAAGATGTAAATATAAACAATAAAATTCTTTCTTTGATGATTCATGCGGAAAATAGCAATCATTGCAGAAAAAAAATTACATTACCTGCTAACATGGGTTGTGGATTTTTTCTGCACCTTCATATCCCGCATGAATCACTAAAGAAGGTATTTTTAGGTCACCTGAGTAAACTCAGGTGACCTATTGCTATCCGTTTTCGTACGTCGTCCTACGTCATCCGTCGTGCGTTAAAAATTTTACATTTTTAACTTCTTCTTAAAACTACAACGCTGATTGTTACTATTTTTGGTGTGAGGCATCTCTATGGTAAGAGGAATCTAAATTGTGAAATTCATGGCTCTACCACCACCGGGACGTCACATGTAAGGCTAATTATACCAAAAAAGCCAAATAGTTATGATGTCCATGAAGCCCTCTACCAAAATTGTGAAATTCATGGCCCCTTGGTCAGAGGTTCTGGCTCTAGGGTGGGGCCAATATGGCCATATAGTAAAAATGTATTAAATCTTTAAAAAGTCTTGTTCTCTACAACCATATATATTTGTTAAAAACTAAATGCATTATTATGATGTCCATCAAGCCTTCTACCTAAATTGACAATGATGCTGTCAATGAGGCCTTCTACCAAAATTGTGAAATTCATGACCCTTGGATCAGGGGTTCAGGATCTAGGGTGGGGCCAATATGGCCATATAGTAAAAAATGTATTAAATCTTAGATAATCTTGTTCTCTACTCCCATATATATTGTTAAAAATTAAATGTATAATTATGATGTCCATCAAGCTTCTACCAAAATTGTGAAATTCATGGCCCCTGTGGGTTCAGGCTCTAGGGTGGGGCCAATATGGCCATATAGTTAAAATGTTTTAAATCTGAAAAAATCTTCTTCTCCACACATGTGGACAAGAAACTGAATACATGATTATGATGTCCACTAACTCCTCTACCTAAATTGTGAAATTCATGGCCCCTGAGTCAGGGGTTCAGGACATGAGGGGGGCTCAATATAGCAATATAGTGTTAATGCATATAATGTTTAAAAATGTTCTTCTCTATTCTCACACATCTGTATAAAAACCTGACTTATAATAATGTTTACCAGAAAGTCCTCTACTGAAATTTTAATTTTCAAATCCCCATGAGTACGGATTTGACTCTAGGGCAAGGCTAAAATGGATGTATAGGTGTTAATGCATAAAATATTAAAAATTAACTTCTTTACTCCCACACACCTGAAAGAAAAACTGAATTCATGATTTTGTAGACCAGATCTTTAAGTTTTTCGCCAAAATTATAGGTTTCACTGTTCTTTTTGAAAGATTTCAGGCCGGGAGGTGGTCGTCATTACAAAGGACTATGTGCGGTATGGTCAAATATCTGCCCCCAAAGGACTATGTGCGGTATAGTCAAATATCTGCCCCCGATTTCAACCAACTTTTAAATAGTATCGTATAAAAATAAAATCTTCACAAATCATTATGTGCGTTATAGTCAAATATCTGCCCCCGATTTCAACCAACTTTTAAATAGTATCGTATAAAAATAAAATCTTCACAAATCATTGTATAGAGGATACCTGTAACTTTAATCTTGATTTTAGTCATCATTGCTCATTCACTGTTTATCTATGACGTCACCTATATGACCTAATTCCCGCAAATTTGCAAACAAATGAAAATATTCTCATTTTTGCTCTATATTTTGCATTCGGAAGTATAGAGCGCAGGTCTGCTCAAGTGCGATTTTAACATATGTTTTTCGTCAGATAGATATACACATTATACTTAAAAATAGTACTTGAGCAAGCCTGCGCTCGATGTTTCCCAGTCGAAAAACCATCGGAAAACACCCATATTTAGCTACAAAACATCAATTTATCAAAATAATGCAATCTTTATGACGTCATTTCTACATTATGACGTCACTGTGGTGGTAACCAATAACACCTTTATTTCCAATATCATTTTAACTCTCTTTCACCTTATTTTTAAAGCTATTTCTGAAACTTCTATTTTGGGGGCAAAAAATGCATAAAATCGCACATTGTCCTTTAGTCAATTTTTAAATAGTATCGTATAAAAATCATATCTTCATAAATCATTGTACAGAGGATGCTTATCACTTTGATCTTGATTTTAGTCATCATTTCTCTTTCGCTGTTTATCCATGACGTCACCTAAATGACCAACTTTACGCAATTTTGCAAACAAATGAAAGTATTCTCATTTTTTCTTTATATTTTGCATTCGGAAGTAAAGAGCACAGGTCTGCTCAATTACAATTTTAACATATATTTTTCTTCATATAATTTTACACATTATAATAAAATATGGTACATGAGCAAGCCTGTGCTCGATGTTTCCCAGTCGAAAAACCATCGGAAAACAACCATATTTTGCTACAAAACACCAATTATCAAAATAATACAAACTTCATGACGTCATTTCTACACTATGACGTCACTGTGATGAAAACCTTTCACAATTTTTTTTCAATATGATTTCAACTATCTTCCATTTTATTTTTAAAGCTTTTTCTAAACTTAAATGTTTTGGGCAAAAAATGCATAATACCGCATATTTTGAGTCTTTTATAATTTTTCTACTCCAGAATGAAACCTAATTAGTTAAATGCATATATGAGACTCCTCGACAAGTTTATGTATGGGTTATATGCTACTCAGGTGACCGTTAAGGGCAATTGCATGTAACGTTAGTGTGATATGACTTAGGAAAAAAGTGAGGAACGTCCTAAGATCAACTTGGGACACGTCTTATGATGTAGCTCGACGGTAACTTAGGAACGTCTTAAGTTAGGATATCTTTCTACAACCATTCTTATTTTTCACATTTATTCATACAGACCCTGAATCCCATTACTACACCTTCAAACAAGTAATCCGTTGAAAAATATAACAAAAGGACCGGATGATATTATTTATACAAATGCTTTGGAGAAATACAATAATGATAAATTAAATCGATCACAAAATACAATGCACGCTTTACAGATATTTATTTTCAATTTAGACATGCATTAATGATTATATGACCACCAGTGAGCTGGAATTTCCATTCTAGCCATTAAATATTTTTAAAAATTGTCTAAACTTGAAAATAAATCTTGCTTTTTCATGCATATTATGTGATTTGATTCTATTTCAAGAAACCAGCTTATCATATGAAATATACAGTAAAAAAAAAAATCCCGTTTTTCACACCTTGCCCCGGTCACCTGTTTCGCCAGACATGCCCGGCGGCGCATGCCTACTACTGAGTAGCGGTGTATTTATACTGTTGTCTCTTATTTGCGTTATCTCTATTGAACTTATTTTTGGATAAATTTTACAGACAAAATATTTTTGGGAGTTGATTTTAATCAACTCTCCTATGCAGTCACGCAGACAAACCGAAAGTGAAACAGTGTTTGGACCTCAGCACAAATCATTGCTGCTGGCATAACTTAGTTCTTGAAAATAATTGATGAATTCGATGTAATGTATGCTAAAGCATTGTTTTTCAAGGAAACCTATTTATAAATACCTTTAGAAAAGTCAGATTTTAGATGGTACGAACAATTTAAATATTTTTTGTAGTCGTATGTATTCATACGCCAGAGTTCAATAAGTCTCGTTCAACTCGACGCTCGGCGGTCTCCGTAAATCCTTGTCGGAGATTTACGGTGTCAGCCGAGCGTTTGGTTGAACGAGACTAGAGTTTAATATTGCTTGGATCCATACAATTTTCGAGAAATATTTCTATCACTGATACATAGTTTGATTGAATTAATTTTATCTTTAAATGTTATTTAACATGATTCATATGGGGGTTTCTCGACATTCTTGTCGAAAAATTCATATTATAAAAATGTACGTAATTCAAATTAGAAACTACATGTACTTTAAAATTGTCATGCAAAATAACAAATCATTGATTTTAAAATAAACATCGACAAAATCAACTCCCGTCAGTTCTTCAGTACTTTGATTTAATGATATACACTGAGAAGTATAAAATGCGCTGCAGTTTTCCAATTATCGGAACAGTACTACCCCTGAAGATTAAAAAGGGCATGGTCAAGATTTTGTCAAAAATTATTTTTTCGATTTAAATGTTTACAATGGTTCAGCACGGCATTTTAAATAGGCAATCAAAATTCCAGTGTCATTCGCTGAGTTATAAGCGAGTTAAAGAGCTTACAATTCTTTGCTATGTAAACAAAACCTTTGTTTACATTTTGAACGTTGAAGGAAAATTGCCAGTGTTAGGCCTGAAACGAATGTGTGAAACGTTAGAAACTGTCTATTATGCTTAAAATGAATGAAAAGATGACTTATCTAATTAGCGTGAAAAAAAGATTTTTACTGATATATTAAACTTTTGTAAACAAAAACAGGGTACGAGCCTTGTTTACAAGACAAAGAATTGAGAGCCCTATATCTTGCTTGTAACTCAACGACTGAGTCTCAGATTTCACCTGATTATTAGAAATGCGTTTTTAAAGTATTGTAAATGATAAAAACAGAAAAACAAAATTTGACCAAAATTGTGACTATGCCATTTTAAAGGGATGATACAGACATGAATTTGTATTTTTCTTATTATAAAAGAAAATGTAAAAACACAAATCTCTCCGCATATTTTGTTAACTTGAAATACCAGTATTATAAATCACTTAATTAATTAAACGAAATAGCCTAACGCTTCTCTAGATTTATGCAGGTACCTTTAATCTTCAAAATACACGTATAGAATACACAAACATATCATTTAAGAAATAAGTCGTAATATAACTGCAGTTCCTACTTTGTGAAGTCAATAACTTATGTCTTTAAAAGATTTAACTATAGATAGATAATAACAACACTCCTAAAAATGCGTGTACTACATGTATATGAAATGACAAATGACTCTTTGGTTCAATTATGGTATGCAGACTGGTTATAAGCAGATTTGCGTTTTTGCACACTACGTTAGATTTGCATATTGCTATAATAAAATTTTTAAAAATACTTCATATGAATAATTGATCATTTTCGCACGTGCTCGATCAAGATATTTTAATGTTTGGTATTAATAATCGTAATGCATCGTGTGGGGATTATTAACTCTTGTTTCTTTTAACGCTGTAAATTGAAACACTTTTCCTCATATCAAATTCATGGAGATTTATTGTTGAATTTCCCATGCGAGGGTCATTTGAGATACGCTTGTTTATTAAAAATGAATTTCTGAATAGATAAACATTCATGATCCGCAACAAAACAAAAATTTGGCGTCGGATTTCAGTGCAATTTCATTTAAAGTGTTAGAAAAAACCTGATAAGTTGTAAATACACACAATAGAATGCTTTCTTTGATGATTCATGCGGACGGTAGCAATCATTGCAAAAAAAAAAATTACATGACTCGCTAACCCGAATTGTGGTTTTTTTTTTCTGCACCTTCATATCCCGCATTAATCACTGCAGAAAGCATTTTATTGTTTAAATGATTTTTCAGTGAAAATTGACCTGGGCTAGTGTAATATTTGTAGGTGTAGCTATTTTTGCCATGATTTACCTAATCGAAATAAGATATACAAATTCGACACTTGTTATCCATTTCAACCCATAATAAATAATCTGTTTTTAGATCTTTAACTATAGAAATTGTAATCTTTTATTTTATTTGAAATTTGAATGAATGATGTGTAACGTAAATTGTACTCTTTCTATCTGCAACGAATGTAAAAAAAAATTGGTAAAAAGCACCTTGTTAATGAGGAAAAAGGTGACAATCATGTTTGATTGTGTGATTTTTAAAAAATTCAACGTATTTAAAATAATTATTGTATTTTTCATTTCAAATTTCTAGATTTTTAAACTTTACATTTAAAAGAGCTCTCGCATTTTTGCTTAATTTTATCATAGGAATCTCAGGTATCGTTCCTTGTAATTCCAGTTATATGTACGAGGGAATCATTTTTTTGTGGATCTATAATAGTTTTGCTAGCAAAGGTTTTCTGATCCGCATCGCTTCTCACAAACCCTTCAAGTTGACATATCGTGCTATCAAATTTCGGGATGTTTTCACTTGATTTTGATTGGGGTTTTTGCTGAAACCGTTTGCCGAATTTGCAAAGCATTTTTTGATTTGATAAACAATGTTTTCCTAATGTTTATTCCGAGTGTCTCTAACACGAATAGCTCAAACCCCTGATTTTTCTAGTCATTCTGTTTAAGCCTTCATGATGCATGTATCATTCAATGGTGCAATAACAAGTACACCAGATTGTTTATCAACAGAGGCATGCATGTGCATGCATTCTTACATTGAGGATTTGCCAACTGTTCATCGCTCCCCGTCTTTCAGCTTTTGAATGAGTTGGGTCTATATGTAACATTTCACATTATTCCTGTTCATTGAATACACTTGGCATTAAATTCTTCCAACTTGCCAGTATCAATATCTACAGAGGCGGCCATTTCTGCACCGGGTAGTACGGCATCTTTCATCATTGGCTGATTCAAAAACTGGATAGGAGATGACGTGACGACAAAAAAATCCCGACATTTGATAGCACGATATGACAAGGGTTTGTGAGAAGCGGTGCGGATCAGAAAATCTTGGCTAGCGATGATGAACAGTTTCGATGATGCGTTTATTCATTTATCATAAAGAGACCATTTTAGTAACCTTAAGCTTAACTTGCGTTAATAAGTAAACTATATAGATATTGACGTCTGGAATCATTGTTTACGTTTTCTACATGTACTACAAATGTAAAACATCATCCATATCTCGCACTAATACTATGTCCAAAAAACTTAAATTAAATACAAAATATAACATTAACGGAAGCTCACATTGCATTTTAAAGTTTTATATCAAATGACAGATTACTGTAACTACCCTAAACGTGAACTAATTACATAATACTACATAAACTGTAGCTTGCATTGTATTTTGTTGTTCTCTATCGAATGGCAGACAACTCTAACTATCTAAAATTAAAATCGGTGTGCGATTTGGCAAAACTATGCGAGATTCTTAAAATTTGTTTAGTGATATGGCGAATCCTGAAAGAAAAATACCTTAAATCTTCTATTTATCAAGTAAGAATATCATTGCTAGTCTACAACCAACAGAATTTTGCAAAACTTCATCATGAGAATGATGAAAATAATATGCAATATTTTTATTATGTCGTGGATTACTCAAGTACACTGTTGAGTTAGTTGTAAGTGTCTGCAGAAAATTTAAAAAAAAAAAAAAACTAAGAGAAATATGCAGACAAACAAGTATCATATTTTTTTTTTTTATCTTTTGTCAAATTCTCAAAAGAAACAATGTTTTGATTTCTACTTACAAAGGCAGCCTCTAGGAAAAATCATTGAACTTATTTAAATAAAGTATTTAACTTGTGTAATATCATGAACAAATAGTTGTACATTTAAAGTTTATTCAAATTAGAGTTTGTTCTTTTTTCCCAAAATTATAAATGAATGGATATGTCTATTTGTCTACACTAAAACTACTTTTAATAATGCTGTAATATGTAGAAATAAAATATTTGATTATTTATTAATAATTGATATTTTCATAATACTGATTAAAAAGCATTAAATATTTAAAGCAAACTCTTTCTTTAGAACCAATATTGCTAATATTTCCTAGGTTTTGCGAAATCAAGCCTAAGAAGTTATAACTGCATGCACAATTATATAATGATATTGTTTCAAATTTTAAGATCTTAAGTTTGTATTGATTCTTTTATTTCATTTAGAATTCCTTAAGTAATCCTTTCCTTTAAAGAATTAGTCTTGGTTTTGACTCGATCAGTTTCATTTAAATACCCTAAAATAGCTTCTATCTTCCTCACTATCATCCATTGAATAATCAGCTTCGTTTTCGGTTTCAGTCTCCGTGTCACTTCCGCCTTCTACGTCATTGCCGCCGCTTTCTGCACCTTCTCCCCCAGTTGCAGATCCACCCTCGCTTCCGGCCCCTCCCCCAATTCCTCCCCCTGCCCCTCTCCCTGTGCCACCAGAAATTGACCCACCTCCCGCACCAATTCCAATTCCACCTCCAGATGTTCCTCCCAATCCCCCTGCTTGTCCTCCAATACCTATTCCTTGTCCTCCTGCTATTCCTCCACCATGCATTCCTACTACCCCACTTCCAATTCTTCCTCCCCCAACACCTAGTCCGATTCCTCCTGCCAGCCTGCCTGCACCTCTGCTTCTGCTGTGAATTGCCACTTGCGCTGCCGTCGATTGGAGTCTCTGAATAATTCGAAGAAACAATTGTTCCAAGCGCTCGCGGTGTTCAGAACCGGGTCGGAGGAAATGGTAAAACTGAATCAGTTGCAAGAGCCGAGACCTATTTTGGGCGTTGAATATCTGGGATATTCTTGCATTGTTTTGGAGGTTGATATAGCCCTTAAGAAGAGTGTCTAGTGTTTGTTTGTGATTTGTCGAAGAGCGTAATAGCTGGAGGATATCTTGGGTTGACAACCTCATTTGAGCCATTCTGAAAAAGTCACCCATGCTTGTTTTTCCCGCCTGAGCACCGCCATGGATAGAACCAGCCATTCCTCCGCTCAGTTTGCGAGGGTTTGTTCTTTTTAGTCGATTATCTGTAGTAATGATAGGAAACCTCATTCTATGAATCCCGGGTAGGAATTTGGACTGATCCAAAGCTTGGATTTGTCCAAACAGGTCTCTGGCGTAGATCTGCTGGTGTAGAGATGCTTCTGGAATACCAGATATACGAACCTGGTCTTTTGGAAATGAGGAGGATCCTAGGGAAGTTGATGGATGAGGTCGGCTTGGTATGACGATTTTTGAGAGAGTATTAAAAGACGGTTGAAGCAATACTGCTTGGCTGCGTTTTGGAGGTAATGGTTGTGGTGCATGCGGTATCGGGATTGGAATCATTTTAATAGGTCTATGCGGAGGCTGTATCGGCAACACTTTACTTGTCTCTGCTGGCCGTGAGTGTTGTGGTATGGGGACAGGAATGAAAATAGGCTGAACATGCTTGATTTGTTGCTGAGGTCTCGGAAGAGGACTCAACGGAGGTACCGACATAACTGCCACTGGTAAACTGTTGACATCTGGTGCACCCAAAATCTTTGGTGCATTAGGCATAGGTGCCTGATGTATTGCTTGACTCTGAAAATTAGATATGTGAGACTTCGATGCTATGAATGGTTTAGGTTGCACATTATTTGAAATAAAACTAGGTTGAAAGTCTTGAAAGGTGACCTCATTCTGCCCTTTATGAGGTAAAGGAAAAACAGGAACATTTTGCTCTTTTGATGGATGGACTACTGGCTCAAAGGGAAGGTGAACAGGAATTCCTTTTATGGGATGCTGTTGGTGTTGGTGATGTATGGTATTATGTGTACCTTTATCCGGGGATATGTTAATTTTCAATCTCTTATCCGTAAGGGGGATCATCGGATAGGTCACCCAGGTGTTTTTAGTATCGGGTCGGCTTTGAAAGTACGGATTGGGTATCCAAACATTTTGCCCTATAGCTGCAACTTGATCAAGGTGCCCCGCCTCCTGGTGGTGCATTTGCTTTGAGGCTGGAATGGGTTCTGCTGGCGAATGGACGAAAGAGACATGCATGTCTGGTAAAGACGGTATCATTTCCTTGTTGGATTTAAGTTGTGGCGCTAGGGCCTGGACGTTCTGGTCGGCGACGATCTGGATGTCCTGATGAGACATTGAGGGGATCTTGGACAATGGACTCAGGTCCCCCTGGGTCGCGCATTTACCTGTGTACTGACAGTCCCATCCGGTAGGATCCTTCCAATTTGAACCTTTCTGGCCTGACGATATCTTGCTTTGTAATACCTGTTTTCAAAAGAAAAATAAAGTATACAGTGTTATTTTGGTTAACTGAGTGTTGGACGCTTCTTAAACCTCAAGCACAAAAAAAGTTCTCTATATAGAAGCAAAGGAATATTGAATTTAAATAGAATAAATGATAGGATATAAATTCATTGAGTAATTTGATCGACAAACGACGTCTTTAGATACTTTTAGATAAATACAGTTGTGCTATATTTTAAGTAAGTAATTGGAGCTATGATTTTTTTTAACAATGTGAATTTTTTATTCATTATGTTTTCGAAATCTGAAATAAGATGATAAATTTTCACTAATTCTTCGAGAGACCAAAATCTTTGTCAGGTCGGATGATAGAAAGGTGTTCGGTTAAAAAATAAACAAATTGGGGCTGATATTTCACCATACATTACACACATCACACAAAAAAAGAGTTGATTTTTTGGCAATAAAAACTTTTTTTAACATTTTAAAAATGTTTAAACATAATGTATATCAAGTATGTCTAGTATTGTTTTACATTTGACTTTTTCGATCTTTCGACTTCTAGCCTACACATTGTGCAAAAGGTGAAGATATTAGGCGAATTATTGAAAGAATAAAACAACATGTTTTTAGGGTTTTTTTTCTATCATTGACATGGCCTAATTCCTTGATTATCAATCTACAATGACGATTATAACAGAAATATTTAATTTTTACCTGTAATACCTGTGAAAATGACAAACGATGTACATGCTATTTTTTGCTGTTTCTAAAGAGGAAATTATTAAAAGCACTAGGTAATTTATCTAATGTCTTTTGATGTTATAGAGACGCTTGAAATGAACAGGCATGTCGCAGGGGTCATTAAACGTTTTGTTGACGAGGAAACATAAACCATAAGCGTTTTTACAGCTAGAAATATTTTTTAACTAGAAATAATGTCATTGTCAATTTTGATGTATTCAATGGCGAAAACTTTCAAAGAAGACCACAGACAATTGACTTACATGTAATATTACAATTCGATTGATGTCATAAATTAAAGTTAAAAACTCAAAAAGTTCTAACACAGTGCTATTTATTTTATCTGCAAATCTTATTCAAAGCTGGAATCTAAAATCAATGCAAATTTTATTCATTTGTCCATACTATATTAACAGAATTATGAAATAGAATTATTGAATTAGTCTTAATTTTTACTCGAAGAGCTTTAAAGCATAGTTAAATGCTAAATAAAAACTAAAAATAAAGTACCGGTTTTTCTATTTTTCTGACATTACAAATGTATTTACAATCTACTATTTATTTCCTTTTATGAATGATTGATTGGAACCAAGACTACGTAATTATCCATTTGATTAAATGATTCTTCTCAGAAAATATACTATTATACAGTTTATCGCTAAATGGGTCTGAATTTCTCTAAAAACTCTATATATGCAAATATTACAGTTGATTGAAGTATTAAGCTAACCAAAAATAAACAAGTTAACAGGAAAAACTTAAGAAACTTTATAAAATTAATCTTTGAAATAATATTTTTGAAATTATTAAGGATATTTTAGAGTTGTTGTTAATTCAAACATGAAAGATAAAAATGAAAATATATTAAAAAATTTACAAATATCACTTTTTCAAAATATGCGATTTTTTTTTTCAAATTTCACTTATAAAATACATAAGTATTTTTAAAATTCAGCTCAATATAATTCTGCATCAATTATTTTTGAGTACTCTCTTACCAGAATGACGAATAATTTCAGCCAAGCATACAAAAAAGCCATGATAGCTTTTTGTTCCCCTTCTTCTCGTCACTACAATAAGGTCTTCAATACCAATACTTTTAATTTCCCTCAAATTCTTCTATTTTTACAACATCTTGTTTAACATCAACAGTAATAACAACATGCCTGTCATGATTTTTCTCGGTTCAGTGACTCTCCGCACATTCGTTTTTCTTCGTTGTTAGATTGAAAATGAAAGAATGTAGAACCGACATTATTATATTTTGGCGTTCTTTGATCTGAGAAATGGATATTAATTATCATTTGTAAATTGTCAGGAATGTTACTTGAATTTCGCTAAAAGGGTGACACGTTACACATTGTTGGCATTTAAAAACATTCAGCGGATGTGTTGTTTTTTAATAATAGTTGACACCATATTTCCTGTTGTAATGATGAGGTTGATACACGCGTACAAGATTATAACTTTTTGACAAACTCGTACGCCTTTTTAACCAGCTTACTTTTAAATAATACTTGTGCAAATGTTGTTTTTTTTTTCACTTCATTAAATGAATTTCTTAAAATTTGTTTATTTTTTACCAAGGAGATTTAAAATTGATAATGTAAGTAAATACGCGTTCATATTCGCTCAACCGCCCCCTTTTTTATTACACAAAAAATATAACAACATTGTAACAGATAAATCAGAATGCGTGTACATGTACTCATTATCCCTCCTACCTCCCTCCCTCCGTCCCTCCCTCTCTCTCTCTCTCTCTCTCTCTCTCTCTCTCTCTCTCTCTCTCTCTCTCTCTCTCTGTGCACTTTGAAAGGGGTGGAGGTAGGAGGCGGGGGGGGGGGGGGGTGCAACCACTGTAGACACATTGTTTATCAAAACTAATATAGCTCACAATTTTACGGGAACAAGTTCTTACTTTTCTCAAGTATACGAAGATGTGAATTATCGCCCTCCCTGATTAAAAGCCATGCATCGATCATGCGATTTTCTCTAATTGATTTGTTATTTTGATATATTTAACTATAATTCAGCTTTTCTAAATATTTATGTGTCTGGCAAGAAAGGCAGGGTTAATTTGTAATCCCTAATTATTATTAGAGAGTCAAGTTTATCAACCGAATAAATTAGATTTCTAATACATAATACGTTCATTTATTCTCTGCCTGACGACTTAAAATGATTTCTCCTTCCAATAGCGCAAACTATCGCGTCATCGGTATCGCACCATCGTGTTATCGCTATCGCACAATCGCTTTACCGTGCCATTATAACAACGTAATCGCATTGTCGCGCCATCGCATCGTGATCGTCTTCGCGGTTTTTCACCATCGCTTCAACGTCATCGCATTATCGCGTCATCGCACTATATACACAATGATCGATGGTGCGATGATGTGATTGTGTATTACAAAGCCCTATCCGGATTCCATAGAAATGAGCTTTTGATATTTTTATATTCCTTTTTTTCAGAGTAACTTCCAAAAATCAGTTTGGTTGAAAACACTGTATTTGGAGCTTACAGCAAGTATCTAAAGCCGTTCTTACTCTGCAAATATTATTCAATTTTATAAGATGATGTCATTTTCAAATATGCTTTCTGGATCAATTGATAATGTGTATTTCTTGGAATTGTTTTTGTCACATGACATCCAATACTTTGAAACAATATTTATGTTTTTATGTTTAAAGGAGCACAGTATTTTAAAAATGATATTGAAAAACATATTGAAACTTCATTTACTATTGCCATTGCGTGTTTTTGCTTAATATCGTAATATTAGTACATTTAAATGTCTATATAGATATTATATCATAACATTTTTATTATGTGTGCAAAACAATTTTTACAAGATGCAATAAACTAGCTATAGATGACATTTGGTGTTTATCAACTTGAGTAAGCGTGTAAATAATCACAATTTGTACAACAACAATTTACCTTAGGTGAAATTTGAGTATTTTGCGATATTTCACGTCAAAATTTATGAAAAGTTCTGTAAATTTCAATGTGAATCATTGAGAGTGCTAAACCCGTCATTGACTTAAAAACAGAAAGCTACAATAAGAGTTTGAACCTTCCTACAAGGATACAAAATGGGAAAGCATAATTATGATTGTAATAGTACTTATTTTCCTGTTAATTTATAGTTAATGCTATACACTCAAGATAGGTTCATTAATACAACTGTGCAAAGTTTAACCATGCAAAGGTTAACCCATTCAATTCCAACTAAAGCCAATAAACCATAAAAGCATACCCCTATTAGACTAGATTTAATTTTTCAAACCTTTCTTGTAAACATCCAATCACTTGAGCTCAGCACTTTAATTAGTCTAATATTGAGATATGTTGGACTTGTGTTTAAGGAAACTGGATGGATAACTTAACTACCAGATAATCCTAGAGTTTTAAGATATGTTTTGTTAAGTTATAAATTATTATCTACTAAAGACAAAAAATCACATATTTCACTTTTTATATTTAGGTATTTTTCAATATATTTATATAGCCTAAGAGCTCTTCTTTTAAAGGAGATCAATACAGTCTAAAAATGACCACGATCATCGGGCCCTCTTAAAGTAACAATGGTCTTATTACTGTATAATAATACATGTGGTTGTTTTAGAAGCAGCATATAACCTGTGGACTTTCCATACCAATAGCCATGCTTCAATAAGTCCAGCGTTTCATAGCAAAAACCAGTCTTGATATTATAAATTTGACATAGCAATGAACACAAACACGGCATTAAGTAAACATCTTTACTGTTTAGATTTCACGTAATTGTCAAGAGACATATCAATATGAAGAAATTGCAATCTTTTTCATTTAAATAATAATTTAAAAAAACAGTTAATAAATACATCACAGATTTGAAAGTTCAACAAAGATATACATGTATCTCATATGTAGAAAAAAGTCTTTGGCATATAATGAATTAGTAATCAAAATACAAACAAACAAGGGAAATATACACGACAAGAAGTCTACCGGGACTAGGTATTAGAACCATTTTAACAAGGCCTTGGACTTTCAGTAGTACTCTTGCGTCATAACAATTTAAAAATGACGATGGTTTGGGGTAATATATATACACCGATTGCGTAGTCTTAGCTCAAAAGCCAGACAAATCTTGTTGATTTCAAAGAGCAATCAATGGCTGAATGGTCAGCAATGAAATAGACAGGCCTAAGTCACATTGCTGTTTGACACAACTACCCAGACTCTCAGCTCTTGTTAAAATGGTTCTATAACAGGGTTAAACATTGGGGTCAAGGTGATGGTTAACATGTTGATATAAAAATAAAAACACACAGTTGAAAGTTGTCTACAGAATGTTACATCGTACGAGTTATCTAGTAACCAGTCTCGTACAAGCATAAAATAGCCGACAAGACAGCTTTTTCAAATGATAGCAGTTTAAAATGTTTAGACTAGTGTTCTATGGTACATCAATTTACAAGATAAAAAACATGATCAATGTTCAACACTTGATGTTTTTATACCTACAAGTGAACTTTCAATTGAATACTAACCAATATGCTATCTGTACAGTGTATGATTCATGACAAATACCTGTCTTTTTTCGGCGCGGTAAACGATTGTCATAGGCATGAATCATCAAATTTGTGGGGAAATTTAATTTTTTAATTTTTTTTTTTTTTGTGATAAAAAAAATTCGTTGAAATCTCACAAAACAACAGTTTTAGAGGGTAAGTTTAACGTTCACTTGGTTTAAATTGAGATGAATTAGTGTTAAAAGTTGGTACCCAAGATATTTGGCTTCTCAATTTCATGCACAATTAAATTAGAAAAATAATTAAGTATTATTGATCATTTTATAAGAAATCTGTTAGCTATGTTCTTCAGGCAAATAAGATGTCACAATATTAAAATGCAGTTATTTGTTTTGCATAAATCAAATATCCCTCGACAAACAAAATAAACAAAAAACATTATTTGTATATCACCTAATGACTTCGCATTCTTCTTTCAACGAATCTTTTTTCGTCTAAAAAAATCTAAGGACGTTTAACCTTCTACATTATAATACATTTGCTTGTACCTTTCATTTTTGTAAACTTTTATAATTGATTGCATGATAAATGTTATTTCTTTTCAACACGCATTTAAAGTTACTTTATGAAGTTTGAGATTCTAAATGGAAAGATCTGATGAGTTAAGTTGATTTATAAAAATCAATGGTGCATTATTCAAATCGGAATCACCCTTTACGATTTCTCACTCTCCTTCGGAAAGTAAATTGCTGCCTTCACAAAAGTATTTCACATTATCAAGGAAATCGAGTCTTCAAGATTAATTCGAAGTCTGGGATTTTTTTCCCCTAAAAAAATCACTATAACACTCGAAGTTCTGTTGTACATTAAATCGAATAACAGACTACTATAGCCGAATGAACTGACACTTTCATTTAAATATTCCACGGCATATTTAGTTGAAGTTCATTCGAACGTTTCAACAAGTTTCTTCGATTGGGTCATAGTTGAAATGTTTTTTATTCAGCACTTCCGTTCCGTTTGGACTCCTTTAGGCCATTCGGATCCCGCTCGCCCTTTTCCGGAAATGGCCAAGTAGTTACGATTACAAATAAACAGGCCACTTTCAATTTCACTTTCCATGGCCTATTTCTTAAAATCAATTTGAAAACTTCAGCAAATTTCTTTATATAAGTCACTTTGAACGTTTTATATTCGTCCCATCCGTTCCGTTAAGAGTCATATAGCCAAATGAACTGGCCATTTTCACTTTCCATGGCATATTTATTCAAAGTTCATTTGAACGTTTCAACAAGTTCTTTTGCTTAGGTCACAGTTGAACGGTTTATATTCGTCACTTCCGTTCCCATTCGACTGATAAAGATGAATGAACTGGTCACTTTCACTTTCCATGATATATTTAGAGCATATCAATTTCAACGTCTCAGCAAGTTTCTTCACTTAAGTCACAGTTGAACGGTTTATATTCGTCACTTCCGTTGTGGTGTAGGTAAAACCCGTTCTCGTTCACTATGCTTTTCTGCAGTGGGTGCAGCTCTTCGTTAAAACAGTTTACTGAGGTTTCGCGAGTGCAATTTCCATTTTGATTTGGATGGTCTTTTGACTCTTGGGAATTTGTTGTAGATCCCAAAGACCCACCACGCGTGCGTGACATGAATGACGTCACGGTGTTACACGTATTGCGACGACTTATACCTCTGCCACGGGAGATAAGAAACCGCCGCCACTTCTTCTTTATCTCTGATTGCACCTTTCAAAATAAATGTTAACAACTAGAGACGAGCTCGTTGCAAGCAACGATTAGGTCTTCCGTCGTAGCTGCGTCATACTTGTGACGTAATACAAAAATTGATACCTGACCATGGTGCAATATTAGATGTATAAACACTGTGAAAAAGAAACAAAGTACATGTATATAAGCAAATACAGATCTTTAAAAGTTGTCTGAAGTTTGAATCGCCGCATGTTGTTTTTTTGCATGTGCATTTTATTTTGAGAAACTTATCTAATCATCATAATTGACTCAATATACACAGAATATGGACGACGATTATAATCACACAGTGGGTATGCCCGGTATGAACATAAAAAGACCAAACATTTTACTCGCATTTTTTATCGAAAGCAAGGGCCAATGAATCTTTTAGAATGTATGCGGAGATCCTGGAAATTTTACAGGGGGTTCTAAAGAATAATTTTGTTTTTTGAGGGGTTGGGGGGGGGGAGGGGGCATGCGCGGATAAGAAAAATTTTCCTGGGGTGGGGGTTGAGTGTCTGACGGTTATTTGAGTTTGCCTGGGGATGTCCGAGGCATATTTTTGTAATTTTATATTATACATGTAATGGAAAGAAATTTTGCGGGGGTTGGGTTGGGGTCTGGAACCCTCACCCTACTCTTCTAGATTCGCGCATGGGGAAGACCGATGCCGGTAATTTAACGGTAATTTTAACCATTTTTATTTAATTAATCATTTTCAAAATTATCGGAATTCCAATATTACCTTTAAAGGCAGTTAAAACTTTAAATACGAACCATTTAGTCTCGGTGAGTATTCGGCCAACATGCGTCCGCGTACGAAAGAAATGGCAATATTCAAGAAATTTGGATGGACGATCTGGGTCCTAGGTCGTCCATCCGATTCTTTTTCAGACTAAGAGCTACAGAACTGCACTTAGAGAATGTCAAACTGATTATGTCAATTTATTTTGTCTTAAAGAATCAGTTTTTTTAATCAATAAAGTTTTACCTTAAAAAAAAAAGAAGAAATCGGGCACAATTTTCAATGTAAGCATTTTACAATTTAAAGGTCTAATAAAATTTTGAATGAAGTTTCAAGATACTACTCTTCGTTGTTTTATACGAAATATTGCATGGAAAAAAGATTTACATCGCATATATATTATATAACTAATTTCTTCTCTTTTTTATTTACATCAAAATAAATCCAAGAAAAAATCTAAATATTTTTTTTCCTTTATATGTGTTAATGAAAACGTTGATCAGCAAGGGCCGGTTCTATGTCGTGCAAGCACCTACTTAATAGATTGTTACACGGATCTACCACGATGACAAATATCGAAAAGGCAATATTGTGGGTGAAGGATGAAAGTGTAGTTTGTTTTTTTAGGTTTATTTTTGATAATTATATTTATCTGGATCAATTTGGTCTGTTGGTTTGTTTTGTTTATTGAAAAGGGGAATAAAGAAAATGAGTAATTTCCGATATGAAGTCAAGCATATATTTTCATATTATCATTGACTTAAAACATGTTGGAAAAAAGAAATATTGTATGAAGCAGTTAGTTATTATGCGCAGATCATGCATTCCTTTATGGTTTCACAATTGCATGTATCAGTTACTACACGTATTTGCTTACGGAGAAATAAATTTCCAAAGAGATGATATAGTTATCAGTTAAGTTCCAGATTGTCTTCTGCACATGCAAGCACTTTTGTAATCCTGATTTAAAAATAGGTATAATGGCCGGGGGGGGGGGGGGGGGTCATCGCAACAAAATTGTGTATTAGCGTACTAGAGTGTACATTGTTAATTAATAATTGATGTTGAATTGTTATTAACAAACAAAATCATAAATTTATAATAACAAACACTAAAATGCCAGGGAGTTCTGCTGGACGCGATTTCATTTGTCTTCAATTAATAGGGTCTAAGGATGCCCGCCTACTTAATACATATGCTCACGCGTCAACCGATTAAAGATGACTGTATTTTGGATTTATAAATCGTTCTAAAACATTCGATCTGATATATCGTTGTTAACAATTCAAAACTTTGAACGATTAAATTTGTTTTTATACCTACCGCGACCCTCACGGAAAAATCCATTCAGGTCAATGGAAATTTCATTTACAAGACTCCGCGCCAGAATCAGAATGTCTCGTTCATTAATTTTTTCGTAGTTATAGTGGACGAGTCCAAAATAGGAATTTTGAGACACATCATACAATGTGAACATATGCCATGAATGCATTTTACTTTGCGTCTATTTTCTTATTTTGAGAGTCCTTTTTATCATGTTTATCATGGCTTGAAAATGACGGAAGGCCCTTGAATGTTGTTATCTTTATGCAGGCACGTAGCATCCTTTTTGAAAGTGGGGGGGCCAGACTCATCCAAATAACAAGCAAAAAAAAAAAGAAAAGAAAAAAAAAAAAAGACTTTCCCAAAATCTTCAAAATCCTAATCCGCGGGCGGGGGGGGGGGGTGTCTGGCGTAGTATGTATATAACTTCAATTTTAATTCTATTTTCCTTATTTTTATATAAATTGTTTACATCCTTGATAATTCAATTTTTTATAAGTAAATTTTAAAAAAATTAGTTGCTGTGAGAAAAAGTGTGTGTGTGTGGGGGGGGGGGGGGGGGGCACCCACAAGCTTGAATTAATAATTGCATCTTTAATGTGTCAACATTTATATTCATAATTGATGAAAACGTTTATGGGATGTAATAAGCAACAATGAGCAAGAGTGTTCAATTAAAAGGGCTTTTCACATTGCACATGTGTAATCCTGATTTAAAAATAGATTGCCATATTTGAAAGGTCAAAAAAAAAAAGAGGGAGGTGTCATCGCAACAAGATGATACACATTGTCTAAGTAGTACAATGTAAGTAATAGTTGGTGTTGGATTATCATCATTAACAAAGAATCATCAGTTTGGATTAATTAAAACAAATATAAATTCATATAATTGGAATATTTACTGGAGGGGCTACGTACAAGTAATTCGCCGAAGTGGGGTACCCGATTTTCGATCAATTGGGCGATTTCATTCATCTGGAAAAGGGTTTCACTCGCGTGTACAAATGTAAATGTACATCAAACAATTGCTAGTCAATTAAGTGTGTATGTTAATTCGATAGATTTCTTCTAAAACATTCAATCCAAAGTATAATATACATGTAGTTATTAGTTGACACCCTCCCAATGGATCTATGCCGATGGATCTATCTGAGATCTCAGCTGTTGCGTGAATGGTAAAGAAAGACTTCGCGCCATAATACGTCTCATTCATAATTTTGGCTCGCCGATTAGTGGGCGAGTCCAAGTTAGGCCAGAGCACATGATGTGTAGATGGTCTTGCCCACTCTATTTTCTTAACTGGTCATATAATAAATAGAGATATCATGGATCTTTCACTTTTGTCGGAGCATGTAATAAATTGAACCAAAAAATAAAGAAATCCTGATTGAATTAAATTGAAGTTAAAATGTAAATAGCCCCTCCCACCTACGGATTCGGATTTTCAAAATTCCCCATTTTTTAAATTCCTTGTCAAGATTTTTTTTTTGATGAAGCTGCCCACCTAACCCCCCCCCCCCCCCCCCCCCCCCACACACACACACACACATTCAAATAACGATGCTACATGTACGTGTTTGAATATCCTTTCCTATATGGTTAGAAATAACAAAATGTCTTTGATTTTGCATCTAATATAACAAATTCAATTTTCAATTTGGCTGTTTGAGATTATTCGATACATGTAAATTCCTAAAATGATGTAAAATAATGAAATTATCTAATTTGCAGTGATATACAGGTACATGCACTCGATCGAAGAAAAAGATTGAAATTGCTTCTAAACTCTGCACGTTCAGTTTAATAATTTATGATCCGCAGCGAAAATTAAATTTCATTTCTTATAAGATAGCCTAATTGATACATGCATGCTTCCATTGAATAAATTTGGGTAGTCAGGCAAGCTTTTGGAAAGCTATTGCTTGTATAATATTAAGGTCAAACGCGACCTTCATGTATCTTCCATCTTTTCCTATCTCCACAATGTGAAGATTTCCACATTGTTATTTCATAATTAAATTTTTATGTAATATGATATTTTTGGTTTGAATATAAAGTGTTCAAATTAAAATATATAGTATGACTTTACTTATAAGCATTCAAATGCATTTTGCGTGCTATTTTAAGGAAAGTTCGAAATATTCTAGCTCCAAAACGAGCCTGGTAATGTACTCTAAATTTTTTGGAATTAACAGGTTTAAATGTTAATAAATAAGGAATGAATTATCAAGGAAAATTATATAAAATTGAGGAACGTCTCGTCTGTCCTTAATTAAAATAATATAAATAGACATCATAAATCCCATATCAAACGACATAAAACCACTTGAATCTGCACGTCTTTTAATGAATTTATGAACAGCGGCAAGGTAATGTTAGCTGCAAGTCTGTATAGCCCTTGTATGAAAAATTTCGGATGGTACTCAATTTTTCCAGACGGAGAGCTACATATATGCAGCTAAGGTAACTAAAAATGCTTCCGATGAAATACTTTGTTTAGTAATGCAAGGTTTTAAGAGAGCAATACTTATTTGTTTAAAAAAAATAACACCCTAATACTTCGCATTTCATTCGCTGTTTGTAGAACAAGCAGAACCAGTATCAGTTCGATCCCTACCGTATGTACATTGTTCGAATTTAATAGCCCTTGCATTGCATTGCTTTGCATGTACAAAATATCTTTTTTGAAAATTCAACACTGAAAGTGTTTATCTATATGGCTATTAATCTATATGTACATGTACACATAGCGTACACATGTGATTCAAAATACCCCAAACGGAAAAATTCACTTATTGAGTCTACATTTTATAGAATTTGCAAAGAATACATTGCGGGTCTAAATGTTTGTTAATGTGTCAATCTATCAATATACAGTTTGTTAATTATTTTCGATTGCTAAGGCTACATCGTTTTTGATGAACATTGAACAACATTTTTTCCATGCCATTATTTCCACGGAAGATAGCGAGTACAATTATAAAGCACAATTTATTTAATTATCTCTTTAATATTGTGTACTAGTATGTAATAAATAATTTATAAATTGCTGCCGAAGGTTGTTTGGTATTTTCATTTGTAGATGCATTGCAAGTAAAAAAACGTGAAACGCGGGGCAAGTCATAATTAATATCCCTAATAACCGTTACTTAAAAATAGCGGCTTTGGATTCAAATATTATCGTATACGAATATTAAGTTCACTTTTTAAAATCATCTCCACGATGATAATATTATATCCATCGGAAATCAGTATTTTGTTTTGCTTTAAGTTTAAAAGAAATGTTCTATCGGGAGCAATCCTGCGTTCGTTTAAATTGCCAGCGTACATTTGTCATGTCAGTAATACACATTGTGGTTAATATGACGGCCGTGTATACGTACTGTAGAACAGTTGAGTTTAATTACCATGCATTCGAACCACTTTATTAACACATCTCCCAGCACTGAAACAATTCAAAATGTCTCTGTTACAGTAACACAGTGGGGCGTTAAACATGTGTACGTCCAGCTCTACAAGCATATGCACTGTCGTCAAGGCGACGGCCTGAATACAGCTAGCGACTCTTCTATCGATCGGTTACCTGAGTCTCGTAATACATCTAAATATAGAAAGGGGCACAGTTATGAAACAAACAACAAAAATTAGGTCAAAGACGTTCATCTTTATGAAATGAATATGTACATATGAATAAAAACATTTGGGAATTATGTAGAATTATTTTTGCGCGCTGCATGTATCAGTTAGTGCATTACAAAAAGCCCTTTCATAACTTCCTAAACGTGCGCACCCCCACAAAAATGGACCGAACTGACAACAATTGTTTCTGCAAACACTGGCTATAAATTACGAAAACATTAAATTGAATACCACGGAAGGATTCAAAATCAATTTCTTCACAACTTTGCTTCAATAATGCATTAGAAATTTTTATTCCTTTACAAGTTATTGACAAGAAACTTTTGACGCATCTAACTCCCTAATTATAGGGGCCAGCCCCTTTTTCTGTATACCGAATGAAAGGTCTTGGTAAGACCTAGATCTTTTAAAATACATATTATAACAAATTTTTATCAGGTAGAAAACTAACACGGAAAATACGCGAATTTTTTTGAATTTTTTTCTTACCTTTGATTCAACATCAATACCACCCCTTTTATTTGCATTTAAATAATAAATAAAATATATCTCGCACAAATTCAATGTATTAGCTTCCAAACCAGCTCATCTTTGAGACTCTGCCAGTCATCGTTATAGCTAAACCCCCCTGGACAAAAGAAGTCGTTAAATTTTACTAAAAGGGGAATAACTCAAAACCGGATGGGGATTTTCCTCAACTAAAATATGCAACGACAACATCACGCGGCATGTTATCAGTCCTGAAAATTTCAAAACAATCGGCGAACAAACGAGCGAGATATTAAGGATCAAAGTTGGCGTCTAGAAGAAAAAAAAAAATAATAAGAAATTTGAAAATTTTTCAGAATAATAGTAAGGTCTTCCGTTGGAAACGGAAGACCTTAATTATAACGTATATACATGGAGTGTGTATACATACATGTACATAAAGATCTAGATCCGGAACATCAATAGTGAGTATGATCTTTAACAATTTAATACCTCTCCGTTGAAGAAACAGAAAATCAGTGCCACAATAGAGCCCTGCAAAAGAGAGAGATAACTTTCATTGTAATATTCAAATTTCTTGAGTTATCTTTTACGTGTATCAATGACATAAAAAAGTAGGTGTTAGAAAATTCTGTCAACAAAGAAGAAAAATAAAAAAAAATCATCTTTGATGAAGTCTTTCTTAGTAGATTCTGAAAATGTTAAAACCAAAATAATTTAATTTTTTCAAGATTAGCTACAAATGAGTTCAAAATAACTTGTTTCTCATATCAAATTTACTAAAAAATGAAGTTAAAGCCCTTGGCCAAAGACGTTTTGCTGTTGTTTAGTAAACAATAGGATAGCTTTAAAATTTACTATAGTTTGTGCTTATCAAATGTTTTAATATCAAATACGATATTACATGTACATGTTTTTTGACCGGTGTGACGAATTTTCAGCTCACGTTTTAAATGAGTTTTTTTTCTCATTGCCGTTATTGAGTGTACTAAAGAAACAGATAATGAATAATTATTTTTTTCATAACCCTATCGTGCATCTTCCATTACTATTTTTTTTTTCTTTTTCAACATTTATTTGATCTTTTGACGGAGTTGAACATTAGCGGATACCGTTTTACTGATCCCATTCAGTTTTTGGATACTAGGAATTGAGAATTCGTTTATTTATATATAATCGATATTTGCGACTGGTATTATATTTTCTTCGAAAACTGTATACAGGGATATATACGTCCTCGTTGTATTTTTTGCCCCTTTAGTCACCACATGTCAGCAAGCAAATTTTAGACTGAATGAAATTCAATGTCTCAGATTATCTCTCTTTAAATACATGTACAACTCTCTGGGCGAATTCAAGATGAGACGAAATGATTTACAAGTGAAGAAGGGCGAAAATAACACGGAGCGAAAATAACCCTGTTCACAGTATCCATTAAAATGCAAACAATCTTGCATCTTACGTGCACACTTACTTGGAACGAATTGAAGAACATTTCAAAGTAAAGCTTGACCAGTTCCGCTTCATCGCTCACACTGTCCGGCAGCCCCACAAAAACGATATAATGGACCCCAAACAGGGGGATCAGGACCAGGGTGGACTTGGCCAGCTTTCTAAAACATTCAAGTAAAAAAAAATGTACGGGTCATCATACCGCTTCACCTTGTATATTGTTTTACTCTGAAACTTCATGGAATTTTTTTGGGATGAGATTTATATTCTTTGTACATGATATATAAGGTTTTCTAACTATATGTCAGCAAGACAATCCTTCTTTAATGTTTTCGTGGAAAAAATAACATGATTCGTGATAAACTCTAACAGAGAAATAATAGGATAATCATTAACAAATACAGATTTTGAATTCGCCTCTTTTCCTCTTGATGTTTAATTTTTTAAAAAAGTATTTAAAATACATAGAATAATTTTTCCTTGCAACTGAAATCTAAAGAAAGAAATTGTTATATAAGACTAAATGTATCATTAGGAACTGATAAGTCTAAGAGACAGAAAAAGAGATATTTTATTAATCATTTAAACATAACAAATACAAGTGTGTATGAAAATTCCATCGAAAAATCAAGTTGTCTAACTTGTTGTGAAGATCTATATTTTAGTCTCTCTGGATAGGATAAGCGCGTGCGCTTGTATCAAAACTTTTATTAGACGTTGTCTTTTTACAGATGGGGCTATCCCCGTTTTTTTTTTAAATCTCTCTCCCTCAAAAAAACTCAGTCACAAAGGTACAACAATGAACAAAGTGTGATGATGAAGATGTTAATGTGGTCAGTATCTAGTACACTGTATACGATATTAGTATTAGTTGTACAAATTGATTAAACATCATAAACGTAGATCCATAGTTGAACGAGGTCTTTTTTATTTCTTAAAGCAATATGAGCTGCATTGTATCTCTATACTAAGATGACAAAAATATTATGGTTTTTAAATTTCTGTTAGCCATATATTTGTGGAAAAGGCCGTTAAGAAGCATTATTTGGAGCAAAATTGAATTATTGTCGTCCTGTACAAAAATTGATTTGCTATATATATTCCTTAGAAGAGAAATACTTCCTTTGATAAAAATTAATAATTTTTTTCAAATCTCATTTATCATAAAAGTTTAAGTTATATGCAGACTTATCATACTAGCAGGTTTTTGCAGCAAAATAAAATTCTAAAAAATACAGCGCATATTGCTTTAATTTATTCTTTATCCCCATGCTTTACTGCCAAAAACAGAATACTAGACGATCGCTGTTTTCAAGTTGGTAAATGTAAAGTGAAAATCAAGAAAGTCCTTTGAGGGTTAAACACAGAATGGAACATTGATTACTCATGGAACAAATTAAAACATTATTTAATTGCAGTAAAAAGAAAATTAATTAATAACAGGAAAAAACCAACTTAGGGCCGAAAATCCTATAGAACATGAATGTTCGGAACTGTTTTGGATATCTATTGAAACGTAAACTGTCCACTCGATCAAAAACAAAACTACGATGTCTTATACAATTTGAGGCGGCTAAATGATCAATCAATCATATTTAAATCTACAAATCAGATCCACTTAAATCAAACAGTTTTTGATACTTTTTTTATACTCTGTTAAGAGAAAAATTAATTATTTGAACTTCAAATATGGATATCTGTTTGGAACTCTTCTTTTTGAGAAGGTTACAAAAGTCTTGAATTGAGTATGATTGACCATCTCTGCCTTTAAAGACAAGTTTCATTAGTAGGTGATCATGATGGAGTCACAAGGTGCGTTTATGTTCATTGTTATACCAACACCAGTACCAAGGGTGATTTTTCTAAGACAAAAAAAAAAAACCAAAAAAACAAAAAACAAAAAAGCATGCATACTTCCAATCAGTTACATGTAACTGGTCCTTTTTCATATAAAATTAAGGAGGTTGGATAGTCAACAAATTAACCATCAAATCTGCCTTAAATTTTTAAACATGGTATTTTTGGCCGTAAACTCTCATATGGTAAAGACATGCATAATCTAAATACTTCAGCTTTAAAGCTTGAACATTCTTCTATATAAATATAGAGAGTTCTTCAAATAAAGGAGATAAATATAACGTAAAAATGGCCACGTCCATCGAGCCCTCTTAATTTGGCCTTTATTTGAAATGAACATGCAATTCTACAACTCAACTACACGAAACAACGTGTAAAAGTTAGAATAGTGAAGTTAAATAGAGACTACAAAGAGACTATTTGTCAAATAGAAATAAAAATTGTCTCTACAACACAAAATGTACTACGTTATTTGTGAAATTAGAAAAAAATGAAACATATATTTTGTACTTATCAACACAATGAGCAAGACCTGGAATTAGAGGAATTTGTCTAATCAAACAGGTAGTCAAACTGTCTAAAAATCGATAATCATTATTCAAAAGAGTGTTATTCTCTCTCACCCATGAATATCATTTTTTACTACATGTAAATGGGATAAATTTATCGTGCATATTATTTAGAATATGTACAACCTAAAATAGTTACGGTGTCATATAAACATGCATTTCTTAGTAAAATTCAATTCAGTAATGATAAGGAAAATTTTACTTACTTGTACCTGAATTTCTTCGTTTCATTTGCATTAAATGCGTTTAGCTTGGTGAAGAGTATTCTAATAATGTTGATGAAAATCACAAAATTAACCTGTCAAAAATGAGACATTATTACTAAAAAAAATTGACTTGATAATGCTAGCTATGCATGTTTCCAAAAAAAAATTGTTACCTTAAAAAGAAGTAGCCTTTAATCAAATTTTATATTTCTCTTCTTCATATAGTAATGAATGTTAAAGACACACGAGACGTTCCTCAGTTTTAGATAAATTTCCTCTATAGAGTATTCCTTAGTTATTTGCATTAAACCCTGTCAATACCCCAAATTTAGGGTTGATTAACAGGCGATTTTTAACGTTAAAGCTATATCTTTTCTGAATAGAAAAATATTATACCACCACGAAAATGAATTATGGAATTACGTAGTGGAAATTTCAAAATTTACAGATGGGGAAAAATAGAAAATAAAAATAGAAAATAATGAAGAAGAGTCGCGTCTAACCTTAATTTTAATTTTCACTGAAATTACGTAATGAATCAAAGTCATACTATCCATTCACTTTACTTGCTAATTATGATGAAACCTTTGTTCTTCTCATTTTATTGATATTATATATTTACCACAACAGAAATCACAATTGGGCCACGTAATATCCAAAAATAGCCCGAGGTTGGATGGGTGTTCCAACATCTGAAACAAAAATAACATGAAATCAATGACGTTTAATTCACTGAATTTTAAATTAACAGAAACTTTGATATTCATTAGACATCATAGAAATTCAGATTTTGTAATTTAAGTAAATTTGATGTTGAGCTTCGAAAAATAAAATCTGTAAACATTTGTACAAAATGCAGAAATTTTAAGTAGATTCATATACATGTACTACGTTGAAATTTAAGTATCATGCTAATAGATTGATTTGCATGGAATGGTACTTACAAAACATCCTCCAATGTTGCCCTCACTATCACCCAGGGAATAACACACACAAGCTGAGAGGCTAAATATCAAATATAAAACAACTGATTGAAATACGTTCAACATTGAATCTGTCTCACCTTGTCTGTTATTAAACAAAGAATCTATCAAAATGTTTGGCGTATTTCCGGCACGCACAAACCATAATTATAGATTGTGCTTGACAGGAATTTCACATACCAATTTCACGTAACATTCGAATGAAAAAAGAGCATTGGGAAAATTCACGAGAAGTAATATTAATGTTTACTGCGATACTGCTATTAATAATACCTGTATTATATGTTATCATTTTGTGAAATACTGTAAACAGAGAAATATTCGCCTCGTTTTAATTTTTATCCTTTCGCCCTCGTTTTCAGTGAGCGAATTCAAGACTGGGCGTACTTTAATGTCTCATAATATCTCTCTTTTAACACTGTGTCTGGACGAATTCAAGACAGGGTGAAATTGTTTGCAAATGTAGAAAGGCGAAAATTACACAGGGCGAAAATAACCCTGTATACAATATAACCTAAAGACGAACACTTTCATTTGAAATTCACGTACATTTTATTTTTAGTTAAATTCTTACGTTTGTTATATATTCCTTTTACAAACATGCAACTGAAAACACGTTAATCTCAATTAAAAGTATTATTATTCAATCAAAATTAAGAGTAAAAATGTATATTGTAACATGAACATACCCCACCCAAACAAGACCAGCCATTTGACGCCACTGTTCTCCGAGAAGATCGCCACGGAAACCAACATGTGTAAGTACAAGCCTTCTACTAAGATCCACATGTAATTGGCGCCAAGAAAATAGTAGAACATCGTGAAGAAAAATTTGCATTCCCAATGCTGGAAAAGAAGGAGAAACTAATTTAAAACAAATGCGATTTATACAAACTACTAACATTAAGGCAAATATTTATCGTGATTAAAGTATTAGTCTCTATTTAAAGATATTATGTTATCGAAACACCTGATCATATTAAAGTATAAAATATGTATACCATCGGCCATGTTTCCTTCATATGACCTATCTTGATTTTTTTTTCTACCAGACTCTACTCTGTTCTGAGTTTTTTTTTTTTTTTTTTTTTTTTTTTTTTTTTTTTTTTTTTTTCAAAGGTGATTATTGTTACGACAGTTTACATGTAAGAAATGTGTTGTGCCAATGTAAATGTAGCGGTATTGTCCCCTATCAAAATATATATTACACCTGCCACATGTACATTAAAACACAAAGTATAATGTATTCAAAATTGCTTCTTCTGTATTTTTTTTAGAAATAAAATCCTGACTCCGGTTATCGTTCTGTCAGATTTAAAAACTTCTTTAAAAATAGTCAAATGTTTACATTCCGCCACATGATTTTGTAAGAAAAACGTTTCCCCATATTAAAGGAATTAAAGTCGTGCTTCTGTTTTGTCAGACATCGTATGTAGGCGTTTATAAGAAGTCCAGGTTCTTCAGGAAAAGAAAATCAATTCAATTATCCCACTCTAATGTTAAATAAAAGGTTGTAATTGATATTTATAGAGAATAAATCGAAAAGAGAGCTTACAGATCCTTCACTTTTGAATTCCACCAATCCATTGGATGATTCTGTGACGTCAATTGGGAAACCTACTCCACTGACCAATAAATTTTCCTTCATGAATGAGAACGAGGCTCTAATCATAAAAGATGCAAATAGGTTGATGTGGATAGTCGTCCGAGGGCAACGAAGTTTTCTGTTTCAAGACAAACAACAAGTTATGTAGTACTTCAGAGTTTATGACAGAGGATATTGCTTATGCACAAAAATTTAACGATGCTATAATAATCTAAAATATACAGAAAATAAAATGGTATCAAATTTAAAATTGTTCGGATTTTTTTTAAACCCATAAACCCATACTAAAAAAAACTCAAACGAGAGATATACAGAAGGCATATACATGTAAGAGGATTTTTGAGAGAGAGAGAGAGAGAGAGAGAGAGAGAGAGAGAGAGAGAGAGAGAGAGAGAGAGAGAGAGAGAGAGAGAGAGAGAGAGAGCGTGTTTCATAACGATTCATTAGTTCGAAGGATACGACTACCTTGGTTTTCAATATTTGAAAGTTTCGGTTTAATTAAGACAGAAGAATTTATGAAATGTTAAATATCTTCAAATTGTTTCTTTCATAAAAGAGCCACTGATGGGGTCGTACCTGAACATTAGCATAATGACGGTTGCCAGGAGCAACGACACTAGCGACACCCCGTATCCAATGTTGTACATAAGGGTAATGGACGGCATGTGATCCTAACAGAGAAAAAATAAAAGAGAATTTACTTTAGGTAAGTTTCGATCATACAGGGCTTTAACTGAACCTTGGAAGGAAATGATTTCACAGTACATCAATGGAACAACTTTTTAGCATATGAAAAGAGATTGATTGAAATTTTGACGAAAACAAGCTAAATTTTCCACCCATTTTAAATTAAAACAACAGAAAACCATTGTTTTTTTGGGTAAATTTTGTAAAAAAAAAAAATATTTTAAATGATATCATTTATTATTAAAATAAGGCCAATGGTGCGCATACCACTGCACTTTAGAATCAAACAAATAGATATATTATTTACATACACAAGAGTACATATACGACTGTACATGTACTAATGAATATAAGATCTATGATTTGATAAATAAAATGTAGACTTGATAATACATTTATCAAACATCTGTTTTACTATTTAAATAAATAATGTTTGTATCTGTCAGATAAACCATCTGATTTACTATTTATATAAATTTATCAGATAAACTACATTCATTTGATAATCTCAATATTTTATTTATTTCCAACAAAGTGGCCTAAATGATAATAAATATAAACAGTACATCTGTTTTATAATAGTTCCATCTCACTAACAATCCCATATCTAGTGTACATGTATGGTCGAATGAAATGTTTCGTACCTCTATAAGTTTGGGCACAACTGTGATTCCGGGATTGATTATGACGCATGCGCGGTAGTCGGACCATGTTGAATTCAGTTCCGGTATGAAAAGCCATGTTCCGTTTCCGGTACAGTTTCTATAGGCTTTGGCTACATGTAAAAGAAAAAAAGATGATAAAGTATACAACTTTTTGTAGTCGTAAAAGTCAAGAGTCTTAAACAATTGTCAAATTAGAAATCATGTCTAATGACCTTATTGCATAAAATGATGTCTTTGTGTTCATGCATTGGATTGTGTTTTAAACCTATAGCCATTTTATAGAGTAAGAACGGTAATGACCAGTTTGTGGTATACTTTCTTCCTTTACACAAAGAAGAGCTTATTGACAAAATTCCATGTATTTGCTGTAGAGTTTAATCAAATTTTCAACAAAATGTTATTAGATTTTTCGCTGCTGAGATATTTATTAAATTCATTAAATTTCGAAGATGAAAGTATGAAAATATTTGTTTACCGTCAAGTCTCATCAATTCAAAGTACATATATTAATTCGGAAACCTCCCCTTTTCAAAGGAGGGAAAGGTTGGAGAAATCACCCTGTCAAAAAAAAGATGACGGCTAGAACAAGTCTGAATGTAGTTTACATGCATATATATACCTGCAGAGTCGAACTGGTTGAGATAATTCGGGCAAGATATGACGGCTGTTTCCCCGGCCTTGGTCTGCGGCCAACAAGCCAAGGAGTCCCATGTGGCAGGACAATACGACCCCTCTGATACTGCAAGTACAGTAAAATGATTCGGTCATTTAAGATTCTGAGGGCTATGAATACAATCAGTGCTATGGAAATATTTTGCCAAGCCATTACAGATTGTTATGGTAAAATGGCACGCCAGATATTATAGATTGTCAAGAAGTATAATAGCATAATGATATTATAGAGTTAAGTTTAAAGAATTATTACACACTGTTATCGTTAAGTTTTTGAAAACATGGCAGATTGCCATGGTGAAGTTTTCAGAATCATTACTGATTGTTCATTTAAGTTTAATCTAAGAATCGTTACAATGTACTGATTGCTTAAGTTAAGTTTTGACGAATCTTGACTGAAAACTTAAGTTTTTAGAAGCATGACAGATTTCTATGGTTCAGTTATAATACATATAAGAATTGTTACCGCTGTTATAGTAAGTTTTCACGAATCATTTCAGATTGCTATAGTTAAATTTTGTCAAATCGTAACTGGTTTCTATACAATGTAAAAGAAGACTTTTTACGAATCATCAAAGATGTAAGCAAAAGAACTTTTTTTCAATCAGCACTGTGAAAGGTGGAACTTATAAGACAACATGAATTATATTCGTTCAAGGTTAAATTACTGTAAAGTAAATACAGAAAATAAAGAAAAATCCAATGCAATCATCCCCTAAATCACAAACATTTTCTGAGTTCCATATTCAAATATAGTATTGCCAAAAGAAACCCTATAATTTCTTTTAATCAATTTTGTAATATACATGTAGGTATGTACGCATGTACGTAAAGAAAACAGTTTGGAGATTATGTGGTGTATATATTGTATACATGTAGTTGAATATTATCGGTTATATTGTATTTGATTGTATGTAAGTAATAGTGTATAATTGCATATTATCAGTTATATTGTATTTAATTGTATGTACGTTATATTGTTTATTATCGGTTAAATTGTAACCCATTAACCATTTTGATATTTGGTATTCAGTGAATAACTGAATTGAATTTAATTGTCACCCTTTCAAAATCAGTTCACTTTCTTTCCGTAATGGTATATTACGAATAGACTTGACGCATGTTCAGTTCCTAATAATCTCGATATTATCCCAAATGAACCAGAATAAAATGACTGTCTAGATCTTGAAGTCATTAACGCTTGCTCTCTTGCTTATAAATATAGAGACTGATATTCTTTGATCTCAGATTCAATCAAAAATGAAATAAAAAGAGCGAATGTCCGATCCGTTCGAGTCTTGTGAATTTCAAATGATTGAACCCACAATGGAACTTCTTAATATTCTGCTTAATTGGAGAAAAAATTGGAAATCTTGTGTGGAAAGGTTGCTTTGATTTCTTTTAATGAGTCTCAATGATCAATAGAATGATACATGTAGAAAACTGGAAAACAAGAGAAGGATTAAGTCTTTGAAGATTAAACCCGTTTTTTGCATTAGATGGATTTTCTTCTTTATCATTATGTACATGTATATCCTTCATAATTTTTTCTTGATCTTAATTATTTTTTTTTGAAACTCACTGCTTCTTATTCAAATTAAATCAGTTGATACGATGCGTATAGTATGAGTAAAGGACGAAAGAAAATTAAACACCGAAAATTACTTGTATGAAAATATAAATTAGGTTTACTATAGTTTGCACCCGATGTTAAATTAATAAACCAAGATGAATTTAATAGATTGATTGCCTACTTCTATATAAGAAACTGAAATAGTTAGTTAAGATAATGACCATAGTAATCACTCCTAATATGCATTTCTAATTATATACACTGTAAGAAAATCTCTTGAAATTCAACATAAAAAATGTGTAAATCAAAGTATTACAAAATCGGTAACCATTAAATAGAGAAGGGGAAAATGAGTATCGAAACAAAAATGAAGTAAAAAAATTAAAGGTCCCATGGGGATTCGAATGCAGCTCACAAGATAGAACCATTTTAACAAGACCTTGGACTTTCAGTAGGACGTAGTTATCTAATTCTTGCGTCAAAACAAGTTAAAAATGACGCGGTTGCAAGCGCAATATGTACCGATTGCGTAGTCTTAGCTCAAAAGCCAGACAAATCTTGTTGATTTCAAAGAGCCATGGCTGAGTGGCCGACACTGTAATAGACAGGCCTACGTCACATTGCTGTTTAACACAACTACTCAAAGTCCAAGCTATTGTTAAAATGGTTCTAAGTTCGCTTTGCTTCGATGGGTGCACCGCTAATGCATGTATATTTGTACGTATAGTATTTAAAAGGTTTAAAGGTAACATTATTCGAAGTGTTCTCAAAGATATAAAGCAACAATCCCCTGCAATTTAAGATTAACTACATTTTATTTTCAAGAACTCACCGTTCTGAGAACTACTCTTTGCCTCGGAGTCCAAGATATAGAGCACGCATTTGTGGAGGGCTTCATTTAGCAATCTTGTCTGTTCTTCTAAGGACACCAGCACTATATTCTGAAAGACACAAAGAAATAATTAGTACTCAAAGCAGTACAATTGTAGTAACTGTACATAATCAATCGCCACGACACAGGCTCGGTATCATGTCAAGACATATTCGAGCATTTTATTTTTTCGAGAGGTGTTTGGAGAAATGTCAGTTAAATTTCTGGTCTATTCTTTTTTTATTTTAGAGAAGACCCGTAATATTTGTTTACAGTGATGTGTTTTATCTGATTTTTACATTTGTATTTTCATTTGTTTACTATACAGTTCTAATTTTCTGCCCATGATCACGTTTAACTGTAGGATAAGAATTTCGATTTCCCTTAAGCGTACCCCTTGAGCTCCGGGTAAAAGTAGAACTAGGAGGATGAAGAATCCGGGACGGCATGCAGGCATGTTGGGGTTCATGTGAGGTTCTAAAGGGGTCACGGGAGGAGCTAATTAAAAAGATGAAAATAAAAATAAAACAACAAATAATTCTAAAAATTAAATATATCTAAAGCTCATGCCGAATGTATTTGTATAATTATAAATTTCACGTAAAGTAACGTAAAATTTTAAAGTTATTAAGGTCTTCCGTTTCCAACGGAAGACCTTTCTATTATTGTGCGGGAAAAAAATTAAGATTATTCTTATTTTTAGGGTCTTCCGTTTCCAACGGAAGACCCTCTTGTTTTTCTTCGGTTTCTTTTTATTATTTTTTTATTTTTTATTTTTTTTCTGACTCCTTCTCGGCTTTATATCTCAAAAAGTTTTCATCCGATTTCAATGAAATTTTCAGAGCTTTTGTAAAGTTACCGTGCCTCAAAGATGTTAAAGTTTCAGCATTTAAGTCACTTCCGTTCAAATTTGGCGGCCATTCTTAAATTTAAAAAAAGTGATTTTGTCCGGAAGAAATCTCCCTTAACTTTAAAGATATCGTTTTGAAATTTTTACTGATGATAGATGTATCAATTCTATAATGTACTGGGGGGTTTAAAATTTTGTTCATCAATTTTGGTCAAAACCGGAAGCAGTTCCAATTTTTAGAAATTTTCATTTTTTGGAACAAAATAAGACAATACTATAGTCTTTTAGAACTTGCCATGGTGAATTCAAATCTGAAATGCGTTTGAAAATCAAACAATGCATTACAGAGATATCAGGGTTTGAAAATTGATTTTCCGGAAATTTTGATTCCGCGTCCTTGGTTTAAAAAATAGCGTAATGTTAAAAGTAAAATTAATTCGTACCAAAAATAATTGTTAAGTCGTGCTTAAAAACATTCGGATTTTTTTGTTAAGTCGTTCTTGAAATCAAAAATGTTTTTGTTAAATCGTACTTAATATCATTCGGGTTTGTTAAGTCGTACCAGGAATAATTCGATTTTTTTTCATCTTTTTTTTTAGTTACTCTTGTTGTTGGTTTAAGAGCTCTGCTTCTTACAGGAACTTCCAGCTTTACTTCCGACATTAACGGAAGACCCACTCGTTGCTTTGCAACGAGCTTTGCTCTAGTTCTTTTTTTTTTTTGTTTCCTAGACGCGAACTTTGAGGCTTCATATCTTGCTCATTTCTTAACGGTTTTTGCTCAAATTTTCAGGGCTAATGTACTTTACAAAACACTATCTTAAGCAATTCATAAAATGTAGAATTCCCTTTCCGTTAAAGAGTTATTCCCCTTTTAAATTTTTTTAGGGCCTTTTGTTTCCAGACAAAGGCTCCGAGACTATGATAGCAGGGAATGGGAATCCAACGAATTTGAATAACAGAGACATTGTAGTTGTGCACATCTGTTTATGTTTTTAGATTACGTTTTTTATTTAGGAAAAGGTAGGGGGTCAAAAAACAGGATTCAAAAAAGTGCAAAAATTTAGACATGTTTTCCTTTATATCTTTTGAACGAAAAAAATTTTGTAAAGACATGTAGAATAAAAGTTGTGCAAAATAACAAGGGCTTTCATTTGACACCAATAAAAAGGGGCTGGTCCCTTAAATTAAGGGCCAATGGCCCCTAAAAAATTTTGCTTAATAACTCAAAAACGGTTAGGATTTTGATATGGCTGTCGCTGGAAAAGTTGTTTGTTGGGATCTCATGAAGGTCGTTTCAATGTTATTTTGTAAGTGGTTTGTGTAGTATGAGTGTAAAAAGCTTTACATGTTAGCATGTACCTGTTTTTATTTGACAAGTTAACGAAAGACTTTGTGCGTACAACTGGCATGAAGTTACCGCAGAAAGTATGCTGGTTTATACAGGAGGCATTAATTCATAAGAATTTTTTTTTTTAGAATACATGCTTTTTTTTTAGGAGTTTAAGTCGTTGTTAAGTTCTTATAGTGCACAATCCTTAAAAACGGGAATTGGAAAACAAAACATTCTTTTTCTTTTCTAGTAAAACACAAAATATGGAATGAAAAAATATATGCATTACCTTTTTAATATAAACATCATGCATTCAAAATCTACCTTGAATCAGAGCTGTGTGTGTACCATTACGTAAGCTCTCCCTCGCCCGCGGCCGAGAAAGTCGGTCACCGTGGTCGCGGCTGGACTACCTAGCGGTCAGTGGTTATCTAATACACGAGAGTTGCGTCTCTCATATATGAATTTATTTAGCCGCGAACTCAAGAATTGTTTTAGTTTTGATTACACAAAATCTTTTGTGGATTAAACGATTGGATGTCAAGTAAGAAATACATGTAGTTCATTTAATTAATAAAAGCAATGTCATTCTCTAAAGCAATAATAGACATAGATCAATTGTGGGTTTTTAGTTTAAAATAAAGAACTTCTATTTGATAGAGTAAGGTCATTATACTGCAAACTTTTCAAATCTTCCTTGGTTCTGAGCTGTGCGTTTCTGTGCGTTGTACCTTTACGTAATCTATCCTTCGCCCACGGCCGAGGAGATCAGCCACGGCTGCATTACCTAGCGGTAAGCGGTTATTTAATACACAAGATTCGCACACCGCGACTTACACTTGCATGCATATGAACGTGTTTGAGTTAATATAGCCGTATATACAAGAACTGTTTTAATTTTATGTTATAAAGGTTTGTCCTACTTGTATATATTTAATTAAATATTTGAGTGTAAATGAATATTAATGAACGATGTTACTCCATATCGGAAAAATCGTTAGACATAAACTAATGGTTGGTTGGTTTATGTAAACTACTTTAAAAACTGTACAATTAATGTTTTAAATCAACACCCCCCACCCCACCCCCCTCAAATATTAAACCTTTAAATAATGATCATCCCTCGCACATGGCTGAGGAGATCCGGCGCGAGTGGTTAAGTGATCCGCGGTCGGTTCGTGTTCTTCTACATGTACCTTATGACGCGTTTATGTTTCATATTTTGCACGGACACAACTTTATTTTATTATGTTTTCAACTATTATATTGGTTTAAGATAAAGTTATTTTACTTTTACAGTTGATTAAGCATTGATTTATACGATAGCGTACAAGGTAGTTTAAAAATCAAATCAAATTATAATCAAAGTTCCATGTTACATGTTTGCGGTAGGTGCTAGCACGATAAAGGAATGCCCTGAATTGAGGCATTCGATGATTATTTTAGAAAATATTCACATGAGTTTAAACAACTTTAGATTAGATTCTATCGGTCACATATTAATCACTTCTGTAGTTTCATTGTGGAAGCGAACTCATTGCTGCCCCCCCCCCCCCCCCCCACTCCTCCCGCCCCGCTGACAGGTGCTCGCGCTGGATTTTTTTTTAATTGGAGAAAAGATATCAAGATCTGTCGAAAAACATTTTTGGTGGTTTCTTCTTATGTGTAACATTTTGTTTCACTTTCCCACCCCTTTGTTTATTCGGCCAGTCTGTGTTGATTCAATTGGCGCATGCGATCGAGAATCTTGTGCCGCTTCCGCGCACACAGCCCAGAACATTTATAGCCCCAGGTCATCAATTGTTATGTAATTGAGTAACAGTTGGAAGGGTGATTTTACTACATAAAATAATAAAATCATAATATAATCTATTTGAATTGAGTACCATGCGTATAGATTCCCATAATAATTAATTTTTTTTATTTCCTTTCAATGTTTACATTTAATTTTGTTCAAATAATTAATAAATTTTCTATCTTTTAAATTGTGTGCTTTATCAAATTCTGATTCCGATTACCTTGAATTCATTAATTTTCCATTGGCTTTTGACAAAAGAGAGACGCCTGACCATCCAATGAAAACAAATACACAGAGTTTGATTGACAGGTTCAGCCAGGTGCAGGTCTCGCCCGATGTCCGAGGTTATGTGTGCTGCTTGTACACAGCCGAATGGTCTCAGTAAGAGTTATCGATGTAAATAGATAATAAAAATACATGCTTATCAAAACATGATCGTGCAAGTTAAAGTTGATTTAGGTTTGTTCCAATAGAAATCATGTTTCGCTAACTGTATTTAATATTTTTTATGTATAGCGAATTTTAATATTGTTTCAGTACTGAAACATCGCATGAAAACGTTAAATATACATGTACTCTGTAACTAGTCGTCTTTTAATACATATACCTTTCTTTTGTTTGTTAAAAATTCGTTCAATTTTGTTAAAGTAATGTAAAACACGCGCGCCATTTTGAAACAATTAACTTGTCAGAGAGTTCCGAATGAAATCTGATGAACGTTTCAAACGGTTCTCGCACGCTTTGCTCGAAACGATTTACACACTTTGCCCGAAACGCTAAACGGTTTACATGAAACTCTAAAAGGTTTACACGAAACGTTTCTCGCACGTTGGCCGCACGCTTTTTTGGTGTAGTAGTACGTTTTAGGGTCTGTAAATTTTGTCAGCACGCAATTCTAAACTTGCACATAGTCTTCTAAAATTTAGAAATATTTTAATATAGAAGTTATCTTTGAGAAAAGTTTACGTGTTTTGTAGGCGAGTTCAGTTTAAAAAAGAAATACAATTCCTGACATGAATCATGAGTACATACTGTTTAATGTTTATAACAATGCTTGCTACCCTTTGAAAATTTAACTCGCCATTAAACATGATCTCATTTTTTAAACAATGTTTGAAACGATTACATAAACTCTGCTCGACAAATAGTTTTCCTAAAATATTTTCTTTCTTTCTTTTTTCAAAACACGTTTTATATACAGACTTTCAATTACAACACATTTTTATAACAAAAGCAGAACTGAAAGTATAGTCATTATAATCGTAACATATATTTTCAACTCGCAGCAACAACGGAAGACCTACTCGGGGCTTTGCCACGAGCTCTGCTCTAGTTTATTACAATATAATAGCTGTTACCAAAATGCTTCATCTGTTATGAAATTATTTTGGTATAAAATTATGTGTATAATACTTATAATAAAATTACTGTCTTACTTAGATTCATTATCATTGTTATAAAATTTCAATTTCTTGTGGATAAATTGAACACTCAGTTTAATTGTTGAGGTTTTGTTTGTTTTTTGATTAATTAAAGTTAGAAAAAAAATCCAAAAGCTTCACGAGTTTATTTGATATAATTTTCTTTTTTTTTTTCAAATCATAAGGCAGTTATAAAGTACATATACAAATGTTTATCTCTTTTTTAAAGTATCATAACCCAAAACTTCTATTATAAACTTTATCTCCTTCATAATGTCTATTCTAGAAGAGAGTCGTTTTTACTGCCAGTAATCAAACAGAAAAGATTTTCATACTCACATAAAAATAATCCGGAAATTCCATTTCCCCACGATAGCGTGACCTTTTATGCCCCCTTTTTACTGCAGCATCTGAAGCAAAATGAACCAAAATAACTCAACAGAGACCATAAGCGGTCCAGACTTGTGACAAATAGGCGATCAAACACAACAATGTTGATGCTCTCGTCTGAAGATAGAATTTCCTTACGCAATCGATTTGGAGGATCATCCAAATCCCATCCCTGTGATTTTGCCAGTATAAATGTAGCAAACAAAATGAAACGTAAAATTGAGCTGAGCTTTATTACTGACTTGCATGTAATAGTTTGGCGTTTCATGTATTTCTTTAGTTTAGTTGGATTTTTTCCCAAAACAAACATGTTTATATTATCGTTTATGTGTCCCCTTAGATTAGTAATGTACATAGATATAGGTTTGGACTTTCATAAGTTGCACACATGTGCCGTCGTAGTTTGGTTGCAGATTTAAAACATAAACAATAATTTTTAATAAATTTGAGTTGGCAAGGTATTTTTCAAATTATTTTGGAGTGCGCATGCGTGGATTTTGCTTGCGTTTTTTTATTTGGAAGGGGGGGGGGGTTGTTTTTGTTTTTTGTTTTGTATTTTCAAAGTGCTTGCAATGGAACATGATTGTATCATATCGAAAATACTACAGAAATTGGTTGAAGTACATTTATTTAGCTATACAGATAATGCATGCTTGTTTGTATTCATAGAGAAATGGGTATCAAATTAACTGAAATATCGTATTAGCTAGGCAAAATCATAGTACGATAATTGTGAGGTTTTAAATTAAAATACTGTGCAAGACATTGTCTCTCCATAGCATTTTAGAATCCATACACATATAAGCAGGCATGAACAACGGACAATGTTCATGTACGAATATGCCAGAACAGGTGATTATTAATCTACTCAAACGTGAAATACATTAAAACCGTTAAGTCGGAGGAACTGAGTGAAAGAGATCGAAAGGATACTTCCTGGCTGTAAAATGAAGCCATTTGGAAATAATACCCTATAATTAAATTGTTTCATCAACCATAAGACTACTTTTTTATTGAAGAACAATAAACGTAACCGAAGGATGAACACGCGCCTGGTTTGTAATTGACAGTGCTTTTAGGTTTATAATAAGTGAATGAAATGGAACTTAATTATAGTCTAAGTTTATCCGTGATCATTTGTGTTCATCAAATTCTAGATCATGCTTGTATTTTCAACTTCCGGTTTTGAGGACGAGCACGCTATTTAGGGAAATTTATATAATATAGCCAAGAGACACAGTAATGTTATACGATCCATGGTAAAACAGTCTGCAGATGAATAGCAGATAAGATTTTTTTTCAAATATTTAATTTCATAATGTTTGAAAAGCTTTGCATGTTATATGTATTATCAATGAAAACCTAATCTTTGATTTCAAGATTACAAGGCGTATTTCAGAAAAAAAATGTCTGGAAATGGGGGGGGGGTCATCTCGCAATGCTAGCAAAAAGTCTTAAAACACACGTGTACAAGTTCTGATGATGATGAGTAAGGTTCTGTTATAATTGATTTTTGTGAAAATATTCAAACAAAAGGTAAAAAACAAAGCCGCTAGCTAACGAGGCAGTATTTGGCCTAGATTTTAGTTTAGTATGCAGAGCAAGCAAAAGGACGGTACGAAGAGGAACTTAATTGCAAAGCTCCTGGGAAACAAACTTAAGATTTTCGCAATTGAGGACAAATCTACTGTGTTCTGACAACCCCACATCTACATAGATCTATACATCTTCCCAATTAGAGGTGTATAAATAAATTTTTTGCTCATTAAAACGACTCCTAAAGAAACATCGGCCATTAAAGATCGTTTTGAATAGCCTTCTTGTCGTAATAATAGACAGTTTTAAGTTTTTAATGACGTCGTAAAGTAATGATCAGGAAGAAAATAATTTTGTGATATATAGATCTTTTCATCCTTGTAAGGCTGGTTTTTTGTTGTTGTGTAACTGTCAAATTCAGTATCGTTATTGTAATTGATTGTAGAAAAAAGATACAAACTCTTTGTAGGTAGAACAAAGTAAATAATTATCATGAAATATAGGTGATACAAAGAGGCATTTTCATACGGCATTTTTAACGAAATAAACATTTTTTTAAGGTGAACCCCGGCCTTTTTTTTAATCTAAGCATGCTCTTTCAAACTTCCTTTCAAAGAAATGTCCAGTTTTCCAATGCAATAACCATAACGGTTAAAAACCACTGTCTTTCAGTTAAATGTTCTTGAAGACAAAGAACTGGCTAAGCACTTTCGTTAGGTCAAAGTTTGTCCCAGAAAATGGGTTAAAGATGGCCCCTGTTACAACCCAGATTCCTTTTGGATGGAATCACATTTGCAAGACTTTATATGTTGTAATTTGAAACGAACTTGAGTCATCATTTATTTATGCAGGTATAAACATCCTTGGGCTTATGTTACAGGTTTAGGGGTCAGGAAATAAACATTGCATAATATTTATGAATAGATCGCAAGATTTCATAAATATCAAACACAGTATTCAATGAAATGGTGCGTAAATACCATAAGCTATATCCATCGTTTATCCAAGCAAGCTATATTACGAGAATCTAAGTTCTTGTTCAGTTTAAACATGTTTTTTAAGGAGACTCGGCGGTTAATAAAACCATCAGAACTTAAATCCTCAAACTTTCAGAAATAATTTGTTTAGCTATAAGCTATCATTAAGTAAAGGAAAAATCCATATATTTTAGCTTTGAAATTTGATTATTTTGCTTTATCTGTATATAGAACTCTTCTTCTGAAGGAGATTAATTTAGTCAAAAAATTACCTCGACCATCAAGCTCTCTTAAGAAGCTCAGTGGAATTGTGCAAGAAACACCGCCTATAATATAGAACACAAGCTCCTCCCACAGCCAAATTATAGGTTACAAGATTCTATGCACTAGATATGCTTACAAATTTGATTTGACTCATGTTTAACCATGAAAAATAAATATATTTAGGCATATATTTAGGCATAATGGTGGGTGTCAAACTGTCGTTGAATCAAGCTTACAAATCAGTTTAATACGTTGCGCAGCCGTAGTAAAACTAATATTTACAAACATAATAAAATGTGGATTATATTCATATTTTGCTCCTTTTTTTGTTCATCTTATTTAACGTTACTTTGCCAAGTTTGCAAACTATGATGTACGTTCGTCAGTAGTGTACGTCATGTAACAATATAATGGTTTATCAAATTTCGGTGCATACCATGATTACAGGCCTGTAGCAGAGTTTCCCGAAATATCTTGACGTCGAGCAAAACAACAAAAACCAAAACATATTCGACAATTTTTCAAAATCGTTGTCCGTGTGTTGGTCGGGGGGAAGGGGTTATTAATGTGAAGTATTATACTGATAATTTTGTTCATTTCTATATATGATTTTTACAGGCTTCCAAAGTAATGTAGAGGTGCCAGCTTCTTCAAAACTTAATTTTCTGCATGTAAATTAAAAAAAAAACGCCTGTTGCGAGAACAAAGGGGAACAACAACCCCCACCCCCTTTGCCCCCCCCCCCCCCCCCCCCCCCCGGTCGATAATATGTGCCTGATGCGCAATTATAATTATCAATGCATATTTAGAAGAGGGATTTATACTCACATTAACCGCTGCAGGTTGTGTAGTTTACGAGTCGGTCTAACGGTCTATATTCCGGAATCTGACACTGTTTCTGTTATTATAATGATAATGGTGATTGACTTGTACCATGATGTGTGTGTTCCTATGTCTAGCCGTTGGCTTCTGATCTCTGAATCCTTTCTCGTTCTCACTGTCCAAGATTATCCCAAGAAAACCCTGTTGATGAGAAAGAAAATATATATATTTCTTATCCAAACAGACACGTATCTATCAGGGTTAGCATGTCAATGAATTCCTAGGGCAAGTATCGCCATAATGTATGGTGGAAGTCTTTAAGTATTAGGATTTTGAGATTATTGCCAAGTAGAATTGACATGGAATCTTCATTTTTATCATGAATAGCAGTACCTTTAAAACACGTTTACTGTTCATATAATTCTTTGTGTGCAAGTGTTACATTAAATGCTTAAATTTGAAACGCTGGAGCTGCTAAGCTTTATTAGTAACTTAGGCCATTTATTTTAAAACCAGGTGACTACTTTATAAGCAATTGGGAACGATCTTCATTTTCATCAAATATCTCATGAACAAAAAAAATACAATTTATGCTTTGACTTAACTACATAAGATAAGTAAATATATCGCTTGTCTTATTATACCATAAGCAATACTAGTATAGGCTGAATGATTGCATCTGCAAATCGGCAGTTTTTGGACCAAAGGTCAATCAAATAAGGTCGTGGGATGAAGCTACATGTATTCAGTCAACTGAAAGGTAACTGAAATGTGACTAAATTGTGACTGAAAAATAACTGAAATGTGACTAAATTGTGACTGAAAGGTAACTGAAATGTGACTTAATTGTGACTGAAAAGTAATTGAAATGTTACTAAATTGTGACCGAAAGGTAACTGAAATGTGACTAAATTGTGACTGAAAGGTAACTGAAATGTGACTAAATTTTGACTGAAAGGTAACTGAAATGTGACTAAATTGTGACTGAAAAGTAACTGAAATGTGACTAAATTTTGACTGGAAGGTAACTGAAATGTGACTAAATTTTGACTGAAAGGTAACTAAAATGTGACTAAAATGTGACTAAAAGGCATAGCTCTATCACCCAGTCACCTTCTCACACCTTTTTATACCATTCACTTAACTAAAAATCACGTGTTAATTGTGTGATTCGTTTTAAAAAATTCTTAATTTTTGGAGAAAGAATTTCGATGTAGATATTGTCTGTACAAAAATCTGCCTTTTTTAATGAATACATTATCTGTCACAAAATTTCTTCTTATTTTTTTGCTTGATAATTTGGTTTCCGTATTTCTGCTGTGGGGTTTGTAATTTTCTTGAGAAATCGACATTTGTTAAGCCATGATTAAGATTGGCAGAATTGGTTTATTTCCGTCCATTAACAATTCCCGGATTCGCTTTCAAGACATAGTAGAAGTCGGAATTCTATATATAAAATCAGCTTGTCATTTTGAGAGATTCTGACGGAGTAGGCGATGTTCACGAGTATTATATTCTATAAAAACAAACAACTTATTAACTGAGTTTACTGTTCGACAAATTTAATGACTCGTAGTTGTCAATCAGGCCGCGAGTTTTGCTTTAAGATGGAGCTAAATGATAAAGATAATAACTGCATATTGTTGGTCTGGTTAACACAAAACAAATCTGCCTATATAACTTATGAAAGTAAACAGACCGAACAATACTTCTTTAAATAGTTACTAAGTATACCCGCTATAAAGCGGAGGTGGCTCTTGAACATACTTTAAAGGTAAAATGATGCATTTATGCGGTTTATGCTGTGTCTCTATTTCACTTCAATGTATGGTTTACAAGTTGCAGTATTTCCTTGTAGGTTTTAAATCATAGTGGACAACTTCATTTTACGGATGTACATGTTATGTAATTCTATCGACGCATCATTAGAACGGTGAGAACACTACTGTGTCATGGTGTTTTTTAAAAATGAATCTACTTATACTTGCAACTGTAATTGTTACATGTACATGTAAGATATAAAATTTACTTTTAACTATTTACGCTTTAATACATGACTTTTTATTGTATCGTAAGGGTCACTTGATAACAATATCAAACAAAAATATATTACTAAAACCATGGAATGATAACATGTGCAATTTACTTAAAAGTACTTGTATGAAAAATGTGATCAATTTCCTCTGTTGATTGTTCGGAGAGAAATAAAGAAATCAATAATTTAACACAGAATAAAGCTTTAAATGGCGAAAAGAGCCTGATTATATTAAAACTGAATAAACATTGTTTTATGAAAACAATAAAATAATAAATAATAATAAATTATTCAAATTAATTAAAATATAAAAAAAAATTGATATGTTTAAATCGTAAAAACTCATCAACCACTACCCCCTGCCCCTAACCACGAACCGATGGTTTAGTACATGTATAGTTAATCATATATTGATATAGTATAGTTATGGTAAAGTAAACTTGTATATTTTGGGAATAGTATAGTTAGTCATATCTATATATTGAAATCTTGATATTGTATAGTTATGGTATATTAAGTATATATTTGGAATAGTCTAATTAGTCATATATTGACATAGCATAGTTATGGTATAGTAAGTATAATTTTTGGGATCATAATCTTTCACGTGATACATTAAATGACGGCATATTACATGCGCATAACGGACGGGTACAGGTGTTACATTAAAAGTTTAAAATCGAAGATTTCTAAACTTATCTATAACAATCTAGATTGTTATAGATAAGTTTAGAAATCTTCGATTTTAAACTTTTAATGTAACAGGTTATCAATTTAAAATTTACAAGCTGCTATAATAACTGAAGGTTTTTTTTCTCTCAGATTAATTACGCAATTGAGTTTGTAACAAAAAAAAGAGGAAATAACCAAACAAACGGAGATGCTTTCATTTGACAAAAATGTTAATCCTCTTGACACTAGTCTTTGATATCTTCTTAAGTTAATCTCCAGGCAAATTAAATAATTGTTGGACAATAGAAGTGTGAAATTATCGTAACAGCTATATGTGTGAATGTTTACTTTTCTGGCATGCCATTACTATACCTTTGTCATAAAAAAAGCAATGCCTGTCAAAAAAAAAAAAAATGTGTAAAAGGGAGAATGTTTTAAGATCTGAAAGAGAATGGTTTAAGATCTGGAAGAGAACGGTTGGGCTAACTGTGCTGGAACCCCGCACGTTAGCATAAAGTGATATGTTGGGCTAACTGTGCTGGAACCCCGCACGTTAGTGGAGTGTGTGTGATATCGGGCTAGCTGTGCTGGATTTCCGCACGTTAGTGTCGATTTTGTGTATAGAATTATATCGGACTGTCCGTGCTGGAATCTCCGCACGTTATCGAGTTGTTATCTCGGAACTACGAGAATCGGTTTGCATTGGAGTACCATGTACCGTTATTTCATCAACTTAAATACAACTTGTTGAACTTTTGTTTCGTTTTGGAGTTTTTATTCAGCGTAAGCTTGAGCGAGTGTAACGAATTGAGCTTTCCCCTGAATTCACCATATGGATTTTAAGAACTTTTATATTACAATTTACAGTTACAATACAAATCAAATACAAGATACGTTCGTGAAAGTTGGGTAGTATTTTTAGTAGAAAGCCGATTGGCATGCTACCGGGCTAACCGCAACTTCACGGAAAATTCGCGATAGGAACTTTACACTTAAAATTCATTGGTGAAAATTGGTGTGAGAATCGAATTGTTCCCCGTCCTCTCAACAAAGCGAGTGATTGAAACTCTAACGTCATGATGAACCAACAAGTGCGACCGTCCATCCACAAGAAGTCCGAAAAACAGAAACTACGGGACAGGAATCGTATGCAGCAGTTTTTGGATAAGAAATTCCAGGGATCTCCGAACTCTGTGTCTCCGCCCGCTACTAACGTTACCATCATAACGACGCATTCGGAAGAAAATCCAACGCAAGCTTTCCATGCGGATTTGGAATTGACCACCATCACTCTATGTCCAGCTGATGTAGTGGAAACCCGTACAAACACCGTGGACGAAATAATTAAAGAAAATTCCAAACTGAGAGAACTTACAAAATCTTATGAGAGAAATATTAAAGACCTGAATGGACAGTTAATTATATTACAGACTCTGTTACAAAAACAATCGAATTGTGCTGCCTTACAGAGCAATTTATTAGACGCTAAATGGCTTTGAATTAACTTATATTGTGAATTTTTGTCAAATATGTATGTTTGCATTGTTTTTAAAGCTTCAATTTTGTTTCAAAGTAGAACTCTGGGACAGAGTTCATTAAGGCTGTGAGAGAGATTGTTATAGATAAGTTTAGAAATCTTCGATTTTAAACTTTTAATGTAACAGGTTATCAATTTAAAATTTACAAGCTGCTATAATAACTGAAGGTTTTTTTTCTCTCAGATTAATTACGCAATTGAGTTTGTAACAAAAAAAAGAGGAAATAACCAAACAAACGGAGATGCTTTCATTTGACAAAAATGTTAATCCTCTTGACACTAGTCTTTGATATCTTCTTAAGTTAATCTCCAGGCAAATTAAATAATTGTTGGACAATAGAAGTGTGAAATTATCGTAACAGCTATATGTGTGAATGTTTACTTTTCTGGCATGCCATTACTATACCTTTGTCATAAAAAAAGCAATGCCTGTCAAAAAAAAAAAAAATGTGTAAAAGGGAGAATGTTTTAAGATCTGAAAGAGAATGGTTTAAGATCTGGAAGAGAACGGTTGGGCTAACTGTGCTGGAACCCCGCACGTTAGCATAAAGTAATATGTTGGGCTAACTGTGCTGGAACCCCGCACGTTAGTGGAATGTGTGTGATATCGGGCTAGCTGTGCTGGATTTCCGCACGTTAGTGTCGATTTTGTGTATAGAATTATATCGGACTGTCCGTGCTGGAATCTCCGCACGTTATCGAGTTGTTATCTCGGAACTACGAGAATCGGTTTGCATTGGAGTACCATGTACCGTTATTTCATCAACTTAAATACAACTTGTTGAACTTTTGTTTCGTTTTGGAGTTTTTATTCAGCGTAAGCTTGAGCGAGTGTAACGAATTGAGCTTTCCCCTGAATTCACCATATGGATTTTAAGAACTTTTATATTACAATTTACAGTTACAATACAAATCAAATACAAGATACGTTCGTGAAAGTTGGGTAGTATTTTTAGTAGAAAGCCGATTGGCATGCTACCGGGCTAACCGCAACTTCACGGAAAATTCGCGATAGGAACTTTACACTTAAAATTCAATGGTGAAACAGGTAACACCGACAGCTTGTAAATTATGAATTCTATATAATATACCTACCTTTCAAAACGTTTACGAATACCTCCACAGAGCTGAATTGAACAAAACCCTTGCCACATGCACTCACTAACAAACACGTGCTTCTAATCCTTTGTTTTCATAAACAAACTCACTCATATCACACATCAGATAAATAAATGAATCTGAATTCACATCGTTATGTACACAAAATCGCATGTATACATATCGCCAGGTGGCGCAGTAGCGTCAGTATAAAAGAAGCACAGAGGAAGAAAAAAGCCGTGTAGAGTAGACTCAAGACTGGTTGCTAAATATAAGTGACGACATGCAATATATCCCTCCTGTAATGGCCAGGAATAACTAGACGAGTACATATATATATATTTATATGATATTTGTCAGATAATATATCGCGTTGACTTGATTCCTTCCTTCGGACTTTAATCGCCAGATTTCACTGTGATATGACTAAGATTACAATCATGATAAATCTAGTATAACCTTATAAAAAAGTGCGATGTTCAAGTATCACTAAATATAAACATAATTATATAGGTTTAAATTCCCTCATGTTGAATGGGGTTATGGTTTAAGTCGTGTGGATTCTAAATTTTATTTTGAAAAATTTAAATTGATTTAAATTAATGAATGTGACATAAAGGAGTGCACGAAGTTTATATGTTTAAAATGATCGTTCCAGATTGTACAGTATAATTTATACTTTGATTTCAAAGAGGTATTTTCTAAGTACATGTATACACATTCAGCTGTTAACGTTGAGAGAGAGAGAGAGAGAGAGAGAGAGAGAGAGAGAGAGAGAGAGATCATGTTAGCGGAAAAAGAAAACTGATATGCTCCGTAAAATGAGTACTATTATACATTATACACTAAACAATGTTCAGATCATCATCTCTATTATTATTCAAAATTGATAAAAAATGATAAAAGTTGGAAATACGAAACAGGAAATATTGTTATTTATGTTAATTAACCGCTTCAGTAGAAGGAAATTCTACTAGACTAAATGATTAATAGAAATAAATATTTCTTCCGCAATACTCGACAATCATCTAAGTGTTACTATATCGATAGAGATACTTACCTATAATTAATTGTGCTCCAGTAAAAAAAAAAAGAATTTTATTTCCGTTTTGCGATAAATTAAGCAGAGTGATTCGTAAACAAACTCCAAAGATCACTCGAAATGTGAATTTCGATTACCACTCGTTGTTTTTCTCACAAAACCCCTTTTGCTCCGAGATACAAAAAATCCCCCCACAATGCAGAAACAATTAAATCGAACAAACAGACGGACGAGTTATTCAATTAGGGAGAACGGCCCTTAAGTACTGGTATAGGCTGCGAAGGTTGAATAGGTCTATTCTGTTTCGCGGTAGCTCTTAAAAGAGGACTGGGTATAAGGACATTGTAAAGCTAACAGTAGATGACAAAGGTTAATATTTGACTTTCATTGCAAACAAAAACAGACAAGCCTTTGCCACTGAGTGTTTGGTGAAAAAAATCGAACGGCTTGGTGTGTATGGTAAATGAAGAGGGTATTTAAAAACGATATTGTCATACCGCAGGAAAATAATGTTTTTCGAGTATCAACTTGATGAAGAAATAAAGGAAGAAATTGGAATCGGTTTCCATTCAATAGAACATTGTTATGTTTACATGGTGGTCCAGCAAAAAGAAAGAAAAAAATCGTTGTCTTGGAGCTAAAAGTTCAAGTGAAAGAATTTAAACCCTCTTGGCTTTTTAATTGTACTTGTTACAGTTTTATTCAATTTACTAAAAAGCTACTTAAGAGTTCATAAAGCTGTTTAACTAGCAGGTTCTCAAATAATGATACGAGGCGAATACCTGGGAGAGGGGGAAAAGGGGAGGGGATATTGGTTGGACGTTTTCCACTTGTAAGCAATCGCACTACATCGCGGTATCTCAACAATTAACTTAACATCACTTTAAACTTTATCCCTTATGAAATTTTCCACATGTTTTTTTACTTCATCACAATAAAATGCCTCATGAATTCACGATGAATTAAATAAAGTGGAACCCCTTTTTACCCCTTAAATTCACGTTTTAAAAGTACAGGTATTTCACTTTCTGTGTATTGGATTGGCATCATCCGGTAAAGTGTGCGTTCCTTGATAGGCTACCTTAAACATAAGTGCATTGTCAACAATATGGATAACCGTGTGTCAAGGTAAACTTGAAAAGTTCAAGGTCAAAACAGAAAATGCCGATCTTTCTCAGTTTACTGCTAAACGATTTGGTTGAATTGACAAGATTAATTATTTTTTGGGACCAGAATTCAATTGTAGCTTCTTCCTGATTCATGTTTCTTAGTTAGGTTCTGGAAAATTGAACAAAACAGAAAAGCTTTCACGTTTTGTGGACGACGAGGCAAAGCATAAATTAACAATGCATTTTATGGAACTTTTGTCTGTCTGTGTGTCTGTCTATCTCCTTCTTTTGTTTTATATATTTTTTGCTTAAACACCATTTTATTTATTTTAGACTTAAATTCAAAGAACAAATATATTCCAGTATATTCAATTATATATCTCCCATTCTTTGACACTTTGATTACTCGGCTTGACGCTTAAACAAATACACGACAGCCATGCGTTACATAACGTAGCCCGGATTTTATCTCTTTAAGAATAACGTATGGGATTATTCGGTCTCATATCACCACAAATCTGACAATAGCAAATGCTCAGCAACTGTTCTGAGCAGGAACTTTTTTTCCTGCTCAACTGTTGTTACAGATAAACTGAAATTAATCCAAACTCTTAACGATTGATACAAGTAACAAAGTTTTCACAAAATGCATTCACCGAAATCAATTTGTTGGGGAAGACAAATTCTAAAAAGCTTTAAAACTATTTTCGATTTTTTTTTACTTTAAATTTGGGTCCATCGCGATGAGAAAGCAAAATTGATTCGCATTTCATTGGGGGGGGGGGGGGGGGGTCTATCTTGATTAACCAGGGGGCGATAATTGTGAATAAGGCAACGTCGGAAATCCTCAGCAAGCTTTGCATAATTATACTTTCTGACCAAGGTCCAACTCATTTTAAAACTTTTCTTGTTTTCATGAATATTTATTATTCTCAATTTGCCAGTTAGAAAGCAAAACACTACAGTTTTTGAAAGTTTGTTTGACGATAATGTTATAAAAACATGCAGTTGTTTACAGATGCATGCGAAAGGTTTAACAGGATTGGTCAGCCTCCCTCCACAAAAGTGTGAAGGAGCCAATCCGAAAGGAATATGAATTTTATTTATGAGAACGAGAAAAGTTTAATGACTTGGTTCACGGTCAGTAAAAGCCTATTCGAGATTGTCCGTGGTTTTTCGACGATGCTTAATAGGATTTCTAAATTGTTTTCAAAAGTGCAGTATAGTTAAACTCTAGACTTGATATCCTACGTCCCAAAACTTTCATATCCCCCTATTGTCTTAAATCACCCCCATCCACCTCCCCACTGCACAAAACCTAGCTGCTCCCAGTACAACCCCTCTCTCACCGGTATCCTCACCCCATGACTCCATATATTTCCTCTGTACCTGACTCAAGGTCCATAAAAGATATACTTTTGATCTCTGTCTCACTTTTTTCCCCAACATGCAATGTATCTGGATATCATGTATTTTATGGACCCGAGACCCTGAAATAGAGTCACTTGCCCCGGATTTCCTTAAAGTTATATACCTGGTCCAATTTTTTTTTCAATTTTTCGGAAAAAATATGACCCCCCCCCCCCCCCCCCCACTTAAACCACACGCACACAAAACAATGTCTTCCACCCAAATTAATTCCTGCTTCTTTTTTCTAACATGCAAGTTTTTGGACTAAATCTTACTTTTGCATTATAACCTGCCTGTAAAAAAATCCATCTGTGTTGTGTACTCGTCATAAAAACGCATCGCATTTTCGCCCCAAAGTCGCGAGCAGGTTTCAAAGATTGCCGTGTTAGTAAATACTTGGGATCTAAATTTAGCCTCGTAAATGCAATTACAGCGTTTATTTCGAGGTTATAAATTGGGGTTTAAGAGATCTGGCGGCATTTTTCTATGTTTGATGTCTCTCATATTTCTTCCTGTCCTTGAGCAATTTACCGGGTGGGGGGAATTAAATAGTGATTCGTTTATGACCGTTTAACAAAGTGTCAAAAACCGTTTCACGAAGCGATAAGGATATAGATTAATAAACGCCATTCAATCGACTGTTTGACTTTTCTGCTGACCTTTGACCGCCATCCCTCCCCCATATAATAACTAATAATGACTTATTATAGCCACAAGAATGATAGATTTATTTTGTGAGAATAAGGTTGGGTTTTTTGGTGATCGTTGATGGGACGATTATTTCTCAATGAATGGGTTTTGTGTTTTTTTTTTCAATTTTAGTGATATTCGATCGATTCGAATTACACGTGTAGTTTCATTTGCTCGTGAACAATAAAAGTTAACGTGAAATCATTTGAACTGTTCTGAAATATTTAGACCTTGGTGACATTCCATAAGTTTAAGCAAACATCAAACGATATCTTTCTCACGAGTCGATGTAAAATAAAACCCATTATAAAAGATTGTCAATAAAAAAAGATGAGAAGGTCGAGGCCCCATATTGTAATGAATAGATAAAAACAACGAGGTCGAACTCTCTCTTATTTAAAATGAATTTGACCTAAATAATTGCCCTTCAGAAAACCTAAATCTAGAGTTGTATATGCATGTATATTGTTAAAGCCGAGTGTCTGCCATTTTCCCCTTACACTGTATTGTCATAAATTTCGTGAAATGGAGGGCATGCTTTTTGTCAGAATCCATTTATAAGACCGAGAATTTCTTCTATTGCCTCTCGAGACCGCCCGAGTATTTTGTATATATATAAGAATTGCAGATAACGTTTGTTTAATTTGTCTGAACAAATCCTAGTGTGCTCGACTCTTGAGTTTTGCAAACCTACCGGAAAAAAGTGTTGTTTTTATTTTCTTATGTAAACTACCGAGTTTCTCTATTTAAATCTGGTTAATTTTATGTAAATGTCCATACATTATAGATACATGTATATATTGAAGGTACATGCACGTGTGTGGTTTTAGATCTGATGATATTAAATGGGAAAAAATGTATAGCAATGAATTTTAAAGAAAATGTTATCTACGCCAATCAGATACAAAGAGCAAGATTTTATTAAGTGGAAATGTAAGAGTTGTATGTGTAAATAGGGTATAATATGCAATTATTATTAAACAATTTTTAAAACATCTTTACGTGTTATACCATTGTAAAATTTTTTTTAGAATATTTATTTTAAATTTTAAGTGGGGTGAAGAAGCGGAGGGGAGGGGGGGGGGGGGCGCAGACGGATAAATAAATCGGCCGGGATAATTTGATAAATTGATAAAATGAGTGACTATATGTGTCAAAGCTTTCTGTGAGCACACACAGATTCGAATATTCTTATTTCAACTTTAAACATACATTTACTTAATAAATGACAATCGCAATCTGCAATGAATAGACCCCCCCCCCAAAAAAAAAAAAATAAAAAAAAATTGGTGCAACTTCACATTAAATTATAAAAGAAGAAACAAAACGGCAGAATTTTTAAAGTTCGTCAGATTCAAAAGAAACTACGTGTATATTATATAGTCATTTTGGGTTAATACATGTAATTGAAAACTCAAAACAAAAAGTCTAGCTTTGGCTAAACCATTTTAACATGTAACATACATGTATATTGTAAATGTACCAGCGGAATACAGTACATGTACATGAATGTACATTTCTTTTAAAACAAATCTTTCGTACTTTTGGATTCCGGAGAAACCCTGACCAAAAAGTAAGCTATTGTGTGTTCGTGCCCAGCTGATTAACGATGTATCATTGCAAGATCGACACACAGACGGAAATGACTTTACAATATGAATCATTTCAATACGAGCGTGTCAAAATGTCAAAATCGAACAATTTCATGAACTTTGAAGGATCGAAACCCCCTGCATCAAAATGATTTGTGCGGGATTGATTTTCAAATATGGCGTCTCATGCAGGTTTCATGAAACTCCCACAGTAAACGTTTTTGTTCGTAACTTAATCGATGACGTCATAGCCATTAAAAAAACGGCCCTGCCGCCCCACATACCACGAATTGATTAGAAATCAGCCCATTAAGAACATGTTATGTAAACATAACATGAATAGAGGGTTTCTAACGTCTCTGATATCACTAAAATATGTTTGTGATGTTTTTGTTTGCAAACGCTGAATCATGTAACCCTTATTTTCGCTATTACATAAACATTTACTTAATTTTGTTATTACGTAATCGCATTCAAACATACGCGATGAGTAATAAATTAAAATAATTTATATTTTTACTTTGCTTGACGAGTTATTGGTTGCTACAAGTACATGCATAAGAAAAATATGTCATTATTCCGTCAATTTTCAGGTAAAAAAAATCCCGAATATTTTAAAGTCTGACCAAATACAAAGTACGGTAAGTTGAATTTCAAGGTCATTCTTTGTAACAAAAAATACCCTGTAATTGAGATACGGTGTTTGTACGTGTAGTACAAGGTTCCAAATTCCAAACAGAAGTGTATTGTTTATTGAAGTCAAACAGTGTGTTTAACGAAAAAAATTCTGAAGACTAACTTGCAATCATGCAAGATTAACACTCGGATCACGTGAGATTAACACTCGAATCACGCGAGATTAACGCTATGATCACGACGAAAACACGTTGTAATGTGGAATATCATCGCTAAGGCTATAGCTTTAAAAAGTGGCTACCAAATGAATTGGCTTGTAATAAACAATTTTAGTTGTCTTTTTTATCCACTGTGGATTGGCAGGTTCTTTTTCTCATTCAAATAAAAAATTAAAATTACAATTCACAAAGAACACTGTTTATATGACATTCAAGGGTGATGTCTTATGAATACCCTTGAACTAACTTAAAACAACTTTAGGTTGAAAGATGACAACTTTAAAAAGTACACGTCTTACGGTGCATGAGACATGTATGTAGTTTATATGTGCATGAACAGCAGATATAAATCACGCAAATAATCTTATATTACCTTTTCCGCGACCAAAAAGGCTCAAGTAGTTTCTAAAAATAAACATGAAGTTTGCGAAGCTCTTTTAACTACAGGGCCAGAACAAAGGATACAGGGTTTAATAAACACACGTGTTAAATCTATGGGGCCCTTTTTTTTACTTTAACAGATCTAGATTTATGAAAGGTGTCTGTGGAATTTCAAGGGGGTCCTTCAATTTGTATTAAGACTGACAAAAGAAATCGGATGTCACAAACAATAGCCGTCTTTACGATATCATTATCATGGAATAAAAAAAAATTATCTTGTTGATAATAAGGGAGTTTATTTTAGAAAGTCTTTTAAAAAAAACAAAAAAACCCCTTGATTCCAAAATGTGCTGTTTAATTTGTTTTCCATGTTTTCGATTCAAGTTTTGTCACGCAGAGCAAAGAAAGGAAAATGACCCCCATTGCACGAAGAGGTCATTCCGTTTATGTATACAACAGCATGTTACAAAAAAAAAAGTACAGAAAAGAACACACAACATTCAAGCAACGATAATAATTGACGTTTAGATCTTTGACTGTATGTTCCTACAAAACATTTACTTTCTGTCCTGCAATGTTCATAGCCAATTGGCCGCAATGGTCTCTTATACATTTGAAACAATTTTTCCCCGTGTGATATAATTTATAATTTATATTTGAAGGCAAACAAATTGTTCACCAACACTACCAAATGTTGACGTAGGCGTGTTGATTAGGCCCTTTATTTAAGGTTTTATATATTTTCCACTAAACATTAAATACATATATTAGGCAATTCCGCCACATACGATGCTCATGTGAAGTGCTTTTCATATCAGAATGATCATATTGGAATGATATGAAAATTGATTCATATAAGAATTATATATTCACCATCATATCATTTTGATATAAGAATTATCTGTGACAAAATCCCCTGTGTAAATATCACTATTGCGTGGTGATTTTTCTTCTGTTTGCATGAATGCTGTCTAACTTGAAATTTTATTACAAATTAAAGATGACATTTGGATAACTTTTTTTCGTTTTAATATAGATCGTGTCCATAGCTTGCGTCCATACATCATTGTGAAAACTTTCACACAAAAGGATCTTGCAATGAAATTGGTTTTTTTCTTTTTGTGATTCCATGGTTCGTGTATTATACAATTTTAACTTAAATTCATATCTTGATATCAGTAGAAGATTACGTAATTTTGAATAAAATGAGAAGTCCTTCTCAGTTTCGAAGATTGTTGAAAGATAACTGTCCTTCCTAGATTTCTTTATGATACCGAATGAAACAAAAATAGATGCCGTATAAAATATCGTTCTAGTAATTTTTTTTCGATTATCATCGGACCCCTGGGAATCTCCTCCGTTTTACTGCTTTCAGTTCATGAACAGTGATAAATTTTCGTGGGATCCGAAATGCTTTCAGTTTCGCTTAATTAATAGTAAGAATTTAAACAAAAAATGAAGCAATTATTAATAATGTCTTAAAATACTGCTCTTATTTGTTGCATTTATTTTCCTTTTATGCAAACATCGTTTAATACACCCCTTAAACCTTCGCATTTTCACTCGAACTTCAAGAGTGAACATGGGGACGCAAGAAATCAAGAATCGTTACATAGAGCCCCCCTCCCCCTTAGCCCACTCCTCGTTCTATTTATTGGACATTTAATTTCCTCGCTTTAAAATCAAATTCAAAGTAGTTTGGCACCAACTCTTTGGTCTACTTAAACGAAAAGTTCTTTCATTTCTTGACCGGAAAAACATATTTATTCAGACCTTACCCCCTTTTTCAGAACTGCCACCGAGGGCCTACAGTCTAACAATACTCAACGCCGGTGGCAGTTTTCGATGGGTTTTTTTTTTCTCAGTTTATAATGAACCGAGAAACTGATATACGTTCTATACAGACCGGGGGAAGATAGGGCACGAGTGACGATCTCCCTAACCATTAATTGGCTTCCTGGTTTTTATTGTGGTTTATCGAGGGTTGGCGCTGACAGACAAAATACAAATGTCGATTCGGATTTCTGTAAATCTCTGGGAATTTGTGAAGGATTGAATGAATTTTTTTTTAAGTTTTTGGTTCTTGCATTATTTTTAATCAATTAAAAACAAAAAAAGCAGTAAATTCAATTAAAAGTTCGAATTGCGCTGCTACGAATACATAAATAAATCAAATAGACAAAAATAAATGAAAGATAATGAGCAAATTGGATTTGTGCTATCACTATTTCAAGTATATGTTGTGGGAAGTGATAATTGCATGAATGCATCCTTAAATTTCCAGTAACTTCTAATAAAAAAAACCTATATCATAACTAACATTTATACAGTCAATAATTGGCAGACCAAATCCTGCAAAACTTACCTTTTTTAAATTGGCGTTATTCTAAAAACCTTGTCCTCAACAATACAAAATCAAAGAGCGTTAAAGTTTCAACAACGTCGGATTAGAGCAAATTCTGGAGCAGTTCCATCGTCAGCCTGATGAGTTGGAAGGATTCAAGAAGACAGCAGACGACACCAGTTCTATCATTTGTTGGAAGTCGGGCACCCAACAGATGAAGTCTGAGCTGCTGTAAATCACAGACAGCCGATTTATTTACCCTTCACTCAGCGACTTACTTTGAAGAAGTCATGACCCACCACATGTTGAAGATCCCAGTCTTGCACTTCAGATGGCGGAAAGGTGACAGAATCCAGAAATCTGGTTTCTTTAATTTTCTCTGTGCTCTTTTATTCTCCCTTGTCCACTCTATATATATCTGTGACCAATACCTGCCTCTTAATTTCTTTGGCGATAGTATTTACTTAATTCTCGCTCATTCTCACTAACTCTCGCTCTCTATCATGATAGCTTCTATTTTCTATTCGTGACCAATATATTTTCTTTTATTGGTGCAGTCTGATGGAAAATATTCGTTTTCCTCACACGAAAAAAAATATCCAGATTTATATGTCTCGTTATATTATTTAAGCTTCCGGATAGAGTTGGAAAATCAGACACGGAGATGATTACAGACGGTCTATATTCAGTCGGGATTGAATTCTCTCTGGTTCTCGCGAGAACTCGGATCAAATTATAAACACCGGGGATCTATGACTTAGCTATGTTACTTTAACATGGCAGTAAGTATTGACAATCTATTGAATTTGAATTTACTCAGAGTAGAGGACTTAGTCGCTTTCCATCAAAGCACGAGAGAAAACCGAATGTTGCTAAATTTGTTCAGTAATTATTGAATTCAATAAATGTGGTTATTTTGGGCTCGGCCATTGTTCGGGTTTAAATAAAAGCTGTTTGAGACATTGAAAGAAAAAGTGAAAGCCGTCTGTGTGAAATTTAAAGACAAGTATTTAAATAGCATGCTGATAGGTGCTTTGCTGTCTGATCATTTCGATTTTTATTTTTTTCCTCCGTTCTCTCTTATGTTCACACTTCGTTTTGAATTGGTTCGAAGTGGTGGAATATATTTCACACGCTTCCCATTTTGGGATGAATTGATTTTTTTTTAGGTAGTGCATTCTTTTAAAGCGAGAAAAAAAAGTCAGTGTCTGCGCGTGAATTAAAATAACTAATTTAACTTATCGTTAGATTTGTTAATGAGTACATGTCATGACTTTTAGTAGTGATCTATCAATTTCATCTGTAGAGCAAGTTAATACTGCCAGGCACGGCATCTGATATCTATGAGCAGTCAACCTTGGTGTAAAATTGTACGTCTCTTCATTGTGGCTAGTAAATTATTGTGTCGGGAACTTATTGTACTTTTATGTGCATTTATTTTTGATAATTCTGGCCTTTGAACATTTTTTTTCTCATCCAAAATTCCTTAATTCATAAAATTGTTCGATATTTAATGTTAGCGTTGTGAATATAGTAGAGAAACTTCTTTGTTTGTACCATTAATTTTTAATTATACTTTCTTCTTTATTCTAAAGGTAGCTGAAGACTTTCTATAGTTTGTTGTGTTTATATGCTTAAAAGTTAAGTTCGTGATATATAGAAAATAGTCTCGAACGATTAATATATATATATATATATATATAATTAATTGTTTATTAACCCATTAATATTGTAAAATAACGATTGGTTTTGAAAAGGAAAATAACAAAGTCTTCTACACCATCTATCCCGCTTTGGTAAACTTTAACAGAACACAAAAAGCATTGTTTATTTTATTATATTTCCATTTCAATCAATTTACGAAACAATTTGTTTTTTTCTTATAATTTCATTTTGCGCCAAGTTTTAATACATGCATAAACTTGATTGAAAACCGTTCACACTATAAAAGAATGACTTAGGTGTATCCGGGTGGTATGAACTACCCCTTGCATCGTACATGTATATATACATCATGTACTCAAATGATCGTTGCGTTGATATGTTTTTAAAAGTACAAATGAACATTTTCTATAGATTCTTTACAGTAAGAGGTCAACTATTCTTTTCTTGGATTGGTCATGACGTCTGTTGTTAATCGCCTGCGCTGAGTTTGAGTAAAGTCAAGTATCTTTGTTAAACGATTTAAACTCATCTCTGAAAGCGCAGTAAATATTTGAAAAGTTTCACATTACAGAGTACTCAGTGCATTGATCAATTATTTTTTGTCGATAATTTAATCCAAAAAGGCCTGAATCGCTACATTCTAGAAATCGCCGTCTCTCTCTGTCTTTCTGTCTCTCTCTCTCTCTCTCTGCGTAAATCTTGCGGGGGCCCAGGGGAACCCCTCCCTGGAAAATTCTAATATCTTTTAAATCACATAAAAGGCACCCCCTCGGCAAACACACAATAACATTTTTTAGACCCCTTCCCTCTGAAAAAGTTTCTGGATCCATATGTGCTCTCTCTCTCTCTCTCTCTCTCTCTCTCTCTCTCTCTCTCTCTCTCTCTCTCTCTCTCTCTCTCTCTCTCTCTCTCTCTTTGTACATGCATCTTTTCTCTTTCTCTTTTTAATTTTCTGGCTTTTTGGAAGGGGAATATTAAAACGAGTGGGGACAAACACACTTGAAGATACAGGCTACATGATAAATGTACATGCATATATATATGCATCTACCAAATTTTATCTACCCCAAATCCTTCACCACAATGGTTCGAAGTGTCTTTTTGCGACTAAATGATCCTGACAGGTGTAACTTTATCATACATTGCATATGCATTTACTTCTGTGTAATAATCAAAGCCAACAATTATAATGTAAAACTTTGGTCTACACGCACGTGCATGTTTCATTCACAGAATTTAATCGGTCCAAATGATTGTGATTTGCATGTACCTGCAATTTTCAACAATAGAAATGAAGTCCCGATCTCGGTACATGTGATTTTATTTTGAACTCTGGTGGACATATGGAACTAAGACTATGCAGATCAATAAAATTATCAATAAGTTATTTTCATTAAACTCATATATTGGACAACGAAATTGCGGGAGACTTTCACCTCTCCGTCCTAATAATAATAGCTGTAGCAGGCCATTTCAGTTTTAATTTTTGAGTGGCAATTTGTGGCATTCTTCTTCCACAAACCAAATATTTCGTTTGACAAAGCGGTCGATGTGGAGTGTTCTTTATTTAACTACAGGTATCCCAAATATAGCTACTCAAATATTGAAATAAAACTTTACCTAAATTCAGGGTAGAATTAGCGCCTTAATATGTAAGGTATGGGAATATTTGCCGTGTGTGAAAAGTGAACATTTTTTTCTCGCTTTTCACTTTCTTCTCTGTGTAAGATCGATAATTGATATTTAAATTTTGTGCTTGTCATGGTTTACACAATTGAATCAAATATTACTGAAAGAAATCAATTATGAGAACTTTTTATATTGTATTCCTCTCTCTCTTCTATATATATCAAGCTATCAATTATTCACAGCATTAAGGGATAAGGTCAAAATATAATGATGCTTTTATGAGGGCCCCTTTTTATTTTTTTATAACACAAAAAGCCTAACGCGTATTGGTTTTTATGTACACTCTATATTCTGAAGATTCTGAGATCCTTTTGATATCAGAGACTTCGAGGGTTTGGAATATCTCAAACATATATCGAACCACCCCATTTGAACATTTGAGAGTATCTAAGTTCTTTCAGTTCGATCTTGCTTTTTCTTTGGCCTTTCTTCAAGTATAGTCTATCCTTCATCTTAATTAAAGCTATAAATGCCGAATTACCGTATTAAACGTTATTTTGCTATGTAAGGAACCTGTAGCCCTTTTCACAAAAAATCTTACGATTGATTTTAATCGTAAGTGAAAACTTAAGTTTTTGTTCCTTTTCACAAAATATCTTAAGAGATTCTTACGTGTAAAATTTGTCGTAACTTTACGATAGCACATACCCTCTCGTAAGTATTTCAAAACTGTAAATAATAATCGTATTATGTAAAATATACAAGAAAAACAGCTAAATTTAATGTTTTGAGCCGGATAATACCGTTATTTTGCATTATATAGCAGTTATTGTTGAGAAAAATACACAAATAAATTCTCCAAAAATTTTTGCGGCAAATTTTTCTCGTAAGATTTTCCTACGTCACACTAAACACACATTGTGATTGTAACGTCATATTTTGATTTCTACTACATCACATTTATTTCACTCGATGTAAGTGGTAAATAATTTCAGTTTTGCATCCTTTTGTAGAGAATGTCAGTTTATTCATATGTTGCTCCTGTTTTATAGGAATTATTCAGTGAATTCAAATCGTTGCTAGGGAAAGGATAACTCGTAAGTAAATTCTTATGTGAAACCTGTTACGAATGCGTTCGTGAAAAGCACTTAAGATTTCTCGTAAGATATTCTTAAGTTGAAATCTTACGCAAAACCTTAAGATTTTTTATGAAAAGGGCTACAGATCCAAATTTTGTCGACTGCATCTTATGATAAATGCGTCAGATTATCCATCAGTATTGATTAAGTACTAAGGTCATACGAAGATCTGGGGGGAGGAGGGCGAACCCCCCACCCCCTGAAAACTTTTAACTTATTAACTAAATCCACAAATTCACAGAGTAAATTTATCGAAAATTGACCTCTGAACCTATCCCTCAGCAAACACTTTCATTTCATTTCATTTTCATTTTATTTATTCTCATATTGTATAAAACAACATAGAGAAAATATACAATACATACAATATTAAACAAAAAGCAAGAGTGTATACTGTACACATCAACCTGGAGAGTTGACTCTCTTATTAATGATATTGATGAATTTACATAAGTTATTAATAACAGCTAATTTTTTACATGAAAATAATTCAAAAAATTTGAAAGCATTTGGTCGTCTAAAATACATTTAACACAATTAACCACCCCCCCCCCCCCGAAAATTGTCTGGATCCGCGCGTGAATTGAAATCAAAATTGAAGTGAAAGCAAACACTGATCACGCATTAGCGGGTATATATTTTTTTCTGCAATGTCGCTACTTTCATACCCACATTAATCATGCACCAAAGAAAGCCTTGAATAGTAAAAATTTTAAACAGAATCAAAATTAATATCAAATGGATATGTAACACGTTTTTTTCTGAAAGACAGGAGCAACTGGTAGCTTCACTCAAGGATTTTGATTTTACACACTCCAAAATGTCCGTTGCGGTTATTCCATTCCAGGAAAATTTCTGTACTTGAAAGACGTTAAAACTTTGCTAAACAGAATCTCAAAAATACCTAGTCAACTAGTCTTCTGAGCCGCCATCAAGGATTCTTGGGCGACCATAAGTTGGTCTAAGACCCCCTGTCTAATAATTTTGCACGCCTTCCCCAATTATCTACCCCTGCCTCCGATCTCTGATGGCAGAACATATTAGTACAGTACAAAGGGCGTTAACTCTGACATTCTTAGAAGTGTCAAGAAAGGTAACTGGTTTTTTTTCTTTGACAACTCTTGGCTGCCTGAAGACTTCACAAATAGTTTGACATTTTTTCATCACATTATCAATCGTATGTATTCTATTACGTGGTGTTTTTTTCATATTGGAGTTGTTTTCAAAATATGTCTAACGTTTGCGTTCTTGGTAATAATTCAATAAATACATGTAGTACACGTAATATTTGTGAGACTTTGTTTGATTTGCTGAACCAAATATTAAGCGAATTTTCATGTAGTTTAAAATCGGTTTAAAAAAGATTTTTACTGGTATATTGAACCTATGTAAACAAAAACAGGGCACGAGTCTTGTTTACACGACGAAGAATTGCGAGCCCTGAATCTTGCCTAAAACTCAACGACTGGCACCCAAATTTCATTTGATCATTAGAAATGCATTTATTTAATAAAGCATTGTAAATAATAAAAACAGAAAAATAAAATTTGACCAAAATCGTGACCATGCCCCTTTAAATCAAGGAATGGATCGATAGTAACATTAAAATAAAAAGAACAGTCACTTTTTTTTCTTCAAAAATCACTAGGCGGTTCATAGTGCAATTCGACACATCAAGGACACCTCGTCATCAACAATTACCGATCAGATTTTTCGTACATTTTTAGACTTGAACTTTTTAGCCATAAATTGTTATCAAATAAAGAAATATTACATAAATACATTGTAGCTTTAAACATTTTCAAGGAGATCTATATAGTCTAAAGCTGACCATGATAGCCTTAAATATTATTAAGTTTAAAAAATTACAGAATTTTTGCTTTTAAAATTCCTCAACGAGATATATACCGTCTATAAAATTGACCACGATAGCCTTAATTATTATCAAGTTAAGAAAAAATACACAATTTTTGCTTTAAAATCTATACAGTATCTAAAATTGACCACGATAACCTCAAATATTATCAAGTAAAAAAAATTATATAATTTTTGCTTTAAAATTTCTCAAGGAGACTTTTACAGTCTAAAATTGACCACGATCACCCCGCCGAGTTTAATCACAAATACATATTGTAACATTATATGTGTCATATTGTAAAAAAAATTGAATTTATTGCCACCCGGTATCTTCAAAATATGCATTGACTGTATGCATCAATGCTGTAACATTTAGAGTTATGGGACTTAGCAAACGAAATGATTTTCGAGTCTCTTTCGATATCGTTTACAAAAAACATTCATCTCAAATGCAATTTAAAAGCAACAGAATTTAGTAATTTGATTACACAGCTTTGCGTTCGACAACTATTCTCTGATTTACATTCAAGTTTTTTTTTTCTCAAAGAATTATCAGAATGAATTCCTTTGGGTGTTATGGGCCAAATTCGAAATCTCTTCCGAGATTTTTTTTTCTTTTGATGATGCAATTTTAGAAATCATCGGGTTTGAGGCAGAATTACATCATCAAAAGATTTGTTTCCCCAAAATCACTTCAGGTTGTAAAGATACAAATCATTTTGATACAATCATGAAGGCAATTGGAAACCTTACTGAAATAGAGAAATGATTAAAGAATGTGTGCATATCATCGCTATTAAAACTTTCATTTTATCTAGTTTTTCTAGTAAGAAATTTCATTTTTAAAAATTTTATATAGATGAGCTACAGGGAAGATCAATTTTTTTTAAAGTCCTGTATTCAAGGAAGCGTTCTTATCGCTTACGTAAAGAACGCATTACGTAAATAAAGTCTAATATCTGATCTCGTGATGTTTATTTCTTATAAATACATGTATGTTACATAATTTCTGTATTCCACAAAATCATAGAATTAAAATAATTCAACGATATGCTCTCTCTCTCTCTCTCTCTCTCTCTCTCTCTCTCTCTCTCTCTCTCTCTCTCTCTCTCTCGTTCGTGGTAAAAATTTATAAAATAAAAAAATAAAATATAAGATATGGATGTAACGGGCACTTTGTGTAACGCAATCGAGCCACGGTGTAAAATTATTCCCGCAAAATTTTATGTCGCCGTTTGCTAGTAATTGTTGCAGTGACGTTATCAATTTGTATGTTAACGTCGCAGCAAGAGGGTTAACCCCCCCGCGTTGCCATTTTTCTTCAATGATTAGAACTATTACACTGAACAGCGTTTCCTCCACCAAGATCAGCGAGTACATATAATCATTTGAATAACAATTTGAATTATCTTATTCATGTATGATATATCCTCTTTAAGTTCTATAGATCATAACATTATTACTCCGCCTCGCCTTCTATGGACTTTACCGACCCCACAAATTTCTGTACACAGTCAGAAACAAACCTAATAAGTGTTTTGATTTGTCGAGGACCTAAAGTTTTATATGTAAACAAACAGAAGATAATACATAATATTAAAATTCATAGCTTAATTCTCTCATTTTTTACCTTTTTCGTCAGTCGTCTGTGCAAACCTGGATGCCATATTGTAGGATCATAATATTTCGTCACGGGCAAAGGGGGGTCAATCTAAATATTTTGGGGCTTAAAAATCAAAGGTTTGGTTGAACATTTGTGTAAAAAATCAGCTTAAATACTGTTACGTCCGCCATGTTGCCGAATAAATTCTGACGCTCGCCGTCTAAAGAAATTTATAAGGCAATCACGTGACGCTATTCATCCAATGACGTCGAGACATTCCAGTCCGAGGCAAAACAAATATGAGTGATGGTGGCTTTAGGATAGTATCATTTGTTGACGTTTTGTACATTGCATAACAACACTTCAAATTTCCAAAACACAAAACGCGAGGTTAATCCTAATATATCCAAAATGACTGACTGTACTAGATCTCTAGTCGATCAAGTTTTTAGTCTAAAGAATTCCATCAAAGAAATACAACACAAAATTTCGTAATCCTGAAATAATTACTGATCTTATTATAATATATCAATTGTTTTACATCAAATTCACAATTGAATAATTATAACAAATCTAAATGGGTACCCGAGTTAAAGATTGGTGTGGTTCTTCTTTTTTTAATTTGTATGCATGCATGCATAATCAAGTTCTGCTAAAAAATATAATCAAATTTAGTTCTACTGAATAGAACCATACGCAGATCTAGAGGGGAGGGGAATAGGGGTACCCCCTCCCCTGGAAAATTCATTAAAATATATATAGTAAAATTACCAAATTGTGCCCCCCCCCCCCCCCCGCCCAAAAACTCATATATCCCTCATCGTGCACCCAATCCTGGAAAAAAAATTCTGGATCTGCGCATGATACAACCTGTACTCAGTTTATATACCTTTCAATCAGCAAACTTTTTGTTAATAAAAACTGTAGTACGCCCTTTAAATTTACCATTAAAAAATCAAAGTTAGGTCGCTACTAGGTGTTTACCGAAACAGAAACATGGCGGCCATATCTACCATATACCCGCTTGGATCTCCTCAAGAACACACTCCAATGTGTGAAAACACGATTTGACTTTAGACATGACATGTGAGGACTGTGATGAGTTTATTTGTTCACAATGTGCCAAAACAGACCACAAGGATCACGACTGGAAAACTATATCCACAGCAGGAAATCAAAGGAGAAGAGAGCTAAAGAAGACCCTGGATAAGGTTAAGGAGGAAGATGTGAAAATGATGGATGAAAAGATAAAGAAGGCATCCGAACAAATGGAGCACAACCAAAAATGTTGTGATTCTGAGGTCTCTAAGCTTCAGGAACATTATGATGCAATTGTGTCAAAACTTGATGAAATCAAGAAGAATCTTGAGACTAAACTGAGGGAAAATCTGGAAAGAAAAAATGCTGAAGTAAGTAAGAAAAAATTAGTCTTAGAAAAGAAAAAAGAACAAATTAAGGATCTTGTGAAATTCCTGGAAGACAAACACGGTACCATGTCTGACTATAGTTTGATAGACAACCTCAGAGACTTAATAAATCTTGTGTCTGATACAGACAGTGATATGGAGAAAGGGGGTTATTCGGTGAGTTACAGGAAAGGGGACATCAGTGAAGGGTCACTGGAGTCCATGATGGGACAAACGTTTGATTTGGATGACATCAGTGTTACTGAGACAGATTCATTTCAATATGGAGATGAATGTTTATCAGTGTTGGAGGCAGTCGATAAAGATACATGTTTTGTGAATGAAAGTAGATCAGAATATTTCGAATTAATTAACATAAAAAATAAGGAAAAAATAAAATTCAATATCAATGTAAACGATGTATGTGTAGCAGACAGTGGTGATGTGTATGTAACAGACTTTGGCAACGACTCCATTGTCCGTCTGTCTGCGTCGGGCTCAGTCTCTACAATATTCAGTACAGGTCCACTGGTGCCAGTGGGAGTCTGTCAAGCAACAGAGGGAGGACTACTGGTCACTCTTGGTGATATGGCGCCAGGACTATTTCAACTTGACACAAAAAGCAGACGTCTGGTCAGACACGTGACACTGACCGGTGACGTCATCCGTGAGTACGAGTACCGGGAGGACGGTAAGATTAGGCTGTTTATTGGACCATGTAGAGTCAAACAGAACGGTAACACCGATATCTGTGTGGTGAATAAGACCAGTGAATCTACCGGTGAACTGGTGGTTCTATCCTTCTCTGGATCTTTGAAGTTAGTTTACAGAGGACAGAAACTGACAGCCCCGTTTAGTCCAGTTGATGTAGTTTGTGACTCACACTGTAACCTCATTGTAAGTGACTCTAGTAATAGCTGTGTTCATCTCCTGAGTCCTGACGGTGAGTTCGTGCAGTACCTACTGACAGAAAATGATGTAACAATTCCATGGTCCATGTCTCTTTATCAATCCACGTTGTGGGTGGGGAACCACCGAGGACTCATCACAGTATTTCAGCTCAATAAGACTTAAAATCACATTATACTCTGATTTTAATGTTGATCTGAAAATTCAAATGTTTTTTAAAAAAAATCAAAAACATCTGTACATTTTGTATTTATTTACTAATTCAGTGATATAGATCACAAATACTATATTATAAATGATAAAATTGTAAATATTGTAAGCATTTAGTGTACATGTACCTTAAGTTTGAGGTTGTCACTGTAAGGAGAGTACCAATCGAAAATGTGCTTGATTTTGATTACTAGCTATAATGGTCTTGATTTGGATTACTAGCTATAATGGTCTTGATTTGGATTACTAGCTATACTGTGCTTGATTTGGATTACAAGCTATAATGTGCTTGTTTAGCAATGCTTAACTTCAAAGGGGGTTATAAGGTTAAAGTATTTTTTAAAAAATATAAATCAGCTTGAAATGTTTATCAATTTTCCCAAGAAGCATGATCAAATTACAATAAACAGCTCTGTCTAAAGAACAAGTATAATTATATTAAAGTTGTTTTTGGCAACATTTTATTTAGATTGTCATAGACCCCTCCTACATTGAAGTTTAATTTTATGATATTTCAAATATTTCAATATTCACGTAAACGTCACGTAAACGACATGGCATTCACAATCTAGAGCAATATACTTTAAAAAAAATAATACAATGTCAGAAGTGAATATTTTGATTTCATGCCCAAACACTTTTGGTGTTTATGCGACGCTTGATTTGCGTTTTTGTTCATGCTGAGTCAGATTGTTACTAAAATGTTCTGCTTGATTTAGGTTCATTTTAGAACCATTTTAACAAGAGCTTGGACTTAAGGTAGTTGTGTCGACCAAACGGCAATGTCATGTAGGCCTATCTATTTCATTGTAGGCCACTCAGCCACGGCTCTTTGAAATTAATAGGATTTGTCTGGCTTTTAAGCGAAATCCACGCCATCGGCGTATATTTCGCTTGAAACCAGCGTCATTATAAATTGTTTTGACCCAAGAAATAGATTGTTACATCCTACTGAAAGTCCAAGGTCTTTTTAAAATGATTTTATTTAGTGTGATATTTACAAACGTATACAGAGAAAAATTAAAATGTATGAATTAATTGTACAACCATGTTTTCCCTTGAGGGCCCCTTATTGTCCATATTTTTTTTTAAATTCTTCCAACTTCTTCAATAAGACTATGTATCACTATTCATATACTTTCAGAATTAACAAAGTTTTAATTGATAAATATGAATGTACATGCTTATATGTATGAAACATTCCAAGAATTCTGTAGTTCTGTAATAAAATGCAAGAAATAAATATACGTAAGCGTATGTTTCTGACAGTTTTAAACTTATAATGTGAAATTATAACAGGAGGTTCACAGGCCGTGACGGTCACCTGAGTACCAAAGCCCATTTTGGTGGACTCATGTACATGTATAAAGGGGAGAGGGGAAGGGCTGGGAGTTTTCTTGAAAGTAATAATGAAAATTGATACATTCAAATTTTTTGGCATGTAGTGACCCCCTCCTCCAGGCTTTAAACAATAGGATACTGTCCTTTCCAAAAATTTAGATTATTGAGAATCAAAATTTGTACATGACAACAAATTTTGATTCTCAATAATCTAAATTTTTGTAAAGGACAATACTATCACAGTTCCTTAGGCTGACATACATGTATGCATGGTGACATCTTTATATGAATAAAGTGGAATCAATTGGAATGATAATATACTTAACATTATTTTAATGTATATCAAACAGAATACGAACTACGTGTGCATGTGATATACCCTAAAAAAAGTCGAGCTCATGACAATAAGAAAGCCTTCAAAAAATTCACAACACAAACATAAATTAGCCGTCAAAAACAGAGTTAGGTACATATTTGGTTTCATTCTCAATACATGGAAAAAGTTTTGTTGTCAAATTTGAATATAAATGGATCAGTTTAGGAAATGTGGGGGGGGGAGGATTTCAGCTAAAAAGCTTTAAATTTTAAAAAAAATTTGGCGTATATACTTTGAATCAAGCATTTTTAAAGTAACCTACATAAAACAATATTTTTAAAAAACAAACGACTTCACTCTGTAGATGTAAAGAAGCAAACACATATTACAGACATGTAAAAGAGACATGGATGCAGATATATTGCATTTGAAATTTGATACTACATGTAATACCCTCGCTTCGTTTTTGAAAATAATTTGCTTTTGATGAGAGCCTTTGACGTACTACATGTGAAAACATTTAATTTAATTGACATGGTTTGGAGCTAGGTACAGTGCCTTGCCATCAAACAACATGCGATATAGGGCTAATGAAAAAGTGCGTTCGTTAAAATTAACTTTGTTTCCAACCAATTTTCATGGAAAACTTGAAAACGGCAGTATCACCATTCAAGCTAAAAGTTTACAAATACATGTATCTGTATTATTGGTCAAAGTGCTACCTCTGTAAACTACATGCAAGCTGTCTTTAATTATAATGGTCAATTAAAATTTCAATATCTGTTGTCCTGCTAAAAGTGATATGCAGAGGTCACAATTATTCGTTTTGTAAACAAGGCTCGCGCCATGTTTTTGTAACACTGTAGCATATATACAGGTTGTTTGTTCACTATTAAAGTTATAAATTGAAAAAACAAAAGTAAGGTATGCTTACGAAACGAAATCAACATGTTAAGATAACAAAGCGATACACATTAACAAAACATGCTAAAAAGTAGCATATATATTACATATATATATATATATATATATAAACTTTTTTGCAAATTTTTCAAACGTTTTAAATTTGTCCTTCTTTTTTTAGTTACAAGCTGGTTTAACTCTAAAATAATACGCTTGCTTACTCACACAGCGTTAGGTATTAAAATAAGCCCCATTTTTTTAATTTAAATGCATCTAGAGTTACAAACTTGCGTGATAATGTTTAATCAATTTTAGCTAGTCATATTCCATCCATCATCTCCAAAAATACCCAATCGAATTAATTCCTTGTATTAAGATTAAGATGGATGCCCTTTGTGTAATTGAAAATTCTTTTTTTTCGTTCCAACATACCCATAATTGCTTCCGTGCAAATGAGAATTAAATCCGGAAAGAACTTTTTATTGGTATTAAAGAAGAGTGAAACAATGGGCGGAAAATTAAAGTATTTCATAATGACATAAGTAATTATACGCCTATAATTCAAATACGATGAAAGGTTTTAACAGAAATACAATACTGTTATACACTGTTCGAACACACTTAAGAAACGTGTGTAAACCATTATGACCGCCATTTAAAGCCTCGTTATAAGGACAATACATCATGATTAATGGTAATATTTCCGATGTTGGGGCTCGTGTTCCTTGAAAAATGGATTAATCCTCAGTCTCGTTGACTCCCTTGTTTTCTGGTCGATATAGATTAGATGAGTCAAACCAAATTATTACTCATTCTCAATCCATTTGGGAAAACATGAGTAAACATCATACACAGCTACTGTAGTACAGAAAGAGCAAGAACAGGGTCGGAGCGCAAATATGGTATTATAATAACCGTAACCCTTGGTTCTATTTGGTTAGACTTCCTCAACTCTCAAAGTTCTATCCATCGGCAGCCGAAGAGTAAATATTCTATGAGAGATGAAGATAATGCGAAATTCATAAAAAAAAACATATGGATCCCTGCATTGATACAAATCTGAAAAAAAAAAATTAAGATGTGCTACAAATATGGCATATGGTTCAACTTCCAAAGCTTTTCCCCGAAGAAATTCGTAAAATATGCTCTCCTGAAACTACAATGCCTATAGCATGAATGAAAAGTTTATACATTTTCTCAAAACTTGTTGTAGCTCTGAAATGTCAATAGTTAAACGAATCAACTTTTTTTTACAATTACATTGTAAGACCCTTTAAAAAGCAAAATAATCTCATTTCAATTACAGCAGCTTCTTTATTTGTACACGCCTTTCGATTGTAGTGTAACATGATGCAATAATTGGCGACATATTTTTAATCAATCATTTTTCTTGAAAGTCGTAGTTTCGGATGTATAATCAGGCAACAACAAAAAAGCCAATATTCTCTTGCAATCATTCATATCTGACAAAAAATTGAAGAAAAAAATGTTATCTTACAGTTTGACACGCAAATGAGTGCCGATTGTTTGACGTCTTATGCAGACTATTTCTTTAATTTTGTTACATCTTTAAAATTTCAGAACCAGGAACCATTAAATTAACCCCACCTTCATCAAAGAAATCTAAAACAGGCCCGTGAGTCTGAAATCAAAAGATTAATGATCTCGGGTCGAGACAGGACCTACATGTAAATGTATAAAGCCAGTGAGCGTGGTCCATTCCTATCGTGCTAGCATCTACATGTACCATGAATTTAAGAGGGCTGGATGGCTGTGTCAATTTTTAGACCATATTTATCTCCTTAAAATGAAGAGCTACGTATAAAGATGTATGAAAATTTCAAACTTTTAAACTTGAAATTTTTAGATTTTTTCGTAACTTTATAAAATAGTTCATGGCTAAAAACCTTACTTAAGCTCTGTATAAGTATACCATCTTATAGGTAATTTTTCGAGCATTCAGCCACCTTAAATCTTATTTGTAAAAACCTGTGTTTTATGCCGTTTATCAATTAAGTATATATATTTGTATGTAATATATGTATAAGCAACACCACAATCGTGTATATAAGAGGTTTGTATTGATTTTTTTGTCCTTTGGTACCATTATTTCTTTTAACTGTAATAAATCAGAAACAGTAATTATGATCCGTGAAAAAAAAAAAAAAACACTTCCAAAATCCCCGCCAGTATCCGCTCTCCATTAATTAATTGGTATTTTGAAAGATGCAAGACTTCGGGCATACGCAATATTAGAATATCAGATATTTTTTATTGGATATTCTTTCAAGTTATGAATGCCACTCACGCAGGCTGTATGGATGTTCTTCTATATTGTGAGGCAAGTTATGAGAATTGGAAATGTCAGTTAACAATATTTGTCCAGAATCCAATGCAAACACTACTTCCTGATAAATGGATTACCTGTTTATTGAGGTTTATTGGAGGAACCATGGAATGAAAACGTGGGAAAAAATCCCGGATACTGAATGACGTCATCACTCGGTTTTATGAACGATGCAGAGAACTTCATAAAGGTTTTGTGATATTCACAGTACAAAAGTACAAAATATTAATAAAAAGCTGTTTTCAACCATCAAACTATCCGTATTAATGTTTCCTAGTTTCAAATTAAAAAATGTTTACGGACACCAAAACCAAGATTTTTTTCCGGGAAAAATATTTCTGTCAACCTTTTCATCCTGTTTCAATGTTTATTGGTTTCCTACACTGCGCTGGGAGGGGGGGGGGGGGGGGGGCGTCTAGTCACAGCTACAGTCATACTCATCGAACACAATCGAGCAAAATACAATAATTATTTTCTTTCCACTATAAGAATCCCGGTTTCGGCTATATTTTTCCCCCTCTAAAATGTACTGTACATGTACCTCTGTATCTATGTCTACATTAATTTTGTAAATATTAATTTTATATACAAGCATGTACCTCAGGTACCGTCACGTTGACGGTTTGGGTGAAAATAAATTGATTTGAGTTGAAAAAAAACCCACCAAAATATGAACTGTATGGTCAAATGTAGTTTTTCAACAATATATATCTAGCATAATTACAATAAAAGAACACTTAAGACCCCCCTCCCCAAAACATGCTCCATTTTATCTCAATCATATTTGTGACATTATGCGTTGCATAACAAGCGCAAAATACGATTGAACTATAGCAAAGCTTACTACGGCTCTTAATAACCGTCATAGCCCTGAACTTTAGAAATTGGAGCTTTATTATTAATTATCTAATAATTCCCCTCACAAAGCGCCGTCATATAATAGGACCTTTACAAGAGGAATTTTCGATCGTCTAATAACCTTGCCGGACGTTCCAACCCCGACGCGAGCCTTGCTGTCTATCAAGGGACGTTTAAAAGTCTTTATTGGATTTGATTACGTTCATTTAATCACCATCTTGTCGAACAATTACTTGATCACTTTTGGGCCTAATTTTCTCCCCCTGTCTCCTCGTCAGTTATTGTTTATTTCATCACGGAATTAATGCATGTACTGGCGAGTAGAGTGAAGAAAATCGTTTACTATGATGTTGGTGAGTTCATTATTCTCTCTCTCTCTCTCTCTCTCTCTCTCTCTCTCTCTCTCTCGTTATTTTGTCATGTACAAATTTTGATTATCAATAATCTAAATTTGTACATGACACTAACACTGTCTGATATGTTGCAGACTGTGGATTCATGTTCCATTAATATTCGTGGGCATCTTTTTTCCATGGATTTGTTAAATTCCTGGACAACTATATTATAATTACCAAAACCGTTTTTAATTTAAATGCTTCTTAGAACAATTTGAATTTAAAGATCAAATTATCAACAACATTTTCTAAGGTCAGTGTTCGTCGAATGAAACATATCTGTCTGTCTGCCCATCTGTCTCTCTCTCTCTCTCTCTCTCTCTCTCTCATTTTATTAAAAGGACCATACCAGACACATTTCAAAGGCCAAATTTCATTTTTGCATGTCATGTAAATGTTGCCGACGTTGTCAAACGTTGATTTCTGAACCTTTATTGCGTAAGACAACTGATCATGAGACAAGCCGTGCTATTTTTAGACCATGACTGGTCGGTCTCATCTGTCTAATTCTTCAACGAGTCAGATTCAATTATTGTTTTAATTATTAAAGCAACAGCAAGTATGTTCAGGCCGCGTTTTTGCAATCAAATGCTTTGTACAAATATTTCCTCATCGACGTTTTTTTTTCCCTTCCCTTTCTAAACCCCTGTGTAACTATGTCTTGTTTGGCATGCATGTAGTACAAACTATAGGCTGGATTTTGATAAAACACACTGTTTCCCCAAGCCATATTTTATTTGATTCTCTATTTAGATCTTTCTTCATAATTTGTCAATACGTAAATCCAGTATTGTATGTTCAACACAACAGGACTTTTTGGCATTCTATGTAATTATGTTTTCACAGCCCTTTTTATAATAGATCAACCTTTATTACTCTTTAATGCTCCAATGAAAATATTATTTTATCAGTACTTATTTTTAATAACAAACCAATGTTATTTCTGTCGTCTGCAAATATATTTTCGAAAGTCCATATACCCTCACCACGTCAAAGCCTCATACAGTCATAGTCTGCGTCTAAAATTGACAGCAAAATATCTTTTCTTGGTAAGCTTACCATAAATATTTCATTTTCATTGCATATTCTCTATTTTTGTCACGAAAGTGTAATCAATAAACGATAATTGACACCAATTCGAGTAATTACAATACCCTGCAATGTCTTCCTCACCAGTCGATCGTTTCCGGTGTGCGCAGATGGCCATTTTTATAAGAAATATGACGCGGTTCCGGGAATCGATGTACTTGAGCTTGCAGAAGGGAAAGGTAATGAATCGGCAAATGAGTTTTTACGCTCTAGGTGTTCCGGACATTAGTGTCTTCGCGTCCATTGGGATATGTAACGGGATCGTTTGAGAGGCGTTATCTTCCCACAGTTCGATAAAGCTCTGAATTTGTAAATAAAAATAGAAGCTCTATAATACATGTAGTTCTTGCGTTTACGGTTTTGATGTGGATGTGTAAATAACTTTTTTAACGAAATAATAGTTTCTCAGTACTCGAAACTATGCAAATTTAAAAATTTGCGCTTGCAAACTATAGATATTATTTTCAAAGTAAACCGTCTGAACGGTGATTCGCGAGCATTTGCCCCTCGATCGCGAATAATTTCCTTGATTTCAGGGTTACAATAAGTTCCTTTGAAATAAAAATGAAATGCAGAGGTGATTATTTCTTTCTAACTTCCATGTTATCTATAAATTCCTTTTATTTAAACAAGAAATATATTACTTTGTCACACATGAATGTACAAGATCGAATATCTAAAAAAAAAATTCTGTAGTATAAAAGACTTTATCAATAAGAATATAATGTTGCAATGATAAAAGTACATTGCATAATCAAAGGACTTTTCTTATATTTTTCTCGAACGATAAATCGCAAATTCAATTATTTCTTCACCATTTTCATTCGTGTATGAAGCGGCTTGACTTCATCTTTGTTACTGAAAGTGTGAGCATCGTATTACAAACAATAATTAAATCACTGGCCGATAGTGACTAATAACTTTGATAGTTTATGATTTTTTTCTTTTGTTTATTTAGTAGTATCCAAGTTGCCGCAATTGCTGCATCAACGATCAAACTGATGAATTGCCATAGACACTCAAAAATCAAAACCGGAAAGCAGTTTGATGGAGTATGAATAGACTCTTCGCCTCTAGGCTACTTCTTGCGTAGAATCTCAGCCTGTTGTCATAAAATTCATCAAATTTCCCTATTTCAAACGATAGAATTTACAGCCGCATTGTTCAATCTTCCCCGTGAGGAGAAAATGAGCAAATCGGATTTCACCATAAAATAATCTATTTGTTGCGCTCAACATTATTTTTCTTGACGATCCGGAACCTGAAGAATGAATAATTGATCTCGGACAAAATTGGAAATTTATGTTGGCATTAGTCCTGAAAATGTGAAGGGGGGCTTTAATATCGACATAAGAATTATAAAATCGCGCAAATGTTTGCATAGCTGGTCTTCAGACGTAATAGCCGAAGATTCTTGGACACAGCGGCCTATGCAAACATACGGCTTAAACTACTTGTCGATTTATGAAGGGGGGAATATATTGAATTTCCACGGAGTCCGACTCCCAGTGTGAGGAGATGTACCCTCGGATATTGTACCGGAATCGTAATGTTCATTTCTGGATCCACAATTAGAATCTAAAGTGCCTCACTGCTATTCGAGAGAGATATATATCTTTTCCTCTAGAGAAATCTGTTACAGAGTGTCCGTGTGTTTGAGTGTGCCTGTGACGTATAATGATAATATATCCAGGGCAGCTGGCCATTTGTTTACACCGGTGACTCGTTTTAATGGAGTCACCTTTTTCTTTTCTCTCTCACTGTGTTTTTAATTCGGAGCCAAGGCCTTGAGAATTACAGCGGGGATAATGTATTGCGAAGTTTAAAGTATACATAAACTTATCAAAGCAGTGTCTTGTTTACTATATAACGCCCGCCCTTATAGGTTTGATGTTGCACAGCCGTCGGAAATATACTTGGAACGGGCGATTTTACTTATATTACAGAAATGTTAACCATTTCATACCTACGGCCGAAGTTAATTACTTGGATAGAGTTAATATCAACAAGCAGGTATTTTGTTACAATATGTTTCTGGTAGCTCTTAAGAGGAAAAATTTCAAGACGAAATTGACACCATGAAACTGACACTATGAAACGGGATGAATATATTAAATTTCTTTTTTCTCGCTTGAGTGAATTCTCACCTGCATTTGCCTTTTTTTATTCCTCTCTAGACTTGATCACTAAACGCGGAGGATATGTATTCGTGTGTGCTATGGACTCTTTTGTTGACATTGCCACTCTTGATAAAAGGTAAACATTTTTATTTATTTTTCCCTTCAGTTTCATTGACCTCCCTATGTATATTTCAGTAGTATATAAGAAGTACATAGTGTCGTATCGTTAGAGAGAGATTTTCAACGTCATTGCCTCGCGTAGATTTGATTACAGTAAGGGCAATTAGAAGTCAAAGAGACTGTTCGCTACAGGTGAATTATTACACAGTTAAATTCTTTTTCCGGAGCATTTATACCTGATAAGAGGTGGGACCAATTCAACAGGAGATAAACAGGGATAATGTCAACAAAGCGAGCTGCCGCTGCATATTTAGAATGCCTCACTTTTGAAAAGCCCGTGGTATTTAATTAAGCATGATCGCATGTATCTACACGATGGAGGGATTATTCACGTCTTCCAATGTCTACATGGGAATAAATAATACGTATATCATTGATATCGCCTTCTTTCTAAGGACATTTGTACTCTTTTATTGATACTCGAGATGGCGTTGGGGGTGGGGCGAGATTGTGGGGGGGGGGGGGGGGGTGGATAGCCTCAGTTGTGTGAATTTGCCGAAGAATTGTCCGTGCCTTATTATATTACCTACATATACGTATACAAATGACGGTCCTTTTTAACTTTGGACATGCTTGGATTGTATTAAAGTTTAAAAAACTCCGGATTATAAAATTTCATAAATGCGTTGAATGTTGACCTCCTCACCTCTTTCTCTCTTATTTCAATAGGTAGAATTTAAAATACCCAGAACATCCTACGGTGTCTTCCATTGAAACGAAGGGTATAGGCATGCTTCTGTGAAGGTTAAACTGACAATAGGAAGTCGCCAGTGGAAGGACACTTCCACGCTCCATAAATTGTGGTTTAATAGAAGAATTTTTGTTAATAGTATATGTGTGTGGGTCGGTCGGCCCATTGATAAAAATCCCTAACAGTGGTTTAATTATAACAGTTTATAGGTCAGATTAACCACCTCTAGCTGTTGGAGCTGACATAATATATATTATGGTATATATAATAGTAATCGACCAAACTTGTATGGGGAAAACTGTGATTTGTGTGATTGAGCGTAGAAATTCGGTGTCGACACACGAAGACGTTCCTAAATTTAAAATGACTTTTCTTGATATATTATTCCTTTTCTATTTGGAGTTAAACCTAAATACCCAAATATTCTGGGTGCATCATCAGGCTTTTTTTTTAGAGTTACATGTACAACATTTTGAATGATTCATATAATAGCACGAAAAATGCTATAAAATACTTCACATATAAAAATTCATAGTAACTAATATATTTTCAATCGAAAGTATTTTTCATATAGAGGAATATCATATAACATGAAAATATTTAACTTCGTGGAGATGGAAAAAATTGAAAATAATGGGAACTAGTTGCATCTGACATACGGACGCTGAATGGTCAACAAATTGGCGTTCATTTAGTTTAGATTTAAAAAATATGAATTATAGATTATACGGTATACTCTGGTCATTATTTAGTAAAGAAATGATTTATTTTCTAGTTTTGAATTTTGATTCTTTAAATTTAAATTTAAACAGAGCTCTCCTTTTAAAGGAGAACAATAAAGTGTATAAAAAATGGCCATTACCGCCCAGCCCTCTTAATGGCCGAAGTTATGTTATATATCATCATTATATGGTCAGTAACCTGGAATGAACCACAACGGAGACCCATGCCTCGTAATTACCCATATTTGTGTTAGCTTAACGTTATATTCATGGGTAATCTAACCGATAATGAATTAACTCGGCAATGGTGGACCCCCGGCCTTTCCCCTTTTCAGATTACGCGTAAAGAAAACACCGAAAACTACCCCCAAAGAGTCCATTAAGTAACAGTGCAAAGAACGGGCATAGGTTGAATAAGTTTTGGATCTGGTTCAATTTGATAAATCAAATTATATTGCACTTCATTGCATGTTTATACTAGACACAAAGGTTATTATTAATTAATGATCTGTAAAAATTATGACCAATGTATTCTTGAATGTGAGAAGAGGATGGGGAAAATATCAAATTGTTATAGATTTTGTTTTCAGTCGATAAATGAATAATTGATTGATTAAACAATTTACATTATGTATCGTAATATGATATTAGACTACTTTTATTCATGAGTTTGTGGAAAGAGGGGAGAAAAGCCAATCTCTTAGTGCAAGTACATATATTGTCTGATGTAGACTCCAATACACCAGAGACCGAACAAACAACGTTACCCCCCATAAACAAGAGAACTAACACAATTGCAGTGTTTGTTAGTACATACTGTAATTAATTGACAGTGGAGAAACCCCGGCTCACTAAAACAAGTCTGTATAAACGACGTTCTCCTCCCTGAAGGCTTAAAAAAAAACTCGAACCAAACGCAATAAAAAGGGAAGTTGTGAGGAATTCTGGGTAATCCCCTGGGTTGTCCAATCGATGCAAATCCATAAAAGGATAACCAGTTACAGTCAGCAAGTTTTATAAAAATGACATTTTGATTCCCAGGGGATAGGGACCGGGTGCTAAGTTGTTATTATTGCCACACATTGGACGATGTGTTTTTTAAGTTCTTTTTTCCCTCCCTTTTTCGCACTTTTTCGTGAAGCTGACGACTTTAGTTAGGGCATGACTGGGCGTCCAGACTAAATAAAGCTGAGAGGTTTCGTGGAGCCCTGTTATAATTTGTTATGTCTCCTCTAGACCTCCCGTGAATAGATTTGATCATAAATCCTTTATGGTAAAAAAAAGATCATTTTAGAGTCTTGCTGGATGAATTTACGCAGAAAAATGTTTTTGGTACATGTACACAGATTATATAAAAATAGTTAAAGATGTGTGACAATTTAACTGCTATGTTAGGTTATGTAAGTAGGTTTCAGTTCAATTTTGAATACATTTATCGGTACCTACCTACATCTACATGTAAATCAATCTTTAGCTTTTTAAATGCCCTATGTTTTCAATTGCTTAAACACATACTTAGTGAAAGTTTATCTTTTTTCTTTCTTTATTTTGCCATCTTGTCAGATTTAGCAGCTAAAACAAAAATCAACATAACAAATGGTGATATCTTATATCAACTGCCATTGATTTTTTTTTACTTCGCAAATTGCGTCGCTTAATTATTAACTTGGAAGACCCACCCTGTTTTGCGAGATGTTAGAAACACAAGAAAAAGAAGAAGAAGCAAGTGCTTTGTTCTGTAAAACGCTTCATGTTCAGAAATATAACAGACCCTTGTGTTACAGCTGCCTTCATTTGCATATTCCAATTCTTTCTCTGTCATAGGTGATCAAGTCAAAAGAACGGATGTCTGCGAAAACAGCGGAAAGTTTTTGAAATGTGATTCCAAGTCGGTGCTAAAAATTAAGGATGTCGTCTGCATGCCCAACAACTACACCTGTCCCGAGAAAGACCGAATTGTCTCGATCTGCGAAGGTCAAAGTTCATGCGAGAGTTTCGGACTCCGGCAGCAGCTATGGACCTACTGTCAGGACCAGCCACGCAGAACGGTTGTGGTTGATTTCTCTTGCGAATCTGGTATATTTATTCATTTGACTGAGTTTGTTTATAAACAATCTTTCAATATATAATCTTATATCTTGAAAAATATTAAAATATGTCAATGTTGAAAATGGCTTTGGTCCAAGTGAAGCTTATTCCCTAAGGGAGAAATTCCAATTATCTTTAATTATATACGCTGTATATAACGTCAACAATTTTGTAAACCACTATTGCCGAAAGATTACTTATAACATCCAAAGACAATTCTCAATCAATCAATCATTCATTTAGAGATAACCAAATTACAAAACACGATCTTACCAGCAAACAACAAGTGTGTCAATTTTGATATAAAAGTTTGGTTCTTTACAGTAGAAAATACGCCTCAGTGTAGAACAAACCTCTGCAGTGAGGAGGCCAGAGATTTACTATGTCCCCTGGGGTCCACGATTCACGTGACCAGGATGAAATGTGGGCCAGATGATGACCAACGCTGTCCCTGGAACCTAAACTATATTATTTACCCTACCTGTGAAGGGAAACAGCAATGCGGAGCTTCCGGTTTGAGGATTCTGGGATTGGACAATGTGTGTCGTAACCGGTCGTTCGTCCTTGTTGATTATATATGTGTTCAAAGTAAGTTTGATTCAGATGATCTAGTTTATAATGAGCATTCCAAAGAATTAAGTATTATAGTGTAATCAGATTCTGAAACTTTCCCCAAATATGAAGAGTCTTACGTCATGAAATCTAAAATTGCTACGCGCGCTTAATTTGAAAGGACTTTGACTATCTCTCATTTATGCTCTTATTCACCAGTTCAAGTGAATATAAATCATTAATAAATTAAAAACTCAAACACATATGTAGGAACTGGTCGCCTGCGTCTGTGCCAACAGACTTAAGTTAAAATTTTTACATCAACAAGTACATTCATTATCTTCTGGTTTCATAATCAACATTCTACAATATAAAAAAAATAAAACATTAGATATATGTATATAGTAAATGTAAAGGGAGGGGAGGGGGTGGGGCTGTTGCATGTAAAGCAGCGAAACCTCGAATGACTTTAATTCCCTAATACCTGGACACAGGTAAACTACCTGTTCCGTACAAGTACACTTAATCTCGTATACTCATCTATAAACCAATCGAAATCGTTATACTATAAATTACTTTGATAAAAAATGTTTCCCTTATCATTTATAAATATATTTATATGTAACCATAATGTGGAGTTTGGAATATAAGTGATTTAATTTTTAAAGTAATTAATTTTGAATAAAAATTTCAGCAAAGCATAGTATTTTTTAAATCCATACATTTACCAGTTGCATAAGATTTTTAAAACTAGCTGGGTTCATTTTTTGCTGAGAGAAAATTAGATTTATTCAGATGTGATTAATTTGATTGAAGCTTAACAATTTCGTAAAAGCTGCAATTATAATTAAATTTGCCAAATACACTGTAATTTGAAGCAACGAAAAAACGTTCAATCTCCCTTTATAATATTAAAGACAGCATTAGCTAAAAAGAAATATTCTGCCTTAGTAATTTCAGCAAAGACTTATGCTGATGGAGTACACAAGCAAAAAGATATAATTACGTTTATCTACATTGAGAAACCATATAGAATACGATAATTCATATATAGATGATAAACAAATGGAGATTGGCAACGTACAATGACGAACAGTGGAAATAGTGCTAATAAAAGGAAAAAGTCGATTGATTGCGTTAATATGAACAGTAAATGCAAAAAGGGACCTTAAAAACCAGCCATTTTGAAGAAAATCGCATTACCCAGAAGGCCCTATTAAGAATTGGATGACGGCACTGGTCATTTCCATAATCTGTAGATAATTGCCTGTCTCTATAGAAAGTAGCCATAGCAGACCCTTTTATGATTCTGCCTTCCGCGATTCCTGGAGAAAACTTATTATCATATACTGTGTCTTGTAAAAACCAATAATTATGTTGACGATTGTTAAACTGCACGTGTGCAATGTACATAATTTGGGGCGCTGGGTTGGAATTTTGTTTGTCCTTGAGATCTTGGGTTTCGTTTGACCTTGAGAGACATCGACATTCCAGTTGATGTTTGGTAGAGGTCACCTTTATGGCTGTTGATTTACAATGAATTTAAAAATCACGATGCAAACCAATTCAATTTGCATATCTTATTAAGTAGTAATAGTAATACGCGAATTTTCAAAACAAGACAGACTGCTTTATTCTTAAGTGCTATAATACACACTTTAATATACAGTACATTCTTTCCAAAATGCAATTTAGCATTTCATATTCCTATTGGCATTACAACAGTCAACTACCATTGAATATCATATGCATATTTCATTGACTGGGAAACTGTATCAGATGTGTGGTGTATCGATAAGTGTCAACTTATTCCATATTCACCGAACAACATGTGTTGATGAAGGCACGAACCATTTGCTCAATTAATATTGATAACATCGATTCTTTAACATTGTTTATTCAAAATGGCTTTTACAACAATTACACGGATATGGGATAAAAGGTCGATCCATTTTTTAGTCGCCTTGCCTGTATGAATGTCTTTTTGTCATCATTAGATTTTAATTTCAAAATAAAATGTAAAATAAAATTAATTAAATTAAGATGTTGAAACACAGTATCAGCCCAACGAAAACTTGTGTAACTTTGCTTCTCTACCTTTGCACTTGTCATGAATATGGAAGCTGACACGATGTAGGCAAGGGGATTTAATTACTAGGAAGACAGTATATTGATTGCTCGGAAAAATTAAGTTTGCGCATGTAGCAAACCCTTGGTTCTTAATTTCATACACTGAATAGCTTCCCCCATTTTTTTTTAAGATTCTGAGGTACACGGAACATGCACGGGGATAACACAAAAACTCCCAGCCAGATTCGGAGTCATAAAGAGTCCCGGATTCCCGCAGAATCCGGATGGGAATCCCGATGGATGCGTATGGACCATAGCTCTTGGTCTTGGAAAGAGAATTGACGTCACGGTTCACATGTCCTACTCTCGCGAGGAAACGGATGGGAACGACTGCTCTGCCAAATTTCTGCACGTGCATTATAAAGACTGCCGAACCATGACCGACGTTGCTGAGTACTTTTGTCAAACTCACAATGTCAATATTGCCCGCCAGTCGTGTGGTGACGTCAGAGTTCAGAGTTATTCCTACTATAAGGGCGAGGATAGGGGCAACCGATTCCTTGTGTCATATGAAGGTAAATTAACCAATCAGTAATGCTGTCATGAGTGATGTTGTAAAATTTTGTATTTACTGCCATCCGGTTAATTCAAAATTTACAACATGGCAACGCTTTCAAAAACGCCATAGAATAAAATTACATGACCATACTCCATAATGTTGTAAGTCTTGGAATTGTTAATACTTTTGCTATGTTTTGACTAGCAGCGGAATGACATTGTCATCCCGGCATCCAAAATTCGCGGAATCATAACTTTCAATATTCAGCTGCTTTTTTAATTTGTGGATACATAACAATGAATCATTTATTTGATTCAGAAATTTTGTTTTTTATCTTGAATATGAACACATGTAATGGCAAACCTCTTCAACTCACAACTCAACTTAATTTAAAATTTGAAAAAGCGTATGATTTTTAAATTCAAAGAATATATTTTATTTTTTCTACTTCTTTCTCTGACTGTAGTTATTGGGTATGACGTGAAAGGACCGTCCTTTGCTCCGTACATCCTTCCTTGTGGGTCCACCGGAAGTGGCCTTATTGCATCTTCAAAAGAAATCAAAGATGGCGGCTATTTGACGTCAGATGATGGGAAATCGGGTACGTCTAATTTTTTTTAGCTGAAGTTTTATAGTTAATTAATTTTTGTCTTCTTTTGGCAATTTTGTGTGTGGATATTTTCTTTATACAGATCATATTAATTGAATGAACCATCTCTACTGAATGGGTTAATATCTTAGAAAATTAATGTTCTTTTGAATTAGTTCTAGAAATTATACGAATTCGTTCATTGTTAAAGTTATCTTTATTGTTTAATTAATCAATAAATATTCGTATTTACAGGAAATGGAACCGTTATGGAGTACCCCCTTAATCCCAGGAAATTTTCATTTATTCTTAGTGAGTATAAGTTTTTCCAGTTTAATGATAGACAATCGAATGGAAAAACATTTTTTGTGTTTTAATTTTTAAAACACGCTATATGCAGTATGGTCCTGATACTTAGAATTGCAAAAAACTTAATAAGCCCCAGAGGCTGCAATTCAGCTTCTAATACTGTGTCGGATAATTATTAGACTTACATTTATTTTGTAAGTGCGAAGGTTTTGGAAATTTGCACCTTAGACGGGCTCAAAAATGGTAACTTGGCACTAAACATACAAAAAACTCTCCGGCATTGTTAAACCGCTAATTCTTTAACTTTTTAATACACATGAATGTATGGTAGAGGGGTGGAAAATTGGCGTGCTGCTCAAACCCAATTATATGTCATAGATTCTATTAAAAAATATTTAATAAATGTACATGTATCAAGTGAGGGTATACTTTTTTTTTTACAGAAATCGTCATGATCAATTTCCTTCTGTTTGTCCTTGCCTTTATTCTGATCATCTCCATCTGCCTTGTGTGTTACAAGTAAGTCTAAATTCATACATCACTGTATATTAATACTCATATAATTTTTAGTCAAACATTTAGACGGGGCTTTGACTTAAGGGCCCCAAAAGCCCTGGTAGTTATAATCATATCGATTTTATGGTATCACTTATTGATTAATATGTAAATTTTACAAACAAAATTTGTTCTCTTCCCAATCGGTGCCATTATGATACCCATTTTAACGATCCAAAAAAATAATATATTTAAAAACAATTATTTCTTTTCATGGTTGATAATGAATGTTTCATTTTTATTCACTGACAGTGCATTAATGTATTTTAACGTAAATAAGATAGGGAAAAAAGTCGGCACTTTTAAAACGATTTAACATTTTTACAAATAGATTTATTTGATAGTTGTGATTTTAAATTTGATTTTATTTACATTTGATTTTTATTTCACATAATTTCTCATTGTGTTGGTTACTGATGTAGCTGGAGAATTTACACATTATGATTTACATAGTCACTGATTCAATAACCTGGTTTTGACTAACAAGGGCGTAGAGCACTGCATGCTAATGGCGTCATTCTCAAAGAGCTTCAGAGAATCAGATCGATGTTTGTTGTCATCCGAATTATAATGGGTGTTGCAATTTATACATTTGCTTTTCAACAGATGAATAAATTTAGATGCTTACATTTAAAAAAAAATAACCATGAATAATTATAAGGGTTTAAACTTTAAGTAAAATTTAATTCAGAGGTAAAATATGTAACCATGAAAAAATGGGATACAAGCTGAGATATACTGGTTGCAAAAGTCAATAAATAATCTGTGATTTTATCGAAGGTTTGTAATGATTATTATTTTTTTTCAAAGTTTTGCCAAATATAAATAAAATTCATTCTTCCTCTTTGGTGACTCATGTTTCTCTGAGTAAATACAACGGAATAAACATTGATAACGATTAAAATCTAATAATATCAATAAAAATTCCAACACAGGGAAAGACAAAATGATTTATTTAATCTGAAATTCCCATGTATCTAGGAAACAGCATGGCAAAGTTGGACAACTCTTAAACCTATCTTTTATATATTCTATGAATCAGTCTGACTAACTTTAAATTACTTATCTCCCTTTGAAATAAGACTTGAATGAATCATTTTTAAATAGACTTTAAACGGACTTTAATGAAAACATTTTGCAATGCTATCGCAACAATAGAAGATTGATGAATCATGCTTATTTCGGAATGCTGTACATAGTCATAAGATTTGATGACTGGAATAGTTAAATGCAGGTGTGGGGGTTTTGCTTGAGGTGGGAAATTTGATAGCATTTCAAAGATATTGGGTTATCTGCGATTAAATTCCTTTCAAAATACAGGTCCTTGTACGGTGAACAATCATTTTTAGTGAATTGATTTTTGAAAGTGTTTAAGTTGGTATATATTCACTTTTAATTATCACTTTTTCTGTAATGACCGACTAGTTCATTTTTTACAATGATGAAATTTTTTGCCTTTTTTTTTATTTCTTTAAAGTTTTTTTAACTTAGAGAATGTGAATCTGTATTTTGGTTTTTTTTTACCTTTACAGAACACGGCAGATTGACAGAAAGGGTATTTATCAGATTTCTAAAGAAACGAAAGACAATGCGAAAGTGGGCTCATCCAAACAGAGAGAAGTGAACGATGACACTCGAATATTACTCGGAGATAATCATGAAAATACTCATTCAAATAAAGCTAACAACCATTATTCTGCAGTTCACAATAAGAGTTCATATGACGGAATATACAATGAAATTAGACCGGATGTTAATGCAGGCGGAACAACGTTAACGGAAGTTGTTCCGCGGAAGAAAAAAGATCCCTACGCTTCTTACGATAGTTTGGATTTTGACGACGGAGTTGGGGCGGATATGGTCGGCGGAAAACGATACAGCGCACGGTGCTCGGCGGAAATTGCCGTCGCCAGTATTTTACCGCCTGGCTGGTCAGATTTATCAACAGAACTGGAGAAGACTTTACCGAACGGTCACCAAGACAACGAGGTGTTTGTCGATGCAGACGGAGGTGTGCCGCATGTTCAGATAAATAATGACTATTACGCAATCGTTCAAAAATCCAAAACTCTTCTGAACGGTAAAAACTCGCCCGTCACCAAAAACTCTTTTGAAATGGTGACGCACACGAATTGTTCAAATGGAGTCACGGGGGGCCCCTTTTCCTCATCCGGGGCTCTGCCGCAGCATGACTGTATGCTCCATAATGGCGAACAATGCTCTAAGGTTCCCCCGTTTCCAAATCCTGAAACCTATGATAATCTTAATGATACCACGGTATCTTCTTCGTCTGCCTGAATTTGTATATAATCATGTATAGTTAGTTACAATATTCGTCAGTTTCAATCACTAATATTTACAAGAATCCATATCTAGTCAAAGACGAAATTAATCAGATAGTTCTTCATACACAATACTTAGTATGATTATTACCAAGTATGCGTGGTACCAGAACCATTATTGAAAAAACTATATAAATTATGCTACCTCGGCAAGTTTTGCCACTGGAAAAAGACAAAGAAACTGAAAAATATACTCAATACAAAAAAATCAGGATTTAAACAAAAAGCCATGTAACTGTACCAAACTTGCAAGTTTAATTTAAGGTACATGTAGTTGTGCTACAATTTACATCAACAAGCAGTGATTAGCTAAGGACTACTGTGGAATCATTAGATTTCGTGGTGGCTCAATTTTCGTGGAATTCGTAGGTACCTCTCATCCACGAAATTACATCCTCCATGAATTGATAAATTAGGGTAATAAAGGCATATTTCCTTTTAAAATTTAATTTAATTTTAAAATTTAAGCCATCCACGAAAATTGTCCCCCACGAAATTTAATGATTCCACAGTAATTAATATTTTATTGTAAGGTACATGTAGATCATGTCCTCTTTCATCATTTTCATCATCATCATCATCTGACATGTAATTATCATTTTCATCATCATCATCTTCTTCCTCCTCCTCCTCCTCCTCATCATCATTTAGCGGAAAATATAAAGGTTCCTATCGACCTAAATGATTTTTGTTTCTTCACGGGTAAGAAAAGCTATGATCTATTAAAAACGTCATGACCGTAACTTCAACCTTGACCTTTATATAATCAAGGATATAAATCTCATGCCTAATACAGTTTTATTGGGTCGAACTTTACAAAGAAGCCTATAGAACGGGATGATTTAACCAAGAGCCGACCGCCGTATCTGTCTACAGAGAGGGGACCACTTGCCGGTTTTAGTCTTACTCAAGTGCAATATAAGTGCCAAATAAATTCATTACCAAGTTTTCAGTGTTTATTGTTGAATCATAAAGCGAAGAGTGCAACGCATATCTTTTTTAGTTTCAAGGTAACTGCGAGTTGTACACAGAATGTAGTACTTCCTTGAGAAGCTAGGTCAAATCACCGAGCAGATTGCCCTAAAACTTAGCTGCAGGTTTGTAGCTCCAGGTCTGGAAAAAAAATTGAGATAAATTTCGTTTAATTAATCAAAAGCTAGTGTAAGTTTTTTTGGCGCCAAATTGCAACTTCTTATCACCCAAAGAACTCTTGCAGTAACTTTCACGTCATTCATCCGATTTTTTCAGACCGGGCGCTTCACACCTGCAGCTACCCAAAATTCAAATGAAATGAAGCAATGAATTTCAAATAAAATAAATTCTTTATTTGTTCCTCGATCCGTCCTGAATGAAGTACATGTTCGTATGAAACTGTCTGTTTGTCTGTTCCAAATGGTAACATTACGGCTTATTTGTACAAGAATTTGGTAAAGACGAAGTAACCATCGTTTTTATAAATTATAAAACTATAGCTAAAAAAATGTACAGGTTTTTGCATTCCTTTTAAATATGTGTTTGAGGCGCGTCCTAAACAAAATTATTGATCTATTATTTGTTGTGTGAATTTTAAATGATAAATTGGTATTTACATATCTGTGAAGCCGGGACAAGGAGGAAGATTTGTGTGTGTGCGGAGGAAAGAGGAGAACTCCCTATTTGTTTACAGTCCGTCACAGCTGTTCAGAAATATCAATGATTCAACACTTAACGAGCTGTCAATAAATTTATGCCTTGGTCTGGAGAGTATCAATACACTGCCCTATAAATAGTTTAAAAGTAAAGTAAAATATTTTACATGTCATTCTGCATGGAACGCCAACATGTTATAGTTTTTAGTTGTTTTTGTTTCGTGTTTTAATTTTTTGCTTTTTGTTTGGTTATTGCGTGTTTTTTTTGTTTGTTTTTTTTTTTTTTGGGGGGGGGGGGGTTGGTTGGTTGGTTGTTTGCTTGTTTTCGAAAGAAATATACTATTTATCCAACTACTAAAATTTAATTGCTTTAATTTATAAATGACTCTATCTATTTTACTATGTTTACAACACCCCCCGCCGTTTTCCCCATGAAATAATACTTTTAATGAGATAATTGCTTAATGTCTGCCTTCTGGTATCATCTGTCGAAATATCGTTTTCTTACTTTCTAATATATCGTTTTCTTACTTTCTAATATAGAACTAAGATATTGAATACTTGCATGCTTTGCTCCACGTCAGGTAAAATAAAAGTCAAGGTAATTCAGTAAATGTTTGATATACTAGTAAGTCACCAGTTAGAAATGTTAAATCTAATGGGGCTTCTCAAAAGGACTTGACGTGTTTTTGGCAAAAGCAACGTATTTTAAATTTAAGAGGGCTGGACTGTTGTGGTCATTTTTAGACTGTATTGATCTCCTTTAGAAGAAGAGCTCTATGTACTGATATAGGAAAATGCTCATACTTTAAAGCTTTTATTTTTGGAATTTTTCTATACAAAATTAAAGAAAGCTTCAGACATTATTTCAAAAAATTTAAGGTAGATCTGATGGTTAACTTCTTGACCACCCAGCCTCCTTAAACAATATTTTATTTAGAAAAAACATGAATGGAATGTGCAGCAGGCACTGCCTTTATCTATAAAAGTCCTTTCCATAAAGAGTCACTTTTTATTTTACAATTATTCATCGGATACATAATTATCACATACATGTATACTGTTACAAGAAGTGCTTCACTATTAGATTCATGAAGCCTGTTTCATATTTTGTAAGACGAGGCTCAAAGAAAATCAGAACGGAGAAAATCAGTGACACGTGAAAGTTCTTAAATTTAGAATTCTTTTGGCTTAATATACCGATAAATCGTTCACAGAATTATATATATTTCACCGAAAGAACTGCGCAGTTGGGATTTCTAGTATCTAAAACGGTTCAAGGTCGATTCTAGGTTATGCTATATTGTGATATTTTGGAGATTTAAAGATTTACTCAACATGGTGTTTTTAAAGGGAAGATAAAATAATTCGTGAAATCTCAAATAAGAATATTGGAATCATTTCAACAAGAGATTAGACTTTGGGTAGTTGTGTCAAGCAGCAATGTGACGTTGGCCTGTCTTTTTCATTGCTGGCCATTTAGCCATAATTACACATTGAAATCAACAGGGTTTGTCTGGTTTTTGAGCTAAGACAACAGAATGGGGCATATTTCGCTTGAAATCAGCGTCGTTTTTAACTTTTGATGACGCAAAAAATAGATAGTCATACTGAATGTCCAAGGTCTTGCTAAAATGGTTCTAAAACGTAAACATCGTTGCAAATTGTGACGTCATCTCTGTCTTGTCCTCCTGTCCAGTTTTTTAAAAAAAAACTTCACCATTACTGTTTTGTTGTTGTGTGATGTTTACTCAGTTTCTTAAAAACGAACAATCAAACAAAATTATAACAATACAATAAATATTCTAAAAAATGATAAACGTAACAAAATGATATACTCAAAGGTACAGACTACCCGCTGTCTTCTGATTCTGAGTCTATTAGGAACCCTAAAACACTATTTGATAAATATTTAGTTAAAAGAACATGAAAGTTGATATTTTTATTGATAGTATACTTCTTAGTATCATACAATTCCAGACAAATCAAAAAGTACACTGTATCTTAATATTGGCAACAGTACCAAAATGATAACAGTACATGTAAACAAACAAAGATTTTGGGGGGGATGTGAACAATTTAGTTTGGTTTTATTTTAGTTGGTTCTGATATTCTTTAATAATCTTGATAAACTTGAATAATAAAATTAATTAAAAAAGATGATATTAATTAAAAAAGATGATATTAGACCTGTAAAAACCAAATGTATTTCTGGCAGTCCCTATTCTAGTATAATATTAAATAAATATTTGTTGGAAGGACAGAAAGCAGTTGTTGCAAGGTCATCGAATTACTTTATTATTTTTTTTTTTAATTCGTGAAGGATGTTTATTCGTGGATAAGATGTGCCTACGATTTCCACGAAAATTGAGCCACCACGAAATATATTGATTCCAGAGAACATGTACAACGCATAAAGGAAATACTGATTCATGAGTCCCTATTTTAAACATGAACGGTTACAGAACTGAAGCTTCACTGGTGCACTGGGTATTTTGATATACCAAACATACTTATGTAGCATAACCCCTACCCACCCCTTCCCTCTAAATCCTCATTCCTCATAAATGAGCTCGGAAATATTAGTTCATGCAAGAAACCGATGCTTTTCCTGACAAACAACTACATGTAATAACTGATATTAAATGCATTAAGATAACGTTTTAAGATAATGTTTTATTGCAGTATACATATCAAAAATGAACTTCCTGTTTCACAAAGGCCAACATAAAATTCATGTTGAAGTCCCCGTTTGACAGTTGTGCCATTGCCCCCAATGTGGGTTGTAAATTTTATTACAACCTTATAGCATTTGTGTTACACATTTTCTAAAGGGACCAATATCTAATCAAACACTTCAGAAACAGCTTATTCGACAATTTTACTACCAGATGTACTGTTGTCACAAGTACATGTAGATAATAAGTATCATTCCAAAATAAACACACCTATAGTAGTGTTTATTTCAGTCAATATTATTTCACCCCGTCCTTTACAATCCGCTTGTCGTATCTCTACTACCTTTGTAATAGTTTTCCTATTTCATAACTGTTTAAAACGAACATGTACATCAATATTTTATGATAGTAAAAAAAACCTCACTACTAAATTAACGCAAAAAAAAAATGTATACAATGAACAGGGCATATTTTGTAAAACGTGAACCTTTGATTCAGCGAATTAAAAGAAATTCAAAATCTTTTTTATTCAGAATTAGTTGTATAAGTCACCAACAAACTTCGAATAATAACTTGATTCAATAACATATTGTCAGAAAATAAATGACAGAAATTAAAAACAAGCTATATCTTGTGTGCTTTAATGATTTTTAAATTAAACATCGGTGATATCGACACGGAAGTTTGGATGCGATGACCTTAGTGTTGACCCTGGCCCTGATAAAAGTCCCCGTGTACTAATATCCTTGTCCAAACACACGGCGTTCTAACGATTTTACAAGGCGTACTTGTCTATCATTACAGACCTATCTTCATTCCAATAGACAGAAAATTGGTTACACCAGTTTTTTAGTCGACAACTAAAATCTGAAATGCAGGGTTAAAATACGCAATTTGTAGCATTTACAAAAATGAAAAGAGGAAATGTTCAAGTGCATCAATTTGAAGAAGCAGTTACTTTAGTAGATTTCTCACTAGAATGAAAAAAAATATCGTGATGAGAGGCCTGCTTTCGGTTGGTACTTTGTTTCTGTAATACTACTAAACATAATGATTCTTCACCAGTGTTCTTTCGGTTTAACAACGTTGAAAAAGCCTTTGTCTTTTAAAAGATTTACTAATTAACAATTTTCAGTTGCCAATAGTCATGGACTCATTGGAATTTAAAAATTGCTAGGTATTAAAAGAAACCTTTTGCGGAATGCATAGTACATGTACCATTTCTCATATATCCAGTATCCAATTACAAAAAAATAAACGCCCTTTGACTTAATGGAAACAATACATTTCTTCTTAACAGAAGTAAGCACTTACTTGAACGAACTTAAGGGTGATACTTCAGTAAAATATGGGTTTAAGCATGAAAGCTTTAAGTTTCTGTTTTTTCCCATCAGCAAAGATTTTTTTTTTAATTTGTAAAACTCGAAATATTTTTTTTTATATAGTTTTGCATTAATTGTCTATGTATATAATTATATAGACATGTGATGCTGTTACCGTACGATTGTATAAAGATAGTCATTTTTCCTTACTTGCAATCAGTTACGTCCCTTTGTTATATATGAAAAATGTAATTGCGCGCACTCTTTTCATTGGTCCTTTTCTGTTTAATCCCTGCAAAAGTATAATTGGTGCAATATTTATTCATTGAAAAATGTATACAAAAAATCTCACCTTTAAAAATGTTTAATAGTATTAGTGTGCACCAGTTTGCTCGAAGTCGTTTTAGACAAAGCCTAACGTCTTTTAAAAATAAATTTAAATTACTTACAGCCTACTCCGGATATATTGAAATTCAGGGGACCATGCAAATTATTTCAATATATCCGTATTTCAATATAAGCGAAATTGACTGACGTGAAGCCCCCATTTTGGAAAGTTCAATCCCGATGTAAGCATAGAAAACCAAACCCGAACAAATTATTAGATCATCATTTATCTATTACAATAAACGGATTACATGGAACATTAGTCCTTGAAAGTTTGATTAGAATTATATCCGAAAGTTTTGTAAGTTTCGTTTTGTTACTATCTTAAACCTCATCATAATCTCGGATCGCATTCTTTTACGTTTTAGAAAAACGTTAGAGAAAAATCACCACACTCAAACGCTTCAAATATTACTGAACGCTATGGAACGCCATGGCTGCCTTATGTTAGATGATTTTATTATATGCTGTGGGTCTATTATTATATGCTGTGGGTCTATTATTATATGCTGTGGTTCTATAATTATATGCTGTGGTTTTATAATTATATGCTGTGGTTTTATAATTATATGCTGTGGTTCTATAATTATATGCTGTGGTTCTATTATTATATGCTGTGGTTCTATAATTATATGCTGTGGGTCTATTATTATATGCCGTGGGTTCAATTATATGCTGTGGGTTCATAATTATATGCTGTGGGTCTATTATTATATGCTGTGGGTCTATTATTATATGCTGTGGGTTCATTATTATATGCTGTGGTTTCATTATTATATGCTGTGGTTTCATAATTATATGCTGTGGGTTCATTATTATATGCTGTGGTTTCATTATTATATGCTGTGGTTTCATTATTATATGCTGTGGGTTCATAATTATATGCTGTGGTTTCATTATTATATGCTGTGGTTTCATTATTATATGCTGTGGTTTCATTATTATATGCTGTGGGTTCATTATTATATGCTGTGGGTTCATTATTATATGCTGTGGGTTCATAATTATATATGCTGTCGTTTATTCGAAACTAGCTATTCGAATTCGGATTTCTCGTTTTGGAGTGTACATTTACAAGCACTTTCAGCTGACACCAAGGACAATGGTCGTGTGACCTTGACTGAGACCCATATGCTAAAAATTGCTTTTCAGAACTTTGTTGTCGCCGGGCGCATAGTGTTTCACAAACACATCTTGTTTCAATTTATCAATATTATACTTTCAGACAAAGCAGAAAATGTGTTTGTGTTTTAAATCTTTTATACAACAAAAAATGATTAAAATACTGAGTATGCAAAATTGATTTCTTGTTTTATTTACTATTATCAACTATAATAATTTAAGCTTTACTATTAATCGTTGATGTTTTAAAAGATTCTTTAAAGGGAGTGTGCTATTAAAAATCAAGTACAAGCTTGAGAATCTATACTGTCATTTGAGAGTACGTTACTGAAAGTCCAAGTAGCTCAAAAAATTCTATGTCTCGGCATCTCTCTTAGCGCAGCCGTACGTGTTTGCTCACGAATTCTATCAGGACACATTTTTATGCGTCCGAATCGTATATTGTTTTTGTCCTGTTTGTCTGTCTGTTGTCAACTTTAACCTTCGCCATAACTTTTGAACCATAGGAGAAAGAGACTTCGTATTTAGTATGCATACTTCACTAATTAGGTGCTTTTAAATGACACCTAGGATAATGAGTTTGTGACCTTAACTGTGACCTATATGCTAAAAAATTGCTTTTTTTGAAATTTGTTGCCGCCGGACGCATAGTGTTTCACAAACGCATCTGATTTTAATTTGATAATTTGTTTGCCCCCAAATGCACCGTTACTGTATTTCTTTTATGGATCCGCCATCATAAATTTATTAAGAGAGAGAGAGAAAATTCTTATCTTAAATTCATGTCATTTAATGAATTATGAGTAGTTTTTCAAAGGGAAAAAAGCCAAGTTAACCAAAATAAATACAAGATGTGTTTGTGAAAAACTATGTACCCCCAAATCTTCGATGACAGTGGCATAAAATACCGCAAAATTGAATCTGTGTTGGATTTCCGGGCATTGGGCGAGGCTGAATGCACATCTCTACTTCAGTTCCTCAGACAAATAAAAGATAGTGTTTTCAACATTGCGTACATGTATAGAAAAGGTAACGCACTATAGAAATGTGTCCTGATAGAATTCGTGAGCAAACACGTACGGCTGCGCTAAGAGAGATGCCGAGACATAGAATTTTTTGAGCTACTTGGACTTTCAGTAACGTACTCTCAAATGACAGTATAGATTCTCAAGCTTGTACTTGATTTTTAATAGCACACTCCCTTTAAAGAATCTTTTAAAACATCAACGATTAATAGTAAAGCTTAAATTATTATAGTTGATAATAGTAAATAAAACAAGAAATCAATTTTGCATACTCAGTATTTTAATCATTTTTTATTGTATAAAAGATTTAAAACACAAACACATTTTCTGCTTTGTCTGAAAGTATAATATTGATAAATTGAAACAAGATGTGTTTGTGAAACACTATGCGCCCGGCGACAACAAAGTTCTGAAAAGCAATTTTTAGCATATGGGTCTCAGTCAAGGTCACACGACCATTGTCCTTGGTGTCAGCTGAAAGTGCTTGTAAATGTAAACTCCAAAACGAGAAATCCGAATTCGAATAGCTAGTTTCGAATAAACGACAGCATATATAATTATGAACCCACAGCATATAATTATGAACCCACAGCATATAATAATGAACCCACAGCATATAATTATGAACCCACAGCATATAATAATGAAACCACAGCATATAATAATGAAACCACAGCATATAATTATGAACCCACAGCATATAATAATGAAACCACAGCATATAATAATGAAAACACAGCATATAATAATGAACCCACAGCTGATAATTATGAAACCACAGCATATAATAATAGACCCACAACATATAATAATAGACCCCAGCATATAATTATGAACCCACAGCATATAATTGAACCCACAGCATATAATAATAGATCCACAGCATATAATAATAGACCCACAGCATATAATTATAGAACCACAGCGTATAATAATAGAACCACAGCATATAATTATAGAACCACAGCATATAATTATAAAACCACAGCATATAATTATGAACCCACAGCATATAATAATGAACCCACAGCATATAATTATGAACCCACAGCATATAATAATGAAACCACAGCATATAATTATGAACCCACAGCATATAATAATGAAACCACAGCATATAATAATGAAACCACAGCATATAATAATGAACCCACAGCATATAATTATGAACCCACATCATATAATAATAGACCCACAACATATAATAATAGACCCACAGCATATAATTATGAACCCACAGCATGTAATTGAACCCACAGCATATAATAATAGATCCACAGCATATAATAATAGACCCACAGCATATAATTATAGATCCACAGCATATAATAATAGACCCACAGCATATAATTATAGACCCACAGCATATAATTATAGAACCACAGCATATAATAATAGACCCACAGCATATAATTATCATCTAACATAAGGCAGCCATGGCGTTCCATAGAACGCTGCTTGTATATCATCGTAAGTGTACACGCGATAATCTCAAAATCCTTAGCTATTTCGAATTTAGGCTTTGTTCTTTCATCAATAGACATAACTAGTTTGTATTGAGCGTCCGGAGATAAGGTATCTCTTTTCAGTGGGGTTTCCATATTACGTCTAGCCTTAATACATCCGTATTCGTAAAAACAAAACATTAAACAGTGAATAAATTTTACTTTTTAATAAAAGTATAAAAACACACATGAAGAGAAACTTATCAATTCACACCTTTGTATATCAACCGGTCAGTCTGGCATAATTACTGTCACCAACCGTGACGACAGCCGCCAGGGAGAACTTCAATATAACCGTTATAAAAACAACTAATTATCACCTTTGGGGACCGATCAGTGGCTTCAATATAAGCAATATTTCAAAATAACCGATTTCATTATATCCGTGAAATCAATGCAAAGAATATGAGAGGTAAAATCTGGGGATTTATTTCTATTTCAAAATAAGCGGAATTTCAAAATAAGCGAGTTCAATATAAGTGGAGTAAGCTGTATATTAAATTAAATTTAATAATTTAAATTTATTAAATTTCATTTAATAAAACGTATATATCCAACATTTAAAATAGCTTTCAGGTTCATATGGAGTCAGAAATACAAAATATGTTACGGGAAATGTGCGCAATGGCTATATGGCGCACTGATTTCCACACCAACTGTTTTTCCAAATTTAACTTTAAAGAAAGCTCTACACTTTCTCGAAGTCTGTAGAGGCAGAGATTTAATTTCGTTATTTTCGTTGGCAGATAAATGAACAAAATTAAATCCACGACAAATTTCTAAATACAGTGTTGATAAATGATTTTAAAGAAATTTAATCCCAACGAAATTGTTTTTAGTTTCAAAACAACGAACTTTTAACCTAACGAATATATGTGCTTCCAAGTATTTTCAGTTATAACAGAATGCACATCCTTAAAATGTGTTTCACAAAACATGGACTATAGACAAAATTTGACCAAGATAACTAAAGTGTTCTATTTGCAAAGGTTTGACATATATATGGTAGATAACGGTTTGGTTAGAAGAATCTTATGCAGGAGCAAGCGTTGTTTTACTAGAACCATTTGAACAAGAGTTTGGAATATGGGTAGTTGAGTTAAACAGCAATGTGACGTAGGTCTGTCTATTTCATTGTCAGCGGGGCTCAATTTTCGTTGATATTAACTGTTTAAACCCCTTTCCTATTATCCAAGATCCCACAAATTAACAATTGCATTGATGTTAATTCATCTTACACATATCAAATCAAGTCAACAAAATCTAAACAAACGTTTGAAAAATGAATGCACAGAATTTGCCAACCACGAATTAAGAGATATTTTTACGGTATATCGCCATTTCTTTTTTATATTGTCCTTGTACTTGACATAAGCGGCCCCTTATCTGACCGTCTTTGTTCCGGTTTGTATTTTATAATTAGGTCACGATCAATGAACTCTGCTCTCTGGATACAAACCAATGTTAGTTGTGATAATTCTTTTATCGTGCCAATGTCGGGCCAAAACACACGACTTTGGTTGCCAGATTTCTTAAGAATGACCAAAGCAATGTTTTACTCATTTCAAATTCTTGCCTTATAGCGAGGTCTTGATATGCAATTTGAATAAGAACCATTTTAACAAGACCTTAGACTTTCAGTAGGGCGTATCTATCTCTACCTTGCGCCACACCACGTTGAAGATGACGCGGTTTCAAGCCAAATATGCACCAATTGCGTAATCTTAGCTCAAAAGCCAGACAAATCTTGTTGATTTCAAAGAGCCATGGCTGAATGGCCATCGATGAAATAGACGGGCCAATGCTGTTTAACACGCCTACCCAAAGACCAAGCTCGTGTTAAAATGGTTCTATAAGGCTGAGTCTAGTATTCTTACTCGTCTGATTGTTAGTTGTATATATAAGTGTAGAATACTTTAACCATATGCCTTAAATTAACACATTAACCATTGCACAATGAAAAGCCCTTTTATTTGCACATAGCATTTTATTTTTGATCTTTTCTTTAATACACTCCGATATTAAAACCCCATAATTTTATGTCTTCATGTGGTATCGAAAAGTTTCGTCAGTTCGAATTCCGGGACCTTTGGGCTACTTTAAGGTTTTTACAAATACTTTAACCACTCCTTTAGAATATTGACCTACTTCAGTAATTTCTCCAATTTTCCAGAATGTTCTTTTTTGAACTTGCAAAGGACGGGTTACAAAAAAAAAGATCCACTAGTGATATTATAGAGCGGTATTTTAATTTTATAGAATCGTAATGGTGCCCAAACTAACTGTAGTAAACCTCAATCTGTTGATACGTTCCACATGCATACAATAGATATATATAAATACTCATCGTAAGTGGGTTTTTTAAAAAATAAATTTGACAGATATACTCTCACTTTCTTTAAATACGACACATTTAGCATGGTCGCTAACAGATATTTACTTAACACTTCATTACCGATGTCGTGATTTTTAAATTTTTGTGTACGCTTTCCTTTATTACAAAAAAATTCCATTCTTAATTACCTTTGGGGTGAATGCTGAATAATCTACCTTATCATGACTGACAGTAATCACGGAGGCATAGAGTGTGGTTAATCACAGTGGCATATAGTGTGGTCATTCAGGGTGGCATAGAGTGTAGACAATCACAGAGGCATAGAGTGTGGTTATTCACGGTGGTATAGAGTGTAGACAATCACGGTGGCATATGGTGTGGTCATTCACGGTGGCATAGAGTGTGGACATTAGGGATGGCATAGAGTGTGGTCATTCACGATGGTATAGAGTGTAGACAATCACGGAGGCATAGAGTGTGGTCATTCACGGTGGCATATAGTGTGGTCATTCACGGTGGCATAGATTGTGGTTATTCACGGTGGCATAGAGTGTAGACAACCACGGTGGCATAGAGTGTGGTTAATCACGGTGGCACATAGTGTGGTCATTCACGGTAGCATAGAGTGTAGACAATCACGGTGGCTTAGAATCTGGTCAATCACGGTGGCATAGAGTGTGGTTATTGACGATGGTATAGAGCATAGTTAATCACGGTGTCATAGAGTGTGGTCATTCACGGTGGCATAGATTGTGGTCATTCACGGTGGCATAGAGTGTAGACAATCACGGAAGCATAGAGTGTGGTCATTCATGGTAGCATAGAGTGTGGTCACTCATTGTGGCATAGAGTGTGGTCATTCACGGTGACATAGAGTGTGGTCATTTACGGTGGCATAGAGTGTGGTCATGCACGGTGGCATAGAGTGTGGCCAATCACGGTGGCATATAGTGTGGTCAATCACGGTGGCATAAAGTGTAGACAATCACGGAGGTATAGAGTGTGGTTATCCACGGTGGCACAAAGTGTGGTCATTCACGGTGGCATAGAGTGTGGTCATTCACGGTGGCATAGAGTGTGGTCATTCACGGTGGCATAGAGTGTTGTCATTTACGGTGGCATATAGTATGGTAATTCACAATGGCATAGAGTGTGGTCAATCACGGTGGCATAGAGTGTGGTTAATCACGGTGTCATATAGTGTGGTCATTCACGGTGGCATAGAGTGTGGTCATTCACGGTGGCATAGAGTGTGGTCATTCACGGTGGCATAGAGTGTTGTCATTTACGGTGGCATATAGTATGGTAATTCACAATGGCATAGAGTGTGGTCAATCACGGTGGCATAGAGTGTGGTTAATCACGGTGTCATATAGTGTGGTCATTCACGGTGGCATAGAGTGTGGTCATTCACGGTGGCATAGAGTGTGGTCATTCACAGTGGCATATAGTGTGGTCATTCACAATGACATAGAGTGTGGTCTTCACGGTGGCATAGAGTGTGGTTAATCACGGTGTCATATAGTGTGGTCATTCATGATGGCATAGAGTGTAGACAATCACGGAGGCATGGAGTATGGTCATTCACGGTGGTATAGAGTGTGGTCTTTAACGATGGCATAGAGTGTAGACAATCACGGAGGCATGGAGTATGGTTATTCACGGTGGCTTAGAGTGTGGTTATTCACGGGGGCATAGAGTGTGGACATTCAGGGTGGCATAGATTGTGGTCATTCAGGGTGGCATATAGTGTGGTCATTCACGTTGGCATATAGTGTGGTCATTTACGGTGGCATAGAGTGTTGTCATTTACGGTGGCATATAGTGTGGGCTTTCACGGTCATTCAGGGTGGCATAGACTGTGGTCATTCAGGGTGGCATATAGTGTGGTCATTCACGGTGGCATAGAGAGTGATCATTCACGGTGGTATAGAGTGTGGTCATTCACGATGGCATAGAGTGTAGACAATCACGGAGGGATGGAGTATAGTCATTCACGGTGGCATATAGTGCGGTCATTTTCGGTGGCATAGAGTGTTGTCATTTACAGTGGCATATATAGTGGTCATTCACGGGGGCATAGACTGTGGTCATTCAGGGTGGCATATAGTGTGGTCATTCACGGTGGCATATGGTGTGGTCATTCACGGTGGCATAGAGTTTGGTCATTCAGGGTGGCATACAGTGTGGTCATTTACGGTGACATAGAGTGTGGTTATTTTTAGTGTCATAGAGTGTTAAATCACGGTGGCATAGAGTGAGTTCAATCGCGGTGGCATAGTTTGGTTTCATTTACATTGACACAGAGTGTCACAAAGGGTTCATTCATGGTGGCACAGGGTGTCAATAAAATGATTATGAATATACAGGAGCAAGTTTGTATACGTTTGTATTACACAAAACTATTGAACAAGGTCTGACTGACGTTCATTGATAACATTTAGAGTATTTCCTGAATTTGGTCGACACAAGAGCCAAGGAAATTATGTAATATTACAGATTTTATCAATGCTATGCATGTTTAATCACCAACAATGATCTTTATTTGAATGAACTCGGAGATAAAAAAAAAAGAAAAGAGCAAACCTAACTGATTCCAGATGGCATGTTTGGACTGAGAAAATCGATTTTATTTTTGAGGCAATTTTATGTAAATCCAGCATTTTTTTTCCGTAGGAGGGTGTGGGAGCACTGAGGAAGGGGGGTTCAAGGGATAAGGGATAATTTTGTTTGTCGGGGTGAAGGGGGACGGGGGGGGGGGGGGTTCTAAGGCTTACTTTTGTTAAAATTTTCCATAGGTGAGTCTGGACCATCCTAAAACCTTGGCATCTCTAGATCTGCGCATGACTGTAAGTTGTTGCAAAATTATGTGAAGATTTATTTCTTGCGCAAAAAGGATAAATAAATAAAATTGATAAGGCATTTGTATTTCTTCAAAGAAAAAGGAAATTCGGGGAAAAAATAACGAAATCCATAAATACATGTACATGTATGATATTTGAAAAAAAAACCACAAAAAAACTTCCACGTTATCTGCGAAAAATTGATTTGACATTTAATCCCTTCAACGGTCGTATGATATCAAAGAAGGAAAGATATATATATTATATCGATGAAACTGATATATAAATAAATCTATAAATTTAGGGGAATTTTTGACAGAGTGAATCGCTCGGTTTTCAAATGTTGGTGTATCATCTTTCCTCCTTTGTTCAAGCGATCATTCATACATAATTGAATTTGAATTAAATTGAGACTAGGTTTACTTGTCGATTTGAGAGATAATATACATTGTATTAAGTATTGCAAATCAGCGGATTTGGCAATCGCTTACATATACGATTTACAATTCATTAGTCTATGAAAAGGGGATTGTGTATATTTACTCTGTTTATTTAGCAACCATGACTTTACCGATGTCATATATTACTGAATGCAAACTGGGTGTGTCTTTAATTCAAAGCTGAAACTTAATTGAATATTTGAACCCCCTCCCCCAAAAGACACTACAACCTTTTTTTTATTTCAAAGACTTTAAAAAACGTTTCTTTGAGTACGATTATTTCCGCGAATTTCAACGAGTCTTTTAGACTTGGCTATCAATACATCTTTTATCTGTGTGTATACTATACATAGGGCTTTTAAAGAGTCGACGGGGATTTCCCTTTGTAATCTACGGCACGACTTCCTGGTTAAAAAGATCGTCTGCTACGGCGCTCACACAGTCAGTGGTAACAGCATTATTACCCGATGGATTGTCGCGAGCCAAGTAGGTAAGATTGCATCTATACTTTTTTATAATTATTTACTCAATGTAAAAAAAAAAGAAGAATTTGTACATGAAATCATTATTTTTTTATTAATATGAATCAACTCTCTCTCTCTCTCTCTCTCTCTCTCTCTCTCTCTCTCTCTCTCTCTCTCTCTCTCTCTCTCTCTCTCTCTCTCTCTCTCTCTCTCTCTCTCTCTCTCTCTCTCTCTCTCTCTCTCTCTCTCTCTCTCTCTCTCTCTCTCTCTCTCTCTCTCTCTCTTACAGAATGTTTTCGTGATATTGACGGGTTTTTTTTTTTTATACGTAAGAGAATCGATTTTATTACTTAAATGACAGATGTCTCGATTTGCATTTTAAGATAAAAAGTAATTCATCATAAAATTGGCATGAACCGATCAGGATATTTATCTTTTGCATGATAATCCTCGGTAATTTTCAATTGAAATCATAATTTTTGTACTAGAGAAAATAATTCATAATTGTTTTTAAAGTAACACATACATATTTCACTAACTTAATTCACCTTGTTTCAATTAAGGTCACCCTATGAAGTGTGTTGTTTGCATACTCCGGGATAAGCAAAGGTGACAAACATGTTTACGGGGTCAATGTTTACTTAACCCGTCCTGAAACGGTGACATTTTTCTCTTGTCTTACCTTTTAGCAGAATACATGTAAATCGACCAAACAGTTAGATAAAGTTTTATTTTTCTGAGAAAATCAATATATACAAGTAAATAAATACACAACAAATATACATAAATACACACTCACGCAACCCGTGGAAATTTATGATCAAAATTTTAATTAAAAAAAAATTTGTTATGATCATTGATTTTATAATGTCCTAGAAAAGTGATTCGAGTATTCGCAGAAAAATATACGGAACTCGATAAAAGTGTTTTAAACGTAAAATTGGTGAAAGTAAATATTTCCTCGGAAATGATATTTACACAGGGATCGTCCAAATCGCCATTCAATTTTTTTTTTCTTTAGAGGGCTTAATTTTTGTGGACACTTCTAGACTATATTGATCTCCTTAACAAAAAGAGCTATGTTTATAGATATAGGAAAATGTTAACCTTTTAAAATAATTTTTTCTAAATAATAGTTTATAGCTTAAAAAATCTTTTAAATAAAAATTATAAGTAAATATGATGTCAAATTCCCCCCCCCCCCCTTAAATCTAATAAGTTTTGACGTGGTTTTTTTCTACTAGTACTTGATAAGAACTGCAGTTCTTGACCTACTTTTGAGGAAGAAACCCCAAAATGTCTGCATGGTTCAGATAAAGCTTTTTCACGTGCAATAAATAATAAATTAAGGCCTAATGAATCGATATCTGTCGGTAGATATCAAATTTTAAGTGTCTGGTTGTTGGGGATCTTTTTTTTTTTTGGAAGGGGGGGGGGGTCTCTAAAGTACTTGACTAACGTGAATCAGCATTTCTATATGAATCATTATATAACATCGAAGGAAGGTGTGGTATTTTTTTCCTTCTATAAATAACGCTTTTTAAAGAAGTGGGAAAGAATTGAAAAATCAATGTCCTTGATTCTTACTGGATTAAGGAAATTTGTCCGTAAATTTGGGATTTTATGATAGACGACGCGTAAGATTATGTGAAAGGAGTAGGGTCCTTTCAGGTGGGGTTTCTTCTTTCAATTTTTATAAATAAACAGAAGTTTTTTGTGTTATGAAACATATCCTGAATGGGAATTTAAGTGCATTTAGCGTAACAGGAGTGGGCAATGCGCCAACTGTTATGCTGGAGATAAAGACGCGTCTGTTTAACAGGGACGTTAATCATCTAATTCTTATTGACGCTTGATAATTTAATACTTATACATCCTCCCCCCCCCCCAAAAAAAAAATCAATATCACTGACATGCATGCTCATGCATATATTGTGTAAAACAGTTATAATTAAAGTTATCAGCTGAATAAAGATAAAAATAAATTTGTTTTCAAATTATAAAATAAACTTTGTTCTCTCGTAAAAGTTAATTTTGATTTAGCGATTGTTCGTTCGATCTCGACATATACTAATACATGCATGTACTCATCAATTATTTATAATTCTATTTTAATTATTTATTTATTTTTCTGCAAATTGGGTTATTTTCTCAGAAAATAAACCAATTTGCAGAAAAATAAATAAATAATTAAAATAGAAAAAAAATAAATTCAGTGTTCCTCAACATCTGTCGATATGAGATATAATATCTCTCTCAAAGTATAGAACCATTTTTACAAGACCTTGGGCTTTTGGTAGGACATAACTATCTTTTTCTTGCGTCAAACAAGTTTAAAATGACGCTGGTTGCAAGTGAAATATAAACAGCCTTAGCTCAAAACCCAGACAAATCTTGTTGATTTTAAGGTCCATTTGTCTAATTTTTCATTATATAAATTTGAAGTGGGTGTTTTATAACATTAATATTATATAATAGCTTTCTAATGTTGAAATAGATATATTTTATCAGAAAATTTACTATGGTACACATAATGACTCACATGAAATTCTAGTGTAAAAAATATTCGCGAACTGAAGTGTTCATGCAAGTGCATGAAGTACAAATGAATTTTGCAATATAGCCTAGATTTATTTTCATGAGAAGTTCACATGGAATTGAAAATTTACGTGAATCATGAGTGTGAATTTTAAAAGGGTATATATAAGGTGTATCGATATTACAACTCTAAACAGGTAAAGGAAAAAATACAATCAACCAATGGAAAGTCTGTTTAACATATGGGTAAAAGGGGGGTTGGATTTTTTTGTATGTTTAGTTGATTATCAAGAATTAGCGTATAAGGTATAGAAGGTTAAAGCGAAAAAGGAAGTGAAAAACCAGGCAGGCTCAAATCCCTTAAAAAAAGAGAGAAAAAATTATCGTTAATTTTACTTCCGCATTTAGGATAGTCGATAACGTTAACGCTACCGATACGGACAGAAGGTACATGTATATAGTTTTGATATTCATTTTTTTTTTGTTTACTTGGAGTGAAAGAAACCGGTGTCACTTCTTCTTTCTATCTCTTTATAGGTATCCCATGTGTCTAATCCAACTGATGGTTTCAGAATAACCGTTGATTCTTAATCAGGTATGCTATCTCTTGTTTGAACACGTAAAATAAATGTTTTTACTTAATTTATATCTTAGGTGCATGAATACGGGATATTTCGCTTATGAATATTTCGATCAGTTTTTTAATTATATACATTATGGCCAAATTTCTCGCAATGGATTTCGTTAATTTGTAAATATATTGTATTCTAGGCAACAGATTAAAGAAAAAGTGCATGTGTGCTCAGATGCTGCGCGTGCGTTAAGCTATAAACTATGCTCCGTAATCACTGCATTCGATATACTGAAAAGTCTTACAAATTTATTTTAAATGCATTTCATTCTTAAATTGCTTACGAGATATCTTCGTAACTCTCTCTAAATCTTGAAGACTTATATATCACAAAATCATGGAAGATTTTTTCCTTTTTAATGAAAAGTGATTTTTTAAAGATTTTCACCATTCATAAAAACGGAACTTTTGGGGTAAAAAAATGACTTTAAAAACTTGTAGATAATCATGAGAATGTCGTTAATTTAAAAAAGCTTACATTAGTTACGGTATTCTCTCTTCGCTATATCCTTTATATTCATCTGTTATATATATTTTTCTCAGAATCGCGTCCCTTTTATTTTTATGTGTTAATGTTATTTGCATCGTTACGATACGCGTACAATAATCTTTAAAAAATTCAATGCAGTGTACAAATATATTACGTATAATTTGAATCAGGTAGCATAAATTCTTGACTTTTACCCTTGTTGGTTTTTTATTCTAAATTGAACCCACAGAGCATGAAGATTTCTATGTTTGATATCATCCGTTCAATTTACAATCTGTATGTGTTTGATATATGGGAGGTCACGTATTGTTAAGGGTCAGAATATGGCTTTGTCGATGATTGAAGGTTTTTAAAACGTGAAATGCATTAACATTGCTTGCATTACAGAAAGAATAAGGCGAGCCGTGATTTTTATCTATGGTCAAAGAGTCTGTATTTTAGATAACAGGGTTTAAAGCACGTCTACAAAAAGCTTTAACTTTCACAGCTACATATACATGTACGCCATTCGAACGAGGCGTAGCTCTGCGGGAAAAATCGAGTTGCAAGACCGTAGAGTAATAACTTGCAATTTAAGGAACAAACAAAAATGCGCTATTGCAAAATGTCTTGCAACATGCTTTGGATTCTCTAACGACAAAATAATGTACTATGTGCATGACAGTTGTATGCTTAAAAAAATCTTTGCCATTCGCAAACAGTTTGACCTGTAGAACCACTGAATCTCTTCTTTAAAAAGTTAAGTTTTTCAAAATCTAATTAGACTTAATGTAGGTTTTTGTTTTAACTACATGTATTCTAAGCCATTCCGAGGGAGGGTTGTATCCCGGGAGTATGTGTTATTGTAGTCTATAGTCCAGGGCTAATCCGTTTTATCTGCCTAATAGTACATGTACATGTATGTACATACACATAATTATACAATTGCATATAGCTTTATAATGATGTACATGTATTGGAATTGTTAAAAATAAACCTTAAATGTGAAAATTCAGTTCATACATCTTCAGAATTCTTATTTTGCAATACGATAGGTCTTTCAAGCGAATCGGACTATCTACAGTATGCCCCCAACGAAAAGAATTGCATAATTCTAACACAGGAAACAGTATAATAGACGGTGAATCTGTCAATCATACCGAGACGTATTGAAAATGGGATTTCTGAAATGCCTTTAAATATGTTAAGACTCTTAAACCTTCAGCTAGATGTCAATTTTGTTTCAACATAGACGCTCAATTTGTGATATTCTTATCTGCATGATTGGATATCACGTTTGGCGACAGGGTGCGAACTAAGAACTTCCGTTTTAACTAGTGCGCCAAACGCTTGACTCAATCGCAACTTCTCGGGCCTTTCTGACAGGTCCCGAGCCTGCCGGAAAGGCCCGAGAAGTTGCAATTGACGCTTGATCGACACAGACGCTATGGCAAATCGTCTTCGTCCGTGACACGCTTGAAAATCGACATTTTGAAGCTGCACTCATTCATGAAAATAATTGATATTTGGAAATGATGAAAAATTAATAACATAGCTATTAATATTCTCATATTTAAAAAAATATTTTCCGCCGGGATTCGATAGGATGTCCAGAAACCCTTTGGGAGAATCAGTATAAAAAAAGGAAGCCGCACCAAACCTGAAAGTAAAGAGATTTCAATCATATTTTATTAATCTCGACATGTAGTAGCATTTATGTGGCTTGCGTGAGCGTCCGCTAAGGGAAAAAAAAGCTTTTCATTCATAATTTATGACGCAACACTACTAAATGATGCACATATATGTGAAGCATTTGATTTCAATAATATCAGCTGATCAATGGAGACCGCTCTTCACTCAGTTTCCTGTTTGTATGAATACATTCCATTTGTTGGCGAAATGGCCAATGGTGTGACACTTCCCTAATTACTCGCTTATTGTCGAATGCAGGACTTCCGGCCGTATCGGGCAAACCTCCATTTTAAGGGGGAGGGGGTTGAATGATAGTACATGTAGCAATTTCTAGACTGTATCAATGTCCTTGTGACGAAAGCTCTGTATGAATTTTAATTCCTTTATATTAAAGAATAAAGTATTCTGCTAAACATGCGTCATATTTAGAATTTTAAGGTAGATTTGATGAGTCTTTTGTTGATTATCCAACCTCAATAATGACCGCTTGAAGCTTCTCAGCTTTCCCAGTGTATCACAGAATATCAAATTGCACGTACGATGTTCTCAGCTGGTCTCGGAAACTGCTGGTTATGTGGTAGGAACTGTAATACTATTGACGCATTGCGGAGTTGTAATCAATAGTTATCATGTTCATTGGAAAAAAAAACCTTTGTTGCACTGAGTAAAGCGTAATTTATCAGTGTAGATAATATTCTCTTATTTTTTTCATCTGAGTTCAAATTATTTAGGTGAGCGTTTTAATTGGCTTTTATGATATAAGTTTAAATAGACTGAAATCACGATACATTTTTGCAGTGTTTATATTGGGGGGTGGGGGGGGGGGGGTGGTTCATGGCTGCTTACGACTATCTTTGGCGATTTGTGCCTTTCTTTTACAATTAAACAATTTTAAGTTACATTGTGTTTTACTTTATTATCGTTCAACTCTTCTTGAGTAGGTCGTTCATTACTTAAAACGAGTTTATCTTATATGTATACAGACCAAACAACTTTTGTTTGTTAAAGGAGGCTGCGCGATAAGATCCGAAATGTTTTACCAAGAAGGGTCAGAGGAAAAATAATACTTTTATTCAATTATTCCTAAAATATGTTTAAGTCAAAACGTTTTTATGACGTACTCTAATCGACATTACATCTCGTCAATTTTGAGTGTTGGTTGCAAAAATACCAATACAAGCCTTTCGAAACGGTTCGGTTTTATGTTAGGTTAATGAACACGAAGCCCCCTGACCCCTTTAAAAACATCAACATCTTCTGGAGTTACAGCAGAATCCTACTTTGTTGGTTGAGGACTTTTATTATACGATGGAAAACCCCTTTCAAAACAGTCATACGAAGTGAACCTTTCATCAATCAGAAATATCAAAATAGAGAATTAGCCATAGCAACTTACATGTAAATATGTTTTAAAGACGTAAACTAAACAACGTACTTTCTGATTGTGTTCATGTTAATATTGATATAAAATGGTCGCGAAAATAAAACTCGGATATATGCGATATTTTGGTTTGTACATGCCCCCTACCGATTTTTTTTCTCCAAAGCAATTAGCATCCATACATGCATCAGTACACTTCCTTGTCAATGGTTGAAAAAAATAAAGATTGAAACAACTTTTCGCGTTTTTTTATTTTATGTTCATATAAACTGGAACAATGGAATTGTAAATTTTTTTATAACAATTTAAATATTTACCGTAGGTATGTACACAACATGCCTAATGCATACCATTCTTAAATGTTCAAAATAAACAAGATCCAGGATGTACGCTGTTTACTTCTCGTAAATTAACCATTAAACTTGTTTATTGAATGTTGTTTACCAATTGATGTAAGTGAACACTTATGGCTCGGTTTATAGTTTGATGAACCTTCTATCAAGGAGTTCAGTCACACATAATTCCATCATGTGTGAAGCGGTAACCAATATCGTTTCAACCAATGAAAATCTCAATCCTTAGTAAAGCCTTGGTGAGCCACATGATGATTGTTAGAGGGCTTTACTTTAATTCTACTTGCGATAACTTTATTTTACTTTATTTACTAGAGATGTGTTTGTCAGCGGCGATACATTAGAGATAAATATAGTCTAAAAGTGACCACGGCTCTCTTAAAAATGTCTCGCACTGTTTATAATATCAACCTGAGTTTAAAGTAAAAAACAGAACACCGAAACGATATCATAAGGTGAAAACATCACGTAAAATTTGACTTGATAAGTAGTACCCGGTAGTACACAATGTTTATTGTCAATGATAGCATAGGCGCTTTGTGTGGTTCCGCTCGTCAGAGAAAAGGGGACATATAATATGGGTGTTAACCAAAGTAACCATAGATTGTAGTGTTTATTTTCAAGCAAGCGAGGCGAGAGAATAGCATAAGGTCAAAGCACTTATAATTTATGATGTTTTGAAATTCATTTTTTTGTGTGTGTGAATATATTTGATACAGAATTTGCTGCATATTTTATGAAAGAGGAAAGAAATTGATAGAAATAGATTCACATTTTCGTTGAGGTTTCGACATTAAGAATTATTCTAAGCTTATTTCCGCCCTCCTTTTTTCGATCTCTCACCAGTATTCGTAAACAATACAATTACATGTAGTTCATATTACTCAACTTATATTAGTAACAATGTTTATTCTGTTGGCATAACTTGTAACATGAGCCTGATGAGATGGCGTCAAAATGCATTTTTAATGATACTCGGCCTAGGTTCCTAACACTTCTCAAATAGGTCTGACGGGAAGAGATTGCCAACAATACCGGACGGTATTTAGATCTCTTCTTCTTAAATGTCAACCAAAATACATCGCTATTTTGAACTGTCAAGCATGTTTAAACTTCCAAATTTCAAATCATATTGATTTGGGTTAGGTTACCTCTTGAATGTAAAAAGTGAATGATAATTTTCTATAAATGTTTTTTAGTTGTTAATACGGAAGAAGGGATAACGCAATGTCCTCAAAGACTATAACTGTGGGAAAATGAGTAGTTTGGATATAATCGGAGCTGCGAAGACTGGGGATCTGCAGGCTGTGCTAAACTGTCTAAACTACGGGATCTCCGTGAACGAGAGGGACAAAGATAATGCGACTCCGCTGTACTGGAGCTGTTGCCGTGGTTACGCGAAATTAAGTGCGGAGTTGATCAAACGGCACCCGGATATCAACGCTAAGGTCAAGTGGGGGTCAACAGCTCTGCATGCATCATGTGACCGCGGCCATATTGCGTGTGTTACGCTGCTGATTCAAAGGTGAATTGTTTTATGTCCTGTCGAGACTATTTTGACTGTACTGACAAGTTGCTATAATTGCATTTTTGCAAAGCTAAATTACAGATTTAAAAATAAGCTAACAGCATTGCTCATCATTAATTTTAATACCGTAGGTAATACTATGTAATTTGAATGCAATATTTTAATAGCAATATTCAATATTAAATATCATGTTGAAAACATTTGATTAATTATTTCAAAAAACAAGGGCCTGAGTATTAGCATACATGTCTAGTTACTTCTTTGAAGATATCAATAAATCTACATTTTAAGCAAATTTTTTTTCGATCAAAAGATTTTTCACGATTCAGTAAAATGTGAAATTCTTTTTTATATTATTTAAACGAAAGAAGATATCGCTGAACCCTTCTAAATGTTTTGATATTTTTTTTATCAGTGGTGCAGAGTTAGACACCCAAAACAAAACCGGAAACACCGCTCTACATTTGTCAGCGTACCGGGGTCACGCCGAAATCGTCAAATTACTGGTTCAGAGCGGAGCCGATGTATTCCTACGCAACGAAAAAGGACGATGTGCGTCCGAGGAAGCCGAAGTGGGAAATCACTCCTTAACAGCACAGTTTCTATACAAGAAAATGAAAGGTATGCTGTGAAAAATAATACAGAATGTTATTCGGTTGCTGGTTGAGACTAGTCGCTTAAAATGCAAGACAAGTGCTTGCCGGGAAACACTTGCTCTGATTCATAGTACCTGCGTGTTTATTTAGAATGTTAGATTTGAAGAAGCAATATTTCCAGTTCTTTGATCTTTTCTTTTCAGAAGAATTGTCTTTTTCATTGCAGAATTTGAAAGCAAAGGAAGAGAAAGTGAAAGTACAATTCACAGTTGCCCTGAAATAATGATTAACAAACTCTTCATTCATGACTCTGATTCGGGAATTCTTCAAGGTATTCGAGAAACGGAACATTGCATGTCTGCAAAATCGGAATGTTTTACTCCAAAGAGCCATATTATCGTGGAGAGATCGCGGTCTTGTGGAGCGATAGAGGCACAAGAGCACGATATTTGTAAAAGTGACCTCTATAAAAGAACTAGCAACAATAACTCGGTGACTACAGACGATAGCAGGGAGGCACTTCTCGCTTTGGTGGAAAAACTTCAACTCCAGTTAGTCAAACTCAACGAAGACATCGTTCAAAGAGACAGCAAAATCAAAGAACTCAGCGCAAGTAATGGCGAAATGTCCAAGGAACTTGAAAAGTATAAGACTGTTTGTAGAAGACTCAGTGATCAGAAAAGTGCTTTAGAGGAAAAATTTCATATCCATTCTGAATTTTCGTCTACAAAGGATTACATAATGGAATTTATGTCTGAAGTTACAAAAACGCCGCATTCCACTTGTTCATTTTCAGACGAGTACTTCAAGATTCTCAATGATAAGTTGACACAGAAATTGAAATTCCCGCCTTCCGACGTAGTGTTGATAGACACGCCCATGAAGGAGTGGTTTCCCGGGACTGATTATGTAGTGAACGGCGATCGACCAATCAAATCAGAGACCTCTTGTCTTGAATCTTTAACATTCCTTATCAAACATTTAAAATCTGGGAAATTCTGTGATCTGAAGGTATATTATACATTTCAAACTATCACGTAGTTCCCAAAATTTTATTCAAATTTTATTGTTACCACTTTTTAAAGGCTAACATTTATCTCGATTTCATAATTTGAGGGAATTGTTTTTCTTTATCGTCATTCTGCATAAATAACATACTTCTTCAGATAGTAAGTGAAAATGGCTTCATAAGAGTCAATGTCTTTTTAGATGAAGTTATTTAACGATGACCAAAACTCCTCAATGTTCGGGTATTTTCCACCTCAACAAAGTTATCGGAAAAACCTCGAAGTTGACGTCCTGGCAGGACTAAAACACCCAAACCTCTTGAAATCCATACACAGCTACTGTGGAACGACGGAGAGATTCCGCCGATTCCTAACCGTTATAGTCCCCCAACCGCGAGGATCCATGAATTCCATTGAAATCCCAAAGCAAGCTTTATTTATTGTTACGGAGCATTATTCCCATACACTCGAGTCTTTCATTACTGCACAAAGAGGCGTTGCTCCGGCCCCATTGTACGGACTGAGCAATGAATTCTTTCTGGGTTTGTTATATCAGATTATATCCGGAATGTTGTACCTGAGACGGTTCGGAATAGTTCATAGGAATATACACTCCGGGAGTATTTACATGTCCGAGCGATTCTGCCCGGTTATCGGGAACTTTGAATTGGCTGTTCGAGTGTTTGACAATGATAACAACAAGGTGGCGCTGACAGATGCGTGTCAAATTTCGGCGGGAAATTCAAATGCTTGGTCACCAGAGCTCTTGCTGAGTAAGACGAGGGAACATCAATTGGTAGCGCAAAATGTAAGTGTATGCCAAATGAAGAAATATAAAAAATACCTTTTTATTTTTTTATGCATTGTACATGTACATATCATTATGATTTTGTTTGACTTTAATGAAAAGAGGCTAATAGCATAGTTCGCAATAGAGTAGCCATTGCACTTAGTATCGTGTTTTCAAAATGGAAGAGAGAGACAGACCTTTTCTTCACCATTTCGATATACAAAAACACCCAAAACACATCACATATCTTTATTCCCAAATCGCCGAGAAAGGGGGGCTTGAATCTTAAAATTTTAAAATAATCAAAATTTATCAGTGTCAGAATGCATGAAGAGAGGTTCATAATAATTGTTAACGCTTTCATATATCATACAAATTTCACCTTAAAAAACAGTTTTGTTAATGTTACGTTTCTGAAAATCATGTTATTTTTCATACTTTGGAAGACATCATAAACAAAAGAAGGCATTCAATCGTGTCTTGTAACAAAAACATTTTATTTTTGTCTTCTTTTTGTCGTACTTTAAAATGTTAATGGCAGACTCTATTAAGATTTATACTAAGTTCAAAAACAGAAACGAGAAAACGTGAACAATTGATTCTTCCGGGTTCAAAACAGACTGACCTCAAAGAGGTAAAGCGGTAGAGCACGGATAAAAAACACAATGTGCGTGCTTTTTTAACATTACAGTTGCCAAAAGATTAAAATAAAGCTAGGTTTTTCATGGTACTGGCACGTAGCATCGTTATTAAAAGTTGAACGATTAGACAAAAAGTGGAGATGGTCATACTGTAAGGATAGCACCTTTTCTATAAATAAGAAGAAGGGGAGGGGGTGGTGGTTAAAAAGTAGAGGGGTTGGCGGCCCTCTCCCCTTTCTTCATGTTGCTAAGTTCCCCTGGTGAAACTATAAGCATTTCATGAAAATATGTTTTGGAGTTGTGTGACATTTTATAGGTTGTAATTAAAAGCATATAAAGGCATTTTACTAAAAGCTGCATGACTATATTATTTCATTGAGTAACCTTTAAATCTTATGGAATGATTATATGATATTAGTAAAATACTTCAATATTCCGATTTGCATGACTTACACCCAATTCTTTTGTGAGTATTATAACAACACTATAATATGTTAAAAGATAAAACCAATGATACACAATGATATTATTATTACGGTCTTTTGATGAAGTCAATACATGGTTTTATAGACCTACTGAGAGTATATCGACCGAGGACGAAGTCCGAGGCTGATATACTCATATCAAGTCGATAAAACCATGTATTTGCCGTTAACAAAAGGATATAACTGTTGGTCTTGATAGTACTATTATGACGTCACAATGTCGCACGTGCCAAAACCAGTATTTAGTCAGGAAGATCTATTTCTAGTACAGTAAGGTCTATAAATTTGCTATTTTAGTATAGTAATTAAGGTCTGTAACAGAATTTATAGCACGGTCATGTGACAGCAAGTGATCAATCAAATGCTTGGGGAAAATACTATATCAAATAATATTTAACACGGCAATACTGTGTAGTATTTGCACCAGGCGTGGAAAAATTGGTGGTCCAGTTTCACATATAAATCTTAACAACAAGTAAAAGGCTTCCGATAAGATATAATAAATGATGATTAACATGCAATATATACGGTATAATGTGGCATTAGGATTACAAAGAACCATGATCTAAACTTAGTTAGGGATAAAATCAAAAATTTGGTAAGGAGTATGGTTCTTTTCGCACAATTATTGGGATCTGTTTTGATTTGTTTATCACATGCATTAAACTCATTAGACAAGTATTTATTGCATTTTTTAAAATAAAGCTATTAGTTCATTTCTTTTTATTGCAGGTCAACCTTCTAAGCATCTACGACAAGTCAGACCTCTATGCCATTGGGAGTATGTTCTACAATATTCTTCTTCCCACCGAGGTCGATCAGAAGTTTCAAGAATTGAAAGAAAGGAACCCAACTTACACAACCCAGGATATTCCGGAATTACCGGTCCAGTTATCACGTGGAATTAAAGTTTTGCTTAGGAACCTAGTCTGTAGTAGTCCTTCCGATAGGTTGGATGAGCAAACAGCGAAACTTTTGTAAGTAAATCTTAAAATGTCAACCATTAAATATTACTAAACTTATAGTAGGATGAAGCTCTGCCGTTCAGTCTTGAAGATAACTGTCATTCATTCAAATTAAAAGATTTGTATCTTTCTGTCGGTTTTTACAAAATGTTATTTATCTGTATGTATGAATTATTTGCAGTGTTGGGGTTCTCTTGTTTTCTCCGAAAAATAAATCGTTCTCTACGATCGAGGAAGTTGGGGTTTATCGTCATTCAAAGATGTTAAGTTTATTAGGAAAAGACGTTCGAATCTTGTAAGTTTTTTGTAATGTTTTTTTTATTTAAAACTTATCTACGATTTTCAAAGAATTACAAATATATGTATATAATAACGTGATGTTTACAATTTGGTTTTTATTTTTCTATATTTCATATATATCATGCCGTGAATATGTAAACTAGATGAAAGAATGTGATGAAACAATGATATGTCAATTAATACAACACCAAAATGCGTCTTGTTTCTCAAGATAGAACAACCAAAAAATGGAAAAAAAAAACATAACACCAAAACATAAAAACAAGCTGATGCAATAAACATGAATATTTAATTTCGTTTTACTCTATATTAGACTAGTGTTGATTGTGTATTTTTTATTTTATTTAGAAGAACGCCTAATGCCACGTTCGAAGAAATCCAGAGAGTAGTCGAGCCGGAACTAGAGGCTGACTTTTTAACCAATGTGATGGACCCGTCGTTCTTTCATATGTATAACAGACTATGTGCACTCAAATGCCTAGAATAATAAAATTGTTAGCTGTTTAATGTAGATCTTACACGTTTTATTTTAAAGTTTCAAATTCAAAGTGTCAGATAGAATTCGTATGCGTAGTATAAATGGAATGAGACAAATGTACCTAAAGTTGTAGACCGAAGGAGGACTGAAAACAGTATATGATATCGCTAGCAAGAGCAAGAGAGAAATTATTAAAAACGTATGTGCTATAGTAGTAATGTAACGGAAGTGATATTTTTTTCATCGGGATCGAGATTACATTAAGAGTGTAAATATTGAGTTAGTTTGCGCTATATGTTAACTTTCGATTTTTTCTCTTCAGTTTCGATTATTGCAGCATTTTAAGTAGTAATCTTGGGCGGAAATGGTCTTGTTCGTTATGTTCTTGTTTTTTTATTCCCTTTGCACGCCAAATAAATGTTTTTCCCCATTTTTAAATCACCGTATAAACTTGATGCTTTGCGTTCTTAAGTACGTCATTGACCCTTATAATCTTATAAAGGTTTCCCCATAAGGTGGTAGGCATCAGCTGAGCGGTTTAACAAGGATGACAAAAAATGCAGATTTCTTGTTCCTTAGATATCTCTAAGATAAAGAAGAGAGATTCAATTACCGCTGTTCAACATTTCAAGCTTTGATATCACTCTTAATGAGGTTGTCCTAATGTAAAAGTAGGGAAATATTCTTGAACGGTACGCAATAAAACCAAAAATTATTAACATGACTGGATAAAAGTCATTAATAATTTAGCAAAGAATCTTCATTATATACATGTATATTTTATAACTTATCTTTTTTCTTAATTTTGTAAGCAATATATCCTGTAGGTTTGATCATATATCACAAAATGAAATGTTTTTATGACACAAATTATAAGATTTCTGTATAAGAAATTGACAATATTTCAATATGATAATTTGCAACAAAGATGATCTGCACTTTTATAAGGGAAAATTTTATGTTATTAACTACAGCGAAACCACATTCAATTGAATTTTTTTATAAAATCACGTAAAAGAAAACTTAACAGTTCTAAATGTAAATGTATTTTACCAACCTATCAGGCTATTAGATCAACTTCCAAACCTAGTATTTTGTTAAGTTTCGGAAATACCTTATATGATATAATATTCGTTTGAGAAAATGAGAACTATTAAAATCACCGTCTGACACATTTCCGAATCAAAATTATAATTTTTATTCTTTTCAGATATTTGCCATTTGAGACCAATCATTTTTTTAACTAATTCGAATAGTCTGGTATGTTTAAATTTTAAAGAAAATTGCATGCAATCGAAACAGACCCACTTTTTTGTAAAAATATGTTGACAGGTAAAACCGGTTTCAATGAAACGTTAAAAGGGTAGACCAAATGTAAATAAGCAAAGATTTTCTTTCCTCATTTTAAATAATAGGTGTTAACAATGCCTGACGCATTCCGAATGCAAACAGAGTACCCGGAAGGCATCGGGAATCAAACCCTCGAAAATAGGACACTTCTCTGAACTTGACATTTTTTTTCTTTACCTATGATGACCTCTATCAGGAAGAAACACCCGTCTTAATTGATTTAATTCTCCTTGAGCTGGTTTTTATAGAATGAGTTTAAGCATGCCATGTAATTAAAGACACGTTGGGGTTGAGATATAGGGAATGCACGATATTGGGGTCGGTTGTTTGCGTTTTAAAGATCGTTTTCTTAAAAGTGTATTTTTGGGATTCTTGTAGCGAACAATGCTATGTTGTAGGAGTTGTGAATTTTCCTGCTTGATTTAACATTTTTGTTGCCGTTTTAAATATCTGACTTTTAAATTGAATGCAGTTATTTACACAGATAGTCCATCGGTAGTTATCGAAATCTTGTTGGAATCCACTGATGAAATAGGCATACTATATTAACCGTCTAGAGGAAAAGTCGATAGGTATAGTTTATCTTTTCCCTACGTAGAAAAAAAAACATCCATTCTTCTCTTCCGGAATTTATGGATATTTTTAGAAAGATTTAAACTTTGCTGATTGATTTCGCTGTAAATAATCTTGACGCCAAATTTAAAACTACCGTAATTCTATCAAAATATCATTGATGTTTAGAACATGTTTCCAAAATTGACCAGATTCTTCGTTTCATGGCATGCAATTATGACTTTTTTTCAACGAGCCATACATTATGTCACCCGTTTAATTGAACCTTGTTTTTTTTAATACGTTTTTCAACCTTGATACATGCATAAATGTCCTTTTTACGATGAACAATGAATCAATATCTAAAAAATGGATGAAGCACATCTATTTTATGTGACATCTACATGTAACACATATGTAACAGTTCTTACTATAGAATGTTTCTTAAGTAATAAAAAGCTACAAATAAAAACAAAAACCAATAAAACAAACAAAAACCAAAAATTATAGACAAAAATACTTAGCCACCATTTCTCGAAAAAAAGGAAAGTTGTCAAATCCCTGATGTATTAGTTTTTTTTTCCTTAAAAGTTTTTTTCATGTACTCGTTTATTGTTTATTTTGTCTCCTTTGTTAAAAGAGAATAAAGATAACGACAATAAGCTAACAACGAAACCGGAAAGTTATTTTACCCGCTTTTTGATACACACTGAATTCGCTAACTTACTGCATCTGTTCATTCCTGAGTCGACGTGTCTATGAGAGAAAGAAAAGAACCACGCTCAAATTTCTGAAAGGAATTGTATTAAGATGTACATATTAGGAATTTATACCAAGGCCCCAAACTATCAATGAAAGAAATACCCGCAAGGCTATTGTTAAAAATAGCATAATAATATTAGTCTGTGGTTCTCAAATAGATAGTATTTCATTTTCTGTCAACTTCATTGTTCACGTCCAGAAATCTAGGCGGGTAAGGTAAATAAAGTACTTAGTTGTGTTTATTTAATTCTCTTGAACCACGACACATATCCAAAGAAAGCGTCAAATTAACAAAAAAAATATGCTCACTGAAAAAAGGTATAATAGTATATCTCTATAAAAGCATGTTTATCATATTCTTTTGATTGACGACGCAAATCCGAAGAAAACGTCAAATGAACAACAACAAAATAGAATTTCTCACTAAAAAAAGGTTTATATCCCTCAAAAAGCATTTAACCTTTGAGTAACTACATTTAAAAGGCAAGCAGTGAATGTTTTATATAACCATGAACCCGAATCATCACACTGATTCCTCAACGCATTTGTTGTAGATTGTTTTTTTTTAATAATATTTTTTTTGGGGGGGGGGGGGGTGTCTAAAATATTTAATTTTTATCCTATGTATTTCTACTAAGATTGCCAGTCTGTCGTTTTGAAGATAGAATCACACTAGATTAAAATAAAAGAGAAGGAACTCTATCTGGAGAGTAATGGAACATATGACAACTGACAGCTTTCTATTATAGAGTCCTCTATGGTGTGTGAAATGATGATCTATTCGAAAGTCTTGTAATGTATAATATAAAAAAAACTTGGGATGTAGGCTCAAAAACTTGTCATGTATATTCTATAATTTTGTGATGTATTTTCTTTAACTTGTATGTATATTCTATAATTTTGTGATGTATGTTCAATAACTTGTGATGTATATTTTAATATCTTGTGATATACATTGAATATACATGTATAATGTTCTATTATCTTGTCATAGTATCCAAAATGCAATTATTGCACAAATAATAACAAGATTATGGAACATAAATCACGGCACCAAATTAATAAGAAGATTTTGAATACACATCACAAGATATGGAAAATAAATCTCAAGATTATAGAAAGAGATCACAGGAAATAGAACATACACTACAATATTTTTACATACATTACACTATTATCAAATGTACAACACAAGATTATAACACATCACAAGAACAAGATTTTGAATATCTATCACAAGATTTTGAACACACATCACAAGATTTTGAATACACATCACAAGATTTTTAATATACAGCAGAAGATTGCAAACATACACCACAAGATTATAAATAAACAATACAGAATTTCGAATGTACAACTAAATATTTAGAGCAAACATTACAATATTTTGAATGTACATCACAAAGTTTTCGAATAAAGCAATATTTTTACGACATAGTCCACTAACTCTGTTCAAGTTCTAAAAAAGCTACTTTTACAGTAGAATAATTTAGTTGTGTTTTATCAGCAATGAAACTATCTGCAATGTTTTCATTACAGAAGATAGTTTACAAATAATTTTTGATTTTCTAACTATTTTTTATTACTTAGGTTTTTTAAAAAAAACAATGTTTTCTTATACAAATAAAATGAAAGTTGCATCTTGTTATTGCAGGAAAAGTTTCAAAACATGTACAACAAATCAGATTTAATTGGCATTGAAAATATGTTCTATAATATTCTTCGTTTGAACAATTTTCATCGTAATCGAGGTCGCAAGTGAAGTGTTGATTTCAACAAAAGTAAATGTTTCGAATGTCTTTTTTCTTTCCATTTTTGCAGCATTTGAGCAATTCTCTCTCTCTCTCTCTCTCTCTCTCTCTCTCTCTCTCTCTCTCTCTCTCTCTCTCTCTCGGGAATAGTACGCTTTGCGCTGTCCTTGTTTTTCCTTTGCACGCTATAAAAGTTTTCAATCCTTATTTCTAGATCTCTATGCTCTTTTTGACAAGGAGACTTTGCAACCTTTCCCAACCTAAGGTAGCTAGTCTCTGGTATTTTTTAATGCATGTATGTTTATTTGAAAGGATCGCATGGAAGATCCGTTGTCCCCTAGAAACTTACTGAGAAAAAGTACGGACCTTTAAGTATAAAGATGTCTAGTATAATTCTTTCTCCATTTACAGGGCGTTTTGTCGATAATGACCAAAAACCATTTCTTGTTCCTTAGATATATCTTAGAAAAAGAAAAAAGAAAGATACATGTACCGCTGTTTAACATTTGTAGCTGTTATATCACTGTTGTTGATGATATCCTAATAGTAAGGATATAGTCTAGAATGGAACGCAATAAAACCAATATTAACATGACTAATTAAAGTCACCACTTATTTACCAAGGAATCTTGATTTTATAAATATTGTAACTTATTCTATTGTGTAAAAGTAATTTTTCTTAATTGTGTAGGCAATATATTCTGTAAGTTTAACCTAATATCGCAAAATGAAATGCTTTTATGACAAACTTAAGTTCGAGACATCTGTCAAAGAAATTGACAATGCTTCAATATCATTTGCGAAGAAGATCTGCACTTAAATGGGATAAAATCTTATGTTGTTAACTACTGCAAATTGACATCCAATTTAATTTCTTATGGAATCACGTAACAAAAACTAATAGTTTTATAATTATGTAGACGTATTTTCCCATAAAAAAATTAAGTTATTTAATAAACTTCCATTTCTAGATCTTTTGTAAAGTTTCCAGAAATATCTTGTATGTTAAATATTCCTTGGTCGAGAATAACAAGCATTATAACCGTCTGACACATTTCAGAATCAAAAAAGAAATTTTAAATCTTTTTAAATATTTGCCACTTGAGACAAGTAATTTTTTTTATCGAAGTCGAATAGTCTGGTACATGTACGTTTAAAAATTAAAGAAAATTGCATGCAATCTAAACAGACCCAATTATTTTTAAAGTATGTTAGCAGGCAAAACCGGTTTGCATAAAACGTTTCTAGGGTAGACTAAATGTAAACAAGCAACGGTTTCTTTCCTCATTTTAAATCATAGGGCGTTAACAAAGCATTCCGAATGCAAACAGAGTATAATCGGGAATCAACCCCTCGTAAACAGGATTATAATATGAACTTGACATGTTCTTTTTTACCTTTGATGACCTCTACAAGGAAGAACCGCCGTCTTAATTGATTTAATTCTCTTTGAGCTAGTTTTTTTTATAGAATGAGTTCATGCATGTCATGTAATTAAAGACAGATTGGGGTTGAGATAATAGGGAATGCACGATATTAGGGTCGGTTGTTTGCGTGATAAAGATCGTTTTCTTAAAATTGTATTTTTAGGGATCTAGTAACGAACAATAATATGTTGAAGGATTTGCGTATTTTCCTGCATGAATTAAAGATTTTAACTTGAAAAAGGCATACCATATAAACCGTCTTGAAGAAAGATCGATAGTTATAACTTATCTTTTAATTACGTAAACAAAATCATTTAATCTTCCATTCCGGAATTTATGTAAATTTTTAGAAAGATTCAAACTTAGCTGATTGAAAAAAAAAATGGAAGCATACCTATTCTTATATCATGTCAAATGTTTATTTGACATCTTTATGTACCCCAAAAAACTGTTCTTCATACAAAATGTTTCTTGAAAAGAAACAGAAACAAAAACACACACACAAAAAAAGCATAAACAACAATACTTGACAACCATTTGTTGAAACAAGAAAAGTTGTCAAATCCCTCATGTATTATTATTAATTTTTTACCTTTAAAGCTTTTTTATGAACTCGTATATTGTTTATTTTGTAAATAGAGCATAAAGAATATCGACCAGAACATAACGACTAAATCCGGTAGTTATTTTACTCGCTATTTGATACACACTGAATTCACTAACTTACTGCATCTGCTCATTCCCGAATCGACGTGTCTATGGGGAAAAGAAAAGAACTAAGTTCAAATGCATCCAAGGAATTGTGTTAGATGTACATATAAGGAATTTATACTAATACCCAAACTATCAATGAAAGAAATACCTGCGTGACTATTGTTAAAAAAAAGCCAAATATGTAAGCAGGTAAAACCAGTTTAAATAAATTGTTACAAGGGTGGAGTAAATGTTAATATACAAAGGCTTCTTTTTTCATTTTAATGTATGAACGTTAACAGAAAAAAACGCATTCCCAAGCTTTCCGAGTGAATACAATGCACCCGGAAGGCCTTGAAAATCAGGCTTCGTAAACAAAATAATACAACAAACTTGACCTTAAAGGGACTTTCATTTTTCCTATTTTAATGTTTAGAATAGTTAATGTGGGTACTTTCAATGCTTTATCAAAATTTAAAAGTCAAAATTGAGCTATAAAGAAGATACAGAGATATAGAGTTTTGTTAACAAAGCACAAGCTTTGTGATGGTTAACACATGTGTTTTATGGGTATAAGTCTTAATCAAATGTTGCTTTTTTCTGCTTATCATATTATCTATGAACACATTAAATCAGTTTACCTTGTTTGCAAAGAGTCATTTGGTCAACGAAATGGTAATTCCATATACTTTACAATATTTGTAAACGAACATATAAGACTCGAGCTTTGTTTACATTACAATGATTTCTTACCTTTCTATCTCTCTTCAAAACCTGACACAGGATGAATCTCTGCCATTCAGTCAATTGAAAGGTGACTGAAAGGTAACTGAAATGGGACTGAATGGCATTGCTGTGCCATTCAGTCATCTTTCCAGACCATTCAGTTAACATTCGTTGACTGAATGGCAGAGCTTCATTCTGTGTGACTTCTAACGTTCTTAATTTGGTCAATTATTCAAAATGAGCAAGCAATCCATTGTATACATAAAAAAGAAAAAGAAATTTTTGATCTAAAATCGTGTCCAAGTCCCTTTAATTCTTGACCTACGATTACCTCAACTGGGAAGAACCACTGACCTTTTGGACCTTTTAAAGCGCTAAGCATAGCTGCAGCGCTTTTTTGTCGCCAGATTTCTAAACCTACTTCCACTTTCGTTTTCGCGTTTCCTATATACCGCCACCTACTGGCGGATGCTGTAGAAGTCGTACCCTGGAGACGTTGTACTCTGGAAAAATCATAATTATGCAATTGGGAGAACTTAATTATCTTCAAGTTATCCTGCCTGCAGATGCATTTGTTCTACCAGTATTAAATTAACAATAAGTTTCATTTAAATGTCGTTATTATATATCAGATACGGGTGCTCCAAAAGCCATATCATGATGATTTATTTCGAGAGAGAAAGAAGAATGTTATATGCATTAAGTTGTTTTTTAAATGTTTAGTAATAATTGGAATAGTTCTACAACATCAATAGGTTTTGAGTGTTTTAAATGTAATATGTAATGAACACCATGTTTTATATAAAAATGCAGAATTTTTTATACAACTTTTTTCGATTAACACCTTTTCCACGATGATTTGTGCTGCTTTTTATTAACATTATTTTAGGCTTCGTTTTCTGTATGCAATATTTCAGGAATATTTTTCTATCAATTTGCATTGATATGTAATGTTATATCATCCAAAACCAATGATTTGATTATTATTGATAAAAAAAATATAACTGTCGAGTTACTTGAAATGCTACAGTAAATATATGTAATAATCATTATAAAGTGATACCAGCTAACCTCGTTTAATTTTCAAATATGATTTTAATGATGATTTAATTTATGTGCAGTATGGACAAATTACACAGTAATAAAAACATTTAGTAACAGTAAAAATTGAAGGTGATGTGTAAGATTCAACATTGCAATGAATTAAATATAACTAAAAGATATTTAAATGAATTCGCGTATTATGTGATAACTGTGCCCATTATATTGGTGTATATGAAATAAAACTTCTTGCCAATTTAATATTGCTTGATAACGTCGAAGATTTACTAAACGTTTTCTCTCTGAGTTTCATTTTTTTTCTAAAAGAACCCGTACCCTATAACATGGCTACGAGTTTTCTTTAATACGACCTCTGATACACTTGTTTTCAAACTTTTTAAAATGATTAATGCATGCTGTCGTGTTACAGTACACGACAGCATGCATTAATCATTTTAAAAAGTTATTCATTCTATAACTGAGTCATATCCAGATTCTACATCATTTCAGAATTGTGCGAAAGTGCATTTTTCTCAATAACGACCAATATGATTCTTTACATGTATTTTCATATCAATCGATATATTTTTAACACTTTCTTCCCGGCTTAGCGCTTTTCAGTACTTTCAGTACTTTGATTTTTTATAGTAATTGTAGGAGTTAATGCATGCTTTTAATTAAAGACAGATTGGGGTTAAGGTATAGGGGCTGCATGGTATCGAGGTCATTGGTACGAAGGTTAGGGATCGTTACTTGAAATGTATTATGAAATTCATTTAACAATCTTTTATGCGTTGTACGAGTTATGTATTGTTCTATATGTATGAAGGGTTTTTTCTTGGTTTTGTTTATGTTTTGTTTGGTTTTTATTTTTGCATTTTTTACAACCTAGCTGTTAACTTATCCATCAGCATGGATATTCCATCACAAAATCTAGATAGGTGATATAAAAGATCTGATAACATAATACATGCAATATTTACTCTTTTTACATAAAAACAAATGTTTATTCTTATATTTTGATGAAAAATTATACTGCAGGTGAAACTGTTTAATTCTTGTTGAAATCCAGCATCGAATTAAAAAAAACATGCTATTAATATATGAACGCAATTGCGAAAAGGACGATACATGCAATTCAATTTGGAATTTTTCTTGCAAAAATAAAATATCTCGTACTTCTCTCCCGGATCTAATGTATATTTTAGAAAAAGATTTTCAAACTTGGCTTATTAGATCCGTTCATATCAATATATTATTGTTTAAAACCAAGTTAAAATTTACCGTACTTCAACCAAATTGTCGTAAACGTTTAGGACTTTTTTAAATAGAATTGATCTACATTCAACGTTCTAAGACATTGAAATGATATGGGTTTTTTTAACAATCAAATGAAGTCAGTTGAGTTGAACCTCGTTTTTCACGATAAAGATAAAAGTTTTTCTTAATTCAAATGTCTTTAATTCAAAAACCAACAATTCAGATCTATTTAAGAAACAATGGATAAAGTATATTCTTTCTTAAATAAAAAACAATAATTATTCTTTAATAACAAAAAATATAATAGTTTTTGCCATGAAATATTCTTTGGTGAGAACAAAAACAATATATATTTGGTAAACATCCATTGCAAATAGTAAAGTTGTAAAATTTCTCATGCATCTAGGTTTATCCTTAATCATTAATTACAGCTTTCTTCCATATCATTTTTATTATAATGATTGTGTTACATGTACAGGTAGAACATAAAAATGAAGAATAGGGGAAAATTTAAAAAGACTGAATCATGAAGGTTTTCCCTCTCTTTTTTAAATGCTGCTTAATAATAAACATTGAATTCATTACACTACTACATCTGTTTATTCCTGAGTCGACTTGTCTAGAGAAAAAAAAAGAACAAAGTTCAAATTTCTTAAAGGAATTGCGTGAAAATGTACATAAAAAGATTTTAAACCCATGCTCAAAGTATCAATGAAATTAATACTACCTACGCGGCTTTTGTTAAAAATAGCATTATAATAGGCGTTTGTGATTGTTTATAATTATATCTAGTATTTCATCTCCTGTCAAATGCATTGTTCACGTCCAGAAAGCATGGGGGATAAGGTAAGAAGATACTATAATCGTGTTTATTTATACTCTTGAATAACGATATATAAATATATATATGTGTAACAGAGGAGAACGTCAAAGAAAAATGTTCACTTGAAAAAAGTTTAAATCTCTCTCCCTCAGAAAAAAGCATGTTATATTTGAATAACAACGTTATATGATCAGCGAGTTATCAAAGTAATCTTATCCGCTAAGAATGGCTCTTATTTTCAATTTCTTTATAATTGTTGATTCCTTTTTATCTAAAAATACTTAATTCTTCTAAGATTGCCTACATTGTCGTGTAGAAGTGAATGGCATACTGTCATATATGTATAGATTAAAAGAGAAGTAACTCTATCTTAAGAGTCAGGGAACATATGAAAAACAACGACTTTTTTATAGGCATTCATCTTGTTTTAAAAACGTTATTTTCAAAGTATAAAGCAAGCTACTTTTATTTCACATTACATCTTTTCTTCTTTGTCGAGACTAAAACAATAAAAATGTCACGGTGAGAATTTCTACAATATTGGCCATTTAATGAGAATGGGCTTTCAGAGTATTAATGAGATCCAGCGTTTTCTGTCTCTGGTAGCTTATGATGGACGCCTGTATCTGCGGACTGTTCTTGAAGCGTGTCTTCCGCTCCACGTGACCCCTGATCACGTGGTCCACCACTAAATGTTTGTAGTGATCCCAGTGGAACTTCTCTGTGTATGCCGCGAGAAGTTGATTATCTGTAGGGTATCTTTTTGAAATAAAAACAAAACTGAAATATGTTTTATATGATCAGAACGAAGCAATTTTTAAGCAATGAAAACATACAGGATGAACATTTAAAATATCTTTAAAATGTACTACAGCAAATATTCTTTATGCAGTATCTAAGTTAATACCTCTGACCTTTAAGATAAAAACCGCTCTAAATTTTAAAAAATCGCAAAATGTATCTGTCGTTGTGCATGATGTAAACAACTTATAAATTAAAGTATCATTTTAAAAGCCCCCCCCCCCCAAAAAAAAACCCCCAATAATGATTTCCTTTGTCGAAAAAAATAGGATATATGATCATGAAAATTCCAACAAACCTGACAGACGTAGCTATTCTTCTGGCGTGATCCAAACCTTCCCTGGAGCAGACATGAAAAAAGTTCTTTTTCTTGATTCGAAGAAATCGACCCCCTCCACTGACTAGTAATACGTCACTATCGGGTGGTGACGCCACGTTATGCATAATGGAATACATATCCTGTAAATGTGTAAACTATGAACGTGACTTTTCAATTTACATTAAGACAATGAATCTTGCCTTCCTCCAGCGGTTTGGGTCATCTACAAAAATATGGACGAAAAATTCATGCATCGAGATGCTTCACGCACTGATGCTGTTTACCATCCAATATTTTTGTTGATGACTCCACCTCATACATGTGCATTTCTTATCAGTTAATATTCATGCTTCAAAATCGAAAGCATTACGTACGTAATTAACTAATTAACACAAAAAAGAAAAAGAATGCAAAATTTGTTAGTGAATACTCAACATAATTTTAACTATATTATTGCCAATTGAAAGGCTCGTTTCATAATCAATCAATCAGATATTGATAATATAATTATACATCAAAAAAATCAATTTTGTTAAAATATCTAAATTTCTTTCAGGTTTAAAATCAGGACTTAAAACACAGTGTTTAAGCTTTTAATACTCCAATACTTACAAAAACATCCTCTTTGAATAGACTGTCTAATTGAAGGTAGATATGGTCCGATGCTTTGTTTTCTTTGTCCTTGGACATAAGCGAGGTCAGGGTCATTGGTCCCGTAAACAGCATTTCCTGTTTCTTTTTATGGGAATCATCTCTGTGTGGTGTTTTCATTGCCTTTCTCCTCTGTGAATGAAAAGTCTTTATAAGAAAATGTATATTAAACAAAATAAATGTGTGTTTTTCATTTCAATCTTTCATGTTACCTTTTTTTTTTTAAACAAATTTCGTTTTTATTTTCATGACTGTGTTTTTAACTTATGAAAAATTATCAAATAAGAAAAACAAGCATACATACAAATGTTTCTTCTATAAAAAATTGTTGGTTTAGTTAAAATTAGCATAACTGTTTGCAAAATCTTTAACCTAAAGCTTATTCTTCAACACAACGAAAATCAAGTGTCTGAAGTCGAAACTTGAAACAATAATATATTCATTGCAAATTGATTTTTGCTACGAAATGAGCATGCACTATGTTACAATGTCTGTTGCAATGTATTTTAAAATAATAACTAAAGCATGCATGCATTCTTTAAAAACGCTACAATATCTGAATTTACCAAGAAACAATGGGCAGGAGATAGTAATACGTAAAATAAATATTTCTATTAATATGGTAATTTAACTTTTGATTTAAGAAATTCATATCTGGAGTTAAAATGAAATATGTTTTCATACATTTCCATACCACACAGTCATCAAATTTTACAGTAGGCAAGGAGTAACCTTTACATCTGTAAAATTTATCAGTTAAAAACAAAAATTCCATCAGATTTGCCAAAACCGTTAAGCTGACAAGTTATAGCAGCCTTTAGTAATACATATTGGAAGCAATGCTTTAAGGTGATAGACAGAAAAAATCCAAGATATTCAAAATATTGACTATATGTCTAACACCATGCTTTACTATTGTAAAAATGGCATGCATATGGTGCATAGTCCCTCTCAAAGAATGATTACTCATTTGTATGTGTACACCCATTTGATGATCTTTCACACAGTTGTACATGTGTAATTATGTTCATTTAAATGGCATTTTTTGAGGTTAAAAAAAACCATGATAGATTCTATACACTAAATGTACAGAGAGAGTATGCACCTCAAATAAGAAACAAATAAAAATCTTAAACATATAACCTGTATTTCCGCCTCCCATTTCAAGTGTGTTAGAAAACTTGCTCTCTAAAGTTAAATGTTTCAATAAAAAATAATTCCATCGCACAGTTAAAATAAAGACGATAACATCTTGAATGGATTTCATGTACTGCAACCGTGGAGAAGTAAGCTTAAAGGAAGGAATGGTCAAAATACATCTCTTGTTTTTATTACAACTTTTCTCCCAAAAATATCCACGTTTGCAATAAATCTATATATAGTAAAACTCGGTTATAGCGAAGTCCTAGGGATCAATGGAATTACTTCGTTATATACGTAATTCGTTATATCCGCATTACGAATTCGTATTAATATCAACAGCGAATTCACTATAAACATGTTTTCTTTCACTAGACAATAATTTTTGCTAATTGAGGTTTAGAATAAAAATACATTACTTTGATACCTTTAATAATCGGATTGTGAATTGAAATAAAAATTTATATAAAAATAAATTCATTCAAACTATTTTGTTAAATGGTAGTGCAAAATTTTTTAAACTGTAAAGAAATTCGTTATAAAGGTGTTAAATTTCGTTATTATTCACCTCAAAATCAGTTCGCTATATCCGTAAATTCGTTACATCCGAATTCGTTATAGCCCTAAAATTTTGCAAAGGTTTGTTTAGAATTCCACTTGAAACTCAAAAAAACTTCGTTATATCCGAGAATTCGCTATATCCGTGTTCGTACTAAACAAGTTTACTGTAATTGTTAAACAAGTCAATCATAAACAAATTAATTGGATATAGGTACATGTAAAAAGAAATTGTATATAATTAGTCATATGTGCTGATTACATATTGTTATAATTTAACTGTCAAAAAAAATATACCATAGAAATTATATACATGACACATGTGATATCTTTACAATACGAAACCTTTTTTTCTAAAATAAATATGTACCCCAGAGAAAGCAAAATAAATATTGAAAAGTAAAAATTCATATAACAGGTGTTAATACACAGTATTTATACCATAAATTCAATAGTTTAATCATTCTCTCTAAATTTCAAACATGGATCACGTGACCTACCCGTCCATCTTTGCGATATTCCAGGGACATGGATTCTAACATCTTCTCTTTGCTTTCTTCGTCATCAGACTCTTCTGATGTTACACTGCTACCTAAATGTTTCAAGATGCATAATCAGTACATTTTCAAAAAAAAAGCTGAAAGGTTTGGAAGATAAAGTTTTATACATGGGTACTTATTCTTTCTTAATATTTAAAAGTATAGAAAGAAAGAAGACTGGACATTTTTCCATTTTATTATACTCGTATAACTTATATCATGGGTAAACATAATCCGGGTTTATATTCAAACCTTTAACAAAAAGTCCAAAAATAATGATATATAACTAAATGTACAACTACATCAATATATGAATATACAAGGCATTGAATCTGACATGAATTTTGTCGCTTTATCAGGAATAATTCATCGTGAAAAGAGCACCAAAATAATTTTCCAAGTGAAGTGACTTGTTCAGTAAGTTTGAAAAGATATAACTTTGTGTATCTACCATATACATTGTAAATGTTCACATGCAATGATTTTTATGTGAGAAAATTTTATGAAAATATAAATAAGGAGGGACTCCATTTAATATTTAACTAGAAAATCATGTGAATGTTTTTTTCATGTAAAATCAATTCTAATGCTCATTTGACCTGTACATGTTTTTTGGGGGGGAATCCTTTTAGATTCGGGATCGGTTCCTTGGACGTCACAACCTACTTTGAGAGTCGGGCTCGTCATCCAACAGGTTTACAAGAACTTCCGTGGATTTGTGTCGACTGCTGGTTCTAGTTGACTTGATTCTCTGACGTTTTGACGTAGAGGGGCCGTCCAATAACAGACGTCTGACAACTTGGCCTTTGCCCTTTCAGGAGATAAATAGAACTTTTCTCACAAATAACTTGATCACTGACCTATATCAGGAGAAGAAACATGAAACTGTAGACCTACTAAAATCACAACGGTTGCCTCATTCTTGGAGCTGAATTATTACTTCAGTTAAAGTTAAATTTAATATTGTTCATCTGTTAAGGTATCCCACTCCTCAATGTTCTTGTATCAAGAATTTCTCGAGAAGTATTCTATTGAAATCTGTAGACAAAACACACTTAAATAATACAAAGATAATGGGAGGTCAGAATTTTTGATTAAGCAAACTCTTTTCTTAAAATGTTGTTTTTAATTATGTACAATGGTCACACTGAATAGAGGGATTATGAAAAAAAATTTGCATGAAGCTGCATAAATGATTGTATGACCTTTTTGCACTTAAAATAGACAATTTTTATAATAGTTACAATTTGATTTGAAATAAAAACATTTTGAATATCAAGAATTTTAGAAGATTAATCCAGTTTGCCTACATATGTATTCAGTATCATTTTGACATAATAAAACATGGGGGTCAGTGATTTCAAATTTTAGATACATGGCTTCAAAGGTAAAATTATTGCAAAATTTGGCTTAAAAAAATTCAGATATTTTCTAAATATTTGCATGATTTTATGCTAAACGCCTATCATTCTCTCAAAATTTAGTTTAGTACAAGTCATAGAAAACCTATAGAACATGTCACAAACCTATCAAATGTTAAAAATGAGAATAATGAATAAAGTATAATAAAAAGAAAAGTATATTGAAAATTCATAAAATTGCTTGTTTCTGTCATTTTCGACTAAAAAACCTTCCGCACGAGAAAATAGTTCCCCCCAAAACTTGTTCGTTTCTTGAATTCAAATAGATTTTCTTTACGAATGTTGTGTAATTGTGAAATTATGATCTTTTTGTGAGGTTTAAATAAATAAAATCATATTCATTTAAAATATAATGAACATCTGCGCAATGAAATAAAAACATGAGGAGTGATATACCTTAAGCTTGATATCGTCTTATTCTCTCCGTATTGAACAGTTACTTGAAGAAAAAAATTTTGAACGGAAATTTTTCGATTTTTATTTTACCTGCATACAGATATATATCCATTCTTCGTCACTCCTGTCAGTTGCCACAACTTTGTTCGTTTTGTACTGAAAGATAGATGATGCAAGGATCAGGAGGGAGCACAAATCGGGTTTGTTTAATGAGTATTTTATCATGTTTACCGTTATAAGTAATAAGATGAAGATGACTTAGGGGTCCTCCACACCCCATGACTTTTTGGACAGTAATTTTGCATGCTTCATCTAACTTTAAAGCTCAGCCAACACTGGCCCAAAAACTCCTACTTCAAACATGGGCTAAGCATTTTGTCTTTAATAATTCAATAAGTCTTCAACTTTATGTTTTTTATCTTTACTAGGTAATCTTTACGGTTTTTTAAAAATCGGTTATTCATTTATAGGAAATAATAATCAGTAAAAGAAATATCAATCTATTTCGTGTTAAATTGAGAAATATTCTCCCTGATGGTGAAGATAACCTTATCATCGGAAGTATTTTTTTAATTTTTAATCCTGGGTTGAAAGCATAAAAACCGTTAGAGTAGGGTCAAATCCGAACCTCTTGAATCTGGGCCTCGTTACACAAGGTTTTCAGCATTTCTTTGGTCCAAAACTTAGGACTGAACAGATTAAGTTTCCTACAGAAAAAAAAGAATAGTTTTGCTCTACACATACATTATCCCTATTAAAATTTATGATCAACATATTTTACACATGATTGATAGATAATTTAAAGTTTAAAAAAAAAATTAGTATGAAGTTTAAGATTTCTTGTAACGTACGAAAGAAATTTTTCTTTTTCTTCTAATTCCTCCTGAAAAATGCTTGGACAAACTTTGGCAAACGTCTCCTTGTCGACCACCAGAATTTCGCACGTTTCTCGACACGTGATTGTGGCAGTCCGTCGTATGTCTTGTAGTAATGCAAGTTCCTAAACAGAAAAATAATGATTGATTATGCAAACAAAAACTTACAAGAGAGAGAGAGAGAGAGAGAGAGAGAGGAGAGAGAGAGAGAGAGAGAGCGAGCGAGAGAGAGAGAGAGAGAGAGAGAGAGAGAGAGAGAGAGAGAGAGAGAGAGAGAGAGAGAGAGAGAGTAATGTAGGTTCGCAACTAATCGAGTTATTGTAAAACGATAAACTGAAAGAGAAATGGGAAGGGTGAACTACTTGGGTGTTTTGGAAAGAATTTTTCAGTAAGATTTATCATTTTTTTTGTCGCTCACAAGATACATAGTTCGCACTTGTGTTTCCTCTCCATCTCTTTTAATCATTTAGCCAAATCTGGCGAAATTCGTGGTCTTTCCAGCCCCGCTGAAATGTTCACAATCAATGCGCATGTGCTGTTGATCGAAAGGCTGGGTTAGCAATATTTACTTTAGAGGCCGTCTAAATGTAAATTTTTTTAATTTTAACGATAAATCTAGATTTCTAAGACTTATAAAAGCGTAATTTATGCAAAGTTCATACTTTTTACTATGCAAGAAAATTCATTTAAGATACTGGACAGCTGTATTTCATGGTATTGGCGCAAAATGAGCTGTAGTGTCTCTTTAAAGCTTTCAATTCAACTTACTTTTTAAAAAAGTTATTTTCTCTTGTTATGTTTTAAGTTATGTTTTCTGCGAAAAAAGTAATTGATAAGAGGATTGCTAACAAATCACATCGAAAGTGTAAGGTACACATATACCTGATGTTTTACCTCTAAATAGCAATCTTTTTTTCGCAGAAAACATTTTTCCTAAATTTTTATATAAAAAATTGAATTATCATGCCCCACACACACTTTTTTGGGAGCATGTAAAAAATTTAAGTGAAAAATAAGAAATTACATAATTTATGTAGCAGTGAAATCAAAGTTATAAACATAGTAGGTTGACTATTTCTAACCTCCAAGTAAAGAGGAGCTCTTAACAAAAATGCAGAACAATTTCAAAGCCAAAACATTTCGGGTTTTTTTTCTCAGATAAGTGTACAAAATAATTAATATAATTTATGTGTTTAGAATAAACATATCGAACTGTTATCGTTGATTTAATGTGTAATTTCTTGACCAGGGCCCGCGGCAGTAAATCTTAGACAAGCTCACTTTTGATCTCAGTCTCACTTTTCCACTATTGCATGGTTCCTTTTGTAAAAGTGAGACTTAGATCGAAAGAAAGCTTGTCTAAGTTTCATGGCCCCGAGGCCTGCACTCTTATAGAGATAATTATAATATACATTGATATGTCTGGAAATTAGCTTGTTTATCATTTGAAGGCGTTCTGCTAGTTCAAAACGCAAATTCATAGGACGCTTATACATAATATGATTGATAACGAAAAAAAAAGAATTATCATATTTGTCTCATTTTTGCAGGTGTTAATGACGAATTATTAATAACACACCAGGAAAAAGTCACTCGAATTAACAATAAATTATTTGATTATGAAATATAATGATATAAAAACTAAACATATCAAATAAGCGAAAAACTTGCAGATTGGGGATAAAAAACGAGTATCTGAGGAATTAAATTCAGTTAGTAACAACAAAAGACCCTGCGGGGTTCGAACTCGGGATGTAAAAATCACAAGCTTAAGGCCGACACTTATCCACTCGGCTAGGCAGTTAGTTGCATGTTACCGTCGATAAAATCCTTTTAATAAAACGAAATGTCATTTTTTATCAGAGATCAGCCATTTTGTAACGATGTGTTATTCCACCTTAAGGAGACAGTGCGACTGAAAATAAACCAGGTGTATCTATCATCTCATAGTACTAAAAGAATGATTCCTTATTCCTTAAATTATAAAGCAAAACTTGAACCTTCAGTTGATGGAATACATACAATCCCAGGGAATATATTTGTTTAATACAGGCACGTAGTATCGGAGGCGGAGGGGGGGGGGGGGGGGGGCAGTTGGGGCCTGCCTCCCCCCCCCCCCCCCAACTTTTTCTCGCAGCAACCATTTTTTTAAAATTTACATATAAATAATTGAATTATCTTTGAGTTGCCCCCCCCCCCCCCCCCCCCCCCACGTTTTTGTGAATATGTGAAAAATTGGTTAAAAAAGGGGAAATTAGGAGTGAAATTGAAGTTTTAGATATACTTCGCCAGCCCCCCCCACCCCCCCCCCCCCCCACGGATTAGGATTTTGGACAATTCAAAATCCCTTTTTTTTTTTTCCTTGTCAAGATCAAGATTTTTTGGATGAGTTTGGCCCCCCCATTTTCAAAAACGATGCTACGTGCCTGTAATAAGGAGTTACTATCCTACATTATCAGGATGAAGCTGTTGAGCTGTTGGGCTTTTGTTGTTGTACTTAATCAATTATATCTTCGAAAGGAGGGGGATAGCAAGAAAAGAGGGAAATAGAGAGTATTTATAATGCTAAAAACTGAAAATTGCTCACTCCAAAAGAATCTCCCCTGACTAGCACTGTTTCTGTTTTCTCAAAGTGTTCACCTCTGGTATTCACTTCTTCGACGTTAACGAACACGGAACCGGAATATATAAAGTAAAAGTTGATTCCTACATGCCCACGTCTCAGAATGACTCTTCCGGGTTCCACACTAAAAAAAATTCGTGAGTTATTTTCTATTATTATTTTCTTTTAATTAGCAATGCGAAACACAAACTCAAAGCTATTTATGCCAATGCAACTGCTATTGGCAGAAAAGAGAGAGGGGTGCCAAGCAAACTAATAAATTTAAAACTATATTCAAAAGAGAAAATGTAATGGCAAGTTCCCCAAAAATCTTGCATTTACATGTATACATACATGTCCATGTATGAATAACTAAGGTCCATTCATTACCCCGCGTTTATTTACATTTTTTCACATCTGTTTTTCACTGTGTTGAAAACCGCTTCTGACGCTTGTATTTGAAAGTACTGTTATAGATTTTCATCATTAAACGAAGTAACGATTTCACAAACCTCTGGTAACGAAATGCTCGGCACATGTAGAGTTGGATCCGCTCCGTAAATTTATCAAAGCTTTTGAGACCTCTCAGCAAGGCGTGGATCCGCCTACAATCTTGTTCGCTTCTTGAATCGGGATCACTCTCAAATATATCCGAGGCCCACTTAGGTACTTTTGCAAAAGCCTGAAAGTATGTTTATATCTGTATGTTTATGAACGTTCATGTACATGTACATGTATACCGGTATTTATTTTCTGTTTATTGTCTGTTTCCTGACGACAAAGCGATCAAATATTAACGAAACTAATGTCAATAATGTGTAATTTTGTTCCTTCCTTTTTTTTTAGGAGGGATGCATCTTTTATTTTTTATTGGGTTTTTTCCTAAAGTTTTCATTTCAATTTGTCTAATAGTATATAATTACATATAATTGTTTTCAAAGCTGTACTTTCAAATTTATTAGAAAATAAGTTGATCAATATCAGAGAGTAAGTTCAAGTGACGAACGTTTTTACCCTTTCCTTGGAGTAGACCATTTTATTGAATGCAAGTCTCCTGGCCTCCTGACTGGTATATAGTGTGTACCATCTCTCTTCCGTCGCTGTTCTGGTGGTTTTCGTGTCGCTTATGTCAATGATTGCATTTAACCAACGAATCAGGACTAAAACACATTTGGCGGCCATTTTGAACCGTAGTTTCAGCGACTGTAAATCAAAGATATTTGGATAAGCTTGAGTCTTTTATTCAGTAAACATGGAATTTGATTTAGTCAAGAGAAATGGAGTGCCGCTTTTGGAGGAAAAAAACCATTTTGGATGATAATAAAGGGTCTTGTTTATTGAATAGAATTCAAACCATTTAAACTACGATTTTTTAAAAGACTATTTTTATTTAATGAGGGGAAAACCTGATTTTCAACTTTTGTTTTACCTCCAGAAGTATTGATATGCCTTTGTTATAAGGGACGGACTGTCGTTGCGATTTTTTGCAATTAGAAGAGTGTTGTATAAAGATATTTAAAAAAAACCCCATTCAAATATTAAAATTAAAACATATGGATTTTGTTTCTCTCCTAAATAAACTTAGGGTTCAAAAGCTAAAGAAATATTTTTTTTTTGTAGATTTTATGGCGGATCTGATGTGTAATGAATCGACCAGCAGGCCTCCTGCGTAGCGAGTCCTTTTAATAACCACAAGGAAATGACGTTCTATTTTTACTACCAGGGGAGATAACGTATAAAACAGAATAGAGACCTTTTACTTTTTGTAAATTATTTAGAAATTAAATAATAAACAGTGGGACGGACAACTCCGGAATGGACATTTTTATAATGTGGGCAGGAATTACTGACTCAAACCTTCACTTGATTGAAGACAAGTAATTATATTGTTTATGTTAAAAACAAATATAGCTTGTTTCATAATTTCAACCAGTTGAAAAGACGAATTATTATTATTATTATTTCCCGGCTGTTCGCACGTTCCTATTGTAAAATTAGATACCGCTCCCTGTCAGAAGTTAATATCTATCCTGTAACCGGATATAGCTTTAAACCGCATGTTGACAATTCGGGTTTATATTTCATCATAAATGGTAAAGCGATATCGAAAAAAAGGGCGTTGTGTTTCTAATGTTTAAAGGCGCTATACATTTCTGGATATTCTATCTAATATAATAAACTCTTGACAAAAGAGGTAAAATTTGACGCCAACAAATTGATGTACTTTTTTTTTATATTCTTTTACAGCAATAAGAAGATATTTGGTTCGAAATTGAAAGGAGGCAAAAAATGTATAATCAAATATGTTTTCTTCAATTACTTTCATGACAAAATAATTAAGCTTGCATGCAAAGTTGTTAGAACCTATGATCTGCTGTTTGTCCGTTAAAATAAAACTGCGTGCAAACGAACGATTTCATTTCAATTTAGATTTCAATTAAAAATAAATAGGATATTTTGAGGGGAATGGGTTTGTCAAAACTATTTCTATAATGTTTTGAAGTGTTAGTTTGCTTGCTAAAAATCACATATAAATTTTGAATATAAAAAAACACGACGTCAAGTGTGCTTGATTTTTCAAAATATCTAGAATTCATATTTTTCTTTTTAATTTTTGATATTTCATAAATTAATATATAATATATACTGACTATATACCTTCTTGTCTTTGAAAACCTCTTCATGTTTCTCTTCTTCAGGTTGCGATTTGGAGGAAGATCTCGGTTTGTTTCTCTTGACAATAGTTTTATGCCTTTCTTGTAAGCTGGACTTTAGATGGTCAAACACAGCAATGTCATATTTGGGAGTAAGAGACGGTGACCTTTTATAAAGGTCACACGCCGAGCGGTTAGGCTTTGGGGTAGCGGTCGAAGGCTTTCTGTGATGGTCAAATACATCCGGACTATTCTTCAGGGTGCCAGTTGAAGACTTCATGGGATGGTCAGACACTTGTGGGTCTTGCTTTGGGGGAGCGTTGGAAGATTTCCGATGAATGGTTCCGGATTGAGTTATGAGACAGGGACTAATTGGTGAAACACGTAATACACTGCCTTCCCCTACGCTCTTACAGCGGCACGGCATTTCCGTATTTTGACGTCTTTTGCGGAGGGTTTTTTCTTCACACTGGGGCTGGGATTCTTCGGTTGACGCTGAGGGAGAAATTCCAGACTGGTTATCAATTACGACATCTTGGTGTAGAGGGGCCCGGTTTCTGGTAAGGGGGGCTGAATGTCGTAAACGTTGCAAATTCTGGCGTGTTTTATCGTCAGGTGAATACTGTGAAAGATGACGATTCTGCACCATTAAGTCTAAATATCTTCTTTTCTTCATCCTGTCTCCTCTCTTTTTTATTCTTCAACAAAAACACCGAATCAATGATCCTATTTTTAAAAAACTTTTTTTCTTCAAAGTTATGAAGAGGACGAGTTCAGCTTTTATTCGAGACTAAATCCCCGAACCTTATTCTCCGCTGGCTGTTGGATTTCAAGATTTTTTTTTTTTAGATTTCCAAATCAAGTTTTATTGACTTTTCATTTAAATGCAGATGGCATTAACCTTGGGGTTCTGTATTGTCAACGTTTTTGATAGATAGCACAATGGCGTTGGTGAAAGGAAGGATGTTTTTATAACATTGCCATTCTCGCCGCGCGATTTAAATAGCTTAAGCTTCATTAGGTCCTATCAAACGCCATCTTTATTAGCTAGACATTGGTCTGTATGAACGGTTTTCAATGGGAAAGCATATTTATGACCGGGATTTTAAAAGAGAGATCGGGTTAGGGAATAAATTAGCATCTGTAATGCTTTTTATCCACTGTTGCACGATGGGGGAGTCTTTTAAATGGGGAATACTTAACTTGAATACAAACTTTTTACTTACCAAAAACTTCTTTCTGTCGATTCATTGTCTATTGAAAAGTGATTTGCTTTGATTAATAGAAGAACGACGGATATATTCTGAGGAGTTGATTTTTATTGCGAACCATGCGTACCTTTTTATGATTTTATTTTGTTTTTGGCCCTTTTGTGTCTTTTTGCCTTGACGACATGTTTTCTACAGTACCAACATTACATTGCAAAAAAATAAGGTAATAATGATAGTAAAAAATAAGCATAAAAACATAAAACATGTATGAGATAGAATCATTCAATAAAAACACCAATAAATCCCTCCACTTTTTTTCTTTATTTAAAATTAAATTGAAATAAATTCTAGTTTTATTTATATTCTATTCTCAATAGCATCAGTATTTGACTTCCTGTAATAATCCGAGAGAAACATAAAATATTCACGGTAAATTGATATTTACGGTAAACTCCTAGTTATTACATTTCGGAGCGCCATTATAAGAATCACAATGGCTAGAGGGGTTTCCAATCGAAACTTCCTACCCCCACGGCGCTATTCTATCCTCGGTCTTCGGTGACCTTTTTCCTGTCAATACATGTATCGCAATTTCCTGTTTTTTCAATCAAAGGTGTTTCTTCTACATATACATGTATATAAATGTCTCCTATTTTCATTCATCATATTTCAAAAAATATATATATTGAGTGTGTTTGATATTAGCGAAATATACATGTATGTGTAAATCATATATCCACTTATATTCATAAGAGAGAGAGAGAGAGAGAGAGAGAGAGAGAGAGAGAGAGAGAGAGAGAGAGAGAGAGAGAGAGAGAGACTTTTTTGTTAGTTTTTAGTATTACGCTGAGCGATGCTTTTGTTTACGCCCACTGTTTTACATGTACTTGCCCAGCTGTGTACTTAATGAGAAGATCAAACATTTTAATCTCTCTCTCTCTCTTTCTCTCTCTCCTCTCTCTCTCTCTCTCTCTCTCTCTCTCTCTCTCTCTCTCAGTCTCTTTGGGTTTGAGACATGTCGATTCGGTACGTTCTGATAATGTCAAAAATATCGAATTTTCATTATCGAGTTTTTTCCATAGTACTATTAAAGGGGAAAAAAGATATAATAATATTTCATATACATGTAGAGATATACTGCTTCTGAAAAAAATATTATTTTTCTTCGGGAAAACAGTATAAAGTGCGGTAAACGAATGCACGGATTCATATCCATTATTAATACATTCTTCTCGCGCATGCACTGCATGTGTATGTGATACAATTTAAGATCTCGTAGCATAAATCTTCACTTGTTATTGTTTTGCATAAAAAAAATTTCCTGCATAAGTTTGGAACATATTTTATTAACCAAATCACATCCTCACAATGTCAGGGGTCCTGAGACCCCTGAGATTGTGAGGATGACCAAATCAAGGCGGTTAGAATTTTTTTTCGTATAACTTAGTAGTTCCTCTCTTTACATTTATCAAAAACGCAACACGCATAATCCCTGCAAAACCTGAGAGACCGTTTGCGTTTTATAGAGTCGCCTCTCTTTGGAGGTAGATGCTTTTTGAACTGACGCCGTTTTGCAGATCCCGCCAGGCCGGATTGTCAAGGTATACATGTACATTGTATGGTTTTATCCAACGAGTTGTACGTTTTCAATCCCAGAGTCTTGGCGAGGGGATAGAAAACACATAGCGAGATGAATAAAATCATATTACATTGCAAATCATGAGAGATTATTATTTTTCCAATAGTTTTTACCCCGTCCTTTTAGTTAAAATTCAAACTTTTCTACAAACATTATAGTTTTGAAGCCCACAAAACATTTGCTTCGAAATGTCAGCAATATTGCGTATGAAAAAAAAAATGTTTGAATCCGTGTAGGAGTCGGTACGTATGAATTATATACAAAGCAATTTTTTTTTAAATCCCTAATGTAAAAAGTGTTTAGCTTTCGTCCATATGGTCTCCAAAACGTTTAACACCCATCAATCTGCAAGAAGCCATTGTTTTTCTCCAATATCCCTTGATTCCGTTTTATTTTAGTATGGAATGGTATTTAGAAACCTTGCCACAAGACAGATCTATTGGCATCTATTGGAAGGATGCAAGAAAGAATTCGTTCTTTTCGCTCTTCCATACAAACTCCAGTTATTTTATTTCCGAAATTTGTTTGTACTTTTAAAGAGTCCGTGCATATTGGCTTTCGGCAGGGAGATAAAAACCTGGGAGATTTATGAATTTGTTGAAGAAGAAAGAAATTGCTGTTGTCAAAACTGATGAATTCTGAGAATTCACTTTGCATTTGTTTAACGATGCCTCGCTTTATTCAGTCTCATCAGAGAGTGATTTGGACCCCCTTAAATCTCATTTAGTGACGTATGCACTTCTCCAGACGGTACATTGTTCCAGACGATCATGTACAGGTTTTTGAGAACTCGAGCACTTAAATTTCACATGATCCTTCTTTGTACTTTTCTTTAAAATGCAACAATATATGACAACAAAAGTAAAATAATAAACTTGAAATTCCTTTATACCGTATCAGCGCAAGTTAGATTCTGTAACTAAAGACGCTCAAAGAAGAGCTAGTGCAGTAACTGTATTAATTTTGCATAAAAAAATAAGAGATAATCAATTAAAACTGTTTACCAAACAATTAGGATAAGTTTCAATTGATGAGTTTTGACAATTTAATGTAAGAAAAATATTACAAAGAATTTTTTTTTTAAATATGCAATTGCGACTTTGTATCAACAATATCATGCTAGCATTCGAGGCAACAAACTGCTGTTCAAAAAAACTATCGTTTACTTTTGAGTAATGGTAATGTGAAAGTTTACTGTAAACAAATTTTCATTCAAAGCGACTTCAATTTCCGAGTCAAATGGGATAAATTTGTTTGCAGTGACTTATTTTCGCGATAAAACCAATGAAGATAAACTAATATATAATTTAGAACGTTTATAGGTCTGATCCGCGGTAAGAAAACCTGACGACAATAATTTTCTCGCGAACCGCGCAAATTTTTTTCCGCACGAAATAAAGATTGGTTAACAGTTTAAAGTTTTTGTTACATTATTACATTACATATTACATATTCAAAACAAGTAACCATAATGCAGAATGTCTTACTTTAATTTTAATTCAAATGTTTTGAATATTACACTTTAACTACAAAATAAACTGTAAGTTAATATCTACACATATAACTTGTTATGATGTTCATTGCTGGAAACAACAACATTAGATTGACAACAGCAACATAATGCTAATCTGTGTTTCAACGAAACATCACGTTAAAGACAACTACATGCAGAGCTATATAACAACTAGATGTAATATTTTACTTTAATAAGACAGCAAATACATAAACACAACTACAAATATATTCAAATATATTCAATATCAGCATGGAACACCGGCGGTATAAAAACAACGGTACGCAACCGCACCATTTGACCAAAAAAAAATCAAGCACGATATTTGAGAAAAACATTATCTTACAAGGGAAAAGGCAGAAAAACACATTCAAAATGCACACAAGGAACATTGTAATGGTACCGATAATAATCGACCACTTTTGTTAAACAACGGCAAAACTAGCATGCAAGACAGTATAGATATAGAATAAAGGTTTATTGTATCGGCAAATTTTAATCCATAATTCTGATCATTTATAAATCATCGCAATCATCAAATTATTGAAAAATGATCTCAGCTTGTTTGTTACGAAGACAGTTTATATGTCGATAATACTATCATTCGACCAGCGGTTAATTTCTTTATAAGTTGATTCGTCCTCGTTCGCTCCCTCATTTTTACCCTCTTTCTACATGTACATATATATTATGTTGACTCTTTGACCCTTCTCTCTCTCTTCTCTTTCTCTCTCTCTCTCTCTCTCTCTCTCTCTCTCTCTCTCTCTCTCTCTCTCTCTCTCTCTCTCTCTCTCTCTCTCTCTCTCTCTCTGTGCTGTAAAGTACAGTTTTTAAATGGAAAGTTAATCTCAAAATAATTTGCTACGAATATTTTGAATTCATCTACAAGACAACAGAGCTGCAGGGGCGCTTTATAGTTCATATTTTTATATTTATATATCATAAAAAATGGTGTTTAAACCAAAAAATTTCAAATAGGATGGTGGAATTTTCGAAACCGAAAACGTGTATGATAACAGGTATATGCTTTCTCGTTTTTCATTTTATTTCTAGAGGAATGATAGCTAGTCTAAGCGCTTTTTTTTCAATTCTGCATCTGGGTAATTTGAACCTAGATTCTTGAACCGAGATAGTCGATATCTGTCAAATAAGCAATGCACACTTTCTACAACCTTGCAGATTTGTATCTACAGTTAGTGTGCACTCATCACGGCCATTTGTTAAATAGGAGAGAGAGAGAGAGAGAGAGAGAGAGAGAGCGAGAGAGACAGAGAGACTGAGAGAGACAGACAGAGAGAGAGACAGAGACAGACAGACAGACAGACAAAGACAGAGAATGAGGGAATGAATGAAGGAGAGAAAGAGACAGACATACAGACTGTGTCAGAGGCGGAAAATGATAGACAGTTAAAAAAGAGACAATAAGAACGTGAGAGAGAGAGAGACAGAGAGAGAGACAGGCAGACAGACAAACAGACAGACAGACTGAGAGAGACAGAGAGACAGACAGAATGAAAGAGAATAAGAGAGAATGAGAGAGAGAGAAAGAAATTCGGTGAATCTTATCCCACTCAATTTCATCACATCAACCAAATTCGTCTGTAAGACCTTGGAGATTATTTTCCCACTTGAGATTTACAGCAGATAATGTCAAAAGGGTCACGATGAGCCGTCAGTTTAACTCGAAATGCAACAAATTATTGGCAAAACGTTTTATTACGGAACCATCCAGTCCAAGACGCAATTTTTTTTCTCAGTTCTTGGTATGTTAATGATATTTGGACGAAATTGTTGGAGCTTTAGTAGACCTTTTTTATAGAAGACAAGGTGCGAGATAAGGTGCAGGCAGTAATCGATGTCTTTAGAACATTTTGTACAGAATTTCCTAAATATATAGGGCACCATTTTGCTACACGGTCTATTTCACCTTGTTCTACGATACACCCAACATAACATCTACGTACATATGTACCTCTGCACTCACGCGCGCATGTCAGCATCCTTGATGAACTCTGGCTCCGTACCCCTTATACTTAACGTCTATCGCCTCTTACCATCAGTTTCATGTACATAAAACATGCGCCAACCACCTTTCCTCACGGCCAACTTAACCTCGCGGCCAACATAAATATAAAAATTTGATACGATTGAAAGAAAATTTCGTCAATTTGAAAACCATTACAGTATAGTTAATATTTTTTTTTACCATTTATCATGTATGATCTTCATGAATCTATTCAGAAAAACATGGTTTGTTTCGTATCAGAAAGTTATATAACAGACTGAGTATAAAATATGTTGACTTTGGGTCTCCATAATATCACTTCATTCAAATCACTTCAAGTCAAATTGTCTGTGAAATAATATAATGCTTGGTGAAATAAATGAAAGTATAATAGTGATGTAACACTATTTTGGAGAGAAAGGGTATTATGAGTGAATTTCGAGCAAGTCAATTTTATTGAGGTCTAATTTGATAAACGCTTCGCTGTATTCAAAGCATTGAAACTGTGCCACCTCGCCTATGCTCTATTAAGTTTTGATAGCTGTTAAATGCATTATTTAAATCAAAGAATTTGGTAAAGTGCTCGTAGTCAAACTTCGATAAAATTCACATATTTTTCTTACTGGCGTATTCATGAGTTGGATAAAGTACTTTTGCAGATATTTATGATATTATAGCATTAAACAAAGAGTGCATTTGTCGGTTTACATTTCTCACCCAAACAATGGCTTGATTCCGTGCATTTAATAGTACCTGTTCTTTAGCTGCCTATAGAGTGAGACGAAGTCTGTTCATTTTCTTTCTTCAAAGAGAGAGCGTCTCGGTTTCTTTCTTTCGTTAGCATGTAAATTTCATTGAGTGAGTGAGGTCTTGACTCGTGACGTCACAAACGATGCCGGGAATCAATATTAGAAATGTCGTCCTTAATCACGTTTGCCATTCAGTCTCATTTTGCGCTTTAAGAGTCTCTATTTCTCAAGCGTCTGGGATATTAATTTTCATGGATGACCTTGTAGAATTTTGCCTAATATTTTTCGTTAAAGGTCGCAGACGAACAAAATTAGCGGTAATCAGCTGTCACGAACATCTTCCGGAATTATAGTGAACAGATTTCACACACTCCGAACCCGACCTTCAATTGCAACAGTTCAGCCAAACAAAATCTGAAAACAGTTACATCCTATGTTTACCTTTACCCAATTAAGACTCGGATAAAAAATTCTTCATTTTTTTTTCTTTTAGAGATTGTTTACAACATTGAAGAACGTTTTGCTTCGAATTCCTGTTGCCATTCTGTGTATACTGCACCATATCTCGTTTTAAAAGTACAAAATGTAGATAAGACTGCATCCTTTGATAGTTAACATACCCCTGATAAACTATCATGATTGTAAACACTCTAGTTTAATAAAGAGCTAATTGCTTTAAATTCCGCAATTCATCTTGGTACAATTTCGGGTTTTTTGTTACTGTTTCAATGCGAGCCTTGAGTAACCAATAATTCTTCCGCAAATTTGAATTCAGGGCTAAGCCTTACATTTCATGTTCAGAATAGAAACGAATTGTACAGTCACGATATACACATGTACGCGGATCAGAAATCTCAAATCTCTATTGCAAATACTACTAATGCTGTAACTTTGGAAGAGTACTGTGGTTTCATCAATATTCGTTGAATACTAATTTTCGTGGATTTCGTTTTTAAGTTGATCCACAAAATTAAATGTTCATTGAAATGCAATTTCTACATTTGTATTGATTGGATCATTGGCCGCAAATTTACATACATGTACATGTATCCCTGAAACTGTGATTTTCACTTTATCCACGAAAATTGATACCCTTGAATATTAATGAAACCACAGTAATGCTTTTGGTATATGCCACAGAGCAATGTAACTCATGGACTGGTGAGCGATGTTAATATTAGAGGTTGTTTGTTGTGGTGGTTGTATTGCTATTTTATGGCGGTTGTTGTCATAAGGGTTAATAGTTTTTTTTGTATTTTAGAGATATTTTAATGTTTGATGTTTATTTTAAGATGGGGGAGGGTGAATATTTTTTGTCTTCTCGTACGAATTTATTAAATCATGTTAAGATTGTGTTTTTCTTCTAATATGTACTTTGTTGTCACGGTTGATTTTGTTGTTGACACTTTGCACTTTGTGCAAGACAGGATTGGAGAGAGAGGGGTGACAACCGCTAAAAATCTATGCATGCAAACTTAATCTGAACGACCAAAAAAAATTGTGAACCATATTATGAAGGGTACTTTGTACTTTGAATTTTAGGCAATTACGATTGGTGCTCTGTTTTTCGGATAGTGCAATTTTTTAAAGTAAAAGATGTTTTGCATGGATTATTAGGTAACGTCTAATGTAGAAAGTCTCAAAACGTTAACTACATGTAAGGGAGCAATTTTTGTTATTCAGTGTCTTGAGTGCTTTGGTCCATGCTTTCGAGTTTTTTGAGGTTTTGAGTTTTTCAACCGTCTTACGTTTTTGAGGATGTGGTTTTGTTTTACGGTTTTGTGGAATTAACTTTGGTGTTGTTTTAATATGAGTTTTATGTTAAAAATTCATATACATGCAAATGTACTGTAGTTTTGTGGACTCTAATTTCGTTTTTAGTGCTGTATTTTTAAGAATGTTTGAGATTACCGACTTTTTTTCCTTGTTAAAAGGAGCTGTAGATGAGGTTTTTCAATATTGTATCTTAGTTTTATCAGTATTTGATATTGAGGTTTGGTTTTCCATCTTAAGATGTAAGTGGGTTAAGCAAGGTACTTGAATTGTTCCTCTTGTCTTTTGTTTTTTTTTGGGTTTTTTTGATAGTTTGTTGAAAATAATGGTTTCCGTACTAATTTAAAGTTTAAAACCACAATTATTTCTGCAATGTGCTTTACTACTGAAATGCTCTTATGTTTTGTAACATGATACCTCTTTTCTTTCAGCATTTTTTTCTAAAACTCATTAAACTTTGGAAGCATTTTACGTTAGAGGATGAAAGTTAAAATCGTCATTTTTTCCATTTCTCAGACGTTGTAAAAATGTGGAATTTTTAAAGGAGGATCTGTTCAAAAGAGATAAAAATTTTGCGATTTGTTTTCCTTGCTAAACTTTTTCAAATTTACATTTGATTGCCTTCATATTAAGGAGGCTGAACAGCCAACAAATTACCCATCAGATATCGATCTACCTTAAATTTGTAGGTATTTTTTGTTTAGCTATCAACTATTATTTACTAATAGTGAAGAAAAATCCTAATAATAGTATATATTTTAATTTTAAATTTCGAGTATTTTCCTATGCATGTTTGACCCTGAGGTCCACGCAGAAAATATATAAGCGAAGTTAAACCGGATGCTATGGGGGAAATTCAGCCTGCGCATGAGCTAGCCTGGTTCCTGTGCGTAATGGGTAGCTCAGGGAACCAGGCTAGCACAGGTTTATCTGAATCGGGATCGGGATTCCGTGCCATATGCACACATAAGTTCAAAGGCGCTGTAATTGTAAAGTTGTCGGTAAACAGTACAGAAAAAAGTATTCCTTTTAAAGAAATGATTGGCATGTGATATGAACTATCAGTATTTTGAAATAAGTTAATGTTATGCCGAAACTACAACATGCATCAAATAGCATAATTTGCAATGTTTTGTTGTTTTCCGAATACTGACACATGTAACTTAACTTTACTTTTATAGTAGGCGAGGCTAGAGAACTTCTATTAAATTTTTTAAGCATTTAAGTATGATTGAATAATTATGTCAATGTAGAAAAGTTTAAATCTCAAGAAAAATGTATTAAAATATGAATATTTTATTTTACACAAAGCTGTCACTGCCTAGTTAACAAAGTAGTGTGAATCGTAATGTGTGAGCAAATAGTAGAATTCACCGAATGCCTGATACTAAACATGCAAACTTCATTCATAGATAGATCATAATTATTTTAGAAGTATGAACCCTATAATTCTGAGATAAAAAGTCAGGGCTATACATACATGTATACGTAATACAACGTACAAATTTAGTGGTTAAAAGCAGAGGGCTAGAGTCGGTGGAATCTCTGATAATCTTAAGGCTTTCACGTTTTCGTTGGAAACACATGCAAATGGTCCACGTATTGTAGTCCTTTTTTAAAGGACAGCAACTTGTAGAAAGCTTTTTCTGAAAGAGATCAATTAAGTCTAAAAACGGCCTTGACCCACACGCCCTCTTAATTCTATGCACACACGTTTCCTTCAAAGACAAACAAATATGTAATTGGATTTCCCATTAGAAACTATTTTCGTCATATTTACAAGTCAATACATGTGTCTCTCGAATATTCTATGCACGCACGTTTCCTTCAAAGAAAAACAAATATGTAATTAGATTTCCCATTGGAAACTATTTTCGTCATATTTACAAGTCAATACATGTGTGTCTCTCGAATATGACTACATATTTTAAATAGATACGATGTTAGTAAATTGCTGTTTTTTTAAGAGGGCTAAATTGCCATGGCTATTATATCTAAAATATTTTGATTTCCTTAAAAAGAAGAGTTTTGTATAAAGATATATAAAAAAAAACCATACGCGATTTTGGGCGTCACTTTTAAATACTTCAATTGTACCATAAGAAAACTATTACGAAGCTATGAATATGTGTGGTCCTTTGACTTTTTTGTGCGAAATATATCTTAAAAAACAGATACATACATTGTATGGGATCCTTGCTTCAAAAAAATATAGTAGCAATAACTACCGTAATGATAAACTCATTAACCGATTTTTGCTTTAATTTTTTTTCTTTGCTCTTATATTGAAGTGTAGATTGACACTTGGCAGACAGCAATCACAAAGAACGGGGTTCCCGTAAATTGCTTCGACTTACTATATTGTATAAAACACTCAAAAACTAAACAATGCTAGTCTTATGTAATCCTGCTCGGAATTCTTACGCTCTCTTACGATACGTCAAACATATTACGATTTAATATCAGGAATAATGTATCACGAAATCTGTATACGTGTTCAATAGAATAAGATCAGATCATTGTATTCTACAACAGCTTTCCGGATTTCGTCTATCTTCGATGGCACGATTTTGGTTCAGTAGGTACAGATCACTCTGGGTTATTTTTTTCTCAACCGGAAGAAATTAACATTCAAGAATGCTAACATATACCTCGTTACTCCGTTCCTATCATTCCACTCCACATAAGCGATCTTATGTAACTGGAAAATTCCTGTATTTACCTAAACAATAAATAAACAAACCGAAAGTTGGAAGTGATGACGTCATAGACTTTGCACTTTTCTAATAGGAGGAAAAAAGAGAACTATTTTCCGAAGAATTTTATATAGGAATGGTTATTTAAGACCCTTCCAAACAAACCCTGACAAGTATATTGGGCAAATGGAAACAGAATGAATTGATGATGAACGTGAAGAGGTTTTCATTTGCACGTGGTATGAACGCGCCATTAACTATGTACATGACTCGAACACTCAGACGTTTTCACAATTTGAAACAAATTAACATTTTCTCAATTTTTTTTTCTCTCTATTTTCTATTATATCATTTCAAAGTTCAATAAATTAATTAAAAAAAATGATTATGTAACAAAGAATATATAACCCAAAGAATTTCAGAGAAATCCGTAAGCAATCCTTCGTAATTGTCCGTATAAAAGTTATTTTTTTTGGGGGGGGGGGGGGGGGGGGGGCTAAGTTAAATGATCCCATATTCAGCAAATGAGCATAATATTAGCTGTTCGTCGTGCTTTAAATAACACAATTGTGTCTGGGCAGATTCAAAACGTTGCGAGACTGTTCAGTTGCGGTTGTAGAAGGGCGAAACAAGTATTCCTTTTAAAGGAATGATCGGCAATAATGATATATAGATAGCTAGAAGCAATCAACATGATCAGATGGATGTAAAATAATTAAAAAAGTACTGTATTTTTTTTTTACAAAATATAGAATATTTTGAATCTGTACACCATAATTTCATCATTATAAACCGTCAACAAATTTAATTTTGAAATAAATTTGGGGAAAGCCGTTCGTTAACTTCTTGTCTAGTTTTATATTTTTAACGCAATTATTAAATGTCAATGTATCTTCTATTTCTTCATAATACTGAGTAGGGCTCTTCAAAGAGCATTAACACGTATACAAAGAGAGTTAATTTGTATTAAAATAATTTAATGCGACTGAAAAACATTGAATGCCATCATAACTTGCTATTGAGGTCGCATTATAACGTAACCTTGTTTATAAATCAAGCCGTCTTCCTAGCTACCATTATGCAACATCGAGGTCAGTTCATGGAGCATCTTCTTATGATCGAGGTCAGTTCATCGACGTCAACTACATTACTGAATGAATCTTTCGATCGAAATTCTTACGCGTGAGGCAAAATGTGCATTCTTGAATTAACAGGTCGAACTGTATTAAATGTATGTTTGTATCTCTTAAGGTAAATGAACTGAAATAAAACTGAATAAAATGTAATATAAATACTAAACCAAAGCTTCAAGTTTTTATAGGAACTACTTATGCAAGCGGAATGTGTGCGCACGTGAAAGCATTTGCCGGATGTCTCATATGGAAACAACAGTGATCGGCCGAAGCCGATCACAAAAATGAACACGGTGCGAAAATAAGCCTGTATACATAACCAGGGTCGAGGTGTGCCGAGTGGTCCTCTGATAAGCCCATGTTGACAATAAACTACTCGTAAAGTTGACACTAGTTTAGTTTACTGAAAGGGATTGACCTAAAAATAAACGCAGCTTTGGTTTTCTAATGGAAGAAAGGTTAGGGATTTTGGACTTCGTTTGAAAAGTTTGCACCTCCTGGTCACGTTCGCACAAACTGAATTGGTTTTAATTTAAACTTTCTTTTTTGGTATTCCATTACAGTTTACAATCACGTTCTAGCACCAAGTTAAAAAATCCAGATGTTGGCGCTGTTTGAGAGCGTATTCTACCCAAAATAATGAAGGAATGATGAAATTTCACTTAAACTATTAGAACATATCAACGGACGCGTCAAGTAAGGGAATCTGTTGTGGGTTAAATTGGCATCTAGGAATAAGACCGAAACTTGCAATCTGAAATTCAGCAGACTAAAAGATATTCTTGAACCTTAAGTCTATCATTGTTCATCTAAGTTTGAAATCTTTTGGAAGTTTTTCAAAGTACTTAAAACGATATGTCGAAAATGCCTTTTATTTTTTCGCGGCGTTTTCATAAAAAAATCAGTTCGCATTTCAGAAATGCATTCCATACTGCATGTCCTTGATTTATTAATGGGGGTTAAGCAAGAAAAATTAGTTCATTCACAGATGTTCAAAGAAAGGTGGTGCGTTGATTTTTAATTAAAGTATTAATTGAATTATAACATATCAAGTTTAATTAGTGCTGTTTCTGTTATATCAGATTTTTACACTGTATATCTTACTATTCAGAATTCTGTGAATTCGGAAAGCATCTCGAACAATTAAGATTTTCGACAGATTAGGGTACCGGATGTTACGTTGCACTTCAAAACAAGAAAATAACGAAGCATGTTTTTTAAGATCTTTAATATTTTTAGTACCATGGTTGCTGAATCGTCAAAATACTGAAACACTAACTCACCAGTGAAATATGTCAACAATTCAAAACTTCAACCGTTTTAATTTGCGCTATCTCCTCTGGTGCATAAACAAGTCATCAATATAACTTAAACCCAGAAAAAAATTATCTGCCCTCGGCCGCAGAAGTGTTTATTTTGCCGTATTTACCGCGCGCACCAAGCTAAAAAAAGCAAAAATTCAATAACTGTCCGTTTCCGTTTTATATTATAAGCGAGATGCACAGTTTTGTCTGTCTGTCTGTGTATTCTTGCTGTCTGGATATAAATATATGTATATATCTATGTTGCCGTTCAAGGACTTTTACGCAAGGCCAGAAATATAAAACGAGATATGTCAAGAAAACGAGGTTATCAGCCGAAAAAAAACTATATTTATATGTTGTTGCTGCAATAATGACAAAATTTCAAGGCTATCAATTTAATACCCCCACCCACCCATTTATGTGGGTTTCTGTTCTCCCCACTCCTACTCAAATATGCTTCTTACATAACTTTTCAGATCACAATGTTTATTGTTTACACAAAGTGAGAGTGTCAATGTTTAAGCTCTTCATTTTTGAAATTGTTAACATTAAACAAGCTTAAGTCTCAACAAATGCTTTTTCAAGAAGGTCAAACATTTCTGAGTATTTTTGCACTAAAGCTATTTTGAATTAGGCATTCTACATTTTGAATTCCCCGTAGTAAACATTTTATTTGGCGGTGATTGTGGTTTCTGAAATCAATCGTAATAATCTCTCTCTCTCTCTCTCTCTCTCTCTCTCTCTCTCTCTCTCTCTCTCTCTCTCTCTCTCTCTCTGCAGACACACCATGCAGACAGACAATTCAAAATTAGTTTGGTTTCCACCTTTAAAAGGTTCTGTTTTCTTTTGTCTGAGATTTTTTTGTCGTCTTAACAACAAAACTTAGTTAAAATCTAAGATGGTGAAAATTAAAAAAAAAAAAAAAAAAAAAAAAAACGAGTTTTAAAAAATTAAGAATTGAGATTTCATACGTGAACTGTCTGCTTTGTTTCCTTGAAATTGAATTCCAGTCCCGGATTGTGTGTGTGTGCGTGTGTGTATGCGTGGAAGCTTATAGCGTTCAGGTATTTCCTCCTCTCGACAACCTTGAAAGCAACGTTTGATTGCGTCTTGTCTTCTACTCATCTTTGCGATAGGATCTTTAAAACTTTTACCCTCCTGCACTAATTCGAATTGTGTTTTCCTCCTCGCAAAAATCAGACAATTTAAAGCTGACATTTACTTCGGCAGAATCGTATAGTAGACTTCCAGACTCGTAAAAAGAAATAGGGAAGAAGAAATTGCATGTGCACTATTACATAAAAAAAAATTTGCCGAAATTTCATGTCTTCTCGTAAAATTAATAGGCGGGCAATTTCTTTTCCTTCTTTTTTTCATCGACAGAAAGTTGGGTTTTTTTTCCTTTCAGAAATAACTTACGTCAAGAATTGATTTGTTTGAATCATAATTAATATTTTCCCTTGTAGTTTTATTGGGGTTTAAATCAGGTTATCTCTCACAAATCACGTTTTGATTTTCTTATGTGGTCTAAAAAACGAGCATGATGATATTCTTGGGCTAATAAAATAATTGTTATGTGAGAATTTTATGAAATATGGATTGAAATAAACTATTTACAGAATTAGGTGACCCAAATATGCAACACTTGATTTTTGAGATCAAAGGTTCATCTAAGAACTTATATACATGCTTTGACTGATACAAAACAAATTCTTATCGTACTGTAATTGTGTGAATATTTCGTTTGTTTGTATATTTTGCGAATTTTACTGTGACTTCATGCATGTCACCCATTGAACATTAAGAATCATGCTACTTCATTCTTATATGATTGAGGCAATCGATTACTCTATAGTGTTGGTGAACCCCCCCCCCCTTTCCTCCCCACGTCCGAATAAAAAAAATACCAGAGAAATCTTCTTGCTAATAAGATGGTTAATGTGTTTCATTATTTAATTAACTTAGAAAGATTCTGTGTATATCTGTATGTGGAACTTATCGGGAATCTCACACATTCGGAACTGCGCGGTAACCAACGCACCAAAAATGTTCCGATTATTGCTTTGACAATGCTTTTAGGAGTTAATTTAAAAAAAAAGCCTTCGTCACTTTAAGTATGCCGGGTGGTCAATAAATAACCAATCAGACGTTCCATAGACTTTTAGATACGGTAATTTTAGCTACATGAATAAACTATAATTATTTAGTGAAGAAAAAGTCCATATAGTTTAGCAAAGCTTAGCTCTTTGAACATTTCAAAGTCTTCGTGTATCTTTTGTTCAGAGCTCTTCTTGCAAAGGAGATCAGTTTAGTCTAAAAATGGTCACAAACACCCAGCCCTCTTAAATCGATAATCTTATATATCATTAATCCAGATTATGCAATAAGGTGATAAGCCATTGGATATAGGCGTACGATCATGAATATCTGAGCTTTTGATCATCTAAAAGGTGTTTCAAATTGACATATCACCATTTTAATCACCAAGTTAACCCCTATCCAGAATATTATTTTCTTGGAAATAATTATGATTGATTTTCTTTAATAACATCTGTTTTAATATCTTCTTTCTTATAGGGTCAGATCCCGAATTATTATATAAAGTAATCTGGCATTAAAAATAACTTTTTTGATATTTAATCGAGAGATCTTCACTGAAAGATCTTTTAAAACGAAAGAAATATCGAGAACTATGAAATCTCGTTTCCATCTGTGTAACTTCAAACATGTAAAGGTTACATGTAACCATATAGATAGCTTAATTGATAAAAAAGAAAATCATCTAAAAATTTCATACTGTGACTGTAAAAAGAATATACATGTATTATTCATAAGACGCATTCTATTGGCATTTGCTGAGTGGTAAATATGTTATGATTAACGCTACACATCTCGAAACCATGACACTTTTAGTATGATATATAAATCAAAAGCCCGATTTTATTGAATTTGACAAAAAAACCGCAAAGGTTATAGGTTCTTTACTAAAGCCAATTTTAATGGGAATATGTACATGTAATATATTAATGATAAGTTAAATTTTTTTCCGATGATTTTTTAATTTATAAACAAATATTCATTTTTTTTTGGTAACTAACATTCCAGCGAACGTAAACAGGAATCGTTTACTGTGACCTTTAAGTAAATCCAGCGCGATCTCTTCTCTTCTGCGAAAGCAGCAGACGTCTATTAAAAGCGCGCGCGGATTGACATCTTTTCATTGGGATAGAGCGAGCTGAGCAGACAACACTAGCTTAGCCTTCGTCCTGAGCTCAGTTATTCCAAGATGAATGCAGCAGCTCTTTCTCTGTTTACTTTGAAATCGGGCTTACTTTATTAAAGGCGAAAAAAGACTCTGAAAGATAGTTGGGATTTTTATTTCTTTTCGTTTTGCTAAAAAAAAAAAGACTCTGAAATATTCCAGTACCTCTTGTTAGCGACATTCCTTAAAAAAAAATGAAAGAGAGGTCCGTGTCCCAGTTCGGCCTTTGGTTTTATTTCGTCCTGTTCGGTGTCAAGGCGACGAGTTTTCCCGGAAGTGAACTAGATTTTCAAACAAGGTTGGACAGAAGTCGTAGCATTCAATCCATCAGGGATTCTATATTACGGAACCTCGGACGCCCCCTTGAAACGATGCGAAACACGTCGCCCAAAACTCCAAACGTTACATTGCCGGCGACTGAAACGGAAACTGACACCGGTTTCGTTTCCGAAATTGAAGAAATCATTTCTTTCTCAGAGCCTGTTGGTGAGTAGATGTTCAAGACGTATAGATATAAATAACTGTAAAAACTAACTAACAGATTGCAAATAAAACATTTTTTGTTCACAAAATATTATTTTGAGTCACTTTTGGGGCCATAAAAGCTTGACTCCTTACTTTAATTTTTTCAAACCATAGGTCTGAAAATATCGGTTTTGTGACTCTAGAGCTTCAAACTTGGAAGACTCAAATTGTTCATGTAATAATGACAAATACCAAATGCTAATTAAATGTCGATTCGAATATGATTTGATACTTATATACACCAATGCTATTATAAATTACATGTATCTCTTATAGACATGCAAGTATAAAACCGATTCACTTTTTAATACTTTTTTTAATGTGAGGTCTATTCAATACGATTTTGCGATTAATATATATTTCCCTATATTTGTACAAGGGGTAATTTAGTTTTCGTAAATGAAATTAACGATTTTTGGGGTATCATTGGAGAGGGTGGACTCGGCAGTTCTCGTTAAAACAGCCCTTACGTACATTGTAGACCTATAGGGCCAAAATCTGGTCCTGGTGCATAATTAACAGTATCTAAAATTGGACGAGGTAACTTTCTTTCACAGGGGGATTTATTTGTTATAGATTGGTTTATCTCCCAAGTTTCTAATATTTTGTTTCTCATCTTACATTGGTAAACCTCCGACGATTTTATGACCATCCATCAAGGTTACTGTCAATCTCCTTACGCCGTTCAAAGTTTCACTATTGCTTAAATTTCAAATTAAAAACCACAGCATTCGAATTTTCCCAATGTACTGTATCTATAGTGAGGGAAACAGTTTATGACAAATATTCTAAGCGTCTAACTCTGATCCGGCATTCATCCCGTTCCCAACCCACCCACCCCACCAAATAGTCTCAACCCCAAACACAACAATGGTCACCATGCGGCGTCAGTAAAACACAGGACGTTGAATCTCCATCTAAAGTAGGAGTTGAAATAATGCATGCGCGGATCTAGTCTGGAATTCCCCCTCGCCCCTGTGAAATTTAAATTTCTTAAATTTACATGGTACATGTAGCATTACCGTAAATATGCTTCGGACCCCCCACCCCCTCCCCCCCCCCCCCCGGAAACATTTCATTATCCTCCCGCGGACTCACCTTGGCAATTTTTTGTTTGATCTGCGCATGTACTGATTAAATATCGACGATAATGACTCTTGAAAATTTAATCCGGAATTTGAACTGAAATACATTCTAATTTTACAATCTAACTGAGCAAGCCCGCAATGACAGATTCCATTTCACAGAGAGAGAACATATGTGTCAATTTAAGCATTTCAAAATACCATTCATCATAATTAGGAGGGTTTTTTTTTTATCCAAAACAGTAATTGACACTAATGGTCGCTATAAGATATTGGCTCTTCATAATCTTCGATTCAACTTTGTATATGAAATTTTTTTTTATAGTTTTTCAGTTTACTTGAACAAACTATTTTTTTCATTTTAGTTCAATGTCATTTTACTGATGTTTCATGCGAAGGTGTATTATGATTATTTAATATTTTTTTTTTTACTTTATTATGTATACTATCTGTTGTTTTTATATTTATTCATTTAAAAAACTCACAATCCGATGTACGATTAAAAATAGCTGAAACTCGTGTGGTCAGATAATTCATCCAAAGACTACAGTATTCAATTTTAAAGCCTTTTTTTGGGGGGGGGGGTGTAACTAAGAACGATTTTCGATTTTGATAGCGTATCATTTAAATTTTTTTTTTATTTTACGAATAACAAAATAAGAATAAGGGATGTGATACATCTTAAGTGCCACGGGCATTAAAAAAAAAGATCTGTTATAACTGATAAGTAAATGGCAGGTTTTAAAACCTCAGCCAATTAAATTTAGTTCAGTCTTAGCAGAATTTCGTTACTTACATGTACTTGTTTCGTAAAATCCGCTTTATATGGTATAATGTAATGAGTCAACACTAGAAGTGTATAGTCATTGTTATATACCAGAAATAATTCACAATGCCAGATACATGTATACATGCACATGCAATTTATCGACGTTACAAATTAGCTGATACTGGAGTCCTCAATTTCATAATGTTACACTGTCAAAGAGTAAATTTTTTTCTGGTCCTCACGATTGTAAATTTTTCGCTCCGTTTTAAATTAGTAAAAGAAAGTTATGATAAAATAGGAATTCCTTATATTCCCAGTAAAACACGCTTATAACGAAGTCCCAGGGACGGACAATTTTACTTCGTTATATGCGTAATTCGTTATATCCGTCAAGTTTCGAATATGTAAAAGAGTCTTGGGGAATGAAATTTACTTCGCTGTAAGCGTTAATTCATTATAAGCGCGTTCGCTATAACCGTGTTTTACTATATTACTATCATTTTCAATTAGCCTCGTTTTAAATTTGCCAAATGTTAATTTGGGCAAATGGGTTGGAAAAAAACGGGGTCGAAAAGAGCAACATTACATAATAATTCAACTCGCATCTATTTCAGTGAGTTTCAAGTCTTTTTGGATTTAATTGAAAATCTGCATGTCAATTAACAGCACATGTGATTGGTCCATCCTACTCGTTAGAAGCCTGACGTCACTTCCCGTTATTTTTCAGAACGCATCATCTAAATTTATTAACAAAATATGAATTGCGTAAAAATAAATCTCTCACAGAGATGAAATCATTTTATGTGATTACAATTTAAACAGATCTTAAAATGTATACATTCAACCACACAAAAGCAAATGCGTTCAATTAGATATTTCCAATAGATCCAATTTATGCCAATCAACTTTAGAACGGGGATGTTTTCCGTGCCAGTTATCTGAAGTATATCTTAAACATGTGTTCTATAAATAATCTGGAATTCCTGCGACTATGCCAAATTGTGTTTCTTTTTAAATCCCTGTCTAGTTCATCCTGATATTTGTTCAATTGTTTGAAGAAATTAAAATTAGCTCTCGAAATTAAATTTAGAAGGAGCTTTGTTTTTCCAGCGTAATTGATTACTTTTTCAAGCATGCAGGAGTAATTTGTTACATTATTGTAACGTCTTGTGTTCGGCGATGTCAGATACGATCGATTCGGGGTCGAATTTTCAATTTCAAAATAGAGATGCTGTTCTGAATGATTTGTGATGGTAGATAAATTAACAAAGTCGGATACACGTCGTTATGAGACGATACTCCAAAACTTTATCGTGAAAACTGATACTTGCAATATTTTAAAGCAAAACAATCTTTTTTATTTCTTTTTCTCTTCAGAAGAAAAGTCAATCTTGTTTCTGTTGCAAAAAATCCAAATAAAAAATTCTACAGAACAACGTGTTTTGGTCTTTGATCAATTTTTTTTACACCAAAATATTTCAATATTGATATGATATAAAAACCAAGGCCTCTTAAAAATATTTTGATAACCGCAAATTGATATGTTTTACATGAACTCATTTTTAAAAAAAAAAAAAAAAACCTAAATACTGCGTGATTACATCAAAGCTAACGGGAAGACAAAATTCGATCCACCAAAAATTGGGTGAAAATTTTAATATTAATAAATCTACATAAGAACTATAAGGCACAAATACAAAATATATAACGTGGTTTCGTTAATATTCAAGGGTATCAATTTTCGTGGATAAAGTGAAAATCACAGTTTTAAAGATATGTAAATTCGTTGCCAATGACCCCATCAATACAAAATGTTAATAGAAATTGCATTTCAATGAACATTTAATTTCATGGATCAACTTAAAATCGAAATCCACGAAAATTGGTATTCAACGAAAATTGGTGAAACAACAGTATTAATGCAAAGTCACTGTTGCCAGAAGCCAATGTTACTAAATCCAAAACAATATTCTCGAGGTTAATCCTCGGTTTATCATGTATCTGTTCTCTTCTGATTTCATTGTTATGTCTACCATTTAGATAAAAGCATTTCAATATATATAATATAGTGCTTTAATTCTCAGCGTGGAAGGATTACATAAGATATATACAGAATTCTTTTTCTTTTTTCCTTTTCGATGAAAACCCATCAGGAAACTTTTATTGCGCTGTTTGGTGTTTAAAAAAAAACTTACAAGAAGAAAGCCCAAGCGATTTGATGATAAATGCCTCGTATACACCTGTGTTTAAAGACGAACGCTTTAGTATGCCAAATCTTGACGCTACAAGCCAAACATTAAAGCTTACCATTAATTTCAAATGGTTACTAATGATATCATTTGCAGATTATCAGGAGAATCAGACAGATTCGCCATTTTTAATTCAATTACCTATCCATCAAACCCCTTACCCCTATACATAACCCCCCCCCCCCCCCTAAAAAAATCCCTTACCCCCCCCCCCCCCCCCCCCCCCCCCGCTATTTCTATTACGCCTACTTGTCGATAAAGCCCATTCAAACGCCATACATTCATAACGTTACATGTGTTGGAGAGCCTTTGATTCTGTGGTTATTTATTTGATTTTAAGGTGCTAGACTGAATGGTCAATACATTAACTATCAGATCTACGGTAGAATTTTAACTATAATATTTTTTGTTAATTTAGTGGATAAGAAAACCAAATATTTTAGCTTTGAAATTTTAACTTTCTCTCTCTCTCTCTCTCTGTATATATGTACACAGACAGAGCAGCACTTCCTCTCAGTAAGAATAATAGAATATAAGAGTGACCTAGACCATCCAGCCCTCCAAACTATATGAATTCTTATCGAAGCCTATCATGGTCACATTAAAAAAGTAATTTTCTTTTCTTGTGTTTTTTTTTTCTAGAGAATTTACCGAGTGACAACATCTTCAAATTCTCGCTGACGAGAGACAACCGAACTCATGAAATTCAGAGTGCGAGTGTCCTAGTACAAGTGAAATTCAAAAGACGCAAGAATAAGAAAAAGAAAAGAAAAGTGAAGTCACAGCGGATCAATCTCATCTTAAGCACTGTGGATGACAGAGGCCGTATCGTTCAACAAATATCCAGGAAAAAGGCTAGAATTTCTAGAACAAATTGGTTTAAACTGTTTTTGCCAAACTATCTAATTCAGAGAGCCCTGTTGTCTGATAATGCGAGCATCAAATTGCACATCCGCTGTAGGGGTTGCAAAAGGTTTGCCAAATTGGTCCTTTTACATGGCACAAAGCGAAAGCGGAAACGCACAAAAACAAATAAAAGCAAAAGAAAACGACAGCGCATGAGGTCCCGAACACTTGGCAAGAAGCGGAGGCTTAGTCCCACGAGACCGTTTCTACTTATACATACAAAGGTAAAGTTCCGAAGCCGAAGAGAGACGTATAGATGTGAACAAACAAATCAGTGTTGTAAGCTGCCGCTTGTTTTCTCCTTTGCAGAAGTCGGATGGAGTGACTGGGTTATCTCCCCTCCTTCATTTAAAACAAATGTTTGTAGCGGAGGCTGCAATAGCGGCTCGGATTGGAACCGAGGCTATAATTACACATATCACTGCACGGACCGGAAGCACAAATCGTTACGTATCATGTACTTTGACAAAACCGGAGCCGTGATAATCAACGAACTTCCGAAAATGATTGTTACCGAATGTGGCTGCTCATGACAAGGGGATTTTCAAGTTAATTTGTTGTTAAATTAATTGTAATTTAAGTTCTAGTCAATGGTTATTATTGTTAAGTGTAATTTGATTTACAAAAAGTCGCTACAGTATGCTTTCGACAGATGCTTTACATATCAGTACTTTGATTTTGTATATCTTTGTTAATTTGCAACATATTTTAACACATTCCCAATGCTCGTCACATTATCTGAGATCTTCTGAATTGAAAAAAAAAATGGATTTTATTAAAAATATTACTCGGTAATGTACAAAGTCTTTAAACAATATTTGAATATAAGAAATTTTTTGAAAGGTGAACTGAATGTGTGATTTTGGAAGGTGTTAGATTAGGCCATGTACATTTGAAAAATAGTAATTAAACAACGTCAGAAGAAATATTTTACACTTTAGATTTTAATACGTCAAACAGGTAAGGAATAGAAACAGAAAGTAAAACTACAGATAAGACAATTTAAAAGCAGTTTCTATGGCAGATATTTCTGTTGTTGTGGTTTTTTTTTTTAAATTCTGTCTAAGGTAGGGAAGCCAATCGGAGGTCTGCAATACGGGTATGATTGGATGATACGTGTATGCCTACATGAACTTGTAAACCGGTGTTATATTTAGGTTCCGTCCCGTGTAGTGAATATTGTTTACGTCATAATGTGTACGTCTTTGTATTAAGCCATTTTGTTTACGTCAAGCTTGTTGTCTGATTTCAATGTTTTCTAAATATACATAAAACTTTGTAGGCAATTTCTTTGATCTCCACATCTTAAGCCGTCATTATTTATTTGGTTGACTTTGGCAACAATGTGAGTGTTCAGCGAGGCCAGGGTAAAAATTTGCTTGTTTTATGAATCGATGACGTCATCATTGACGATGTTTCTGAATGTTCAAGGTCACAGTCATAAATGTATGTTGCCATGGTGTTAGTTATGCTTAATGTCGTCGTTGTGACATCGATGAATGTACTTTTTCATTTTTTGGTCCAAATTATGTATTTTTTTACATGAAAAATCAATCTTTATGACCTTTTTGTCTAATTTACTTTGAGCTTGAGGATGAAGGTATTAAATGAACTTTTTTATGTTAGATTCAGAAAGCACATGTATAATTATTTATAACTGCAGATGATTTTATAGCCTATGTAACATAAAATTAAAAAAATGTACTGCAAAAATATTTTGATTTTTAGATTTAAAGTATCTCTATTCAACTGAACAACATGGCGTTGATGTATATACATGTATGGAATTCAATAAAAATAAAATTCAGTTCAAAAACTGCATATTCATGCATAGTTACATACCGACACCATTTTTTTTACCTGGATCCCCCCTCCACCCCTAAATGTCACACCGTTATGAACGCACAGACTTCGTTATCACCTTTTTGTTGGATCAATTAACATGCAAGAATCACAATTGTAAGAAGCTCAATGTCATTTGTATTGCTTTGTCCCCTCGATCGCCACCTACCCCTCCCACGTTGTGGGTCGATTGTATAAATGATTACATGTACAAGGAATATCCCCATAGTCTTTTAACCATTGTTCCAAAATGTCAGATCCCCGCAAAAAGTTGCATGCTTTGTCTGAGAATCGGTAAAAGCTGTTTAATTATCTGATAGTGGGGGCGTCAATGCCATGATTTTTTTAGAGGTGTTTCTACTGCTCTGCAAAGATATTGGTTCGCCTTCTTTTGTTGTCGTAATTTGAGCTCAACTTTAGTAGATAAATGCATCATAATACTTGATTACATAATGTTATTGTGTGCATACAACTACAAAGTTGATACATTGTATATAGATGTCTGCAGCATCAATTACTAGCGTTGCAAATTATTGAAATCTTAATAACCGAAATAAAACGTAATAATAGGTAAGCGGCTGAAGAGGTTTCTTATTGTATTTCGGGAAAAGTCAAGCTCTTTTAAATTGAATAATTATCAAACTTTCGCAGCGATATAATGCTAAATTAAAAAACATTAATAGTGCAGGCGAATTGCAATATAGCTGCTGTGATGGAAGAAAGAATGATGCTGACTCTGCGAAGGAAATAAAAAAAAAATAGACCTCGCTTCTAAATATTACCCAGAGAGGCAGAGAATATATCCCCCACCCCCTGGGAAGCAATAAACTAGCGAGCAGGAGATCACTTCTCTCTTCAAAGTACAAAACTTGTAAGAATGGCTGCTGCGAGAAAAAAACCAAAGAAATTGAGGCTTTAAAATAAACATTTGCGTTAATTGAATGTTGCTCTTTTTAATAACCTAAACCACTTGGTTAAAATCAGGTGGGATGATAAATTGGTGGATTCTATTTTGCGAGGAGATGAGTGTTTTTCATTGAGAATTAATCATTCCACTTTGGAATAAAGTACACAGAAAAAAAGAAAAGAAATTGCATATCAAGCGAGAGAGAGAGAAAGAGAGAGAGAGAGAGATGGGGTTTTGGATTTACTCCGTCTTATTACCCCCCCCCCCCCCACCCCACCCCACCCTACCTCCATGTAAAAAAAATGTTCTAACGAATATCTGTATCATATAGTTTTGATTGACAATCAAAGATTAACATAATAAACTTTGTTCGACTTACAATGTAATACACGTAATTGATATCGATATTGTGAAGACAAAGCAGGGCGAGAAGCAACCTTGAACATGAGCTATAAGAAGCTGTTTTAACGGAAAGAATTGGGAGTTAGAGCTAATTATTGCTAGGTTTGAGATCTATATACTTTTCATGTTTAATAAATTAAGTCAGTTCAATTATATATGATAAGCAAAACTATATACGTATTTGTTAAGGGAATGAGGTTATGTTAAATTTTAAAAAAGAAACCCGATACTTTTTGGTAAAAAAAAAATTATCAAACATAATTTGGTTTATATTGATTACTGTGTTTATAACTTGTCAATTTGAATTTTTGAAGTGAATCTAATAAATTTGAAGATATTTATATGAACCGATAATCGATTGCTAAATCCCTCCGAGTTAGATATAACAGCAAAGAGCTCTTCGCATTACAATATTAATAATAACATTTATTTCGACTTTACAAATTGCGATTGTTTAGTTATAGGATCTTTGATAATTCATTAGGAGAAACATCAGATCTATTAAACTCTGAATGCGTTGTTATTCGTCATGATACATCTCGCTAACTCTGTCCTTCTTAAATGATAATTCACCCCTCATTTCTGGTTAATCCCTCCTTCTTCGCTATCAAACCTCTGTTTATTTCCTGGATTTCACCGGCAAAAACAAAAAATCGGGTTAGGGGTGATGATTTTAGCACCAACCACTAACAGGTATTTTTTTTTTTTACATTTCAAGGTCATAACGCTTAGAGGCATAGCTCTATCTGCTGCAATTGAAGTCTTAACTTTAAAGTATTTCAACTTTAAACACCCTGCGTTTTTGACATTCTACGGGCGTTGACCCATGTTTTGATTTTTAAGAGTTTTTTTTATAAAACGAAAAAACAACATGTTTTGATGACGCAGTCTAAATTGATGATGTGGATTCTATTTTTTATTTTAGTTTTTTTTTCATTTGGACGGCGGCTTTACTTTGTAATTATTTAGAAGCATTGGTGATTTTTTTTTATTTGCGATTGAAATTGCTGACATTTTCCCTCATTCCCAAAATTATAATTCAGTAAACCGATTTGCCATTTTCGTTCGTACTTTTTAGATTCATTGCCTCTGTTTTAACTATCTATAGATCTTCTACCCTTTTCCGGTATTTTAAAATAATTTTTTGCATGTGTTTTTTTCCCTAGTTCATAATAGAATTATTATAATTATAATGGGTAGCTTGCCCTTCATTAGATTCAAGTCATACGTAGTTTTATCATTTCATGACGTTACTTAACAAAAATGACGTCTATTCTACATTTTATCATCAAAACAATGCCATATTGTAAACTCTGTTTATAAAAAAGTATGATAGATACGGGTATCGAAAAAAGAAAAACAGTAATGAAAAGCTAAGATTCTACCCTATATTTCACCAAATTAAGGTGATATTTTATGATAGGGCAATTTTTTATGCTTCGTGGCTCTAGCTCTTTCTCTAAACATCCAAACCCGTCATGTGTACTGATAAAAGAACGTGACCATAACAAGATATCTATAATACCATAGAACCCCTCCCCCTCTTGATAAGGATCAATCTTTCACTCATATCTCCCGTAGGTCACTATGATAGGACTCGCCGTTTTCGCGCTCTTGCTGAGCTACGCACAGTGCGACCTGTTTTCGCTGGAGTTGACCACGCCTTCAGCCGCGGGATGTTACTATCAAGGTTCCTATTACCCCGTGGGGTCGTTTAAACCCACCCCCTGTGAGTACTGTCAATGCAGCATCAGCGGTCAGGCGATGTGCGCAATCGCTGACTGCGCACCACCTCAATGTGCGGACGCCGTTCACGAGAAGGACAAATGTTGCCCCACATGCCCTAATGGTAAATATGAAAATCTAAGAAATTTTCATGACCAATATTACTTTTCTACATTTGATGAAGAAACTGCAAAATCTAGATATAACATATTAATTTTAACGTTTTTATGTTTGAAAATAAACGTTTTTTGTGCTTTGTTACCATAGCCCAGACCAAGTGTAAATCGTATATTTCATATTTATAATATCATATGATATTATATTGTTTAGTTTATCGTAATACTATCTGTTAATCAGAGGTCACACACATGTACATGGTACTTGAACTTTATTTTGAACAACCTTCCATGATTATTTTCCTTTATACATGATTGTACATTCATTTACTTGCTAGTTCTGTGTCAGTATGCCTATGAAATGATAATATAATGAGGTTACAAGCTCATTTGTGATATAATGAAAATAATTATACTCAATTCTTAATTATGTAGTACCTATTACATTCATTTACATGTAAAACCATAACAGAACTCAAATATATCGGATACGCTTCGTGCTAAATGACTACAATACCAAAACATGGGGCTGTATCCACGGACTAAGAATAAACGTAAATGGTAAACGTCAGGAGGGTTCCATTCAAGACATTCAAGACATGATAAATTTTCTCTCCATATTGGCCTGCTACGTGTACCAAAGTTGTAGCGGGAACGATAACTCTTGACAGAGGTTTGCAGAAGAAAAGCGTCTGAATAACCAAGACCGCATTCGATTTATATTTCTAAAAAAAAATGTAGTCATTCAGTCTTGGTTAACTTCAGGATAAGACACGCGCGGACCTTAACAGGAGCAAGGGCCCGGATAACCCTTAGACTTATTAAATTCACATTTAGGTATCGTAAACATTCGACTCTCCCCTCTCCCGGAATAGTCCTTGGATTAGCCGATATAAAAATCAATCTCTTTATTGATTTGTTTGACAGGTCACAACTGTAAAGCCCCTGACGGACATCTACTCAATCTCGGAGAGACCTACTATATGAACAGCTACACGAAATGTTACTGTGATACCCGCCATTTTGGTTCCTACATGGCCGTGTGTACCCACATGGCTGTTGACCCAGTACATGTACCTCACGTCGATCCCAACAATCCGTACTATTACGTCACTTCCTATGTTGATCCACCCAAGGTCGCCCCGGTTGATCCTGACACAGTGTATTATCCGGCAAAAGGCCGATAGATTTAATTGTATATATACGATGGGCAATTAAAATAGTTTTGGGTTATTGTTTTGTTGTATAACTCAAATTACAAAGGATGATATCCCTTAACGTATCTGAGCCGTCTCTTTTTATGCAAAAGAGAATAAAGAAAATAGACGATGATTTTGAGTACTTTACAACAATACTGAATAAAAACGACACATACTAGTATCCAGCCGATTTATGTTTAAATTGATAACCTTGAAAGTCTTTAATTGTGAGAATTGACGCGTTTTCCATGATGTTGAATACCCAGTAACGGTGCAGTTTCTCTCCGGACGGGTTTGTGATTGTGGCCTTTCAATGTTATAGAATGGTTGGACCTTGGTGCAATAGAGGGATATGTATAATGTATATGAAGAAGACAAGCAGATTCACATATCACGTGACATTGTTTATCGCCAAATTCTCACACTCGCTAAGTAATAAGTTCCACTATGTAAATAAGATGTATCCGCATAAAAGATAGAACGTTACATGTTTCTTTCGATCTTGGGCGATAAAAAGGGATTCCATGAGATAATATATATAAAAGATTACTTACAGGCAAACTGAAACAATTTGTTGTTTTTAGTAAATCACAAAAAACAATAATATTGTATACTATTACATGAACATGTATATATAAATAACATATTGATTGTACGATGTACATGTATATTTTAACCATGTTTTTTTTTTGAACGGAAACCTATGTTTCGTGTGTCATATATATATACTTTTTACAAACTCTTTCTCAACAAGCCCAAAAAAACTTCCAATTTGTTATCAATGTGAAGGATAAGCGGGACAACTTATACAGTATTGGCAGTTCATTGTACATAAATGCATGCAGTTTGTAACTTTTCTACAAATACTTCTCTAAATTCGATGCACTAACTAATAAATGCTAAAATGAATAAATAAACGATACATTGAATATATACATTAACCAAAAAATCCCTTGTTTTACGCTCTAATTTCATAGAACAGTGTCGTTGGTTTGGGGGGGGGGGGGGGGTTGATAAAAATTCTTGACAACCAAAAAATGTTTTTGATCATTTTGAAAAAAAATGGGCGGAGGTGGGGACTAAGCCCCCTAGTAGCCCCCCCCCCCCCCCCCCCCCCCCCCCGGTTCCGATGAAGTTATAGTAATAGAAAAGAGAAATAAAATATAAATGTTCCAAAATTTATTACATCATCTCCTAAAGTATTATAATGAAAGAATTGTATCTATATAAATAAAAGTCCATGTGAACAATATAGTTTTTTTTTTATTGCACAGGTACAAACGATAAAGTTTCACAACATTCAAATCTCTTAGATGATTTTTTTTTTTGGCAAACACACGATGGAAAGCAATCCATCAGTGATATATGATTTTATGTCTGATATCGGATCACGAATTATTAAAAAAAATAATAAAAACACCATTACTTGTGCTAACAATTTCTTTTTACAACAAAAATGACAATGAATGTCTTGAACCTTTTTCACATGCGCACCAAGAACTATCAACAAAATTATAATTATCTAAATCAAGAAATCACTAACAGCAAACTCCGGGGTTTTTTTTTTCATTGTAAAAGTACAATGTACATGTTCAACAACTCTTGATTTTTCTTTATTATCTGTATATTTTGATAATACAACTCTCAATAATTCGCCTTTTTTTTTCACCCAACAACAGGGGCAACGTTAGTTGTGTGATAGACTGGTACATGTACACAGACAGTGGTATCATTTGGTTCCCTGCCCAAGCAATGGCAAACCTCGTTTTCGTTGATGAAGTATGGTTCTTTGTACATCACAATCTAGCCATCCGGGGCTGTACAGTTGTAGGCTATGTAAAATAAAATTATTATAGATCTTTTATATATTTAATAACTACTGATCATGAGCATCCAACAAGCTTAATACACGAACTGTATAAGTTATTTAAAAATTATTATTAATTCAATAATAATCTTCAATACGAGCATCCGAGCAAAAATTATAATGATTGTGTTCATGACGTTTTGCGTGTAATTATACTAGTGATTGCATGCGCGGTAAAATTGGTAAAATTACCAATAATATGCACCAGAACCTCCGTGACAAAGTTAAATATCCCTCCGACCCCCCCCCCCCCCCCCCGGGGAAAATTTTTCTGGATCCGAGCATGCATAGCATTATTCAATGACATCCCTGCTTTCAAATAATATACTTTTAAATTAGTGTGAAAAAAACTAGATTTCATGCAAAATTGTCATATAGGAATTGCTCGGCAACTTCAGACAACTTGCCTCCTCTATAAAATTTTACACTGCATCTGACCGTCATGACATTGTCTTATGAAAATATATTTTTGTTTACTTATGTTTGTTTCGGGGTTTCTTTGTTTTGTTTTATTTATAGGTTTTTGGGGGACTTTTTTTTATTTATTTATTTTTTATTTTTTTTTTTGGTTTAGTTTTTTTTTCATTTTATTTTCCTCGAGTTCAAATATGACTTGCATCAATTTGAAAAAAATAAAACATTTCTTAAACTTTTCCTCAGAATACTTGATGCTAAATTCTGCTAATGTGATAATTATACCAACCAGCACGACAAACTGGACAACATGGATCAGAGCTAGGAAATTCAAAGAAATCGCAATTATAGTTGGGACATGTCTGTCTCCTGCATTCGTCCCAGTATCCTCCTGGTTTGCAGACACAATAGGTGCAAGGAGTGATCTCGAACAAAGATCCCATAGGTATTCGTTCTCCTCCATTAGAGCACCAGTTTGGCTGATTTCGCAAGATTGGTAAGCCATAGGAAGAAGAAGAGTTTTTGGTTGAAACTGCGGCGGAATCACATAGCTTGAGAACGCCCGGGACGAAGAATGGAGACATCATCACGATGCAACGAAACTTAAAGCATACCATTGTAATTACTAATTAATCACTACTATAAATATTATATACAGTTGAGCGTCGGTCGTTGTCAATGATAAGACGTTGGACTTCTTTTTTCTAATTATATATAAATAATTCGGGAGTGTATACAGTAGTATTTCCTGATATATAGGAGGGCATGCGCACTGATAGAAAAAAGTTCACTTCCTTGATCATCGTGTATCGTGTGAAGGCGTACGTCCAATAGAATTGCCTTTATTTATTTCCGACAGTATAATCCAGGGATCACAGATAACGTATTAGTACGATGCATTTTCTTTATCAATGTACTTTAGTAGATATACCTGTCAGGGACTCGCATGTTTGAATTTAAAGCTTCATTTTGGAGTCTAAATCATAATTCATAATTCAAGACTCATCTGGCTATTACACCCGCTTTTATTATTTAATGTTTACACCCGTGACCTAAGTCACACTTTCTTATCCTCTTTAGCTATAAAGTATTAGGAAGGCAAGAGAGTTTAATGTTGACCTGGTAGTTTTCAAGATCTATTTAGAACTGAACGCTAACAACTGGCCAAAAACGGCAATGGTTTAGCCGAGTGACCTCATTGACCTACTAAAATACATATGTTTATGTGCAATATGTGGTCATATTTGTCACCTCTCACTCCACCCCGAAACACTCCCACCCCACCCCCAAAAAGACTGAACCCTGCCAAGTGAATCCAAAAATGCCCTCTTCTTGAATTTCACAATTCAAGAAGAGGGCAACATTTAGTTTAGTTTATTTCTCTCGGCTGTGAAAGTACGTATATAGATCAAGAAAATTTTTACTTTTTCAGTATGTGGCCATTTTGGTCTTACCAAAGGCCCGAACCCCTAACATAGAAGTTATAAATTTTAAAAGTTAGGTAGATTCACAGGGTGGATTCATGAACATCGAATTCATGGATTCAATTTTATCATCCCGAAAAGAAGATTTTCTAAGACTAAAAAAATTCTTACAATATGGCCATAATATTGGCCCTGCTCAAAGGCCTCAAACTTTTTACCTAGAGGGGCTATGACGTTCGTACTATTAAGAAAGAGTGTTTATGAACATTATAATCATGGATCTAGTTTTTTTTTCAAATGCTTATGGGAGAAGAGAAGACGATTTTCTAAGATTTAATAATTATTACTATACGACCATACTGGCCCGCCCTAGGGCCTGAACCCGTAAGCCAAGGGCCATAACATTATCCACAGCAAGGTTCCAGTAGATAAATATATTTGCAACAACATCTATTGTTAATGCAGACATTACTAAACAACTTTCCAAAACTGGGCAATTGTGCATGCTGTTAACTAATTTTTAATTGTGTCTTTAAAAAGTTTTTGAAAAAGAACCACCACAAAATGAAAATAATGCGTGTATGTTTCACATAACATCATGTACCATGATAAATACAAACCGCATCATTTTTTTTTTATTTTTTTTTTTTTTTATTTTCAAATTTTTATAGTATATAGACAGACAGACAGAACACCCCTTTCTCACAGACTCTCACACACAGCAAGTTGGTACAGTGAATTTGTATACACCTATATATATTTAAAGATACATACAGTACAAATTATCTAAAGAAAAAGAAGAAGATTAATATATATCTACATCATCATTGATGTGTTAATTAAATATTTATACTGGAAAGAGACAACTCCATGGTGACCATCTCTTAGTAAAGTCTACAGTAGTAAATAGTTTCCTTTCAGTATTGAAATAGGTTTGTAAATAGGACATTAACATTTCAAAACATATCTTTATATCTTTTCTCGACCTTTGAAAAATAAATTTTTTTACTAATATAATAATCAAATTAACTACATGATCCATATCTGGATCACCTAATAGTACACTCTGGATATCAAATGTTATTCTCTTGCCATATCTATTAAAAATATAGTCTGACAATTTTGTCCAGAGATTAAAGATTAGTGGGCATTGGTAGAATAAGTGCTTAAAAGTTTCAGGTTCCAACATACATATTGCACATAAGTTATTGTTTTTTATCTTAGAAAGATACAAAAATTTATTTATACCTAAAATTCTATGAATTATTCTGTAATTAAACCATACCAGTTCTGTATCTTTTGTGATTAACTTAGAGTTGCAATATATGTGGTTCCAATTAAAGTCTGGTTCGAGATTTAAGTCAATTTCCCACTTAGATTCACATATTGGCCTATGCTGTAGTTTTGAGATAAAAAAGTCATATAATGTTCTTGAGCCTTTTTTATCTTTACACAGAATTATTATAGATTCTAACTGGTACGGTTTTACTACTAATTCATGTGAAAATTGCCTGATACTGGGCCAGGAGCTTAATATAGCCTTTTTTAAGCCTTCATATTTAGTAAATGGTAGCTTAACTAGGTAATCATTGGTTATTTGTTCATAACTAATAAAATTCCCCTGCTTATCCAGCAGATCATATAAAATATAAAAACCCTTTTCATATAAAGACTTATAAAAAATATAGTTATTTTGCACACTGATCTTCTCATTAAACCAAAGTGGTTCTAATAATATATCATGTTCACATTTTGGCTCTATAGAATCCAGAAAATCAGCAAAGTAAGAAAGAGTTTCTTTCCAAAATAGATTTGTTGTTGAATTAGCTTTTTGTTTAGAGTACTTTGATCCAAATTGTATGAGATGAGCAGTGTTACAATTAATTACTTCATTGAAAAACATGGACCATTCCGAATTAGAGTGAAGAAGCCTTCTTATCCAAGTAAGTTTAAGAGATTTCATGTATGTATCAATATGAACCATTCTACATCCCCCTTTATCATAGTCCAACTGTAAAGTTTTCCTAGATACTTTATCAATTTTATTACCCCAGATATATTTATAGAAAAAATGTTGGGATCAACAACTGTGGGGTTAACAAGTTGCTCTGCCCGTAACTCAGCAAGAGCGCAAAAACGGCGAGTCCTATCATAGTGGTATATGGAGGATAGCAATGAAAGATTGATCCATTGTTGCCAAAATTTATAATGTAATTCTTATCTTAAATACGGAAAAAGGCGAATTTAACTTGACTTACCAGGAACATTTTGTCGTAAACAATCTATTTTTACTTCACCTACACAACCACACAATCAATTTGTAGACTAACATTGGTTTTTTTAATCAAGAAACAAACTACATTGCACTCTAAAATATATAGTCCGACCTTTCAAATAATACAAAAAGACACAACTGCCAATTTTTGAAAGTGGTTTGGTAATGTCTCTGCAAAATTTAAAACAATGTCTGCTACTGGAAGCTTGCATTGCATGATGTCGGTAACTTAGCAAAAGGTCTTTTAATGTTGTGCGATTCTACAGTGGTTTAATCTGAAAGATTTGTGTGCGTTTATCAAGTCGTTGTGTGTATTTGTCATGATGCGGTTTGTTAATATTAGGCTTAAGCCCTGAAAATTTTGAAAACTGGAAGAGTAGGTCGAGAGCAGACTTGAGAGATATTTCTGATCCATCTAAAAACAAAACTGTGTCATCAGCATACTGTTGTAAACAAATTTTTTCTTTTCCTATTTTAATACCTTTAATATTTATATTTTGTCGTATCATGTGTCCCATGATTTCGACACACAGGTTAAAAAGATATGGAGAGACAGGGTCACCCTGTCGACAACCCCTTCCAATTTCAAAAAATTCTGAGAAGATCCCATTCTTGATAACGCATAATTTTGCCTTATTATATAATACTGATATCCATTTGATGAGTTCATGACCAAAATTAAAAAATCTTAACGTATCATACATAAATCTCCAAGATATGGAGTCAAAAGCTTTTTCGAAGTCAATAAGTAAAATCATTCCTGGAATTTGTTCTTCTTTAGTGATGTGAAGAGCATCATATATAAGCCTAGTATTTTCTCCAATAAACCTATCTTTGAGGAAGCCCTTCTGATTATCATGAATTAAAAAGTTTAAGACTGTTTTTATTCTGTTTGCAATGCACGCTGATGCTATCTTATATGTAACATTAAGTAAAGATATAGGACGCCAGTTACTCAGGTATTCTCTTGGCTTAGTTCCTTTTGGTAGTATTGATATTATACCTTGTTTTTGAGTTATAGATAATTCCCCTTTACTAAATCCAAAATTTAATGATCTAATCAAAAAGTGGCCAATATCCTTCCAAAAAAAATTAAAAAATTCTGCAGAGAAGCCATCAGTACCAGGGCTTTTATCATTTTTCATTCCCTTCAAAGCAGCAAGGGCTTCCTCTCTAGTGATAATACCCTCTAATTTACATGACATATCATTATCTAATAAGTTAACCTTTGTCTTATCAACTATTGTACTAATATCAACATCATGTAATTTGTTATCACAACTGGAGTACAGATTTTTGTAAAAATTTTCAATTTCCGACAGTATGTCAGATTGATCTGTAATAGTATCACCATTGCTCTGCACAAGTTTGTTTACTGTTTTATTTACATAATTTCGTTTTTCTAAACTTAAGAAATATTTTGTAGGTTTCTCTCCATGCTCAATCCATTTGAGTTTTGTTCTTACAAATAATCCTTTGATATAATCTTTTCGAAACTCTTCCAGTTTGGTTTGAGCAATGGATAATTTTTCTAAAATTTCTTCGGAATGATCAAAGTTTCTTAATTCTTCCAACCGTTTAATTTCTTCTTCAAGGAGTTTAGTATTCTCATTTCGAATTCTTTTTTTATTAGAACAATAACTTATTGTGATTCCTCTTATGCATAGCAATAGTTGTTCAAAAAAGGATTGGTCATTAATAGTGAATAATAGTTGTTCGTCCTGAATAGAGGTGACCATTGAAGGATTGAAGGGAGGGGCAATATATTGCGCTTTTATTTTTGATAATGTGTCTTTAATTAAGTCAACATAAGTTTTGTCATGAAGAAGTGAGTTATTAAATTTCCAAAAACCATTTCCCTTTTCGAATTTAGAAAGAGATATGTCAAGTTCAATCATTGAGTGGTCTGATCTATATCCAGGACTAATATCAGCTTTGTCAACTAAAGACATCAGCTCACTAGAAATTAAAAAATAATCTAGTCTAGCTTTTTTAACTGGTTTTGCCTTAAACCATGTAAACCTCTTTCGTTGTTGGTATTTTAACCTCCATGGATCAACCAGACCATGTACTTCTTTCATATTTAAAACTACATCACGTGCTTTTTTGTTGTTAGTATTGACATAATTGTAATAATCTAAAGTTGTATCTTGGACAAGATTAAAATCACCTGCCATTATAACAAAGTCACCATCAAAATTATCTACTAACTCAGATAAAGATACAAAAAAATCTGGGCTGTCTGAATTGGGCCCATAAATATTTGCCAGTAAAAAAGTATATTTGTCAACAACTTCGACCTCAATAGCCAACAGGTTACAATCATTATCCTTAAGTACATTTAAGACTTTATATTCAAAGTTATTGTTAAAAAGTATGGCTGTGCCTCTGGCATTTAAAGCACTTGGGGAGATATAAACATCATGCCCCCAGAACGATCTAATTTGTACATAATCATCAGCAGTAAAATGTGTATCTTGAAGAAAATAAATAGAGCAATTTTTTTGTTTAATATAGTTTAAAACGTCTCTTCTTTTTTCCATTCCTGCAAGTCCCCTGCAGTTCAATGACATAATCTTAACACTCATTATAGGTTAAGACATAGTGGATAAAAAAATAATATTGTACACACACATATATATATATATATAAATAGTTGTAAGAGTAGTGTACATGTTATTCAGGGGACGAGTTGGGTTTAAAACATTCAAATACTCCACGACTAAGGAAAAATCTATACCAACCTGCGACGCACACACACCATTCACTCCGAGACAAACATATAGAAGCAAGAAAACACAAACAGAAAGAAAAACGATTACAGTTAATTCCATTATAGAAATCACACAGTGTTTTTTTTTTGCGTTGGCCAGTTCAGAAACTACTGAGTCGCCACCGGAAGTTGACACTGGTATCATAATACCACTTGGAGAAACCCACTCGGAACGGGTTATTTATTTCCGGGATTGTTTTTCGCGCAGTTTCTCGGTAACATCGTCAAATATGTCGAATCTAATGCGACGTTTTCCATACTGTCCGTACACATGTCCATTGAAATACCACGCTGATGATATCCGTTGGTCGCTACTCAGTCTGGAAATGAGGGTCGCATTATCTGTGGTGACGTCATCGGTGATTTTGACTCCTCTAGTTGCTGTCTTAATATCGGACCTCTTTCGCATTATGGTTGTCTTAGCATCCATGGTCCTCTTTTTGATAAGAATTGGTCTTGGTCCTTCTTTTCCTCCTGGAATTCTGTGTACAGCTACGACGTCCTATGGGTCTATGGCAATGCTCACGCTCTTTGACAGAGTGTCGTTTATCAAATCCAAGCAGTTTTCTCCTTTATTTTCAGTGATTCCGTGAAATTTTATATTAAATTTCCTTGAATATTGCTCGTTGTAGTTTGCTTTTGAGAGAGCGTTTTGTACCATGTTCTTATTTTCTTCTACCTGTACATGAATTCTGTTCAGGGCCTCGCTTTGTTCTTCTAATTCTTTTCTAAGATCTCTATATTAAGCCTAATATTAACAAACCGCATCATGACAAATACACACAACGACTTGATAAACGCACACAAATCTTTCAGATTAAACCACTGTAGAATCGCACAACATTAAAAGACCTTTTGCTAAGTTACCGACATCATGCAATGCAAGCTTCCAGTAGCAGACATTGTTTTAAATTTTGCAGAGACATTACCAAACCACTTTCAAAAATTGGCAGTTGTGTCTTTTTGTATTATTTGAAAGGTCGGACTATATATTTTAGAGTGCAATGTAGTTTGTTTCTTGATTAAAAAAACCAATGTTAGTCTACAAATTGATTGTGTGGTTGTGTAGGTGAAGTAAAAATAGACTGTTTACGACAAAATGTTCCTGGTAAGTCAAGTTAAATTCGCCTTTTTCCGTATTTAAGATAAGAATTACATTATAAATTTTGGCAACAATGGATCAATCTTTCATTGCTATCCTCCATATACCACTATGATAGGACTCGCCGTTTTTGCGCTCTTGCTGAGTTACGGGCAGAGCAACTTGTTAACCCCACAGTTGTTGATCCCAACATTTGCCACGGGATGTTATTACCATGGTTCCTTTTACCCCTTGGGGGAGTTTAGTGCCAACCCCTGTGAGAGATGTATGTGCAACAACAGAGGTCAAGTGACGTGCATGTTTGGTGACTGCATGTATCCCCCCTATGTGCGGACCCCGTTCACGAAAAGGATAATTGTTGCCCAACGTGTCCTAACGGTAGGTCTTGAATATATGTTCAAATCAAAGTTATTTTAAGTATATGTTAGAGGGACACTTTCATGGGTGTTTGTGTGTGTGTGTGTTCATTTAACTTGTTACAAAATTATTATATGGTTTTGCGTTGCCACTTGGACTGACATATAGAATTATATAATATGGGTACTCGAATATACAAAAAAATTAACTATATATATGTGAGGACCCTTTTCTCGTGACGGCAGTCACATACTACTCAAATGTGAAAGCATGTATCGTATATAATCGTGTCAAATATTCTACTTAAACTCTATATTGAATACATGTTTTATATCATTTTCTCTCATATCTATGAAAAAATGAGATGTTTTAAGCTCAGAAGTTTTTAAATTCTACTCAATGCTTCTAATTTGGAATACTCAATTTTTAATCTGAATGAGACCACCAAACTCCCGTGTATTAACATAGGATTTTTCTGCATTTTATATTATTGTGATTAAACTTGAAAAACAGTCTACAAGAAATGATCATTTTTTTATCTATTTGTTTCAGCAATTATATATGTATATCATCCTTTTGTCTATTTCCCTCATGCTTTGAGTGCCAAATCAATTTTATCACTTAATTACATGTACACTATTCTCAAATATTAAAAAAAAAATATAATTTTATATATTTATTGATATATAGATATATATGTTACATTTTTTAAAGATATATTTAATGTTTAAATAAGTCACCTAAATTATAAGTAAGACATTTAAATGTCCAAACAGATAAATGGATGCAATGTTAACCGAAGCGTGACTGTTCTTTAAAAATGCTCAAATCGTGCTCACACTTCTTTTGGAAAGATAAATCTTTACTTTCTTTTTTGTGATCTTATTATTGATGCATGCATTACTAAAACCTCACAAAAACCCGACGGGGTATGGCGCGTATGATCGCAGAAGAGCGTGGCAGGACAGTTGGCCATTGGTATGGTCTCTGCAGAATGCTACTTTAGTGAGGTTAGAAAATATGTTAATAATTGTACAATTACCGGTGATATTTAATAAAACATGACACAGCATGCTTATCAAATAAAAAAAATGTCGTTTAAGGTAGCCAAAGTGTTTAAAAGGCACCACACGTCAATTGCAAGGTTGTACCGGAAATTTGCGCAAACCGGAAGTGTGAGGGACCGAGCAAGAATTCCAAAGCGTCGCGTAAATAATAGGCGGAAAGACAGACAGATCCCATTTATACGAGCAAATGGAGCCCACACCTGATATTGATATATGAATCACATAATGGGGGGGGGGGGGGGGGGTACCAATGTTTCATAAACAGTACTCAAAGCAACTGGTCAATAAGATTACAACAAATGATGTTTCATTTTCTGTATTATTATAAACTGTTAAAATAATATACTGATCAATCTTTGTTGCGTTCAGATCGAAAACAATCAAAGAAGTAGAAGGTGGTGCGTTAGCAATTTTGCCTAGTGTATATATTAATGATAAAAAATTGGAAGACCCATACCTGACCATACGTGAATTCTAAAACTTTTAAGAGGGATGTGGGTGGTTGGGGTTTAAGTAGGTATTTCTGCTTAGTAGGATGGTGATCATCACAGTAAGCAGAGATATCTACTTAAACTCCACCCCAACCCCACCCCTCCCCGAAAAAGCTTTATAATTCACGTATGGTTGTACACTGTCGTAATTTACCTCACAGTTGTCATGTTGTAAATTTTGAATTTACCGGTTACGTCATGTTGTAAAGAACTATATATGATAAGAGTTAAATTTTGCCCCCATAATTCGCCATTTTTTAAGTGTTTCGGGTACAATAAAATGTTAACTTATTTTTTAGAGGAGTTGATATAAAATATATTTTTCACATATTCATTTGATTTATTTGCACTCACTGGCAGTACATGACGTGAGAAGTGACGCCATTTCTATAATTCAAACAAAATCAGCCAAAAATTGACATTTTTCTTATCTATTTACGAATGGGAAATATAGAGCGCATGCTTGAACAAGGAAAATTTTTTTGTCACTTATTGGTCTTGGCTAGATACATCTCTGATTAAATTATTTTATTTGTTCAAGAATGCGCTCTATGTTTTCGGACGGAAAAACTGCTTGAAAACAAGCTGTTTTAAGCTAAAAATGCAAAAATGGCGGGAAAAGGTTGTCTTTACAATGTCATATTTCTAAATTGTGGGCACTTGAACCAAAATGAATATATGTAAACACATCACATACATATCTGTACTAAGAAAACAAAGAATGATAGTAAAATGATGATGTTCATTTTAGGGGGCCATTTTAGGCCCTTATCATATATAGTCCTTTTGTATACTTTCTGCCACCCGGTAAATTCAAAATTTACAACATGGCAGAGTAATTCGTCTGAGTTGGATTAATCTCTTCATTCAATGGCATTGTTGTCAGGTTATACCTGTGAAACGGTTGAAAGAGTTATCTTCCCTTGTTTGTATTTTTATTATCAGTAATTATTGTAAATAGTGTTATTAAAATGTCAAATGATTAAAAGAGTGATTCAAGTTTTCTTATTATATAAAAAACAAAACAACAAAAACAGTTATTGTAGTTTCTTATCAGTCAGATAGACTTATAAATCGAGAGAATATGTTTGGATGTCCTTAAACACTTGTGTTAGACATAATGCAATTGGTTTAAGAGCCAGATGGTGTCGCTAGTTGTGTTGGTTGATGTTGTATAGTCTGTACAGTAGAATTATACGAGAAGTAATCCCTAGCGCGAATTACTGTGTGGTAGATTTCACAGCCGTGATCTCTGTAGGTAGAAACTTTGGTTCATTGAAGTTGATTAAGTTAAGTTCTTAAAAGAGTGACAAATTGATAGGCCAAGTGGCATAGCCAGATTGATTGACCAACTTGCGTTACCAAGTGGCCGAGCGACAAGTTGCCTTGCCAGGTGGCAAGGGCGGTTGACAAACATAGAAATAGCCACAAGGCAGTGGCTTATATATATCTGTATATATTGAGAATTACCACAAGGCAGTGGTTAACCTATATCTGTATATTTTGAATTAAAGCTTTTCTGTACATCATAGAGGCACTTGGCAAGTGTCTGCATTCCCTATTAAACTCGGGTGAACCGTGTACGGACCGAGACGCCTGGTCGAGGCCGCGACACGTTACAAATTTGGTGGCAGCGGCGGGATTTTGTAGGGAATTATGACGGACAGAGAAAAGGAGTCAGGTGACATTGAGACCAGTTTGCGTGAAACACTTGACAAAATGGAAGAAAAGTTGAAGAGGTACCGCATTGATCAATCTACGCCAATTGGTAGCCAATATGACAAAGTGTCATCAAGGGACAGTGGTCTTGCCACTGGTCGGTTAGATGATACATATGACTATGAAAGGGCACCAAGAGACATCACCCTGACAGATAGTAGGAGACATGGGTATTCTGACAGAGGGACAGATTATCTATATGATCGTATCTACCAAGGCAAAGGAACCAACTCCCCCCACCAATACCAAGGTGCAAGACCGAAAGTTCGCTTTGAAGCAGACCAGTTTGACAAGGAGAAGGACTATTTGCCAAAAGACAATTTGCCTTATAGATCCAATGTACACCAGCCTTCCCTTAAATCTGATGTCAACAGAACATTGAATGAAACATATAGAGACGAAAGGGACAGCAAATTGACAGTTAAGCCAGCTACATATGATGGCACTAGTTCCTGGCTAGATTACAAGTGTCACTTTGAAGCATGTGCCAGTGTCAATGGTTGGAACGAAGAAAAGAAAGGCTTGTTTTTAGCATTATCCCTACGAGGTCAAGCTCAAGCAGTATTAGGTGACTTGCCAAAGGACAGGGGACAGCACTATGAGACACTTGTCAGGTCTTTACAAGAAAGGTTTTCACCTCCTAACCAAACCGATCTATACAGAGTGCAACTTAAAGAAAGAAGACAAAGACCATTAGAGACTCTTTCGGAATTAGGCCAGGCCATCAGGCGGTTGACTAACTTGGCATACCCAACTGCACCTGGCGAAGTTCGTGAAACATTGGCTAAGGATCAATTTATTGATGCCTTAATTGATTCAGACATTCGTATTCGAATCAAGCAATCTCGTCCTGCCAATCTGAATGAAGCCATTAGCCTTGCTGTAGAACTGGAGGCATATAACAAAGTTGAAAAACGAGATAGAGAACTCAGAGGACACTTGAGGACAGCTATTGCAGATGAACAACCCCAGCTAAATGGTATCAATGTTGATAACAAGCTGGAAACCTGGATGAAGTCAGTAGAAGAAGGAATGAAGTGCATTACAGAAGAACTGAAAGAATTAAGAAGCTCTAGGCAAAAGAATAATGATGGCAGATGGTTTCGAAGTGACAGTGCAAATAACAACAATCAAGAGTGCAGGTGCTATGAATGCAAGCAGACAGGACATTTTAGACGTAACTGCCCTGAGCTACACAGAAGACGGAAACAACATGACAGTCTTGATAAAGGCCAGAAAGATGATGCACAAGGTGATAAGAATGCAGCGAGAAGACCAAATGTGTCAGTTGGCCTTGGCTCATCAGTTGAGGAATGTGGACTGTATGTAGAAGTTCAGGTACAGGGAGAAAAGGCAAAGTTTCTTGTTGACACAGGTGCTACTGTAACACTGGTATCAGAAACTCTATACAAAAAGTTACCAGTGGCAATAAGACCTAACTTGCAAGAAGTATCTCAAACAATATGGGCAGCTAATAGTACCCCACTTTCCGTGCATGGGAAAGCAGAGTTCAACATTTGTGTTGGCCAGGTGACATGCTACAATGATGCTATAATTGCAAATCTGAAGATTGACGGTATTTTAGGCCTTGATTTTATGAAGAAAAACAAGTGTTCAGTTGATGTCAACAATGAGACACTCATCATCAAGGGGCATGAGAAGCAAATGGCGATAGAGGGGTTCCTTGGCTGTTTTAGGATAACAGCTGCCAAAACAGTTAGCATTCCGCCAAGAAGTGAGGTCATAATACCCGGCAAAGTTTGTGTGCCAATAGGTTCACATATTCCATCTTGTGAAAGTATAGTGGAACCAGTTGACCACATTGTTGGAAGGCAAGTTGCTTTGACTGCAAGGTCAGTTGTTTCTCCTGGAGAAACTGTTCCCGTAAGACTCATGAATACGGAACAAGAATCGAAAATCATTTATTCAGGAACCACAGTAGGACAGCTTTCTGAAGTGAATACAGTACAGAATATGTTGTCAGATGAAGATCACCAGAGTGCAACCATGCTGCGGAAGGATCTGGCAGAAATGTTGCAGAAGACAGTAGACACTCTAACTCCCGAACAACATAAAGAGGCAAAAGCATTTTTATTACAGTACACCTCTTTGTTTGCAGAAAACAATTTTGACTTGGGCAGAACAGGTGTTGTCAAGCATCACATCAATACTGGTGATAGTCGTCCTATTAAACAGCATCCAAGGAGGGTACCGGCTCACTTGACAGAGGAAGCAGATAAAACATTAGATGACATGCTGGAGAGAGACGTCATCAAACCATCCAATAGCCCATGGTCCTCACCTATTGTCATGGTTAAGAAGAAAGATGGCTCATATAGGTTCTGTGTGGACTATAGACGCCTCAACAGCTGCACCGTTCAAGATGCATATCCTCTCCCGAGGATCGATGAATCCTTAGACCAGTTGTCTGGGTCAACTTGGTTTTCTACACTTGACCTTTGTTCGGGCTACTGGCAAGTAGAAATTGAGAGTGCAGACAAACCCAAAACGGCATTTGCAACGAGGCGAGGTCTCTTTGAGTTTAATGTAATGCCTTTTGGCTTGAGTTGTGCTCCAGCTACATTCGAACGCCTCATGGAAAGCGTGTTAGCGGGTTTACAATGGGACATTTGTTTAGTCTACTTAGACGATATCATTGTCACTGGTAAGACTTTCGAAAATATGTTGGAAAACCTGGGTAAAGTTTTTGAAAGGCTACAGAAAGCCAATTTGAAATTGAAGGCCAAAAAGTGTTGCCTGTTCGCCAAAGAAGTTACTTATCTTGGCCATGTCATTTCTGAAAAAGGTGTCGCCACAGATCCAAGCAAAATAGCTGCAGTGAAAGAGTGGCCCGTACCATCAAACGTCACTGAGATAAGGTCATTCTTGGGTTTGTGTGGCTATTATCGCAGGTTTATCAAAAACTTCTCTGCTGTTGCCAAATGTCTTCACTCCCTGACTGAGAAAGGAAAATCATTTGCATGGACAAAGGAATGTCAAGAAGCATTTGAAAAGTTAAAAAGCCACTTGATTAACTCCCCTATATTGGCTCACCCAGATTTCAAAGTCCCATTTATACTTGATACTGATGCAAGTGACCAAGCAATAGGAGCGGTGTTGTCACAGAACATAGATGGGAAAAAATGTGTCATAGCCTATGCAAGTAGAACGCTGACAAAATGCGAGCGTATAAATATGTGTCACACGAAAGGAACTCTTGGCAGTAGTTCATTTTATAAAACATTACAAGCACTACTTGTATGGAAAAGAGTTTTTGGTTCGTAGCGACCATGGTTCACTAAGATGGTTGTTTAACTTCAAAAACCCCGAAGGTCAGCTTGCCAGATGGCTAGAGACATTAAGTGCCTTTGATTTCAAAATACAACATAGGCCGGGGCTTCAGCACAAAAATGCAGATGCATTAAGTAGGTAACCATGTAGACAATGTGGATATGATCCATCAAATCACTCGCAAAAGCAAAGTGTTTTAGGCAAACCACAAGATAAGTCACCAAAGAGTCATGTCAATGTTGTTAAGTTAGCTTCTGAAAGCAAAAAATTTATGTCTCAACATCAGGGAAGTACAAAATAAAGACCATGAATTGAAGCAAGTAAAGAGCTGGTTGGAAAGTACAAGCAAACCTGCATACGAGGATATAAGTGGTCTTGGATATGTTTTACGATCTCTTTGGTCTCAGTGGGATAGCCTTGTGGTAGAAAATGGTATCTTATACCGAAGGTATGATGCTGGCAATGGAAAAGCATCTTGTCTACAAGCAATAATACCCCGAAGCGAACGCAGAATTGTTTTGCAATATTGCCATGATATGAAGACTGCTGCACATTTGGGTGTTACCAAGACACTAGCCCGAGTTCGACAGAAATACTATTGGCCAGGTTTACAAGCTGACACTAGAACCTACATAGCTGGCTGTGAAAAGTGCTCTAAGAGAAAGAGTCCACAAATGAGGAAGCGAGCACCAATGAAACTTGTAAAAAGTGGGATTACCATGGACAGAATTGCGACTGACATCTTGGGTGAACTTCCGTTGACTGAAAACGGCAATAAATATATTCTAGTCATTTCCGACTATTTTACTAAATGGACGGAGAGTTTTGCCATGCCAAACATGGAAGCTGCAACCGTTGCTAGAATTATAGTTGAGGAAGTTGTTGTACGATATGGAACACCCTCAATCATCCATTCTGACCAGGGTCGCCAGTACGAGAGCGAACTGTTCTCCGAGATGTGTCATGTCTTACATATAAAGAAGACACGTACCACCCCTTACCACCCACAAAGTGATGGGATGGTGGAACGTTTTAATAAGACACTTGTGACGATGCTTAGTGCCTACGTAAATGATCACCATTCTGACTGGGATAGGTTTTTACCTTATGTCATGATGGCATACAGATCATCAGTACATGAGACCACAGGGTTCACACCAAACCTCATGATGCTTGGTAGAGAGGTGACTACACCGCTGGACATTATTTACGAGATGCCAACGGAAGTTAAATATATTCCAAGCAACAAGTGGGCATGGCCACTCAAAGAGACAATTGAGGAGGCTCACAAGTATGTCAGAGAGAATATAAACACAGCTATGGTGAGACAGAAAAGGTACCACGACCAGAAACTATCATGGCAAAAGTTCAAGCCAGACGATCAAGTTTATGTTTACTTTCCTATCAGAAAGGTCGGAAGATCCCCGAAGTTCACTAGTTACTGGCAAGGTCCATTTAAAGTACTCAGAAAACTGACAGACTTAACCTACAAGGTTGATTGTGGACAACGTGGCAAACCACAGGTTGTGCATGTTGACAGGTTACGACTAAAGCGTGATCAGGTATTAAGAGAAGAGGTTGTTGAAGAGGCTAGTTCTCACGTAGAAACTAACCAATCTGCTACAAGCAACGTCAAGGCGGATGTTATAAGCGAGGAAGGGTCTGAAATAGATGAGATTGACAATGATGTTAATTTGGGTGCAACGGGTGGTTCTAGAATTAGAAGACAGCCTAAATGGCTGCAAGATTATGTCCAGTGGTAAATTGTCTTTACAACAAGTTTTTTTTCCTGTTGTAGAGAAATGGCGAAGACGAAGACTACCAGTGCAGAACAGCTGAAGAAATGTCCATTCTGTTCCTTTAAAAGTAGATGTCACTCGGAATGGAAAGACCATATGGCCGAGTGTTATGAAACCAGACACTTTTGTAGACGATGTGATTATTCGACAGATAAGAAAGTCAACTACATACGGCATCTTAAGAGAAACCATCCAGACGAAGTTGAGAGAGGTCAAGGCAGCCAACAGTCTGATAATGCAGAGGGTATTAAATCCAGTGAAGATAGTTTATCTAGAGATCTCCACGAGGACGAGTCTTCAGATGAAGAGGAGTGGCTCTCACAGGAACCCGACATTACCATTGACGAAGAACCGGGTACCAGTAACAAAGAACCTAGAGATTGTATAGCTACCAGTGGACCTTCACCCTGTGAGAAAGCCGTCGACCCTACTGTTAGAAAGAGGACTCAACCCATGCCCGTGTATACACCTGACCGTTGTAAGACACCGAGGCTGGATGACAAGACAATTGACCCCACGTGCAAAGTTGCAGATAAGGCTGTTCAGACAGATCCAGTTGTATATACCAAGTCGATCAAGACAACAACCATTGTCCGGGAGCACGGACGCAAGACAATCACTGTGAAGAGGGAGAAGATGCTGTAGATCATCGGCATATTGACTTGTTAATTTTTATTTGCTTATTGTTTGTTCTGACAGTAGAATCATGCGGGACGGATATTCTTAAGGGGAGGGAAGTGAAACGGTTGAAAGAGTTATCTTCCCTTGTTTGTATTTTTATTATCAGTAATTATTGTAAATAGTGTTATTAAAATGTCAAATGATTAAAAGATTGATTCAAGTATTCTTATTATATAAAAAACAAAACAACAAAAACAGTTATTGTAGTTTCTTATCAGTCAGATAGACTTATAAATCGAGAGAATATGTTTGGATGTCCTTAAACACTTGTGTTAGACATAATGCAATTGGTTTAAGAGCCAGATGGTGTCGCTAGTTGTGTTGGTTGATGTTGTATAGTCTGTACAGTAGAATTATACGAGAAGTAATCCCTAGCGCGAATTACTGTGTGGTAGATTTCACAGCCGTGATCTCTGTAGGTAGAAACTTTGGTTCATTGAAGTTGATTAAGTTAAGTTCTTAAAAGAGTGACAAATTGATAGGCCAAGTGGCATAGCCAGATTGATTGACCAACTTGCGTTACCAAGTGGCCGAGCGACAAGTTGCCTTGCCAGGTGGCAAGGGCGGTTGACAAACATAGAAATAGCCACAAGGCAGTGGCTTATATATATCTGTATATATTGAGAATTACCACAAGGCAGTGGTTAACCTATATCTGTATATTTTGAATTAAAGCTTTTCTGTACATCATAGAGGCACTTGGCAAGTGTCTGCATTCCCTATTAAACTCGGGTGAACCGTGTACGGACCGAGACGCCTGGTCGAGGCCGCGACACGTTACACCTGCAAAGCCCCAGACGGGCATATTGTCAAAGCCGGGGAGACCTACCATCTGAACAGCTACACTTCCTGTCAGTGTGACACTCACCGGATGGACATGTACAACTTCTCTGCCATCTGCACAGAACACGATCCCAGCATTCCGTAGTAATTATATCACTTCCACTGTTTATCCACCCCAGTTCGGCCAAGTTGACACTGAACCAGTTGTGCCAGTAAAAAGCTGTGTTTTTTTTAAACATTCAATAAACAATAACAAAGGGATTTTTTTTTTGTTCTGTTTTATCATAGAGTGGAATTTTGCATTATGAGTTTAATACTACATTGTGTAATGTAACGTATTTTTTGCTTATCATGCAGGAGCACGGTTAAAATCAATATGTTATGCTATTTTTAGAAAATTTTGTAGTAAAGTTACTATCTTTGGGTAACTCCCGTTGAAAATATTTTTTTTGAAATCATATAAGACGTACAGTATTAAAATCATATCTTAGATTCGATAATATTGTGATGCTGTAAGCTGTTTTTTTTTTCATATTTTTTTTGGTAAAAAATCACATAGAAAATGAAATTTGAACGAAATTCTCCTACATTTGTTAAACCATGTTAACAATTTCACGGAAACAATTTAATATACTGATTAAAATTAATATAAACCATGCACTGTACACCATCACCAACTCCCTTCCCACGAATTATGATTCTGAGGATTAGCTTTTTCTCTCGTCATTTTTTTACGTTTCAAAGTAGGTCTGCCTCCCTCCTCCTCCTCCTCTTCTAAAATCGATGCCTGAGACATTTCCCTGCCTTTCATGGAATTTCAAGATTCTGACATATTTCCGTGGTCAGTCAGTAACAAACCAAATAAGTAATAGGACAGTCTTGCATGATATCTTTGAATCTTTAAATAACAGAGCAAGAAAGACAACTCTGTTCGTATTTATTTAAGTTTATAACAACACAAACGAGCAGATTATATTGCATAATGAAACGAGTTACATGCATTTATTTTTTTCCTTAATTTGAAAAAAAATCTAGCGTTTGCAAATTTAACAAGAGTTCGATGTACAATACCTACATAATCTATTTCAGTGTATTTTTTTTAAATATAGTACTGTGGTTCCATGAATATTCGTTGAATACAAATTTTCGTGGATTTCGTTGTTAAGTTGAACCACGAAATCAAATGTTCATTGAAGTGCAATTTCTATTAACATTTATATTAAAAGGGTCATTGGCCACGAATTTACATATCCTTGAAACTTTGATTTTAATTTTTATCCACGAAAATTGATACTCTTGAATATTAATGAAACCACAGTAACTGTCTGTTGTACTCTACTTACTTAGTGTTGTGCGATTAAAAATTACATTTGCATACATGTAACATCTCTGAGAGAATTTATTTATTTATTGTATAAATTTATCCCACAAGCCATAAAGCCTTCCATGAATAAACCTAAGTTAGGTAGTTAACTTGACTGGTTCAAAAAGCAAAGATGTCAAACATAATTATACATTGTACAACAATACTTGCAGTTTTTTTTTCATTATTGCCATTTGAATGAAGTGATATAATTGGCATCAAAAGATTTTAGCATGTTTGGTTGGAAGTTGAACTGATTCACTAACAACTATTTCATTTGATTCTCTGCCCTAGCAATGGCAATTCTATTTTGGTTCATATTTTTCTTTGTACTTCACAAATTTGCCATCGCGAGCTGTAAGTTGTTACCTAAGTAATAAAAATGATATAACCTGTATTTATTGAAACAATTTGCAGATAAATTATTTTGACGGAAAGAAATATTGTTCTGAATTCTAACACCATAAAAATGTTTTGCACATTTATTGTATATGTTAAAGGGACTTGGACACGATTTAAGATCAAATTTTTTTTCTTTTTTAATGTACAAAATGGTTTACTTGCTCATTTTGAATGATCGACCAAACTTTGAATTTTAAAAGTTAAGTTAAAAGAGAGATACAGAGGTAAGAAATCATTGTTATGTAAACAAAGCTCGAGTCTAATATTTTTTTTTTTTTACAAATAATGTAAAGGATGGAATTACCATTTCTTTGACCAAATGAATCGTGGCAAACAAGGAAAACTGATTCAGTGTGTTCATGGATAATATGTTAAACAGAAAACAACAACATTTGATTGAGACTTATACCAATAAAACACATACGTAAACAATAACAAAGCTCGAACTTTGTTTACAAAACAAAGATTTTCAAACTTTGTATCTTGCTTATAACTCCAAATTTGACTTCCAACTTTTGACAAAGCATTAAAAGTACCCAGATTAACAATTCTAAAATTTTAAATTGGAAAAATAAAATTTTGAATTTTGAGGTCAGATCGTGTCTAAGTCCGTTTAAACCGAAGTTGTCTGACCCAAGATGTGTGTCTGTATGATGCATGCTATTCTCACCCAACACTTTCCACCATCTTATCCTGAGCATCTTCTGAAATGTTCTTTCCATTAAAACTAAAATCGCGGATTCAAGATGAAAGAAAGGAATTTGCGCATCCAATGTATTTGATATGTGTTGCATTCGAATATCCATGTATACTTTAAAGAATTTTTGGATAAACCATATTCATTATCTATATAATTATTTGATAAAAATATATCATTGCTACATGTAATTATCATTTTGATACAAACTCTTACTGACTTCGTTCCACCAAAGAGTGTCACTTAACTCTCAATTTTTTTCTAATTTAGGGTAATTTATTAAAAATGAGAGATACTAGAGAGGTTGAGATTTAAAACGGGTACGGGTACGCGTACGTGTATTAAAACTACACGTACACGTACACTTTTTTGTAATTTATCAGTTGAGATTTTTTAACTTGTAGGATACAAATGTGTACGTAAATCGACGCAGTTTTGTGACATGAATTTATTTAGTTAATTCCAAATAAATGGTAAATTTCTTATCAATTTTCATGCAAATCATAAAAATCTATATAATGTATCACAAGAATGCATTCACTCATCAATAAGATTTTATTTGTTGTAAAAAGCTACACGTTTGTACTTACATGTAGACGACACTCTACATGTTTAGAGAACGTGTAGAAACCATGTCGTCACACAAACTGATGACGTAATACGCGAAGAACGTAGGTGATTCCCCTAGTTCACATACGCGTACCCGTACACGTTTGAAATCTCAACCTCTCTACTGTTGCTTTTAATTATATTTTTTACAATGGTGTAAACAGTAATAACAAATTTCTTAAGACCAATGAATTTACTTCGATGTATAAATTGTACGTAAGAATAACAAAAGCGAGTTCGTATAAATCCTTTTTTCTAATACATGACCACCATTTGTGTTAATGAGGCATTAAATATAAATACCAATTTGAAACCAATAATAATCGGATTCTTTTATGGAAAACATTATGCGGAAAAATTCATTTAAACAATAATGTTTATTAATATTGCTAACTTTTTTAAAAACTGTTTGAAAATTCGTTGTAAAACAGATAACTTTAAATTGTAATTTTTTACCTCTATGGGACTTAAAATCAGTTTGCGCTATCTGTAAATTCGTTATGAGTTGTAAGCAGTAACTAAGGTGCAGGTATTTCGTAGTTTATTATCAAAATGTCTTCATTTATAATTTTAGATACTAGTACATAGTTTCCTGCAAGTGAATTCGAAACAATCTCTCTAAATTCCTACGACAGCCAATTAAAATGCCTACATAACCCCTCTTTAACTGAACAAAGCGTTTTTAGGAGAGTTCATCGTCGGTGACCCACGTGTGATTCACATCGATTCTCTCCATCATCGTCGGTGACCCACGTGTGATTCACATCGATTCTCTCCATCATCACCCGTGGGTCACCAAGAAAAAAAACAGTGTGCTTTTAATTATATATGCAAAAACTCTTTGACCTTTATCTTATCCAATGAAATCTCCCTTTACATTTATCGATGCTCTTCTGTATTGGGAGATACGTTAGTCGATACACATGGGAGGTCAATGGCGGAAAAAGGTACCGAGAAAATATGCGGCTTATGTAGAAATACAATTAAAGATAAAAAATCGTATAGATTAGTGTCAACACCTGAAGATTTCTCAAGGATATTCAAAGAACTCAGTTTAAATGTTAAAAATTATGTTTGCAAATTTTGTGTAAATAAACTTAATAGACTCGTGAGGATCGACGACGATATCAAAACAAGATTGACAAAACTGTACGAGAAGAGAAACGAACTATTTTCAGCAATAAAGGAAATTGTTATACCCCTGTAAAACAGTTACTATATAACTCTATACGAAAAAAAAGTCCAGCATTTTGACTGTTGGACTGGAACTGTTAGATTGGAACTGTTAAAATCGACTGTTAAAAAAGACTGTTGACCGGTGACGTCACATTCCGCGAAAACGTGTTATTGATTAGAAGGGGTATAACAAAACAGTTGTTGACTGTGTCTCGGTCAACAGTTGATCTGTCGGACCGGCTCGCAAACTGTTGCCCGCGGCCTTCGGCCTTGGGCAACAGTTTGCGAGCCGGTCCGACAGATCAACTGTTGCCCTCGACCCCAGTCAACAACTGTATACTGTTATTAGTAAAGCGCATTTACGTACACCTGTTAGCAACAAACGAGAAAGGCAAAAGAACACACCAACACCACGGAAGCCAAAGATCAGACGATTGTTGCCATTCAATTCCCCTGAGGTTAGGGCTGCACCAATTGATAAACCTCCTGCAGAGCGGTCTATTTTACCGCAAGAAAAAGAGCCGTGGTTCAAACGTTTGGATCAATCTAGCACAAATGATGCCTCTACGCAAACAAAGACTTACCATGAGAAAGACTTTGATGTCAAAGTAAGTTCAATTATATTACTTACAAATAAGGAAAACCAAAAATTTGCACACACTAACATTATGTAAATGTAACATATTTAACTGTTTTTATTCAGGCTTCAGGTTATATGCGCGGATTCAAAAAAATTTTCCGGGGGGGGGGGGGGGGAATGTCTGAAGGATAAAACTGTGTTAGCCGGGTAGGGGGTGTGGTGGTCTGAGGCATATTTGCGAAAATTTTGCTGTATTATTTAAATAAATTCTTATTTTCCAGGGGGAGGGGGGTCCAGACCCCCTGGACGCCCCCCTCCCCTCTAAGTCTGTGCATGAGGTTTTCTGTTTCAGTTTAAAGACCAAGAAAATAAGCACCGCCTTCAAATTAACCAGGTCAGTGTAACCCTGTCAATCAACTGAATTGATCGAGGCCCCAGATTGGATTATAGAAAATGATTGACATTTGTTTAATCGTCCTATGTATACCATGTCTAGTGTTCATGACAATCATGCAATTAATTTATGTCTTTTGATGCTTGATGTGACGATAAAACACCATGTTTTTTAGCACTATGACAAGAAGAAACTAGTGTTTGACAGAGACTAATTTTTCTGCTATTGAAAATAGTTATTAGAAATCATCACTTTCTAAATCTGTGCTATCTGACATGCAAGAGTTGTCATCACTAGAAACATCATCACTTTGAAATAAAAAATATGGATGTTGATACAGTTCACAACAGTCACCACTGCAATTACAATATTGGGAACATATATCACAACATAAATGTTTTACATTTTATAAAAGTTCTACATTAGGAAGCGAATCATATGATTCCAATATTTGAAGTCTACGACACTTATCTTTATTTCCAATATATGTCTTCATGTCAGCTTCAAGTTTATGAGTATGTCTACTATTATAAAGAAGCAGATGTAAGGACTGACTACCATCACGGCCAGCACGACCAAGCTGCTGAACAAAGCTATCCATATCTTTAGGAGGACTATAATGTACAACATTGTTTACTCCCTTGTAATTCACTCCCATACCTGCAGCACTAGTAGAAATTAAAACCCTAATATTTCCATTATCATCATTCATGTCCTCTCTAATTGTTTCCTTAACATTTTCAGATGTACATGAATGAAACATATTAACAAATTCCATTACAGAGTTGTCTAACACCATTAAAAATGCAGTGTATATGTCTGCACAAATTTTTATGCTTGAACAAAACATCAGTGTTCTTGGACAGTCTTTTTTTCTCGTAGATAAATCATGTGTCAACCAGCCAAATGTTTCATCGATGGGCACAGTGTTTTTTAACTTTTGAACAAATAACTTAATGTTCTCTCTATCAGGACTGTCAATAATGTCCACACAGTTGTTTAAAGCCAGTCGCTTCTTAATCACTTTTCTTGCCTCCTTGCTAGCAGTGGCTGTAATCACTAGGGCTGGACAACTTATCAATGACCTGATCTTACCTGTCCGTGAAAACCATTCCCTGAAAGCTTGTCCATGTTTTGTATTTTCACCCCTGAAAATAAATTAATAAAAAAAAAGTAAATACCTCTTAAGTTTAAAGTATGGTACATGTACCGGTAATACAAATCCTACACACATTCAATTTTTTATCTTTAATTTTTGAAACTTGGGCCAAAATAATGAAGCACTCTGAGAGCACTGCATGAGCAGTATATGTCCCCTACCGGAATCCACCATTCCTCCCATTTCTTACTATTTATTTGTCCCCTACAGGTTTCACCGGAGCCTTCCACGCTTTTTTTCCTCTAAGCGTTTAAGGAATAAATTAAACTTCCTATGTAGGTTCAAGTTGTCAAACTACAGAACAAATTTTGTTTCGTTAGATCGACAGATGATATCCGAGAAAAATAATTATTTACAGACCATATTATGGGGATCAAAATATAAGAAACAATAAGATATATACCTTCAAGTTATTGCCACAGATTTCCTTGGCAAAATAATACTGTTTGCATTCATATAATTTCATAAGTAATTAGTATAAATTAATTTGGCCGAGGTGTCAACATCTTGGTGTTGCCAAGGTGGCAACACTCATTGGCCGAAGTGTCTATCTGGCAATCAATATCCCCCCTTCAAAAAAACACCTCTCCCTCTTTTCAATTGGTTTTGCCATTGCCCTTTCAGCATAACTTGTAATAAGCCTAACTACTGTTAAATATTTTTATATACTTACCAATGAACAAGAATGTGGGCTTCATCCACAACGAATAATCGAAAGGATTTGGATCCGGACAACATATTCCGCCATTTATCGTTCTGCAGTATAGCTTCTGGTGACGAACAGACAAATTGGTATTTACCGTCGAGTATCGAGGCATCCTCAGACTTGTCTTTGCCAATGAATGTGGCGGTAAACCCCTTTGATGCTAAAAGATCCGTCTGTTCCTTCATAATGGACAAGAGGGGACTAATAATAAGAACTTGTGGTTGCACATCCAACAAATTGCTATATTCATAAAAAATAGGGAAGGCCATGTAGCACAAAGACTTCCCACCACCTGTCCTAAGAGAGAGGAACACATCCTTCTTTGCCAAAAGACTGTCGATAGATTTTTCTTGTTCTGCGCTTAATTTCTCTACTTCAAATATTTCCTACAATTTTGTTATGATGGGCGCCGCCATTGTTACTGTACTTCCAAATATCGTCATTAAGGCGTTCAGTGATTGGTTTGATATTTTCAGACTCTCCGAGTAAAAACTTGCTCGGGTGCAATTTGATTGGTTCATTAGGTTCATGCATAATTCATGAGAATCACGCGAACTAACTTCGAGACAACCACGGGTTTGAGGAAACTTGTGGACTCAAAACCGTGGTTTGCGACGATGAGGAGAGTTGTGTTGTTAAAAAAATTATGTATATTATAATATGCGGGTAATCTCATTATCAAGAAATCAACACCATTTAAAACCTAAGGCAAGTCAGGACAATTTATAATATTTCTATTGATTTTCATCAACAGACGGACATTCGTATTGTATAATGTTTGTTACCTGATACATCCTTAATTTTTAACGTAGCTGAGGGCATTCAAAGAATCTCTACTAATTATAATCAAGTGGTAAAAAATTGTCTGATAGTGAGTTATATATTATGCACAACATACATACTTATCTTCAATCCGGCAGTGGTTGTGGTAGAAGTGGTGGTGGTAGTCGGTGCTTCCGTAGTGGTCGTGGTTGTGGTAAAAGTGGTAGTCCTTTAAACCGTCAACCAGACGTCAACCGATTTCATTTTCATCCCAATGTTGTTGCCCACCATACATACGTATTTGCCAGTGTCGGTGACTTTAGCACTCTCGATCACTTGTTCTCGACCAATACTTTGAATAAACTGAAAAATAATGATTATATTAAAAAATACCACTTGCCGAAAGTGACATGCTGAGTAGCATATGGTATGATATGAAATCCAACCCGAATCTGTCTGAATTTTTGATAAGAATTTATAGTTGGTAAATAACAGAGAAATACTTGTTTTTGATGGTGGGCACAGACTTCTCAATAAGGGGTACATTTAGGCTCAAGTTAGTCTAACGCAGTAGATGCAAATTGTGGGATTATATTTTTAATGACAGATGTAATGCATCGTTTTGGTTGAATCGGTTGTAAGCTTTAGATGTAGAATGACCGATCGGGAGACGGAGAGGATCGCAAGATTATTTTACGATGAGTTTTAGGAAGAAATTTCACCTGATGTGACAGTTTGAAATAAATCAATGAAAGATGGCGGCGATGGGTACCGTGTGTATTATTAAGTACATGTATATTTTTTTATTATGAGAAAAAAATATAACGTCAAGTGCCTCTGTTGGTGGAATATATTGGACATTCCCTGGAAATAATAATATGATGGGGCTAGAACAATTGGTAGTTTGATTTTGATGAGGGGGGCCGGCCGGGTCTTTTTTGTCATCCAAGAGAATTGCCAGGGTCTCACTTATAAGACATGTTTTGTCTCACTTTTAATTCCGTTTAAACTAGCTAAACATTCATGTAAATGAATTAACGAGGTAAATACACTTATCCGTATTATTGACACAAAAGTACAAGTAAAAATGTAATGCATTGAAGGTAATTATTTTATGTTTAATATAAAATAGAGGGTTTTTGCATCCCTGATTTTAAGATGGAGCGGACATTTGTCGATATTAATGTGCATTAAAGTACATTATAAATAGAATACTTTCACCGGTTTAGAATTATTAAATTTTACGATAACTGACAAAAAAATACTTTTTAAAGATTTTTGGAAATGTGAAAATTTAAAACGGCCCAGCTGGATTCCAACTCATGACTAACAGATCCGTAATTAGTCATCCAACCCACTGCGCTTTTGGGAATTTTGGGAAGAAACTATTTATAACAATATATAATCAATTTTGATGTTTACTTCAGTGAATATTTACATTTTCCAGTGTCTTTGCCTGTGATAACACTACGTATTGATTTCGTACTATATAACCCATAACGTCAAATTGGGGCGCCAGCGGGGTTTGCTTGTTTATATTTAAATATTTAATCCTAAAACGGCTTAAAATTGTATAAATATAAGTAAAAAGGAATCATTCTGTGGGTTTTATTGGATTTGATCACGCCCCGACCAAAATTATCACCTCATAATACTCAAAGAATGATTATTCCTTCAATAATACATCGTCTTTATTACATATTATGTTTCATCACCCTTTACTTCACCTTTAGTTATAGCTGCAAGGTTGTATCTCCTGGTCTGAAAAAATTTTGCTTGACAACCTGGGAGCTATAGTTTAATGTTGCAATTTACGGCGTATAAAAACTTGCGCTAGTTTTTGGACTGATTTATCACATTTCCCTCGACTATTATCAGCTCTCTCGCCTTCGAACCTGGGGTTGATATCAGAGTCTTGGGTAAATGGGCGTGTGTTACAGATTTTGTCATGTATTATCTATCTATCATCAATAAAAAAAAAAATCTGTATTGTAGTGAGTAATATTTGTTACCTCATACACATCCTCAATTTTTAACGTTGCTGAGGGAACTCATAGAACCTGTACATATCTTAATCCAAGGGGAATTTTTTTTTATCACACTGAATTATATATAATACACAACACACATACATATCTACAATCAGGCAGTGATAGTGGTAGAACTGGTGATGGTAGTTGGTGGTTCCGTGGTGGTCGTGGTAGAAGTGGTAGTCTGTTTGACCGTCACCCAGACGTCCACTGCTTTGAATCCGAAGTCATTGCCCACCATACATGTGTATTTGCAAGTGTCTGTGACTATAATTCTAGCACTATAAAAATTGTTACACAAACTGCGTGTCAATAGGATGCATGATGCACTCATCCACCACTTTCCGCCATTATGTCACCAGTAGCCTTGTCCTGGGCATCTTCTGAAAATTTCTTTCCATCGAAACTAAAATCGCGGATTCAAGAATCGAATTGGCGCATTTTATGTATTAAAATGTGTCGCATCCTTATATTTATGTTTACTGCAAATAATTTTCTGATAAACCATATTCACAATTTATATAATCATTTGACATAATTATATCATTCAGAGTTGTCATATTGATACAAACTCCCACTGACTGGAATCTGCCATGGCGTGTCAATCATTTTATTCTCATTTTTGTTTATAATTCAGGGTAGTTGATCTAAAATGATCGAGAGTTAATTTTAATTATATTCTTATATTATAGTAAAATTCGGTTATAACAAATTTCTAGGAATCATTAGATTAACTTCGATAAATACTGAAATCGTTATATCCGTATAACAAATTCGTAATAACTATAGCGAGTTCGCTACCTCCATTTTTTTCACATGACTATCATTTGTGTTTATCGGAGTGATAAATATAAATGCATTCTTTGGAAACCTATATCAATCGGAGTGTTTTATTGAACAATTTTAAACAATACTATCTATTAATATTGCGTACTTTTAACACTATAAATAAATTCGTTGAAAAACATCAGTTCGCTCTATCAGTGAATTCACTGTCAGATGTAAGCAGTGTCTCGGGTGTAGTGATTTTGTAATTAAATGGCAAAATAACTTATTTATAATTATGGATACTCACATGTATATATAGTTTGCTGCGAGTTGATTAGAAAAAAAAATCCCTTGACAGCCAACCAAAATCCTAACAAAATTTCTCGCTAACTTAACAAAGGGTTTTTAGGAGAGTGGTTTTGTTAAAAAAAGAATGTGTAATATAGTATGTGGACAATCTAATTATCAAGAAATCAACACCCTTTAAAAACTAAGGTGTGTGAGGGCATTTTTTAAATTATGTTTACCAAGTATGGATAACTCTTGCATTGTTAATCCAAGGATGATAACTCTACATTTCCTGCACTAGGAGCATGCATGCTAATTTCCTTATATCTAATGTTCCTTGAATAGGTTGCAAAAAATTTACATGTATAAAATATATCTGATGTACATGTACTTTATATCTGCCTGATATCTATCTGATATTCATGTACTCATCGAAAGTTGACATATTTGATTAAACGACCAAGACAAATACGCCAAAAAAAAACATTTACTTGGTTTTGTATATATATGAGGGCAAATATCCGAATCATTATTGTCTGCTGTCTTGATATCTGTAAGAAAGCTAGAAAGATGAAATGTATTGTCTTTGTACTAAGGTCCAGAAATAAATATTTCTAGTGATTTTTATCAACAGACAAATATTTGTATTGTATTGTATTGTAGTGAACGATACATGTTTCCTCATACACACCCTCAATTTCTAACGTAGCTGGGAGCATTCATAGAATCTTTACTAGTCTTAATAAAAAGGCAAAAATGTATCACACTGAATTATATATAATACACAACAAACATACATATCTGCAATCCGGCAGTGATAGTGGTAGAATTGGTGGTAGTTGGTGGTTCCGTGGTTGTCGTGGTTGTGGTAGAAGTGGTAGTCTGTTTGACTGTCAGCCTGACGTCCAATTTTTTTAACACGTCATTGAACAGTAAACATGTGTATATGCCAGTGTCTTCGACTGTAGCACTCTCAATCACTAGTTCTGGACCATTACTTTTAATCTGAAGAGGAATATTGAGAGACACTTGCCGAGAGTGACATTTTGATATGTATACGAACTACACTCTTTTACATGATGGGGCTGGTGGTGCTATGTTTAAGATTATCAAAGGCAAATGACGATGTCTGTAGTAAAATGTCCACGACAATTTTTTTTTTCGAATCAAAAGTTTGTACAGAATGTGTTCGGAAGTGAGATTAATGAGTCCGAAGCTAGTGCAAGTCCTAGTACGAGAAAATTTGCTCAACGTTTTTAACATTTACATAACTGTAGCTCCCAGGGTTTTTTTTTTTCAGACTGGGAGCTACAAACCTGCAACTATCTCACCTTTTTTTTCAACATTTAGGATACCTTAATGTGTGCCTCAGATCTTTTTCTCTTTTTCAATGCTAATCTGCAGCTTGAACTATGACTTCATAGAATGAAAATTTTAATATATTTGACGTCACAATACATTTAAGCGTTGAACATAAGCCAGTATCAAGATGAGAAAATTATAGCGTTAAGCTGGATAAAGTTTTTCACACGAAAAAAGAACGAGTTATATATTCAAATATATAATAAAACAACAATACATGAGAAAATCTGAATCATTTCCAAATCAACCCTCGAATAATATCATCCCTCTGGCCTTCTATCTATCTATCTATCTAATCCATCCATCCATTAATCATCTATCTATCTATCTATCTATCTATCTATCTAAATATCTATCTATCTATCTATCTATCTATCTATCTATCTATCTATCTATCTATCTATCTATCTATCATCTATCTATCTATCTATCTATCTATCTATCTATCTATCCATCTATCTATTTATCTATCTATCGCTACACTAGCGTAAATTAAACATTTCATTAACTGTCAATTACCCTGATCATGTCTGAGTCATATGTGACCCACTGGAAGGTTGCATCTGTGTCGTTGTTTGGAATGCGGCATATGACCACCACCCTCTGCCCCTCCACCACCGTGATATCCTGTGTTTTCACCACAGACCAAGTTGTTCCTACACGTGGAGAGACACTGAACAGTTGATTTTTATGATATGGAATATCAATTATTATCTCTTTCAAAACAATATCCAACGACAGAGAGATGAACAGATGATTTCTCTTTCAACTGATACACTATACTTAATGGGAGGCTTAGTGGTCAACAAAATATCCATCAGATATTCCTTAATATCTAAGATATAATTTTTAAAGTTATGAATTATCATGAAGAAAAACAACTAGTATTTGATAGCTCAAAAATCATTTTATAAAGCGAAAACCGAATTAACCCAGTTCATACTTGAGTGAATGAATTGGGTTGTTATTGATTCATTCCTCAATTTATATACTTACCTTTGTTTTTCTTTTGGCAATTCACAGACATAAGCAAAAAAACATCCAGAAATAGCAGAATACATGAAATGTCACAAAACGACTTCATGACGATCAAATCTATGTCAACGACAATGTCATACAAGATGCAAAGGACTTTTCATGAGCAATCCTCCAGTGATGGTTTCACAGTCTGTAGGAATTTGGAGGAAGGTTTTACTCAAATCCGATCAAAACTTTCCTGAGAAATCGGCTTATTTCTCTAAATGTGGCAGTACCATATACTTCAAGACAATTCTGTGCACCTAGGAATAATAATCAAATTACTGAGAGTACTAAAAGACAGGGTCTTGAAAGTTTGAATTTGTAATTGTACTTGTAATTTCCTCGAATATGCTTCCAAAAATTATGAGTTTGAATTAGTTACTTCCATCTATGTTAATTCAGCTTTTTTGCAATTGTCTGATACTTTGTACTTTGCCTAAATTTTACTCAATCCCGGCCTTCATAATTGTAGAAAATTGACACAACGGTATTTCATGTAAAATAAGACCCCAAGGAAATTTTTTTAAAAATTAATACTAACCGGGAAAATCAAAACAACTATATCAAGGAAGATAATTTAAATCATTAGATTTATTCTTTTTTGTGATACAAGAGAATATCCACAAGTCGGACGGTATCCGTTTTACAAGGTTTATGAAAACCTAAAAAACTTTCAAACTGCTGATTAAACAAACAAAGTTAATATTTGTATACCGATAACAAACACAGGCACCTGACGTTAGAAATATTTCTTTTTACAATAAGATTCCAAGTACTCTAACAATAAAAAGATTTTTCACGGTCGCCATTTTGATTTTTTAGACCGACTTATCTGACATGATTTTCTTGCAGCGATTCATGCAAAATTAATAGGTACAAATAAATCCGTTCGCCACTTACTACTTTTTGTGTAAACTCGAACATCACCTACACGAATTAAGATACAACCACTCCGTTCATAAAAAATCATTCTCCGAAAATCAGAGACATAAATAACAGAGATTGGCAACTCCGCAATTAGCGTGTAAATGTTACGGGACCAACCTTACTTTGGGCACTACAAGTGCAACAGGAATCTTTTATAAGTCATTAAATTTGAACCTGATATTGAACATGAACCTGTCAATATGTTTAAGCATGTTTTATTTATGAAACATCTACAAAAACTCTTTATCTAGATTGTAAATTACTTTTTTAAAACTTATTGACTTTTCACAAAGTAATGGTAATGGTAATGCATTACTTTACTCATGTAACATTAACATTTAACTTGGTTCTTCAATCGATAAGATTGTATATATTATTTGATGTATTGGTCACCCAAAACGTATAATCTACGTGTATATAGATTTTGCTTACAGTCCATTGTTCCAAATTTAAATCCAGTTTAATTAATTAAAGAGCCAACGAACGCGAAGACAAATTCAGACTTGTTTTTATTTTCTATCAGAGACGAACAGCAGTCATACCGCAAGTAGACTGGAAGCCAATAAAACACCTATTTAATATGTAAGACATCTTTGTATAATCCGTCCTGATTTTAACTTTGGGTTGCGCATGAAGTTCGGTAGTACCGGTATTTAGGTGAAAGATTGTCAAAAAAAAATTCACAACTTTTCAAAAATGGCACATTGCGTTGGGGAACTTTACTTTCGATTCAACCTTCAACCTCTTCTATTGATTAATGACCTTGTACACCAACTGAATCGTCAACGGCGTTGTGCATTCAGTTACGTAACTCATTCTACATTTGAACCCAAGCAGAAATATTTTGATCAATAAAACTATTTGTTTATTTTCTAAATAAAATTTGGTTTATACACAGGACTTAAAAAGATTTAATGGGTGTTTTTATAATGTATATTCAGACGTCGCGCACGGTGTTGGTGTTAATTTTGGTAACGTAAAAAACGTCAAAAACGTCATTTTCACTTATAACGTAATGGTACATTTCATTAACCACAACATACAAATAAATTAAAAAATAAGACCTTTAAATTGATTTTTTCGACATGTAAGAGATTTTATATTTCAAAACTTCAAAACATAAATATTTGTAAGAAATATCACTGCTCAAAAGTATGCGATTCGCTCACAGCTTTCAATTCTTATTCTTAAATGAACTTCCTCTGAAATTAGTCATATATTGTCAAGAATAGCTCTTGATTCAAAAATGATATACAAAACTCCTCCATTCCCGAGTCTGTTCTACCCTTGTTTGTTTCTTTTTTTTCTTAATTAATGTTAATTCGTAGATTAGCAGTCAAAGATCCCGTTGAAATAATCAGTTCAGATATTTGTCATCAATTTTGTCTTTAAGTTATTATTCCTACATCTTATTATTATTTTTTTATACTTTTGCTACCTTCTTCACAAAAAAATTTGTAGGTATTTATAATTTTTACTAAAACTGTTTTTATGAAGAAAGAAAATCCGCACACATACTGCATGCCGTAACGTTTAAGTCCTTGCGTCATATTACGTACCCGTGACATATAATGTTGACATCATTTTATTTCTAAAAATCAATTATTTTTATTCGCAATGGTTGTATATTTGGCATCAAATTGTTCAGGAGATTTCTAACTTCGATTCATTTGTGAATTTTCTGCGCGACTTTTTAAAAGAAGTGTCTAAGTTACTTTCTCTTTTCATTGCTTGTGTAGTTTAATGTGTTTTTATGAAAGTGTGACATTTCATGTTGACATTTCAAAATGCTTCTATTAAGAAAATTTGCGGACACATTTGCTTCTTTTTAATGGCTATACAACCTATGAAAATGCACATTCTAAAATGATTTCTATTATTATGAAATATAGCCAACATTTTTTTTTAATGGGTATGATACTTGTAATCGCCATGCCACGCAGAACGTTCGACTGTGAAATGTATCTCTTGGGACACGTGTCTTGAATAAACTCCAGCATAACGATTTTTTTTATCATTGAAAATTAAATCATTATAAAATATATATTACGAAAATTTCTCTTTTTTTTAAATTTTTTAAAAAAGTCATATATTTAAAAAAAAACTTCAGTAGATCATTGCAAGTTCCTGAATCACAATTTCTATTTTGGTAATGAACTCATCTTGCCCTGGCCATTTTCGGGGATTTTTTACGCATCTACAACTTCATTCTGAGAATTCTTTGATCCCGCGTTGATTCCTGGCATTGATTACGTCAAAAACGTTATGACATATATCTGTTACATTATCAAAATAATTATTCCACCAAATTTTCCCTCCTAAAATGAAAGTTCACCGAGATAATGTAGTTTATTTGAAATATGTACCTAAAAAGTGTTACCTATCTACATGCCATTTCTAGTAAAATTTTCAGTTTTTAACACCGATTTATGAAATATAAAAAAAAATTCCTACATTTTATGACATGTTTTGTTGAAGTCCGCGTTCATTCGAACAGATCGGTATATACAATTACATATGTCTAATTTTTTGTTTTTAAAAATAGTCAAATACTGTGCACGCACCCTGAAAAGACATTTTAACACCAACACCGTGCGCGACGTCTTACTGAAATGCATGAAAACTTTCTGCACTATTTTCTTACGCGCAGACTCAATCAATGTGTTCTTTGCGTGCCTTCCGGTTTGAGGCTTCGGCTGACAGTAATACCAATAGACGGGGTCACGTGACCCCGTCTAAAAAATGGTTTAAATTTAGTTAATTTATAGCTGAGTCAAGCAGGCAAAGTAAAGTAAAATTTACATTCAGTTGAATGTTTTTAAAAAGATCTGGCTACATTCAGATATCAAAGTAGGTATGAACCACTTCGGTAAATGTTAAAACTCCAAATATAAGTAAAATACATTACGTACTGTACATTAAATATTTCGTTAAATGACAAAGAGTTGGTTATATCTAGGTAAAGGACCCCAGAGAAGGGAAGTGGTAGAGAAACCAAATGGTGCATTGCTGGGCTCTTTGGTTTAATACCCATAGCAGGCTTGGTATACACTTTTGTTATCTGAATTAATACACATTATGCTGTTAAAATGATTTTTTAATATATAGTCAGGCACGTTGCATCCGGGGGGGAGGGGGGCAATTTTTTTTTTTTTTTTTGCTTGTCAAGAATTTTTGATGTGTCTGGGGAGTGTGCATAACCCCCCCCCCCCTCCACTTTCAAAAACGATGCTACGTGCCTGATAGTGCAATGGCCTGAATTGTATGGAGGGTAATCGTGTTCAAAAATCCAAACCTGTAAACCTGTAAATCCGAAGTTGCGATCGTGTTGGTGTGTGAGTCTGAGTATGCATGAGTTTTATGTAATTTTGATCGTATAACCTATAAAACTCGGGCATAAATACTTTAGAGTTGACCCCGCAAGCCTTCAATCTAATTTTTGTTATACAGATGAACAATTGCAGCTGTAAAATGCTGTTTGTTATTTGCATGTGACCTGCCACCACAATACACACTCTCCATCTGTAGCCTCTGCATTTGCATTTCCGTTTTCTGAAATTGCACGGCTGACATGTTACAAATCGACAATTGTAAAGTCTGCAAGTTTGTCGAATTTTGACATGACCATATATGGAAACAGTGACGTCACTGATAGAAAAGGCTAGCTGCAGGTAAAGGCATGCCGTAATCGCCGGTATAAGGACAGAATAAATTTTAAAAAATATATATTAGATAGGCCTAGTATAATCATATTTTTTCTGGATAACAACATTTCTTAGGAAGTTTTATTTTTCGGGAAAAAATTATGAGCTTGGTGTATATTTTATCAAGAGAATGTATAAAAGATGCCAGTGAATAATTCGATTGGCTTCAAATATCTTCTTAGAACTTGAAAACTTACTTAAAATGACTTTTCTGAATATACATGTATATAGATATACACACATTTTTATTAGAGTACATGCTACAAATTGTTTTAGTATAGAGCTTGGCTGAATAAAAGAAAATATCCCTAAAAGCATACTTTTCGCTACCACAAGGTTGGGACAAGACCCCCCCCCCCCCCCCATTCCGCGAAAAATTACACGGGGCGGCCATTATTAAATACCTGAGTTTGCAAAGTTATCAATAAGGAAAACAAACTATTTAAAGACAAAAGCTTTGAGATTTTGATTAATAAGAGACATTTTAAAATAAATAAACATTCTAAAGATAAAGTTTACTGTCGTGAAATTAAAATGCGAATAAATTATTTTGAAAAGTGTTTCATTTTGCATTGTCGGCAATATATCGGTGGAAAAGCTTATCATTGAGGGGAAAATTGGCAATATTTTCTTTATTTTAAGCAATTATTACGGGATATATATGGGTATGACGTCCTGAATATCGGTTCAATACAGATTCACTTACTGAAGTTGGTTGAAAAAAAATTTCCGGAGAGCTTTTATAATACAGCTTTACAGCCACTTGTGAACATGTACTGTTTACCATAAAGTAGCTACTTAATTTTGTAAAATTATCGTCAATACAGTATATATTTTAAAATATTTTATAATTAAAACTCTACCAGTTCAAATCCGATCAAATTCATTTGACCCATCCCGCTCCTTAATTTCAGAAATCCAATTTCCTTAGAAAACATAATTACAAAAAATAAACATACTAGTATACCAATCTCAGAACGATGATCTGTTTAATTTCCGTCAGATTCAAATCTTTGATTTCAACCTATCAGATATGATTGTCATTTCATCACTGTTCTTCAACTTTAAGCTTCCACCTAACTTACAACTCTGAGAAGCCTTAAGTTTTTGTTTTGACATTTTTCCCTCTTTGTTTGAAACGCATCTTCATAGGCAGAAAAAAAGAGAAGGAAAAAAAGCATTCTTGTCCAGATGTTTTACATCTGTTTATTTATCACAGTGTCTTCATATTGGAATAGTAAATAAAAGTTTTTCAATAAATCATCAATGTTCTGTTCACCTTCAGCAAATATAGTCTTAACTTATATTTATTTGGAAATATTTGAACTATGAGATAGTTAAAGGTTTAAAATAGTTGGGTAAGATACAGAGAGAAAATACCAAAAGTGATTCGAGCAAAGTTTCAAACAAAGAAAGTTTCTAATTTGATGTCAGTTTCTTAGGGTAAGCGGTGTCTATGAAGTGAACGTGCTAAAATCTATTGCTTCCCATCCTTATAATTACATTTGTGAACTAGGTCTCCTTTTACTGCAAATCTGACATCATATATAAAAAGATCACTTTATATACCACTTAAAATCTGAACAGTCCTTGAATAATTTACATGCGAGAAAACATACTATATCTTACTTAAAGATGATTCATCCAGTTCAGGTCCAGTCCTACTTCCTTAGAATCCTATATATAAATCAATCAAATTTTAGCAAACAAAATCTTTTGCAAATCTTATCTTTTCCTTTATCTTTATATGGAGCTCTTCTTTTAAAGGAGATTAATATTGTCTAAAATGACAGCCACCCCCAGCCCTCTTAAGAACAAAGAAAGGATTCTTCAAAAAAGAGTGTTATCTAAAGGGAACAGGCTGATCATAATAACGAAGATCACAAGTGTATCTTTGTATCTTTGTTGATGTTACATAACAACAAAGGAAGTTGAATCATATGAAAAAGCTTTGCATTAACAAGATATATCAGTGCCAAACATCTTGCTTGTAGAAAAGAAGATTCTTACCTCATGTAGATGTATTTACTTACTTACTTATTTTTTAATGGGGGGGGGGGGTTGGGTGGTGGCTATAAATTCAGTTAAATTCATGTAAATAAATGCTGAACTATCTGACAATTTTATTATGAGCTGATTCTTTACAGCTAGTGTAGGTTTCATTGTAACTACGAAATATAAAGATTCAATAAAAATTATGAAAAAAAAATATAGAAATCCAAGTCTCAAATTTGTCACTTACAATTTTCGTTTACACCCTAATACATACTAAAATATACTTTTTTCAATTGCAAGATAGATAATAAGTCGAGTATTGAATTCATTAACCTTATAATTTGTTCTTTAGTCTGAATTTTAATAAAATATCAGACTGTTTATAGGTCTCCCTTCATATTAACACATTTACTCTTTAGGTAGAACTCAGAGGTTCAATTATTCAAACAACTGAAATCCTCTGAGAAAAATACGGAAGTACTCGTATATCATAAAAGAAAAAGTAGCCCAAGAAAGTAGAACATGCATTCAAGCTGACAGAGGCTCGGTTAAAGAATAGAATAGTCGTCAGAGAAATTAGCATCGTTTTAACTTAAAAAAAGTATTATTAAAATTATTGTTATATGCTTTAATCTTGTCGTTATTCAAAATATCGGACATTATTTGTTGACCTGATAATAAGCATAGTAGTGTAAAGTGATTGATATTTGGTTAAAATAAGAATTATCCTATAAAAAGCAACATTTTTTAAAAAAAATTCCGTTTGCTGTAAGGTTAATACGATGATTGATTAAGCTACCCAAGAGGTACAATATCCATGGAGGCGAAGGCGAGCAATAACAGCTATGACTGTTTTATTATATGATTCAGCCACGAATTGAGACAAACCTATCGAATTGAGTGTTATAAAGCAAATATTTTATATGAAAGCCAATTTGAAAAGCCGACATATCATGTGACCATCTAATTCTCGTACAACGAAGAGAAAATCAAATGTAATATACTCAGCTATGTTAAGGGCGTCCATACAAAAATAGCGATATTTATCACAAAAAATGTTAGTCTCTGAACAATCTTGGTATTCTACTCCAAGCATTTGTTAAACAAAGTGATATTTTATCGATTATACAAATTAAATAATTTGTTATCGGATGAGCAATTTTTGAGTCTCTTGGGAATACCCTGTCACGTGATACTGCTAAAAATAGATGAACCAGGAATAATACGAAAAAATGCAAAGTGCAAGGGCATAACATAAACAAATATAGTTATTTCTGTTTCTAACTTGTAAAATGATCCTTCAAAATTTCGAAAAGTGCTGGGAGCTTAAAATATTCAAGTAAGAACAATTATTAAATTCAATGTAAATAGTGTATGAACAGTAATTTACAGGGATTTCCCGCAATTAACGCTTATTTATATGAAATGCGTAGCGACCTCATACAGCTCCCAGCACTTTTTGATATAATAGGGATACAATGGTAAGACATGGAAATTTTCAATATATTTGATCAAGTGTATGCCCTTGCACTACTGCATTTTATCTGACCCACTTCACTTTCAGCGTCATTTGCGTGAAATCCAAACGCAACACCGACTAAGATCATGATTTTAATTATCATTCTTAAAATAATTTAACGCTGTGAATTTCACTAAAATAATGTTAAAATGTTGTTTCTGTTCACACCAATCATCATTATAAAATTGTTGAAATTGGAAAAAAAATAATTTCATCAGTTGCCTTTATTGGGGGGGGGGGGGGGGGGTGTGTGTAAGTGTTGAGTTTGTAATTTACACATTTATGTTTCATAATAATTTATGTTACTATGCTGGTGAATAAATTCTTTTAATGTATAATCAGGTTTACTTGTAATCATAATTGATATTTTAGTACTAATTAAAGAAAGCAAGAAGAAACAATATATCAATATTATCAAGAAGTTATTTTGATAATCAACTTCACAAATACTATAGAGATTGCTTTTCTGTGACAAACTGTTCAACAAGACTAGTGTTTTCTGATTTTTAGTATTTTTCAGTCATAATGTGTAATTTATGGAAATTGACAATTCTTCTTGCACACTACATGTTCTTCTCTTCTGTCTTTTTGATATTAGGAGGTAGTCCAGTTGATAAGAAAACCAATACCTGAAATGATGATTATATACCAATTTCAAATTTCATTTCAATAGATATCAATGCAAATTATTATAATAGGTTACATTAGTATCATTATCAATATGATATTAAAAAGCAACAAACTATGCATGAAGTTGAAGTTAGTGAGTAAAAAATATATTTATATACATTTGTAGTACCCACTTTTTATCAACATCCCAACAAGTGTTTTCAGTGGACCATCTACTGCCTAGGTAACCCTGAAAATGAATAATGTGTCATAATAAGCAAGCTATTGTGTTAAAGATAACATGAAAATGAAACATTACTCTATTATTGGGCATATTAATTGCGGTTTCAATTTCAGTGATATTACAACAGGCATAATCAAATGTTTATTTTTTAAAATGTGTGGAAATTCAGTTTGAACACACTTTAATTTTGTCTTAAATAAAATTAATTAGATCTTCATAAAAGAAGGCTGAATAAAATACATGTAACACATTTCGATTTACTTAAACAACATTACAATCTTGTCTATAATCATTCCAGATCCTCACAGTAATCTTTGTAGTGCTAGCACATACAGTGTTTGGCCATTGAGTGGCATTGACTTTTTATTGTGTACTTTGAACATGGAGGAAATGCGATCTAATATTATCGCGATATGAGACCAGTAAAAAGCTACAATGAGCCTCAACGCTCTCTACGATCAAAACTAGCGAAACGCAGAACAATTACTTTGCCTGACTGAGTCACCAAACTGATGTTTGAACACAATATTACATGAAAAACAAATGTAAACAAGTAAACAAAATCGAAGCCGAGGAATTTCACTTCGTTTCCGTTCCATCCAACAATATTAAATAATATAAAACAATATCTAGGGGAAGTACAGATAATTCCTACCTTGTTCAATTGAATCCTATGCCGATTTCTGTCCACGCTGGTTGGAAACGAGTTAAATCCCGAGATATATCACTGGAGTCCACATGTTTATTCTGATCACAACTGCAAGCGCCGGTGTGACGTAGTCAACCTCGACACGTCATCAGACGACTTAGGAATTTCATGATTTTACGAGATATAAAGAATAGTTTATGATTTTATTTCAGTACACCTTTCTTGAACCATTCAAACCCAATAATTGATCATATTCATTTTGGTAGATGTTTGTTAATTACCGAAATACCCATATCTCGTAAAATCTCATGAATAAGGGGCGGGGCTTATGCAAATTTTTCTAAATCACACGTGGTAGAATTCTTAGACCTTCCTTAACATAGCTGAGTATTGACCTCCTAGGTCACATAAAGGTGAACGTCACACATATATTGCATAGCTTCGAGGGTGACAAACCAGATAATTTGCCCCGATGTGACAGGAAAGCCCTGGAGGGTTATGTCACCTGATGCCGAAAGCCTTCATAACCCAACTATAACATTGGGAAAGATAAACACGTGTTCTTGATACAGCTTAATTGAAAACTTAACATAGTTTTGACAAGACTTGTAATAGCGTCTGAAAACACAAATCAACTGGTCTGATGTTCAAATTAAAAGCATCTGATTTCCAACGTCCCAAACAGAAACTTTGATCCTGTCTACAGGCCATGTGTACTACGTAGCAAAATAAAGAACTATCTTTCACTCCTCTAGATCTTTGATTAATATAAGTTCTAAGGCATTGAACCGTGCAATATAAATGTATGAACTCCGTCCTACTCCTATAATTGCACAAAGGTCAGTCTAAACATAATGTTGAAACTTTTTTGATGTTTTCGCATATTAAAAGTTTCTACATGTACGAGGTTTACTGTATATATGTCAAACATTAACTCCCCAAAAAGTGTTGCGAATTATAAATCAGGATAATACGCAGTTAACCATTGGCAAATGTGAATCTTTTAAGATTCCAAAACTTTATAATTTAAGGTGGACTGCTAAGCGAAAATTTTACTTTATGTGTCTTTTTATAAAATAAAATCAATTTTTAGCAACGCCTGCCTTTTAATATTTTTAAACAGCGGAGAGTGATAGCAATATCATACATATTTAACAAACCTTCAAAACTTTATCAGCTTTATTAAGACATATAATCCAATTACTGAGGCATGTTTGGTAGGGGTTTACACATAGCGTTTTATTTGGTTCCCCGCCGAAGCAATGGAAAACCTCTAGCTTTGTTGTTTTATTGTATAATCTTTTGTTTTGCACAAATTCCTCATCAGGAGCTGAACAGGTGTAGCCTGACTGTGAAAAAAAAATAACATTAAAAATTATAAAATGATAATCCAGTGAAAACTTAGCAGCAAAATATAAGTAAAACATTGATATAGAAAACGCGATAATGACAAATTTACGCTTTAAGAGAAGTAAATTACGTTACCCCATTGCCTTGAATAATGGAATGGTAATATATTTATTAAGAACAATTCTAGTGTTAAAAGAGGAACATAAGGAGCGAAATAGTTAACCCCACAGAAAAAAACCCAATTTTTCATTAGTTGAACCATAGTTTTGTGCCAATCTAATGAATACTCTCATTTGTTCTCGTTTTATAAAAGTCGTCCATTGAAAAATTTCCTTCTCTGCCCTTTTTTTTGTTTTACACTTAAAAGCATCATTTTTTGTAACAATTTGATCGTTCTAAACTTCAAACAAGTAAGAAGAGGAATAAAAAACAATAGGACCAAGCCTCTTCTTAATCTAAAAATCATTACTAAAAAAGATTTAACTTACTTAGAATATACCTCCACTTTTTATTGGCTATTTATCATGTTCTGTGGCAATCAAAAATTTTCTCTCCTTTGCTTACGGCTATCCAAGCTGTCAATCCAAAATTCTACGTTGCTGTGATCATGAAGGAATTCTTGACGATTAAAAGTATCATAAGATAATATTAAGCAAATGGTCATTGGTTGAACAAGTGGCTTACATAAAAATGTATGCAATAAAGAATACTTGTTTTTTTTAACCATGAAATGCAAAAGTCGGTCATTTTCCAAAACTTTATCATAGACTATTCGCTGTAAGAAAATATGTTTACTATTTCATGTCAAATCAAATCAAATTTGGTCATAAAGTTTCCGATGATAAGTATTGAATTATATACCAGGTATCTAATACCTTATCATCTTTTAAAGGAAACCCCTGACCACTCCTATCCCTCTCATTGGATCTTAAACTTACTAATCGGACACTTCGCACAACAATCGTTGTATGGATGTTCAAAATAAAGGCCACCACACGAAGGATACTTCAACATACATCCGAAGTTCTGGCTGTCAAATTCTTCTGTATATGGCACAATCATCAGGTGTTCCAGTTAACAGAGTTGTACTGGGGGGGGGGGGGGGGGATTAGGAACGGAATTCATATGGTATAAAGGTGTGAGCTAGCACACTGCTAATTTCGCAGCATCAAAAGACATGTTGCCTAGATTACCGACAAAGCAAGGTTCCAGTAGCAAAATTGTTTTAGATTTTGCAGAGATATTACCAAACTACTTTCCAAAATGGGCAATAGTGCTTGCTGATGAATAATTTTTAATTGTGTGACTTTATATATTATTTGAAAGTCGGATTATATTTCCTGACTCAATAAAGAGCAGCGAGAGAGTGCAATTTAGTGTGTTTCTTGATAAAAGACTGCAAAGTAAGTCCACAAGTTGATTGTGTGGTGGTGCATGTGCAGTTAACATAGACCATTATCGACAAAATTTTTCCTATTACGTCAAGTTAAATTGGTCTATTTCCGCATTTCAGGGTGTTACTACCGTGGTTCCATTTACCCCTTTGGGCGGTTTAGTACCCGCCATTGTGAGAGCTGCCAGTGATCCACCAGTGGTCAAGTGATGTGTATGTTTAATGACTGCTGGCAACCTGCATGTGCGGACCCCGTTCAGGAAAAGGATTATTGTTGTCCCACGTGCCCTAACGGTAAATATCAAACATATTTACATGTACATGATAGAGGGGCACTCCAAGAGCTTTATTCAATTTGAAAATATTATTTTAGACTTGTTGCAAAAATTTTATTATTTGCTTTTTCGTTTCCCAAAGACCTGGGCCAAAATATACATTTAACATATATCCATCGAATACATGTGTAAGTTTTACTTCAGTCTAAATATGTACCAGCATGTTGACACATAAGTACATCGTAGGCACTTTCTGTTGCACAATGATTACTACATAAACACGTAATAATATTTATACTGCAATGAATGAAGTTATTGTTAAAAACGTATAAGGCAGAGGTATATACTGTGATCGTTTGACGATTTATCAACTTTTCAATCTCAAACGAAAAGCATCTTAATAACCTTATACTGCATCTACGTCATTCTAAATTTTGATTTAGGTTGTCAACATGTGCAGATCTAGAATCAAGTGGGGGGGATAATAAAAATTAAATACTTGTATGTTTAAATGGTTAAACTACAGTAAAAAGGTCTCAACGACCCAGACTCAGTCATCCTCATCCGGCATGCAGAAATACCAACTTTAACACCCCTCTCCCAGGAGAGTAATGAGGATATTAGATTACTTTCTTTAACTGCATTGTTGACAGGTTACACCTGCAAAGCCCCAGACGGGCATATTGTCAAAGCCGGGGAGACCTATCATCTGAACAGCTACACTTCCTGTCAATGTGCCACCCAGATAGGGGCTTCCTTTAAAGCCATCTGCACACAACAGAATCCCAGCATTCCGTAGTAATTACGTCGCTTTCAACGTTGATATCCACCCTAGTCCGCCCCAGCCGTCCCAGACACAGTATTGTAATATTATACAGTAAAAGTCTTATTTATTTTCACATTCAATAAACTTAAGTTTTTGGTTACTGTTTGCTTTATCTAAAAGCCAAAACTAAGGCTATACTGTATTGCATTTTTGCTAATTGTGCAGATGCATGGTAATAAATATCTGTACACTATAATTAATAAATATGATATTAAAATAATATTATCTTGAAAATGGATAAATTTTGTTATATTTGAGAATATTTTTTGGAATCAAATAAGAGGCGTGACTCTGACTTAGTTAAGAGATGTAGTTTTAAACTTATTGATATGACCGAAAAACGTGCTTATAAACAGTTGTGTTAAAATGATCTAAAAGATATTTGAATATGATTTTATATTAAAATATCATCTTAAAGATTAACATCTAGATCCTATATCTGACAAGTTTGTGATGCTTTAAGAAAATTATAAAAATGACTCTTACAGATCGTGATAGCATGCACCTCCACTTTTTTAAATTTGATTTATTAATAACAAATAGAAGATAGATTTCAAACGAAATGCCATCATACATTTTGGACCATGTTAACAATTATACGAAAACAATTCAAAATATAGCCTTACGTTTAAATTAATACATACCACGCATAGTACTCTACCACCACCCCCTTCCCCAATCCACCCACACGAACTATGATTTTGACGATTAGTGGGTTTTTGGATTTTTGGGTGGGTTTTTGGGGGTTTTTTTGGCTTTCCAAAGTCGGACTGTCTTACTCCCCATCCATTTTCAAAATCGCTGCTACGCACCTTGGTCCTCTCACCGCCTTTAAAGGAAATTTTGCATTCTGACATTTTCGTGGACAGCTGGTCACAAACCTAATAAGTAATAGAAGCATCCCCTTCACACTCCGATTTTGTTTACAAGAGGATTAAAAAGGGACAGCATATTCATCAAATATAAGTGATGTTTATGCTTGACTTCATTTTAATATTAAGGTTACTATAGTGGCTTTTTGTTCTCTTTTTACACTCTCTTTTTAGCGTGATAAATTTCCGGTTAAACTATAATACAAGTACGATTTTGTGGCTTTTATAGAAAAAAATGGCTCATATTTTCAAAAGAAAAGGAAAATCATAAACATGTCAATAAACTTACCGACAGGGATAGGGGGTACTATTGCACTTGTTTTTAATGGTTTTGCCAGGTGGGACCAAAATTTTAATGTTTTCTTAGATATATATTTTCTAGTGACTGTTAGGATATTTCTATTTGGTACATTTTAATTTTTCAATGCTTGCAAAAAAACATCTTATAAAACTATATTAAACAACACCGGGGTATACATGTACATGATCAAGAAACTATCAAACAAAACTATGGGTTTTTTTTATTTTAAAAAATTATGATTCTTTAAAATGATTCATAAAAATGGTTCGTGAATTATAAAGTTTTGAGAAATTTCTCAAAATTTATTTCCTTAATTGAAACAAAAACAAATAGCATTTGTGAATACCACAAGATGGCGATCTGCACATAATCTGCATTACTTTCAGTGTATATCATTCTTATGTAGTAGGTGGTGGGTATTCTAATTACATAGTTGTGTGTGATTACAAAATACATTTATATACATGTAACATCTCTGAGAGAATTTCTTTATTATATAATTTGTCAGAAAACCGTAATGATTTCCAAGAATACACCTTCGGTAGTTAGCTTGCAAGACTGGTTCCAGAAACGAAGATGTCAAACATATGTACATTGCACAGCAACACTCATTGGATCTTTTGCGTCATGTCTATTTATAGTAGTGGTACCATTTGTCATCTAACGATTAGAACGTGTTTGGTTCGAGGCTGGACTGGTTCACAAACCAGATTTGTGAAAAACAAAGATTTTTATTTGCCCAAGCAATGGCACATTTCGTTTTTGTTCGTGTACTTTTCTTTGTACTTCACTGGCCATTTGGGAATGTAAATTGTAACCTAAGAAATAAAAATGATTAAACCTGTATTGTTGAAACTGTTTGCAGATTATAAAATATCATTTGACGAAAAAAAATATTGTTCTCACACCATAAACATTCGTACACATTTATTGTACTATTTTAAACCAAAGTTGTCTGACCCAAGATGTGTGTCTGTATAATGCACAATGAACTCATCCTCCACTTTCCGCCATTACGTCAGTAGTAATCTTGTCCTGATCATCTTCTGAAAAGTTCTTTCCATCAAAGCAAAAATGGTGGATTCAAGAGATACATGGGCCAATGTATGTATTTAAAATGTGTAAATTCCTAATATTTATGTACATTGTAAATGATTTTCGGATAAACCATATTCACTTTCTATATAATCATCTAATATAGATGATATACATAGACATAGGATATGATAGATACATGTATTATTTTGTAGATGCATGTGTAAATGTAAACAATTCCGTCTGGAGCTTCTTTGTTGTTGTGGAAATAAATACAAATAATAAAGAAACAGACTTCGAATAAAATTTCGTTCAATATTTTTATTTATATCAGTTGCCGTACAGATTAAAACCCAAATTAAATAAATGGCAAAGTAAGGTTATAAGATTTTATTATATAGGTTCAACTACGACTTACAGTTAGTCTCAAAACGTCTCAAAATGTCTCTGTTTTAGTAAAAATGCCAGAAGGACCTTTTCCCATTTCATTGCTAGTTGTCATTCTGATACCGACTCCCGCTGACTTTGTTCCGCCAAAGAGTGTCACTTTACTCTAATTTTTTTTCTAATTTAGCGTAGTTTATCGAAATTGAGAGTTACTGTTAATTAAATTTTGTAAACGTTGTAAACAGTTATAAATTACTAGACTTTGACCCGTGCGTGCACGGGTTGACGTTGCATATGCTATCGGACATTTACGAAATAGAAACATCGACACACCGTATTGTTGACATTTGCATAACCTAGCTTTAAGACTACAATAATGCTATTAATTTCACTACACTCTGCTGAGTTGGAATAATCTAACTGTGTCTCAGGGAAGGCCTTCACCACAGATAATATGACTCCCATATGCCCGTAGTGTAGCAAAAAATTCACTGCAGAATCGCTCTAAAAACGGTTTTGGAGATCATAAATAAAGTTGCATTGAAAATAACAGTCAAATGGTTCATAACAAACCAATTTGAAGCTGTAAAATTAATACCTTACTTTGAAAAGTTTAATTCTATAATTGCAGTATTTAACATTTTTTCAACAACGTTTTTTACACACCAAGTTGACATTCGAAATGTACTGTGTGTTAGAGTTATCTTCCGTATTTTCTTTGGTGAACAGAAAAGAAATCCAATGAAAATTTACACGCATTTGTTTTATCGTTTCTGAGTTTATCCATGCCAAATGTGATATTGTGGAAACATAAAATAAAGAGCCTCCCTTGATGTAGCGTAAATGTAATGCGCATGCGCAAGATTGTAAAATTCAAAAAAATTCATATGATTTCCGGAATTTTTTTTTATGAATTTTCGTTGATTATTCATCAGCGAAGCTTGATTGAGAAAAAATAAAAACAAATTGGTAGTCTTCAAGAACCAATGATGTTTAAAATATATAAAACAAAAGACAGTAATCTTCCGATATATCGGTATTAAAGCTCAAATATTCGAGTCTATTATTTTAATATAGTAGTATAGATATATGATATGGGCCTGAAATTGCCCTCTAAAATGAACATCAACATTTCACTGTAATTCTTTGTTTTCTTTGTACAGATGTATGTGTGATGTTTTTAAAGAATGTTATTTTGAATCAACTGCCAACAATTTAGAAAAATGACATCGTAAAGACAACCTTTTCCCACCATTTTTGCATTTTTAGCATAAAACAGCTTGTTTTCAAGCATTTTTTTCTTTTAGAAAACATAGAGCGCATGCTTGAACAAACAAAATATTTTAATCAGAGATGTATCTAGCCAAAGCTTATAAGTGACAAAAAAAATTTCCCATTCATAAAAAGATAAGAAAAATGTCAATTTTTGACTGATTTTGACTGAATTATAAACAAAGCCTCACTTCTGACGTCATATACCGCCAGTGAGTGCAAATGAATCGAATAAATAGGTGAAAAATATATTTTACAACAACCCTTCTAAAATATAAGATAACATTTTATTGTACCCAAAACACTTTAAAAATTGGCAAATTATGGGGGGCAAATTTAACTCATATCTTAGTATTTCTTGAGACTTAAGAATTTACTTCGATATATGCTTAAAAATAACCATGTCGAGTAAGAATATATCCCTGTTTTATTCCACATTACTACTATTTGTTTAATGATGCATTTAATATAAATACCTTCTATGGAAACCTATAATAATCGGATTCTTTTATTGAAAAAATTGTACGGAAATAAATTTATTTAAACAAAAGTGTTTGTTAATATTGCTAACTTTCAAACTATATAAAAATTCGCTGTAAACAGATAACTTTGATTTGTACCTTAACTCTTCTATATTGGACTCAAAATAAGTTTGCTATATCTCTTAATTCGTTATCAGTTGCAAGCAGTAAATTAAGTGCAGGTATTTCGTGATTTATTAGCAAAATGTCAAATGTCTTCATCTATAAATTTAGATACCAGGACATAGTTTGCTGCAAGTTAAATAGAAACAATCTCTCTAAATTTCTACATATTGTGTAATAAAGTCCAATCCACACTTTACAAAAGTCGTTTCCCTTTGTGGGGTCAAAGGAAAGGTCAAAAGAGAAAAAACCAACTTTCCTCCTTTTTATGCAACCAAATGTTGGCGTCCTGTGATAAAATCTCTCTGAATAAGGTTCATTCCTTCGATCTGTAAGTTGTCCCATCTTGGGGAAATTAAAATACACAACGGAAACAGATTGCTAACTTCAAATCACATAGCATCAAACCTCTTAACTACAAAAGGATACTGTAAGAAATATAGTTATTGGTTTTTCCCCAAAGATGGCGGCCAAGAGACATAACTTTTGTAAAGTGTGGATTGGTCTAATATAGTATGTGGACAGTCTAAAAATCAAGAAATCAACAACCTTTAAAAATCAAGGCAAGTCAGGGCAATCTCAAATATTTCTATTGAATTTCATCAACAGATGAATATTCGTATTAAATAATGTCTCCCCAACTATTATTGAAAGTAGTTGATGGCATTCAAAGAATCTCAACTAATCTTAATCAAGAGGCATAAATTTGTATCACAGTAAATTATATATAACATATACAACACACATACATATCTGCAATCCGGTGGTGGTAGTGTTAAAAGTGATGATGGTAGTCAGTGATTCGGTGGTGGTTGATGAAGTGGTAGTCTGTTTGACCGTCACCCAGACGTCCACCAATTTTAACCAGATGTGGTTGCGCACCATACATATGTATATGCCAGTGTCTGCGACTGTAGCATTTTTGATTACTAGTTCTGTACCACTATATTTGATAACCTGAAGGTATAAATTAAGAAACACTTGCCGAAAGTAACATAATTTTACAATAAGATGAGCAGCATATGGTATGATTTATAGTTATAAACAAACCTTAATCTGGTCAAGTGTGGAACGAATTCATAGTTGGTAAATAACAGAGAAATATTATTAATGGATAGTGGGATATATTGGTAAATCCCTGGGAATAATAATGCGATTGGTTTGGAAAAAAGGTAGTTTGGTTTGGATGAAGGAGGGTCATTTTGGTCATCCAAGATAATTTACAGGGTCTCATTCATAAAACATGTTCCTTCTTCCTTTAATTAAAATCCGTTAAAACCAGGTAAACATTCATGTAAATGGAATAATGTGATTCTTTATGTTTAAAATAAAATACAGGGTTTTTATATAACTGATATTAACAGACACACGCGTCTTTATTACACACATTTCTCTGTTCCATAACCCTTTACTCCACCCTTTATTTCACTCTTTGTTTCAACATTCAGGATTACCTTTGCACTTTTTTTTCATTATTATCGATATTAATACATGGACTCAGCCAATATCAGCCCTGAACGCTTCGGTCCTAGGAATGATGTTGGAGTCTTAGGTTTATATGGCGTGTGTTACAGATTTTGCCATGTATTAATATCTATCTGTCTAGACTAGCATTAAATGAACATTGCATAAACTGTCAAAATAATTACGTTGGCCGAGCCCGAGTTATGTTTGATCCAACGGCTGGTGGCATTTGGGTCGTTCAGGGCGCGGCATCTGAGCACCACCCTCTCCCCCTCCATCACCGTAGCGTTCTGTAGCTTTTCTAACACCAGAGGCGAGGAGGTTCCTGCGTGTGAGAAAATCACAATGATAGATTACTATCTCTTTTGATACATCATTTAACCTCAGAGAGATAAACAGATGAATTCTCTTTCACTTGATACTCCATTTTTAAAAGGAAGTTATATACTAACCTTTGTTTTTCTTTTGGCAATCCACTGACATAAACAAACACCCACAAAGAAATAAGAGTGTATATGAAAGTTCACAAAACGACTTCATGATGATCAAAGGTCAAATGTCAAGGCCATGGTCATACAAGATTATTGATCCTCCAAAGATTGGCTTACATGCGTAGGGGTTTTGAGGAAGGGTTTATTCTAGTCTGATCATACACTCGCCTAGGGCTTTGAGTCACATATTGTGTACGCATTAATTAATTCTACAAATATGGCAGTTCCATATACTTCAGTTCACCTATTAAGGAATAAAAGAAAATGCTTTAAATTTCGTTATTTATAACTAAAGTCAAATCTGTTAAGAAAGTTCAATGTACATTCAATTGAATGTGTTGAATATGGCTGCATCTAGATATCAAAGAAGGAGAGGACCACGTTGAATGTAAATGTTAAAACTCCAAACATAAGTAAGGAACACTATGCAGTGAGCAATATTTGTTTTATTTTTTTGATAACTATTAAAGAGTTTTCTATATATGGGTATCTGTCCAAGACAAAGTAAGTGGTAGTGAACCCAACTGATGAACTGCTGAGCTCTAGTTAAATACCCCTAACAGGCTTTTCTGAATCAATGACCATTATGCGTTTAAAATTCCATTTCTCTATATGGTGAAGTGACCAGGATTTACATAACTATTTCTCCCTGTCGCTTTCTATATTTGCATCACTCATTTGCCTTTCTAATCAAACGAAGCCTTGTGACAACATATAGTGATACAACATTACACATATAAATTGAAGATGTAACTGAAGAAATTAGAAATAACAGGACTTTTTCTAGAGTAAGATCCATTCTAAATGCAGCAATTTTTGCGGCAAAAAACTGTGCAACATAAAGTAGTATTCACGCCCCTCTGACAAAATCAATGTTCCCTTAGTGGTTGGCTAATATTTACATTTTACTGTGTTTTTCTATTAACTTCTCTGATTTTTCAATAACACTTATTGCAACAACCTAATCACTGTATATGGATTAACATATTAATAACATAGGAAGTTCACATACATATTTCTTATAAGCTGCACAGCTCTTAAAAAATTATCAGGAAAAAAAACTATCTCTTACTTAAATATATCTTATCCAGTTTTGATCAAGTCTCATCCCTTGAAATCGTATATTTACACCTCATATGTGCAAATGTTTCAGTAAATACTTCCCTGTAGCTTGGAATCTTAGAAATTTTTTATAATAACTGATGTTTGCGTAAGTCCTACTTCCTTATTACCCTAAATCACTTAATATAATATTTAGCGAACTGATCATGACATTGGATGAACAAGTTCTTATGGTTTTAAAAATACTTAGGTTATTCGCTGTAAAATGCAAAAGTCAGTTATTTTGTAAAAATCTCATTACAAACTACCGTACATCCGGGTTGTTGGTTTTTTGTTGTTGCGAAAATGGGGAAATGTGTAACATTTGCGTAACACTTGCGTCTGTCATTTTTTGCGATATGAAATGTTTCTTAAGGAAATAAAACAGGATACTACAGGATATAATTTTGGCGTATTCAATAATTTGCGACATTTAAGAGATCGCAAAAAAGCGAAAGTTAGATCATCGCGAAAATTACCGAATATACGGTATTCGGTTCTAAAAATTTATTTCGAATCAAAATTGGACGTAAAGTTTCAGAATTTGGGTATTATATTCTAAATCCGGTATCTAATAAGTTGAAAAAAAATTCCAACGGAACCCCTCATCCGACCCTTACTTCCCGCCCACATCTCCGTCTCTGGATCTTTGCCTGACTTACGCCTTAGACATCTCACACAGCAGTCGTCTGGGTTTTCAAATTAGAGGTCATCACACCAAGGGTACTGGATCATGCATTCATAGTTCTGGTAGTAAAAGTTCTCTCCTAACAACACAGCTACTCCAAATGCACAGAAAAAGTTAGTACAAGGGTGGTTGTAGATAGATTCTCTCACCGAGTACCTCTTTCCTTCGTGAATGCAGTAGTTTGGCCGAGTTGTATAGGGGGATATGTGACAAAATAATAAGGTCTTCCAGTTAGCAAAGTTGTACTGGGTAGATTGGTAACATATTCAATATGATATAAAGGTTTTCGAGTTTTAACCACGGCAGAATCGCACGGCATCAAAAGACATGTTGCTGAGATTACTGACATCATACAAAGCAGGGTTTTGGGAACAATCATCTTGAGATTTTGCAGAGAAACTCCCTTAACACTTTCCAAAAAAACCAATGGTGTACGCTTTCAACATTTTAGGCCCGTTTTTATATATTATTTGAAAATTCGGACTTTATTTCTTGGTTTGATAAGAGTGCATTGTAATGTGTTTTTAATATAAAGGACTCCAGTGTTAGTCCACATGTTAAATTGATTGTGTGGTGGTGTAGGTGTAGTAAATTAGACTATTTCCTACAAAATATTCCTGGTCTATTAAAGATAATGATTGAACTATACAATGCAACAAGTTCTTTCTTTTAATATCCATATAAATGTAGATAAGCATGTATTAACTAAATGATATTTGGCTACATTTCACAAGTAAAATAAAATATATTATGATATTCAGGAATATACACAATATAAGTTAAAATCATGCCACACAATGATACAAGCACTACACAAATATTGAAAACACACACACACACACACACACACACACACACACACACACACACACACACCCCACATAATGCAATAACGCACATAATGAAATTAATGTTGTAAAATAAGACCTATTGTCGAGGCGTTCAATTATCATACCTAAAACTACTCCTCAGCTTGATAAGGATAAATCTTTCAATGTTATCCTCCATACCATTAGACCACTATGATAAGACTCGCCGTTCTTGCACTCTTCCTGAGTTACGCTATATGCGACTCGTTTATTTCACTGAGGTTGTCCCCAACCCCAGCCCCAGGATGTAACTATCGTGGTACCTATTACCCCTCGGTGTGGTTTAACCCCACCCCCTGTGAACGCTGTCAGTGCACCACCAGTGGAGAGGTGATGTGCTTCACTATTCCTTGTTTACATACCCTATGTGCGGACCCCGTTATTGAAAAGGATCAATGTTGCCCCAGGTGCCCCAACGGTAAATATTGAATAAGCAGGCTCTAAGGGCTGTATCTAGTTTTATTGTTTTTTACTACTACATGTATCTGTTGCCAGTAAGTTATGATAATTTGCTTTTGCGTTGCCACAATGACCCAGCGCAACATATTTTGAATATTTCATATATTTGACAAATGTGAGATATATATATATATATATATATATATATATATATATATATATATATATAGGTACTTGACATGGTTTGCGGGTCATGATCCATAAACATGGGTTGTGGGACCTTGCATTTGTGGTAGGCTTATTACAAAAGGAAACGCATTTTTAGGAATAGTTTTTGATGAAGAAGCCAAATATAAGATGAATATAAAGATTACTCATATTTGGTTTCAAAGTTATAGATAACGTTGTGGGTCACCACATTGTGGGTATACATACCCACAGTGATATATAGTAGATAATATATATAACATACTTGTGGGTAGGAACCCACAAACCATGTCATGGCAATATATATATAGATTCTTTATGGGATATATCCCACAAACCATGTATGGGTGCTAAAACAATGATATATAGCATACAGCTGAATATGATTTGTATAGGAGCACAAAATACAAAATATCATTTTATAAGACTTATATATATATAGGCTTTTTTAACCCTTTCGCTGCCACGTCAAAAAAGACGTTATTACGCTTCAGTGCCAAGCATGACGTTATCAAATTCATGTTTTGACGTAACAATCTGACACAACGCGCCGTACCATTTTTTAGCGTTGCGGGATGCAGTTTTGTGTTTAATCAATAATTTCTAATGTTATTATCGAAAACAATGGCTTTTTATCTTTTTCTCTGTCATTTCAAATAAGACGTTACGCCATTCTTTTTTTTTCTTTCTTTTTTAAGCGTCGCCAAATGAAAAAGAAATGTAAAGAAAACCACGTCTTTCAAAAAATATGAATTACTTCATAAATGATGCATGTTCACAATCTTTAACAAATACGTGCAGTTTTTAAAATAATCACGTTCTTATCCTGTCAATCTTAATTATAATCCACGCATACATGTGAATTTTTTATCATTGAAATTACATGTAGTTCTATAAGATATAATGCATATATCTCTTATTTCTTTGTTTGCACATATATGAGACATAAATTTCACGATAAAAAAGCTATCTTATTCCTGAGAGAGAGAGAGAGAGAGAGAGAGAGAGAGAGAGAGAGAGAGTTTGTTTAAGTAGGTTGACTTAAACAAATCATAAATTATCGGATTTCTTTTTTGATAACCTAATGACATGCAATGCAAACTTAATCATGTTTTTCACACCAGAAATTCCCTCAAATTGTGAAAAATGGAACTGATGGGGCGGGATTATCAAATAGTTATCACGAAAGTATATGGTCTAAATAGCAATAACTAAGTTTTTCCCACGAATAATTTGAACATTTATTTTTAAAACATCTTCATTCGGCCTCGCACCGTATGGGATTTACTGACCATGTACAAACCATATTAGATTAACATTAAACTATATGTGTAATTAAGCAAAGCACCAAATGTTTTAAAGCGATTTTATATAACCAACTTACATTGTTTTAGAGCCTGTATGCATCATTAATACGATATTTTTGTAACAATCATTGTCATTAATAGCGGATAATTTTCAAAAACTAATTAATTAGTATAACGCAAATATGTTAGTGGTCAAGAGGCGGGTATTGCTGGCTGCAGCTGTAAAGGTTTATCATGATGCAGTTTAAGAAATTCGCAAAAGGAATTGGTTTTTACTGTGTGTTAGATATGCAGACAGACAGACAAAGAATGACAGTGCTAGATTGGTAAGCAATTCCTTGTTCGTTTTAATAATCATTTCTATGAAATCGCGCAAGCATAAACGTCCATCCAAGTTTATGCTCGTAAAGTCATTTGGGGGAAATTTCGAATCACCCCGCGTTCCGTGTTTTAGAAAGTGTGGTGTATCGCACTGCAATGTACAAAACACGAACAAATGAAACTCTCCAACAGTCACCACCTGCAATGTAATTTACATAGGCGTCGGAATCGGAGGGGGGAGGGCTAAGGGGGGCTTAGCACCCACCCCACCATTTTTGCAAAGTTAGACCTAACCATTAGGCACATAGCATCATAAAAGGTTAGCCTCCCCCCCCCCCCCCCCACTCTTTCTCGCAGGAAACATATTTGTTCCTAAATTTACCTTGAAATGATTAAATTATTGAGAAGTTGAAGTCATAGGCATACTATCCCCCCCCCCACCCCCCCGGATTAGGAATTTCATGATGTGGGAAATTTTTTTATTTTGGTAGGTAAGATTGTTTTGGAAGTATAGGTATAGTACTACCCCCCCCCCCCCCACGGATATTTTGGGAATTAGTTTTTTATCATTTTTTTTTGCTTGTCAATATTTTTTAGGATTAGTCTAGCCCCCCCCCCCCCCCCCCACTCACTTTCAAATTGCTTCCAACGCCATGCAGTGATTTTTATATAGAGAGTTTAAAGAAGAAATGACATACATTAATAAATTATTTTGTTATTAAAATATTCTCGCTAACCTCAGTAAAGAGAATTTATGTGATGAAAACGCTGCTCAATATTCATTTCTCATTACACTGTATGCTATTGCTTTATTCAGCGAGAAAATTGATATATTGTATGTTTGTTACCGCATGCGCGGATCCAGAAAACATTTCCAGGGGGTGTCCGAGGGATAATTTTGTTTTCCAATGTTGGAGAGGGGTTTTGAGGCCTATTTCGGGAATTTTGCTATATAATCTTTTTAATTTGATTTCCCAAGAGGTGGAAGGAATAGTCCATGCACCCCCTTCTAGGTCCGCACATGAACGAGTATGATCTTTCTGTTGGACCAAAACAACGAACTGTATTAAACATGCGTATTTACACATATTTTACAATCAAGTTGAACAAAAACTGTTATTCAAAATACCCCAAATGACTTTAATGATTTCGTAAATAGAATAATATATAGGCTTATCGTGAAATTTTTAAAGCTGCTATGTTCGATTTTATACGATGGCTATGCTAAGTATGAGTATCATAATAGACATTGCAGTAGTTTTCCAGGTACATTAAGCCATATTTTATTGAAAAAGTGATGTACACAATTTATTTACAAAAACAAACGACATAAATTGTATTGATTTCTTTCGTCTCATAATAAAATTCGCTGCTGAGGTCAAGGCGGGTATGGTTGTATTACGACTTTGAAAAAATTTCAAATCAAAAATAAACGTCGGTACATTTTATTCACTAATATTTGGGGAAGTGTTTTGTATACATGTACAATCGATACATCACATGCGGGTTGAATAAACCCAATCATTCGGGAACAAAACCAAGCGGTTCCCGTTTCTAAACATTCCCAAGATGGAGTTGGTTTGTTTTGTTTTTTGTTTTCTCATACAGAAATTTTTTATGTACTTTAAATAATACAAACTTTGAAAGGAGACGGATTTTGTTTGTGTAAATAGGCATTTGTCTAATAAATTTGGTCTGTATAGAAAAATATTTGATACTCCCATAGCCAAAAAAAACCGGACTATGCACAGGGGCTCGTCACGAAGTTTTTTCAACCTTCTATATATACCACCTCTATACTATAAAATACAAAAAAGTGTATTTTATAGTATAGAGGTGGTATATATAGAAGGTTGAAAAAACTTCGTGACGAGCCCCTGTGGTTAGAGCTAAGAAGGGTTGTGCACTGAAGTCTTAATCTCGAACACGGTCGAAGCATCACCATTATCTCCAAATAAGTTATTACATGCAGTTCTTGTTTTTCTGTCCAAAGATTCAGTATTGTTCTTTTACATGCATGAAAACTACAGTAAAATGTCACCAGATGGAATTTTTTTTAATGTTGATCATTTGGCTAAAATTTTGTTCTAGGATCATATCAAAGTAATTTTTTCAGTGCCCCATTCCTCCTTATTTGGCATATCGCAGTTTATATTGCCGTTCATTAACCCTCTGGCTGCGACGTAAGCGTGCAAATATACTAACGTCACTGCGACAATTAAACGACGTCATAAAATTTTTGACGTTATTCGGCGGAAATAATTTTGCGCTCGATTGTATTACATAAAGTGCCCGTTCCAGTCATATCTTATCTTTTATTTTATAATTTCATTTATTTTAACGCTTTGTACTTTTTCTAACTATAGTTAGTATTTTGTGGCCCTCGCCACTTGAGAAATTTTAAGCATCAGAACTGAAATAATGAAATCAATTTTTAAATAATTCCTTTCGTTTCTTACTAATTAATTTTACGATATATAGAGACGGAAATCTGACGATCGTTAAGCATAAAGAAATTGCTACATCAAGTCGGTATATTCTAAAATTAAAAAAAAAACAAGAAAAAAGATAACAGATTGATGTTTTTATTTATTCCTCAAATTGTCTAGTTGTATGAAATGTGACAAAACATTTCAAACACAGGCCGATGCCGCAGGATGCGCACCACGTTCTAATTTTGCTTTTGCAGATGACGCATACTTTTCTTTTTCTGCCTAGAAATCAGATGACAAAATGTTGTTATTATTAAGTTTGTCGTTATTTAGTTGCTGCATGGACATAATTATACCAGAGTATTATAATTAATTATTTTCGATATCGATTCTAAGGGTGTTTATCATCAAGTTGTTCTATGAAGTGCCTCTCTGTCAGTCTTGCTTGAGCGGACAGACTTGGCCTTCCAGCAAGGCGCCTGGGTTGCCGAAAATTTCCAACATTACAAGTCCCAAGCAAACTCCAATTTGAAAGTCCATCCTGTTCATTTTAGTCCGTAGACCTCTATTTTGCCTGTATATGATGTACGCATTGGCTGAAAAAAATCAGTAAGCTTTATTGTATTGTGATTATTAAAGAAAATGGCCGGGCTGGCAAATTTTTGTCAATGTTTTACTACAATAGAACTTAAATTTATCTGTATACATATAACATTGCATGTGCGCCAACCATAGCATTATTTGTAATCTGTATAGCGAGTTTTTAAATCAATTTTTGTTTCCGTTAAATTTCTGTTAAATACTACCGTTTAATCGCATGCAATTAGATACATAAATTACATGTCTCTGATGTAATATTTAAGTATACACAATATATTAAAAGGATATTATAATAATATAAGGAAGGTTATTGCAAAATTGAAAATCAGTAAATCGAAGTGAGTTTTGATCAATTATCTGGTTTGTCGCATCAATACGAAGATGTGCATTAAAAATGTGTTTGCTTTGTTCATATTTAGTCTGCAATGTTTAAGTACTGAGTCCATGCACATGTCGCCTGATGACTTTTGACCCCCGTATTGATACGTGTAGGTAATGCCTTCAAAATTATCTTAGATTCACGGATTTTACGCCCCTACAACTGTTTGGTTGACACGTACAATTTACCACATTCTAAAAATCTTTACCACTAAACTGTTCTTATAATAGCAGTTTGAGAACATGGGATTATGTTTAACTTATAATGGACATAGATACAGTGTATAGACTGTTGTGGGCTTTTAACTCAGGTGTTAGTCCAGTGATTCTTTATTTTGCTTTAAAAAGTTGATTTGTAGTATGAAACCTACAAATGACTCTCAGAAGGAGGTTGAACAGGATCCGTTTCCACATTTTGTTGGACCTTATGTCAGGATCATAGAGCTCCAAACTTTTATCGGACAGGTCGACACCACCCATCTTTTGGTTGTACACGCAGTTGACTGCCGGTATTTGGATTTCAACTCCCCGGGCATTGTGTGTCGCAATAACGCTGTAATATATGCTCACATAAATTTCCTTTATTGGAACAGTTTTATTTATGAATGGAATGCGTATGAAGCTGTTTTATTATGAATTATAAATTTGATAAATTATTTTACTCTTTAAAATCGCCATAATCATCTAATGATTTATAGTATAAATTTACTTGGGCTGGGATAGCGTGGACATAAATGTTACGGTTTTCCTGTCACCATAACAAAGTGCCATAATGGGTCCGCTTTGCTTTACTAGTGACTCTCCACGCTGCAACTTTAAATTCTTTAAAGACTTGGGCATTCCTTTTCTGTAGACCCTGACAGTGCCAGTCATGTAGGTGTCTTTATCAAAGAGGGAAGAGCAGAGAGCCGGGCTCGTGAAATAGTTGTCACACACGAGGTGGTGATATCTGTACAAATATGGTTCCATCAGTTGCATCACCACCTCATACCCTACACCGTGGACACTCCTAGCTGCACCACCCTGTCTACCTATTGACAAATTATTTACAGTAAATACATTAAGAGTTTATGTCGGGGGGGGGGGGGGGGGTTGTTCATAAATTTTGCGATTGGACAACAAACTCTGTTAGTTGGTTTCATAAGCATTGTATGATATAAAAGGTTTAGCGAATGTAAAGTATGCCAGTGTTCCGTAGCATTTAATACAGACAGGAAAGCAAGCTAAACGCGACTATATCTCTAACGTATATAAAAGATCCAAGTTGATAACCAGTTTTGTTGAGAAGATGTAAAACAAGAGGGGGAAAACGCAAATTTTCTTAACTTTTGAGTATTGAAAGAGGTGAAACGTTAAATTAAAACATCCATAAAAGGAATCAACACATAAAATTATAATCGCCGAATTTGTACAATAATCGGTATTTTCCTTATCGAGAGATTACGAGATTTCTTGGGAATTAGCGCAACATTCGCTGTATTTTCCACATTCAGTTCAGTTAATAGCATAACAATATCATTTATTATTCTCCCCTCTAAATCTTTAGCATGCATACTTTCTCCAATCAGAACATATTTCTATATTCCTAAACTGACCACCGCTGAAGTAAACTCTCATTTATTCCCATGCGCAAATCTGTTTATTGTTAAGTAATTACATTATCTCTATTATTCACCAGTATGCATGTAAATGGACGCCATTGGTCTTCAATCATCACTTTCGATTATTTTAAGAATAATTTCCTACAGCTTCAATCTTATTAAAATCAGATGTTAGATACGCCCGATATTTTTTTTTATTTTAATGTATATTTTTTCAAATTGCCATAGGCCCAAATAGGCCCTGTGGCACTTAACGTAGATATTCAAATAGGCCCAAATAGGCCCTGTGGCACTTAACGTAGATATTCAAATAGGCCCTGTGGCACAGAAATGGTTAAGGGAATTTGTTTTATAAAAGTAACCGAAGAATTACTAACGACTTGTCTCCTAATGGCAACAGTGTATAGTATGGGGCATTCCTGAAAAGGTGGCAGATTTTTTTACTACATGTAATGCACTGAACAGAGCACCCAGTGATGCACTGAAGAAATTTACTTTGTAAACCCCTTGAAATAAAAAGATATAGATACTGTGCTTATGAATCACAGACTTATGTAATTTAAGTCAGAAGCAGCATGCAAAGCATGCTTTGAAATGATCATATACTAGTATATGTTAATGCATCTCAGGAAGAAGTTTGGTCTGTGTACCCCTTTTGATAAGATGAACATAGATCAAAACATTGTCCTTAACCGGTGTCAAAGATAAAAAAATAAAATGTCTTCAAATACATTGTTTTCTAAGTTTGGTTTCTATAATTATCTTCAAAGAGAATATGGTAACAGACCAGAAAACCTCTTCACTAAAATCATTGACGACTAAAGTGTCAAATGCCATTGGTTTGAAACTACTTGTAAAAATTAAGGTGTGAACAACTTATCTCGGTTATAGCTTAGGCCACATCAAAATGTCCTATACGCTTTTCCTTGTGACTTTGTATTAGGGTAATACCCCAAATCATTATTTTCCTTGTCACCTTGTCCATGTACTACCACGTCTAGGTCATGACGAATCCCTACATGACCATGACCATCTCTGTGTCAAATAAAGGCAGCAGCAAATGCATAACCCCCACCAAAAATATTGCTATGGCATAGCAATCCATCCTCAACACTTGTAATGTAGACACAGATTAACAGACAGACAAGGTAAATCCTTTATACCATGATACCTTTATTTGCAGAGGTAAAACAATATTAATAAGGGAACACTTTTGTCAGTTAAAGATTATATATTCTATTTCTCAAAGTTAGAAAAATGTGTCATGCATGATTTCAAACACAAGACATGTATATATATGTGAACATTCTTGATAGCTGTAATAGTAGTAGCATTTGAAAATTGTTCACAGAGAGACAAACAGAAAGCTACACAAACAGATCATCGCATACACTCTTCTGGTCTATGGCCAGCAGAGCTAAAACCCACAGGTGTCATGAGAAATTGAACGTCACAGATGTCCTCTGCAAACATAAGGGGAAATATACACTTCATGTAAATATTAGATATTAATATGATTGTCCTTTTTTAAAACGTTAAGTATTCTAAATTACATTGTAATATACTTTTAAAATATATGCAATACATATTTCAATCATGTTCACTTGACCTTAAACATAAAAGTAACACATAAGAAATTACAACATCTTATTGCTGATATTAAGATTTTAAAACGAATAAAAACTAAACCATGAGGTTACACCACAGGTACACATGTTGCAGATGGGAAGCAGAGAGAGTAATACAGATATAACACATACACATTCAATCTTCAATCTAAAACATGAAGCATACAGACGACTCTTGTTTATAAATAAGTCCAGGGTATTTCATGAGGAGATAATCTTCCAATTACTGTTTAAATTTAAAGGGTTTATTACAGAATCATTTGTTACTGCAAGACCAAACGTCCTAAATTTGCATCCTCATCTTCCGCCATTACGTTTAACGTGGGCTCATTGGAATCAGCTTTCGTATCTGCTGATTAAGTCTCAGCATATGTTGCATTTTACTCTTTTTCTGATGAATACTTCTATCAGCAAGAAATTTGCAATTGTTTTTTTACTTTCAGTGCTTCTGCCTCTCTTGATACACTTTAATCTTTAAAGTCCATATAAAATTCAAATGTCCTATTCCATTGTCCATTTTTTCTTTGATGGTAATGTGGTGCATGATGGTTTATCCACTGATTCTATACCACTTGGGACATAATCCTTGTGTTCTTCAATAGAATCTGTGAATCAAATATAAGAAAGGTTCAGTGAATTAAATTCTACAATTGTACATGTAAGTTAAAATAATAGTGTACGCAACACATTTTCATAACATGCTAGTGCTTGGTATTCAATTTGTATACACACTATGCTGCAGTAAATTGTGACCACATCTTTCAAGTAATAATGCTTTAATGTTTAAAAACTAAAAAATGATCTGCGATCACATATCAATGTATATATTTAAGAAATAAACAACGTTATTTAGTGAACATGGCGTTATGAATAGCAATTGCTCTGTTGGCATATTCCATGATGCAAGCTAGCGCATCATGGAAAATATGCCAGCAGAGCAGTTGCTATTCATAACGCCATGTTCACTAAATAATCGTTGTTTATTACTTATATTTGCATTTTACCACTCGCAAATACCCTGTATTAGCCTAGACCTTGACATTTAGCTATTACATCAAAAGTAAGCATTCAGACTGTAATGTATCTTTTTAATTCACATAGATTTGTTAACAGAATCAATGATATGTTATAACAGTAATTCCTTTAAAATGTTATCAAAAACATGTTTTAATATTACATGTAAATACGTCAATTTTAATGGAGTTGGAGAAAAACACATGATGTATTGTATAGTGGTTTTAATCTATAACGTCATGGAAAAGTATATATAACGTTACACCTTTATGACGTCATAGTATACTGACAGAGCAATTGCGATTATAGAGAAATAATTGCAGCTCCTCCGTATGGGCTTACAGTGGGAAAGAACAATGGAAATGCAAATATTTGCATATAAACATATGTCTAAACTTGCAATATATATATGTACGCATATGAACAGTCAAATATCTGACCTCAAAGACACAAAAAAATGTTTGCAAATAAACAGATAACTAAACTCAAAGACACAGTAATAAACTATAGGAAAAATGTTAGAACAAATAATCTCTGACAGTGACCTACAATTCATGAATAGACACAAACATTTATACATGAAAGAGATTCAAAAACCACAAGCATTCCCATACATATTTTTCATTGTACATATGTAAAAACTCAATATGTATGGACGCATATATCCAGTATACAAATGTCAATTAAGTAAACTCAAAGACACAAAAACTCATGAACAATCAACTGAAAAATGTTAGAATAAGAAATATATGATGATAACCCACAATTCATGAACAGACACAAACAGGTATACATATACATGACAATGTCCCACAATCCATAAACAGACCCAAACATGTATATACAAGACAATGACCCACAATCCATGAACAGACACCAACATTTTTTTTACAGTACAATAGTTCATCAAACAAATTAGGTAACATTTTCTCCAGCATTCTATCATACTAATATCAAAACTCTTGTGACAAAAATCAAATTAGAAATTACATGTTAATCATATATGTAAGTAATGGAAATAAAAGATTAATGTGAACAATTGAAGATCTTTATAGGAACATGGTTACAGTAACATTTTTTTCTAGACTAAATGCTCATAGTATTACATTTAATCATATGTACTAGAGTTTATAACTGCGTAAACATTACATGTAATTTGTATATAATTTGTTATTGTATGGATTTTACATGTTTATCAAAAACAACAGTTGAATTTTTATTGAACCTGTTATTTTCCACAGGATTCGATGTTGGGATGAGATGTTAGTAGTGTTTGGCTGGGATGTTCGGTAATGAAAAAAATGTAGAAATACAGATAAATTATTAATCTTGTAAGCCAATAAGTCATTTTTGTATACCCTTAAGATGAAGCAGCTAGGATTAACAACTAGGCAATTGTTAATAAAAAGATTTCTGCAAGTATCTTAATTTGTACATTTTTTTTATCAAACTATGCCATTAATTTATCACATTAATTTTGAAGATCATTTAGAGCTAATATTATATGTTTATCATGAACATCATTTATCCTTTCCTCTGGTGTATCATTCCTATCGTATCTTGCATGTACACTTTTCAATGTACATGTATAACATGCGTCAATCCTATCATATCGTGCGTGGTTTCTATCCTATCATTTTATTATCATGTTAAATTCATTGCGGATACAGTATAACAGAGAACCAAAAATTAACATAAAGATCAAATATCTAACTCAAAGTCACAAGAAAAATGTTTGAGCAAACATTCTATGAGAGTGACCCACATCCCATGAACAGACAAAAACATTTATATATATGACAGCACTCCAAAAGCAATGAGCATTCACATATATATCTTTGAATTTACAAATGTCTGAACTCAATATGTATGAATGCATATACACAATTGACTAAACTTGAAGACACAAAAAACACATAAACAAATAACATGAAAAATGTTTAAACAAACAATATATGATAGTGACCCACAATCCATGAACACTGATACAAACATATATATATGGTACCCAGATCAATATTTTTTACAATCTTATACTATCATATCATTTATCAGACCTATTGATCAAGCATACAGATCTATCATCATGCACAAATCCAGTAGTACCGAGTGTTAATCCTAGAAAGTTTATCATTTAACTTCACGGTTTTTCTGTGTATCCTATTATGTTAATCATATCGTTCCTTTCCATAAGCAAGTCATTTTACTTGGAAGTTACATGTTGTTCAATACGCCGTTAAAGCAAATATTTATTGATCAGTAAACTCAAAAACATAAAAACTCATGAACAATCAACTGAAAAATGTTAAAATAAGAAATCTTCAACAATGACCCACAATCCATGAACAGATCGACGCCAACATGTAACATATTTAAACAATAAAATGCTTTCTATAGTGATTCATTCGGGATATGAAGGTAGTGACATTGCAGGAAAAATACATAACCCGCTAAATAACCAGCATTAGCGGGTTATGTAAATTTTTCCTGCAATGATCGCTACCTTCATAACCTGCATGAATCATCAAAGAAAGCATTTTATTGTTTATATTAACATCTTTCTTTAACTAATTAATAAATTGATTATGAAAAGTTAGTAAAATTTACTAAATTACTGTTAACGTACACATGTACGTTAGCTAAAAGAAACAGCCAAATCGTCTCCTGTGAGACTTTCAGTCTGACATCATCATGATTATTTCATGCAGTCCGTGATTTTACTTAGGTCGCTGTAGGTTCAGATCAATCGATAAACAGGGCGTGTTAATTTCAGTCCTGTCACTTTCAGCCGCTGTAGATTTCGACCAATAGTTAAATGGGGCGTGTAGATTTCAGTCTGGCTGTTTCTATAGAGCTATGAATTAACTATAACCTTTCGTAAGAAATTGAGGAAATTATACTTAAAGTTTGTAGATGTAAATATACGACAATGACCCACAATCCATGAACAGATACAAACATGTATATACATGACAATGACCCACAATCCATGAACAGACACAAACATGTATATACAGTTCAATAATTCATCAAACAAATTAGATACAATTTTCTCCAGCATTCTATCATACTAATATCAAAATGCTTGAGACCAAAATTAAATAAGAAATTACTTTGCTATGTAAACAAATCTTTTGTTTTAATTTTGAATGTTGAAGCAAAAATTCCAGTTATAGACCTAAAATGAATGTATTAAATGTTAGGAACTGTTTTTTTATTCTTAAAATGAATAAAATGATAGACAAATCAGCTTGAAAAAGACTTGTATATTGAACCTATGTAAATAAAAAAATAGGGCACAATCCTGGTTTACATGACAAAGAATTGTGAGCTCTGTATCTTGCTTGTAACTCAATGACTGACTCTCAAATTTCATTTGATCATTAGAAATATATCCTAAAGCATTGTAAATAATGAAAACAGAAAAACAAAATTTGACCAAAATCATGACAGTGCCCCTTTAAAATATTTGCATATATACAAATGTATAAACTCAAAGACACAAAAAAGTCATGAACAAACTACCTGGTACAGGAGAAATAATACAAAACTTAACCTACGATAGTGACCCACAATCCATGAACAGACACAAGCATGTATATATATGACAGTGATACACAATCCATGAACAGACACAAACATGTATATATGACAGTGAACCACAATCCATGAACAGACACAAACATGTATATATGACATTGAACCACAATCCATGAACAGACACAAACATGTATTAGTATAGCAACCTTAGAACTATAAGCATTCACATATATATACATATACATGCAAACACAAATAAAACTCAAAGAAATGGAACACCTCAACTGCCTTATGTAGATAATGCCCATAATATGCTGATAGTTCAACATTTCATGCTGATCATCAATCAACATTACATACTGATACATCAAGTGAACTTTACATGCTGATACTTCTTCATTATATGATAATTTATCAATTATCATTACATGCTGATAGTATAACATTACATGCTGATAATTTTTTATTATATGATTATACCTAGTATTCACTATATGCTGATATTTCATAAAATGATGGTATTACAGTATGCGGTGATTCTAAATTCGCTATAAGCAGCAGGATCGTGATTCGATAAAACTCAGGGATATTACTAAGGAGAGAATAGACTAAATTCAAGCTACATTGTACCCAACAATTTAAACAAGCTTCTTTTATGCTTATTTCCTTATATAAATATGGACACCCCATTGGTTATTATCAAAACTTATATTCCCAATACTAGGGCTTGTGCCATTCAGCTGAAACTGGATGCTGGAGGGAATGGGGGCACCATCACTTTTGATTACATTTGTTGGAACTTGCGCCGAAATCTCTGTGTGTCAAACAACTCCATAGTCCCCTTATTGTAACTCGTCTTTGTTTAGGCGCCTTCAAATTGGATGCCAATTTTATGAGTATGTTTTATGTTGTAGGTTGATTGTTTTAATTCTGCAGGCAGGCGCCTTCAAATTTATTTTACCCCCTTTGGATTGGGCATTCTACGCCATTAAATAGCAATTTTACTTTCTGTCTTAAGGAAATCAGAGCATGAGCAATCATCCATTAGATCCCAGCGCTTCTCACAAACTATCTTTTATTTAAGGGGGGGGGGGGTGGTGGTGGTGGTGGCAGTCCTACCCCTCAATCACAAGTCAACAAGTAAATATAAAATAGGGAATGGGGGGGGATCCCGTATTTTACAATATTTCATCTATTGATCTACATATGATCGAATTTCCATTTTCATAAAATTATTGTAAAACTACATACAAAGGATAGAGCATTGCGTCCTCCAGATTGCAATATCTTACATGAAGTCAGATGCTAGGGACTACGTGCGCTGTTGAAACTGATTTTAGCAGTAACTGTACTGTTGAAAAAAATTAGTGCTTACATTGTCCACTCCTTTACGTGGATCTCCAGGGAAAGCCCACCCATAAATCTGATGTAACCTGAATGACAGAAGTCTTTGTTTAGGTGCTATGAATACTTTTAGCGGTCCACTTTGACCAAGCGCCATAAACTTGGGTTCACTTCAGAATGCACATTTTTGGACAAAAAATCCCCTGGGGTACCTGGAACCCCCTGATTTGTATGCACTGATGGGGAGCGCCAATGGTTTTCCCAAGCAGGCTTTCTTTAAATATAAAATGACTCTGTTAAAGGACAACACATAATCAAGTGGTATTATCTGTTGAGTATCTTGATCTATTAAACTAGTCTCAGTGGACCTTAGTAATATCTGATCAATCTCCGAAACAGAGAAAAAGCCCTGTGTTAAAAACTTGTCAGGCATCAATGAGTTCTGAATTTTAATGTATTTCAATCTCAAGATGACCCTTCCCTATTTTTAGAATCACCGCAGAGTGAAGTACCATCACATAATGAAGAAGTATCAGCATGTAACAAAGAACTATCATCATATAAAGACAAAGTATCAGCTTGTAATGTTAAAGTTTCAGCATGTGATGTTGAAGTATCATCATGTAAATTAATGTTGAAGTATCATCATCCTCCACATAAGGTAGTTGAGGCGTTATGTACAAAGACACTAAAACCTCATGAACAAACAATCTGTTAGAATGACCCACATCCCATGAACAGACAAAAGCATGTATATATGACAGCAACCCAAAAATCATTAGCATTCACATATATATTTGCACTTACACAAATTTCTAAAGTCAAAGACACAAAATAGGCGTGAACAAACTACAGGAAAAATGTTAGAACAACCAATCCATGACAGTGATCCACATCCCATGAACAGACACATACATGTAGATATGAGAGCAACCCAAAAACCATGAGCATTCACATATATATCTTTGACTAAATATGTATGCATGCATATGCACAAATGTCTAAACTCAAAGACACAAAAACCCATGAACAATCCACAGAAAAAATTGCAGAACAAAAACTCTATGACAGTGACCCACAATCCATGAACAGACACAAACGTATATATATACGAGGGTTGTCCGAAAAGTTCGTGGACACATGTAATTTTTTTCAAAATAGAAGCGCCATTTTCAGGAAGGTATTATAATATAATTGTAATAAAGAGCATAATAATGTATACTTTTGTAATGGAGTTATAAATGTATATACATTGCCTATACAGGCCGCACAGCCCAGTATGACGTTAAATTATAATGACGTAGTACTGGGTTTATTGAGAGTAATATGCCGCATTCACCGTTTGGTCAGAAGGTACAATCGCATATTCCATCAACATATCACTTGTGCCACTTGTGGATAAGTTTCCTTAATCGTTTCATTCATTTCAGTTTTTTACTTCAGTTGACAAAATTTTTTTCTTGCCAGCGGTCAGATGAAGTTGCTTTTTCATGCGTTTTAAAAGACATATTCTTGCCGTAATATCTTTTAAATGTCCTCTGCTGGTTTGAAAATATTTTTAAATGATGTATGAAAATAATGTACACAATACAGACTACATCACAATAGAAGATTATGAAAACAGTAAATATACATATCTAAAAACTCAATTACAAAGTTTGGACAATTTTTGCGCTGGGACGTGCATACTTTCTGCGAGCCTTTGATACATTAAAATTTTACTTTATTTCTATAGAAAACAATAAAGACCACTTTGGTTTGATCTGAAATTTTATGACAAAGATTTAGATATATAATATGAATAAATTAACCCATTTAAAATGATAAAAATGCTATTGTCCACGAACATATTTGGACAACCCTGGTATATATAGTATATATATATGACAATGACCTACAATCCATGAACAGACACAAACATGTATGTGTGACAATGACCTGCATTTAATCCATGAACAGACACATATATGAAAATGACCCACAATCCATGAACAGACACAAACATGTATATATGACAATGACCCCCATTTAATCCACGAACAGACACAAACATATACCGGTATATATATATATTTATATATATATGACAATGACCCACAATCCATGAACAGACACAAACATATATATATATGACAATGACCCACGTTTAATCTATGAACAGACACAAATACATATATTTGACAGTGACCCAAAAACCATGAGCAATCACACAGTTATATGTTTGCATATACACAATGTCACAAAGACACAAAAAAAATCATGAACAATCTACAGGGAAAATGTCAGAACAAACAATTCCATTTCAGAGAAAAAGCTGTCATTGTCAAAGTTAAGGATAAAGGCTGATTAAAAAGTGGTGACAAAATATAACTAAAACAATAATAAAATTAAGAATCCTCGACACCCTGTGACTTCTACTTTTAAGACAATACATCACATCATGGCAATTTCAACGCGATGTGAAACAGTTTATATCGCCAATAATTGGTGTTTTAAATATCTCTGTGCAGCTATGGGTTTACCCTCAGTCTACCAACCCACAGGTTCTGAGTGTGAATACTGGAGGAGCATTTATTTTAATGAAGAGAAATGAAATTTAAAGTCCCCCCTTAAAAAACTGATTATAAGGGGGTGGGGGGGGGGGGGGGTAATTTTTAAGTCAAAACACATGGTAAAAATCAATATCTTTAATTAAGAAAATGGGCTTGTATGCAGAACTTTTAACAGGTGTTGAGGACCCTCAAATAATGTACCTGCATGTATTACCTTCACTGATACTTCCTTCCAGACAATGCTGATGCTACTACCATTACAAGCTTCTATCTCATATTCTGAAAAGAAATAAAATGATTTGGTGATTAATTAGTACTCGGATGGCATCCTTTAAGGAGGCTGGGTGGTTAATAAATTAACCATCAGATCTTCTTTAATTTTTTTGATATGATTTGTCTAGTTATAAACTATCATTTACAAAAGAAAAAAATCTAAATATTTCAGCTTTAAAATCTTATTACTTTTCTCTATCTTTATACATAGGTCTTCTTATTAAGGAGATAAAAATAGTCCAAAAATTGTTGCGCCAATCGAGTGCTCTTAAAAAGATCCTAGCACTAAACTATGCGGTATATGCAAAACTGCCGCTTCCAAAATGCTCCCTATAGTATACAAAGAACAATCATATTCTAGTGAAGTCCTGCCTTGACAAAAATTCCCTATCATTCAGAATACATGTATTTGTGTAATAAAAATACCTATGCAAGGCTGTTGAACATATTCTGCAACATGGTCCTTTATGACCTGTTGAATCTGTTGAACAAGTATATATGGTAATAATGTGCTGCAACAGATCTTCACTGTTCTGCAGAATCTGTGGAACATCTGGGTGTGCTTCAACAGGATTTGCCTTCAAATTCCTCCCTAGAGTACAGGCAAAGAATAATTGTCAATGAAATTTTAGTTACTTAGTTACTACAGGTCTACTGTAGTTACTGAAATGTTCCCCTATATTTCAGAAAGAGTAACTTAAGGTAATACCTGTAGTAAAATGCCAAAGCTGTTGAACATGTGAAGTTACATGGTCCTGAGTAGACTGTAGTATCAGTTAAGAGCCCATCTTAACTAGTTAGTGGAACATCTACATGAGTTACCATTGTGTCCCTCTCTAGAATGCTCTCTGTTATAAATTTGAAAAAGATTTCATTGTAATTAGAGTTAAGCTTGTAAATCATGTGTTGAAAAAAGTAATGTAGTTAATGAAAAATACCTGTTCATGTCTGACAGCTGATGAATCAGTGCAGTGTTCAGAAGAATCTATGGAACGTGCATCACAGTGCTGCAACAGAGTCCAAAGTCATATTTAATCTCCTACTGTCTATCAATATTCCTCCATGCAAAGAGTCAAAGCTTCCATGGGTAGTTGTTCAACATTAATTTCATAACAGCATTATTTTTGGGCTTGTCTGAGGTTGCATCATTAAATAATGTGCTTTCCAAGCTTTTGGAAGATTCATACTTATCAATGCTGTAAAATAATAATGAAAACAATACTAAGATAAAAAGTCTAATGTTACATATAAACATAAGCATTCATATGATGAAATATTATGGTTATATGAACAATGCATGCGTTATGAAACAACAATACATATCGCAATATAGTGGTAACGATATATGAATCACAATGTATTTTTAAAAAATACACGGGCACCGCAAAGCAGAGCATCCCCTCGCAAAATGAAATGAAATATTTGGGGGGGGGGGATGCATTATTTAGAATATACATGTAATTAAAAATAACAAATAATATTTATCTTCATAAAACCTCTTTAGATCAAAATATTCCTTTCCCCATGCATGCTCTTGGGGGGGGGGGGAGAGGAGGTAATAATTTTTTTTTCTTCATACAAATAAAAACCTGAAACACACTACTATACCAGCTGTATGTTTCTCACATGCTTCTCACACGCTATACAGTTTTTAAAATACGTTCCTAGCATAGCACGGTTTGCTTTTTGTACGATATGATAAATGTTACTCGCACTGCAGGGGTGTGCAATTACCATCGCCCGACGCCCGGGGCTACCGATTTTAGAGGTCGGGCTAGCAAAAACATTAACTGTGGTAGCCCGTCGGGCTAGTAAATCATAACTAGAGTTGGCAAAATATGCCGGTAAATTTGCAGTGTCCTAGTAGGAAAAGTGTATCGTCATTGTTATCACAGAGGCATAATATCTGCTCCTTTTAAGTCATGATAGCCTAAAAATTTCTTAAGCATTTTTTTCTCGTGCTACATTCTTCTGAGAAAAAACACTCTGCTGTAAGTTTCACACTTTGAAGTTTTACCGACAGTGTTGACCTGACCAGTGGCTAGACGAGATAGTCACGCCTCACTGCACATAGCTTCCGTAGTTACCTGTGCAGCTGTTTCAAGTGACATCACTGTAAAATGATTCCTTTTTCTGTAATATGTATTCATTGGCATTTTTAAATATAATTTTTTTTACAGAGAGAGAGAGAGAGAGAGAGAGAGAGAGAGAGATGCATTACAGAGATATTATAAATTTCTGCACTAACTATTCTCATGAACACATTTTAAAGTGACCTGCTTGGTGAATTAAAAAAAAATTCATATTTTGCATATTATTATTTGTGCATTTTCCATTATTTTAAATTAAAATTTACCATTACGTAATTAATTGCATAGTTGTATTTTGTAAATGGAAATTAAACAGGATAAAATGCATGCACACATAGATAGTTGCAGTGATTTTATAGAGTCTGTTCACATTCACAATGTTATGTTTGGGTTTTATTATATAAACGGTACCCAAACCAATTTTGTAACTAAAATGTGAGAGATCAATGAAGTTGAATATTTTTGAACTAGTCTACCACAGAAAACATGCAAGTAATAAATATTTCGTATATTAATAATTACATACTAACTAGTATCATACAGGGTTTTTTTTTTATAAAATGAAATGTCGACATGTCCGAAATAGTCTGGCTAGTAACTTTGAATCTTGGGCTAGTAACTTTGGTACTCCCACTAGCCCCTGGGCTAGTGGCCAAATTTTGTAATTGCACACCCCTGCACTGTATGGTCTTTTTTTCACATGATATGATATCATAATGCTTCCTGTATGAAAAAGTGTATAGAAAAAGTGTTATTCATGTATCTAGCTGCAATAATGTAGCCCTCTCCGATTTTTATATCTGATGTTTACTGAAGAGGGCTACAATTCCACAGGATCTCCGTAATGGTGCTAAATTAAACACGAAACGTTTCTCGCACGAAAGTCGCACGCTTTTTGGGTGTAGTAGTACGTTTCAGGATCTGTAATTAAAGGAGGAAAAAATATCGCTGGGTAGAAATAAAAAGCTGAATTCTTTTTATAATAGAACACATCTACAAGTTTTTTTCTGTAGATTCAAAATAAAACTCTCAATGAAATCTAAACCAGGTGTCTCTGAAATCAGTCTGGGTTGGGCCTACTTTGTTTATACACAGTTGAACTCTCGGCACGTGCTACTCATGCCCGCAGTCTTCGAGAGGTTGACTCATTATATACACAATATAAAAGTCACACAGAGGTGTGAACGATTATCATGATTAAGCACATATATAAATTATTATTGTTTAAGCAATACGGTAGGATATATCCAAATCTTAAGGAATACATGTAATTACACTGACGATAGATGGACCGTAACATTAGCGGGTGAAATGAAATCTCCGGTGAACTATTTCATATACAGTATTATATACTACTTTAGACTCAATCAACAACAAAGACACAGGGTTGCATGTGCTACCGTATATATGCCTCCAGGCTAGGTTACTATCCCCCAGTGAACACCAGTTTGTATACATGGCAGGGAAGTGATAAGCAAACGATCTTTAATCAATCCGGTCGTACAAATTAGTGCATAACAAATATAATTTAAGGAAGAAATGTTCAACAAGTCCCGGGGTTGAGTATTGGGGGACTCTCTACTTGCACCTGTAAACAATACATTTTTATGTATGCAAACGAACAAAAAAGTAATCTAACCGCTCAAGACAAGTTTTCTGAACTCGCAGACTTGTTTCCCATGTACTGTACAGCTGAAGAATGACACTTGCATTCCGAATCGGTGCATGGCAGCCATTTGACATTTCAGCATTACGAATCGGTGCATGGTCAAAAGGCAGCCGTTTGACGTTTCAGCCTAAGAGCGTCCGCCATTTTTTCTTAATTGTACTTTTAGTTCGATAATCTTTGCTTCCTCGTCATATTTTTATAAATATGACCTACTAATTACTGCTAATAAGAAAATATATTCAGTACTTACCCAAGTTACTGCTGTACTCCGCCATTGATATCCAACAATGCATTGCGTGCATCACAAAACCGTTTTGTGGGACACCCCGCTGGATGTTTATAGATAGACAAAATGTTAAAAACTAGTAGCTTTGACGCGATGTTCTAAAAATAGATTTTGAGTTGTGGGACATTTTTCAATATATCCGTGTGGGTCAAAAAAACATTTTTTTTTGTTTTTTATGTTAATAATACCATTTTCAACCTCCCTGTGAATTTTTAACTACATGGTTTATGGGTCAAAATATAGATGACCCATAAACCACCTAAGGATCCCACAACGTGAGTCTGAGGTATATGAAATAACCCACAACACGGATTTGTATAACTATATATATATATATATATATATATATATATATATATATATATATATATCGATCGATCGATCGATCGATCTATCTATCTATCTATCTATCTATCTATCTAGTATAAGTCCACACACGTAGTAACTGTGATGATTTATATTGAACTGTTGTAAGTAGTTGTAAGCTCATAATTGTGAATTTCAGGTGTTAAGTTTTATACAGTCCAACTAGTATGTTAAAATCAAACTATAATAGACGCACAATGATTACAGAAACTAATGAAGCACGTGACTATATTTGTGACTCCTGATGATTTAAAATGAAACTACTTGAGTTTATTTCGGTGTTGTGATTTTTTTAATATATATATATATATATATATATATATATATATATATATATATATATATATATATATATATATATATATATATCGTATCAAGTATTATTTGGCGGTCATATTAAACATTTAACTTAAAATATGATTAAAATACCTGTATAGATTATTTTCATTGATATCTATGAAATAATGAGAAGTTGTAAGCTCATAAGTCATTAAAATAATTCTATTCAATTCTTCTGATTTGTAGAATGCAATACAAACTCCTTTTATATATTTAGGATTATTTTCTCTTCATTTGTTAGTGTGCTAAAACTTGAGATATTGTCTAACAAATTAGGGTTTTTTTTAATAATTTTGCATTCTGGGTTTTTTGTTAGAAAATTGCAAGTATTGCCGCACAAAAATCGATTTCATTTACATTTTTTTAAAAATGAAAATTCGTTAGTTACAAAGTGGTGGTCGGAATATTTGTCAAGTCAATGTTATATGTTATCTAGCATTAGTTATTACAGGTGTTAAGTTTTATACAGTCCAACTAGTATGTTAAAATCAAACTATAATAGACGCACAATGATTACAGAAACTAATGAAGCACGTGACTATATTTGTGATGATATTTATCCTAATTGAAGGGTATATGGTATGTGGCAACGCACTTCGAAAATATTACGCACTTTGAAAAAATTCTGCAAAGTGCGAAAATTTTGGACAAAATTAACGCACTTTGAAAAAAATTTAAAAGTGCGTAATTTTATCAAAGTGCGTTGTAACAGTGATTAAGATAAAATTCAGAGATTCATTCCGTGATAGTTTGCCGAATAATCTGCTTTTCCATTATACAATCACAGACGAAAAGCCTGAATAAGCACGAACCCCGGACTTTATCTACGGCCATACAATATTCTAAATTTTACGTTGTCACCATTCACGGATCAAGAAGACGGAGGGATAGGGTGTCAGAAAATTATAACAGTTCAATTCTTTTAAAATTTATATAGTTAATCTTCAGAAAAAGACTTTCTGCACCCCAACACCTCCACTCAGTGAACAATTACCTACATGGACCCCCCCCCCCCCCCCTCCATTTAAAATTTTCTGGATGCACGCATGGCCATGTACTGTCTTCATAATTTCAGAGTAATGATTAATCTTTTTATTTAATTGCATTGTTGACAGGTTACACCTGCAAAGCTCCAGACGGGCATATTGTCAAAGCCGGGGAGACCTACCATCTGAACAGCTACACTTCCTGTCAGTGTGACACTCACCAGTGGACCTCATTCACGGCTGTCTGCACACATCAGGTTCCCAGCATTCCGTAATGATTACGTCACTTCCGATGTTGATCCACCCCCAGTTCAAACCAGTTGACACAGATTCCATATTGATATATCATCCTATAAATAGCTGATTTATTTTTAAAAACAATGAAGAAAAAAATTGTTCGTTATTATTTTGTTTTATTTATAATACAAATTTGCAATAACAAAATTTCAGGTACACTTTGCTAATTATGCAGATGCATGGTATATTTAGTGAATAGGGTAACGTTATTTGAAAATTGTCCTAAAAAATAGGTTCAAAGTTCTATACAAAATTGCTAAATATCATATCATAGATATTATACTCTTCAATGTATATAGTATTTGAGATTAATAACTAAATCTTATATCAGACAAGTTTGTTCTTCTTTTAGAGAACTATAAAGATATATGACTCGTTAAGGAAGGAGTCTTTTCATTATCAAACATACTTCTTATAATAAGAAATGCATGAAATTTTGACACAGTCAAACGGATCATATTACTTAATGATTCTATCAGTTTAATTAAATTTGACCTTTTTGTTTTCGGACAAAGGTCAGGTCAAGGTCACTACCTTTTTCCTCAACGTAAAGAGTGATAAAAATAAGTGTAGCTCTTTATAGTTCTGTAGACATTTGTTTAAGATTTGAAGATTCAAATCTTCAATGAAATCATAGACCATGAGAGTGTCTATCAGCTTATACTACTAAATTTGAATAAATATTTATACTAAAATTGATATTGCTTAGCCCGCATTTCCTCTAATTTTCTTAAATTTTGAAGAAATTTTGATTATTTTTTTATGCTTCCAATAATAAAATATTTCTAATTTTTATGTATTATGAAGACTTTATATAAAGATATAAATTGACAGAAAAGCTAATATATTGACCGTTTCATAAGAGAGAAAAACTGATTTTAGTGATTTTTTCACAAAAATCAATGTATAGAATGGGCGCTTTAAAAAGCTTATAAAAATGTTATTTGATAGGCAAATCATATTTTAAAAACATATTCTGAAACCCAAGTATCATATTATTAGTTCACATTAGTAAAAAAAAATCCAACATTATTGTTATTGTTTTTAAAATGCTAAAACAGACTAATTATATATATATAATCTGCAGCAATTCTGAATTGCGCAACATGTGATATTTTCCTACGCCAATATTACGCCAAAAATATAGTCCCTGTTCCATTCTAAACATTGATTACATTTTTCTATGCCAAGTTGTATGATAGTAAAAAAGAAAGAAAAATATACCATTTTAATTTCCTTTCATCTTGATTTAATGAACAATTAATCAAATTTACGTTTGACAAGTCGAAAACCAGAAAAGACTCCTTCCTTAAGATCGTGATACTATGCCCCTATCAATTTGTTTATGTTATTTTTATTTTAATCATATATAGAACAAATGAATTTCCAACAAATGCCACTACATTTGTTGGACCAAGTTATATTATAAGAAACAATTTCACATGTAGATTAAGTTTAATATATACCATGCATACTAACCTCAACCCCCCCCCCCCTCCCCCCGCCGAAAAGGGTTTTTTTGTCTTTCTTTTTTTTTTTTTTTTTGCCTTTTGAAAGTTTATCTACTTTTCTCTCCCTTCACTTTCAAAACAACACTTTAATATCTTTTCCGTTATTTCTATTTGAATTCAGTGGTATAATACACTATATATAAAAAGATTAGGACATATTTGGTTGGAGTTTGGACTCACAAACAACGAATCTATCTGTTTCCCTTTCCAGGCAACGGCAACCCTCGTTTTCGTTTATGTAGTCTTTTTCATTGTAATTCAAATAATCACAGCAAAGATCAAAAAGCCAGCACAGCACAAAATACACTTGTGGAAAAATTCAGATCATAGCAAATTGGAAAAAATGACGAGAAGCATGAACACCAATTTCCACTCGATAGAGCCCTATCCAGGATATGTTGGACTTCATTAAATTGAATTTACTGAAGGATAGTGTACCATTAAACCTCTCGTCAACAAGATTCAACCAAGAAAAGATAACAAAAGATAAAGATTTCAAGACAAAAGAAAAGGTGCTTTATTAAAGCACGGAGCACCAAAAATAAGGCGGACATCAAAAGATACCAACGTCTAAAAAACTAACAGAAAAAGAATGTCAAAAAAACTTATAAGGACTATACTGAAGATATATTCAGCGGTGACTTAACGAATTACCCAAAACGATTCTGGAGCTTCATAAAGAGCAAAAGATGTTAAACAACAGGAGTTGCACCACTCAGAGACACAGAGGCCTAGCTAACATAGTCAGACAGCAAGTCCAAGGTGAACATCTTAAACCAACAGTTCTCCTCAGTTTTTAACAGCGACGAAGATGTGAGCACGATTCCAGACAAAGGGCCAAGTCCACACCCTGCCATGGCAAACATGACAGTGACAGATAACGGAGTGTGTAAACTGCTAGGTAACTTGAACATCCAAAAAACAAGTGGCCCAGATGAAATACCAACTCGACTTACTAAGGAACAAGCAGAAAACTTAGCTCTTATGTTTACAACATTCTTCCGGGCCTTTATTAAGATAAGGAAAACTACCAGCAGACTGGATAGATGCAAATATAGTTCCAATCTTCAAAAATGGAGACAAGTTTAAAGCTGGCAGTTACAGACTGTTTCAAGTACAGTAGTTACATGCAAGATCCTAGAGCATATAATATGCAGTAGCATCTCAAAATATCTGGAACAGCATGGATTACTCGCTGATGCTCAACACGGAAATCATGCGAGTCTCAGCTGATTCTGACAGTCCATGACCTTGCCAAAGAGTATGGATCTCGAAAACCAAACAGACCTTATCCTTCTGGACTTTCCCCACAGCCTTTGATTAAGTATCACACGAGAGATTACTTTATAAGACACAGTATTATGGAGTTAGAGGGTCCACACTACAATGGATCAGGGACTTCCTCAGTGGAAGAAGCCAGTGTGTATTGGTAGATGGGAAGAGCTACAACAATGCCCCTGTCCAGTCAGGAGTTCCCCTTGGTAGCGTTCTTGTACCGCTGATCCCCCCCCCCCTCTTCATTAATGACATCCCGGAATAAGTCCACCACTCCAATGTGCTGAAGTGTGGAGGTGTGGAGGTGTAGTTGCAGAAGCAGTGGTCCTTATTCACGACAAAATGGCAGTTCCTGGTAAATCAAGTGGAGGCACATATTCGCGCATTTAAAATAGATAAGAATTATATTGTATTAAGTAGCTGATGTAACTCCTACTTTTTCTATTTGAATGCAAAGTTATTAGAGGGGTAAGGCATTTGAACGTGAACAAGTACGTGTGAGTAAGGATTTCCACCTAATTTTATGTGCATTACGTCATCATTTTTGCCTGCCGCGTAAGTTCTTCAAAATGTTTAAAATTAAAAGTACAAAGAGGTAAAACTTGTAGCTGGTTTTGGAATGAGAAAATTTTTTTCTGAACACATTTAGACACATATTCGAGAAGAAATATCAGATTATTTGGTGAAAGATATTGATTCAAATAATTTACGAACAATTTTGAAACGAAATACATTTAGCAAAGATAATTAAAGTTTCACATATTCGTTGTGATGTTGTATGTGACAGTAGCATCATTAGAATTTTTTTTTTAAAAACTAACCTTTAAACTAATACTGTGCTCGATTTTAGCCCCTGAGTATTCGACTTAGCTATCCCATTATTTACTTAATACATATGAAGCTTAATTATTCTTTTACATATGCTGTTTTTAATCTTTACTCCTATTAATAACACATATTGGTATAGGTGAATCATTTCTCAGCAAAAGTCGTAAAATTTACTTTTAACTATTAAAACAGGCGTCTTGTATAAGCGTCATCAGTTAACTTTAGATATTTTATTGGGTGTGAAAAGAACAATGGTTGAAGAAGATCTTTTAAAAAATTAACCCGGTGTCATATAAAAGCTATGAAAAGACTTGTACCCCAAATGCACATCTGCATTTAATAAAAAGAGGCCAAGTGGTAAACAAATTAGTCAACAGATGTACGGTGAATCATGTACCTTAAATTTTTAGATATGGTTTTTAACGAGGACGGGTCTAATTTGTTCTGCCCTAGATTTTTAAATGAAATTTTTTACATGAATTTCTACTTATATAATTATTATTTTAAGATAAGAAAAAAAAACACATTTACCACACTGTCTGTTAAATGGGTCATCTCAAAGTTTGTAAATTTTTAACATAGGACCTTTAAGGATGTTTGATATCATTTGTGTATCAATTTTGCATATTTTTTTTTACAACTTCTGCACTAGAGATTTCTTTTTCTGTCCTACACATTAAAGTTATTGCTAAAAGACATCAAATGGTCAATTAAAAAAAACCTTTTACCTCCTGGTTTGTTCCAGGGGTCTTATCAAAGTTGTTTTTGTTTGCCCAATTTCCCGGATTTGTCAGATAATGGCTATTTTGTTTATTTGACATTAGGCGGAAATGGTGATCTTATATATAGTATTATTAAAACATTCAGACATATTTAAGTAATAAATAAATATATAACATCACATATTAAGGGTCATTGATATAAAATACATGGTTACTGTCTTGAAATATAGAAATTAAGCTATATTTAGGCGGGTTAAGAAATCGTGACAGAGGGCTAGGCTTGCTGAACACTCTTCACATTTTTGACCCGAGCTCAAATAAAGCTTATACTTCGAGACATTTATGTTTATTCCACAATATAATATCAATTTTACGTATCAAACGAGCTATTTTCAACAAATTATGCTGAATATCTGCAGTTGAAACTATCACGCCATGGCGTCAACCAAGCGAAAAGATGACGTCACAATACAAATGAAACGCTGTGCGAAAGCGTGCGTACTCGATCTGTTTTCGTCCTCGTTAAAGCTACATGAATAATCTATTTTTAGTACAAAAAAATCAAATTTTTTTCAAAGCTGTAAAATCTTTTTTCCATAAAGCTCTACTCAAAGTTTATCCTTTTTTGATCTAAAAATGGCCACGGCCATCCAGCTCTTTTAATAATCTTGTAAACAAAACAAAACTGCTCAGAAGTGGTTTTAAAAAATGAGGTTTTGATTTTCTCATACTTCTTGTTGCAAATAATAAAATCTACTTCAAGCTGCATAAACATCAATTTTTTTAACATAGCGCATCATATTATAGTATTGCATTTTGCTGATAAACTTTTACGCTTGAATAAGCAGCATGCGACATCAATATCATGAGAGTATAGAAACGAAATATAATTTATATATTATACAAATATTGACTGGGGTTGAGGGCAACATTGATTATATTAGCCCCCGAGGGACGAAATATTGCCCGACGCGAAGCGGAGGGCAATATTTTCGTCCCAAGGGGGCTAATATAATCAATGTTGCCCGAAAACACAGTCAACATTTGTTTTGTTATATGAAGAAACAAACCAAAATTAAGAAAGTAATTGAAAACAGATCGCCGTAATTTTCTCGGCTCAATAAAGATTCACATATTCAATTCTGTGCAAGGTTCATTTCCAAAATATCCTCAGCATCAAACGGTCACTGGTGATTTTCCGCCGACCGAAAGAATAAATATACAGATGTTCTACCTGATTTTACTTCACAGTAATTCGCAAATCTTTATATCCGTTATGATAGCAAACCGTTGCATTCTGATATTTGATACTGAACGTTACATATCGTCAAGTTGTAATGATACAATAGTCAATTTTTTCAGTTGCCAAAATTTTTTGATGTTTGTTTTATTATACTCACAGCAGAAAATTTGCACGAAATTATGTATGTTAAAAATCATTTAATATTTATTCATTTGATGAGATATCGGCGCTTCTGATTGGTCGAAAAATTTCTTTGATACCTGCATCAATAAAATTTTTGCCGGATCTACTTTTCTCAACTGTTCTGATCTAACACTATTTATAGAACGGGAATTTCCAAGATAAACACTGTCAAGAAAATGTAAAGTTGTGTCTGTTTTATTGTCAGCAAACAAAATGCAACCTTGTGAATATAAAAAATTGAAAGTTTAACCTTCAAAAATAAACAAAACACATTATTTGATTCACGAAATAGAAAATTAAGCGTCTTCTCACGATTTCGTCTGCTTGAGATCAATCAACATTTACAGCGAGGCTGGCTGTTCCTTTTCCAGGAATATTATAACGAACATATAGGCCTATACACTTTCACGGTAACACTGCTGTTCAAATTTGGTAAAGATAATTTTAAAATTTACACACGTACATGATCGGTCATCAGAATAAGCGTCGTAAAGAAAAGCTATGAGTGATGCATCAACTCCTTCTGCGCATTCCAAGCGGCTGATATACCATTTTAGTACATCACTGGCTATCTAGTTACCACAACGTTTACAAAAGTCGCTTATACATACTATTCTCTGTCGACATATCAGCTATTTTCATCCACGATCGCCTTTCCTTGGATGGTTATGTCCAGTTGCATATTCCAGCGATCTCGAATGAAAACTAGTTTTATTACGAGTTTTTCTGCACAGTGAATAATATCACAAGCTATCGCATGTATTTTCCTTTCGTTTTCAATTCAGCCGGTTCAGATTTTAACTCACTATTTGTGTTTAATCCTTTAATTCAGCTCAATAGCTCTGCATCAGCTGAGGCGCATCCATTTTGAATATTGTTGCTGTTGTTGTTTTGTATTCATACGCGCCGCTTCATTTACATTATTTACATTTTTGATCAATGACACATCACATTTTTTTATTTGAAAATGTTTTATTAAATGATAAGAAATGAAGATAATAATTTTTCTATTGATCGACGTATCAAAGAAAAAATTGACCGGAAAACTTTTTCATCAATGCGCTACGCGCATTGATGAAGTTTTCCGGTCAATTTTTTCTTTGATACGTCGATCAATAGAAAAATTATTATCTTCATTTCTTAAATCCTCATTTGATACAAGTAAAACTGAAAAACTAATAGATTTCTGCATTTAAATCTGAGCTTATATACATGTATTTAGTAGTGTTCATTTGTTCATTTTATGTATACTGTTCATGAATTAATGACAAAAAGCAGCTTGAAAGTAATGTGATTCAAGTACATCACTATTTGTGTTTAATCCTTTAATTCAGCTCAATAGCTCTGCATCAGCTGAGGCGCATCCATTTTGAATATTGTTGCTGTTGTTGTTTTGTATTCATACGCGCCGCTTCATTTACATTATTTACATTTTTGATCAATGACACATCACATTTTTTTATTTGAAAATGTTTTATTAAATGATAAGAAATGAAGATAATAATTTTTCTATTGATCGACGTATCAAAGAAAAAATTGACCGGAAAACTTTTTCATCAATGCGCTACGCGCATTGATGAAGTTTTCCGGTCAATTTTTTCTTTGATACGTCGATCAATAGAAAAATTATTATCTTCATTTCTTAAATCCTCATTTGATACAAGTAAAACTGAAAAACTAATAGATTTCTGCATTTAAATCTGAGCTTATATACATGTATTTAGTAGTGTTCATTTGTTCATTTTATGTATACTGTTCATGAATTAATGACAAAAAGCAGCTTGAAAGTAATGTGATTCAAGTACATTAAAAGTATACAGTCAAACTTTGTTATCTCGAACTAGATGGAACTGTTTAAAAACTTCGAGATATCCAAGTATTCGAGATATTGAGGGTAAAATAGTTTTAAAAAAAGTTGTTGGGACTAACAAATCACTTGGACATATCCGTCATGATAGCAAACCGTTGCATTGCACGTCCGTTGTTTACTTGCCTTGACTGACTGTCTATTATGACGTCACCTTGTTTTGGAGTCGCGAAGAGTTATTTACGTCATCGTTTACGAATCAACTAATCAGAGGCGATTATTTGAAATAGAGGGAATGTTCTCTAGATATTATTCCTAGCCGGTCAATATCAAAAAAATATTGACCGGTCAATATTTTTGGGACGAGCTTATATTACAATTATTCACTATTCGTCTATATAGAGTTATATAGTGAGAATATACTACTGAATATAACAAAACTAATTGTTACATGCGCGTAAATTATGCGCGTACGGTTCGCCGAACTATTATATCCTATTGATGAATATTTTCATTTAACTAGCGTTCATTTTCCTTAGTGCCAATGTAGAAAATGATTTTACATATGACATTTCTTAGAAATATTTAGATATTTTATTTAACAAACATTAATTTAACTTCAAAAAAAGTAGAGCGAATCATTAGTAAGAATGACATGCAATTAGGAATCGTTTGAAACTCCAATACTTTATAAATTAACAAGTAAGTTACTACCAACCATCATTGTTACATTATTTTGCTTGCAAGATGGCTTAATTTTTCACCCAAGATACATTTCAAAACATGTTCAGATATGTTATTTATATCTGAAAAAATAAATATTCCTTTAGCGTACATTACTACACCTTTTTGACAATTTAAGACAGTAGTGAGTGATTGTATTATCATACATGTATAATAACTCGCTTTAATATAATAATTAATTTCATTCAAAAATATTATAGTTGTCATCCAATAATTGGAGCATGTTTTGTAGAAGGATTGACTGGTTTACACACAGCCGTTTCATTTGGTTTCCTGCCCAGGCAATGACACACCTCTTCGTTGTTCAAATAGTATAGTTCTTTGTATTGCACGAACTCCCCATCTGGGGCTGTACAGTTGTAGCCTGAGTTTTTAAAAACAAAAATGATAAAATGATAATTCAGCGAAACCCGAATAATAAAATGCTACAGAAAACACGCTTATAACTTTACGCTTTCAGTGAAGTCAATTTCAATACACCTTGCCTTGAAAAATGGTAAGATCTGATTCTCATTAAGTAAAATTTTAGAAATTAAAAAAGAATTTAGGAAGCAAAGTGATATAACCCACAGAACAAAACCCAATTCTTCATATGTTAAGCCATAGTTTTGCGCCAATCATATTATTTCTCTCTTTTGTTCTTGTTTTAATAATAAAAGTCTTCCATTGAAAAGTTTCTGTCTATGCAATTTTTTTAACAATTAAAAGCATTACTTTTTGTAATAATAGTTAGATCATACTAAACATTTAGCGATTAGGAAGGTGGAAGGAACAAAACGACCAAGCCCCTTCTTCATCGCTGAAATTTTTCTTATATAAATATGATCTAACTTACTTAGAACGTAACCCCCTTTTTCATTGGTTAATCAAATGTTCTGCGCCAATCAAATATATCTCGCTTTTGTTTACGGCTCTCTAAGCTGTCAATCGAAAATTTGACGTTGCTGTGAAGTTGAGAGTAATTCTTAATGATTGAAAGCATCACTTAATATAGTATTTAGCGAATGGTCATTGGATGGAAAAATAGGTCATATCATTAAATTATTTAGATGCTTGGCGATGATATGTAAAAGTCGGTCATTTTCTAAAACCTTTTCATATACTATTTGGCTGTAAGAAATTATGTATAATATTATATACCAACTCAAATTTGGTCCTAAAGTTTCAGAGTCAAAGTATTAAATCATAGATCCTAGAACTAATAGGTTAACATCTTCAAAAGGAAACCCCTGACTCCTCCATCTCTGGATCTTTGCCTGACTTACCTATTGGACATCTCACACAACAGTCGTCTGGGTTTTCAAAATAGTAGTCATCACACCAAGGGTACTGCATATTGCAATCATAGTTCAGGCAGTTAATATATCCTCCTACGGCACAGAAACAGTAATTACAAGGGATGGTATGAATAGATTCTCCCACTGAGTCCCAACTCGACAAAACTACTGTATTCGCGACGGGAAGAGGTACCCAGTGGGAGAATCTATTCATACCAACCCTAGTAATTACTGTTTCTGTACAGAAGGAGGAGATTTTTACTGCCAGTGGTATCATACCACTGAGTACATCTTCCCGTCGCGAATACAGTAGTTTTGTAGAGTTGGCATAGTAGGATAGGTGCCAAAATAATAAGGTGTTCCAGTTAGCAGAGTTGTACTTGGTGGATAGGTGACATAATTCATATGGTATAAAGGTGATCGAGTTTTAACAACGGCAGAATCACACAGCATCAACAGACATGTTGCAATAATTGCTGATATCATGCACATCAAGGTTCCAGTAACGGACATCATTATATTTTGCAGGGAAATAACCTAAACACTTTTCAAAATGGACAATTGTGCAGTCTGTTAACTACGCTTTGATTGGGTCTTTATATATGATTCGAAAACTCTGACCTTATTTCTAAACTTGATAAAAGGCAAGGGAGTGCATTATAAATGAATGCATTTACCTAATAAGAAGTCTATAAGTTCATTGTGTGGGGGTGAAGGTGCCGTAAAAGTAGACTTTATTTCCGACAGAATCTTCCGTGTGAAACAAGATATAATAAATTCACCTATTTCCGCATTGAAGATAAGAGTCATACTATATAAAGCAACACAGAATTGATTTCTTTTACATTCCATTTTTAAGTAGATTTAATGTCTAAATAAAGTAACAAAAGGGACATCTAATATACACAGTACAATGTGAAAAATCTTTGTCTCTGTCTCTCTCTCTCTCTGTGTGTGTCTCTCTCTCTCTCTCTCTCTCTCTCTCTCTCTCTCTCTCTCTCTCTCTCTCTCTCTCTCTCTCTCTCTCTCTCTCATAAGTGCCAGTGCAGTTTCTGCCTTCTCATCACGATGTACCAGAGAATTCGTGTGACCACCAATATAACAAGCAACACAGTGACGTATTGCCAAACAGGCCACGTGATTTTTTGCACCATTAAAATGACGTCAGAATCAAATTCCTGCACGGTCCGGTTGGTGTTTGGGTTAACCATATTGCAAACCGGAAGTGTGCTGTTTGGTGAGCATCTGTATTGAAACACAATAGAAAATGCTTATATTTTGTGGTTTTATCATCATTTGTTGAGCATCAATATTAAAGAGAATTTTCAATTTTGTTTTCTAAAAGCGAATTTACTAAATCAACTATAAATTGATACAATTAGAAAGAAATTCTGAAATTACCTTGCACAGAGCTTAGAAAATGTATCTCATAGTAAAGGCCAATAATGTTATAACTAAGGTTTCATTTATTTAAAATTACACATATGATTATTGTATCAAAATAATTTTTCTACAAGTACAATCATACATACATCATCTAAAATCCTAAAATCCTGCACGAATTTTGAAGGTGAGGGGGTCCATAAACTGTTTTGAAATCATGAACTAAAATAGATTAATTACCTGCAATATGTAGTTGTAGGCAATAAACCTGATCAAAATTTGTACTAGTGACGGGTACTTACTTGATTTGTGTACATGTCCTAGTATCGGGTACCTACTTGATTGGTGGTGCATCCTTGAATTCAAGAGCAATTAAAGCTTGTAGTCCGTAAAAGAAAAACGACGCATATTTTCCCCAACTCAACCAAGATGGAGGAGTATTAAAAGCGCCACCTACGAACAATATGTAGATAACAAAATTCATTTTGTCTAAATTTCTTCAAAAAAGCAACTCGGCAATGCGAGTTCTTTTAATTTTAATTAGTATGTTGAATAAATTTGGCAATATTGCATCGTTCTATTGCTGCTTTATAATAGTCAACGAAAAGAAATTAAATTAAAGGATCAACCTATCCTACCCCATAACATCATAGAGAGCAATCCAAGGGAGACAATCATTACTGTCCAAGGAGGTTGAAGGGCCGACCCAATGAATACTCCAATACTCTGTCAAAGCAGTCGAAAGAAAAAATTCATAAAAAGGTTTATTTTTCTATTTTACGAATACTTCTTTTATAATAAAAAATTTTGAAAGCTTTTTGAACTCATTTTTAATTGTTCACTAAATGGAAACCGTGTTGATGGTGAAGGATTACAAACCTACAATGAAGGATTACAACCTACGATGAAGGATTACAAACCTACGATGAAGGATTACAAACCTACGATGAAGGATAATCCGATTACAAACCTACGATGAAGGATTACAAACCTGCGCCGCCAACACGTCAACAATGAGGACCCCAGTCGAGGCTAGGAAGGCGTAGACGCCATTGAGATTGGCGACCCAGTAGATGACCGACAGATACACGCAGGGCTGTATGATGGCCAGCGGAATCTCACTCAGAAACTTGGACAGACAGAAAGCAGACAGACGATAATGGCGAAACTTCCGCTCATGGTTAATGACCTTGATTTCCTTGGGAACTGCAAGAACATCGACATTTAGTTCAATTTAAATTAATGTTAACGTTTTTTAATTCTATTTTTAATCATTATACTAGTATGAACAATTTTAATTCGAAATTTCAGTCCTATTTATTAGATAGATCGTATTTATTATATGTTCAAATCGACAAAAAATGGATGTACTCTTTAACAAAACGAGCTCATAGTATATTATTTGTTTATTTTTGGCAGTAATATGTTCAAAGTTTGAAACTAAATTTGAAAATTACATGTCAAAATAGCATCCAACAATGCGAAGAAAGCCCACTGCACGACGGTAAAGAAAAACTGAAAAAAGAACGACCTGATTTAAGAAAGAAACAAAACAAAAAAGAATGATTTGCTAAACTGCTATTTCATTGTTATTTAATTCCTACCAGATGAGAGATAACAAAGCCAATAACGCCATGAAATTCAAATTATTGCAAACAGGAAGTGACGTACAAGTCCCATCCGGTCCATCACTTCCGTTTCTATCCTTTCCGGTCTCCACCATATTAGAACACAAACTGCTAAAATGTAGAAGTTTTGAATGAGACTGATTGGATTTAGGATCCTTCGTCGAGCATTGTGAAAATTTCTGCACAGCAGGATGTTGAATTGATGACCAAACGATGTTGAAAACACGCTAGGGTGGAGTGTGGAGTTTTCCACCAAAACTTCAACTTCGTCTGTAGAAACAAATCAAGAATATAATTAAATAAACGGTTGTAATGAAGATGGTCAGCAAAATTTGAATGTTCTCTTCTTAAGTTAAAGGGTGTCATCTTGATTAGGTATCTAAACTCACAAGATAAAATATATATGGGGATAAAAACATTTAATAATGTATTCACAAATTATACTTTTAAAAAATACAAGTAGTCTATCCACCAATACATCAATCTCTACCCAGAGTTATCGTTCCTGCTTCGCTCCACTTATAGTTGTAGCGTGTTGTAGCGCAACGTAATACGCCCTCTGGTGAGAGATTGCCAATACATATCCAATGCATATCCATAATGATGCAAATTCAGTAAAACTAGTTTATGCCCATGCGTAATCTTTCAAATTAATTGCACACAGGAAAAAAACCCGAGGCAATTATACCCCTTTAAAACCAATCTGGAAAACAGACAATCAAAAAATAAAGTTTTTGCAAAAAATGGTCTACCGTGATGGAGATGAACAGTCGTATCATATTTCTTTGCATGGTGTCCGCTAGGGGGCGGTGAGCTGTGTTTGTGATGGCAGGTAATCGGATATTTGTTGATAAAAGACTTGCACTCCCATCCGGGTTCTTGTCTAAAATATAAATCGAAGTTGAATAAACCTTGAACAAGAAGTGCTCTCTCTCTCTCTCTCTCTCTCTCTCTCTCTCTCTCTCTCTCTCTCTCTCACATAATAACACATGCTACACATCTTCATTAATTTTGCTTAACTGCAAAAAAGCACATACTTTTTGAATTAAATTTATAATATTTTATCATATCTAAAAAATTCACATCAGTCTTATCTTGATATTTAAAGTTGTAATTTAGAAATTAATATCAATGTACCTTCTCCTGTACATTTCCTGTACGATTTTCTCTTGTATTGGTGAGCGATCATTCAGGGTATTCTCATTCAGTAACTCGACTAAAGACGATCGAATTGTTATAATATTTATTGTCATAATAACATAATCGTTGCTAGCACAGATAATTTACGATGACTTCATGTAACTAACTTCTCATTGAGTTGGCTTTAGCATTGTAAACTTTCACTATTTCGTTTCAGTTCTTTTGTGTGACTGTTTCCACTTGCAAAAAACAACTAATGCGTCGCATGAAATGTTATGTAAAGGTTGTTGAAAAATCGTTAAAAATTTCATAATTATTATTTGAGATTAAGCCATTGTTTTATTTTGACTTATACTGAGATGATATACATATACCAACTAAAACTCACGCATGTAGTCCGCGCGGTTGTATCCCATTGGCGTAGGAAGACATAAATCATTGAGGAAATTCGGAAGCTCCGTTGCAGAGCCATAGAAGGCTATCTAATCAAAGAGAAAAAGTTTTATCTTTCTTCTGAAGAAGTAAGGATATCTCGACCAATTCAGATTTTACTTGACCGAAGTTCGTCATAAACAGTTTGATCAAAATGGTCATCGAATCGTGGTTTAATTTCAAATGACGAATTACTTCTATTTTCAGAATTTGATGATGGTCATTCTTACATGGCCGCTGTACAAGAAGAGGTAGTTATGACAGACGCTGTAGAACGCACTGGGAGCGGCAGCCAATGACGTCACCACAATTTTGTCATATTTCTCGGCGTAATGACGTAATAATCTAAGAAAGTCCATAGCATCCTTGAAGTCCATTTGATCAACCGGGTCCTATTTAAAAAAACAACTTTTGTATATGATCATGAATTATCGGAAATACGGTATAATACAAAAATTATGGTATATCTTTTTTATCTAGCAATTTGTTATAAGTAAATTCAAGTTTAAGTCAGACGAAAATGATTCCGGGAGTCTTGTTCATAATGGCATGCAAAGTCTTACTCACATCAATGATAAGCACCGAGGGGTTTAGAAGTAACTCACATGCCAGACTCGTCCTTTTTCGTGCAGGAACAGGAAGAAATTGGACCACTGGAAAAAATATTTGAAAAGCAACCTTGCTCTACTACGGAAAAAAATATTTAAATCACTACAGTGGATTAAATTAATGTCTTATTTCACTAAAGGGTGCATGTAACTCGAAAATTTTACTTAGTATAATATTAACGTAAAGTAAATCATGACGTAGAGTTTACGTTTACGGCAAAACTAACGATCTTTAAAAAATTAAATTGGCACATGTATTTCGTCATAATTGAGTCCTCATCAGGGTAATATTTTTTTCATCAATTTTCTGTGGTACTTACTTAGGTCTTTGTACGCGTGAAGATTACATAAGTCAATCACATGACGTATTCGAAGTTCTAGGTCCTTGGGAGAGATTTCAGTGAGTCGTAGATACGCCGTGTACTGAAAAAATAAAAGTGTTTGCTCACGAATTTTTTAAAATCTCTTTTGTTACTTTGAAATTAATTAAAAAAATTGATAGATTTATTTGAATGTTCGGGATTGACATTTCTTAGTTACATCATTATCAAACATTATCAAACAGCAATTGAATAGACTCCTTAACGTAACGACCGCTCTTTTTTCGGTCAAATCTTAGAAATGATTTGTTGTGAGACTGATTTTTTTTATTGGATATGTAAGAGATATAGTAGCAAAGCAACCGATTGTTCTGTGAACCTAATGCACATATAAGCGTTAATTGTGGATAAACATTCATACGAAATCATATACTTTTTTCGCCCATGCAAAAACCAAGTAAATTGCAGTGGTATTATGGTAAGAGGAATGAATTTGAGCTTCGGAAAACCTCAATACTGTAGGTATTGTATAATTCGTTTTAAGTCGAATCCAACTCTCTGTGCTTTTGCATTTATGTAATGTTTACTGATAATTTAATGGTTTCAAAAATCATATATCAAAAAGACGGTTACATATTCATACTGTGCAGCAAATTTGTGGTCGCTCTCTCGGCCACTCTGTTACACATAAAAAAAATTAAACTGTCAACAGTTTCGTTATTTAACGTAAAAGAGGTAATTAGTCCTTAAAGGGAAAAAAATTATTTTTGCACGCGTTTCTATCCGGGGTTTGCAAAGAGCGATTGTGTATAAAAACTCTGTGAAAAATAATTGTACCATGGCATTTTAATTGATACAGATAAGAAAATGTCTTTATTTACATTTTTCATTTTATGGGTTGTTGACTTCAATGACTTGTATGATAAACGCTACAAAGATAACAAAATCGGAGCGAAAACTTTCCGTATACATATGTACATCGTAAACATTTATGAATACTTAACGCCTTATCTCGCATGGTCGATTTCTCACGGTAGCGGAGGAACACAACAAGCGTGAAGCACTAATCAACATTTGGTCAAGAAGTCTCTAAATCCTGTTGACTTTCTAAGTTTACAAGGGTTTGTCGCGCCCTGTAAATCAAACGTTTCGAAGAGACTGACGCACTTAAATGGCCGTAATCCTTTCCGTCTGTACAGGCGGCCGTGGCGTATCGTCCTTATTTGACAAAGGTTTGCTTATACTGAATTCGTTTGTACAGAGGATTGATAATCCTATCAACAAACGTACAATGTTTAGAGACTGTCTGTCTATTGATATTTTACATGATTTACTTGCTGCTTTTATCTCCAGTGGTTTCCCTCAGACTGATCTGTCAAGTGAATTCACGTAAGGCACAATACACGTGAAATGAAAATCACGTTAAAATGAAATCGGATCGATCACGTGATGAGATTATCATTATCACATGACGAAGATTAACATGGAATTCGTGTGAAAGTTAGGATGAATTTTGATTTTCTCTCTATCTTCACGTGAAAGCTTTTCAAGCGAATTCACGTAAAATAATTCACTTGAGTGGTCATTTCACACAAACGTCCCACGAAGTTTGACACGCAAATGTCAAATGAATTTATTGGGAGATGCAATGGTCTCTTTATTTATCCGTAAATGGGAATTCAACAAGGGATGCGTAGATATCTAAAATGATGGGACAGGAAATGCATGTACTTAATGCCCGATAACACTTTGTTTATCTTGGCCCGCGGAATTCACCACGACGACCCGCTTTTCTTTTCACTAATTAAGAATGTTAGAGTTTGGGACTGTGACAATGAAAATTTCTTTATTCTCTGAACTGCATAAATTACAGTGTGGAGAAGAATCAATTGAACAATAATACATATAATACATACATTGCATGCATTGGAGAGTGACAATACAAAAGTGAAAAAAGGGGGGAAAAGTATGATTGGCAATTAACCGAACGTAAGAGAGCTTACTCTATTTGACTGGAACTCAAACCACGTGCAAATTATTCTCCTATATAAAACAACAATTCTTTGAATTTCAGATCCTAACAAATATGCTTTAAATCTTTAAAAAATACTTTTACCTTAAGTGTTTCGAACACGTTCAACAATGGCAGATGAAGGTCATTAGACTGCACCAAAACCACTTCCGTCTGCGCGTGCTCGATTGGGGTTCCATTCAATAGAACGTCACCGATGTATGGTTTGAGTTGCCCTGCAAGAGTTTCAACCAGAGTGGTTTTCCCAGCACCTACACAAAAGAGAAAATAATATGAATTTAATTTTTTTTTAATCAAAGAATATTACCATCATCATTCAGTCATTTACAAGTTTTCAATTTAAATTTCAAAACTATTGCATGAATTTGTTGCGTTTCAATGTAGCTTGTATATATAGGAGGCTATTTTTGAAAAATGCAATCCTTTACTCAAAGAAGATGGAAGAACAAGATAGCGCAAATGCCCATTTGGTTTTATCGTAAAATATAATTTCAAATTATTTTTTTTCCAACCAAATATACTAGATGATGTTATATTACATGTTTACAAAAGCACAATTTTTAACTATATTCAGTTTTGAATATTTTAACAAACGATAAGAATTTTTTTTTTTTAAGTTCTGGTGGTATCGAACCCACAACCTAAAAACCCTAGATCTATAATATTACCAAATGTCTTATGCTCTAACCACTGAGCCATTTCAGTCACAACATATATCTTTGTGAAATGGTAAATGCAACTTCAACCACGAATTTACGAACTTGTAGTATTTCTCTAAAACGTTAAATTGTTGGGATACAAAATGATATTTTTAAAGTATAGTGGGTCATCTCTCCACGTTTTTGTAGATTGAAATCGGTTTGATTTCCTTTCAACCTTATAGAGACTATGTCAAAAATATGGAGCCCAGACCCACTCTATAAAAAAAGGCATTGAAGTTCTAAAAATGACACTATTTGGAGGTTTTGACACGCATACGCCAGTTTAAATCAACCTATTTTTAAAATTTAACATATTTAAAGGTTATAAATCGATATTAAGGTAAATATACATTGTTTTCAATAATTTAGAAAGAAATTATGAGATTTGTTCATATTTTAATTTTATAGTATCTTATCTATCCAGATATGGGCAGTTCACCCATCTTCTTTCTTCTAAGAAGTGTGTGTTTCTATATCTGTTCAGTTGTGAATGGACTTGCGACAAGATAGAACATCTTTTTTTTTAATGAAATCTTATTCATGTTACGAAATTGGCACAGTTTCCCTTAAACTGTAATAGGCATTATTAAGAGGGTTAGATGGCCGTTGCCATTTTTAGGCTATATTCACCTCCTTTAGAAAGCTTTTTATAAAGATGTAGAAAAATGTTCAAATTAAAAAGCTAAACCATTTGGATTTTTTCTACACTAACAAATAAAGTTTATTGCCCAAAAAAAATCATATTTAAAGTTAAAATCAAATCAAATGGGTAAGCTGTTGCCTTCCTCTCAGCTTCATTTAACTATATTGCTGCCTTATATTTTTGATTTCGTGTTAACAATTTCGTGAATCAATTCAACAACAAAATCCCCGAATTTTGCGTTCCCGCAAAGTTTTAGAAAACCACAAGTTAATGTAGAAGACACATGACTCTATACATTAATATACCCTGTAATTTGATTATTTTCGAAATAAATCTAATTCTTTCCTTTTTTTGGGGGGAGGGGGGGGGGTTGCGAACACTTTGACATCGCCATAGCTACATGTTTACCCCAAAATTTGCAAATTTGTCTTACCTTTTGGCCCATACACTCCCAATACCTCCTTCGATTTAGCCACACCGCTGATGTTTTTAAGCACATGTTTTTGCTTCAAACTTATGTTCAAGTTTCGGAAAACAATTTCTTTTGAGTCCATCTCAGCGATTTGTCAATGAAGAGTATAGAATAAACGCGGGAAAAAAACCGATGAAGTATTTTTAAAGCAATTATTGATTATATTTTTTCTAGCATTTCGTTGTTCAGACTTTTTACTCTCTCTCTTTCTTTCTTTCTGTCTTCTGTCTTTCTTCAGCAGTAGGCTTTGCTGTCCGAAGTGATTGCGTCCACCAAAGATTGTCTTTTAAGTATTTACGGATATTCGAGTTTACGGTGCCTCTCCACAGTGTATACCTAAGACTGGACTTTTACGATGTCCAATAAATCACCACAAGTGAAATTCAATGAAATCTATTTACCCACAACTCAAATCCAAAGACACCGCGCTGGGCAATACAAGTTTTATTTACTCATTTAAACGTTTGTTTTAGCATTTAACTTTTAAAAAAAATATTGTGCGGTTTACATGAGTCTTTGCCTTATATACTAGTACCTGTTGGTTTTCAGATTTAAATATTTAAAACAAGGGATTGACTTTTAACAGATTGCAATAATTTTTTATGTAAACAGGATTTTGTACTAATGCGTTTGATAGAATGGTGTTAACGCCTACCAACTTTGCTAGTACATATGCACTTTCAAGTTCAAATTCTAATTATTATCTTGTTTGTAAATTAAGATAAATCTGAAGATGTTTTTTTCCGTTTGGCCCATGGTGCAATAATCAGTGCCGATATTTGGGAAGACATTGTCGGTGCCTCCTAGTCTGTATTGTCATTTACAATCTCTCTCTCTCTCTCTCTCTCTCTCTCTCTCTCTCTCTCTCTCTCTCTCTCTCTCTCTCTCTCTCTCTCTCTCTCTCTAGTACTGCAAAGGTACAAGGTTCGATTCCCTGTTCAGTCACAAATTTTCTACTCCAAGGGAAATTAAGGTCCATCATTCCTATGTTTTTTCACAATAGGTTTGATTAATGGGATATGCATATTTCAAAGAGAATAATAAATTACTTTTTGAATTACACACAACTTCATCATACCTTGCGAAGCAAAGTCAGATATTATTGTTGCCATTTGCCAAGTTTATAAAGGAAAATCAGTAATTTTTCACAGTGGTAGTTTTTTTCCTTAACATGGGATCACTGCACCTTATTTATACTACAAAATAGGCATAGTCTCTGACAGATGTCTAAGATTTATACTACAAAATAGGCATGGTATCTGACAGATGTCTAAGATTTTTAATACAAAATAGGCATAGTATCTGACAGGTGTCTAAGATTCATGATTAAGGACATTTATAAAAAGTAAAGTATTTGTGATATTTAGTTATATTGTGTCAATATGCATGAAACTTGATTCATGGCATTTGAGATATTCGATATGCAAGGTATTCAAGATATCCAATATGCATTGTTTGAGATATCCAATATGCATGGCATCTGAGATATCCACTATATAGGGTATCTGAGATATCTAATATGCATGGTATTTGAGATATCCACTATATAGGGTATCTGAGATATCTAATATGCATGGCATCTGAAATATCCACTATATAGGGTATCTGAGATATCTAATATGCATGGTATTTGAGATATCCAGTATGAAAGATGTTTAACATATCCTGTATGCATGGTATTTAAGTCATCCTATGTTCAGGGCATTTGAGATATTCAATATGCAAGGTTTTAAAGATATCCAATATGCATTGTTTGAGATATATCTATTATGCATGGCATCTGAGATATCCACTTTATAGGGTATCTGAGATATCTAATATACATGGCATCTGAGATATCCGATATATTGAGTAGCTGAGATATCTAATATGCATGGTATTTGATATATCCACAATGAAAGATATTTAAAATATTCTATATGTATGGTATCTTAGTGATCCAAAACTCATGGCATTTGAGATATCCAATATGCATGGTATTTAAGATATCCAATATGCATAGCATCTGAGATATCAACTATATGGTATCTGTGATATCAAATATGCATGGTATTTGAGATATCCACGATGAAAGATATTTAACATATCCTGTAGCCATGGTATTTTAGTGATCCAATGTTCAGGGCATTTGAAATATCCAATATGCATGGTATTCAAGATATCTTACATACATTGTTTGAGATATCCAATATGCATTGCATCTGAGATATCCACTATATAGGGCTATCTCAGATATCTAAAATGCATAGTATTAGAGATATCAACAATGCTAGATATTTCAGATATCCTATATGCATGGTATTTAAGTCATCCAATGTTCAGGGCATTTTAGATATTCAATATGCAAAGTATTTAACATATCCAATATGCATTGTTTCAGATATCCAATATGCATAGTATCTGATATATCTAATATGCGTGGTATTTGTGATATCCACTATGAAAGATATTTAAGATATCTTATAGGCATGGTATTTAAGATATCCAATACACCTTGTTTGAGATATCAAATATGCATGTCGTCTGCGATATCCACTACACAGGGTATCTGAAATATCTAATATACATGGTATTTGAGATATCCACTATGCAAGATATTTAAGATATCCTTTATGCATGGTATTTAAGTCATCCAATGTTCAGGGCATTTGAGATAGTCAATATGCAAGGTATTTAAAATATCCATTATGCATGGCACCTGAGATATCCACTATATAAGGTCTCTGAGATATCTTATATGCATGGTATTTGAAATATTCATTATGAAAGATATTTAAAATAATTTTATATCCTATATGCATGGTATTTTTTTAGTGATCTAATGTGCATGGCATTTGAGATATCCAATATGCATGGTATTTGAGATATCCAATATGCATGGTATTTGAGATATCTGTTTCATATACTTAAATCTAACTCAACTTAAGAAATCACAAAATTGTATGTACAGTTTGAATACTTTTTAATTTTCTGATTGACTAAAAAATAATGTAAAACCACAAACACTTTAAGATGACAACTGATTTCTGGCAGAAAAAAAAAAATAAAAATCAACAAAATACAAAACTGAGGTTTAAAATTTTTTTTCTCAGATATCTATGAAATGAACAACATAAAGAATAGTGTTCAAATATATATAATGGATAAAGAACAGGATAAAATTAGTGAATATCATATGGACAAAATCGAATGAGTATATTTGTATATGTCAGTATTAAAGTTATTGCTATGGTAAATATAAAACCTCTTCATGCAATAAGGTAGTAACACCGGACTCTTTCTAATTACGGTACACTCAATAACTTTCTATACATTCAAATGACAAGATGGGGGGGGGGGATTCTTGGCATTGGCATCAGATTGATTTTACCAATAAAATGGTATTTAAGAAGCAGCATATTGTACACTAAGTGTCAATGTTTTTAAATTATAATACGTCGGATATATCCGACAAACTACATCGCCATGCAGATATTATGACAAGTTACAAAACAAAATGATTTATGATATAGTTGATAATTAATACATGTATCAAGATTCTCCAAACTAATCCTAAACATTTTTGTTCTTGAAAGGATATTACTGAACAATATTTGTTTCAAACTAACCTCAAAATAACTTTTAATATATTAAAGAAATAAATAACATAAATATATTTCTAAAACTGATGTTAATTGATCATTCAATTAGAATTTTCGAGAGAGATTTAAAGTAAAACTTCGCGGTGTTTTGTTGTTTTGTCTGAAATTCGTAAAAAAAATTGAGGTATTGGACAAGCTTCATAATTACAGTGAATGAATATTGTTTGTATCAAAGATGAACAACAATAAACTCATAATACAATAGCAAAAACTTTCCTTTAAGTTATTCCGATACCTATAATACAGTTACAACACAAGTCTTTTCATAACTGCTAAAACATACATTTCGTACTGGTTAAGTTGCATCATCCCTCTATATTACAGAAGCAGAAAATTTTTAATATCAATTAGAATTTTTTTTATGATTATTATTCACCTCCTCCTCCCCCCCCCCCCCCCCCCCAAAAAAAAAAATTAGACTGTAAATGAAAACCAAAGAATTTCCGAAACCTTCCATCTTGACGAATATTGTTGACAGTACATTGGTACAAAGTTTTATTGTACATGTAATTTACATTAGAAGAAGTTATCTCTCTTTACAGATTGACATTGTACCTTTAGAATTACTCACACATGCACTTAAACTATTCCTATGCACACACTTACACACACACTAAGACTAATTTGGTCACAAAATCTGAATTATAATAACTGTAGGACAATCAAACTGTTCGTTATAATAAAAACAAATTTTAAGGCTGTACCCAGGTAAGAATCGTCTAGCAAACGAGAGAAAGAGATTGGGTTTTACCCTCCTTATGGGACATTCCCACCATGATGTAGAGTCACATCATGTCGAACCATTTTAATAAGACCTTGGACTTTCGGTAGAATGTAACTATCTATTTCTTACATCAAAACAAGATGAAACTGACACTGTTTTTAATTAAGTGAATCATACACAGACTGCGTAGTCTTAGCTTAAAAGCAAGACAAGTCTTGTTGATTTCAAAGAGCCGTTGCTGAGTGGCCGGCAATGAAATAGACAGGCCAACGTCACATTGCTGTTTGACACAACTACCCATAGTCCAAGCTCTTGTTAAAATGGTTCTATGTGTGCAGCGGTGGAACCCATGTGCTTGAATGGACTAGCTTAATGAGGACTCCCTGAATTCTAATGGGTCTTAATCATAATATCACCATCTTATTTAAATGTTGGCATTTTGCAGTTTGACTGATTTGTTGCTTATAGTACATAACTGCTTACTGCAGGATAAAAATTCTTTACTTCTCCCTCTCAAAACAATTAATACACCATTTTTAACACCCTCTTTCTTCGAAAAAAAAAAATTATAAATAAAAAATTTCAAAAGGGAATTTTAATAATAAGTATTTTTACAAAACATAATTCTAATACATGTAGTAGACCACTGTAAAATGCAAAGACTTTCATTGTTTTGGACTGGTCATCATTTCCAATAACTAGTAATTCAGTAGGAAGATGCACCTTAGTAAAGAAAGATAACTTTTGATCCTCCAGAAGTGCAAATCTTCAACATTAATGATGCCAGCATGTGTATACAATATCTAACTAAGTGAAGATTCATTAATAAAATCTCCAATGGCACCAAAACATAAAGTTGGTCAAAAAATGGACATTTATTTTATCAACATGTTGGGATCATTTCCTATGATATAAAAATGTTATATATCTTTTTTTTTTATTTGCATGATCAAAATCTATGTAAAATAGAATTATAATGAAGCTATAGATGTTAAAATGATGTTCGGCTACAATGAAAGTCGGAAGGGAGAAAAAAAATGCTTTGAGTTTTCATGGTGTTTGCAGTAGAATGGGTAGAAAATATGGTGTAATATCATATTAATAAATTATTGCACTGAAATAGACTGTTTATGACATTCAACAACATGCACCAAATGACAATTAATGAAACGAAAGTTTAATACAGAGGTAAAATCATAAAGTATATGAGATATAATAATCATAAAAACGAGACAAAAAACCAAAAAAACATTGTTTTGCCCAATGGCATGCTTGACAAAGACAAAATAAATCATAGTTTGCGGCAGTGCAGTGAGGGCAGTGCATACACATAATAATACATGTATAAAGTTTCCAGTCTTTCGAATTTTCCAATACTGATTTGAATTGTGAGGCACAGAAATTTGTGTCATTGCAAGAGAGAGATTGAGTCAACAACCAACCTTGTTAGATTTGTCAAGTTTTATATATCAATATATCTTTATAACTGCAGATCTCTCCTCGATCGCTCTTCTACTTTCATTTGTTTTCTTTCACTTTACACTGAGGTATGTTTGTATCCGTTGCGATCTTCGATGCGATTACAACAAAGCGCCACCACTATCGCCACAAGCCCCACGAGGAGCACACCGCCTGCCACAAGACCGACGATGATGTAAATTGTCCATGCACTCATGCCCTCTTCCTCTTGCTGCTGCCCTTCCGGAAATTCGCTGAACGGATCGTTATTGGTGGGAAGCCGATCATTAATAAACGTATTATCCGAATCGCCCAGATCACCATTGATGTTTCCGTTCGGGAAGAATTCGTTGTCATCTTCAGTGGGTGGTGTTGTATAAAGGTTGGGGACGATGTTTTCAAATGTTTCAAAATGATCTAAATTGGATAAAGACACAGAATAGAACACATCTAAGATCTACGAAGTGTTTATAACAACTATAAATTCAGTCATTTCAACATATATGCATGCCCTTAAAGAGCTTAAAGAGCATGATCAATTTTCTGTTTAAAGATGGCTCACTATTTAGAAATTAATGTCATTTTGCTTCATACTTTAAAGTGGTATGAGACACCTCCATATACTGATGTAATCTCTCTCTCTCTCTCTCTCTCTCTCTCTCTCTCTCTCTCTCTCTCTCTCTCTCTCTGTCCACATTAATAATAACTGTAATGTACCCTGACTGTTGGGATGAATGATGTGGGGGTAATTCACGTCTTGGAAGTCCCCATTGCCTTTGTGAACAGTCTCCTTATTCATCCGGTCCAGTTCCTCCTGTCTCTTCTTCTCCCTCTGCTGTTGCTTCCTCTCTCTCTCCTGCTGTCGCTCCTTCTTCTTCTTATTCTTCCTGTTTTTCTTCTTCTTCCTGTTCTTCTTCTTCTTTCTCTTTTTCTTGTCTTTCTTCTTCTTTTCCACATCATTTCCACTTCCTCCTTGTAGAGAAGATAAATCATACCCACTCAGACACCGACTTCCATTTCATTAATACATGAATCAGTAATATATTTAAGTTCAGCTCACATTAAACCCCTCATCTTCTTTTATAAGAAAGAGGTTAAGATAAGAAATACTGCATCATAGTATACACGGAGAGTCTAGTAATTGATCCCTAAAAAATCAACACCCTTTAAAAACAAGAGGCCAATTGGCCTTAACGGTCACCTGAGTAGCATATATCCCATACACTAACTTGTCATGGAATCTCATATATGCATCTAATTAATTAGGTTTCATACTGGAGTAGAAAAAGTATAAATTTGTAATGACGACCACATTTCAAAAAGAACTGTGAAACCTACAATTTTGGTGAAAAACTAAAAGATCTGGTCTACAAAATCATGAATTCAGTTTTCCTTTCAGATGTGTGGGAGTAAAGAAGATAATTTTTTAATGTTATATGCATTAACATCTATACATCCATTTTGGCCCTGCCCTAGAGTCAATACCCATCCTTGAGGGGACATGAAAATTAAAATTTCAGTAGAGGTCTTCCTGGTAAACATAATTATTAGTCAGTTTTTTATATATAGATGTGTGAGAATAGAGAAGAAAATGTTTAAACATTATATGCATTAACACTATATTGCCATATTGCCCCCCCCCCCTTCATGTCCTGAACCCCTGACCCAGGGGCCATGAATTTCACAATTTAGGTAAAGGAGATTGTGGATATCATATTGTGACCATGTATTCAGTTTTTTGCCCACATGTGTGGATGTAGAGAAAAAGATTTTTTAAGATTTAAAACAGTTTTACTATATGGCCATATTAGCCCCACCCTAAAGCCTGAACACCTAACAAAGGGGTCATGAATTTCACAATTTTGGTAGAGGGCCTCATGGACATCATAACCATGCATTTAGTTTTTAACAAATATATATGGGAGTAGAGAAGACGATATTCTAAGATTTAATACATTTTTACTATTTGGCCATATTGGCCCCACCCTAGAGCCTGAATCCCTGACCAAGGGGTCATGACTTTCACAATTTAGGTTGAAGGCTTCATGGACATCATAACCATGCATTTAGTTTTTTAAAAATATATATGGTAGTAGAAAAGAAGATTTTCTAAGATTTAATACATTTTTACTATTTGGCCACATTGGCCCCACCCTAGAGCCTGAACCCCTGACCCAGGGGTCATTAATTTCACAATTTAGGTAGAGGGCTAAATGGACATCATAATCATGCATTTAGTTTTTAAAAAATATATATGGTAGTAGAAAAGAAGATTTTCTAAGATTTAATACATTTTTACTATTTGGCCACATTGGCCCCACCCTAGAGCCTGAACCCCTGACCAGGGGTCATTAATTTCACAATTTAGGTAGAGGGCTTAATAAACATCATCATCATGCATTTAGTTTTTTAAAAATATATATGCTAGTAGAGAAGAAGATTTTCTAAGATTTAATACATTTTTACTATATGGCCACATTGGCGCCACCCTAGAGCCTGAACCCCTGACCCAGGGGTCATTAATTTCACAATTTTGGTAGAGGGCTAAATGGACATCATAATCATGCATTTAGTTTTTAAAAAATATATATGGTAGTAGAAAAGAAGATTTTCTAAGATTTAATACATTTTTACTATTTGGCCACATTGGCCCCACCCTAGAGCCTGAACCCCTGACCAGGGGTCATTAATTTCACAATTTAGGTAGAGGGCTTAATAAACATCATCATCATGCATTTAGTTTTTTAAAAATATATATGCTAGTAGAGAAGAAGATTTTCTAAGATTTAATACATTTTTACTATATGGCCACATTGGCGCCACCCTAGAGCCTGAACCCCTGACCCAGGGGACATAAATTTCACAATTTTGGTAGAGGGCTTCATGGACATCATAACCATGCAACCAGTTTTTTCCTCACATGCGTGGGAGTAAAGAAGAAAATTTTTGAAAATTTGGCTTTTTTTGCATATTTGGCCCCGCCCGTGGCACCCCAGGGGTGGCAGAGTCATGAATTTCACAATTTAAATTCTTCTTACCATAGAGATGCTTCACACCAAAAATGGTAACAATTGGCCTAGTAGTTTTCAAGAAGAAGTTAAAAATGTAAAATTGTGAACGCATGACGCACGGCGACGGACGAAGACCAATTGCAATAGGTCACCTGAGTGACTCAGGTGACCTAAAGACTACTGATTTTCATCAATCATTTATGTAATGTATTGAATATTAATATGTTAAATATGTTACCTCATATTGACAACTACATACACATCCTTAATATGAGAATGTTGAGGGCATATCTTAAAGAACCTCTATTGATATCTTAATCAATAGGCAAAAATTTGCCCACTATAAGTAATTAATTTTCAGTACAAAACCCACAGACACATCTGCAATCTGAGGTTGAGGGCATATCTAAGAATTTCTTTTGATCCTCACCAAGAAACACATATTAGAAGCAAAAATTCCTCAATCTAAGTTAGTTTATGGCATTTCAAATACGATCTCAATAAAGAGACCAAAAAATCTTATGGTAGTGAACAAGACGTTACCTTCGTACACATCCTCGTCATCTGTGGTATCCGGTACCATAGGACCGATGTAGATCACCTCCATACTGGTGGTAGTGGTTGGCTGCGGTGTACTGGTGGTAGCCACAGTGGTAGTGGTTGTGGTGGTGGTAGGAGCTGGAGTGGTGGTAGTGGTAGAAGCGGTGGTGGTAGTCGGTGGTTTTGTAGTGGTGGTGGTTGTTGATGTAGTGGTTGTCTGTTTAACCGTCACCCAGACATCCACCGACTTTATTCCAATGTAGTTACCCACCATACATATGTATTTGCCAGTGTCTTCCACCTTAGCACTCTCGATCACTAGTTTTGGACCATTATTTTGTAGATACTGAAAGTGACAAACAAAATATTTGCTCGAATTGACATGGTTTTACAAGTGAGTTGAGCAGCGTGTAGAATGATATTAAATATGACCATGGCAAATGCTGTAACAATTCATAATTTGTAATTCCCTTGGAATAATAATTTGATGGGGTTGGAACCATAATGTATTAATTGTGTGGTTTAGGTGAGGGAGGGATGCCAGTCTTTCTCTTTCCTTCTTACCTTCAGAGCTGTATATAAACCAGCTACAACAACATTCATATTGATGTAAGTGCCTGATTAAGTTGTATATAAATTATTATCAATGCAACAAAATTACATTGTAATGAAGTACATGTATATAAATGCAATAAATGGTAAAGTAGAACTGCTGTCATGATGTAATTACATTTTCGCTGGGCGCGGCACCGCTCGTTGAGCCAGAGTCACTGTTTCTTTTGATCCACTGCGTGGTGGCATCTGGGTCGTTCAGGGCACGACATTCGAGCTCCACCTTCTCACCCTCCATTACCGTGGCGTTCTTTGGTTCCTGTATCACCAGTGGCCAAGATGTCCCTATACATTGGAGATTGAGATATATTGAACAGCTGATTTCTGTTTCAATTAAAACAATACTGTAAACCAACTTTTATTCGCGTGCGAGAACTTTTCGCAAGGTCAGCGAGAGCCTTGTTGTCACAAATATTTCTCGCCGCAAACAGATCCTTTTCCCATAGTTTTTATAACTTATAATACTGGTCTGAATAAGGCTTGGTCGCGAACATTTTTGTCGCGAACCAGTTTATCGGCAGTTAATCGCAAAATAAAGTTGCCGCAAATAAAAATTGGTTTACAGTAATTAAAGATGCTAGGTGCATGGTCAACAAATTATATCAATCAGATATTCCTTAAATTTTCTGATATGATTTGTTAAACTATTAAACTAAATAAAACTATTTATGAGTAAATGAAAAAAAATCAATATGTTTTAGCTTTATTTGAAAATTGGCTATAAATACAAATATAGCTTTAAACACGCATAGCTTTTTTATTTCATCTTTCTATCAATATGATTTAAATAAATGTATAATTAAATCCCCTCCCACCCCCAATAATTATTGGTACGTACGTATAACATCGACGATGAACGTGAAGTTTATGCTGCCTTCGGTGTTTTGGACGACGCACTTGTACTTTCCTTTGTCTGCCTCCTGAACATCGTTGAGGATCAAGGAACTATAACGCGCTTTCGTCTGAAACAAAAGAATCGTGTCATACATTTATTTTTTTCATGGTGAAATACTGTGGATTCCTAATTAAACATGAGGAATAAATATTCACATAAAATCGCGAGAAGCAACCCTTGCAGATTTTAACATATCTTGCTTTTAATTTTTAGGAAATTCTTAACAAAAAAAATGGTCCTTGAAAATCTAAATTTTTTAAAATTTGACAAAAAACAGTGGAAGCGTGGAATGAAGTACTTGCGAAAAATAAGGAATATACAGTACTGCCTTTTATCCTTGTAGATCATATACTGTATAACATAACTGCAGGAGCTCATTTTTTTGTGCTTTCATTTCATAGATACATGTATACTGTATACAGGTTATTTTCACCCTGTGTAGTTTTACCCTTCTTCACTTGCAAACAGTTTTGCCCCATTTTGAAATTGCAAACAGATTTATTTCAAAGAGAGATATACACATGTAATATGATTCGATACATTTGAATTAACCCAATCTTAAAGTTGCTCGCTGACAATAAGGGCAAAAGGGGCGAAAATAAAACAATGGCAAATATCTCCCAGCATACAGTATAATTATATACTTTTTGTGATTTTTGAAATGGATTCAGAGAATCAAAGTATTAAATATAAAACAATTTTTCAGTGATTTATTATTCAAATTTCCTGATAAAACAGGTATTTAAAGGTAATTAAAAGAATTTTGTAATTTGAACATAACTGATAATAAAACATGTTTTGGATAAATACTTTATAAAAACTGACAATATACAGTCAGCAAGTAAAAATTGGAAAACAAAACGCAAAGAGCAGCTTATGATATGCTTATATCTTTCATTAGTTGTTACTGGAGAGCTCAACTGAACCCTGTTTTTTGGCATTGAGCAATTATGAGTCCCTCCATGAGAGCCATAATTGAATGCATTCTCTGATAATGAGAGAGATAGTGAATCTTCTGATAACTCGACTGAATACATTCTTTTGGTATCGAGCAATCATACATGAGCCAGGAAAGTCATTCTGAGAGCTCAGATGAACACATTAACACAATAAATAAACCATGAAACTCAAACAAAAAAAAAAACCACAAAAAAAGCTCGAATAATTAGTCTTAATAAAAGCACAGCTGTTTTGGTATTAAACAACGGCAAGTTAACAGTGAGCACCTCCAATCGTCAATTGATTTAATCCAATGTATGTTAAGTATCTCATTTTGATCCTCGACCAAGGATTCAGAAAAAAAAACCTAAGCGAAGAAGTCAGTGTTCACTTGGATCTTCCTCTTCACTCATGTTCAAAAGATTTTTAGGACTTAGATGTGTGAGATAAAGTAAATAAAGAGGATTTGCCAGTCATCTCATGTTTATTTCAACAGAGAGAATGGAAACCCTCAGGAAATTGAGACAAGGTGAGCTTGAAGCGAATTCCAGGAATTTCTTTTATAAACCAGCTTGGAAACACCTATTTGGAAATGCCCATTTCTGACAATACGTAGCATACAGAATTCTGATTCAAAGCAGTTAGACTACATTGTGTTGACAGAAACTGCTTTGAGAACATGGATGAAGAGGTTGTAGACATGAGTTAACTAAATAGCAGCCATACGTGAGAGGACTTAATGCTTAATGGTGAGAGATCACAGACTTCATGTACATTCCATTGTAGAAACTGGGATTGACTAAATTAGCCAAAACAGACACCATGCACATGATGGATAAAAAATTGGAATTTTAGATTAAATTTTCCTGTATTTAACTGTTTCTTTGCATGAAAAGCTAGCTGCTGCCATTTTTTTTAATATCTGCATCATACATCAAATTTAATAAATTGTACCGCAGTAATCTTAGGAAGAACATGTACTTATATCATACCTGTACATCATAAAAAGCTGCATTATCCACAAATATAAGTAAACAAAAATGCCAAAGGACAGAAATAACAGAACCCTCTTCTATGGTAACCAAGCTTCTTGAACATTTCATAAAAATTAATTCTATCCTCAATCTGTAACTTACTACATGACCCCCCCCCCCCCCCCCCCCCCCCCCGATCCTCTCTTAAGTCTCCTTCTCCTGATGAGATTGACGATGGTAGCTTGTTGCATATTTCTTAAAATTAATGCTCCCCCTTCCAATCTCTCACCTTATTACAACCTGAACCTTACCCCCCACCCCCCTACAAACATGTCCCCTTTCTACTCCAAAATATAGGTTAAAATATCTTGATTGAATGTTTATTAAAAATAATGCTTTCCTCAAAATTCTCTCCTACTACATGACCAAGACCCCCCCCCCAAACAAAGCCATCTCCTTCTCTTCATCTAAAGGAGATGTCCTGAATGTGATGCAATCAATGGTCAATCTCACCTTTGGTCTCTGACTTGCATCAAACAGCACATCTTCCTTGTACCATGTAGTGGTCGGTTTAGGGTAGCCATAGGCAGGGCAGGCTAGCTTTATGTTGCTCCCCGAGGATTTTGCGATAATGGTGTCTCCATTGTACGGCCTGGATTTTGGCTTCCAGCGGGGTGCTGTCATGAAAAGATATCAAAAATATACACAGATACATTACATTTTTTAAGATTTTTCATCTGAATGCTGAAGTCCATACATTAGGAAATGAATGTTTTAAGTTTTACTCAGATCACATCATCATTAACATGGTTTATTAAAGAGTCTATACAAGTACTAGCCTCAACCCAGTTTATACTTGTATAAATTGGAAAATTTAATTAATTTCATTCCTTAGACGCAATATACTAACCTTTGTTTTTCTTTTGACATTCCACAGACATAAACATACACCCACACAGAAATAACAGAGTACATGAAAGTTCACAGAACGACTTCATGGCGATCAAAGGTCAAATGTCAAGGACAAGGTCAAACAAGATGTTGTGTTCCTTCAGTGATTGTTTCACATTTCTATAGGAGTTTGGAAATAAATTTTTGTTCCAGTCAGATCAAAAACTCCCAGAAGGCTCAGAGTCACTCATTGTGGATGCCTTTAGTATAAATTCTCCAAAGTAGCGGTGTCATAGATTTCAGGACAATTCAGTGCACCTACAAATAAAAGAAAATGGTTAAAATTAACTTAGTTTATAACTAAAGTCAAACTGGCATAGTAAAGTACCATGTACATGCATTCAATTGAAGGTTTTCATAAATATCTGGCTATATCTCATAAGATATCAAGGAGAGCACCACAGTATTAAGGAAAATGTTAAAACTCCAAACATGATATCTGGATATCAACCCTCAGGGAAGCCAAGAGGTGGAGCACCCAACTGTTGAATTGCTGTGTTCTCTAGTTTAATACCCTCGCATATACTTTTGTTATCTGAATTAATACACATAATGCTCCAAATTCCTTTGATCTATATATGGTGCAGTGACCAGGATTCAATTGAAATATTCTGCTTTTCCTCACTATGTGAAAATGCCTTGTCCCTACCTCCAATTTAACTGCATGCTCTGATAAAAACAAGCCTTTGAAAAAATATACAGTGATGCAACATGACACAGATAAAGTTGGGATGTAAAGAAATTGAAAACAGATGGAATATTTCTATATCACTTTCTCAAAGATTGCTCACTTAATTTTTGTTTTGATCATGAACCCGAGTGTCAAACACATGAGTCTGGCAACAAAATGGTATCCCAGCATATCATTTACTCATATAAACTTTAGGCACATACATCACTTTTCTTTGTGGCACTAGCTTAGGCCAACTATATCTCAAAAAATATGAACGCAGTGACATCACTATCTGAAGATTTTTGGATCAAAAGCTATACACCATTAATCAAATTTTCTGGGTGGTATAATGATACCTACAGAAATACACAAACAAGTCTTATATGTTGCATAAAATCTTCATCTTGTTTAACACGTATAATCCACAACATGTTTGAGACCTAAATTTAACTGCTTTTTAAAGACTTAGGCTCCACATCATAATCCAAAAGCTCATAACTAGCCAAAGGGTTAACCCAATATTAAATAAACTGGCAGGTGTGTAAAATCAAATGCAAAACAATTTTGCATTAATGCTTGTAAAAAAACTGGGAGAGAGAGAGAGAGAGAGAGAGAGAGAGAGAGATTCAACATGATGGGTCATTGGTTGAAAATTGATATGCAGAGCTTTAAATTCTTTGAGCAGGGTCTGCAGTTTCAAAAGAGAGAGAGAGAGAGAGAGAGAGAGAGAGAGAGAGAGAGAGAGAGAGAGAGAGAATGAGAGATATGTCTCTTCAGCTTATTCAGCAATCAAATTTAAGCAGTCGACGATACATTTAACTTAATATTTATCAAAATCCTCTGAGATCACGATCCATTCCAAAAACAGCACTTTTTGCGGCACAAAACTGTTCTGCATATAGAAACATCCATGTACCTCCTTGACCCAAAGCAATTTTTCCCCAGTGTTGAGCTAATATTATCAGCATTCTCTTGAAGCCGTGCCAACCCAAATCCAGATCTCTGGCTGCGACTTACAAGCTCAGAACGATGAGCTGTTTAATCTCCGTCAGATTCGAATCTTTGATTTCAACCTATCAGATATGATGTCATTTACAGTAGGTTTTTCGCACACACACTGGCAGTTCTTCAACTTCAAGCTTCCATCTAACTTACACCTCTATGAAGCCTTTTTTATTTTGACATTTTCCCCATGCAGCAGTCTGGGAATATATCTTTGTTTGAAACTCAACGCATCTTCATAGACAGAAAAAAAAAGAGAAGAAAAAACCTAAAAACATTCTTCAGCCAGATATTCTACATCTGTTTAATATATCAAAGTGTCTTTATATTGGCCTTAAGTAAATATAATGCTCTTCAATGAAGCATCAAAGTTCTGTTCACCTGCAGCAAATACATGCAGTCTGTCAAGCTTGCTGGTTATCAGGAAAATTTACCTTCTAAAAGTATGAGATATCCGAAGTTTGAAATACATGTATTGAGGGATACAAAAAGAAAATAGTAAAAAAAAAATCACTCTGACAATTATTCTATATCCACTGAGGTACTAAAGTTCATTTCTATGATATTTACATTTTCTACTGTCTTTGTCCTACTGATAAAGCTACGAATCAATTTTGAAGCCTAAAACCAAATATTAATTTCATAAAAGATGAGTGACACAAAATGGGCGTGTCTTATAGCATAACCGAAAACCATGTTGGCTGCACCGCCACGTAGTAATTTTAATACATTGCATGTGCTACATGAAAAAATAGTGGTTGATAAAATGTTGTTTTAAAGTGTAAAAATTAGAAATAATATAAATATAAGTAATAAGGAATCTTATGAGGTGATAATATAGGTCGGAGCATGGTCAAATCTATCATTAAGCCCTTTATAGGGCTTTATTGGATTTGACCACGTCCCGACCAAAATTATCACCTCATAATACTCAAAGAATGATTCATTATTCCTTAATTAGAACAAAAACCTTACAGGAACGAAAAACATCTCTACAAAATGAAAGCATTTACAAATCAGCGTAGTGAGGAAAAACCCCTAATTCGGACTACCAGTTTAGCCTTCTACTCATTAGAGGCAAAGATTCAAATAAAAAAATATCAAATTTTACTTCAGTCGCCAAAGTTTATTTCACCGCATTTATAACCCATGATGTCATTGAACTTATTTTTTGCAGCAACTTTATTTACTAATGATAACTGGTTTGCTAATATATATTCTATGACCATTTAGAAAATAAAAAACAATACATTCATGCACGGACAACTTCACACCAAGAAATATTCCAGACAATTTAACGTAATTGATTAATTTGTCCAAAAATTTAATATATCCCATCCTGATAAAAGTTAGCATATTTAGTATTCTGTAAATATGGCAGATATATATTAGAAATTAAATAAGAATTAGAAAAAAAAACAGCATAGAATACTTCTGAAAAAAAAAAATTAACTTAACCATCAATTCATAATGCACTGTATATATAGATTAGATCATCGGTCTCTCCCTTTACATCCTATATATGAACAAAATATAAAACCCTTGTTGCATGGAACTGTAAAAAAAAATTACAATGATGCATTCATGGGAATGACTTCTCAGAAAATTGCATGTGATAATCTATAGAGAATAGACTATTTATTCTGAGTAATGTACTTGTAACAAAGAGCAGTTTTCATACATCTTATCCAAAGAAAAGTTTTATGCTTTACAAAGTCTTCTGATGATTCCTGACACATTCAACCTCTTATTCTTTTGTCAAATGTGAGCATCAATTCATTTCCAAATATCAGAAAAACTGTCTCTGATTGAATCAAAGTCTTAAAGTAACTGTTTGCAAGTCTAGACCCTGTGGGTATATGGTCATTTGATATGCTGTAGATTCCTTATTTTACACAAGTACTTAATTAATTATGCGTTTCAATTGTTTTCCATCAAATTGCGAGAACATGAAATCGCAAACACCTCATTTTTATCATAGATGCATGTTCTTTACATATGTCTGCAAAATAAAGTTCATCTTGAGATTTTAGGCGGCTATTAATTCCTCGCTTTTAATGAGGAATTTACAGTATTGATTACCGGTATGTTGAAAAAGTGTGATTTTGAACCATGTACAGTACAACTAGTGCTAGTTCTACACAATAAACACCGTAATTGTAATTCGGGAATTCAGAAAACTAAAAAAAAATATACCCTGGTACATTTTTCTTTCAAGTATTTGAAGGATTTGTGTGACTTGCCGATCAAAAACAGTTACTGCATGCATGCAATGCTGTTTCACCTTTCATCTATCTTTTACATTTGTGTATGTTAAAATGAACACATTTTTGGCATGTACAACATAGTACGATCAAAGTCTTTATAGATTCACATCAGGTGGGCGCCCATTGTCGGCAATTACCTGAATCGAATAACATGCCGTAGAATATAAATCATAACTTAGCAGAATCCTGACACATTGGTGGAACTCATCCAGAGAATAGGATAAACAATGATTCTTAATATCATCCCCCCTCCCCTCTTCAATTCTGCTAATCCCCTCCCCTTTCAGAATTTTTTATTTGAACAGAACTATATCATAAGCCAAATCATAAATAAAACTTATGCATAATCTGTGTACACATGTATACTAAGACCCATCCAGAGATAATGAAAAACAATGACACCTCCCCCCCCTGAAACTGAGAAAAATGACTACCCCCTAGCTACATGTATTAATGCTTACTCCTTCTGCCACTACTTTTAAATTATATCTTCTTATGCAAGTTTCAATAGCACAGCAAGGGGGAGACCATATGTATTACAAACACACACACACTAACAAAGAAAACTGATAATTTATACCAAACAGTCAGATTTCATGTGGAGAGTCCAAAAAATCATTTGAAGATGGGTTTCCATAGAAATATAGCAATCTAATTTGTGGTGTGTATCTTAAGGTTTAAGGTTAGAAAGGCATCTGGCAAAGGGAAGCACTTCAAGATTCTGAAGTGTGATATTTGAGAGCAGCCCTTACAACATCTGGCAAGATTTTGCTTTTAATTGATATGTATGCCAAGCTAGAAAAAAAAAATGTGCCAAAAAAGCCCCGTTAAAACTGTTTTCCTGTGGCTGTAGCTTGTTTTAAAAATTGAAAACATCCAATTTCAATTTAGGAACAGACTTATACTTTTATCTCATTCATACAAGTTTCCCTTTTCCCCATCTTCCACATCGTCGGAAACCCACGGTCGGTCTTGCTTCTCTTACCAGAGAAGCGAGACCGACCGTGGGTTTCCGACGATGCATCTTCCAGTGTATTTAGCTTTAGTCAGAGGTTTACAGGCTTGGGGTAAAATGCTGACGATGGACCCTCCATTTTGGAGGGTCCAGAGTGGAGGGGGTGGGGCTTGGTGTGTCAATCTTAATTAAGGGTCTGTTTGATCTGTCATTCCAATTATGTTATTAGAAACAGAATGGGCCACAACATTGTTTTATTTATATGACTTTTAAACACAGGCACATAAAAACTCCCCTTCCCTAATTCAAATTTGCTCATTAAATACAATGAATATAAAAATTGGAGTTTATATCTGTGTAATTGTTGAAATTAATAATGATAGTCAATGGATAATGTTCTTTTAGATCTATTAATTTATTAACATTTGTTACTCAGGGAAAAAAATAAATCTCTCAACATTAGGTGAGTTAACTGTTTCCAGTTTCACTGGACTCACAATAATTGTTACACAAACATAGATTAATTTATGTATCCTGATAAAGTTCATTTGAAGTTGCCAAAATCATTAAATGTTAGGACCCCCCCCCCCCCTTTTAAACTTCTAATAAACAACCAATATGTTTTAGCTATTAGGTGCATGATGAAAATGGAATGACAGATCAAACGGACTCTGAATTAAGATTGACACACCAAGCTCCACCCCCTCCACTTTGGACCCTCCAAAGCGGAGGGTCCATCGTCAGCATTTTACCCCAAGCCGAGGTTTACAGTCAAGTTCAACATTTCATGAAGTGCATGATCGAGCTTCTTCATTTCTTAAATACAACTCCACGAGATAATTTTTAATGGATTTTTCAAAAGTGCAGAGCTGTTGGAGTAAAACTTTAAAAAAAACCCACAATATTACATCATTTTTGCATTTTCTGTGTTAATAATTTTACCAATTTGAAAAGGTGCATCAAGTATAAAAGCATTAAAGAGACAAAAAGCTAAAGCCATGAATTCTCGTCAAATCCTGAACAAATTTACTCCTATTTCTTCTTAAGCAATATTATAAAAAAATCATAAACATATTCCATTTACTTTCATATTTCTTAGCTATTACCCATCCTTGAGGATTTAAAGTTAATTGTGTTTGTTTCAATAATGATGATGTCAACTCTTATAGGGACAACTGTACATCCAGCAACTTCAATATAAACTAAAATCTCAAAACTCATTGCTGATCTATATATCAATTAAGGTGGTTGGATGGTCTCTGCCATTTTTTTTACTCAATACTGTATATCAACCTCCTTTAAAAAAGAGCTTTGAATTTATAGAAAAACTTATAAAAATATTAGGAATTTTCCTTTACTAAATATTGATAATTTATGGCTAAAAATCACGTCCAAAATTTTAAGGTAGATCTGATGGTTAATTTCTTGATCACATCCAGCCCTTTTAAAATTCACAATTTATCCGCTTTTGACAAATTGTTTGGAAAACTTGGTCCATTTCAATGATTTTGTTCTTTCCATCAATAATCAAAGAGACTCTATGTGGACATTGCCATTACCAAATTATTTATAAAACTTCCTACAAAAGAAGAGCAGCGAATGAGCCTAGAAAAATAGAACCAATTTAACAAGAGCTTGGACTTTGGGTAGGTGTGTCAAACAGCAATGTGACGTAGGCCTGTCTATTTCATTGCTGGCCACTCAGCAATGGCTCTTTGAAATCAACAAGATTTGTCTGGCTTTTGAGTTCAGACTACTCAATCGGTGTTTATTTAGCTTGAAACCGCATCATTTTAAAATTGTTAAATTTGACACAACAAATAGAAAGCAACATCCAACCGAAAGTCCAAGGTCTTGTTAAAGTGTTTCTATGCAAATTAAATTTTAGAGCTTTCACTTCAAAATGTTTCTTGACATAGTGATAGTTCATAATTTGAAAAAAAATTTAAGGTTGATCTCACAATAAATTTGTTGATTATCCAGCCTCCTTAAACAGCAATTAAGATAACAGATTTCCAGTTATTGCAGAAATGATTACCAGTACTAATTAAAAGATGAGTAATGCGTGTAATACCAAGCAGTTTTCGAAGTAACCTCAGCAGTGCTGAAATTCATCACATACAAGAGACCTGCGGTTCACTAATCTATAACATTTGTAGAACATAATTATAGCAAGGTTCAACACCAATACAAAAGACATGCCATCGTAAATTCAAGGTCTTTAGTTACATAATGAGCTCAAAATTCAGGGACTACCAGTAAAATCAAACAGAGTGAATAACTGAGAAAGCAGAGATAATTGCACAATAAACATTTGAGAAAAAAAAACCCACCCAAACAAAACGTTTGATTGATACAGGATCTCTATCATTTTCAGTGTTATGTAACCGAATCCATTGTCAACACACTTGGATTTTTAAATGGTTTCACTTCCAGCTGAGAAACTGGAAACCCTCATCTATCAAGTCGGCGCAATTAGCTGGTCAGGAAAGGTCTCACTGGGGAGAACAAATGGGGGGAGACACACTTGACATTTAAATGCTGCCCTATAGTGAAGAAAAATCTCATAAATCAATCAGTACGGAAACTGCCACCATTTTCTCAAAGTAACAAAATAAAAGTTCAAAAGGGGAGGACACAATTACTGCATTCACTGAAGTCACTGAAAATCAGGTCAGTGGGAGAAAAAAAGGGGGGAGGATGGGAACATCCCTCTACTGAATTGGGTCAATTTTTTTTTTCAACAGTGTTTAAACATAATCATAGGGGGAATAAAATATCTCTATATATATATGTCTCTTTGATAATATTTTTATGGCAACTATAATGGGCTTCAGGTATGTCTCTCTACCTTTCCTTCTATCTTTCTCTCTCCCTCAATCAAAGGTTAATGACCCATCTCATTTCTTCCTGTATATTGAATTTCATTTTGCCCCTCTCTCTCTCTCTCTCTCTCTCTCTCTCTCTCTCTCTCTCTCTCAGAATCTTATATCTTTTTGATAAACTCTATCTCCTCGCTCATATCAGAATCAACTCTCCCCAGCAACCCCCTCTCTTTTTTTCTCTTTCTCTCTCTCTCAGGATGTACTCTCTCTCTCTCTCTCTCTCTCTCTCTCTCTCTCTCTCTCTCTCTCTCTCTCTCTCTCTGAGTCTATTCTCTATTTTCCTCATGGATTCATCTCTTTTCTGCTCCCATCCTCTATCTTTTCTTGTAGTAATCAACCCTTACTTCCTCTCTCTCTCTCTCTTCTCTAAGAATATAAACTCATTCCCTTTCACTCAGACTCTTAGCTTCATTACAATTGTTTAAATGAATGATAAATTGTTAAACTCATTGTCAGGGGATGTGCCATATAAGATATTCAATTAGGGATATCAAATAGTACAGTATCAATAATCAGTACTGCGAGTACTTAGGTAACAAACTCTATCTACAGTGAGTTTCAAAGTAATTTCAAACAAACTAGGTTTCTGTGGCATCTTATAAATAATGCAATGTAATGGAGAAAATCGGCAATATATACCATCTCTCTCACTACACACCTGACCAGAACGTTTCCATTAAACAATGTAATGTTTAGATAAGGCGGGAGTCAGGGGAGGAGGGGATGGGGGGTAATCCACCAGCAGTGATTAATAATCTGACAGCCAGGGTTCAGAAATTGATGTTTGCCAGTAGGCCCCAGGTCACTAGCCACGAACAAACAATCATTATCTGAAAAACCGGAGGAACAGTGTGTGTGTCAGAAAAAACATCAGTGTGGGGATTTCTCTGGCACTTATAGAACCGATGATTTATCTCAGGGAGTGCCTCGGGGTTAACATTGGTTTACTGGAAAAGTTGAAATATGAAAAGTTTTTTTGGGGGGATGGGGTTGGGGCGTTGAGGGGGGGCGAGGTACATATATGGTGTAAGGGGTTGGTTTGAGAAGAAGTCCAAAAACTGGTTGGTTGGTCAGGTATATATATTAGGAGCTGGAAAGAGGGGGGATGGGGAGTTGGGTAGGGTAGTAGGGTAAGGCTTGGTAGGGGTGGGGTCCCATATTGGTTGAGAGGAGGTAGCAAGTAGGTCACGGGGGGGGGGGGGGGGGGGGTAGGGGGGTGATTGCAAGTGGGTGCATGGGGTTGCAGACTTTCATTGCCTAAATGTTCTGAAGAGTTGAGAAGAGTAAAGTATATATAATATCAATTCAAAGCCAATTTTTCTTGCTAAAAGTAAATTGCATTGTAAAATCTTATAAAGTTCAAAATTAATGTGTATGAGTGCTCATGCAGAAACAATGTGGCTATTTTAATACAGGGATGTAATTTTTACGGCGGATTTGAAAGTTAAAATGGTCATTCTTGGAATTGATTGCGAGTTTCCTACATTTTCTTCCTCTGCCAATCTGGCATAGTATATAACTTCAATTTCAATCCTAATTTCCTTATTTTCATCCTCCAAAAAAGTGGGGGGGGGGGGCAACTCCATGATAATTCAGTTTTTTATATGTAAATTTTAAAAAAATTAGTTGCTGTGAGAAAACATTGAAGGAATTAAGCTTAAAAATTGCTTTGATGGTCTCCAGGGGAATTGAACTAAGAATCTTTGCATCTTTTGCCACTGGTTTCTTAGTCTTATTTGGCAGTATTAAATAACCTAACCTATCTTTGTTTTACAATGAAGTTACGGATCGAATCAGCATCAATTAAGCTAAATAAAATTCTCTTTCATGAATTTTCAACTAACGCTTTCTCCTTGATGCATAGTATCCGTATAGCTTTAAAAGAACCAATGATCGCTCAAAGATAAATTTTTGATAGAAATATAAAGCTGAGTATACTTAATACTTCACCAAAAAATTTAAAGGACTCAATAGAGTTCTCAACTTAATACATCACCAAAAAATTTAAAGGACTCAATTGAGTTCTCGTCTTCTGTCATTCAAAGAAAAGTGCAAAAGTTTGAGGTCAATACTGAGACTTGAGGCTGAAAATCGACATGAGAAAAGGTTGGTCACAGATGGAAAGCCAGTTGTAGATCAATTTCATTTTATGGAGGCTCTATGGTCAACAAATTAACTATCAAATCTACCAAAAACTTTCAGATATAATTTGTTTACCCATAAACTATTATTTAGTAAAGAAAAAAATCATAAATTTTACGTACATTTTAAATTTGGTTATTTTTCCTATGTATTTATATAGAACTCTTCTTCTAAAGGAGATCGTGACAGTCTAAAAATGGCCACTACGTATGGTATACCATCAAGCCCTCTTAAGTTGTTATTACGGTACAAACACACAGTTTAAAAAAAAGAATATGGCACAGTACTTTTTGAATCATTTCGAATAATTAATTAATTCATTAGTTGCTTCAAACTTAATTTCTAAAATTAATGCATGTACAATATCTTTTAAATAGAACACGTCACATTAATATTTTTCTAATAATTAGGTGGGGAAGGGCCTGGGGGAAGGGTGCAGGAAAATTTGTAATCTATAAATAGATGGGAGCTCAGGTCAGAGAAGAAAATTTGGTCCTCATAGCAAAAATCATTGATGCACAATTTAACAACTTGTATAGTGTTTTACAAAATGGAAGGCTAATTAACAGAGCATGAGAAATCATTGAGACAGTAGCATTTATCTTTTTATTTTATTTTTTCCATTGTATAAAGACTCCATGGGGAAAAACTATTGAAAGGAAAATAATACCACCCGGTTATTAGATACAATAAAAGAGGAAAAAACATCAATTATCACATTCTAGTTGCAATGCACAATAACTATTTAACATAAAAACATACCTAAAAATCAAGAGAATATTGCCACATTAATTCCTTTATCAAAGCTCCCTTTCTCCATGCAAGCCAATCTCTACATCCTCTTACACACTGCACCCAGCGGGTTAAATGTTCTGCATGAGTAAACAAAGGAACTGACAGACTCGGGCGCTTCTCTATCTAAACAAAGGCTTTTCATTCCCTCGACCCCTTCGCACATGCACATACGTATTATTAAACGGGAGGGGTATTTTATCATCAGACACCAAGTCAAGTGGAATAGAGCCCCGGTGGAAACGGTAGATAAAGCTAATCCCTTTATAATGTGTGTCCAGTGTATAGATATTGAATTTACACGATCTTCAATATATGTCCCAAGTGATCAAGCTATACTGATAGAATACGGGGGTCAATTGACTTCTAGGTTTTAGAAATCCTCGATGGCAACGTTTTTAATTAAAATCATCGATCCCTTGAAACGCTGTGAATTTTCCCCTCGAGAGGATATCATAACCCGCTTGAGATATAGAGTTTCTCTTTGAAGTGTGAACCGTGAACGGGATAAATGCTACTTTTCACCCAAATACACAATAATTTTAAAATGCTTACCTTTATGAAGTAAAATTTTCTGCAATCCCCCAAAATTCTGTTCTTGCCTCCAATTACACTATAAATTAATATGTGTATATGATTTTTATAGAAAGATAAAAGTATACATATACACTCCCCCTATCGCGTGTGTGTTTCCTTCGGAAGTTGGCTTAGAATAGATTCAGGTAAACATCCTACTTACAAAATGATCTCGTTTCCATAGCAACTCAGATTTGGAGAGGTTCAAGTCAGCGCGCAAAAGGGGGGGGGGGGGGTTCAAGTCTTTTCCTCACGTGCGGTAAAATCGCAGTGTGCACTGTTTTCGATTTAAAATAAAACAGAATTGACTTGCATTAAATTTTTTTTTTACCATGCTTTGCACGGATGCCCTCGGGTAAGTGAAATTTTATGCAACAAAAACGACCTTTGACACTTGCCCCCGAAATGAAGCAGAGATAATTGGGTCGGTTCGTGTTGATGAATAATTCTCTATCTCAGAACGCGCGCTTTTATCAGCTTCATCGATAAAACCGCCGCTGCATGAAATGTTAAAAATAAAAAAAATCTTAACAGCATTATTTTTCAAAGGAAGAAAAAACTGAAGCCAGAGAGAATCCGACCAAAATAAACATCTTACACTATACCTTTAGCGACCTTCTGTTTTTCCCCCTCCTTTGTCACGGCCGTGATTTTGTGTAAAAGTGTCACAGGGGGGAGGGTCTGCGAGTGTTAGAATACACAATGTACCCCTGCCGGGTCAATCAATGTTTAATCTGGGGCCTTTTAAACTCATTTGGTCAGCATTTCCATTGACATATTTACAATAGTGTCAAAATCCGCCTTGTTTGTTAATGGCTAAAATTGAAGCAAATTACCGTTCCCTATTTTTTTTTTTCAGAAAATAGGAAATGCAAGGGGGACTTTCTCATTCCCATTACAAGCAAGTTTTGTGTGGAGTGATAAATATTTATATTTAAATTAAAACATCCTGTTTTGTAATATAATAAACTTTTTATTATAAAATATCAAATACAGGAACATATACAATAGGATATATATGTATACTTTTTATATATGTTATAATATGCATGGTGAATGGTTACAAGTACATGTACATGTATATATCTTTCATTGAGTAAAACTATTTTAAACTGAGACATCGTTCCAAGCGTGCTTAATAAATGGGATAATGTCACTAACTTTGGCGATTTAATTTTTCGGTCATCTTTCTTAAAAATTCATTCTACTAAAAATGAATGGTTTATATAAATACATTACTAAAGCATCTACACAGCTAAAACGCAAGCAATATATAGCTACAGCTACATTAAAATGACATACATCACAGTAATTGGATATATTTACATTTTTCAGTGTCTTTTCCTGTGATATCACTACGTATCAATTTTGTACTATATACAGTCCAATAAATTCAAATCACTTACAATTGGGGCACAAGCGGGGTTTGCTTATTTATATTCAAATATTTCTAAAATTGCTGAAAACTATGTAAATATGAGTAATAACAAATCAATTTTTAAATATTATGAGGGGATAATTTCATTTAGGGCATGATCATGCACATCGCTCATAAAGCCCTTCAGGCTTTATTCGATTTGATCACACCCTGACCAAAATTATAATCCCATAATGCTCAAAGAACGATTCCTTATAGTTATCTATAGGAAGTGTTTTTATATGGTACATTCATTTAATCTCTGTATAAACCTCTTTTATATAAATCAGACTTTGAAGAAGTTTTACTTTTTCCTAAATTTATTTTTTGCTAAATAAAAAGATATATAAGAGCAACAATAGCAGTGTTTTAAAAAAAGAAGATAATTAAAAAACAGTAGATGATATTCTTTTAAAAATTTGTAAAATATAACATTATAATGAGGTATTTACCGGTACTTGTATGTTTTCAAGGTACACTGATATGTATTTATTTTTCTTGTAAATTAATAAGGCTCCCTTTGTATTAAGTGAAAAAAAATCAAATGAAAAAAAAAAAAATTAATTGATACATATTGTATATTGGCAAATGTGAATTCAATAAAATCTTATATACCGGTAGTTTAATAGCAATATTATCTACTCTTTTGCCTATATCTATCTCTTCCTAATTTACAAGGGCAATTAAATAAAATCTCTCTCTCTCCTCTCTCTCTCTCTCTCTCTCTCTCTCAGGAGGAGGCATCTATGTCTTTTCATATTAAAATAAAGAATTACCCCTTTCAACAATTACCTTTCCCATTAACTCTATACCCCCATCTTAAATTTTTTCTAAAGTTACTATATTCTTTTATAGCTATTTATTCTGTAAAAGCTAGCTAGATCACAATCTCTCACTGCGAATTACCTCCCTTACGCCTATAATCATTTTGTTATATTAACAAGTACATGTATTAAATAAAAATATTATGGCAACTAATGTGCGAGTATTATAAAAAAACAAGGCTTGCTTGAGTCCGTCATTGTAGCATCACGTACACCAGCAAAATACCTTAATCATAAAATCAAAACACAGATACTGTACAACTCTTAATTAACAAAAATGAAATAATTTGCAACTGCCATGCTTTCTTTTGCTTTGCATATAACCACTGATAAAAATGTTTGACGTTCTTCTAGTAGACAAAAACAACAACAATATACATCAATACTATTATAATAAATAAACATCAATATTATTATGAAATATCACCAATTGACTGTATTCATATAATAAAATACTGTTAGAGTAATATTTTCTACACATTTTTTTAGTCTCTAAATGGACATAGATACCTACTAAATCTGATTCTTATCATCAAAGCTACCTATCAATTAAGTGCCATCAATGCAAGAATAATGTCTATATAAAAGGGGGGGGGGGGGGGGTGTTAAAACCAAAAACATTTAGATCGTGTATGTGGGGGGGGGGGGGGGTAGTAAAATTTAAACCACTTAAATTTCATATATTCAGGTATCAAAATTCTTGCCTCCTTATTATCACGTGCGAGTAACTGTCTTTGACATTGATACATAATGATAGACACATTTGAAATACAGATAGAATTATGACAGTCAGACTGGTTCGAATACCGGTGCCAAATAGCTCAGTTGGTAGAGCACCTGACTAGAGATTCAGGGGGTACGGGTTCCAATCCAGGTCTGGTCCGTCATTATTTCTCCCATCCTGTTACAGATTATAGGTAAAAAATAACTGATGACATCACAAATGATGATGTCATAGTATCATATACATGTATGGTAATGATAACACTTAATTTGTGAACAAAACTTGCACCATAAAAACTGAATAATCTAAAATCAATAATATAACTAAAGCAGAAAAATTGCACTAATAAAATACATGATTTAATTACATGACTAGTTAGTAAATAAATGTATTTTGTATATATTTTGAAATGGACCAACTACACACCTAATGGAGGGTTTAAATACTGGTCAAGAGGGGAAAAAAATAAAAATTTAAAAAGAAGTCGGAAAAAAAGTACGAGTAAAAACAAAAGCAGACCATATGTAAACACAAAAATCGTATCTTAATTATTTTCAAATACGAGTAATACTAAACTGTAAATCTACACTCTGGAGTGTTATCTTCGAAGGAATCAGATTTTCAATACCTCTATGTGAATATTTCTTCTCATTGCAAACAAAAATCTGGAATACCATTGTCACCATAAGTAAATGCTGCATGGTAAAAGAGGTATACTGAAATTGCAAACATAACTGAGTTTGGGAAAAAAAAACCAAACAACTTATTTTGCCCTGTATCATGAAAAATTGGGCTTTGATGAAAAAAAAAACCCATACAGCAACACTACTAAAATATAATATTAAAATTTTACATTTGAATAACCTTGGCTAAGAGTCAGGAACCCATGAAAATAATCTCTAATCTTTGAAGATTAAAGAACAATTTTTTGCACTTTTGCTGTTACAAACAATAACATGACCTTGACATTCCATTTTTCAATTCTATTGTTAACAAAGTGTTTGTGCTGGTTATTTCTGCAGGAAAAAAAAATGAAAGAATTCCCAAAATACAATACAGTTCAGAGTGCATAACAAAATCTGTTGTTGTTTTTTTTAAATCTATTGTTTTTTAGCTTTTTTTTCTTCTTTTTTTGGCACTAATTTAAGTTTTCCAAAATTTGTAAATACTTCCCTATCACAAAAATTTCCATATTTACTGGTACCGGTATGTACAGCAAGTGCTATTTCAACATTTAACAGTACATAAACAAAAACATGTACAGTTCTAACATTGAGGCTTATATATGGAATTTACCTTGTGAAATTGAGATGAACTCTTTTAAAAACACAAAAGTATTTTTCACACGGAGTTGATAAATACCCTATTCTTTTTCTTTTACCACACAACAACACATACTATATACCACTACTTTTTGAAAAAGGTAAAATTATCTATATGGCAAAATATGGTAAAACCAGTTGTCTTTCCTTGGTTGAATGATCAATTATCTCTGTTTGCCTTTATTATTGCTTGTAATGCCTCCAAAGAGCAATATGCAACAATGCCATCTCGGTTGCACCACCTTTGGGAACCAGAACCAGGTTGGTTGTCATGGTGATAAGTAATCTGCTGGTTCAAGCTTAACTCTGAACAAGATGAAGGGTCACCATTGAAGTCACATAAACTCTTGTAACTAATGACTCCTCCATTTTGTGCCAGAAGAATCGCGTGGGGGGCACAGCAATCCCACATATAGGTGCTACTCTTGGACAGAACATAAGCATCCGCGATACCCTGATTGACGCAGAGAAGCTTGTATCCTGCACCCGCCGCATGTTGGACAGAACACGAGGCTCTGAATTTTTTCTGGACGTCTGGTTTTTCGCTCTGACTCATCAGCACTACTAGGTTTTGTTTGTTGTTGGTGGTTTTTTCAGTTGGAAGGGAGAAAACTTTTGTCTCTCCTATTGCTACACCCCACATCAGATCCCCTTTCCATCTATTAAGGTAATAGAAAAAACAGTCCACATGTTATTCATGCACTGTAACATTTTTTCAGCTTATTCCAATCTTTAGTATATTCTGTCATCTGCAAATATCATAGCTGTAACTAAGTGTCAAATACCACTTTCAAAACTAGTACATTTAAACAAATTTTTAAACAATCATGTCAAAAGTAGAGACTACTGACTTCTCTCCCGTGCTCTGTGCAAATGGTCGGTTACAGACCCCTAGCTGGGGTAGCCCCGCGGATTTACTGTAGACCCCCAGGAGTACCACCACACACTGCAGACCGCAGGACACCAGGCCTTTGTCATTGATTATACCACACAGACCATCAATGTACTGGGCCGTGGAATCTGAAAAATTCAAAGTTTCTACTAATATCTACAGTTTTACTGCTACAGAATCCCACAGACACTGTAGATTCCTTTTTTTATGCGAATACTTCATTCTGCAATCCCGCTGTTTTGTATCAAACACGAGAATATAAAATGGTGAATGTGGAACTTTTATTCTAATTTCTTATAATTCTAAACTCTCAGAAAATAAAAGTGAGATTTTAAAATCTGTGAGGGGTACTTCTCATTATTCACAGTGTTCAATTCTACTTTCTATTTTAAGAGATGATTTTTTGATCAAGTAAAGGAAAATTCCAAATATTTTAGCTTTAAAAGTTGGATATTTTTTCTATATCCCTTTACAGAGCTCTTCTTCTTTTATACTGTAAATTCCTAATTAAACGCAAGGAATTAATATGTGCATAAAATCACGAGAAGTCCATCTTGCGAATTTTAAAATCTCGCTTTTAATTTTGGGACACATGTAAACAACCAGAAACTAAGATGAAATTTCGGCATTCGCGCTTTTATGTTCCCGCCATTTGATGGTAAATCTTTGAATCGCGGAATTACTGTATACGGTATACTGGATTATATTCACCTTGTTTATTTTCGCCCTGTTTCACTTGCAAACAGTTCACCCGTCTTAAATTCACCCAATCAAAATTGTGAATAAAGAAATATAGTTTGAGACATAGGAATTCGTCCAGTCTTAAATTCGCTCGCTGATAACGAGGGCGAAAGGGACAAAAATAATACGGGGGCAAATATTTCCCTGTATACAGTACAATGTATTCTTAAAGTGGCCACAACCATCAAACCCTCTTTCTTAATATGAAAGCTGTAGTATTACCAATCGGATCAATCCAGACTCCGAGATCCTCCAGATCCAGGTCTACATCCACATCATCCAGTTCCGGACCCGCGTCTACCAGCACCTCCTCGTGAGCAACCTTGGCCAGCAACCTGGCAGCAGCCATGTTGTCATCGAGCACAGAACCTACAGGCAATATACCAGTGCAACATTATTCTTACAGACATAAGATATCAGGTTCCAGGGCCATAAAACTTAGACGAGCTCACTTTTGATCTCAGTCTCCCTTTCCCACTCTATCTTCTTTTTGTTAAAGTGAGACTGAGGTCAAAAGTGAGCTTGTCTAAGTTTTATGGCCCCAGGGCCAGGGCCTTCAAAAAAGTTTCAATAATTATCGGAGTTGGCTGCTTATAAATTTTTATCAGATCTCATTAGTGTGGTTTCATCAATGTTCGTGAGCATAAATCTTCATCTTAACAACACTTAAATCTACTTTAGTATGGAACCTCAGACATATTAGTCAGTCTGTCAATTTCTAACATATCATGTTGATAGGATCATAAATGTCCACAAATTTACATATATCCTTGAAACTGTGATTTTCATTAAATCTGCAAAAGCTCAAAAATATTGATGAATCTGAGTAGAGATGAAAAGTTTTATGCTAACAGCAGGACTTTGACAAGGATTATTTGCATGTCAAAGACAAATCAGAACAAAAAGGTGAAAAAATCCACAAATCATACTTCCTATTCTGTATTACGTGACATAAAATGGGAAGCATTTACCTGAGTGATGAGGGATTATATGCAGTGGTAAATTTCATTGAGAAAATCTATATTTGCGTATTTTTTATACCTACATAAGAGCTGGGCTGTGGCTTCTTGGTCTTGAAGTACCTGCACAGAAATTGACTCGCCTAGAACATTGGTGAATTTGTTGCTCTCTTCTCCATAAATACTAGCACCAATGCCCGGAAACTAAAACCAACATACATTAATGTATTACATCTATTAGTAAATTACTAAATAATAGCACACTACAAAATTTAATTGCAGTTTTTTCTCTTATTATTTCGTTCATTGAAATTAAGAGGAAAAATTTGAGAGAATCAATTTGAAAAGTGAAGCTGATGCAGTTTTTAGTGGATATAAGTTCATTTTCACAGTTGAAATTTACGGTATTAATTTGGAATTGCTTTTTGGGGCGATTTTAGTTTAACATTATGATAAGTATAATAATGGGAGAGGGCGGTCTAAGTTTCTGAACTTGTGCCCAATCCCAGTTGTAATTTTGTATAATAAAAATATGTTCAGATCAAAATCAAATTATTAGTATAACAAGCATTCTGAGAGTATTGCATAAGCAATACACGTCCCCTACTGGTTTGTGGAAATTGTGAAAACAATGCACTGTTATGCAGAATATCGAACCCGATCATTAAAAAATTGGAATATAAAAAATTAATTTTCTCGAAAATATGTCAACCAGATGCTACAAAAGTGTAAACTTGATCTGTAGTTTGACATTTTGAAGCTGTTCAGCAAATTTCATATTATTCCTCACACGCATAAAGAAAAAAATTGAGGAAAACTGAAGTGGGACAGACAGACTGATGGACTGATGGACGGACAGACGGACTGACGGATGCAGAGGAAAGCTATAGTCCCCTCCAGTGAAAACCGGGAGGGGACTAAATAAAAACACATAAATAAATGTATCACATAAGACCCAAGCAATTATAGAGATCATAACTAATTTTGAACATCCACTTAGTACTTTGATCAGTATAATACACTGACACATATAGAACCATTTTAACAAGACCTTGGACTTTCAGTAGGATGTAGCTCTCTATTTCTTGTGTCAAACAAGTTCAAAATGACATGTCTGTTTTAAGTGAAATAAGTAGTCTTAGCTCAAAAGCCAGATAAATCCTGTTGATTAAAAGGAGACATGGCTGAGGGGCTAGCGATGAAATAGACAGGCCTATGTCACATTGCTGTTTGATACACCTACCCAAAGTCCAAGCTCTTGTTAAAATGGTTCTAAATGTATCACTTATGTTATTCAATAAATCACACAATGAATGCTTCATTAAATTTACCATACAATTTCCCATGCACATATCTTTCAAGACTAAAATTTAAAAAAAAGTTGAAAAATTACACAGGAAAAAGAGACTTTCATTGTCGAGATTACCGCTTGTTAGGGAAATAGGGGAATATGCATGTCAAAGAAAAAGTAGCTGGGTAGTGCAAGAATTGAAGAAAAAAATCTGCTGCATGTATGAAAAAGTGACATGCATGAATCTTTATGATCCAATTCAGATAAATAAATCTTTTTTACCTGGGCACTAAGATCATGTCTAACGGTTTCCTGCACTAAGACATCGGCCAAGGTCTTAAAATCCTGCACAAATCGGCGATTTTTCTGGTCCCCAGCTTTCTCCTGAACCAGCAATTCAAGTAACGCGGACTCTGCTCGGATGACCCTGGCAATTTTGGCACCTTTCTCGGAGGCGTTCACCAGCGCCTGAAGTAAACTCCGTGCTGGAACCTTCATTTTCTCCCAGATTCTTGACGTAACGTTTCTTGTTCCCTCCTGTTCACTCCTGACCAGGGAAATATGGATATTTTTCCTGGAAAGATAAGAACGAAAAAATGAAGGCGATATTCTGTATAGTGTTAGATTATTGATTTTACGTTGCAACATAAGCTTTTCACAATTTTTACGCAGTAAGTAGTTCCTCTCCTATCGTTATCAAAGAAATTTTATCTTTCAGGCTAATGTGTAACATTATTATCTTACTATATTGCTCCAGAAATTATAGCTGTAAATATATACCATAAATAATCGAAAATTTCACCAGAAGGCCAAATTTCAATAGAGATGGTAAATTCCCAATAATATTAATAAGTAGATTTTATAACATTTCAACCATATTATGCATATTTAATGTATTAAAGTAATTTCATAAATTGCACTTCCAAGAATATATATTAAATGCGTCCCTGATGAGGTAGAGAGCTGAATTTGAAACAAACACAGAATATGCATGAGGGCTCTTTTAACTACTGAATGTTTATTGCAGAAATTGCATGCTCATAGAATAAGAATTCAAACAAAACCAGTTAATTCAATAAATAATATTTGTGCACGTGCAACAATTCTTGGCATCGATCAAAATGTCAATACATAAAGCCCATACCAAATAATCAGAAAAAACTTTGAGTTCATTTAGTTCGTAAAAAAGAAAATAATCCAAAAACCAATACTTTGACTTAGCATGTACTCGGAAGCCCCAAAATCCTCTCAGTTTACATACATGTACAATAACAATTATACCGGTACATGCATACATCACAATACATCAAGATCATAGGTTTTTGTAGACTTATAATATAATTACCTCTCAGAAACATTATTTCTACCTTTATATAGACCAATAAAACTGAGAATCCTAAAACCAACATTTTACACGAAATATTACAAAATTCTTCACATTGTATTGGCAATTAATTATTACTCTTTTACACCTGTTAGACAGGCTTTTTTCTGTCATTTGAGATAATTTAATGTATTTCCTGTCTAGTGGTGGATGGGATATTCTTCACAGAAATACGATGCACATAACATTATCAATAAATTTTAGTTCTATTAATTAATTTCAATTAAGATTGCAGTTCAGAGAATCACAATAATTTTGATTTGAAATTTGTAGGTCAAATTGCAATTGAATTGTTATTTGATCAACATTGAGCCTATAGCTGGCAATTGACACTAAATAATGAGGATGCATGCATGAACAAAGCAGGGCTTTGAGTTTTCCCAACTAGGCTCAGAAGGGGAGGGGGGGGGGGGGAGCAGAGATTCTTTATAAAGCCTAACATTTGTTTTGATATTTTTGTTGACAGCATCCCAGAATTCCTGCTCTATAGTCCTAGCTTCATCAAAAATGGCTGACAGATCAAGTAGATTAAATTGTTCATTACAAATTAGAAAAAAAATCATGAATTGTTAAAAGTACATGTTGATGTAATTAAATATTTATATAGCTTTATTTAAAAAAAAAAACCCCAGAGTTTCTATCTCTTTTTGTGTGTGGTGTTGTTTAATTGAGAAAAACTAACATACATGTACGAAGAAAACTAAGAAAGCTAGATCATGAATATATAAGGGAATGTCTTTGCATGCATGCTGTACATACAATGTAATTACAAGATTAATTTCTAATGCTTTGGATAAATGTGATTCTAAATGAATGCTTAATCAGATCTGATCTAATGTACTTTCAATAAATTAATTTTCGTTGACATACTTCATTACCTGACCACTTTTTTAGCGACTGGATCAATAAAATCTGATCGAATAATATTTTGCCATATTGACAGACAATTTTTACCAAATGTTGGAATACTGGTACAAACATAAAGATTGTTTAATATCAGTTAGTTCTGATTGATTTTCAATGGTTTAAGGTAAATTACCTCAGAGTCTGAACTCCAGGTAGTAGTTATAATCAGACCCTCGTAAAATTGCTGATCTGAAGAAGGGTGAGGCGGATTTATTGTCTGCACATGAGAATTAATTTTTCTTTACAATGAGTGCTAAATAATTTACTTGTAAAGAAAAGTTAATGGGAAACCGTGTACCAGTAGAATGATATTTACCACCCCACACCCCCCCCCCATATAAAAAAAATATTTCAAAAAATTTCCCTATATAATAACAAACTATTTGTCACCCTATCCCCTGAATGGGGACAATTAAGTTGTATATTTCAGTTAATAATTAAGCTAGCTCTGAGATATTTTTCTTGCAAATTCTGTGATAAAAACCCCTGAGTCTTTCAGTTTGAGGTAGTTGAACTTAGAACACAAATAATGGAAAGGAGATGATGTAGGTGTAAATGTTTATTAGAAAACTACCGTATATTCGGAAAATTTGCGATGGTCTATTTTTTTATATCGCAAAAATTACTGTCGCAAATTAAAACTGATAAAGACTTTCCTAATTTTTGCATATTTTGTGACACACGGAAAAATCGGATATACATGTTTTTTTTTTTGTTAAAACTGATTTCAGAAGATATTTGACCCATCAACCCAAGACTTTAAAAACAATTAAATTATTCAGCATCAACTCAATCAAGGTTTGTTTTTTTTAACAGACGGGTAAATTAACTTTAATGAATATTTAAAAGTCAATAAAATTTATGCTAGGTTATATGTAACATGATTATAATGATCCGCATTATACTTGTAATCTCTTGTAGCCTGTGACTGTCTGTCCCAAGATATTTATATGCAGCACATTTGGACAATTTTTCATAAATATACAAATACCTGTGAAATTAACTACACTCATGCAATTGAAATATCAATGAACGGTAAAAAATCCAAGAAATCCTTAATTATTGACACAGTTCAATCTGATTAAAATGATTAAAAACGAGAAGCCAAACATCATTAAAACGGGAGCATCGAGGATCATTTGTTCACTCTGCAAAACTGAGGCTAACTCACAAGAACGAAAACAGATTTCTTGTGGAAATTGATAATGGGAAATGTTTACATCTTTTCTCCTATGGACGTCACTTGGAATACCTCGCACAATTTTTCAATATTATCATTTTTGATGCAATGTAAAATCTCCGTAGACATTTTATTTCTAGCCATTGTATTGAAACCTGACAAGCTTAAGAAGGGGCTTTCAAAGGAGAAATCTTGGGATTTTTTTATACTGTTGAATAAACAGCGTTTGAATCATGAGTTACTTATAAATAACGAATAATTAAAGAAAGTGTGCTGCATTTATAAATAATAAAATATCTTCGGACAGACATACTGCAAACGATAAAACAACAATGGCAAATATGAATACAAAAGATTTCCATAATAACAATTATCCGAAATAATTATTTGCCCTCAAAAACTTAATGAAAATTCCCCTGGCAAAAACAAACTACTGTTGTGTAGCCGAGAAACTACAAAACATATAGTTCAAATATCTGGTGTCTTACCTGACAATATGCGGCAGACAACAGACAATGGTAAAAATATATAAGGAAAAACAGGGTAACAGGTGTGGTGCGGTATACGGCAGGATCAGAACTGGAGCTCCAGTAGGTTGGACCAGGTAAGGTTGGGGTGGACCAGGGTCAGAGGTCATGCATAACAATACACATACAATAATACAATGCGTTTACACTACACTCCTCCCCGTTTTATAATAAAAAGATGAATGTACATAGACTACAGTAGGTAATCTCTTTTTTAAAAAGGTTGACAATACAAGATACTGAAAAATATGCTAAAATTTCTCTATACAAGTTTTGGAGGAATTATTTAAGAAAACTACCATATGAAAATACAACGAGATTAAGTACAAATCCCACTTGAATTGGGCAGAACAATATCTAGCCCTAAATTTAGCAGGAACATTACAATGTGATGGCACTGTGGACATCAGCGTCCTAATGCACCTACTATCAAAGATATAAATTTTGAGTATTGGAGTTGGCACATCACATGCAGTCTCGTCAATAAAATAAATTGGATGTATATCCCTAAATATCTTGAGGATGTGCTGGTGCTGAACATTATCCTCCCCTCCTTTCACAGTTAGGGTACAGACAATGCTGGGCAAGGTAAGGCCTCTATGTAATGGAGTGATCAGATTCCACCAACAAACACTTGTACGGTATGTACAATTATATACCAACAAATTATTGTCTAAATGCAGCTTTATTCTGGTGAAGTGAAGGTAGGTATATACCAAGATAAACAATAACTAATGTGGGCCTATGTGGAAAAAGGCTCTGATCCATATGGTAAAATCTACAGCTGAGTTTAAGATGCAACATTCTTAGTCCGCCGTCTCATGATCCGTAGAACATTCTGCTCCGTCATGAACTTCGGAAAAGTCCTGTTGATCTAGCTGACCATTCTGTAACTTGGAAATGGTCTTCTGTTGCATTATGTCAGATTCCGGAATTGTTTGTATGTATGTCTAAACAAGCCTTTGAGGATGTTAAAGCAGTAGCTGATGTTTCCTATATATATTGGTAGATTAACTAACTTAACAGTAACGGAGAGCTATCAAATACCAATTATTAAAAGCACAAAATGGATTTAATCTAATTATGACAATCACCCTTTCTTGACTAACAAATTATTTCTTGTATAATAAATAACAAAACAAACTAGTTTTACATGAAAAAGAATGCTTCTTTCAACTACACACTGTATCAAAATATGAACAACCAAAAATATGAAAACATGGACGGGGAATGTTAACTATAAAATGCTGCATGACAAAGAATACTGTTAATGATAAACTATAAATGTGACATGACCCTGATCTTGGAACTTCTTCATCGACTGAAATACAAGGTACATGAATAACATACAGGTACTATGATAATCTAAGTATATTGAACTTCAGTAGTGCAAATGACAAGCATATAACATTCTACTGACTTGTTCAGAACATAATGCATATATCTTACATATTGAAACAAATGCACATTGTACCGATATTTGTTTATACTAAACTATGAAAACTACTAGCAAATATTACATAACTAATACATGTAATTACAAGTTTCTAATAGGAAAATTGGCTTGGAAACAATGTTTACTAAAACATAATGATTGTCAGATCTACATATTTAAATTACTCTTACAACTGTATAGGATTTAATTGTTGTTCATACTGGTTTGTCAATAACATAAATTTATCAGCAGCTGCAAATGTCTTGATACATGTAACATTCTGCTTAATGAATCATGATAAGTTATTAACAAATTTACAGTTATTTCTCACTAGCAGTCATATTTCAGATGATTCTGCTCCAGATCAATTGCTTCCATTCCCTTTGTGATGGTCTGCATGTCTGTGACCAAAGAGTCGACATGATTTTTCAGGGTGGACAGCCGTTGATAGACCTCAACATAGTGTCTCTTGACTGTCCGCAGCAAAGTGTCTTGTTCATGTGTATCAAACACCTCTGGCTGCTCTCTTCCATCAGTCAGTGCCTCAGCAAGATCTGACATTTCATGTTCATTGCAAACATCTTGCCTATCATCTTCACCACAATCACTGTGTATGTTACCACTTTTTGTGTTAGCATGATCTGGGGATGATTGCAGGTTTGACAAGTGTTGCTTTGGAAGCATTGTTGCAGGTTGCTGTTCGATAGTGGTCAGTGTCATCTGCTGCTCTTGTGAACATTCTACAAACTGTTGGTGTGGTAAGAGCGACATGATTGGCTGGTGTTGAGGTTGTGCCATGTATTGTTCAGGAGGCAACTGAAGTGCTAGGAGTGGCGCAAGTACACCTTGCAAATGTGGTTGTTGGCACTGCTGCAATAACATGAGTGTTTGCTTAGATCCATGGGGTTGTGTGATCCGTGCATGGTCAGAACAAACACTTGCTTTAGCTGTTAAAATGATATTGCCAGACACTGAAGAACCCTGGTCAGATACCTCAACAGTTAGCGGTTTTAAAGCGCCCACTGTCTGGACCGACTCAGAATTGTAGCAAGGCATCTGCATCTTGGAAATCTTCTCCACATTTCCAGTAATAGATTCAGTACCGGCTGAAGCCATTAGTGGTTCATAACCACCTTGCAACTTTGCCAGACTGACTTGGTACTGAATGCTACCCGTAACTGTCAAACCTGCTCCAGGGGGAGGTATGTTACTGCCATGTAACAGAGTCGGACTGACTTGATCTGTTAGGCCTGGGGTCAGATCCTGCATCAGAGCTGGTGCCATACTTGTATTTTGGCATGGTACATTTTGCAGTATTTGACATGGTACATCTCGCATTTGAGTTTGTTGATGTACTTGACCAACATGGTATACATTTGACCTGCTTTGCTGCATTGTGTAATGCTGTGGTGGAGAGATAATCTGATCAAGTTGTGTCTGAGAGTTGTGTTGTTGCGGCTGTTTCATGTTGATTTGGGTCTGCAGTGTTTGAGTGTTAATCTTTCGTGTCTGCTGATTCCGAGATGGCAATGTTGGAGCATGTATCTGTTTTGTGAGCTGATCTTGTGTTGTTATTGGTTGAGAGTTAACCTGCTGTGTAGGTTGTATTCCCAATGGTTGCATGTTAACCTGTTGATTGTATTGTACAGTCTGCTGTTGTGTGCATTGAAGAAACTGGCTGGGTGTTTGTGATACTTGCTGTGGCTGTAGTTGTTGAAAACCTGGTGGTGGTTGAATATGATTGTGTGTCAGTACCTGTTGTTTAGTGCTGTTTAGCATAGCCTGGTTTGGTGTACACGGCAGATACTGATTGAAAGTATTTGAGCTCTGTGTTGATTGAACTGGTGGGTATAATGTTTGTGACATAACCTTGAGATCAACACCTTGACCAGTACATGAAATGTAACCCGCTTGTGGTGTAGTGGCTGTTACCAGGTTTGAGTTTGTACCTTGACCACTGAATGGTATGACACCGCCATGTGGTACAGGTGCAATGTTGGTAAGTGGTACGATGTTGACGTTTGTACCCTGACCACTAATCGGTAAGTAACCGCCCTGTGGTATTGGAGTACTGTTGGTATATGTACCTGGTACCATGTTGAGATTCGTACTATGACTACTCATCGGTATATAGATGCCCTGTGGTATTGGTACGCCGTTGGTAAATGGTACATTATTGACACTTGTATCTTGACCACTTATTGGTACGTAACCACCCTGTGGTATGGATGCATTGTTTGTAGGTGGTACATTATTGACATTGGTTTCCAGACCATTAAATGGTACATAACTACCCTGTTGTATGCGTACATTGGTAGTAGATGGTACTATATTGACATTGGTTCCCAGACCATTAAATGGTACATAACTACCCTGTTGTATAGGTATATTGGTGGTAGATGGTACTATGTTGACAATAGTACCCTGACCATTGAATGGTATATTGCCGCTTTGTGGTATGGGTACACTGGTGGTCGGTAGTACTGATGCCTGAGAAACAGATGACTGGAAATTGCTTGCTGCATGGGAAGGAAATCCACTTTGACTTGATGTTGTTTGGTATGGCATCATTAACCCCTGAACACTTGACGGTATGGAACCAGTCGAACCTCCCTGTGCCTGGGAAAATGTACCAGTGTAACTTGTTCCAGTGGCCCTTGAAACGGTATATCCAGTTGGCATCATTCCATTGACATTTGACGGTAAATAACCTCCCTGTGTCATGGAAGAACTTCCAACTAACATATTTGTGTTGTTATTTGGTCCCATTGAAACACCTGACATTACCCCCCATGGATTTAGAATAGCACTTTGTGGAGGGTATTGAGCTGAATATGGTGTTCCATATGGTGCAGGGATTCCACTGTAATGTTGGGTGAATCCTGGAGGGGCATTATGACCATGTAGCACTGTACCTGTCTGCAGGGAAAGTTGGCCTGTAGACACTGGACCTACTAATGGTTGCTGAAATGCACTCTGTGCACTCACCCCCTCACTAATATATCCAACGTTGATTGGATTAGAATACATCTTGTTGATCATAATGATGGTAAGTCAATGAATTGTCCATTATTGACTGCATGGTTGACTGCATGCTGGTGATCACAAGTAATCAGTTCTAACTTTAGTAATTTCAAAGCCTGAACTAATTTTGACAATTAAATACAAGAAATATCTATAATTCAAAAACTTGTTTTAAAACAGAGACTGAACAAAAATAACCTAATTGAGTGAAAAAACAATTTGAAAAATTTAGAAAAAAACAAAAATTCTCTTCTTTTTTCCCCCCTAAAGTGTAATTTTAAAAAATCTGAAAAATTTACAAATATAACAGCCCAAACTACTTGAACTTATGATATGTTCAACTAATTTAATACAATATAATTGTCAATAGATATGAAAAGACCTTATGATTTCGTGAACTTATCAAATAATTCTGCCCACAACTGATGTGTACACTACAGCAGCAAAAAGAGTTCTAGAAAATATTTCAAAATATTACTTCTCCTAATAAATAAAGTAAATGTTTATGTAAACAATAATAACCTTACTTAAAACTACTAACTAAGCTTGAAAATATATTTCATAAACTACTAACTAGTCTAATGTAAACAAACACGTTTTCAGAAAAGTGAAATCGAAAGTGAAAGTTACTTTCACTTTAAAACGTCACAGTCGATTTGGCGCTAAAAATGGCGACAGACAAGACGACCGAAACAGTAAACAAATGTCAAAAATAAGAAAAACCTTTTCTAGGTAATAATAACTACAAGTATGACTTTCAAAGTTAGATAAACACTTGAGTGTGACAATATACTACATAAATACGAAAAATAATTGAAAAACTACGAAAATTTTATACTCTTGAACACGTGTTTACGATCACGCTTATCATGCATGAGAAACGGTCACCCACGTGTTTACAGAAACACGAGTGACAAAAATACAAGACGAATTATACTAAATTTCGCTCTAAGTACGCTTATGAAAACTCAAGCAAACAACAATACACAATAGAAAAAATAATGACAATATTGAGTTCCGATATGAAAATATCACGACGCCGCACGTGCTAACTGTCAGCACGCCGTGACAAAAAACACACTATGAAAACATGAAATTACCGGTCAAATTGTAGGAATAACGCACCTGACGCTTTTAATAAACGACCAATGCAAAAAAATGTTGCTCAAAAACGAACTTGACCGAGAAAATCCAACCGGCGATATGTGTATCGCCGTGTGGACAAAAATATCCAAAAAATACACAAAAAATACGATAAAAGTTTACCGGCGACGCCAATGTTGTGTAGCCGAGAAACTACAAAACATATCCTACCGGCGACGCCAATGTTGTGTAGCCGAGAAACTACAAAACATATAGTTCAAATATCTGGTGTCTTACCTGACAATATGCGGCAGACAACAGACAATGGTAAAAATATATAAGGAAAAACAGGGTAACAGGTGTGGTGCGGTATACGGCAGGATCAGAACTGGAGCTCCAGTAGGTTGGACCAGGTAAGGTTGGGGTGGACCAGGGTCAGAGGTCATGCATAACAATACACATACAATAATACAATGCGTTTACACTACACTACATATCATGTTAAAGTCTTAATGATAACACGTCTTTTTCTTTGTAACATAATCAGAGACAAGAAACAGCTGATGTAATCATGTGTTAAATCATATATGAACATACCGTGTCTTTGTGTGAATGCTTTCTGTCTAAATTCTTAGAGCACATATTCTGTTTACATCTTTAAAAAGTCAAGGAAATGTCAAAATTGTTGAATCAACTACTTTTTGCTATCACTTCCGTGAGAACTACGTCATCAAACTGTGTGTTTGACCCACAATGCAATTCGGCATATAGCTAAAATTATGTGTTAGGGTACCTAAATTACTTAGGAGAAAATCAGAAAATATCGTTGTAAAATTAAGACATCAAGATCTCAAAATACAGTTTAAAAGTAAAACTGATTGTAATAAACCGATTCGTGGAAAGACTATTCTAATTTTCTTGTACCATAACGTTATTTTGCTAACATTGGTAAAGTACAATATCTGACAACGACAATATTACGTCGCCATATTTGAAGAAATATTTCATCGTTCTGTTCGTCTTGACATTAACAACACAGTGTTGTGCGGATGGGAAAGTTTCAACTTAAGTGATCTTTACTTGAAATTTTGGAATACAGCTCAATATTCGTTCAAATAAGGAAGTGAGATTTCTTCGATTTCTATTCAGGAGGAGGTAACTCTAAATTTCGTAATGGATATCCGCAACTGAGACTACATTGTCTGAAGAAGATAAAATGCCTCGCAAGCCTCCGGCAGGCGATTCGGCATATTTTGGAGAGTATGATGCAAGATCATATCGTCATATGGTGGCAAACGACTACCACGAACAATCAAGAGATTCTCGTGACGCGAGAGACGTACGCGAGAAAGACAGTTACAGTGACTCAAGTCGCAGTAGGAAAAAGAAAGTAAAGCAGAAGAAATCCAAAAGGAAAGAGCGATCCAAAGAAAGAGACTCTGTAAATGATCAGACCCGTGGAAAGCCAATTGTGGATTACGATGACATTAGTTCAGACTCTGAAATAAACACGACACCACCGCCAGCCACGCAATCTTCGCGGTCAAGGAACGTCCATCATGAAATTTCACCCGCCACTGAACTCCGCAGGTACAAATACGACAGAAGCCAAAGTAACTCTCCAATAGTGATTAGAGACAGTCCTCCGCCGCAATCTTATTCTTCCTCGTCCAGGAAAACGAAGAAGAGGCCTTATTCCCCTGAGCAACATCCTCGGGAGCCTGCTAGGCATTTTGCGGAACCTCCAAGAGCGTACGCGAATCCCCCGAAAGCTTACAGAGACAGAGATGCAAGCCCTGTGGGTAGTCCAAGGAAACGCTACAGATCGCGGTCACCAAGTCCATACAATAGAAAATCAAAATATAGCAGGTACTTGAAGTACATGTGGCATCTTAGTGAAATTGCATCACCTTGATTTTTTGTGTGTTTTATATATTGCTCTTGTTATTTACTGTATCGTAGATAAGATGAAATTGTTTACAACTAGTTTTAAAAGTATTCCTCTGTCTTCGCATGTAGATTTTAAGATAAAGTTGTAGATCAGTTGAGGAATTTGCTCTCAAAGCTTGAAGATTTTATAAATTTCAGCAAATTCAGTGTAAAGTTTGGTTTGTTAACGTAAGATTCAAAATTGCTCTTAATATTGTTTTGATGAATAATCAGTTGACTTTTTATATTTCAGTTCAAGTAGATACCCAGAAAAAAATGACAAATACAGGCGATCTTCTCGAAGCCGTTCCCCTAGTCCTCGCAGAACAAGGCGATCACGATCTCCGGGAAGATATTCCACATCAAATCGACAGAGGCGGTCTTCTTCTCGAAGTCCATCTCGAGGCTCAAGTAATAAACTCTCGCATTCCAAGTATGCAACAAACACTCTTGCCGCAGAGCTTTCAAAACATCGACGAGCACGGGAGGCAAAGGAAGCCGCCCTGCTTGCTGCCAAAGGACGTGATTCTAAAGACTCAAGATCCAGCAATAAAAATCATTCCTCAGACAAAGACAAATCAGACAGGAACTCATCCGCTATTAATTCCAGTAAAGGGGATTATGGGTCGAGGTCGCCTCCCTATTCCTCCAGCAGAAGGAGCAGGGGACCAGATGATTTAATGAAGTCCGACATCAAACGGGAGGAGAGGGACCTCGAACCAAGAAGAATGGAGCCTCGCAGAGAGGAGATTCGTGAGATGCCGCCAAAGATGCCCTACCATAGAGAAGATCTGCCCCCGGTGCGTAAAATGGAGGACCGGAGACCAGATTACCGCGAGCACCGAGCAGAACCAGAATTACCTCCTGTTCCACGTCCCAGTTTACCCCTGCCTCGAGTTTCTCCAGTAGAAAGCATGGGTACTCCTAGTCCATATAGGTATGGTTGATGTTGCATCTCAGAATTAAAAAATTATAATAAGTCTTTCTGATGAAGGAGTATAAAGTTGAGTAAAATGTTATACAGCAAAAGAGTTTTAATATGTGTGATATTGGTCTTCGAATTTCTATTAAAGATAAGAGATCGCTCTTAATTGATATCATGATTTTCAAGAGATTAAGGTTTTTGTAATTAAGGAAGGCTAAGTTTGTGTAGTTTGTTTAATAATAGAGAAGATGTGCTACAGGTCAGTTTGTTTCATTCAAAGTTATGGTCGTTTTGTTACCAGAAAGCAGGAGCTTCAGCACCGCAAGCGTATCACCGACCTCCCTATGCCGCCAATGATGGACGAACCGGAGCCAGAGTTTGACCCCGAGCCAGAACCTACACCCAAAAGGGACATGTCCCAACAATCGGCCCCAAAAGTTAAAAAGCCAAAGTAAGCATCTTCATAATATTAATCTTAAAGCTTCGCGAATATTTAGGAGAAAATATAACTGCAAACAAGCGGGCTTCAATTTTAAAATATTAGGGTCAGAATTTTTCTTAGATAAATATCTTGAGTCTTGTAAATATTCCTCATGTTAATAAGACTTTTACCAGATTTAAATTAAGTTGTGCGTGCTTTCCTTTTGTCATGTGAATAGAACTATAGAAGTCAATCATAACTCCAGGTATCTTTATTTATTTGTTTATGGCCCATCCCACCACCTCAATAGATCAGGGGTGTGTATTATTTTTGGTCAGTCTTGCTGTTTTCAACTCTGGCCTTTTTCTTTTATTTTTGATTTAATAAGATATAGACTCGTTATTTGAAATGTCAAGGTCAAATTTAAGTATTTCAGTTCAAGGTCAGTCATTAAATTGAAGGCGTGATAGGTTATTATTCAGTTTGGTGACAGTCTGGGTAATATTGTTTTTTGTCATGTTCTGTACCTCAGCTGTTTAGTGAGGTGTGTATCTCTTTCATGATTTATACATTTATAAACAAACAGCGAGATCTAGTTGGCCCTCTTTCACGCTAGAGTGTTCTCTATGAATGCCCTGGGTCTGGCATTGGGCTACACTTTATTAATTACCATCAAGTACGAAAAACGGACAGCGATTTCACTTCCTCTGTAGATCTCTATAGGATGTTTTATATGAATTTGGTCAAACCAAGCTAACCAAATATAAAGGTACATTGTATCTCTTTCAGAGATGATAAATTATTCTGGGTTTTTATTTTGGAGCAAAATGAGAATGATTAAACACCAGGTAATTCTAATAAATCGTTACATAGAATACAAATGCTGATCTGCCTGGCAAGAACCATATGTTTGCAGAGAGAAAGTCATGTCTAGGTTTCAGATCTCTAATTCTCTATATTAATTTATGAAAACTACAATGTTGATAAAACTTGGAGAAAACCAGCTTGTAGTAACCTTATCAGACATTAGGCCAGCATTTTTTAAAATTTCGATTTACAAACCCGCCGACCCTATTTTTTAAAAATTCAAATAAAAATAAAAGGACCTAAACTAGCTATTAATTTTATTTTTTCCTCCGACCCGAAATTTCCTTTCTGAAAAAAATAAAATTAATGTTGATGCAATCACGTATGTGTAAGTCTGAATTATTGTTGTTCATGCATTGATTAATTAAAAAGACCAAGTTCTTTCCGATCAAGTCACAGGCACTAGAAGTCACAAACAAAACACCATTGGGCCTACTTCTGTTTGCTTTCGTCCAACCCTACAATTTACGACCCTTTTAAGTTTTGTGATCGGCAACTTAGCCAGAATTTCCTCAAGAAAGAGAAGTTGAAGTCTTTTTCTATCACAATTCCGTAAATTAAAAAAAAAAACTCCTTGGCAAGAATATGATAAGTTACTTATTTAAAAAACATTTTTGCAAAATAAATTCTAAAATAATCATAATTTAACCGTTTGGAAATAGATCCTCATTCCTACATAATGGTTGTAAGTGGGTCATAGGGTTGGACTAATAACCCTAAACACACTGAACACAGGAGTCTTATGACTGAAGGAAAGAGAATGGTTTTATTTGTCATTAAGCTAACAAAATAACGAAACATTTCCTTTATTAAAGGTATAATTACATAAATAAATAAAATTTTAAAAATTAGTTCGTCTTTTTTAAATAAAAAAAAATTGTTTGATTTTTTACTGACATTTATGGACATGCTTCTAATCCAATTTATTTTCAGTAACAATATTTTAAATTTTGAATTTGTGAATAGCATTGTTAACTTAATCAAATAAATGATTTCTCAAACTTCTTCCTATTTTTCTGCAAGGAAGAAGTGAAAACTCCCTTAATTTTTGTGGTTTTAATGTATATGTACAGTATGTACTTGTATATATAAAAAAAAAACCTTTGTTTTTATACATGCATATACAATATATTAACACAAATTTTCAGTGCCCATGGATAAAATATGTTATGATAAGAACATCATCAACAACCAAAATTACTTATATATTTAAAAAATGGCAGCTTCTGGACATGTGTTCTTATTTTAAAAATAAAAAAAATATTGTTGAAAAATTGTTTTATTTTTATTTTTTTTTCTCGACGGACAAATTTTTCAATTTTATTTTTATTTTTTTTCCCTCCTCCTACCCAAATAATTTGAAAAATATTTCGTAAATCTAAAAATTAAAAAATGATGGCCTTACGTAACACAGTATTGAATGATTTCATAGCGAGCACCAGGGTGCCCCTCTTTATATTGCTGTTTTGTTTTTCAATGTGCATACCAGCATTATCTTGTCTTGTAAGACAGTGAAATCACAGAATAGTTGCCACATAGAAAACATAACACTGACTTTTTCCTTGTGTTTAGATGGTTATTTTTAATGTTTATATTATCTATATTATCTGTTTATTGTATGTTTTCTTGCTCTCCATGGGTTCAGAAATACATAACATTGTGAATTTCTTCTTTTTCTTTGTTGTCTGGTTCCTCTGGGAAGAAAGTAACTGTCTTCTCTCTGAATATTTATCTGTTTGCTCAGCAGGAACAATCAGTCATAGAAAAGTTAGTTTATGAGAAAAGAAGTGTTATTTTACATGTAGGTCTTTAGATCTGTTATGAGTTTGGCTTGGAAAGACTGAACGTTGTCATTATTTTCAGAGATGTATCTCATATCTCATAAGAAACCGCTGATGTCTAACAAATTTGTAGTATAGAACAACTGATGTTTTAATTTGTTGCTGCCTTTTGAGGTGGTGAATCTCTAATGGTTTATACACTCAAGCAAGACAGCTAAAGAAATGCCAGATTACATGTTGAGCAACATTCTTGTTTCTTCAGACACGGAATTTGGCTACACAAAGAGTGTATTAGGAGTGTCATTGTACTTAGATAAAGTAGGAAGTACTTAGTTTTCACAGGTACAATGTAACACTTATAGAAAGTAGAAAATGCATTACAGGATTTTTTCCCCTCTTGTAGAATCTGTCAACAAAGACGTCTTGATGAGAGGGTCAAAGGAGACTGGGGGGAGAGATGTGTTGACCTGTTCAAGATCATCGAGATCATTGGCGAGGGGACTTATGGTCAGGTGTACAAGGCAAAAGACACCTTTACAGGTGAGTAGGTCAAAGGTCAACTGACCACATGGTCTTTTGTATACAAATATATAAGTTCATGAAAGAAATTGCAATTTGAAAGTTTTTGATTCTGTTAAAACATACTGAAGTTTAAAAAAATCTCTTAAATCTCAGTGAGGAATAAGTTTGAAATTTATCATTATTAGTGCTTGAATTTGAGCAGTATATATTGTTAAATGGTTGTTTTCAGATGAGCTGGTGGCTTTGAAGAAGGTGAGACTGGAAAATGAGAAGGAGGGTTTTCCCATCACGGCTGTACGGGAAATCAAGATCCTGCGGCAGCTGAATCACCCCAATATAGTCAACCTGAAGGAGATTGTCACAGACAAGCAGGATGCACTCGACTTCAAGAAAGACAAAGGTAGGGGCACAGGAATGTAGGCCTTATGGTTTCTGGAAACTCCTTATATTATGCGAGTACTTAATTCTGTGATTCCGCTGTTTAGTATCAAATCGTGAGAATATAAATTCGCTAATGTGAACCTTTTCTCCCTTTTCTTAAAGTTCTCAATTCTCAAATAATAATGGCAAGAATTTAGAAATAGAAATAGTGAAGGGTGCTTCTCGCAATTTTACGGGAATATTCATTCCTCGCGGTTTATTAGGAATCTACGGTATGATTCTCAATGTTGAAATCTTCGAGATTAGTGCTTATACACATGTATATTAATCATATATGCTTGTTAAAATGTGAATGTTGTCACATATTTAGAACTCTAGACCCAGGAGACAGATATTTGGTGAAATGTTGTGCATTTCAGTAACAGATTGAAAATTTCTCTTTGAAAACTATTGTCACTTAGGCAAACACTTTTTTCGAGTGCATGGAGGGGTGTTCATTTGAATGTATGCAGAACAAATCTGGGAAGAATTTATGCACAAAAGTAATTTAACATTGAATTTGAAAGTAATGTGAAAGAATTCATGCACAATATAATTAAAGACACCTCCCCTTCTCCTTTTCATCACATCAACTAGATATGACAATCAATATGACCAATGTAGTAAGTCATTTTCATTTTGAACTTTGTAGGTGCCTTCTATTTGGTGTTTGAATACATGGACCATGACCTGATGGGGATTCTGGAGTCTGGGATGTGCCATCTAAAGGAGGAACACATTGCATCATTTACCAAACAGCTACTTGACGGCTTGAACTATTGCCATAGGAAGAACTTCTTGCATAGAGACATCAAGTGTTCCAATATCTTGCTGAATAACAGGTAAGTCGAGAATTCTTTTTAAAAAGGAGTTGTTGATTTTGTTTACAGTACTTTGAATTGGACAATGCCACCTTGGATGAAAATGATAAAACCATCTCGAAGAGGGTATGGAGAGGAGAAGAATTTCTTCACATCACCATGTCTGTCTCTCTGAATTTCAGATTTTTTAATTTTTTTCTCGTGCATGTAACTCTAGTAATTTTGATTTAAATACAGGTAAAAGTAAAGGATGAAAAAAAAATGGATATGTAATCAACATAATGGAAATGGTTTCAAACTTTTGCCCAATTTTTGCAAGGTTTTTTACCACTAGGAAGGAGATTCTGGTTCCCGCCTTGAGATGGCGGCCATCACGGTAACATAATGTGATTTGTTTCAGGGGTCAGATAAAACTGGGAGACTGGGGACTGGCCCGTCTGTATGACGCCGAGGACAAGGACAGACTGTACACAAACAAGGTGATCACGCTCTGGTACAGACCCCCAGAGCTACTTCTGGGCGAGGAGAGATACGGACCAGCCATCGACATCTGGAGTATCGGGTAAACTTTAATATGCTTTGTATCCTTTAACAACAGATTAAAAGTAAACAATTAAAATGAATTGTGTTTTGGAGTTTTGAATTAGTTTTGCCATTTTTGATTAGGGAGTGAACTTGTCATTCATCTTTTACTTCAATTGTTATTAAATGCTGTGTGTTGAGATGAAATGATTTTAAAAAAAAAATATAATCAGTGAAATCATTTCTATATAATCATATAGGAGTATGTGTTTGTTGTTAGTAACAATAAAGAATCTTGATAGTCTTTCTTGGACATTCACACCTTATGGTCCAAAAAAAAAATGTTCCCTGATGATTAAAAACAATTTTTTCTGAATCAATTTCAGCTGCATCTTGGGAGAACTGTTCACCCGGAAGCCGATATTCCAGGCGGGCCAGGAGTTCGCCCAACTGGAGCTGATCAGTAAGACCTGTGGCTCCCCCTGTCCCGCCGTGTGGCCTGACGTGATCAAGCTGCCATTGTTCCACACCTTCAAGCCAAAGAAACAGTACAGAAGGAGGCTAAGGGAGGAGTTCTCTTTGTAAGTCTAGTTACACTCAATCAAGATTTTTTTTATTGCTGATGATTTCAGATACCGATCTTCTTAGTTTTCTTGCTAAATTGTAAATTTTAGGATCACTATTTAACAAGCTGGTATGCAAATATCACTGACAGTGCAATTTACACTCTTTTTTCTGTAAATTTAAAAAAAAAAATATCCATAAAGATGTCGAGCAAAAATTATTTGCGGAGAAATTAGGTAATTTATAAATATAAGATTAGTTTTTCCTATATGCTTGTGATGATTTGTTAAAGCTTGCCAAAGACTGCTCTGGATTTAATGGATCAGATGTTGGACTTGGACCCCTCTCGTAGAATCACAGCTGAGGCTGCACTTATCTGCCCTTGGCTTCGGGAGGTGGAACCCAGTAGAATACCGCCACCAGAGTAAGTTGAACCTATCCATCTAGAACTCCTTGATAGATTTTTGCTTTTGTATGATGTAACAAATTCAAATTTTGGCTTTCTTGATTATTGTTAAGAAATTTTTTTTTTCATGAAAATGTAGTTTAAATCTTTTTTTATTTTGCCCCTTTTAGTCTGCCTAGAGACCAGGACTGCCATGAAATGTGGTGCAAGAATCGGAAGAAGCATATGAAAGAGGCTCAGAAGAGAGGAGAGGATCCATCAGTTTCACAAGGAAACAGCTCCAAGGGAAGTGTGGCCTCAGCTAGTGCACAGTCCATCGCTGGTAAAACAGAGGTCAAAGACATGCGACGGTCTTTATCGAGTGATAGGACACTTCCACCCAAAGGCAAGCCTCAGTCGGGGGCAAATAGCAACAGCAAAGCACCAGTGGGGGGAATATTCAACAGGAAAGAGAAAGCCGGTGGTTCCTCCGGAATTCCAGGACTGGACGTGGCTGCCCAAGAACCGCCAGTAGAGGCACCGCCTGCCACAGATCAAGATGGGAAAGAGGCAGGGCATCAGCTGACTCAGATGATTGCACTTTTACAGAAGGGCATGTCTGTGCCTGATGTAGCCAAGAGTGTGAATGTGACACTGGACGAGCAAACTCAGCAGCTGATGAGTAACCTGAATGCTCAACTCATGCTCGCAGCTCGGTTCTCCAAAGATCAGGGTGTAGCTGACCAGGCAGTGCCCGGGAGGGCAGACACTTCAGGGAACCAAAGCTCTGTGTACTCTGCCGAAGGCTTTAGGCCTGATTATGGTAATCATAGTTCTAGCAATATGTTTGGGGGGAACAAAGGGGGAGGGTTAACAGAGGGTAACTCTACTGTTTACAGCCAAGATAATAGCAACAGCTCTGGAGGCGGTGAAAATGCTGGTGTGAAGGCTGCATTGGCGCAGCTTTTGGCTCAACAAGGAATGCGTGTGAGTTTGGGAGGGACAGAAATATCGGCCTCGGAAACCCGCATGACCCACACAGATTCCTACAGTAAATCTGAGTCGAGTTACTATTCCACGGACCGAGTCGACTACACTAGATCCAGCAGCTACTCAGGGAGTGCAGTATTTGACGAAAACGCAAGGGGGAGTTTCTCTTCTGGAGGAGACAGCTATGGTGGACAGTTCAACCCCCCTCCAAGTGGGGGAGCTGGCTATTATGGACAGTATTCAGGGGAGGGGAGGCCTCCCCCTAAATCCTATGCGGAAGCAGCTCAGGGGGGCCCCAAGCCTCCCAAGAGTATACTGAAGAACAAAGCAGCCTCCTCTGGTGGTTCTTCAGCTCCATCCTCAAAGTCTGGCATTCCTTCACTGATGGATCAACCTGTTGGGGGGTTTCCCCCACCCCACTCCTCCAGCCGAAGTGGGAATCACCGAGGGGGGAGGGGTAGCTGGAATTAGTTTAAATCTTTAACTAATTATCCATTGTACATGTATTTTTTTTTTTGTTCCTGTTGCAAAAACAAGCTTGTTCTTTCCTCCTTTGTATAGTAGTCTGGTATTAATGCATGATACTACTGCCTGCATTAGGAGTAAATTAGGAGTAAATGCATTTCAAGAAGTTATCTGGATTTAGTTGATAAGCCCTATTTCAAACATTGGTGCTAAAAAAACAGCTGTTTATTTCAGTTCAAAAAAAAATGCCCATTTTAAAGTTCTTAGATGATGTTTGTTTTCAATTATCTGTGATTTCCAATGGGTGCAATTAGATAAAATTATATATAGAGATGATAGTGTTTGTAAGTACTTTGTTTACTGAAAGATGAATGGTTGGGAGGGGAAATTTTGGGCTCAGAAATTGAGCTTCAAGTTCATTTTCATAGATTGCATTAAAAGTATGTACAAGTAAAATATGCATTTTGTTTGGTGTGAAAGTGTTGGAAATATCCTCAGAGACAAAACTTTGTTGAGAGAGAGAGAGAGAGAGAGAATGAGTGATTGTGTTGCAGGTTCAGTGTCATTATTCTGTGTGCATCCGTTTTCCTTAATTAATATGGTTCTGGAGAAAACTTCATTTTGAAAAAAAGTTTCCATGCTTAATCCTAGTTCAAAGAGAACAAGTGGAAATGATCCATTGTGAATAATTGCAATGTTACGGCCATCAAAAGCAGGTGTATTTCTAAAACTTGCAGGGAAATTCAGTCTCTATTGTATTACTGTGTGCTGAAATAAAATCTCATAATGTTGAATGCTTCAATCTTGTTTATCAGGGATGCTTTGGAGGACAAGCAGATCTTCGCTGTTTTTGTACTTTGTAAATTAAACGTCATTTCCGTTAAAAAATAATATACATATTCAGATACTTCTGTATTTTGTTTAACTTTAGGTAGAAAATGGGTATATTTTAGAAACCAAAAAATTAGTTTTTGAGTAAAAATAATATTGGGAGAAGGAATAATTTACAAAGAACAAAACCAGATGCCGATGATAAAATTTGATGACTGGGGCAAGTTACATGTTGGCTTGTGGTAATCTGATAAATTCTTGTATTTTTTGTACAATTGTAGTGCAATCTTGTGTAAGTTTATTTATAATTTATTAAAAAGCTGTAATTTTTTTAATTTGTTTTGCTCTGAAAATATGGCTGGCTATTGTACATGTATTAGAATGGGGATATTGTCTTATCATTTTTAATTAATCGAAACTTTATTGTATTATGTACATAAGTAATTGTTAAACAAAAGAAAAAAATCATTTGTTCTTATTTTGTACGTAATGAGACTGTTCAAACTGAATGAATATTTTATGCATTGTTCAATGAAGCATTCTCTATTGAAATGCTTTATTTTAAAGGTATATATATTCACATTCACATATAAGTTGTACCTGTAAGAGTATATGCAATTGATTTAATGTATCCATTTTACTTCTCAAGTACAGTGTATAAGGTAAACTTTAAAAAGAAATACTAACATTGTATATTTTCATATAACAATGCCAAAAGAAAAAAAAACAAGGGAGGTAATTTATTTCACTGATGATATTTTTTCTTCAAATTTCAATGTGTTCAATGAATCAGTTTTTGGACTTTGAATCTTTGGGGGGTTATGTAACATATTGAGTAAAATTCTAATTTTTTATTTTCTTAAATACCAAGTCTTGAAATATTTAAGTTTAGTTAGATATGGTTATTATTGTAGTCTGTCCCAGGTTCAAGAAAACCTTATTTTTGGCTCTCTGAAATATTTTTAATTGATTAAGAAACAAAAATCCTTAGAACCAGTTTTGATTGTTTACTCTGATTGAATTCACGAATGTGAAAAAATGAAATTTTACCAATACCCAAATTTGAATATTCTTAAAATGAAATGGTATTCAAAATGTTCACTTTCATTTATTAACTTGAAAAAATTACATAAGCATAATTATTGAGACAAATTTATGAGGGGAAACATGAGGTTCTTTGTTATCAAAAGAAAAAGGAATTTAAGTGTTTTACTTTCATTAAGTTTCTTTTTTTGGAGGGGAAGGGGTGAATAGGAATTTAAAATATAATGCTTTTATTTAAAATATCTGTATATATATTAAGAATGCAGTACTGTGATCTCAAAGTACATAAAGTTCCTATTTGTAAAGCCATTGTTTCTATCTTTCAAGTTAAGTTTATATTGATGAATCTTTAAGATTGGTAGTAAATTATTTGTGTTGAAAATTTCCATTGCTTGAATGAAGTTGATACAATGGCTAACAGTAGATGAATTGTAAATTTGTAATGTTATTTCGTTGCACATTTGGAAGAAAAGATTTTGAACTTTAGACAGACATTGAAGACTAAATGGAAACAGAAAATGCAGAAATGAGGACTCCGAAATCGAAGACAAATGCCCAAAAAGAATGAAAATAAAAAGTCCTGATTTTTTCGTAGGATATTCAAATGTGTTAAATTCGGTGTTTGTGTGGGAATTGTGACAGTGCATTCAGGGAGTTAATCATTTGATGATTGAAGACATTGTATATGTTGAATAGGACAGAAAATATTGATAAATGGACAAACTGGCTTGAACTGCGTAGGTACGGAAGCTCCGAGTACAAAGGGGGCCTGCACACATTGATGCTGACGTTTTTAAGGTGGGTTTTGGCCACTAATCTAGGTCTTTAGACCTGGTAGTGGATTTATTGTCTAAGCATGGGGAGATTGTCGCGGTCTACAAAATCTCCCTTTATTTATTTTTTTTTCTTAATATGATCATTTTTATTTGTGACATTAGGATTCATTGATATTTTTTTCCTTGATCCTGTTTGTACAAATCGATACGTACCAAGATCGAAGACCCTGTCCCAAAAAAAAAATGAATTTAATTCCGGATGTAAAACAAAATTTGCTTGTAAAAAACCTGTTTTTGAAAGAATTTTTAAAGAAAGTTGTTTGCTTTTAAGAAGGTTTACTAATAATTGATCAGATTAAACAGGTTTTTTGCAAGAATATTAAAAAGAGATTTTTAATGATAATATAAAAAAAAATATAAAAAGAATTCATAAATACAATTTGTCATGAACAAAAAAGGGGGATAACTCTAAAACATGAAATTTTCTTATTACCGGTAATCATTCTTGGGGGTAAAAAGAAACAGTAAGATGAATTTTAAAAATATCAACTTCATGCAAAAACAAAATTAACAGGATGTCATTGTTATGAGTTAATTAAATAAAAAAAAAAATAATTCTTATACTGAAGAAAGAAGAAGATGGCCGAGGAGCAGCCTACATGAAATGTAAGTAGTTGGGACATTTATAAGTCCCTTTTTTTATACGCCAAGCTGCAGCATTTTAAAAATATTGGTTATTGTCCTAGTTGTTTTAGGTAGATTTGTGAATTGAAGTTTGTATTTTGCTGAGGTAGAGAAGAAATGTTTTGTTAAATTTTTTTTATGGTAAAACTGCTATTCAGAAAAGGATGAACTTGAGAAGTACCAATATGACTGGATATGTGTTTGTTCCTACAAACCATGGCTATTGTAAAGTGTTGGACTTTGAAATTTGAGCACTTAGATATCTTTGGAGAGTCGATACCTCGGTTCACAGATATCTCTTTGTTGCAGTTGGTTGTTAAAATGATTGAGGTAGATTAGACATTTCGGTGGAGAATGTTGTGAAATTGTTCATGAAGTTTTTATTTCAGTGAAGTAGTGGAGGTTTTCTTTGTCCAAAATTTTCATGGAGGGCACCTGGTTTGAAATGATTGAAAATGGAAGTTTTATTTGGACTGGGTATTTCAAATTCCTGACAAGTTAGTTGATCCTTTATCTTGATTGGATGATTGACAGTAACTCTCAGACTCAAGGTTCAAACCCAAGCATTGGCAATTTATGTCTCAGTCGCAGTAAACCTTTTGAAATATGAATTTGAATTCCTTGTTTTGTGTTGAGAATCTTATGTCATTAATTTAAATAAAGGAGGGGGATACTGTTTTGAGGTGGATCATTGATGCAATTGGTGGCAGCTGATACAGATTCGGGGATCACACAGATTCTTAAACGATCATCATGCCCAGGTTGCAAATTTGATGGGCATTTGTGTATCTTAATAATTGAGGTGGGTGTTGAAGAATTTCCCGAATGGTTGAGTACACTGGTTCAAGTGCATATTTGGGTAAAGCCATCCAATTTTAATTGTGCGCTAAAGCATTGATTTTAAAATATCGTACAAAATGTTTGAAGGACACAGATAAAATTTTGAACAAATTTCGACAAAGTAATTTTATATACATTCATACTCTGAACAAATTATTGAGTAGACAGGTTTCATGTAGACTAGCTGGTTGTTTAATTCTTCATTTGTGAAGACAATACCTGAAATTTTCTGATTTATAATCCATAATATGATCTATATTTCCTACAGATTTCAGTAGTTTAATGAAGTAAAACTTAACTGGACATGCAGGATGATATCAAAGAAGGGGGTTCAGGTTATTTTTCTAATTTTTCTCCTAAACTTATGCATGAACATGTAATTTATGTTAAACATAATTGAAATGTTAGATGTTAAAAACAAATTGAAGTTGTTTCAAATGTGATGAATTCTACTTTTACCTTGATACAGAAATCCAAAATGGTTGTTTTTATTTCTGCTATCTAAGGTCGAAGTTGAAAGTTGATTGAATTTTCAAGGTCATTGTGAATTTTTGATAAAACTAAGTATATCTATCATTTTTATAGTCATTTCTTGGATACTGGTGTTTAATACAAAATTGATCTGTAATATTCAGATTGCAGGTTCAAGTTGTTAAGGCAGGAATCGGGTGTTAACTTGGAATGTGTTCAATGTAAGAGTGTTTGATAGATTGCCATTGAGTATACATGTATGTCATGTGGTTTGTAGGTGAAATGGTTAGGAAAAGTTGAGAATCCAAGGAAGATGTATGATCTTAGTTATACATGGTTAATATGGAACTTTTCACAAAAGATAAAGTAAATGAACCTCTGACTGTGTCTGCAGTCCAAAGCACGAGTATATGTTAGTAGATTTGTAGATATGACAACATACTAGCTGCTGCTTGGGTTATTGGTGGTAGAGACAACAGATTTTGGAGTGCTTTTTATAAAAACGGTAATAGTTAAACCTGTGTCATTGCTAAAGACAGGTGAGAACTGCATAATCGCCAACTGGATATTTGACATTTTATAAAACAGAATAATGATTATCGCTGTTGAATTTTCCAAAGAGAGAATTATTAAATCTATAAATATCATCTGAAGTTATTTCCTCAGTCTTTGTTTTTTCAAGAACGAACGGAACTGTAGAGGAATTTTGCAAGTTCATATGAATGTTGAAAAACTATTGAGTTTGCAATAGTTGTGTAGAAAATATTTGACTTTGACCTAGCTGGCTCTACAGTTTAGTTAAAGGATGTTTGGTTTTAAAACAATGAAAGTTTTGGATTGCAGGAATGGGGATGAAGGTACAAGTCAAAGGATAAGATGTATCTGTCTTGGGTAGGTTGTTCAATATGAAATCTAGTCTTTGGATTATGAACTCTTCAAAGGAAGGAAGGATATAACTAAATGGCCTAGCGTATGAAGGCTATAAAACTCTGGCATTTTTTCTATGATCAGGATTTTTTAGGGGAAACCACCCTCCCACTTGCAAAAAAATAAAATGAATTTGTTGTCTGACAACAGTTGGTCAAGAAATTTGTGTAAATATGAATAAAACTCCAACATTAGAATTGATTGGATAATTTTCTTGTGTAAAAATCTTTTGGTTGCTTAGAGAGATCGATTTGTCAGGCAATATTTTGCAGAGGTTGGTATTAATACATGTTTGTTAATACATGACGAGGTAATATATGACAATGTTATACATTTTATCGGATGACAATGCTGACTACACCTAGATGTAATCGCATCATGTAGTTCTTATTTCAACTCTCTCAAATGTGTTGAACCAGCAAAATCCATATAAAATCTTACCGATAGTAGAAAGTGCAGCTTCTGTAACAAAGCACACTTCAAGGTGTGCATCAAATGATTAACAAATGTTATGAAATTTTGATATTTGCTTGAGGGTATAGGAGTTGGAAATAGAGTGAGTTTTAACTAGGAGAAGAACTAGTACAATTGGATAATAATGTTCTGATTTCATCAAAAGTCATGGAGGACTCTGAATCTTCAACTAAGGACATATTTGTTTCAACAATATATGCGTTATTTCTGTTACTCAGTCTTGTATGTTACTTGCAAAAGAATACAAATGGCAAAAAAGTTAACACACTATGATGGGCATATGTTCCTTTCTTGTTCAGCATCAATTTTTTAGTTGACATTTTCATCCAATTTTATGAAAAAAAAACCTTGCAGATACTTTTGTTGGTAGCACCATGGTCCGAAAATTTTCATGTTCTAAAAACTTAAGTTTTATTGAGCCCAGCGAAATTTATGACCATATTTCATGTATTTAATAATAGTTTCATGAATGAAATTTAATGTAGAATGGTCTTTAATGAAATATTCTGAGAATGAAAAGAACAGGAAATGTCCTTTTATTTTTTCAAAGACGGATGAATTGAAAAAAAAAAATGAGGGCGATTCTGTCACAGATTTTGCAGCGCATCACTGTGGTACCATAATTTGTATTATTTGACTGATTTAACCAAAAGGAAAAGGGAAATTTTTTCACAGACTTCACAGACTCTTATCTGTATTGAGGGCTGATGGAATTATGGATCCTGAGGAATGGGGGAGAGAGAAAGGGAGAGAGATTTTATCCTATATTTTACTGCATCATTCTGTTTAAAGATTTTATATTACTTGGCTTATGGAACTAAAAATGAGTTTGAAATAATCCTTTTAAGGATGTTGAATGGTCAACAAATTACCTGTCAGATCTACCTTACAAATTTAAATCTGACATTTGGCCACAAACTTTTATTAGTAAAGAAAAATGTAAATACCTTTGCTTTAAAATTTAAATACTGTTTTATATAGCTTTACACAGAGTTCTACATCTTTAGGAGATTAATACAGTCTTAAATGGCAAAGACCATCCGCCCCTTTTAATTGTTTCATATACTGCTTGTTGAATCTGGAATGGGGGTGGGGGGGAAACTTTTTGATTTTGAGTGTCACAGTTTGTAATATTTGGTTGAAAGACCTAGGGGTAGGGATCGTAGGCAATGTTTTTAACAAATTTCACTGCCTTTGGTTTCATGGTTGATTTTTAGATGTGCTACATGTAGGGGGGGGGGGGGGGATATGTCTGTAACAGATTTAACTGCATCACTCGGGTGACCAGTCCTGCTGGTGATGGTTCGAATCCATCTGGTGCAAAACATGTCTGATATCAGATGCCAAAAAAAAAAATATGTAAATTAGATTAATTTATCTAAAATTAACAATTTAGGGAAGGTTTCAGTGAGCTTATTTAATAAATAATTCAAGGCTTTCAGTAATTTTTAAATGAAGAGATGAAATTATTCATTTGAAGAGGCTGATAAAAGGAAACATTGCCTCTGGCCACCCCTTATCAAGACCCTATCATGGGTTCTGTATTCTCTGTGTGAATTGGGGCAAAATAGGACAATATTAATTTATTACATCAGTTGATGCAAAACATTTCCACCTAAATTATCTTTGATACTTGCATCAATTGAAAAAAAAGATTAATTTTGTTAATATCAAAGATTTAATAATAATAAAGGAAAACAAATCAGAAATTCTACTATCTTGCCAATCATATAAGTTAATAAATATTAAATGACGAGGAAATCTTTTTTGTTGTTGATTGTTCGAAATCTCTTCTTCATCAATCATTTAGTGATAGAATGCCTTTAGATTTACGTGTCCTTCCAAGTGTTGATCAAGTGAAAGGGAATCAGAAAGGTTATGGATGAATCTTCATTCAAGGTAAGTCAAACTAGTATATATTGAATATCGCTAGTCAAAGTTAAATTGTTTTAGAAGCTATGAGGTGCATAGGGTTGGTGCTTATGTTTAATTTCTATGGCTCTAAGCAGATGAGAGCCTACAGGTGTATGTATAATTTGAAGACAAAAACTAAATTTTAGCAAATCTGAACTAAAGCTTTAAACCTTATACTGCTCTTTCTATTAATTTGAAGTCAAAAGACTATTTTAGCTAACCTGTAGACTCGCTCAAGTGTCTATGCTGTATTAATGTTTTTATATTTCTTGCAAGATTTACTGTATTTCAGAAATTATAATTTCTGCTCTTTACCATACTTAAATGACATTATTTAAAGGTATTAATTAAAGAGAGCATTGATTATTAAACACAGAGACTTGAGCATGTCTAGCTAACCTGAAGGAAAGCTGTAATCTATGATACAGGCTTATCCATAATCTGAAGCCAAAAACTAGGTTTAGCTTACCTTAAGAAAAACTGTAAACTATGATACTGGTTTTTTCATAATAAAACTAGATTTAGCTAACCTGAACAAAGCTATAAAATAAATTTTGACTTACCGGTATTTATAATTTGGTCATCCGTGTCTTGATTGACCTAAATTGCAATCCTTGTGTTTGTTCATCCCCACTGAGACAGTCGTTGTGCATTAATTAACATTTGAACATTTTTAGCCTTTTCTTCAATACTACTAAACTAATGTAGACTTAAATTTGTAAATATAGCACCTCTATGAAAAGGAAACTATACAATTTATTAACACCCACACCCACACCCATCCCCTACCCACCCAACTCCCCTGAGGGTTCCTATATTTTGGGTAATATGTGATGCAATCTTTAAAAATCCTTAATAAAAAAATCCTTAATATATTGCAGTGTACTGACTATAGAAAATTTTGTGAGTAGCAAGAGGACATCTACCTTAAAATATTATGAGACATGGATTAGGTTTCTAGAACCAAGAGGGCATTATACACCATAAATCAAGTACAGGTTTACGTAAGAATCGGGCAATTTCGAATTTTTGCGATAAGAGCTCAAACATAAAATCAAATGAAATTTTACTCTGTAAACAACTGGAATTTATAGGAATGTGTAGGATTATGTAAACTGTCTGATAATTTTTAAAAACTTTTTATAACGTAAAAAATAACTATAGAATCTCCTTTATTCATTTTTTCATAACACACAGTCATATATGTTTGCTTTTTATTTTTTTTAAAGAGAGACATAAGAGTGGTCCTTTTTCTCTAATTTTAAAGACTGTATGGCTAATTATGGTCATGGTTGCCATGGAAACCAATGAGATAGTACCTCTGTAACATGAGAAAAAAAAGAGGGCATTGTCTTCTCTTCATACTAAATTTTTTGACATTGAATTTCTGGAAATCCTGTCAAATCTTTGTATCATAGTGTTTTCATTGTGTTTAAAGACTGTGGTAGAGTGAAACTTTATTTTAGTAACACAGCTTCGCAATTATGCATGATTCAGTAAAAAATTTATCATTTTTTGAGAACACTTGTTTGTATTGTTCTCAAATTAAATTATCATTTCAATATGAAATATATGACTTATTACTGTTTGCCTGATTCTTACGTGAACCTGTACTGTGGAGTGGGGGGGGGGGTGTTATGTTGAACCTCCTCCATAAACTTTTGATAAGAAAAAAAAGGAATTACGTAAAAAACCATAAAAATTATAATTCGTGCGGGTGGGGGGGGGGGGGGTAGAGGGAGACGTTGATTTCCTTATTTTCGTTTCCAATTGTTATATTCTCGCTAAAAAGTGGAGTAGGGGCCAACCCCATGATAATTATTTGTTATAAATGTAAATTAAAGAAAAATGGGGGGGGGGGGGGTTATTATGGGCAAAATTAAGATATCTATTTCCTTCCTGCTAATGTCAAGATGCTATTCGTCTTACCGTGTCACATATTAAGCAGGAAGGATTACATGTATTTATATAGTTATGTAAAACTGCAAGCTTAAGGGTTTGGGAGAGGGGTCTCAACTGTATTCTGGTTATAATTCCATAGTGGAAATTACTACTCCATCTATCCAATATAGTTGACTTAGGTACCATTTTTGTTGGTTATCCTGAACCATTAGCCATTTATACAAGGTAAGGTTTATATGTACTTAGATACAAAGTCAAATGTGATATTGAAATGAATAGAAATTTATTTTCACCATCGAATTACATTTTGATTTTAATAATTGTGTTACACACGCAAGCATTGAACAGGCACGTAGCATCGATTTTGAAAGTTGTGTGTGTGTGTGGGGGGGGGGGGGGGGGGGCAAACTCATCTGGCGTAGTATATCTATAACTTATAACTTCGATTTCTCTCATTTCCATTCCAATTTTTTACATATACTCCCAAAAAAGTGGGGGTGGGGGGGGGGCAACTCTATGATAATTCAATTTTTACTATATAAATTTAAGAAAATTATTTTCTGCGAGAAAAAGTGGATGGGGGGGGGGGGGGGGCAGCCCCCCCCCCCACCCCTCCCGATGCTACGTGCCTGTTGAATGCTCATTTTTGAATATGTCCTGTTCCCAGGCTGTGCAGAAAACTTGAATATCCCGCGCTAGCGCAGTATGATAATTTGTCTACACAGCCCGGGGGTGTTTTAGGACCGACGATATTAAAAACAATGTATGTAATGCTTATGTTAATCTCGTGTTTATTTGTATGAAATAACTTTTGTGTCGTCGCATTAAAAGCCATGATATATAAACCTGCACTTTAGTAAAAGATGCAGTGGAATCGGAAGCAAATTAAAAGTGTGTGTGTGGGGGGGGGGGGGGGGGGGGGGCTATACTGATCATCAGAAATCTTGACAAGCAAAAAAAAATTCCCAAAATCATGAAAATCCTAATCCGTGGGGGGGAAGGGGGGGGGGGGGCTAGTATATACCTATAACTCCAAAAAAATCTTACCTACCAAAAAAAATGTGTTTTCCAAAATCATGAAAACATCTATACTACTATATTAAAATAATAGACTCGAATTTTTGGGCTTTAATCGAGAAATCGGAAGAGTAGTGTCATTTGTTTTATATATTTTAAAAATTATTGGCACTCGAAGATTACCAATTTGTTTTTATTTTTTCTCAATCAAGCTTCGCTAATTAATAATCAACGAAAATTCCTTTAAAAAAATCAGGAAATCATATGGATTTTTCGGATTTTACAATCTTGCGCATGCGCATTACATTCACGCTAAATCACGGGAGGCTCTTTAGTTTTTTGTTTCCACAATATTACATTTGCATGGATAAACTCAGAAACAATACTTTAAATACATTGTACGTTTAAATTGTCAATGATTATTCTGTTCATCAATGGAAATACGGGAGATAACTCTAACTCAGTGCATTTAATATTAAAAATCATTGCTACCTTACGCGGGTATATAGGAGGCATTTAAAAAGTGGTGTAGGCCTGTCCCGAGACACAGTTAGATTATTCTAACTAAGCAGAGTGTAGTGAAATTAATAACATTATTGTAGGGTTAAAGCTTTATTATGTAAATGGCAACAATACGGTGAGTCGATGTATCTATTTCGTAAATGTCCACTATCAGATACAATCTCAACCCGTGCACGCACGGGTCAAAGTCTAGTTTTTATTATTATACTTTCATGTTAAATACTGAAATCTGATTGGTTAAGATGCAGATAATCCGTTCTATTACCCTCAGCGTTAGCAACACACTTAGCAACGGGTAACACAACGAATTGTTACATGTGCGCAAATTATGCGCGTACGGTTCGCCGTGAAATTAACGTCATTTCTACATAAAAGCAGTAAAAACATCTATAAAATTAAGACATTTAGTATAATAAAATAAATAGTGCCTGTTTGGGAGGATAACAGTTGAAATTGACACGCCTCGAAAACCATTGTCAACCTCCGCTTTGCGTCGGTTGACAATGGTTTTCGAGGGGTGTCAATTTCAACTGTTACCCTCCTAAACAGGCATTATTTATATATTAGCACTATTAATATTTCTATCTTTTAAGGTAAGTTTAAGAACAATTGTGTTTGCTGCGAGAAAAAGTTTTGCTTTGCAAAAAAAAGAAGCCCCCCCCCCCCTCCCCCGGTTCCGACGCCTATTTCATCATATTTGGGCTTTACTTGCATGGCTCCGAAAAAGTAATTATAACAGCTAGACATCAAAAGAGGAGGAAAGATTATGCTACATAGAGCTTTAATATTGTCTCCCGTTTTTTTTAAACAACATATCAGACCAAGATACTACTATTTCCCCCGAATATTTCTATGGTAACAAAGGACGTGGCCATCTTTGCGAGCCGAGGGTTTCTGATCCGTATTTTACTCTCTCGGAAACTCTCTCCCTCCGAGGTTGTGAAAAATCTTTTAAAGTTATAATCTTTTGCTTTAAAAAACTGATTATATAATATATACTTTTTAATATAATTTTAGCCGGGAATAGTCGTCACAAATATTCTCGCAATTACATGTACATGTATTCTGCTTGCGGTATATTTTTTTGTACAAATTGAGGCCACATTATATTCGACCAACGAGTAAACGTCATTTAGCTATCGTCAGAACCCATCGGCCAGTTTAGCATGTGCTAAATAACCGTGGGCCAATTTCGATTGGATCATCAAAATTTTACCAATGACATTAATACTTGAGCGCACGAAACTGCAACAGCTGCATAGTTTCATAACATGATCTTTGTTTTCAAAACTAATTAATTAGTATTGTTTCTCAATCAGCGATCAATAGATTGAGAATTATAAATATTCATGGAAACAAAACACAATTAATTTTCCCTTGCGATATGTGTTTCCAAAGAGAGAGAGAGAGAGAGAGAGAGAGAGAGAGAGAGAGAGAGAGAGAGAGAGAGAGAGAGAGAGAGAGAGAGAGAGTATGTGTTGAAGTAATACAATGCAACGTTTCTGTGCTAGATAAATATAATGTATTGTGGTGATTGATGGAAAAATTTTATATTTTCTTATGGTCAAATATTATAATGTCTTGAAAATGATTTGTTTAGCAGGTATATATAAATGAACATAAAGTAAATAAAAAAAAATATCTGAATGTTTCTCCATAACTTTGAACAAGGCTTTTCTTTTAAAAGGAGAATAATTTCGTCTAAAAATAGCCACGACTAACCAGTCCTCTTAAATAATAAACGGGATATTATATATATATATATATATATATATATATATATATATATATATATATATATATATATATATATATATATATATATATATATAATAAAAGAAAAAAAGCAACACTAACTGTTGTTTTGTAGTTAGTGTTGCTTTTTTTCTTTTATTATATTTTTATGTTTTGCAGTTAGTGTTGCTTTTTTTGCTTTTTTTCTTTTATTATATTTTTACCGGACACTGAGAAAATACTTTTGTGATTTGGATATATATATATATATATATATATATATATATATATATATATATATATATATATATATATATATATATATATATATATATATATATAAGGCACTTTTAGCCATAATCTGTCATTTAGTAAAAAATAACCCTAAATGTTTGTTTTTTTTGCTTTAAAATTTGAATGTTCCCTATATATCCTTATACAGAGCTAGCTCTTCTTTTCGAGGAGATTAGTATAGACTTAAAATGGCAACGACCATCTAGCCCTCTTAAAACTATGAAGTTTTTACTTCAATCTGATTAAAATAAGATCTCTGATCCGATCCGACAAAATCGATGTCGCTACTTTGTGGAGCGGATCAAAAATCTTATTTTAATCAGATTGTTTTTACTTCGTTTCCTATTTCGTCTTCCTGATTTTGTCATCCATGTAAAAATACATTTCTGTGTCCCGACTCATTGGGTTCTCAAAATCTTTTTTACTTTTCATTACTCCCGTTAATTCTAACATGCGCGTGTTGGCGTAGTTTGATTTTTCCTTTGTTTAGTATATTTTATGTTATATCGCTGATACATGTACATGTACTAAACAAGTCTAGCGCCCATCTTAACAAACACTACAATTCATTCTTTATGGGAAAAAACTTTATTCCGGAAAAGCCCGAGAGGTTGCGATTGGAAAACAGGAAGCATATGTCTGTACTTTGCGTGATAGATTATACACTGTTACACCCATACAAATGCAGAAGGCAAAACTGAAGTAGCAGATTATACGTTATATATGTATGCAGAAAAAGGAAAACGGTGATATTCGTGGGAGTGTGAATAATAATAATATGTGGGGGGAAAAGTAATCGTTTTACCCCGCGGGTGTTGTAAATTGCTTTATCCTCGGCTGGAGGGATGCATACATAAACTGCTGAACACTGGACGCTATGCTGCACCAGTCTGATTGATGCCGCACAAATTACCATCATTACGCTGTGTGAAAAACGTACGTACTATAAATAAATATATCGCTCTTATGAATGGAGTGTGCTAGCTGGTAATGAACATCTGTAAATATAGCATAGAAATTTAAGACATCTAATATGATTTATATCTTTATTTTTCTGAGAGGGTTAAAATCCTTAGGATCTACGTAATTTTTGCAATAAAAACTCGAAGGCCAGTGTAGATGAATTTGGTCATGATAGATTATTTTGAGTTAATTTAACTCCCTTTATACATTAATATACAATATTTATAAAAGGATACTATGGTTGATATACACATACTGCAGTTTTTATTTTTTTCCCTACTCTGCGAGTACTTAATTCCGCGATGCCGCCAATTTTAATCAAGTCTAGAGAGTATTCAGTATTGAATCTCGAAAGCAAAATTTTGAAAGTTTGCAGACGAAAGCCTGTCTGACTAAATCCTGACCTATATTCGCGCGAGCGCAAGTGACATTAAAACGGAATTAATCAATATGAAACAAAATGAATTTGAAGCAAGCCTTGATGCATGACATTTAAGGTGGTATGGGACATCTGTCGATATTAATGTTGATAAAACTACATTATGATCAAAATACACCCACCGGCTTAGAATTTTCAATTTTATAATATTTGACCAAAAAATGTATTTAAAAATTTTTTTTGGAAAAAAATGAATTATGAAAGACCTTTGCGGGATTCGAACTCTTTGAAGTAAACGCTTTTGACAGATAGCCCTTTACGTTACGCGTTAGGTAACAATTATGGAAAAGAAAAAAACCTGTAAAATTATATTGAATTTTATTGTTTATTTTGATAGGAAGTACAACACAATATGGACGAATCCCTTACCACCGTAAAGTTATGTGCCTTTATGGTTTTTTTAAATTTGTTGTTGTTGGTTTTTTTTTTTTTTTTTTTTTTTTGGGGGGGGGGGGTGGGGGGGGTTACATTACTACCCCCTACTAAGGTAATGATAAATATCAGCGCAATTCATGGATTCCTCATATAACAGGGATACAGCTGATTTCAATTAAGTATTACTTTGAGTAATCATTTACTACTAATCATTCATTCACACATTTCAGTATTACCCCATTCATGGTTTACTCGTGTTTGACTGGTATTCGTGTTCTGTCACGTGGTTTTGTATTTTGATATGAGGTCTACCATGCATATACGGTTATAACTATCTTAAAGCTGACACGAATTCATAAATACGCATTACTTCCCTTTTATCTCCGACTACCGCCATATTAGTTGTCGATTTCTATTGTTCTGCTCATCACTACACACCCCCTATATAAGGCCGAGAGCCCTCGTCATGCTTCACCGCATTCAGGAATTTCATACACCCAAACACGTTACCTTGGACGAAAAGACTTGTAAAAACGCGTTTCGAACAAAAATAATATGACAACCACTTCACTGGCAAGATACATGTATATCCAATAATCGACGAAACAAGCCAGACTGAAATCCAGGCCCAGATACTTCAGAAATTTGTCGATAATTGTAGACCGCTTTCCTGTGTATGTTATAACATCGCACATGCGCAAACCACACACTGTGGCAGATAAAGCAATGTCAATTATCGCATGGATTTTATAATCGGGGAGTCTTTATAGGAACGGATAGAAACGTTGTTACTTTCTTGGATTTACTATCATTTAGCTACTGTGTTGGATGTAGTGTCGCCAGGGTTTTCAAGAAGATGTAAACGTTATGCACTCTGTATGAACGACACACGTGTTCGATGTGCATGCCAAGTAAGGCAGCACTGTCTGTGCAAAATAATACAGATACCTTGGACATCCTTTCAAACAATAATATATTTTGTATTTCATTGATTGTTGTTTTCTTTATTCTTTATTACTACATTTTACTACATGTACAATGTGTAGTTCATGCATTTAGAAGTCCGTGCAACGTGAATGCCTCGATCGGAAAGCAACCGACCGTAACTTTCTCAACCAGTATATATACCCCAGTGGCAGTAGAAGAGCGATCGAAACTAATATGGCGACCAAATGGTTTTATGAATTCATGTCAGCTTTAAGTCTTATTTGGAAATGGCCAAACAGGTTTGTGGGCGTGGATTTGTGGGCGTGAATCGTAACCGATTTCTTACTATTAAGTTCCTTCGAAGGTGGAATTTGGTAAGAAATAATTTTCTAAAAATGTTTTTATCTTAAATTAAAATTAAAAACTATAAAAATATTTCAGTGAATCGCATGAATTTTTTCATTGCAGGTCTACTTATCATATTTGTTAATCATACAATGAATTAAAAGAGAATATTTCGTACCAGGTGTAACGATCTCGTGACAATGACACGTCTCGGGCCTTTCCGATAGAACTCGGAACACACGTGGGATGTTGTTTTTTCTGCGTTGAAAAGGCCCGAGAGGTTGCAATATTAAAACTTGGCAGATTTTTGTAAAACTGTTAAGCGATTTAGAGGGAATGGAGGGCGAAGCAATTAAAGAAGCCCAATATTTGTTATTCAATTTAATTGGTGGATCCAAAGATATAAACTTTTTGGAAAGTTTAGCAATTGCTCATTGCATGAAATAAATGTAGTGGGTTGTGTTCTGTTTTGTTGCATAATCTATATATCATACACCAACCAAAAGGTTGGAGAGATTATCACCACGTTATAAAAAGGATTGTAAAATGCAAGCTGTAAATTATCGTTGAAATGCCACATGCATGTTTATTTTGTGGACAAAATATAAAAGCTTGTATTGCCTGGCACACATGTGAAAAAGAGACGAGGTTTACTAAATAGTTAATTAAAGTAATATCTGTTGTTGCCAATTTGAAGGCGAGCGTCAACATTTGTCACCCCACCCCGTACCCTATTCATTTAATTAAAAAGACTAGCTTCAGCGGACCGTTAAAGGCCTCGTATTTAAAGTTACAGAACTGGGCAAGTCGGCATGTCGGAATTCAATCACCCATAACAACTGTCTACCTTAATCAGAAAACGGGTCAATATTATCAATCCGTCAAAACTGGTATTAACACGAGCAACGCTCATCTATGTTTCTGACTGTTGTGGGAGGATGTGCATTCTTTAGACCAGAGGTTATTATCATTTTTTATTGTTTTTTTTTCATTTGAACCTTTACCATGTTTACTGTAGCATGGTTTCCATTGATTTCCATTATTCGGATATGTAGGTCGCCATTATATCTGCATTATGGTAATTTATTCGCAGGAAAATTGAGGTTGACCAATGGATAGAATTAGAATGCTATCTCTGGGGTTTGTATTATAACGGGGAGGGGGTCTGAGTACTCCTTTGCTTGAAAAAAAAATCACCATAACAAGCTTCCAGTGCATTTTATTTCTAATCGGTATTTCCTTCTCAGTTCTCTTTCTAAGTATGGCTGGACGCCATTTTGTTTAATTGATTTCAAAGGTATAGCTATTTTGTATGATGTCGCATAATAAACAAAATATCAAAATGTATTTGAAAGACCTATTCGTATAATTACTGGCTATTTCTTATTTCGATATAACTTGTTTTGACTTGCTATACTAAAACAAGCACAGGAAAATTGCGTAATCATGATATTGCTTGCGTTTTGTCCATTTAAACCAATACATCGCAATGGTAAACCGACACTTTTTTATAATCTATCCGGAAGACTTAAAACTTCCAGGGTTTTGAAAAGGGGTAAGTCGATCATATACATGAAGTAACCTTTTTAGGCCTTGAAATTTGAAAGCATTTAGATTATTTAGTTAATCAAAGATTCCCCCCTGAAACAAGCATGGCGTCTCGATCCGAATAAAAACTCCGAATTCCATTATGGCGCTTGAAGACGCACAAACAATCCGGACTGACTGTTTCATGTGGTTTTATAAGATATTTTGATTATATCCTCGGGACATGTTTAGGGTATTGCCATAGAAATCACAATTCCTTTACAAAAGGTATAGGCAAGAGAGCATTGTTGCAACCACTATTGAAATAAAACCACTATTGAAATAAATTATTTCAATAGTGGTTGGGAATGTATTTTATTTGAAGAATCACTTTACAACCACTATTGAAATAAAATATTTAAATAGTGTTCCGGGATGTATTCCATTTTGAAAATCAATTTACAGACACTGTTGAAGTACAACTACTATTAGAATTATTTTTTTCAATCGTAGCTTAGAATGAATTTCTTAATTAATATTACTTTTAAAATTTATATTTTTTCCTTTACATTTCTCTTTCTACATACATATTATGTCCTATAATAATGTATATTATTTGCACAATAATGAACATTTTGTAAATGCCAGAACTTCTATTCAAACCCCATGTATATTGAATAATTATTTGTTGATAAATATCATTATAAATATCACTATTAATATAAATTATTTCAATAGTGGGTGGGGGTGTACTTCACTACGACCACTATTGAAATATATTATATCAATAGTGGTAAAGGATGCGATTCATTTCAATCACTATTGAAATAATTTATTTCAATAGTGGTTGGGGATACCTTTCATTTCAACCACTATTGAAATAAAGTATTTCAATAGTGGTTGGTGATGCATTTCAGTTTTATGTCTATTATTATGTCTGTTTGTAACACTTTCCTTTCTGCTAGGGTAGTTTCTTAAGAAAAGAAGTATGTCTTATGAGATGATGAATTCCTTTTTATTATGATGTTCTTTGATTTACCTCTATATATATGGTAATGTTTCCCATACCGCCTGTCATCTGGAACAGAAAGTGTTATGCACAGTCGGAATAATAGTCATTAAAATAATATCCTACCACTATTGAGATACTTTATTTCAATAATGGTTGTAATGAGCCGCATCCTTAACCACAATTGAAATAAATTATTTCAATAGTGGTTGTAATGAAATACATACCTGACCACTATTGAAATAATTTATTTCAATAGTGGTTATGATGAAACGCATACCCAACCACTATTGAAATAATTTATTTCATTCAATATTGCTCTTAATGAAGTACATCCCCAACCATTATTAAAATCATATATCTTAATAGTGATATTCATTATTACATAAATCTACAATGATATATAAGCTATAAATTACTTTTTAATATCCAGGGGTTTTGAATAGAAGTTCTTGCAATTTACAACGTTGTCGTCTAGTACAAATAATTTACAATTTCCATAAAACATGATATATCTATAGAAAGAGAAAGGTAAAGAAAAAAATATGAAAACAATTCTATATGTAAATCTGCGAGGATTGGTTATTTCTGCACAACAGTGAAAATGATAAAATAAGTACATTCATATCATAGTCTTTACTACTATTGTATATGCATGTTTATCTGCGAGAATTGGTTATTTACTTCTACGCAGCAGTGAAAATTGTAACATAATTGTGTATTTGATATTATTTGTTAGATTTCTTGCTTTTCAAAATAGTTTGCAAATATGATATACAACTTCTTTCTTTCCAAATGTGTTACAATAGTGATTACATAGTTATATTCATAAAGTAATTCATCCCCACCTACGATTAAAAAAAATAAATTTAATAGTAGTTGAACTTTAATGGTGTCTGTAAAGTAGTTCTTATCATAAAATACATCCCCAACTTCTATTAGAATCATTATTTCAATAGTGGTTGTATTTCAATAGTGGTTGCAAGGTGATTTTTCTGATGAAATACATTTCCAACCACTATTGAAATAATTTATTTCAATAGTGGTTGTATTTCAATAGTGGTTGCAAGGTGATTTTTCTGATGAAATACATTTCCAACCACTATTGAAATAATTTATTTCAATAGTGGTTTTATTTCAATAGTGGTTTATTTCAATAGTGGTTGCAACAGAGCATATTTTCAGCGCGTTCATGAATATAAGCCATCTGTCATTTTGTGTGCTCTTATTGCTAGTAACATGATTCTTATAATTTAAGAAGAGAAATTATTGCTCATATATCAATTCAAACACAAATATTTAAGTTTGGGAGTTGTCTTAAACCATGCGAGAAATACAATTAAAAAAATAATCTATTTAACTACCGAGCAGGATTTGATGCGTCCCGAAAGACTCTACGAAAACTTGCACCCCCACCCCACCCCACTCCACATAAAACACAATATATCTAATTACGCTTCACGGAACCTATGTTTTTTTTTGCTTCCTTGTGAAGATTTTCTGGATGAGTCTGCCCCCCCCCCCACTTTCAAAAATGATGTTACGTGACTGACCAAAATCTTGTGAGAAGGCCTGCGGGCCTTCTGTTTACAAACTGTTTACTTACTATAATTGCTCGTTTGTGACGCATGCTGGAATATGTTGAAGGAGAGAAAAGTTCCGGGTTATTGAGAGCCATTGAAAAAAAAAAAGGAAATTGTAGGAGTTTTGTTTGCAGACTTTAACACGTGTGTTTGTGTGCATGCGTGTGTGTTTTTTCATCTCTTGGTCGCCTTTGGATGCACAGGGACCAAACTCGTTTTAACATTTATTTCAATGTAACCTTTCAAGAGAAAAGAGTAGCAGAGCGGATCGTCACCCGGCCTTGGCTAGCGCAGATGGCTATAATGATAGCTCAGTTTGAGGCAAAATGTGACGGGTTTTTGTCTCTGTTTTGTAGGCCTGTATTGATGGGGTAGTCGGATATACTTTCAATCCAATACACATGTAAGTTAATAGCTGGCGCTGAATTCTTGATATGAAGACAAGGTATGTTGTTAGATTATTCTGTCCGCTTTAACAGGAATACCATTTTTTTTCACAAAGTTAAGTAGTAATTTTATCTGTACGGTTCGGTTTATTAAATAAAATAGAAACAGAAAATGAATTTTCTTTCAGGTCGGAAAAATTCATTTTTCTACATGATTTTGTTAATTGTGTAGAAAGAAAACAAAAACCCATTGCATAATTTGCTGACTGATTTATTCTTCTTTACCTGACATTGGTCTTATTGACTTAATCTCTGATTCAATTTTTATGTTTTATATGCGTTGAAGATAAACTTAATATACATGTTCACATGATGTTGACTTCCTTGTATATACTTAAAAATATACATACAATCGCAACTTCTCGGGTCTTTCCGATAGAGCTCGGAAAACACGTGGTGGTTTTTTTTCAAAGCCCGAGAAGTTGCGATTGAATATAACATATACTTGTGTATGCATGTACTAGTATTATGGACTGATTATTTTTAATTATAGTTTGCAGCTGCTTGATATATATAGTTTATTGATTCCGTAGAACCTGTTTTGGTAATGAAGCAACGGATTGAATTGAACATACGCGTAGACTAGTTTAATTATCGAAATGCAGATTGTATTTCTTCATTTACATGCTAAGATTAGCCTCGAGCTATAGGACAATCGGTACATGAACCAGATCGTACATGGTTATATATCCATCGGTTCACTCACACATTCATTATACTTTAAAATCAACGATTTGTTATTTTCTAATTTTTAAAACTGATCTGTAACAGATCTAGCTAGAAGAGAACTTAGTAAAGCGATATAAAAGACCTGAATGGAAATGTACTCTTATTACAGACCGAAAACACTCGAACTGTGCTGCCCTACAGAGCAATTATTATACTCTGTCCCAAGATATTCTCGATTTACATTTTTCTTAATTACTCGATATTTATAAATACCTCAGGGTTCAAACGACATTCATTCAAAAGTATGAAAGATTTCCAAGATTTCTTCTTTGAAACGCCCCCTTTAGCTCATCAGGTTTCAATACACAGCAAAAATGTGATGTCTACGGGGATTTTGTATTGTACAAAAGACCCGGGGGGATATTATCACAGTGAAAAATTGACTATACTATAATTAACTTTATTTCGAACTATAACTTTTAAATACAACATTTATTGTCACACGTATCAACGGTTTGTTCCCGTTTTGCACACATTTGAAAATTAGGTATCGAAAAAATGTTTGCGAAACGGGAATTTGACCAGGTGATATAATTGCTTAATTGCTATAGTCTATATCACAGTTCCTGCGAGGGCAATTGACAATAAAATAAATAAAACATATCTACTCGCTACTCGTAATTGAAATTTACATGTATTTTATGTTACAATATAACTTGCATAAAAGCACATTTACATAATAATTGACATCCATATTCATAAATTTGATTTCAAACATCAATTTGGTCATGAACAATTTCATTATTTTTTTTAAACAAGAAAGATTATTGCAAAAGTGTTGAATATGTAGCGCGTTTGTTTAACTACATTGTAACTGCCGATAGGAAGTACATGTACATGCTAAAAGTTTGAAGAGAATATCTTAATATTTAATTATTGCTTTTGCTGACATAAATGGAAGAAATGTGTCTAGTGAAAACGCTGCTAAATATTTTTCATTTATGTTGTGTTATGTCTTGAATAATCGAAGAAAATAGACAAACTGTATGATGATAAATAGGCAATTTTATATGCATGCTTCAAAAACTGTAAATATTATTTCTCAAAACCTATCAAATGTATTCCCAATTCATGCATTTTCAACCTTTTTCAGTTTGAGGTACCCGTATATTGCATCAATATTAGAATATTATTTTTGTCAGATTATTTTATGTATTTAACATCCGATTTGAAAAACTAGAAAGTGACCACCATATATATATACTAAAGCGGTGATGTCATAAGAACTACTATCAAGGTCGCTACTTCAAACATTGAAATATTTTGTGATAAAAATCTGTTTTCTTTCATAATATTCTTTCTGTTGATACCAGACAATCAATTATAAACATGCGTTTTACATAATTTGCAACTCAATTGTAAAAAGAGACACGGAGTACCCCATATGGACAAAAAATGTAAAAGTCAATTCATCTAATCTTATCATTATTTTTTTATCAGACTTTTTAAATATATCATTATCTTTATTTTATCAACCGAAAAAAAATTGTGATAGTTATTATTTAATAGACCTAAAACACAACAAAATATCTGTATCTTTCTTGTTTTATTATTGTATCATTAAGGCACTGATAAAACAGAGGTAAAAATCCAGGTATAATCTTTGACCGAAAGCAGACTATAATTGCTATCACAACACAATTCACACCAATTGTACTATACCAGATTATCACACACCGTATCAATGTTTACAAAGTGAATCAGTGATTGACACCTGGCAGACTCTACATTAAATTGTAATTACAAATCAAACAGACGTTTTTCCTAAGAACTGTTAATCTCTTAAAACAACATTGCGTAATTATAATTATGCCTTTCGTGTCCGGGTAATCAAAGACTCATCGAGTCTAGTTGCCTAATACCTAATAATCTGTCACAGAATTTTCTTGATGTCATTTTTTGTCAATTGTTACCTTTTCTTATTGTCTAGATTCTTATATATACATATTCTGAATTGTATTAGTCAAACCTCAGCTCGGAGGCCCGATGCATTACCGGCCACGTTCGTCTGTGCCGCTTTGTTGTTTGTTATTGTCCATCTTTAAAATCCTATAATTAATACGGATTTCTTCATCACTTGGTTCTATTTCTCTGGAATTGCATTTTGATGGACCTTCGGAAAAAGAGGTATGTCCATTGAACGATGTTTTATCAATATGGTCGTCATCGCAGTGTCCTCTTTCTTGTTTACAACGTCGACATCGCAATGTTGATCGACATCGAGTCGACATCGTGTCTATATCGTACCTCCTTATCCTATTTACATCGATGACATTGTCAATATCGCAATGCTGACCAACATTGAGTCGACATTGTGTTCCTTTTTTCTTGTTTGTATAATCGACATCGCAGTGTTGACCGACATCGAGTCGACATCGTGTCTATATCGTACTTCCTTATCCTATTTACATCGACGACATTGTCAATATCGCAATGCTGACCAACATTGTGTTCCTTTTTTTTTCTTGTTTACATAATCGACATCACAGTGTTGATCGACATCGTGTCTACATCGTACCTCTTATGTCCTGTGTACCGTTGGCATTGTCGATATCGCAATGCTGACCAACATCGAGTCGACATCATGTTCCTTCTTTCTTGTTTACATATTCGACAACGTCGACATCGCATTGTTAATCGACATCGAGTCCACATCGTCGACCAACGTCTAAGAAATATCGGCAATGTCGACGATGTAAACTCGATATCGTTTCAACATCGTCAACGTCGAGATGTCAACAATGTCGACGATGTTTACGTCAAAAAAATATCGGCAATGGCGAACTGCACACGACGGATGCAGTTCCAGACGAATTCCCTAACACTGTACTTTAGATAAGCATAGAAATCTTTGATTTTAAACTTCTAATTTAACACATTGCACATTGGATATCTGGAATAATTGTATGGCATCTGTTCAGGCCAGAATTTTAATTACAGTTCTATATGTTTTAGTTCTTTTTTTGCAATTAAATTATCTTTGCCCTTTGAAAAATTGTTGGTTTCATTTGAATTTATTTTAAATTTGCGATGAAAACCAAAAATATATAGTACACGATTACTGTGGTATGTCAAGCGTTGCAACATTTGATCTCTTTCACAAATTCAATCAAACTCGCTCTTTCACTTCTCTCGTTTGCTACCTTTAACTGGTTCCGGGAGATGTTGACGTTTCTACGTCGTGCTGAATATCAATGATTTTCTTTGAATGAACTTTTCCTTAGATTAAAAGAAGCTGCAAAACGGAAATCGGTCTGTTTACGGTGATTTTCAAGGATTTAGCAAAATCTGTTGATTCTAATTACTCATGTAAAATCAAAAATAAGTGAAAACATAATTAATACCAATATCATATCTTAATAATGAAATCGATTCCTTTTTTTGTAGTTCCAAGATGAAGAAGACTGCGGCCGTTTTCCTCCTTGCAATGATATTAGCCATTATGTATTTCATAACTTACACGAGAAACACTGAAAGTTATGACCAGGAAGCACCAAAACTGAAAATCGCAGATTACATCACAAATAAAAACAACCCTCCAAAAGAAGTGAAATTTGACCCAAGTGATGCGAAAAAATACGAAAAATTAATCAGACCATACACCATCGCTCATGACAAAAACTGTGTCTTGACAATTCCGGACAACTTTATAGGTTTTGGAGATCTCCCCTTAAGGATACCCGACAGGAAGGAACTGGAATCCCTCTCCGTTGACGTCATAACTTGTCTTTACCATCGTTACGTCACAACCATTCAAATTTTCTGTGGTTTGAAGGACCGAGCAGGTGAAGTGAAACGAAACGGCTGGTATGTGTGTGGGGACCCCGCTTATAGTCCCAAACAAAACTGCGCCGTTTTTCTGTCCAACAAAGCGTTTCCCGAGCAGACGTTTTCAGATGACATGAAATCGCGCTACAAATGCCGTGTGTATAACACTCCACTGTCGAGCAATCATACTCTTCAGTCGTGGATAGAGCAAACCAACAATACCCAAGGTACGGTTGACGTTCTGACACTCTCCATTAATTCCACGTCTGAACTCAAGATTATAGACAAGATGGTGCGAGATGATTCCGTAAAGAAAGTTCGACAACTCTTGTTGGAACTTCATTTTGATCCTAAAACTACAGACGCGGAAGTGTATATACTGTTATTGGAACGCTTGAGAATGTTATATAGCATTGGGTTACGAATCACGTGGTTTGATCAGCTGATTCACTGTGCCACGAACAAGTTTAACAAGTGCTACGCAGTGTACTTTATCCAGCCAGACCTCAGGGATAAATCCAAAGGAGTTGCGAAAGTAGATTTACCATCCATAGATAACATAAGAAAATTGAATGGCAACCAAATTGCAGACTTGTATTTCAGTTACATCGAAACTACTCAATTTTTCTGTCAGCATATATTAAGAATCGGCCGAATCACGGATGGGGGGTGGAACGTTTGCCACGACCAAATGTTGAAGATGAAGTCTCCATGCATCGTGTATTCTTTCGGAGTGTTCAACGATTTATCTTTCGACGACGAAGTAGCCGCTACGTATAATTGTAAAGTGTACGCCTTTGACCCCACCACACCCTTCGATACTCACCAACACGGACCACGTGTGTGGTTTTCCCGGATCGGCCTTGGGGACAGCTACCGGAAGTTTCAAGCCGGTTACGTGGCGCCACTGACGCAAATCCGGGCGAAACTGAACCACCAATCAGAACCGATTGCCATCCTGAAAGCGGATATAGAGGGCGCTGAGTGGTCCAGCGTGCCTAACATGATAAACACGCACCAATTAGAAGACGTTTCTCAACTGTACTTGGAATTCCATGGCGACGGAAACACAGCCAATCAGCTGATACTTTTGAAAATGATTCACGATGCTGGCTTCCGCATCTTTTGGTATCATATAAACCCAGCATGTACATTTAACAAAAGTCTTCTTCGTCGCTCGAGATGCCAAGAGGTTTATTTCATGAACACGAAATTCAAAGCCAAAAACTCATAATGAAATAGTGCACGTAGGTTTACCTTAAATTAACTTTTAAAAAACCGAAACGTCCAAGTGTTCTATGCATCAAATCGTTTCGCATATCTCCTTTTCTTTCCCTCAAATATTTGTTTAAAGAATTTTGAACACGAATTAAATATGCGTTTCGTGAATTAATTTTATCAAACGATAAACTCGAATCATCTAATAGTATTTCAAGTTCTGCTGTGTATATATGTGTGTAAGTGATATATATGTTCGACTCCTTGAAAAACTGTAATCATTGTTTAAGAGAGAGAGAGAGAGAGAGAGAGAGAGAGAGAGAGAGAGAGAGAGAGAGAGAGAGAGAGAGAGAGAGAGAGTATGTGTGTGTAAGTGTGTATTCCAACATGATTACGTACTTTAAGCCAAAGTACATGTACTAATGAGTTTATATGTTACAAAAAGGTTTTTTGGGATGATTTAATATTTTGTGAAATTAAAAATTATAAGCAAACTGAGTTTTTTTTCCTTTGAGTGCACATCAGTTATTGATTTAACTTAAAAGTTGTTTCATTTAAACCAATCAGAATTTTGTTTCATGTGAATCACTGCGTAGGAATTTAAATTATCTAATTTGATAATAAGATAATGTAAACAACACAGTCCTTTTTTGGCGATTCACATGCATGGATATATAGGTCGATAATATTGTTTAAAAATGCATACTGTATAGAGGGTTATTTCCGCCCCTTGTTATTTTCGCCCTTTTACACCAACAAACGGTTTCGCCCCATCTTAAATTCACCCAGATACACTTGTTTAGTTAAGAGATAACTTAGAACATTGGAATTCGCCCAGTCTAAAATTCGCCTTCTGACAACGAGGGAAAAGAGGAGAAAATAGAATGGGGGCGAATATTTCCAAATATAATCTGACGTATGTTGGCGAGTAATTAAAATCTTTTTTATCCTAGTCAATCAAAACGTTACACAGAAAGAGGAACCAATTTTCCATACAACGAAATATTAAGGTGGTGTGGTGCACCTGTACGTCACAATATGGAGGTGTCCCATACCACCTTTACACAATGTGGCTATTGTTGCTCTGGTGAACAATGTAGCCCCCGGGCCTCTTGTTTTATTTTCATTTAAGGTCAGACGACACGTTTCTCGAGGAATGATAATAATTTTTGTCAAATTTTCAACAGTCTGATATACTTTCTTTGAAACACAAGCAGACACACACTGACAGAATCAATAGATGATACCTTTTGCTGTTTCAATGCTATTATATTGCATTATACACGCGATACCATACAATGTGTGTGTGTGTGTGTGTGTGTGTGTGTGTGTGTGTGTGTGTGTGTGTGTGTGTGTGTGTGTGTGTGTGTGTGTGTGTGTGTGTGTGTGTGTGTGTGTGTGTGTGTGTGTGTGTGTGTGTGTGTGTGTGTGTGTGCGCGCGCGCACACACACACACACACAGGTTTGTAAACACCGTCAATTGACTACACCTGAAAATTTACATGCAACTGACTACACTGCTTTCTCGTATACTTACAGCGAAGAAAATTCAGAATTCTATTTAAAATAGTATCCTAATGATCGCTATATACTGCGATTTTTATTTTCATTTAAAATAAGAATCTGTAAAATGCCGTGCATCTCACTACATTTTTACACTTTATGAAAACACACATGCAACTCAATACTGACAGAATGGCATGCATTTCACTACACTATTGACAACACACATGAAAATCACTACATTTTGATGTATATACTATATATCGCATTATAATCTCATAAATAATCTTATCTGCGTTTTAATTCTAAGCGATTTTCTTATACTTGCGCATCTGAATGTGGGTTTGAATTTTCTATTCATTGCAGTGCTTTACAAGCAAAATCAAAATACGGTTACATAAAAAAATCATAGCTGGTCAGCAAGAAAACATAATCACCACAAGTGATCGTTTGTACATCAACTGAAAAAAATACATATTAAGCTATTTTTTATAAAACATTATTGACTAAACTGTTGAATTTTACACTGTGAATCATGATAGTTAACGCAGCTATATATACTTGACAATTGCAACGTATTCTAAACACTGAAAACAAACAAATACAGTTTACAAGGTTTGTCAAGATATTTTTGATGAGAACAAAATCCCCCAGTCATTCTCCCACTTTGAAAAACTTTACGCTTCTAATATATTAAACAAAAAACGATTATTATTTTACATAGAAAAAAATTCCCATTTTGCCCGTAAA